>NC_044302.2:21781933-23029433 GCF_004027225.2 Strigops habroptila
TTTGAGAAGGAGAGAGCTGAGTGCTCCATCCAACTCAAAGGGCCCTGCAGTGCTGATGAGAAGCAGAGGGAGGCCTTTCTGGGGGAAGAAACTTGGAGGAACAAGGCAGTGGATGGATGAATGAATGATTCAACTGAGTGAAGGTCAAAGCCTCAGAGGGGCAGGGCTGCCTGGGGAGGACATATCTGACAGCTATGTGCTCGCAGATGCCCTGTGGCACACTGGGTTTAGCCAGCCCTGGCTTGGTGGCACTGCCTGTGTAATTAGTGAGTCAGTGGCTGGAACAAGGTGTTCTTGCCCTGGTGCATTGAGGTGACACCTCTTCAGCTCTGCGACATTTGCTCTCGGCTGTGAATATTTTGTGGTTTTACAGGTTGCAGGCGCAGGCTGTGGTGCGGGATCATCACTGCTCCAGCAGGTGCCTGCCCAGGGGCAGATGCAAGGGTATCCCTCGCTGGAGCATTTGCAGAGTAATTAGCCTGATTCCTTTGCGGATTAATCTGGGACACCTCCTGGCAACCGGCTATTGAGTCGCTGCTGGTATCTCCTGTGCAGGGGAGGATAAGTGCAGGAGCAAGCTCTTTGAGAGGGAGAAGCATGGAGTTGAGTGCCAGGGATGCTGGGCATCAGTGGAGGTGTATAAAGTCAGGGATAGGGCTTCTGTGATGCTGGGTGTCATGCTGGACACTGGGAAATGCAACAAAATCCCCTCCTGATCCCTCCCATGGAGCAGTGCAGATCCCAGCCCAAAGAGCTTCAGACATCACTTTCCTTTATATACACTACTTTGTCACTGGCTTAATCCTGCAGCAAGGAGTTGCACAGGTTTGGCGATGCAGTGGTGCAAGGGAATGTGGCTGAGGTGCTGTTGTATCTCCTAGTTGAGATGTCCACTCTCTCAGCCTCCCTGGGAACAACCCCAAGCCAAGCTCTGCATGTGATGCTCCAGCCCTGTGTCCTGGTCTGGACATCGCTGCCTAATCAACAATTAGTTCATGGGAAGGGCTGAAGGAAAACTGTGTGGCTTGGTGGGAAAGTGGCAGAGATCTGTGGTAGCAGCAGGACTGGGAAGTTGTGGCATTCTCCTTGTGTTGCAGGTTTGCATTTTAGGTGTTGCATGTGAGGCTGGGTTTTGGCTGGAGCAGGGATGGACAGAAGGAATGCTGTGGTCTCCCACTGTGCATCCCCTGGGCTAGCAAAGTAGGTGGCTACTAGTCCCTGCGGTGCTGTGTTGACCCATAGCTGTGACCTTGGGGCTTTTGATCTGCATCCTGATGGTCCAGCTTCTCTGGAAGTATTTGATGGTTCGTATGTGGGCTGGCTGGCAGCAGGGGGTGAGGAAAGTGTTAATCCTGTCTTCCATGGGGAGGTCACAGCTGTTTGCAGTGGGGAGGAGAATGCCCTCCTGTGCAGAGTGGGCTGGGAGAGGTCAGCCCCAGGAGGATGGGCTGGATGAGGAGGGGAGTGGAGATTCTGGGAGGGAGACAACAGCCATCTCTGTGCTGTCCTGAGCCTGCGGGTGAGCCTGAATATGCCTCTCAAGTTGAGCCCAAGGTCTAGCACAGGCTTTGGCCAAGCTGCGGAGATCCCAGCATGCCTGTGGTGTGGGCAGGCTGGGTACAGGCAGCACCAGCAAGCTGCAAGGTACCCGGCATCCCTCACCAGCACTGTGTGGCCAGGGCACCTTGCAGTGCTGATGTTGGTGGTTGGCACCATGTGCCGGGGGCTCACTGGGAGCAACCTTGTTCTGAGCATCAGACAGATGGCTTCTGTGTGTGCAAGCCCCTTCCCAAAGCTGAAAAGGACATTTTTGGGTGTTCTCAGGTGTGTTGGAGTCCTCTGAGCTGTGTGAGTGAAGAGGAGGGGTGTTGCTTGTATCTCCTATATCCCCGAACCCCTTCCTATTGACAATCAATATAAAAAGCAGTCCAGCCTCTGTAGCTTGTGCAAGGGTGATGGTCTGTGAGAGCAGCCTTGGAGGGAGGTGCTGAGCTGCCACTGACATGAGTTGTGTGTAAAGTATTGGTTCTTACACTTCAGTTTGGATGAGAAGTTGGAAGTGGTGCTCTGAAAGTTGAAAGCTCTCTCTGTGAGAGCTGCACCCGAATTACACTGCTCTGAAATAACCTATAGCTACTGGATGGCTGCCTGGGGGAGGTAATTCTGGTCTCGCATCCTTGTAGCTTCACAGGTGTAGCCTATGGAGGAGGAGGCACCTGTGCTCTCCCTGATAAATCATCTCTCTGAACAAAGCCGGATGGCAGGTCAGGCTGCCCCAGCACTGACCCTACCAAGTTCTCCTTTCTTGCTCCAGGGGAAACGTGGCTTTCCTGGTGGGGTTCTCTTGTTACAATTGCATGCCCCATTAACAATCTGAGATGGGTCAGAGCTTCAGATCATGTGCAAGGTTAACAGAGGTTTTGCAACTTGATCATAGTCAAGCAGAGCTTCAATGTTTCCCATGGACTCACCAGATGTGGAAGCATCTGGTGACTGCGGCAGGACAGTGATTCAATCCAGATGTTCAGACTTTCGCTGTTCTGCTGCGAAGGTAAATCACTTTCTCCTGTGAAAGAGCAGCATCACCCCTGCCTGGACTTGAGTGGTGTCTCTTAGACCTGTTTTCCAGATGAAGTGGGTGATAGAGAGATGTTGGGGGTCGAGACTTTGGGGCTGTTGAGTATCCCAGGCTGGCTCGGGGATGGATGTGGCTGATGGCATGGATGGCGTGGCATGCTCCAAGCCTGTATTTGGTGCTGAGCAGCTTCACAATGAGTTAAGCTTTATGCAAACACACTGTAGTTCTCCATAGACAGCTTCTAGTCTGCTTCTGGAGCCAGTGAGCCAGCTCAGAGGTACCCAGAGCCTTTCCGCAGGCGAAGTGCAAGCTGAACATCAGCTTGTTCCCTGGAATTGCTCTGTTTTTTCCAGGATCTATTAAAAATTAACAGCAGAGACAACTGCTCTCCAAGCTGAGAGCAGGGAGGACAGGACCAAGACCAAACAGCCAAACACCCAAACTCCAACCCTGGTGCACAAGCAATTCCTTCTGTATTTAAAGTATGGGGAAAAAAAGCAGCACTTAACTCTAGTGAAGGGTTTAGCTGCTGGTTTCTGGGAGCAGAGCAGGAAACCTGCTCTCTCTGCCTCTCTTCGCAGGGCTGAAGCTTTCCCCCCACACACTTTGTCAGCAGCTCTCTGTGGTTTTGGGATTCTTCTTCCCCTCAGTGGGTTTTGTCAGAAATAGATACCTGCCCCTGCTCACCGCAGAGATGTCGATATACCCACTCAGCTTGTTCTTGCTTATCTATTAAATAAGCACTTCTGAAGCCCACTAATGACAGAGACCTGTTGGGGTGGGTTTTTAGCACTGTTAACCAAAAAGAAAAATGATAAGTACAGCTGATGAGAAAAAGCACATAGAAGTTGCACACTGTGGGAGACCAGAATTGGGAGAGAAACCCAAGCTGGCTTGATTAACACTCAGGGTTATGCAGGGACATGAGAGCAACAAAGCAGAGACTTCCCTGCAGAAATGAGATTGTCAGATGGGAACGGATGCTTCGGGAGGAGAGGAGTGGAGGCAGTGGCTGCCCTCTATCCAATGAGCAGCACATCTTTAATGAGGTCTGGGATTGTGTTACCCACTGTTGAGTCTAGCTCCCCTCAAGCCAGGATCTGGTTACACAAGAGCTGCGCTGCTCTTACTGCTGGTAGCACAGGGATGGTGGACTTACCCACAAAGGATTTTGCTTGAGCAGGGATGGAGTGGGGGGTCTTCAAGGTGCCTCTACCGAGCCTGGCGAGCATTTACATTCTCCCCATAGTCTTCTTTCAGTGCTATTCCAAAACCCCAGCTGAGGGACCTCAGCTTGCCCAGCTGATCTGTGTGGGAGGAAAGGCTGTAGGGTTTTCACAGCTCTTCACCTCCTGATGTCCCTCCTGCCATCTCAGATCTGAGATATTGCTGTGGAGCCTGCAAGGTGGAAAATGACCAAGACTGTTGCCTTCATACTGTTAGTGTGTTGCTATAGGTATCATTTGGGGCTTTCCTTAACCTTGCCGAGCATATATACCTGTTACCTCCTTGTCTGGTTCCCCTGGCTGCTGTGGTACATCCACCACCTCCAGCCACCGTTCCTCTGTCCCAGCCTGTGAGCGCTTCCACATGCAACATATCACTTCTGCTTCCTTCTCCACTGGAGAGCTGCCAGCCCCTGAGCTTTATTGACCTCCCCGTTGGAAGCTGGCTCCCACATGCTGCTGTCCCGGGATTTGCTGGCTCCGGGCTGTAATCTTGAAAAGCAGTTTTTGGCTTTACGGGCTTTGCAGCGGTGCAGCCTCTTGTTGGGGTTGACCCTGGGGAGCCATATGGTGGGTGCTGGCCAGGCAGGCTGGGGAGGGAGAGGAGGGATGGGCTGTGAGCCCAGATCCTGGAGGAGGTACCTGCCCTGGTGTCTCCTGCAGAGGCTTTGACTGTCTGGCCTCTTGTTTCAAGTTTTTCTCTGTGGCTTCTGGTGGTGGTCATCTTGTGTGGGGTCTCTCAGCTTCCATCAGACATATCCTTGAGCAGATCTGTGATCCCCCTCACCCCCTTTCTCCAATGTGGAGGCCATATTCCAGTTTAGTGTAAGCATCACACCATGCACATCTGCTTCTTGTGCCCCTTGTCCAATGACAGTGCTCAATGCTCACTCCTCTCCAGGGTCCCAATTACCAGGTAGGGACAAGCTCTAACCTGGGGTGTGCACCCATCCTGTGGTGACTTCTGTCCCCTCTTCAGCTGGTGTGCTGGCCTCTGCCTGTGCTGTTCCAAGCTAAAGAGCACATGCAGGTGCTGCCCTGTGTGTTGCTCTTCAGCCTGGGTCAGCAAGATTGTGTCTAAGCACATCAGCCTGGAGGCCGCCTTCACGTACTTTGGCAGAATGCACCAAAACAGGCTTGTGATACTCAAACTTTTGGTGGGAGCTGCAGGTGGGGGGTGAGGAGGGGATAACTTAAACCAGGTACAGAAAGGGCTAGTGTGGCTTGAGGTGGTCATGGGGGTGCAGCTTAGCCTGGGGGCCTGAAGAGCTCAATGTATTTTAAAAGCTGCCTTGGCTGATGCTCAGTTGGTGCTCACTCAAGTGTTTTGCTCCATTTCTTAACTGCAAAACAACTCTCTCCCAAAGAAAATCTTCAAACCTGAGCCCCACATGGATGTGGAAGCTGCAAGAGAAAATACAGTTGGTGCAACTGCAGAGCCTGTTGTGGTGTGGGGATGGGCAGGGCTTGTACCCGTTCTGCTTGCCTGGGCTTGTGGCATGTGGTGGCAGTTTATTCTTGTGACAAGGGGAGTGATGAGATGGCACCTTACGAACTTATATCACCAAAATACCCCTGAACTGACACAGCTCCATTGAAACCGCTGTACCTTTGTCATGGTGCTGCAAATTCTGCGCTGCTTAATGTCATGATCCCCTGGACTTGGACTGGAGCCACAGCTTTGGGCTTTGTCCCTGCTGATACTGCTTGTCCCAGACTCCTGTGACTTGTCACCACCACAATGCAGTGGTTGGAGTGGCACCCTGTGTACTTCAGGGCTCTCCCACGGCTGACCTGACCCACCATATGGCCAGAGGTTCTCCTGGTCCTGTGCTAGAAATACCTTGTCTGAGATGTCCCAGGGTGGTGGTGACTCATGGTGGTCCATGTAGGAGAGCTGGTTTTCCCTTCTGCTGCTTATGGATGGCTTAGCCCTGCCTGTAGCAGACCTTCTGCATCTCCTTGCTGGCTTCTGGGGCCTAATGTGTTACTGCATGCGAGAGATGGATACGGGGCTTGGCTGGAGTCTTTGGGGAGCCTTTTTGCATCCCAGGGATGCTCCCAGCAGGTGATCCAGCCATGGCTTTGCTGCCACCTTGTTCCCTGGGAGCATCTTCAGTGCTGAATCCCAGCCATGGCTCATGGAGATTTCCAGCTTCCCAGACTGGGTCTCCAAGAGACCAGGATGTGTTACTGGCACTGGGTTATCAGCACTGATCCAGTCGAGCCATCTCTGGGCCACGGGTGTCCTTCCCAGTGACAGCTCTTGCTGATGGATGTCTTTTGTGGCTCGCTGGCTCCATGTTCCCAGTTCACCATGTTCCCTCTGAAGGTGATTATTAACCCAATTATCGCTGCAGCTCTTCACAACTTCCTCTTCTCGGGCACACATCCATCCATCCCTCCCTCCCAGATTAGCTCTGATGTACAGGTTGTGCCCTTGCCCAGGCGCTGTCATCTTCTCCAGCTCATCCCCACCCATGGAAAGCTTGAATCCTTGCCCATGAGAGGATCTCCCCTGGGTGGGAGCTGGAAGATGCTGCTGGGCCCTGGGATGTGGCAAGCAGCTGCTTCTAGGAATTTCCTGCGCCCTTTTTCTGCGAAACCCCACAGTGGTGCTGGGAGGAGAAGCACTTCCTCACCTGCCTGTTTGTGAGCCCTGGGCTGGTTCCCACCAGCAGCACCGTCGCTGCCAGGCCAGGTCATCTCCTAAGGTGTCATGTGCCTCCTGCTCCTGCATCTGAGGAAGACTCTGGTGCTTTTGCATCTGCACTTTGCTGGTGCAAGCCCTTAGACTGAGCTTAGCAGGTCTGGGTGCCAAGCTTAAAGCCTGACTGCAAGCTCATGGATGGATCCTGACTGCCTTGAGCATCTCACCAAACACAAGCCTTGTGCACGGAAGGAGGCTGGGCTTGTTTCTGTCCTGGCTATGCCATGTATAAGTTCCTGGCTTTGCTAGCCCCACTGGTTGCAAGCAGCATCTGCTGCCCACAGCTTTAGGGAGGGGGATAAGGCATCTGGCTTTTCATGACAGCGACGGGGAGGACTGTGGCTTCTAACACTGGTTTATCTCATGCTGTTCTTATTGGGTCCCCAATAATGATGCACCAGTGCCTGCTACTGAGAAATGGGCTTTAATTCAGGAGCTGTGGGCACATCCACACCAGCCTCGGGCTCCTCATCATCCCTGCCCGGCTGCTCCGGCTTGTCTAGGCAGAAAATCAGATTTTCCCCCTTCTCTGTGTTTTGTTTAGTGCAAGATCTCGCCCCAGGTGGAGGTGATAGCATGTGAGGCTTCAGAACCACTCAGCTAATCCATTGTAATTCATACCATCTGGCCATAGTCCCCGGTGCAGGGAGGGGGTCTGGTCATCCACATACCCCCTGTGGTGACGAGCATCCCCAGCTCTGCCTTCTGCCGTGGTCCATCAGCCTCCCTCAGGGGGCTGCCTGGTGCCTGCCATCCTCATGGTGGGACAGCTTGGGTGGGGGCTTGGCTGTTTTCTCATCACCAGGGACTTGGACCATCACTGAAGGCACCTCCCTGGGTTTAATTTCATTTAATTAGGCTTGTGGCTTCCTGAAACCAGGTGCTGAGGACCCGCAGCAGCACCAGGGCTGCTGCCACCTCCTGCCACCACCCCGGATCCATCTGCCTGGGGAGCTCCCTGGGGAAGAAGCAGGGACACCCCGGTGCCAGCCACCGGCTGGGCTGTGGTTTCCTGTTGATGGTGATGGCACTAGTGAGGTGGGGACCTTGGGTGCAGGTGATGGTGGACGGGCAGCATGCTAGTGGCTCAGCTGCTGCGGGTGCTCCTGCTGTCCCCTCCCTCCACAGCACCCTGCCAAGAATTTGTTCCCTCTCGCCCAGGGCCGACATCACCCCTTTGTCGCTCCCTGCTCCAAATGTGCCCAGCATCCGGGAGGTGTTGGCAGCAGGGCCCTGCCCTGCACACATGGGCTTTTGCTAGGTGCTTTTGTCCCAGCTGGACCTGCCCTTCCCGTGTCTCTTTTGGGGGGGGCCCTCCCCGCTGCTGGCACCATCTCTGCTCGGTGCCCCCTCACCCTGGGCTTCCTCATCCCCATGGACGGAGCCAGGATCAGTCCCTGCTGCACCTGCTCAGGCCCCCAGATGGGTCTCCCCATTGTGTGGCTGCTTTCAACCCCATCTCATGCTGGAGGAGCTGGATCTGAGGTGGCAGTGGCGGATCCTGCCGGGGCCAGGAGGCTGTGTTTTGCTTGGCATCCCAGGCAGGATTTGAGCTCGAGCCTATGGAAACAAGCAGCTCAGTGTGTTAATCCGATCGGCCTTGGCGCCCCAGCTCCCCTCCAGCTGATGGTGTCCTTGAGCCCAGCACCGTCCCCAGGCTGCAAGGCTGGTGATGGTGGTGACAGCTCCATCTTGGCAAGGTGTCTTGGACAGGGTGATGGGGCATGCAGCCCAAAATCTCTGTGTGGGAGGTGGCATCATTGTCCTGGGGTTTTGGGAGCAGTGGCTGGCAAGCACTCGGCTGCCTCTGGGCTTGGTGGAGATGGAGCATCCTCAAGGGGTGCCCCAAAACCACCCCGCTGGGTGCCTTGGGAGCAGCCCCTGAGGCTGTCAGGGCTAACCTGGGTGCTCCATCAGGTGCTCAGTCCTGGGGCAACCCCTCCACAGGTTCTGCACAGGGATCCGAAGCATGGATGGAGCAGTTCCTGGAAGCTGCCACTCCACCTAGGCACCAACCAGGCTCTGGGACTGCTTCAGCCGAGCTGCGCTTCCAACCACTGAGGTTTTGCCAGGTCTGTGCTGGTCCTCGCCCATCATGCATGGCTCAGGGATGAGGACGTACAGCTTGTTGTAATCCATATGGGGATGAGGATGCCCAGGGATGGGGCTCGTGGCTTGAGGATGTTCTACTTGTGGCTCAGGGATGAAGATTCATGGCTCACAGCTCAGATGGGGAAGCTGCTCTTGCCTTGCATGGGGGTGAGCGCTGTGGATGTGTCCCACCAGCCCTCCATCCCGAAGGATGGGTGCAGGGGCAGGGGAGTGGTTGGGCTTTGGCAGCTCCTGGGCAGTAGCCACAGTATCACCCATCTCGGCTCCGCTCACCAAAGTGCAGCATTGATTTTGAGCACGTGTCTGTGTGTGGTGGCCTTGGTGCTGGCAGCAGGAGCAGGGCAAAGACCTGAGACAGCAGAAAGCCAGCACCTGGCTCACCTGAAAGAGCTGTGTCCACATCAAACGGGGACTGAGGCTGGCGCGTGTGAGTCCAGCCGGGGCAGCACCTCCACCACAGCCAGGCTGCAGAGGCTGGATGGGAGCTGCTGGGCTGGCACAGCTCAGCCCCTCCAGCGGCTTCACTTTCACCATCAAGGGGCATCTCTGTGCAGTGGTGCATGGTGCTGCATGGTCGGTCTTCTTTGGTGTGGGTGGGAGAGCACCCAACAGCGATGCTGGAGCCCAAACCTTTTTGCTTGCTCAACATAGGTAAAGCTGGGGCTCATCGTGCCACAATCCCAGTGGAGGCCGGTGTGCCCTGCTCCTGGGGAAGCTGCTGCAGGGGCTGGAGCTTCCACTCAGACCCTGGAACAGGCATTTGCCCCCACTCTGCTGGATTTTGCAACCCAGGCTCATGCTCTGCTGCAGCAAAAACCTCTGGTGCTGGCCCAGGGCCAATGGGTGGATGACATGGGGGCTTCAAGCCACCCATCCTCCTTCACTGCACTCCCTATTCTAGGCTTCTGCTATGCTCGGTCCGACCGCGGTCCCTCCTGCCGGCATGGATGCAAAACGGGTTGGCAAGCTGGGAATTGGGGCTGGCGCCGGCATCTCCTCGTGATGCAGCATCCTTGGAGGCCGCACAGACTGTCCGGCTCCAGCACTCCCGGAGGCTTGTGTGCTGGTAGCCACGGGAAGTGAGCATGGCTCTGGGTGAGCTTTGGGGCCACGTGCTGTGGTCCCTGGGGGGTTCATTGTCCCTCCCTGCACTCTTGGCCATGCCTGAGTGTGGCGGCTGGGAAGCAGAGACCTTAAATAACTCCAGAGCATCCTCGCCCTCCTGGTCCTGGGCTTCCCGCCAGCATCCCAGGATGGGTTTTTGTGTGTGTGTGAATAAATTAGAACTTCCGAAACAAACCCCGCAACCGCCCCGCTGCACTAAGGCAAAACAAGCCCTGCCTGGCTCAGGCGGCACGCGGCTCTGTCTGTTGCCTCCGAGCCAGGCTTGCCTGAAACAAGCCGGCAAACCTGTCTCTCTCAGGTTTTTGGGATGCTTCCTGGTGTTCTGAGGCTTGGGAGGTGATTGGGAGCTTTGTGGTTGGACTGGAAGCTTTTCTTGCTGGCTGGAGTGGGAGCAACACAGGTAATCGTTGAGGCCATGGCCACCAGCACTTTTATTTTCAAACCTTATCTTTATTGCAGTTTTCTCCTGCCCTGTTGGGAAAGGAGAAATGCACCTTATCTGGCTGGCTGCTGGCAGCACGACCTGTTCCCGGGCAGGGGAGAGGCGGATGTCCTGCATCAGCAGCACCTTCCACATCCCCTGTGGCACAGAGGATGGAGCCGGGAGCGATGATGCTGAGGGTGATGCTGAGCTAGCCTGGCACGCACCTATGATGGGTGCTGGATGGGAAAGGAAGGTCCCTGCAGCCCCTTACTGCCAGCTGAGCACCTCTGGGGTGTTATCGCTCTGGCCTCTGGCCATCGGCTTTATTATGGGTTTCTGACGCAGCAATAAAGTCAATTCTAAGCTGAGGACAGCTTCGCTGGCACCCCAAGAGCTGGAGCTGGCAGCACGCTGATCTCAGGCTGGGGATGCAGGAATGGGGAGCTGAGGGGGCAGCCGGTCTCTGTGCCCACCCTGGGTCTGGTGGGATGAGTGCTAGGAGGGGTCTGGGTCCTGCAGAGCAGGCGGCAGTGCCCAAGGCCATCGTTGTGTCCATCCCAGGGTGACTCCAGATGCCTGAGGGGGCTGTTTCTCAGGGATGTGCTACGGAGCACCCCAGAGTGCCAGGCAGGAGGGTGCAGGGGCCGTGGGGCTGTCCCTGCAGCACTCCCCTGTTAATGGTTAATGTGACTGGGCAGCAGAACAGGCTGTACCTTGCTGCTGCTGCTTGAATCCCAGGCACTCCACCCCGGCCACCAGCCCCACAACACCCTGCTCCCACCCAGACTGTCCCCCAGACACTCCAACAGTGGCTTTGGGGGTGACGCTGTCACCTGCTTGAGCTGAGATGTAGGAGATGAGGCTGGGATCAGGCCTGGCAGCACCCAGTGCTCTCCAGCATGGGACATCCTAGTTGGATGCTCTCTTGAAGGATGCGGGGTGACAGGAGCAGACCAGGATCCCTTTTTTTCTCCCCCTATGTAATCCCTTTGGCACCCCAGCCAGGAGAGGGGGTACTGTGCCTCTTGGCCACCATTTCTGGGAGGGGAAAAGCATTCAGGGAAAGGCAGCACCTCCCATGGAGCCTTGTGCCAGCGAAGATTTTGAAGGCTATTTTGGGGGTGGATGGCACCTGCCTCGCATCACTTCAGGGCTCTGGGCTGTCCTGGTGCCTCGCTGTACCTGCACCTTGCATCAAAGAGGTGCTCAGGGCGATGGGGCTGCAGATAAGGGTGTTTTCTTCCTCCCGTGTATGATGGAGAGAAAACAGCAACTCTGTGACCTGCAAATGCTCCAGAGCAAGACTGGGAGCTGGGTGACGAGCCAGGGTGGTCCTGAGGCGGGGGAACGATGCTGGAGAGGGGGTTTGGTCCCTGGGGATGGAGACAGGCTGCACTGCAGGGCTCCTCTTGGCTCTTGCAGGCTGTGACTCGGGCTTTGGGCAGGCGACGGCACAGCACTTGGATGCCATGGGCTTTCAGGTGTTTGCCAGCGTGCTGGACCCGCAGGGACCCGGTGCCCAGGAGCTGCGCAGGAGCTGCTCCTCAAGGCTGACACTGCTGCAGATGGACCTGACCAAGCCGGAGGACATCCAGGGCGTCCTGCAGCACATCCAGACCCACACCAACAGCACAGGTAGGAGCCCCTGGCACACCCTGGGGGCACCATGCAGCTCTCCAGGACCTCAGGCAGTGTCCAGCCTCCATGTGTCCCCCACCATGGGCTGCAACCCTGTGGGCATCCATGACAGCCTCTGCTAATGGGACTTGTCCCGGGGCACCCCAGGATTCCCCTGCAGGACCCCCATGAGCTGGGGAGCAGTGGGGATCCCCAGGTGGGGGGTCCCCCATTTCGGTCACCTCTTCAAGCATCCCATCCCTGCAGGGCTTTGGGGCCTAGTGAACAATGCTGGCTTCAATGACACCATTGCCGACGCCGAGCTCTCGCCGCTGGGCAAGTTTCGCACCTGCATGGAGGTGAACTTCTTCGGCTCGCTGGAGCTCACCAAGGGGCTCCTGCCCCTGCTGCGCTCCGCTGGCGGCCGCATCGTCACCGTGAGCAGCCCTGCAGGTGAGCAGCTGCCTTCTGCCTGGCCCACCAGACCCCTGGCACCCTGAGATGCTACCCCATGGTGCGGCATGAATCACACCTTCCCCACGGGGCAACTCCACTTCCCCAGCCAGCTGCATCTGACTGGCACCCAGCGCCGTGGAGTGGGCCGCTGGCATCACTGAACCCCACAGTGGGCATCCATAAACAGGAAGCCATGGGGCTGTGTGTGCACCCTGGGGACAGCAGCATGGGCAATGTCAGCCCAGCTACCACATGCCTCCACTGGGGATGACAATCCTAAGCTTACGCTGGCCAGGGAGAGAAAACCAGCTTCCCCTCCTCCTGTTTTTCTTCCCCCTGGTTAAAACACATTAATTTGAACCAAATTCCAGCTGCTTTCTCAGCAAAACAAAACCTAAGCCCTTTCCTCATGCAGGGGTTGGGAGCTCAGCCCTGTTGAAGCCCTCCCAGTCCCTGCCTGCACCCCGGCCATGCAGGCAGCTGCCTGCTCAGTGAGCCACTCACTCCTCCTTTTGCTCCTGCAAGGTGACATGCCCTTCCCCTGCCTGGCAGCCTACGGGGCCTCGAAGGCAGCACTCAGCCTGCTCATGGACACCTTTCGCAGTGAGCTCCAGCCCTGGGGCATCAAAGTCAGCCTCGTCCTGCCAGGCTACTACAAGACAGGTAAGAGGGACGGTGTCTGCTGGCTGCCTGTGCCTGCAGGTAAAGGGCAGGTACCCCTGGGAGGCAGAAGATGGAGCAATGGCAGAAGATGGTGCCAGATGCAGCTTCTGAGCAGCCCCAGCCTCCTGTGCCCTTTGGGCTCTGGTTGGTGAGAGGTAGGGTCAGGAGCAAGCCTTGCCTGCAGATCATGAAGATGAGGAAAAGAAGACATGCCGAGAGCTGAGCTTGTTCAGCCTGGAGAAGAGAAGGCTTTGGGAAGACCTTATAACAGTCTACCGAAAGGGTGCCTACAAGAAGCCTGAAGAAGGGCTTTGGACAAGGGCCTGTAGGGACAGGACAAGGGGGAATGGCTTTAACCTGACAGAGGGGAGATTGAAATGAGATGTTAGGCAGTTCTTCCCTGTGAGGGTGCTGAGGCCCTGGCACAGGTTGCCCAGAGAAGCTGTGGCTGCCCCATCCCTGGCAGTGTTCAAGGCCAGGTTGGACGGGGCTTGGAGCAACCTGCTCTAGTGGAAGGTGTCCCTGTCCGCGGCGGGGGCTGGAACTGGATGAGCTTTAAGGTCCCTTCCAACCCAGACCAGTCTGTGATTTCTGTGATCCCCTGGCATCAATGATGGCTGAAAAAGCTTAGCCACATTTATGGCAGCACTGTTTCTACTGCACACAGGGGCTGAGACCTCTTTTCCAGTCCTGGGGTACCAGCAGCTACCATGGTGCTCCCACCATGGCATATCTCTGCCAGGGTTCCAGCTGAAGGAGAGCAGCCACGCAACTCACAGGGGGTCTGCATTCTTGCAGGGACAACATGTGACCCTGCCTTCTGGAACCTGCAGAAGAAGCAGCTAGTAGCCAGTCTGCCCCGGGAGCTGCTGCAGGCCTACGGTGAGGACTACGTGGAGGAGATCAACCGTCAGTTCATCCAGTTCATGAAGGTGGCAGTGGAGGACCTCAGCGCAGTGGTGAACAGCATCACGGATGGGCTCCTGGCTGCCAACCCAGCCGTGCGCTACTACCCGGGGCAGGGCCTTGGGCTCATGTATTTCATACACCGGTACCTGCCCTATTTTGTGCGAGACTTGTTCCTGAAAGGGTTCTTCATCAACCCCAAGCTGCCCCGAGCACTGCGGCAGGAGCACCACGATGCCACCAAGAAGGCCTGACCATGGCCCGCATGCGGTCGCGGGGCAGGAGCAAGCCTTCTCCCGGGATTCCCCGGCACCCTGGCCCCCGAGCGCGTGCGCAGCCGCCGGCATCACCCTCCTGGACTGTGGGGGAACAGGCAGCACTAGACAGTGAAAAACCAAATTGCTTTCCAGAATCAGGCAGATCTATTTTCTATTGTGCGAGAATCAATGTTTTCTAGAGACCATGGTTTTGTATTTTTTCTACCCATGCATCCCCCAAGGGGGCCTAGCCCTGCCTCACTCAGCAGCTCTGCACCACACACTGCAATGGACCTTGGGTGTTTCTCAGCTACCCAACATCTTCCTCACTGCTGTTGGAGCTGCATTCACCTCCATCAATCACCTCTTGCCTGGGTCATACCCAGGACCCTGTGGCCACTGCCTCCCTGCCCTTACCACACACTCCACGTGCTCTGGCGAGTGCAGGGGCCAAGGCCAGGCTGCCAGCGCCGCAGAGCTCCTCGAGATGAGCTACATGATTGTCACTTTTTAAATAAATTTGTTCTTGATATGCCACCGGGCTCTGGCAGTCTCCTTCTGTGGTGCCACGGTTGGGTAGGGATGCACTGCCTATGGGCAGAGCTAAGCTGGGTCCCCACCAGCCCTGCATCAAACACCGTGGCAGGAGCCTTGTGTGGGACAGCAGCAGCCACAGGCAGCCCTTGAAAAGGAGTGAGCCTGGCAGGAAGAGCTTGTATCT
Source organism: Strigops habroptila (assembly GCF_004027225.2). Taxonomy (NCBI): domain Eukaryota; kingdom Metazoa; phylum Chordata; class Aves; order Psittaciformes; family Psittacidae; genus Strigops; species Strigops habroptila. The sequence continues at coordinate 21,796,729 of NC_044302.2, forward strand.
GCTCCCTGCTACTCCCCCTCACCAACCCAAGGGCTTCCTTGTGCTTGAGCTACACCTCCTGGGCACTCCTGAGCTCAGCACCCAGCTGCACCCACAGACCAGGGAGCACTGCAGCTCAGTGTGCTCAGGAGCAAGTGTCCAGGGCCCCAGGGATTGTACAACATTCTGCCTGGGGTAGAAACAAGTGTCCCAAGTCATGTAAAGAGCCACACCAGGCTCCACTACCACAAACACCAATTCCCTGGATGATGCAGATTCCTCTTGGAGATGGAGGAACAGGTGCCCGAGTTAGTAAGCAGGGAGAGCACAGTGCAGTAGGCAGATATTTATTGGTGCAGGCAGGAGGGGAAGCACAGGATAATACACACTGCAGAGGTGACCACAGCACAAGCTGGGACAGAGCTGCTCTCCATCCATCCATCCCTCCCTCCCAGCAGCAGCACCCAGCATGACTTTCGCATGAGCGAGGCTTCTCCACTGCCACCAGGCATCTCCCACATCTAGAGCCACAACACAGCAGCCCATGGCTTGGCTCCCTCACCCCCAGATGGCTAGGGCGTGCACAGGGCATGAGACACCTCCACCAACAGCTGCCCTCTGCACTCATCAGGGTGCCCAAGGGCCAGTGGCAAGGGTACAGCTCCACAGCAAGTGCCAGGCAGACACCTTGCACGGGGGAGGGGGCTGTGCTGGCCTGGGGCTTGCAAGTGTCCAGCACCATCCACAGAGCTCAAGGAACCAAACTCTTGCATGGCCGCAAGAGGAACCTCCAAGCCATGGGTCTTCTGGGGAGGAAGATGCTCAGCCAGCTTGTGGAGCCCTTTCATGGCAGGAGGAAGACTGACAGAGCTGCTTCTGAGGACACAGGGAGGCTGCACTAGTGCAAACACTGCTGGAGCAGGGAGCAGCATGGCTCTGCCCTCCCACTCCTACAGGCTCTGACCCAGTCCTGGCCAGTCTCTCCCAGGTCAGGGTTAGCTACAGGGGGATGCAGGGACTGCACAGCAGCATGGCCTACGCTACAAACCATGCTCAAAACTAAATCTCACAGGAACAATACTGACTAGGAGGCGTGCAAAGCAACAACAAAGAGGTCCCCAGCTATGACAAACCTGATGTGTTCCTCTGCAGCAGTGGGAACCCCTTGGAGGCAGCAGCCCCCCAGTTGGTCCTGCTCTACGAGCATAAGCACATACAGTATTAGTACAGTAACACAGGGACTATCAGATATACAACAGGAGGTGTCCCTCCTGCCCTGGTCCCTCCAGATGCCTCACAGCACACACAACTCAAACTTCAGCTTGTGAATAATTTAACTAGCAACTGTACAGTGTCCTCATCTGAGTCAGTTCCACAGATAGGACATCCCTGGAGCCTGGGCAAGGGATAACTCAGGGAGTTAGACAAGGGTCCCTCCACATTCCAGGGACAGGAGGGTCAGACAGGAGCAAAGTGGGGTTAGAAGATGGGAATGTAGTTGTCAATCTTGGTCCTGTGCCGCTGGGCAATGCACTCCGCGATCCACACAATGTTGCGGCACTCCTGCTCCTTCAGCTTCACAAAGGCATAGAAGACTCCAAAGTGGAACTGGTTGAGGAAAGCCAGCTTGTTCAGCTTCACCTGGGGAAAGCCCATAGATGGACATGTCACTTGTCCATCTCAGATGGAAGCAGCTGGTCAAGAGAAGTGTGGAGCAGCTCAGGAGGTCCCATGACTTTCCCAGCATGCTGGAAGGCTCAGCACAAGCATCCTGCTCTGCATCTCACTAGGTCCTTGGGACAGCTCTAACCTACAGCACATGGCTCAGGACAGGCTCTGGCGTTTAAAGGGTGAACTATTTATACCCTCAGTACTGCGAAAATCCTCCTTTCCAATGTAATTACACTCTGGTTTTGCTATTGATTCACTAGCCTCCCAAACTTGCCTCCCACACCGCTCTAATCTGTCTGGGTGAGAACATGGACTGAGCACCATGCAGGGTCCCCACTCCCTTGCTGGAGCATCCTTTTTCTCCCCCCAAATTCTGTTCATCCACAGCAGTTGCTGCACCCCTGAGTTTTGCAAATGGCACAAGTAGATACATGCCAAGAAGCGTCTTGGGGCTCACTCACCTCATGCTCAAAGAACCTGTCTTCAAGGGTCTTGTCTCCAGGGTTGCTGCCAGCCCCTTCAAACAGCAGCTTGTACTCCTGCAGGAAGACATTACAAGAGGATATACCCAAAGCCCTCCAAGCTCAGCAGCATATGAGGGCCCTGGGCATCAAAGAGACATCCCAGCCACCCTGTCAGGTCAGCAGAAGACATAGGGCAGCCAAGAGTCTGCCCCGTGCACACATGAACATTGGCAATGGGGTGCTGCCAGGGCTGCACTGCACACACCCCAGTTGAAGGCAATCCCCAGAGAGGCAGAGAAATCCTTTATTTCATCTGTGAGCTTGTCCAGCCAGAGATCCCACCCCTCCTTTGAAATGTGCAGTTCTCAAAGCTGTATCGTTGCTTTGAGCCTGCAAGGACGATGCGTCAGGTACAGAGACCTCCATGTACAAACTGGGGTGTTTGGGCCAGGCCCCTGTGCCCACAAACACTGCCACATGCCCTGGCTGCTTCAGTAAGGGGACACTGAGCTATCCAACTCCAAACAGGTCCCCAGCCATGCACAAGATCAGCTTAAGGAACCCAGACACATCCAAAAAGTGTCCTCCCAGGTCAGTGTCTCCTCTGTGACTGAACCAGATCTCAGAGCAACCCACTAGGGCTGGGGAAGCAACCACTTCTCGCTGAAGACACGTTTCCACCCCCAACCAGCCGAAGAGAGACTGTCACTGCTGCCACACTGATACCTCTAGGATTTAGTGGTGAGGGCAGTCCCCACACTGTGGGATGGGGTGCACAGAGCATGGGTAGTCTCCCTATCACCACTGCAATGACAGCCATGACTAACAAGCCAATGGCATCCCAGGCAAGCCAACTTCACCTTGGCCAAGCAGATCACAGGACCAACTGCACCAGGCGAAGACAGGCACCCCGCTCCCCAGGCTGTCAATCCACAAGTTTCCCCAGATCTCTGAGAAGCTCTGACCCAGAGCAGGTCCTTGCACCGGTACCCATGGCTCTCACCCCAAGCACTCACAGGGTAGTAGTCAGCAACATTCTTGACTTGTTCGTAGTCATCTGCCCGGGCCAGCTGAGCCAGGCCCTCAGGGTAGAGCTTGCCACAGTGCGGGAACAGCTTTGCTCGGTCCTCCTTGGACAGCTCAGTCCCAAATGAGTTAATAGTGATGATGAAGGCCCTTCGGTCAGCTTCAAACTGCGGGACAAGAGTGGTTCACCTTGGGATGCAGCATCTTTGCCAGAGGCCAGCAAGTACTGATGCTGCTCTGAACAGAACCACATCAGAGGGCACCATGAACAGGCTGCCTGGGACACATACAGCTATATGGTGCTCAGCAAAGGCAGGCTATACATGCAGGCTCCCTGTATGCCCAGTAGCTGATGCGTGGGGAACAGTGAGGGGATGAAATCCCAATCCCAAGCACAAGCCAAAGCACTGAGGAGAACCCTGCCCAGGTCAAGGAGTTTCTCACCTACTGCCCCTGAGCCCTGCGCACCCCACAGCTAGCCTTGGCATGGAGAGAGGCACGCACTGAACAGCTCTGGTTGTCTCCTGCTTGTTATCCATGTGAGAGGATGAAGATGTTGCCATGAAGGCAACAGACGGGTCAGCACCTGGCAAGTCCATCATCTTCTCCATCACCTGGAGAACCAAACCTGCCCAAACTCATGTTCAGGCAGTGTTTTCCCAGGCCTCCCAATGCACAGGCAGAGTGTGCATGCAGTGCTGAGGAATATCTGGAGCATCCTTAATGCTGGCAGGCAAGCTGGGCCTGAGCACGGAACAATGAGTATCATTGCAACAGCATCCAGCTATAGGGGTTTCCAGACCTACCTCCAGGATTGGGCACATAGCATCTGCTGTGGTACCTCCCAGCACCTTGCAGAACTTGTAGAAGGACTCCAGGTAAGCCTGGAAGAGAAAGGGCAGGTGAGGACTCTCCTTCACAGGTTCATCTAGTGCCCCACAGGGCCATTCAGCAGAGGACAGACAGCAAGCAGGGATGCTCGCAGAAACACAGGAGCTCCCACTCCACATGAACTTGGATGCCAAGCCCACACAAGGAACTGTGCTTCCTCAGGAGCCGGAGATGTGAAGGGTTGTGGTTGGGTTGGTTCAAGTGACTGCATGATCTTACTGCAGGCAAGATCCCCTGGCAGCAAAGTTAAAGCCCATTTTGCTCCTTTGAATTGTCTAACTCCACCACATTTACTGAAGTCTCACGTGGTTTCCTGACCCCGCTCTGGCCTCCACAAACATGCCAAGCCATGTAACTGTAGCTGCAAAACCTAGGCTCAGAAAGTACCGCTGTGCAAGCAGAGTCAGGAGATGAGACAGGACATCTGTGAAGGAAACCGGCCATCCTCTGCAATCCTCTTTTCATACTGCAGCCGCTTGGTCACCATCCCAACTGGAGCACTGCAGAAAACATGTAAGGCTAAGCACAGCCATGCTGCCTCCAGGAAACGTAATCCTTTGTGGACATACACTATAATCCAGCTGGAAGATGACTGTATCTCCCAAGGGGAGCCTGTGAAGGCTGTGCATGGCTAAAAGTACTGTTCAGCAAAAACTTTCTCAGAAGTCATCATGTGATAAAATACCTCCCTGGACAGAGCACTGCAACTAGAATTACTTAGAAGGGATGGAGTAAAATGATGCTGAGACATCACAAATCTCTGCTTTGTCACAACAACTCCAGGACTGAAGATGGACCAAGAATGCAGGTGTTGGACACCCTCATCCTCTGCACTAGAAAAGCACCTGGATTACTGTGTTCTGTAAATATTTGCTATCACACAGTGCAAGAGGACGCTGCTGGGTGAGCATCACACATCAAAGAAACATCATCTCCAGTGCTTGCCACTGCTCAAGTGCAGGAGAGCACAGAGCATCAGTCTGCAGTTACCACAGGAACACGGACATGGATAATGGACTTTGCTTGAGGCCAACAGAAGAGGGAACCTGGATGAGATGGTTAGTTACTACTCTGCCCTTCTCAGAGTTCACACACAAACCTAAGGCTCTACAAGCAAAAACAGGTGAACTCAAATATCCAGCACTGAATGCGGATCCAGTATCACAGACACCATGGGAACACAGACTGTAGAAATGTCGCACTGGGTACACCCACCATGTGCTCTCCAGTATCCTGAAGCCCTCAGCCCAGAAATAGTTGTGTCTTTGCATTTAATAATCCTTAATGCACTTTTATTTTCATGAACTCTCTATTTTTATTTACCCTCTGCCTCTGCCAGCCTCATCAGTCTGTCACGCCCAGCTTAAAGGGAGACCTGTGGCTCTGTCCAGCCACACTAACTTTTCCAACACTATCTACAGCTACCACCACAGCTTGGATTCACTCCTCTTCCAGGTGAGGAACCCTAAACTTTTTTGCAGTTTCCCATGCAGAAGCCCTTGTACCCAAATTCTTAAACATGTCCTCCTTAGCAGCTTCTCCTGTTCCACTGTTCATATTCAAAGATGAGAGAAGAGAGGAATGAGTGTTTACAACAAACACAATTCAGATGTACGCAGCAGCACAGTGTTATCTGTGCAGCTCTTTTCTGTTGTTAGGAACAGACTACCTTGGAAAAAGACACTTGTTTAGAGCAATCAGAACCTAAGATTTCATTTAGTAGTAGAAAGGAACAAGGAAACCCTTGCTGTACAAGCAGGGTTAGGATTACCTCCTTGCCTCTCCCATACATCACTCCACATTTATCCACATTGATCTGCCTGCTGTATTTTACTGTCCAGCCACAAAGCTCCTTCGGTTGTTTCCTACAAGAAGGTCAACAGCACAGGCCACTAGTCAGCCAGCTTCACTTCAACATATCCATTAAAGATGTGGCAAAAAGGGAGTAAGCATTGAAGATAACAATGCCAGCACGCCTCCACTGCAGGACTCTGCTGCTGACTGCCCTCTACACTAAGAGCTGACCACTTAACTTTTAACCTCTGCTCCCCATCTTAACCATACTTCCATACAAGAACCTTCTCACTTCTCAGTGCTAACAAGAAACCTTTGTAATTGCTTTCCTCTTATGAATCCTGCTCAAAGCTTCTGTCTACATGCTCATGGATTCCTTCAAAAAACCTCCAGTAGGTCTGGGAGGTAGCGCTTCCCCTTCCCATACCAATTCCTTCAGGCCATGGGCATCCATCCCAGGCACCCGCTCCTCAGAGCGGCTCTGTGCAAATTTCCATCCTGATTTTATTTCCCTCATTTGCCTATGGAGACCATTTGCATTGTATTATACATTTTCCAGTCCCTGGGGAGAGAGGTGACTTCAAGTGAGAGTCTGTAAGCGGCAGTTACCTTTCCACCCTCACATCCCTCTGATTCGTTGCTGACAGAGCCTCTGTGTTCCCCAGGGGCTGCTCTTCAGCAAGAGCCAGTCCCAGCACATACCAAGAGATATCAGGCATCCACACTTCAACGTGGAGGTAGGAAGAGCAGAATGCAAAGCATTATCAGGCCTCAAAAAGGAGATGGGAAAGGATGTAGCAGCTGGGACCCAAGGAGATGCCCCCTACACTCCCCAACCTGTTTGTCCTGTGCACAGAGGTCTGCACCCTGCAAGACTGCAGGCACTTATGCAAAGAGGCATACCTCCCATCATTACAGCAAAAGACCAGTACATGCCAGAGGCCACACGTAGCTGGGCATGACTGCTGACACGCAGCTCCTTCTCCTCTCCCTTCACCTTCTTCCCTTCACCTTCTTCTCTTCACGCCTGGCCTGTTCTCTGCCTCTCCCACCAGGCCACGGCTTCCTTGGGAAGCAGAGGTCACACTGACTGCAGACTGGCTGTGACTAGCCAAAACAAGACTGGCAGATACAATCTGCATCCCACCCTTAATCCAGAGAGTCGAGATGGAGCGATAGCCACAGCCTGCACATAAACACATGCTTTGATACTGCCAGCTAAAACCAGACAGGACCTGCAGAGATGACAGCTCCCTCTGCGGGCTCAGGACAATGAGATCCTTAGCCCTTCCTCATCCTTATGCCAATATTCTCCCAGCCTGCAGGACTCCTCCACCCCAGCTGCACCTTTTACACTGCTGTACCAAGAGCATCTAACCCCAACCACAGCCACTGAAGGCTTGAGCAGGCTGTTGGAGGCTTTTCTAAAAGAGCTCAAGGGAGAGAGCCAAGCCTGTGGAATTCCTTCAGCCATGATAAGATCTGGCCACCTTAGCCCTTTGAATGCACTTAACTACACACCTAAACTCGTGTGGTTAAGGAGTAGCCTTCTCCTGCCTGCTTGGGGCCTGAGGAAATTCAAATGCATAAATTCTGCAAAACCTCTTGTACAGACTCTTCACAGTTTGACAGCTCAAAAAAACCCCAAAACAAAACAACAAAACACCCCGCTCTGCCTGCCTAGCTAATGTAATTCTGCAGAGCTGAGTTATTGGATGGCAGGGACCTCCAAGTGCACTGTCTTTACTTCTCAACGGATGCAACTACTTCTTGGCCATGTTTACTCTATCACCACTCCAGGGAAGAAAAAGAGACAAAAAGCAAAGTTATTAAGTCTACTCCAAGAGGAAAACACCCTCCCATCTTTGGTTGAAGAAAGCCAACCTAGCTTGGTGCTCCTGACCCAAGAAAGACCTGTAGTCATACTAAGAATAACCAGGCAAGTTAACATCTCTTTCCCTTCCTATAGACTCACTCACCTTATACAGTGTGTTTCGAATTATTTCAATATTCATTTCATCCAGGTCCTGTTCAGATATGCAATCTTGGAAGAAAGCAGCTGAAACAGAGCCACAGACAGAGTTAGCATTGCCCTAACCAGATACATGCCCAGTACTTTCCAGACTCTTCAACAATACCAGACAAAAGCACACCCTGTGTTGAGCTTGTCCCTCCTAGGCCCGGCCCTTATCTTCAGTAGTCACCAAATTGCCATGATTTAAAACCTCAGGCTCCAGCATGGTTCCACAGGCCACAATCATTTTGGGGGCTCTCCCACGAAAATCATTCTTCACTCCTTAGTCCTATGGTTTGGTTAACAGCCTGTTCTCAGCTCTAGACCCCAGCATCAGTGCCAGAGCAGCCTGTGTTCAAAAACAAGCAAAACCCAAACTCTTCCTAGATGCAGGCATTCAGAGGTGACAAGACAGGTTTCCAATTGCCTGCTTAGGCATCTGTGAGACAGCAGCTAGCAAGTCCTGAGGAACTTGGTGCTTTTCCTTCCTTCTCCAATGAGGCATGGAGATGTCACAGCTTCTACAGCCTATAACACTCCATGGTTGGAGTCAGGAGCTATTTCTCCTGGTCAAGTCTATCAGTCCCATTTTCCACCTCTTCCAAGGACTTCTATTTCTCTATCTGGAGGTAAGAAACAGGAGACAGGATGAACTAGTGGGTTTGGGTAGGATGCTCAGCCCTACATACTTTGCCAAAGTATCTCTGGGAAGGAGTTTGAGAAGATGTTTCCACCTAAAGAACAGAGATTTCAGACCTAACAAAGGGTACTGCAAGCTCCAGATAAAGAGGAGTCTTGTACATTTAATGTAACATAAGGCTGTTGTGCTCTTGCTGACAAGCAAGTGATACAGTAAGACCCACTGACAGGACTTTTAATGACTTCTTCAACTCTCACTCAGCAACCAACTTTGCCGAATTTGCTACATAGCGAAATATGATCTTTCTCAGCTTACACCGTCCAGATGTGGGTAAAGGGCACTGCACTAATGCCAAGAGCTGACCAGTGCTCTGCTCTGTGTGACAAACCAGGTATAATGCAGGCTCACACCTCTGATGTGCACCACTGCTATAGCAGCTGCACTGTGGGTCTAGGCAGCCCTGAACAGGGGTCAACCCTGTTTCTTTGTTTCAAGGTTTCTTTGCAAGAGCATCAGAGACCAATGCCACGTAGCTGGAGGAGCACTGCTCCCTTGGTTGAGCAAAAACGAAAACAGAGTGTGCCAGGACTGGTTTTCACTGCAAGACTCCCTGGCTAGCCTAGCTAGCTAAGCAGTGGCTACTTCAGAGTAGCAGAGGAATGAGAACACAGCTATTTCAGTTCTTGGCCCTCCAATATCCCAAATTAAGCTAACAGCAAGTCTTATTTTGCCCTGCTAACCTATGAAAGCGATTTGGGGTTAGGCATTCCTACCAAGCCACATAGCTACTCAAGTACTTTTAGGAGATAGAGCTGCTGTTTCCTTGCGTGTGGTCACTGGAAAGAGTGCAAGTTAAACAACTGGAGCCTACATGCCTGCTTGTTTAGGCAACACAGCTACTCCCCATGTTCTCCTGCTGAAGAAATGCCACACTAGATGGTACACAGCCTCAAGGACATGGCTAGGGCAAAAGATTTGAAGAAGTCAGCCTAGCCAGGGCAGAAGCAAGCAAAAGTGAGTCATGTACAAGTACATGAACGCAAGAGGCAAAGACCCTCAACTGCCAGACGCGTTCTCCAGAACCACCTCGCTGCTGTAATGGCGTTTTTTCACTTAATTTTTTTCACAGCTGGAAGCTTTGAGGTCTCTGAGACAGTACCTCTGAAATACCCTTATCTTATTCCCAGAATGGGAAAGTTCTCACTCACTCATGAGGAGGATTTTCTTCCCACACATCATCCCTACAGTGGATTCAACTCAGCTACATGCAGAGCTTCAGTTCTCCTGCTGTGTCATTGCCCTACCTTACAACCCAGATCTCTTGAGACAAGTTTCCCCTCCTCTGCTGGGCTCTATCTGGCAAGTCATTTTTCCACAACTACTTCACTTGCCCCATGATTACACAGAGCACTTGCAAAAGCACTTTCAGTTCCAAAAACAACTATTTCTATCACAGACAATATGATGATTTAGTGTGTTTTGTTCTTTTTAGCAACCCCAAAACAATGATTAACCACTGACTCAGGTGTACCTCATTGTTTTTGCCCACAGAGGCTAAACTAGCAAGTCACCTGTGACTACCTCCCCTACTACTGTAAAAAAGCTTTCATATTTTCTCCAGAACCACTTCCTACACCTTTTATCTTTAAAGAATGTTCTGTCTGAATAGCTGTTCATAAGACACCTGGTTTTAGTATTATGTGCCTCCTGGTCAAGGCCTGCAGCACTGAGACAGTATTCCTCAGCACAGGATCCTGCTACACAATGAACTTGAAAAGGTTTTGGAGACTTTTTTTTTTTTTTTTGCTGTTGCTCTTTGAGTTTGGGGATTTTTCTATATAGAGCTTTCCTCCATCTAGAGCTAAATTTCTCATGTGCACGGGCATGTGCAGATCTCTGATTCTCTATAAAAATTGCCTACAAGAAATTGCCCAATGGTCCAACTAAAAGTGCTGGAAATTAAGTGACTCATTCCAGCAGAAGAGCTGATAGCTCTTCACTAAAGAAGCCATGTGTCTCATGACAATTATTGAGAGGTGTTAGAAAATGTGATCTCTTCAAACTTTCTCCTTCCTCCCTAATTGCAGGTGATGGTTCCCAGAAGAGCTGGTAAATGGACATGTCTAGCAGACCAGTTCTAACTTCAACTGCACTGCCACTGCAGCTCAAGGCCTGGCTCACGCAAACCAAACTTCCCAGCAGTCTGTACTACCAGTGTGCTGGTTTGGACATTTGCTGCGAGTTAGCTGGTCCTCCAGAGATAAAACTGGCTTAGGACAGGCATAAACCTGAACTCAAGCCCAGCCACCACACGCAGTACAGCTACAGCTGTGCACTACCCACCACTTTGTCTTCCTGGCATACAACTGAGGCTTAGCTGGACCTAGTTAAGACTAGGGGAAAAAGGGACATCTGCTCCACACACAGCTGAGAGGTATTTTGAAAGGTTCCACTCACCCAGGGGAGTGTCCACCAGGATTGCATTGTAGAGCTCTGCAGGCGTCTGAGCAATGTTCACAGCCTCCATCTGCTCGAAACTTCCCAGAGGATGGCACTTGGGCACCAGTTCGGAGATGGAACGCTGGTGCAGAGTCCCAGTGATCAGCAGAATGACGTTGTCAATCATGTAGCTGTACCTGGAGGAATGCCAGAGGAAGCCTGTCACAATACAATACAAAAACCAGCACTGGCACCAGACAGGCACACATCTTCAGTCCCTGTAAGCACCTCCAGAACGATGCACCCTTACCACAAAAAACTGGTAAGGGGTCTCCTTAGTGTCTCCTTATCATGCCAGCCTAGGAAAAGGGCATCGAGCACAGTCCTAGGCTGTAAGTTATGCTACAGCTGACCCACACCATCTGGGCATCTCCTACCTACCACTGAAGAGTTGGAAGTGACTTCTGGAGGTCTCTGGACCAATGCCCTGCTCCAAGCATTGCCAGCTCCAGCCGCTCAGGGCTTTGTCCAGCTGAGCTTTGCATTATTTGCAAGGAGTTGCAGATCTCACAATCTTCCTGAGGCTCTGCTTCAGTGTCTGACCACACTCACAATGAAAAGTCTTTTCCTAACAGCTCATCAAAGTTTCCCTCATGGCCATGTCTAATGTCTCTCATCCTGACCCCACACACGTATGAGAGGAGCCTGGCTCCAGATTCCTCATACCCTCCCACAAGGAACATTTGTCCTTTCAGCATTCCCACTGCATCGCCATGCTCTATAGAGACACCAGCAAAGAAGAATCTGCAGATAGCCTGACTCAAGCTTAGCTTCAGTGCTGGCAGCACTGCTCCATCTTGTCAAGACTATGGAGAAAGGGTCATGCTTCTGCAGCCCCACTCCCTTCCCAAAACAATAGCGCTGGCACAACCTTCATTCGCACCCTTACAAAACTACACACAAGGTCTTTCACACCTCTACTATCAAAAGCTACAAAGTTCTTTGCATTAGCCCATGTTATGATGTCCCTACCCAACTTCTCTGTTTATGTTATACAGGATTACAGATTCAGTCTTTGGCACTGCAGTAATGGGACACTCAACCTATACCACTCAGCACAATTTCCACCAACACAAGCTCTTTGCAGCCCTTCTCTCCAGTATATCCCTGTTTCTCTTGCAAAGAGGCAGACTGTCTTCTCCAAGTAAAAGATCCAAGCAAGGGACCAAGGCACCATGTAAACACAAGATGACAAAAACAGCATCCCCAGCAAGAACAGGAGTGGTGCTGTAGGCATCTTCACCACCAGCTGAACCATAAGAAAACCAAGCTGAGAAACTGAAGAACATCAAGCAAGATGAGTCTTTTTTCAGTCAGCAGCAGATGCCTTTGCAAATGTCCCTCACCACCCCAGCGAAAAGGCACAAACGCTGGAATAGCAGGATAATTGGGATTTTACACTCCCTTGCTCTCACTGCTAAAACTCTAAGAAGTGAGATGATGGAAGAGACCTGAAGAACCTCCTTGGCAGGAGCTGCTCCAAACCAAACGAGATGAGGCCTGAACTAGAATGGCTGAAGGAGCTGTGCACAGAGCTGGAGCATTGTTGAGGTTCAGGCTTCCCACATGTACTTAAGCACCAAAGAAAGGGAACTTAAGGCCAGCGCACTGGGACTGGGATGAGGGCAGAGTCAGCAAGGCTCTGCATGTTTGTCAGGCAGGCGCTGGGATATTCCTGGTCTTTATATTCCTGAGCTAACAAGAAGGGCATAGTGCAGGCCTGTTTCCTTTTGAACCACATCAAAGGCAGGTAAGCTGAGCCAGTTAGAGGCAGATTTGGGTAGTTTTTATTAGATGGGCTCTCTACCTCTCAAACACGCTCAAAGGGCACATCCATGAACAAATCCACACCTTAGTTTCTCAAACAGGTGCTGCTGGTTTCTCCACACTGCAGGGCTGGTAATGTGCCTCCTGGCCCTACTATTTTTGCAGACAGCCTTTCTATGTTTGCAGCCTACCTTTCCAGGGGTGTTCAATCTAGAACCAGGACAACCAGCACGAGCTTCATGTCCTAGGAAACCTCCTTTTGCCTTTTAATTGACAACGTCATTATCCTTGCTTCTGTTTGTGCAGCCTCTCACCATGGAGATGATTGCAATCTCCAGGACAGCAAGAAGGGCCTGTTTATGAGAACTGAGGGTAAGTCCCTTGCAGCAAGCAGCTGGTTCCTGGTAAATACGAGCATCTGCACCTCAACAGAGATGCATCTCCATGAGGTGTACCAGACCAAGGACACAAACCATCCTTTCCCAGCTCCACCATTTGCCCTCAAACATGTAAGTTTGTTTAGTGCAACACAATGGCTTTCAGAAAAGACCATACACAGGACTATTCTCACCAAAACAAGGCAACATAAGACCAGACCATATCTGTTTCTTCAACTCAACCTACAGTAAAGGAACAGGCAAGGAAATATGGTCATTGCACAGTATGGTAGCACACCTCTTCCCTGTTCCTAGCTTGCTCCACCACAGAGCAAGCTATTTGCAAGTTGCAAGGAGCCTGGCCAAAGACAGCCATACAAGAGGAACTGAGGGAAAATGCCTGGAGCCCGTTCTGTTTGCATGTCTTCAGAGCAGCTTAGCTCCTGACTTCCTGCAGTCACACTGAGCTCATCCATGCCCTCCCAGTCCAGCTCAGCATGAAAGCCAGGGTTGGGGAGAGCAGCCCTGACGTCTTCGCGCATGAGAAGCTCTTGCATTCAGACTGATGGTCCCAAGAAAGACAACCCAGCTCTCCCCATTTCATAACTCGCTTGTTTCCTCATCCTCCAGGGAAGTCTGGGGAAATGCACACTCTATAGACCAAATGCCAAGGTCTCTAAGCAGGCCTGGCACCAACTTTTTGTAAGAGTACTTTACCCATTGAAGCTACTTAAATCTTGCTGTCAGAGCAGGATTCATCCCTGCAGGAGGTGGAGGAGTTACCATGTGCAAGACAGAGGGGAAATTTCTCATTCAAGTTTCCACTGTGACAGCATTTCAAACCTTTACGATGAGAGCTGCAGCAAGACAAAGGTCTCCTCCTGCCTGCCAAGGCAGACACCAGCACCACTACCAAATCCTTACTGATAGCTCTAATCCCTTCAGGTAAACCTGGACCACACTTATTCATATTCAGTCCCTGCTTTAACCCAGTAAAACAGTCATGATTCAGTCATGACTACGAAGCAAGTTGTCTAATGCCAGGGGAACTGGAAAAGCCTCTTCTCATCTGTGGAAGGCACACCACTTGCTTTCCTGTGCCAAGTCTCAACAAGAATTCATCTGCCTCCAGCAGCACAGCTGTACTAAGACCATACCAGAGGTCCTGGCCATGCCGGCATTTCCTCTCAGACCTGAAGGATTAGATTTATTACAGTGGCAGCAGTTTTCCTAGGAACATCCATCTACTTGTTTAATAGAGTAGCTTTTGTCATCATCCTCCTCATCTCCTGTTAGGTTCTGACCAGCTTCGAAGGTTTCAGCTTTCATGATTAATGCATACTCAGACCCCTTCAAGAGCATTTTAACCTTTACTAGCTCTCAGTGCAGCTAATAAGAGGGACACGTCACAAAAAAGGAGTCATTTGCAACACCATGAAGTCTTACTGCAGCCTGCTTAGCAAGGAAAAGAGATTAGAACATAGGGTGGTCTGATGGAGAGTGGAGACCCAAGACACTTCTCTGGTGGAGAGTGGAGACACCGACCAGCTCCTTGGTGAGAACAAGCCTCTGCACTAGCTCCTGTGAACACTCAGTAGGAGCTCAGAGGAGAAAGCACTACATGGAGGCTCTATGTAAGCTGCACCCAGTGACATAAGGTGATGGGGTTTTAATTAAGAGGTAAAATGGCACCTTGTCTTAAGCTCCCAACCTTACCTCCACAAAGACCATAGCAAAACTCTCTTGGGTAAGAACGTATTTTACACTCCTGCTCTGAGCTGCTACCTGCCCACACAAGGAGATGGACACAAAAAGAGTGTATGTTCAGCCAGTTTCATATTCACAGTTACATCCTGCCTCGCTCTTCCTGTCACCACTGCACTGAGGTGTGGTATATTCCAGAAATTCACATTCACGGAAATACAATTTTAAGTTGATACTGGGAAGCGTCCTCAAAATCTCACGAGAGCAGAATTTCTTATTAAAGAACAGAAAAGTGTCAGCAAGCATAGAAATACCATCCACAGCAGGTGAGAGATGATGGTTTAGAGCTTCCTGAAGTCTGAGACAACAAGAGTAAGCATCACAGAACCCCACATTGGTTTGGGTTGGAAGGGACCTTAAAGCTCATCCAGTTCCAACCCTGCCCGTGGCAGGGACACCTTCCACTAGACCAGGTTGCTCCAAGCCCCGTCCAACCTGGCCTTGAACACTGCCAGGGATGGGGCAGCCACAGCTTCTCTGGGCAACCTGTGCCAGGGCCTCAGCACCCTCACAGGGAAGAACTTCTGTCTAAGAGCTCATCTCAATCTCCCTTATGTCAGGTTAAAGCCATTCCCCTTGTCCTGTCCCTACAGGCCCTTGGCCAAAGCCTCTCTCCAGCTTTCTTGTAGCCCCTTTAGGCACTGGAGCTGCTCTAAGGTCTCCCCTTAAGGAGCCTTCTCTTCTCCAGGCTGAACAAGCCCAGCTCTCTCAGCCTGTCTCCAGAGTGGAGGTGCTGCAGCCCTTGCAGCATCTTCACTCCTCCAGTGACACCCAGTTCAGCACAATACACACTGGGTGACACTTGCATAATAACAACAAAGCCAGGCTAAGATATGCCCAGAAAAGCCAAAAGGTGTGTGTGTGGTGGGGGAAATGTTCCTTCCATGAACAATAGGTCAGAAAGATCATTCTCACTGATGATTTTGGGAGGTATGGTCTCAGACAGGCACAGCAGAGACCTCCCAGAGAGAGCAGTGGAGAGACAAGCTCCAGAAGCTAAGCTGTCATCTGTGGATGAAGGAGTATCAAGGAGGAGTAGAGCACACATGCAAAAGCCTTGTCAGGTTCTTTGACAAGGTATGTGTTCCTCCTCCTGATGGAATTACTTAAGCACAAATGAGACATGCAAGAAAAATTGCAATGGCCCGCTGAATACTGGGAAAGACTTTTTATAGCAGGGAGCACATGAAATTCATGAAAGCTCATCACAACTTGGCGTTTACAACTTGGCCTGAAGGCACTCAGGCATAGCCCTGCAAGGCAGTGACCCCAAGACACTTAGGTCTTCTCCCTCCCCCACTTACTAATCTAATCATCAAGAGTCATCGTTCTGTGGCAGATAGGTTGGGTTTTTTATTGCTTTCTGCTCCAGGATACTAAAGAAACCGTAAACAATAATGCAAGTGGTCACAAAGCATGACTAATGACGGAACATTGCACTACCTGCGTTTCTCAGGGATCCTCTGAAAATCTTGCCAAAGCCAAACTGTAGTTTAACAGCTGCTGGGCAAGGGGTCATGAGGACAGCCCTAGTGTCAACAGTGGGCTTAGGCACAAGTGCACAAGCTAGGCTGCAGCTCAGGGATTTTGCTGGGATGGATTAAGGTATTGTATTGTATTGCTCAGGCAACTTTAATGCTTTCCAAAATCAGCATCAGACTAATGCAGACTAATGCTTGCAAGGCCAAAGTCATAGAATCCTAGCCTGTTTCAGGTTGGAAAAGACTTTAAAATCATCAAGTCCCAACCTCCTGACACAGGCAGGGACACCTTCCACTAGAGCAGGTTGCTCCAAGCCCCGTCCAACCTGGCCTTGAACAGTGCTAGGGATGAGGCAGCCACAGCTTCTCTGGGCACCCTGTGCCAGGGCCTCACCACCCTCAAGAGTAAGTAATTTCTTCCTTGTATCTAACTTAAATCTCCCCTGTTTAAGTTTAAACCCATCACCCCTTGTCCTATTGCTACAGTCACCGATGAAGAGCCTCTCTCTGGCATCCTCTGTGACTGCACTGGGTAGTTACTCAGATAACTGTAGAAGCATGTGTTTATTTTGGGATGAAAAAAGGAAATCTCCAGTGGGATCACAGCAGTGCTTGAACTCAGCAGGAATTCTAGGGACAGCTTTAAATGACAATAAGTTGTTTTGACCACAGTCACTTTAGCATCTAGTGCTTCCCTCTTACAGCTCATCCAATTCATGTATTCAGGGGCTGGTGGGAGAAGTAGCCTAACGGAAAAGTTTTGGGCTGGATGTACTGCTACTTTCTTGGGTTTGTGCATAAGTACACAGACCCCTCGCTATATCCCACTGGCCTGAGGATTTGAGCAAAGTTGCTGGTACACAGAGCCACTAGTCACACCTCTCAAGTTTGAAGTATAAGCAGTCATGGGGGAAAGCAATATACAGACTTCAAAGCACAGAAGAGCAGCAGCTGACACTGACACTAGTGCCAACAGCTGAGATGCTTGTATCTGCAGTGTCCTCTTAAGATCATCAGTAAATAACTGTACGGCTGTCCTGAACTGGAAAGGAAAGGGATGTTGCACATCAGGAAGAGCTCAGTGCCTCACTAAGGCTTGTTTGAGGAACAGACAGCAGACAAACCGAATCAAATCCTTACATCAGTTTTTCAGCTCAGACTAGAATGTGTCAGACCAGCAGCTTCTGGCCAGTAGGAGTTCTGCATGTGATGCTCAAAGTGTGCTCATCTCTTCCTATCTTTGCTCACTGTCTTTCCTAGAGTCACACCAATAAAAACCACACCTCGGCGGTAGGTTTGTGAACCTGCCAAAGAGAAAGCGGAGAATTTCATGGTTGCCACCACAAACCAAGGGCACTCAGCCAGTAAGTGGGTGCCCTGCTAAACTTAGATCATCAAGACCATTTCACAGCAAAGAGTTATAACATCACAGTACTAGGGAGGCTGGGGCAACCTTTCAAATCTAGGCATCCAGGAATGTTCTCAGCATTAATCTATATTTAGCTGTAGCTCCACATGATTTTTACCATCTTCTAGTGAGTCTAGGTGTCTTGGGATAGTGACCTCTGTTTTCCAGTGGCATCTTCTGGTGACTTAAAAGCAGTCATACAGTGTTAGCTGCATTAAATGCTAATGAGAGAAAAAGCTAGATGAAGTACTTTTAACCTTGAGGCTTTCTGAATACGATGTTGTGTTCCAGCTGTGCCCAAACCCCTTGAAATACCAGGGAATGTTTTGAACACCTCAAAGCCTTGAGCAAGAATCTCTGGCTGCCTGAACTTGATGCCTCAAAGCTTAAAAACACTAGGCTGATATGCAAGGCTGAGTCCTGGCACTCCGTGCTGTGCGGACCCTAGCACAAATTACATTTTAAATATTGACCAGAAACATGTAATCATGTTGCTTTCACACAGACCAAAACACAACACATTTCAAGGATATAAAATTAGAGGCAAGACTGCACTGTTTAATCTCATTTTATCCCCAAAACTGCCTCTTGTAGCCAAGAAAGCTGAAGGAGTTTGATGTCCTGAAAGCTTTTACTCGCTTCTCAGTGACCATGTGGCCTGGACCCAACTAACATGCAGAACATTACTGTGCATACAGACCTGCTGCCAGCAGAAGACAAATCATCATCCCACTTGACATGCAGTAAACCATATGGGATAGATTCAGCTCAGCCTCCAAATATTACAGTACTTCCACAAAGCTCTATGCAAGTATTGGCTAGACTTCAAATCTGCATGCAGAACAGATCTGGGAGAGGGGACCAGAACCCAAGATACCCCCAAGAAGCCTTCAGTAGCAGTACCCTTGGCTTCCAGATCTTTTCTGAGCTGAACCTGCCAGTCTAGAGCATTGGGTGAAGCAAACTGATGGAAAGGCAAGAGGAAAATGAAGGCTGCTAAGATCCAGCACCAGAACACCTTGAAAATGGTTTCAATCACGGACTGAAGATTGTCACATGGGAAGAGAAGTGCTCAGTGAATGTTCATCCAACTGAAGGCACTGCACACAGGTGGCTTTCTGGAAAAGTCACAACCCCATATAAACTGGTTAGAGGAGCACTGATAACCTCCCTCCCTGTTTTATGCCTCTACCAGAGAGGCTGTACAGAGAAAGACGGCAAGAAGGAACATGAGGGAAGGGCAAGGACTGCTCCTGTGAGCTGCAGAATCATCAAAGACATTCAGCTTTAAACAAAGCCCAAGAAGATAGCTAAGTCCACACACTGCCTCTGGATGAAAGAGCCTCAGCTTGGGCAGGGATGTTATCCAGAGTTCTCATCTAATCACCCACGGCTTGCATGCCAGATTCCCTTCTTGGGGTTGCAGAGTTTCATTCAAGATTTCTCTTTGTGAAACACTGGCTTACATCTGGAGGTCATCACTTGCTTTTTCTGCATCTTTACTGCCACTGATAACGTTTTGCTAGCTTTTCCAATCATTATTGTGGCTCACTGTGTTTGCGAGGCACTGTGCTAACACCTTCCAAGCAAAGAACAGTGCTGGTCTGTAGGAGGAGGTTTATGCTGTTCCAGTTCAAATCCACTGGCCAAACGAAGTGTTTTCCAGGCATTAGAGGCTTGGGAAAAAAAGTATTCCCTCAACATAACACACAGTGAAATCCAGCTTTCAAAGCCTCCATTTCCGATGAAGGCACCCGCAGTCACACCGTTTTGAAAGATGACTCCATGGCCCCTGCTCAGGCACACAACCCTGCCCATGCTCACTGATACTGGTTCTGGGAAACAGGTAGGAGATCTGTGCCCTCTGGGTATGTGGATATGGAGGACAACAGCTGCAGTTCCAATGCTACCATCCAGAGGACACAAGTCTGTGATTGCTTCCAGACCATTAGTTACATGCCCTCTTATTTTGAATATTGCATAATCCCTCCAAGAACTTGGCTTATCAGTTCAACTTTGCACTCCCTGCAAACAGGGAAGCTGTTTGTCAGAAACCTGTGCTTCTCTGCCAAAATAGTCTCTGCCAGAAAAAGCTCATAAACCTTTTATTGCAGGATCGCTAGCCACTCCAGTCATTTTTGCTTCCCACCACCACCAAGGAGTCAACAACTAATTGAAAATAGTATAGCACAGTTTTAGCCACAGCAGATTACGAAAGACCCTTCAGATCGTGGCATTTGCCCAAATAAACTGCAAGTGTCCAATGTAAAGCATTAGGAGATTTTTCTTCTGCAAGAGAGGCCTTCAAAACGATGCAGTCATGTTTTGTAACCTCTGCAGTTATGCCAGATGCACACTCCAGTACATTTAGAATAGACAGGCAACTTCCTACTCCAGAGAAGAGGATTATCGTTCTTCAGCTCAAGTAGTAACTGAAAACAATTTGGCTCCAGAAAAACTACTGCTGCAAGATTAAGTTCGAACTCAAAGTCATGCAGCAGAAACTAGATCTATCCAGTGCATGGGAGAGGCAGAGCAGCACTAGGTCAGGGAGAAGGCAATAGACGGAAGTGTCAGCTACAAAAAGGCATGCAAAAGGGGAAGGGTACGTGCAACCTCATCAAAAACATGCCTTCTGACCACAAAAACATACTGAAAGCCAAGTTCCCAGGTGCATCCTCAGAGCAACAAAGAACCCAGTTCCCAGCCCTAGCAGACTGGTGAGGTAAAGACAAAAGACAATTTAGTCTTGTCCTCTGACAAGAAGCTTGATCATGGATTTGGGAAATGTGTTTAGACCCAGCTCACCCCTAGACCTCACTCTTATAGCAGGCTCAGTCTCCATACAGTTACCAGCAGCTTCTCCACCTGAGCACAAGATCAAACCCTTCTCTGCCCATCAGCTTGCTGCAAGGGCTCAAGGGGCCCAAGAGCTGCCAGAGCCCTGCACGCCAGGCTGCTGCGAAACCACTTCCCAGGGCAGGGAAGAGACTGTGCTGGTTAAGGGCAAAAAAAAAACCCAAAACAACCAAACCTTTATTACATGTTTTTCCCCTAGAAAAAGACTAAAGTTGATAACCTGATAAGGCTACAGCAGGCAAGAGTCAGAAGCAACACCATGCTAAAGAATCCTATCTAAGCCATGTACAGGAACACTGGAAGGAAGGAGAGACAGGACATAGTGTGGTGTCAGGCTAACACAAACAAATCCTTTACAGAAAGGCAGGGCAGCACAGCACTGAGAAGAACCTAAAACCCACTTCCATCCCACAAGTCAATATGTGCCTGTTGAATTCAGGAAGTGGGTTTTGCCGTTTCAAGTACACTTAATACCTGTTTGTTGCTGCCCTACAGAACATCGGTGCATTCCCTCAGCCAAACAGTCAACTGTTTGTGTTGGAGCGAGATGTTAACAGTCAACTTGTGCTTATCAGTCAGAACCTACTGTGGTCTGTTGAAAGACATGGGGAAGCACCAGCAAGGAGCTGCATGGCAAGACACAGAGCTAGCAGGTGTTTTAAAGACTGTGGCAGGCTCAACAAGTTGAACTTTTCCTTGCCACAATATGTAGTGGCAGAAGGCCACCAGCTACAGCCACCACTTGAAAAAACAAAATTGAAATCAGCCAACTTCCTCTATATTTTGGTATTAACAATGCAACACTTGCCACACAAGAGTTCCCGGAGAGGATCAGAGCCAGGAAAGAATCAGCGTGGCGCCAGGAGAGGAGCACAACAGGACAAAAATCAGTGGCAGCAAGTGACGGGTTGCTGCCTAGGTGCATTCTTGGGTCAGTTTCATTCGTGTGCTTTTAAGCAGCGTCCTTTCCCCTCAGCTCAGGAGATAAGTTAACTCCTGCCCACCTCCAGAGGTTACCTAGGGGATGGGGTGCCCCTGGGGATGGGCAGTGACAAGGCTGGAGTGCCATCTTCCGGCAAGTCACAGGCAGAGCTGCTTCACCTCCCTGGAGCTGGGCAGGGACAGCGACCAGGAACAGCATTCTCCCGCTGCTCCAGAGCCCCCACACCAGCCCGGCTGCTGCTTCTCCTTCCCGTGGCCCCACCTGGGTTCATGGGCCACAGAGAAGAGGCAAGATAAATGACACGGGGGGGCACGAACAGCTTTTGGAAGGTTGGTCCTGGAGGGTGTCCCCCTGACATAGCTGCTCCTGAGATCAGACAGTTCCCTACATCCCTCAGCAATGAGCCCTTGGTCAACAGTTGAGCAGCCTCCAAAACCCAGTGCAACACTCACCTGCTGATCAACTTAAAACCACCCCAGAGGTCCAGCAGGACAAAGACTGTTTTTTAAATGCTCCATCCACCTCCCAGCACCAGCCACCTACATCCTGGCTGCTCTCAGTAGGATGGTACCCAAGTATTTAACAGGCCTCTGTTTTGTGTGAGGTTATCTAGTATTTCTAAGGCAGCCAAAAAAGTAAGTACCTACAAAGGCATCCTGCAGCAGTGAGTTTCAGAGCTGAACTGGACATGCTACAGAACATTTCCTTCCACTTTAAGCCAGTCACGCCTCCTACAATGCCACTCAGTTTTCAAAATCTGTTTACAACCAATGCCTCTCTCTCAAGACAGTCCCAGTGCACTCAAGCTTTCCTCCTGCAGAAGCCAGACATGCTCAAACTTTCCATATCTTTCTACCATTTTCTATTTCAATTTAGCGTGTACAGTTTAGCACACAGACACATTCAGCTGAGTACAATTTCTTCTTCTGACCACCTGGTGAGTCACTTGCCCTGAGCTGCCTACCAGGAGCAGTCTTTACCATTTCCTGCTCAAGTTTCATTAGCTACCCTAAAAGAAAGGAGTGGGAAATAGTCATGTTCAAAAGGCAAAGATAAATAACCCCATTACGCCTATTCTGTGTTCACAGCCAGAGCAGAAGATCAAATGGCACAGGCTTGTTCCAGTGTCACCCAGGTAGGCAGATGACACAGCACCTCTGCGTGCACAGGCACAACGCCCTCAGCACTGCCAACATCCTTGGGCTGAACATGTCTGTGATGCTGCTAGCATACAAGCCTGGGTTAGGTGAAGTACTGGCACAAGTACACGCTGCCAGGCTCCCAAAAGAGCTGTTCTCTGTTCACTCAAGCTATTTGGGATGTGCATAGGAAGCTTCACGCTTCCCATGAGAGGGATCTGCAGACAGGATCTCTGAAACTTCTGCCCCCTGCCCTGAACCAAGAGCTGCTACAACCTATGGGACAGTTTCAGGGAACAAAACACAGTCTGAAAGGCAGCCCAAGAAGTCGTATCTAGTCTACCCTCTTTCCTACTAGCCCTGTCACTAAATATTAGTATTATCAACAGAATATAGTAAAAATCACTGGGCAAAGCTGGCACCCTCTCCAAGCTCCTGTGTTTCAGTGCCATTCTTCTATTTTAACTTGCCTGTAGTGTCATGAGAAGTTATTAGAGCTTGTAACATGCTGACAGTTACTCTCACCTTGGACCAGCTGAAGCTGCTAACACCTCCTCTATTTCAGTAATACTCCACTGGTGTGATGAGTGCAGACTCAGGGGAGACTCCTCCCTCAGTGGTGCAGCAGAACCACAACAAAACACAACTGAACACTTGGACTCCTTGTACAAAAGGCTCTGCAAGAGTGGAGATGTTTCATGTAGGAAAGTAGCTTTTCTCCTGCTGCACCTTTTGCCTTCCTCCAGGCAGCACTGCAGACAGTGGTATTAAAGCAAATCTTGTGGGTAAAAAGGAAGAGATGATAGTGAAGACAACTCAAGGAAGAAACACCTGTGGTGAATGGGACCAATATATACTCAAGAAGAGATTACGCAGAAGGCAAGAGATAGAGATACCTGCAAAGAATTGTGATTTGCCGTAGAGAACTCATCAAAATCACAGAGGCAGAAGCAGAACACAATGAAAGTTAAATCAAGCTGAGGAAAAAACATCAGTTTTACAATCAAGTCATTCCAACAGCTGGAATGATAGCCACCAGGCTATCGGATCAGAGATGTTCAAGGTCTTCTACACAGCTCAAGCTGGATATAGACACTGGATAAAGGTCAACAGAACTGGTGTAACAAGAAACTGGACTTCCACAGCCATTCAGAGCCTTCTTACCAAGTCATGCAGCATGTAATCAGGGCAGGCATGGTCCGAGGCCTTTCAGTTTATCTTTTACAGACACCAGTTTTCAAAGTGAGACTGTTTGGGAACAGTGAAGTTTTAAAGTCCGCAAAATACTCATCTATCCTGCCCAAACTATTGCCTTTAAACAGATATGGCAGAAGCTAGAAGAGACCACTAGTGATTACTATGATACTTCCATAGAAGTATCCATAGAAACATAGAAATGTGCCATAGAAACATTTCTATAAATGTGTAAGGTAGCAAAGGACAAGCTACCTAATATTGCCAGGCTCAAACAGTCTTTATAGCAAATTCGAGATGGGCAAAGAGGTGTTTTGAAAGTTCAGTTTGAAACTTCAGTTTGAGAGACTAGAAGAGATTGTTCCAATCAACTTAAGATGAGTTAGGAACTACTTCATCCATTCCAAGCACTGCTGCAAAATGAGGGCTTAGTCATGTCCTGCTGATGACTTGCTATATCCTACTCCATATTTGGAGCCAAATATAAAAACTCAATGAGTTTTAGAGACAAGCATACAAGAAAAAGCTATTTCTTAGAAATAGGAAAGGCTTAGAAGACAGGCAGCTTTAGCAGAGAGACCCAGAAAATAACACATAAGAGCCACTGGGTTAGAAAATAAGATAGTGGTACTGTCCAGACATAGAAAGGACATAACAGGAAGGAATGTGGCAGACAGACAGGTCTTTAATCAATATTTACATGTGCAGGAGACACCCCAGATAGGCCAAAACTTAAAATCTTTGAATTGACCACAAAGGCCTGCTACATCAGCCTCCACCTCTCAAAAATCTCTAGGTGGCTAGCAAGATAACTCACACACAAGTGTCAGAAATGCAAGATTAAATACCACGTGCCAGAGCATCTGTGATGAGCCCAAGCTCCCTGGATCAAATAAATGAGTGCTGATGTATGAACTATGCTACTCAAGAACAGTACTCAAGAACAGAGCACTATTTCTCCTCAGAGATCCAAGTTAAAAACGTGTTCTACTGAACCTGAAATTCACTTTTGCCCATAAGACATCTCCTTACTGCTCAAGAGGAGGCCACTGGCTAGGCAGTTTGCTGGGCAAAATAGACCTTACAGGAGTGTAGACTAAAGAAAGGAAAAAAGGCAATTTTACTTCCATATTTCAGATGCAAACTAGCACAACTGGTATCTCATCGAGACTAGCAATTTCACTTTATTACCAATTAAAGCAAAAGCAACACACAGAAGCAGAGGGTTGTGCAAAACTGCTAGGAGAAGACATGTGTGAGGAAACTGTCCTATTTCAAGCTTTTCATATCAGCTGAACCTGCTGTGGAAGTGCACACACCCTGTGTCTTTTCATGCACCAAGTAAGACATGCTGAGGCTGCTGCAGCCCTGTCTTTCCCTGCTGCACATTCTAGGCCCTCCATTTCCTTACTGGAAATCTGCTATTTGGTGGATTCCAGAGAGTTGGCTGAGAAAAAAATAAATTAATGATTAACCTCAAAACGGCAAGGTGGTTCAATTTTTGGCCAGGTCAACTCCTTAAACCAGTCTGTGACAGGATGAGATGAAGGCCTACAGCCCCGAAAGTGAGATATCAGAATCACAGCAGCCTCGGCAAAGGCTGATGGACCTCAGTGGGTCAGAATGACCAGGCAACTGCTGTTGTGCACATGCGTTGCAGCAGGATCACATTTAAAAACAAAAAACAGGAACATTGAACACAAGGGAAAAGAGCAAATGACAGCTCCAATAGAGACTGAACCAATATTGCAGTGAAGACAGCTAAGCAGCTGTGCCAGTGAAGCACGCACACCGGAGAAGCAGAAGCCATCAACAGCATAGTGATACTGTGTTGCTGCTTTGAGACCTTCAGATACAATCAGTTTTGTTCAAGAAGCTGCAGAACACATAGGAGCTACAGGGTTGAGAGTGGAAAGCTGGTCTGAGAGCCCTCAAGTCTGGAAGAACACCAGTGTTTCAAATGCTGTTGATGAACAGCCACTACTCACGTGATGAAGTCCAGAAAACTTGCTAGAGGCTCATAGGCATGGTTCCTCATGTGACGGAACTCCACCACCATCTTCTCTTTCAGCTTGTCGTCTATGACGGACACAGTGAGTGGGGAGGCTTCATTGGCCAGGAAGTTCCCATAGTCTGTGCTCTGGAGGTGCAGTTTCAAGTCTGAAAAAGAAAGAATAATTCCACTTTGCAGGGTTTGTGGTGGATTTGGGCTGGTTTTTCTTTTGAGCACACCCAAGAAAGCTGTTGCTCAGCCCTTCTCTAGGCATTCTCTTCTCTGAAAGATCACCTAGAAAAAACCCACGTTAAATCATACGTTTTTATCTGTGCTCAGTTTTATCATGGACAATCCAAACACAGGAGGAGATTAGTGTTTCACCATACCAGCTTTGCCCCATCTTAAAAAGAAAACTGGCACTGTGTAACTGAGCATGCAGCTGCCCACTGTGCTTGATCAAGATGGGATGTTCTAGATTTCTAGCAAATATTTCCTAGAAAATAATTTAAAAAAACAACAACTTATGCACTTTCTCTAGCCCAAAGGGCTCTGGTTGTAGGCTCCTCTGAAGCAATCACAGCCAAGAACCCATCTGTACCCACAAGCAAGTTCCCTCAGATACTAGTGATGTGGTGGCATTGGAAAAGCTTTCAAAGCCAAAAATACACAAACAACAACCGTGGAATTATAAAACAGGTAGACCTGTGGGAGCAAGTTCAGAGGAGGGCCATGAAGATGCTGTAAGCGCTGAAGCACCTTTGGTCTGAAGACAGGCTGAGAGAGCTGGGCTTGTTCAGCCTGGAGAAGAGAAGGTTCCCAGCCAACTCCCCCTAGTTTTTATACTGGGCATGACGTGCTTTCGTATGGAATACCCCTTTGGACAGTTTAGGTTGGCTGTCCTGGCTGTGCTCCCTTCTGGCTTCTTTGTGCCCCTCCTCACCGGCAAAGCATGAAAGACTGAAAAGTCCTTGATTTGGAACAAGCACTACTTACCAACAGCTAGAACATTGGTGTGTTATTCTAATCCTAAATCCAAAACATGGCACTGCACCAGCTACTAGAAGAAAATTAACTCTATCCCAGCCAAAACAGGGACAATGAACATGCTTAGAAGCCTTTCCCTCCTCCAGTTTGTGGTAGAGGGAACCTTTGTTTCCTCCCATACCCTCGCTGCAGGTCAGGTGCCCAACCAAGCTGCAGTTCTGGCCAACAAGCAACCACAACATGCTGAGCTCTGTCAAGATAAAAGCCCTTTTTGAGCCAGAAGCATTTAAGTGTCTCCATGGAAAAACTGAATCCAGAACTGAGGAACGTCATACAATCCTACAAAGCTCTGTTAGTTGCACTGGTACATAACGTTCATCTTCCTCCAACTTCACCTCGGAGGGCCAGTTAGACAAGCACCCTCCAAGGGATTCAAGACCTTTATGGGGAAAGGAGACTAGCTGAAAGAGTTTAGTCAAACCAGATGTGAACACACAGTCCAGAGAAAACAAGAAGAAAAAAAAAATTAAAAAAGCCATTTCTCCCTGGTTTCTGTGAAAGAGCAGCACTGAGGCTGCCTTTCCCCTCCACTGAATCATTGAGTCCTCAGCATTATAGCACAAGCAACCACAGTACCGAGGTCAAAGCAAGGACTCAGACTAGCTTGAGGAGTTTGGTCTTTTGACATTACACCCAGCTACAGGCACAAGCTGGAGAGCATCCTCCACACTGGGCTCCAAACTGAGCTGGGACTGTACAGTGAGATACTGTCCTCAGCCTAAGGGGTCAAACAGCTTTCAAGCTGACTTTAACTCTTCTGGTTACTTTCAAGGGGTTCTACTAAAGATGTTGCTGACCCAGCACTTTTTAGTCATGAGGACATTACCACTGCTAAGCCTCACAGGAAAGATGGTGGTTACAGAGAGAGGAAAAGGCCAGAGACTTAGAAACATGACAGAAACTGAGCAGTATTTCCATGGTTTACAGGAGAGTTTGGTGGTACTCTTAGTAAGGAAGCCTGGATGCAGCAAAGAGTTACTTGCCCAACAACATACATCAAAGCTGAAGCAAAGCAGAAACTTAAAGGAGATCTCTGCTCCCCAGACTATGCTGCAGCTAAACAGCTGTGTTTTGTTCTACCAAAACCTTGCCAACTTACGCTCACACTTCTGAGGTGGGAAAACATTGTCTGGATAACTCCAGATGGAGTTTTCAAAATGAACCTTGCCACAAAGTCAAACACTTGATGAGTTTCAGTCCCTCTTCTGAAAGCTCTTGGATGATGAGCTTTGGAGTCCAAGCGGAAATTAAGCTCCACTGTCAGATCAGGGCTTTACTTGTTTGCTTTTGGAGGAGGCTGGAGAAAGCATGGAACAAAAATCAGCAGTTGCTCAACGAATATGAGAGAAAGGATCATGGTAAGAGTATTGCACCCATAAAATCAGACTGCAAGGGAAGACCTAGGGGACTGCAGTAGCTACATACACATACCTCCTTCTTGCAGTTCTCTGCCATTGCACAGAGCTTGAATGAAAACTAAACCTGCCCAGAAACGCATGTGATGCTGTTTCGCAGCTATACAGGACCTTGGAGAGGAAGCAGCTATTGCATATCCCACCACCTCCTACTTCAGTAGGGAAGCTTCCAAAGTTTTCAGCCATTTCCTCAACTCCAATTCTGCTCTCCCAAAACATCTGTTCCTTTTGGTGTCATCACAACCTACAACTCTGCTCTTCCTTTTGAGGCTGCGAGTGACACAAAAAGTAGAATTTGCCGTACCATCCACTTCCAGGAAGTCAGAGCTGCACCTCATGGAGACCAGAGTCACACAGGCTGCATGCTGTGCCTTGCAGCTTGCAGCTTCTCCCTCGAGAGCTCTGAGCAAGCTCCCAGAGCATTCTGTCCTGCTTGATGAGGGGGTTGCCCCGCCAGCACAGTGACTAATAAGTAGACCCACTGCTGATCAAGTCCCTAGCTCTCCAGAAGCTCAAGTTCCTATTTCCTACCAAAAGTTCAGACTGAGCTGGAGCTTGCCTCTGGCAGCAACTGCAACACCTTGGCCCGGGCAGCTGCCAGGGATCCCACACGCTGCATGTCGACAAGATGCTGGGTTGTAAGTCTTCTGCCTGCTGAGGTGGAGAGAGACCTACACCAAGAGCCCAGGCACTGCTGATGGGCTCCTCCAGTTGTTGAGTAGCAGCAGCACACAGCCTCAATGCAGCAACTGCTTCTGAGAGGTATGTTTGCCTGTTTCGGCATTTTTCCAAGCGGTTCACACACTTTAAGAAACAGATTTGAGGCAGGATTTGGCATGGGAGTGTCTGAATTACCACAACACTTCTGTTCTCTCTCCTCCCTCGCAAAAGCTAGTAAATTATGGCCAGGTCACAGTTCCCAGAAAGCTGCCTTATGCAAGAACACAACAGTTTGTCAGAACAACAGCCTATTTCTCCTGAGTGTTCAAGTAGGGAAGTGCTCAAAATTACCATGACATGTACTTACAGCCACCTCCTTTCAACTCTCTTATCAGGCCCTCTGGTTTCAATGCAGCGGGCTGTACGTGAGGCACAAGCACAACTGAAGCTTAATTCAACCACACCTTGACGTTTCAGATGACATTTTCATGAGAGACTTCAGATCCACAGTGTTACTACTATCCTCTCCTGCAGGTCTGCTGTGTCATAACAAGGAATCAAGCCATTATTCAGTCTTTCAGACATCTGTCAGTCAAAGCCTTTCCTCTAAACTTTACTCACAGTGACCCAAGGCCCCAGCAGCTCAAACTTCCACCCTTCCTCTTCAGCATCCTCCCATAACTGCATTGCAGAGCTCTGAATCAAGTTAAGGGCTCGAGCACTTCCAGGCAAGGACCGATTTGTCTTCTCGCACACAGGCATGGAATCGGCTTGGAAGTTGCAAAAGCTTAACTGATGTTTTCACACAATTATCTGCTGTGACCGTGACATCTCACTCCAAAGCACCCGGGGCCATCGCTGCATATATTAAAATTACAATCTTGTTTGCCATTTCCCAGGCTGGAGGCAGTAAAGCAGCTGAGGGATCACACAGCAGTCTGCAGTTCAGCTCCATCGTTCACACCTCCCTTCAGAAGACTGCAGCCATTATCATTTGGCTTACCACTTTCCATTAGATCTGTTTAAAGCCACCTCAGACACTCCTGAAGCTGATTCTCTGAAATCTCACCCAAGAAGCATCCAGAGACCCTTCATTCCTCAGAGAATTTAAGACCTTTTGTGTGGTTGCACACCACAGTAGAGACGTACCAATTTTCCTCTGCTGTTAGGCAGCAATTCCTCTAGGCCACAGCTAGACATAGAGAAGCATCACCTTTGCCCCTTTCCACGCACCACCATCTTGCCTCTCATTCTTCACTTCTCTGGTAAGTCCACAGCACCAAACAGAAGCCCATGTTTCTAGCCCAGCCATTCCTGGGGTTGAAGTTGCCCCCATCAGAGCTTCAAACCCAGCACAGCCAGGTTTTCTTTCCTCAGGTGCCCCTCAACCAGATAGCCCCCTCCCAATCCTTCCAAAAGGTGATGAACCCCTCCTAACCTACCTGCATCTCCAGGAAACTTCACCCCTATGTACTCTTTTTTTCTCCCCTCTAAAAACAGACTGCACTAAGTCACAGCTGTAACCTCTGAGGTCCAGTACACCAACAGGACATCAGCCCAGCACCTAGTGCAGTGGTTTAAAGGAAAGGCAACAAATCATCCAGCTCAGGGGAATAGGACAGAAATCAGTCTAGCACTGCAGGAGCTGACAGTAAAGGAGAAACAACAAGATGAAAGCACCGACAGGCTGCCAGGAAACCCAGACACCACCATCTTCTAAGGAGGGGCAGGACCCAAACAAGGACTGAAGCTGCACTAGTACTGAGAAGCTGACCTCAGCTGCTGCATGCAAGTTTAGCTAGAAGAAGCCATGAAGTGTGTCTCTGCCCAGTAAAGGAGGCCAGAACAAACAGCAAAGAGCCTCTGCTGAACCCTGCAGGAAGCCAGAGACCACAGTGTTTGTTTGCCACCATGATTTAGCAGGCCATGGAAGTGCCATCTTTCTCCCAATAAGGAATGTTTTTCTTGAGCTTGTTTTAACAGGACAGCTGATTAACCACCCACAGCCAGCAGTTACACTGGAGGATGCAGGACAAAGCATCGAGATTAACAGGACAAGCTTTTCAGCTACTGCTCTCTCCCTGCATAAGCAGCGAGCATTCATAGGACAGGAATGGTTTAAACCGTCCTCAGGTGTCACCATTCCCATATGCTTGGTCTCATCCAGCAGATGAAAGCTTCTGGGGACAGGGACAATCCTCCTGCACGGTCCCAGCAGGCAAGGGTCATCTTTTTACAAAGGGCTCCTAGATGTCAGGAGACAGAGAACACTGTTATCATGCTTTTGAAAGGCACCTAGCACATTACAGCTTGGCTTCTACACCCACTGAGTTTGAGATTCAGATTGAACCATTCGCAGAGTTCAAGATGGATCTAAGTGTGGCCACACTTCAGAACTATCAAGTGGCCACTCCTTGATTGCTTGTACAGCAGAGGAGCAGCATGGGAAAGGATCTACCCTGTTCTCCTGACACCCAGAGGACACCACAAGCTCCACCACAGATCGAAGAGTCAAAAGCAGGCTTGGAGGCAGTCTGTAGCTATGGTAACAATGCAACTTCTCGACAAAAGAGAGGACACACTGCCCATGTGGTTAGCCCAAGGAGAAGCCCAGCTCCAACCTTTTCGGGCCTGAACTCCAGGACCACAGCAATAAAATGGAAGAAAGAAGGGTAGCGCAGCCCCTTCTGTTCTTCTCTCAGCAAAAAGAGATGTGGTGAACACTCAGTACATAACACCATAAAGCAAAGGAAGCCCCCAGGAGAGAAACAAGATCCTTGGGACTATGAAAACAAAAGCACATACTGCACTCAGCAAAAGCCTGGTGCACAGAGGAAATGCTCCAAACATCCATTTCGTGCCTCCAAGAGGCCACAGCTCTGCTCAGGCAGGCCTTTGCTCTGGTGTGACTACTGTTCTGTGGTTAGACAACAAGAAGACAGACACATTTCATCCCACAGTGGCTCAACCGCATGCTCAGTATGCTTCCAACTATTTCATCACCTCTCCTTTGCCGGGAGAAATAGGAAGAGGAGAGAACAGGGGAGAAGCGGATGTCATTACACTGAAGAGGCATTTAGGACAGCAAACCTTTAGCAACGCACTCCTCAGCTGACTGAAAGCAGCACTCCCCTTCTGGGCAGGGAGAGCTACACACTGCAACCCTGGAAATGCTCTTCAAGACTCAAAACCAACCCATCCAGTCTTGATTTATTCTATACCATCCAGCCCTGTATGAAGAGCATAGCGCTCACTATGTATTGCTGCAGATGCATGTGACAGGAAATAGGGCTCTGATGTGAGGACACCGTTCAGGCAGACCATCATGCCCTCCAGCTGGTGTGAAGCCAGGCAGTCCAGTGCTTCAAGCTCTCCAATTTCACTGCTGATTTGCAAGTCTCCTAGAAATGGAGACCTGTGGACCAAACTGAGGAGATGAGAGGACCACAGTCTTGGAAGTCCTTTCTACCTAAAAGAATCACATGCACTTTCTCCTCCTAGCCAGACTTTCACTCCCAAATACATCTTTGGGGCTCAGATGGCTGCTGTGCTCTTCACAGATGTGACACAACACCACTACCTTGGGGTTACAAGAACTGAAAACCCAAGAGCTTTCACAGGAGAAAGTGCAAGCTGAGATGCACAAAAAAACCATGACAGAGCCTTGCAGGGGCACAAGACTAGTTCTACGCACACCTTAAGCCGAAGACATGACAGAGCCCATGCCACCACTGTTTCCATAAGGTGCACAAGACCCCAGTTGGGCCAACTGCACCAACAGAAGCACTAGCACACACAGAGAGGTCGTGGTGGAGGAAACACATAGCATCTGGAAAGCCTTTCCCAATAAAAGCCTACACTAACAAGCTTCAGCCAACTACCTGCCTCTCCTCAGATGACCATTTCACAACCTCATTACCCAAGTAGAAGGTGATACATCCTGCTGCTGGATTTCACTATATCAATCATGTCTGTAACACTGGCAGGTCAAAAAGATATATTTTCTATACTATCACTGTGGAAGGAAGAGGAATGTTAGCAACATAAGGCTCATGAACACTGACTTGAAGGAAAAGAAATTCCTGCTTCTAAAGAAGATGCTTCTGTGCACTTCCCAGGCTCCACATACTTTTTGGAGTACAGAGCATTGCAGACCAACAGTAAAGCCTGCCAGTAACCTACATTCCAGTCCCAGACTGAACTCTGCTGCTTAAAAGAAGCACTGCTGCCTAACTGCATCAACAGCTTTTTATCCTCCAGAGATGATACCAGCCCTCTAACAGGCCACCACAGCTTTTAGAAGCTGGAGACAGCTCACCATCCTTTTGACAGCAGAAATATGGGTGACTCATAAGTTTGGTTATCCAAGACAGATTCCACTCAAGCACAGATCCATGCTCACAGCATCGAGGCAAAGGAAAGCAGCTGCAAGTCCTTCACTGACACCTTGTGTCAGAAGCAGGAATTGGCTGCAACAGAGAGGACCAGGCAGGTTCCAAGCAATATCCAGCACAGGTGTGTGGAACACAAGGATCTCTGGCAGCGAAACAATCACGACTTTTGGAGCTGAAAGAAGGGATTAAATATATTATTGGCGAGGGTTTCAAGAGAAAGCTTAAGCCAAAACAGCTCTTATACCCTTCCCTCAATCCTGGTCACGTTTTCCTGCCCCTTCTTACAGCCAGCTCAGGAGCCTGCCTGACCACAGAGTGCCTGTTTGGCTCTATTTCCAACTCATCAAGAAGCCAGAGCTTGAACTGGGTTTCTCTGTGATCAGATAAGGAGTGGACCATACAGAAAAGCATGATCTCCTCCTTCCAGCAGCACTAAGCTGCCAGCCCAAGTCCTGAAGCAGAGAAGTCAACTCCTTTGTGCTTCCAGAACGATACAAGCACACAAGAGGAAGCAGCATTTCAGACCTGGAAGCCATACATCCCCCAGGCAGCAGCAACGAGACAGATACCAGATCCCAAGGGCCAGCCCACAGACACCCTTGGTTCTTCAGGATGAAGGAGGTGATAATTCGCTCCAGGACTGAACTAACTGCAGATAGAAGGCTCTGCATTTTTAGAATGCAAAGCCACACTCAGGCAAGAGGAACAGTGAAGACAAAACAGAATGGCAGAAAAAGTATTTTATGCCAGAGTAATTATTTTGGCTGGTAATAAGCTAGCTACTGCCTGAATTCAGTACAGACAAGCATCTGGGAGAGAAAATGTTAAAAGTCTGCAAAGCACAGAAAACAGGTACTGAAATAGGAAAACAGGAACTAAAGGGACAAAGGAAAGAAATGGTCTGACCACAGACATAGTAAGTGATCAAGTGCAATGTTCCTTCGAAGGAAAAACCCTCTATAAGAGCACCAATTTAGAGTGTCTTGCAGAGGGATTTTGGCACTTTCTGTGTCTCCACAGCCACAGAAAGCCAAGTGGAGGAGGAATGAGACTGGCAGTGAACTTCGAACAGCCTTCAGGCTCTGAATGAAGGGTGACGAAGAGCATAGCAGCAGCCACCACCGGGGAGCTGTCAGGACAGGGCAGCAACAATACCAACAAAAATATATGAGCAGGGATGCCACAAGTTACTCCTGGGGAGATTCTGACTGGACACAAGAGGAAAATTTTTCCCAATGAGAACAACCAGCCATTGGAATAACCTCCGCAGGGAAGTTTGGACTCCCCAACACCAGACACTTCAGATTGGGTTGAATAGGATACTTGGCCATCTAGTCTAGGTCATGCTTTGCCTAGAAAGGTTGGAACAGATGATCCTTGACATCCCTTCCCACCTGGGATTCTGTGATTGATATGAGAACTCCAAAATCATCACTCCAAATGGAGAAAAAACACCACTCCAAGGGAGAGCTGAGTTTACACGACCTCATTCAGAAGGCAAGGAAAGGAGGGGGAAAAAAAAAAATAAAGAGAAGCTGTAAGTACAGAAAGACTCCAAAGAGGAAGTTACCCCCTGGGAAAGTGATAAAGTGATAGTTTAGGGCATGCTGAGACTTGTGCCTAGGAGTAGAGCAGGCATATCTCCCACCACTCTCTTCCAGGCCCTGAGCTCCATAGCAAGAATGACAGAGACTGCTGCAAGCAAAGAGCTGCAAAAAAGTCTACTTGAAAAGGGGCTTCTGTCCTAAGAAAACCCACCCTGGGTATGTTTCAAGGTAGAGACTGAGGCATATCACAGCATTCTGTTCCCATTCTGTTGTTTAACAGTTGAGTGAATAGCTCCAGGTAACTTGCATCCAGAGTTCGGCTGGCCAAGGATCTCTCTAGATAGTTAATATTAATTTCAACTATTCAGCAATGACCATCAAGATCACGCTGATGTTTAACCAGTATTTTTAGAAGAAAGAATGATCCAATAGGACTAATTATAGTCCCACTGACCAAAACAACCAACATCTATGGATACATGTTTAAGGCCTGTTTCAAGAAAGACCTGGTTTTGATCGTCATGATTTGCAATCATGGCTCTGAACGCCCATGAATGAAAACTGTTAAGCAGGTCACTGATACAAAGAAATAAGATCAGCACTGGCTAATTAAGATAAAATGACCATAGGTGAAGAGCATCACTGAGCAAAACCTTCACAGGTCTCTAGGTTTATACACACCAATCTAGAATAAAAGATGATGGCTGGAAGTCAGGATTAGCCTTGAAACAGAACTAAAGATTACAGATAAAGGGTAATTCATCAGTGAATTTATAAAGGCCTGTACTAGATTTTTTCCACTAGCAACCCTTCAGCAACAGCACGTACTTTCCTAGGTGACCCAATCTCCACAAAAACTGGCCATGGGTATCAAAGATTAAGTTAGATTACCCCATTAATCTTGCTTTTGGCCTTAAAAAGCCTTCCTGCTCTGCCTGCCACTTAGGAAGGGAAAGCCCAAAACAAGACTCCTCAGCAAAGCCTGACAAACTGACCAGGTTCCCAACAAACACAGGAACACACCACGGCTATTCAGCCACCTCCAGAAAGCACTGGGAGCTTGAGCTTCCTTAAACTGCCAGCTTTAATCAGCTGCTCTAACCACAAGGCCGGGAAACTGAGTCAGCTGAGCTCGGAGGGAGCAGCTACGGTGGGGGAACAGCTCTAGTGTGAGGTTTCCCTGCCCATGGAACGGGGGGTTGGAACTAGATGACCCAACCCAAACCATTCTATGATTCTGACACCAAGTGCCTGCTCAGCCAAGGAGTGAAGAG
This sequence comes from Strigops habroptila, assembly GCF_004027225.2. Lineage (NCBI taxonomy): Eukaryota > Metazoa > Chordata > Aves > Psittaciformes > Psittacidae > Strigops > Strigops habroptila. The sequence goes on from NC_044302.2 coordinate 21,832,969, forward strand.
GGAAAAACGCCTCACAAAAGCCTATATGGACTCTTTTCCCCGCTGCCACACAGCCCTTCGCCTCCTCCCTGCCCCCCGCCCCCTCCACCCGAACGTCCCCCTCAGCCCGCCAGCCATTCCCCTCACTATGAAGGCGGGGGGTGTCCCCCTCCCACCTCACCCCCCCCCCCCGACTCACCCTCCAGGCTCTCACACTGCACCAAGTTCACGTAGTCACCTTGCCGGAGCACCCCCGCCTTAAAGCCGCGCACCAAGCCCTCCAGGTAGCCGTTATCTACGTTAAAATACAGCTCCGGGAAACACGACATGGCGGCAGACGCTGAGGCGAGAGAGCTATGGCGGCGGCTTACATGACGGACGGACGTACGTACGTACGTGCGTGCGTGCGTGCGTGCGTGCGTGCGTGCGTGCATGCATGCTCCTGCGTCCTTCCCTTGAGGCAGTGCAGGGCGGGAAGCGCGTGTGGTGATGGCGGCGGGAGCTGCGGGGTCGTGCCCGTGCGCGTGCCCGTGCCCGTGCCCGTGCCCGTGCCCGTGCCCGTGCCCGTGCCCGTGCCCGTGCCCGTGCCCTGGCCGCCCCAGCACCGCGCTGCCGTTTAAGCGCTGCTCCTGGAGGTTATAAGCCACCATGAGCCGTCATTGATACCGGATTAAACAAGTGTTTTACGGTATATAGACGTGGTTTTGGACGAAACTTCCAAAGCTCTCCAGATAAGGCAGGCACGGAACAAGAGGACCAGCTGCCTTCTTTTCAATCGATGTGGGCCTTCCTGCCATTGATGGGTTAGTGGTTGCAAGAGAAAATAGCTAAAAAGAGCCTCTGAGGGTTGTAAATTAGCCTATACGAGAATATGTAGTTAACTGACAAAGCTAAACAAGCATTCCGATATCCTGAAGTATGGGGTTTACATAAAAGGGTAAAATGCGTGGGGGTATTTCTCCCCAAATGACCCCCAGAGAGACCTGATCTACCCACAGTACCATGTACAGTGAGTAGTGAGAGTTAAGCAGGCACTCTGCTCTGCTGAGACCCCACTTGGAGCACTCTGTGCAGTTCTGGTGTCATCAACACAAGAGGGACGTGGAGCTTTTGGAGCGAGTCCAACAGAGGCCATGGAGATGCTGCGAGGGCTGTAGCAGCTCTGCTCTGGAGCCAGGCTGAGAGAACTGGGCTTGTTCAGCCTGGAGAAGAGAAAGCTCTTTAAGGGAAGACCTTAGAGCAGCTTCCATTGCCTAAAGGGGCTACAAGAAACCTGGAGAGGGGCTTTGGACAAGGGCCTGTAGGGACAAGACAAGGGGGAATGGCTTTAACCTGACAGGTGGGAGACTGAGATGAGATCTTAGGAAGAAGTTCTTCCCTGTGAGGGTGCTGAGGCGCTGGCACAGGTTGCCCAGAGAAGCTGTGGCTGCCCCATCTCTGGCAGTGTTCAAGGCCAGGTTGGACACAGGGGCTTGGAGCAACCTGGTCTAGTGGAAGGTGTCCCTGCCCGTGGCAGGGGGTTGGAACTGGATGAGCTTTAAGGTCCCTCCCAACTCAAATCACATGATTCTATGTATATAATAGTGGTATTTAAGCTGTAAACTGTCTCCTCTCAGTGTGCATGATAGGCAGAGCAATCCCCTATGCACCCAGTACCGTAAAAATGTTCACTTTCTAACCTGACGTTCTGGTTGCAAAGTTTATTTCCTGGATTTCAGTGGCACCACAAGTGATACTGACAGGACAAGAACATAAGTGAAGCTCCCAGTGCAGCCAGAATGTCACTTCCTGGGGGACCCCTCCTGAGAGACTAGGAAGAACCCTGCAGGAGCTGCTCTGGAAAGAAAGTCAGTCTCATTTTGCTTGACATGGAGGTGTTTGACATTGGCTGTGTGGACACGATGCCCACCTGGGCACAGGTACCCTCACCTTGCTGCTCCCCCTCTCCCCTGAGATTCCCAAGCGGACGCATTAAACTGTTCCCACTCAGCAATGGCTTTTGCTAGCAGCTGGTTTATTAGAGCTTCAAAGCAGGAGATGGCACACGTGAGCAAGGAGCAGGCAGCCCTGCAGCACAAGCGCTAGTTCTTGCTGCAGGGGAGGCTGGTGCTGATTTTCCTGCAGTAGCAGAAGGCATTGAAGAAGCGGCAGTAGCAGGTGGCACAGGGGTCACAGCAGGGGACCTGTTGGCCCAGGCACGACTCCAGGAGCCGGACGCAGCGGCGGGGGGAGCGCTCCTTGCGGCCGGCAGCTTCCGCTTCTGTGGATGATGCCTGCTGGAGGGAGGAGGAGAGAGTTGGTGCTGGGCCACTGCGTGGGAGAGAGACAAGAGTGGCTGCTGAAACCCACCGCTGCCAGCAGCCTGGTTCTGTCATGCTCAGTTCTGGACTGGGTCTGTTGAGAATCACCACTAAGCCCCAGGGGCTCTCATGCCTCGTCCATCGTGTCTCAAGACCTTTATGCACACATTTAACTTGAAGTGCAGCCTCAACTTTAGTGAAGGGTGGCACCAAATAGAGGCACCAGCGTCTGAGCCAGGCGCTGCCCGGTTTGCTTCTGCTCTGCAGAGTATGCACTTGAAGTTAATTAAACAGATTGCAGGGGCGCAGGTTTGGACCACCCTCCTTTGCATGCTGGAGCCCCTCGCAGCTCTGGGCAGCCCTAACTGCTCCCCAGTAGGCAATGAACAGATATGTCCTTCCCAGGCAGCACCACGGTGGCCCCAGGGGCACCAAGAAGGCTGCCTCGCTCCTTGAGGTGTCTGTAAAAAAGCTCAGGGAGCGTTACCTGTGGTTCTAGGATGCTGTCTCTCTGCATGAGGTCGCCGTTGGATTCTTGGACCTTCAGGGTCATCTGCTCGAGCCCCAGCCTGGGGAGAGCTCCTGCAAGATACAGAGGGGCTCAACAGGAAGGGGGTGAGAGCCGCTGCTGTGTGATGGAAGCTATATAGCTGCTTTCACCAGCCACTGACAGGAGAAGCTGTGCTGCTCTAAGGGGCTCCCCTGCAGCATCTGGCCCTGGATGGGGGGTCCCCACTTCAGTTTCGGGGCCCTGGCCGTGCCAGCAAGCGGCTTGGGGAGGTGGGGAACTGGGAGAGTGGGGCCCCACAGGACTCACCCGCCGGCTTCGCAGAGACCTCCTTGACTCTCCGCAGCAGGCTGGAGTAGCGGGCTCTGTCCGTGCCCTCCAGCCTGCCACTCGCCTGCGCCGGCAGCCTACAGACCAGGTCGGCGCTGAGGACAACCCCCTGCAGCAGCCCGCAGCACAGCAGCAGCGCATTCAGCATGGTCCTGGGGGGCAACCTGCACAGACAGGTCCTGGCCAGCGTCACCCCACCTGCGGGCAGCCCGGCCTGGCGCCCACTGCCACCCCACCACCATCAACCCCCAGCAGCCCCTGCCAACACCTGCCACACCGCTTGCTCTCGTGGGCTGGAGAGCCTTTCTTGGGCCACCACACACCCTGTGAGGGTGGTGAGGCCCTGGCACATGTTGCCCAGAGCAGCTGTGGCTGCCCCATGCATGGCAGGGTTGGACGGGGCTTGGAGCAACCTGCTCTAGTGGAAGGTGTCCTTGCCCATGGCAGGGGGTTGGAACTGGGTGAGGTTTAAACTCCCTTCCAATCCAAACCCTGTGATTCCACAGTTCTTTTACAGCAGTTCAGGGTCTCCCTGGCCCAGAGAGTTGAACAGCCTTCAGCAGCCGCAGGCCATTGTGGTGCCATGCTTTCACTGCTGGCATGTGCATGGGATATGGCCAGAACATCCGACGTGTCCTGCCGGGTGCTTGTGCTCACAGAGCGTGGAAATGACGCGCGTTTTAAAGCCCAGGCGGGTGTGTTTCTGCTCCCAGCATTATGGGCTGGTTTGCAGCATGGCAGGAAGAAGCGCAGGGAATGGGCAGGAGCAACAGCATGTGGTTGAAACATGAGAGACCTGTACATTGTGGCTGGAACAGCAACAAGTATTCCCCCCTGAAAGATGAACTGTTTTGCTACAGCTCCTTTTGCAAGCAAACCACGATGTTTGGGCACTATAAACAAACATGGGGCTTTGAGAAGATAAAGCGTGATGCAGAGGCTGGCAGAGAGCGCAGGCATGTCATGGGCAAGACCCTCACAGGGGCTCCAGCCCCTCTGTGCCACTCAGAGGGGCCATGCACTCAGCTACATGGCTTCTGGTTGGGAAGCGTTTGGATGCAAAACTCTTTCTGCCTGGGAGATGTCCTGTCTGTTGGACCACCTCAGGGTTTGCTTCCCCTTCCCTGCTCATGGGCCTGGATGGGGATCCCCATGGAACCCAGCACCTCCTGCTTTGGCAGCACTGGGGCTCCAGCCTTGGCTCCAGCAACCCAAAGCTGCACCAGCCATTCCTCACCTCCTCATCCCACAAAACCATCCAGCCCTTTGCCAGGAGAAACCACAGTTGTGGGTATTGCATCCCGCATGCCCCCAGCCCCATCCCAGCCCTTTCCTGTGGTAAGCACTGACCTCTCCAAGCGGAGAGGGGGCTCGCTGCTCACTGCTCCTCTGAGCTCGCTGGGAGCGCCGCTGCCGCTCTCTGCCTCGATGTCCTCCTCCCCACATGCTTACTGGAGTTTATATCAGCTTCTTATTAATTAAGTGCTGCAGCCACATGACTCTGCTAACCACCGGGTAGGTGGGCTTATCTGAAACCTGTCTTTGTGTGGATGCCGAGACAGCCGTGGGGCGATGCGCAGAGGGAGGAAGGGAGGAAGGAAAGACTGTCCCTGTGCCCCACACGGCTGCATGGAGGAACAGATCCCCACTGCTCCCAGAATCCCAGGTTTCTGGGAGTGATACCCACCATCCTTCCAACCAAATTCCCTTTCCAGCCATTTCAGCACTGAGGCTGCAGCCTGGGGACATCTGGTTCCTGGTTACACACTTTCCATGGCTACAGGCTCCTCGCCAAAGACATGACAAGCTCTCTGCTGGTTTTCAAAGGGAATGGCGCCCATAGCTCCTGGCAGGCACCTTCCATGGTCCAGGGCCTCCATAAGTCCTCCACCTCCTGACCACTGCAGATTCTTCAAGCTCCCACCTGTGCTAACTGCATCGCTCATTCACACATCCTTTGGAAAAGCCACAGCTCCCCAGAGCCAGGCACTCTCAGAGGAGCTCCCTTGGGCATCCCGAGCTTGACTTCATGGGAAGGAAGGAAGGAACCAGCCGATCAGTTCTCCCCACCCCCAGCACTGTCTTTCACAGCCATCATATGTGGCCCCTTGAGCTTCTCAGTGCAGAGACCTTCAAGGGCCACTCCAAACCCCAAAGGGACCTGCAGCCTCAGTCACAGGACAGGCACATCTCTGCAGCCCCTCACTGGCCAGGGCTGTTGGGGGACATGCATCCCCGTGCACCTCGTGTCTGTTCTCCATTTTTCAACTGAGGGCTTCAAAGCTGCATTGGCACATGTACAACAGGCAGCTGTGCAGAAGGATACAGACCTGCAGCGTGGGTGCAGCACCCTGTGAGGAGAAGGACCTGGCCCCAACACATACAGGCCCTTTGCTAGTGGAGGGGAACCAGGAGTGGAGGTGGTGGGAGCCTCCACAATCCCCTCCTGTACTGACAGCAGCAGCTCTGAGAGCAGTTTGCTGGAAATCCCAGTGCCAGAAGCCAGGATAGTACCACTTTTCCCTTTGAATCCCCAGATGCAGCGGACCCTGCAGGTGGTCATGGCAGGGATAAGACATGAGAGGGGTTCAGAGGGCTGTGAGAAGGGAGGCTGATGGCCCAGGCTCTGCTCCCAGACCCTGCATGAGCAAGCAGGCCCTGCCAGCACATCCCCGGTGGAGCATGAGCCCGTGCTCCTGATTGCACCCCGCATGCCTTGGATGAAGACTCATCTTGCCTTAGAGGTAGGCTTGGCAGCTCCCCCTCTTCACAGTCCCATTCCCAAAGCCCTGATGGGTGCTGAGCAGCACATCCACCTGTATTCCTATGCCCAGAGCTGCTGGCAGCTTGTTCCCCGCCCAGCTCCTCCATCCCCAGTCCTGGGGGCTCAGTCCTGGTCCGAGCTGCCCCCGGCTGACGCCAGCCCAGGAGACCAGCTCATTAGGGCCTGTTTGCATCCTGTGGGATCACAGGCGGGAGCAGGACTTCTGGGAAGGCATTAGCCATAGCGAGGGCGGCCGCGCTGAGAGCTTCTTAATCTGCAGGAGCAACATCTGCTTTGTGAGCATCCCTGCGGCCATTAACAAGCTAAATGAGGCAGATGGGCCACTTCCAAGAAAACAGGGCTCACAGCTGTGCTCCTGGCCCCACGCTCCAGGCCCCAAGCAAGGGTGGGAGTGGGCAATGATGGAGACCGGTGACATGGCAGCAATGCCCATGAGCAGGCAGGAGGGCAACAGGGTGGGAGCTTATCCACAGCAGGACCCTTCAGGACACAGCCCTGAGCTTGGGGCTCTGCCTCTCTTCCTGGAAGCAGCCAGGTGGCTCATTTTGCTCGTTACCAGCCCTTTTTAACGCTAATGCCAACCCTAAACGGACACTGAGTAGCCGGGCTCAGGTCCCCTCCACTGGCAGGGGCAGTGCTGCCCTGTTCTGGGAGGTGCGATGAGCATCGCCCCGGCCTCAGCCCCGGCGGATGGGGCCCTTTAAGGCGCGAGCCCGAAGCCGCCCTGACGTCAGCGGGCGGCGCGCCCCGGCAGCCGCAGCCCCGTAGCCCCGGTAGCCCCAGCTCCGCCACCCCGGTGAGCGCGGGGAACCGGGCAGTGCGGGGCACGGGGAGGGCATGCGGTGGGTGCTGGGGTGCGCGGGGCCAGGCGGTGTTGGGGCTGGAGGTGGGGCACCGGGGTGCAGAAGGTGGTGGGGAGGGGGGGTAAGGGTATTGGGCTGCCCAGGGTGCTGGAGACATGGAGGTGGGGTATCGGGGTGCCCAAGGTGCTGGGGTCTGGAAGTGGGAGAATGGAGGTGATGAAGGTGCTAGAGACCTGGAGGTGAGGGTATTGGGGTGCCCGAGGTGCTGGGGAGTGGAGGTGAGGGTATTGGGATGCCCAGGGTGCTGGGATCATGGGGACCTGGAGGTGGGTTATGCCCAGGGCGATGGGGGGGAAATTGGAAGTGGGGTATTGGGGTGCCCAAGGTACTGGAGACCTGGAGGTGGGGTATTGGGGTGCCCAGGATCCTGAAAACCTGGAGGTGGGGGTACCCGGATGCCCTGTGGTGCTGGGGAAGAGAGGTAGGGGTATGGAGGTGTCCAGGGTGCTGCAAACCTGGACATGGGGTATTGGGGTACCCAGGGTGCTGAGGAGTGTAGGTGGGAGTACTGGGATGTCCACGGTGCTGGAGGTGGGGACGCAGATGGGTGGCCAGGTCCCAGGATGCTGGGGTGTCAGGGGTGCCCCATCCCTCACCCCACATGGCTCAGCAGCTCCCCCATGGCACAGCGCCCACTACCGTCCCCGCGTGCCACCATGGCCGGGGCGCAGGGCTGCGGCGAGGGGCAGATCGCGGGGCTGTACGACCTGGGGCGCACACTGGGCACGGGCCACTTCGCAGTGGTGAAGCTGGCGCGGCACGTCTTCACTGGGCAGTGTGTGGCCGTCAAGGTGATCGATAAGAGCAAGCTGGCAGGGGGAGCCGCGGGGCAGCTCCTGCAGGAGGTGCGCTGCATGAAGCTGGTGCAACACCCCAACGTGGTGCGCCTCTACGAGGTCATCGACACACACGCCAAGCTCTACCTCATCCTGGAGCTGGGTGATGGCGGGGACATGTTCGACCACATCATGCGGCACGAGGGCGGGCTGGCCGAGGCGCGAGCCAAGCACTACTTCGCCCAGATCGTCCATGCCATCTCCTACTGCCACAAGCTCCACGTGGCGCACCGCGACCTCAAGCCCGAGAATGTGGTCTTCTTCCAGGAGCAAGGGGTGGTCAAGCTCACCGACTTCGGCTTCAGCAACCGCTTCCAGCCTGGCAAGATGCTCACCACGAGCTGTGGCTCGCTGGCCTACTCGGCGCCCGAGATCCTGCTCGGGGATGAGTACGATGCCCCAGCTGTCGGTAAGGGTGGTGGGGCTCAGAACCATGGCTGGTGCTCACCATGGGGACCTGCTTCCCTCACGTCCCTTGCCAGAAGTGTGGTCCTGCCAGTGAGCTACCACCTCACTTTTGGTTCCCTGCGCTAGGAGCACCCACACCCTGGTGGCACTGCTGTCCCTGCAGGGAGCAAGCTTGTCCCATGCGTGCTCAGCTCTGCCTATCCCCAAGATCCCACAGAGCCATGCATCATGTCAGGGAGGGGAAGAAGATGGAGCAGGCCGGTGTGGCCTGTGATTTGAGGGAGTGATGCCGGAAGGAAACCCGCTCGGGATGCTGCTCTTAGAGCTCCTCCACCCAGAAAGTTTCCTTTGCTCTATTCCCACCCTGAAAATCACTTCCTTCCCAGGGCTCCCAGCGCCCTGGCCAGGGTGCAGAGGGGTTCGGGAGACCATCCCCATCCTGAGCTGGGGGCGCCAAGAGGCTTTGCTGGGACAGAGAGGGGATGTGGGAGGTGAGCGGGACCCCAGCCAGCCCTGCTGGAATTTGGGGCAGGAGGATTTAGCAAAACAAAACAGGAGCCCTTAAAGGAAAAAGCCCAGCCTTGGCTCAGGGAAAGGCAGCTCCCGAGCTGAGAATGGGGAGTGTGTGGAGATGGTAAGAAAGGCAGCTGGTGGCTCTGCCAAGGGAAATGAAGGATGAAAACCATCACAGATGAGAACATTTCAAATGCAGGCCCTTGACTTAAGAAGCTGAGGGTGTTAATGGAGAGCCCCAGGGCATGCTCAGCATGCCAAAAATGCACCTTTGCAGACAGATTGTGCAGTGCTCAGGAGGAGCTGGTGAAGATGTCGCTGGCTCAGTCCCTGTACCCGTGATCCCACTCGGCCTGGTTCCATCATAGCTGCAGGCAGCTGGAGAGCCCGGATCATCACTGTGGTGTCCCCTCTGGCACAGCCCTGTGCTGTGGGGTCTGCGGTAGGGTCTGTTTGGGAAACAGGAAGATGAGTAATGACATGAAACAGTGCTGTGGGTGGGTGATGGGGGGACAGAGCTCAGGGCTGTCCCCACCTGGAAAAGGGGACAGGGTCTCAGCTGCTTGAGACCTCAACTGCTTGGATGTGGGGATCGGGAAGGTCCTTCCCTGCTCCGGTGGGGCTGCAGTCGCTCATCTGTGGGGCAGGATGTGGGAGCCATCACCCCCAAGGAGCATCCCAGTGAGCACCGGATCGGCATAGGGGGCTAGTGGGGAGTGCCTGGGGTTGGGGCTCTCTGCTGGGCCATGGTGGTTGCAACCTGAACTGCTGCTGCTTCCTGCAGACATCTGGAGCCTGGGGGTCATCCTCTACATGCTGGTCTGTGGCCACCCCCCCTTCCAGGAGGCCAATGACAGTGAGACCCTCACCATGATCATGGACTGCCGATACACCATCCCCGCGCACGTCTCAGCTCAATGCGCTGAGTAAGCACCTCCCTGGGCCCCCCGGACCCTGACCCACTGCCCCAGGGAGCTGAGGTGGGAGAAGGGCGATAGAGCTGTGGAGATTTGGGTTCACGTCACCCCTTTACCCCCTTCAGCCTCATTTCCAGGATGCTGCAGCGCGACCCGAAGCGCCGAGCCTCGCTGGAGCAGATCGAGGGCCACGTGTGGCTGCAGGGGGTGGATCCGTCCCCCGCCAGCCGCTGCCTGCTGCCCCTCACCTCGCACAAGCATGTGTCCCAGGAGGAGCATGAAATCATCCTCCGGGCCATGACGTGCGGGAACATCGCGGATCGGGACACCATCCAGGAGTGCGTGATGGGGGGGATGCTGTGGTGGGAGCCCTTGGGAAGGGCTCTGGGGTCCCTCCAAGCACTGATGCAGGTCCCTTGGTCCCACTCAGGGCGCTGGAAGCCGACCGCTACAACCACATCACGGCCACGTATTTCCTGCTGGCGGAGAGGATGCTGCGGGAGAAGCAGGAGAAGCAGAGCCGCAGCCTCAGCCTCGTCTACAACCTGGCCAAGGAGGTGCAGAGCAGGTGGGTCCCACTGCTGTCCCCTGTCTCCCCACACTGTCCCGGGTCCCCAGTGCAGGGCCCCAGCCAGTCTCCCAGCTCTATCCTCAGTGCAGCCCTTTTGATGCCCAGGTGGGTACCAACAAACTGGGGCTGTTCAGCCTGGAGAAGAGAAGGCTGCATGGAGACCTCAGAGCAGCCTTCCAGTATCTGAAGGGGGGCTACAAGGATGCTGGAGAGGGACTCTTCATCAGGGACTGTAGTGATAGGACAGGGGGTGATGGGTTCAAACTTAAACAGGGGAAGTTTGGGTTAGATATAAAGAAGAAGTTCTTCCCTGTGAGGGTGGTGAGGCGCTGGCACAGGTTGCCCAGAGAAGCTGTGGCTGCCCCATCCCTGGCAGTGTTCAAGGCCAGGTTGGACACAGGGGCTTGGAGCAACCTGCTCTAGTGGAAGGTGTCCCTGCCCCTGGCAGGGGGCTGGAACTGGATGAGCTTTAAGGTCCCTTCCGACACAAACCTGTCTGTGATTCTGTGATTTCCATCCCTCCTCTTACTCAGGGCCAACTTATCAGGCACGTTCAGCCCCCTGGGCAGCGCCAGCAGCCTCCTGCCTTTTGCGGAGGTGCCGAGCAGCCTCACTGCTGGCTCCCGGCTGCCCCCCCTGCCCACCGGAGCCGACATTGGCAGCCGGCAGCCCCCCAGGACCCTCCTGAAGATCCCAGTCGTTGACACCACCATCACCAAGAGCACGCCGGCCCTGCAGCAGATCTGCGAGGAGGAAGACGAGGAGGATGAGGAGGACGAGCGGAGGCCCAGCGCCATGGAGAGGAAGAGCAGCTCGCTGAACCAGGAGCAGATGCGAGCCTTCCTGCGCACCCACCACCCGCCCAGCCGTGGGGAGCTGTGGGGCCCCGGGGCCGAGCTGGGGGGCTGGGGCTGGGCTGGGAAGGCAGTGAGGGGTGTTCGGGATCTCCCAGCACTGTGGGGAGATGGAGCAGAGCCCCCCAAGAGGGAGGAGGGTGCAGGCCCTGGGGGTTCCTCAGCAGAGCCCCCCAGGGAAATGGGAGCCACCACGTCACCCCGGAGCAGCTCTGCTGAGGTCCCCCAGGGGCTGGGGGCAGACATGACCCCCACTGACCCCCTGAGCCCCACGGACAAGTCCCGAGGGCAGGAGGCACCCGCCAGCCTGGCCCGGAGGTCGGTGGAGAGCTCGGGACTGGGGAGCACCGAGGGGGGTGTGGAGAACGTGATCAAGCAGGACCCTGGCAAGAGCAAGGGGGGCAGCCTGCGGGACAGGCTCCTGCAGTTCCCGCTCTGTGAGAAAGCCCTGGCCTTCAAACTGCAGCCGGGCTCCAGGGAGAGCCTCCTTTCGCTGGGGCAGTTCAACTGCTGCCATGTCATTTAGACCCCGGGTGAGGGTCTGGGAGGGGACCCCCTCCCCTCCCTGTGCTCTGCCCCTGACCCACAGCCCCGGGGCTGCCAGGGGGCATGCAGCCCCTGCTGTGTCACCGGCAGTGGCCACCCCATTAGCACCCACCTGGGATGCCCAGGAGGGGACTGCTTGTGGGGAGGGTGAGGTGGGCTGGGGTCCCGCAACACAAGCCCTGGGGCAGCTCCGTGGCCCTGCCGGCGTTGGATGGGACACGCTATGTTTTTTAACTCCTAGAAATAACTTTTTTAAATAGTCTATTTTAATGTAACTACATAGAGATCGCAATATCCCCGCCTGCCCCACAGCAGGGCTGTGTTCTCTTTAGCAGCCGTGGGGCAGCCGCTTCTTTGCCTGCACCCACCCCGCTGTTCACCCGGCCGGGGCCAGGCACAACGCTGCCCATGGCACAGCCTGACCCGGCATCTTCCCTTGCAAATAAGCTTCTATTTATTATCTCTTTGTTTTCTTGCTGGCAAGAACTGAATGATGACCGCGGCACGGGCTGGAGCTGGGCAGCGCACGCGTGCGGAAGGGAGTGGAGCCACTGGAAGCAAAGTCCATCGGGACAATAAATAAGCTGGTGGGTTGATGCGGGTGCCGTGTCTCGTTGCCGAAACACCATCATCCACTGAGAATAGCTGCCCAGGACCTGAGGTGGGCGGCAAGCGGCTGGTGTCACAGTATCACAGAGTGGTTTGGATTGGAAGGGACCTTAAAGCTCACCCAGTTCCAATCCCCTGCCACGGGCAGGGACACCTTCCACTAGACCAGGTTGCTCCAAGCCCCGTCCAACCTGGCCTGGAACATTGCCAGGGATGAAGCATCCATCGCTTGGGGGCAGCAGGCACCAGCCTTCCCTGCCCAGAGCCACTTGACATAGAGGGGAATAAGGACAGGGATGGAGAACACCCACAGGCCAAGAAGGAGGAGGCTCAAGATTCAACTGTCCCCAATAGCTGTACACCCCCTAACCTTGGGAGGGCCACAGGACACCTCCAAACCCCCAGTTTCCACCTGGCTTCCTTCCCTCCAGCTCTGCTGTGTCTCCCTCTTGCATCTATCCTATTTCCTGGCCTCCCTCCATGCATACCCCTAAAATAACACCCTTACCTGGGACGTCGTGCAACTCGCTGCAGTAGTGTGGCTGGAACAGCAACGGTGCTGTGTGGGAGATGGCACGGAGCTGGCCCTGGAGAGATGATGGAAAAGAAGCAGGAGAAACTGCTGCTTTTGCCCATGGGCTCCCCAACTTTGCTCCTAAAGGATAAACCTTTGCCTGAACAGGGGCTTGAACCCTGGACCCTCAGATTAAAAGTCTGATGCTCTCCCAACTGAGCTATCCAGGCTCACATTTGGGGTTTTGGGGGACGCTCAAGACATGCAGTGAGGACCCCACTTCACTGTGGCACTGGAGGGCCAATGTGGGGGCTTGCTTTGGCCTCTTCCACCCCAACAAAGCCACCACAGTGGAGGGCATCCTCCCATGATGAGGAGCATCACCAGGACCAGGACCTCTACCCTACCCTGGCAGGCACATACACCAGGTTTGCCCTGCTGGGGACAACCAGAAGCCAGAGTGGCAAAGGAGGAGGAGAAGGAGGAGGAAGAAGAGGAGAGCTCAGCCAGGGCTACGGGTGCTGATCCCAGCAGCCTGGCAGAATAACAACGCGGCAGCAGTGGGCTTGGAGCTTGTTTTGCTGGGGACCAGCTCTCAGCGCTGCTGGTGCACCGGGCTCAGCACCCGGGTCTGGGCACGGGCCGCGCTCTCACAGTACCGATCCTGGCAGTGCACGGAAAGCGCCGGTGCCTCAGGGTGCGCTGGCAGCAGCGAGCGGGAGCTGTGAGCGGCTGAGAAACTCCGCTGGCTCCCGGGCATCCGGCCACAGAAGAGCAGCGGCCGCGGGGCCGCGCTGGGGCTGGAGTCGCACCGCGCTCAGTGCCCTGCCCTGGGGCCGGGGCCGCACCGCGCCCAGCGCCCTGCGCTGGGGCTGCAGCGACCGCGGCTCGAGCCCCAGCCACAGCAGCAGCTTTGCCAACAGCCCGGCCTTGGTTTGCTCTTAACCAGCCCTGCAGGACGAGGGTCTCTGCTCCACAGGAACCCACCGGGCCAGGCTGGGGAAGATTAAAGCCGACCGCAAATGCTCATGGGGTGGGGCAGAGCCCAGGGACAACGGTTCCACTGAAGAAGGGTCTCTTCAGGGTCCTCACTGCAGTAACTGGCTTCTCTAAAAGCATCCAGTGGGGGCACACGCCCCGCTTTGTGGTGGTGCTGGGACAGGACTGATAGGCCAGGGGAGGGACGGAAGGAAGCCCCGTGTGAGAAACTATGGACTAGGATATTGTTTATTAAGATTTATGTTAAGCTCAATGTAAAGGTTAGGCAACAAAGATGTGAAATTGCTTATGCAGACAGAAACTCGGACACTGCTTGAGTAAGATAAGATAACCACAATCGCGAGATAACTGCCAGACTTCCAGGAACCGACAGAAACAGGACAAACAACCCCAGATAAGGACATGTGAATGAGGGGTCAGCTATGGGATAAAGGAGAAAGACTTCTTACTTCGGCCTCAACGACCACCAGGAGGTAGAAAACGACCCCCTAACAACAACTGAAGCATGCGCAGAGTACCTCCACTACTTCATGAACACGGAAGTAAAGATGTATAAAAAGGGACTGTTTGAACTGCTCAGCACGGCAGTGGCGGAGCGCAGACTCCCCTGTCGTCCAGCGCTGTTTTTGCTCATATTCTACTTGCTATAATTAATAAAATTTTAATTGGATTATGATCCGTTGTGGTCACAATTTATGACAATTTCTGGTGCCGTGACTCGGATAAGGAACGGTGGGCTTTGGTCCTCCGGGGAGGCGCCCCGCGACATTTCGCGGCCCCGCGACCAACAGCTCACTCCAACCTTACCGACGAACCTAAATTCTAGGATATTGAGCAAAAAAAGGACCGGTAAAATCCCATAAAATTCTGTGCACGGGAGTCCGGACGAAGACGCAGGACGCGTAAGTATACTGCGAAGTTGTTCGCGGGTTCGCCGTTCGGGCGGGATTGGGTATCCTGGATTATAACGAATGAGAGGTTCGATATACTGAACCAAGCGAGTGTGGACCCTTTAGTACTGCGTTTTCCACCTCCCGCGAGGGACTGGGCCAGGAATAAGGGGAGCGAGTGAGTGTGTGTTTGTGGATAATCCAGAAGATGGGGGCGAAGGGCAGCAAGCCTTCGACTCCCATGGGGAGGGTACACACTGTACCTAAAAATACCCCTCTGGCATATATCTTAGACAATTGGAGATATTTCCCTGGAACCCTAGGGAAAGATAAGCAAAAAATGATAGAATATTGTACTAAGATATGGGGAGGGAAGAAGATTTCTAAAAATGTCTTTTGGCCAGTCTATGGGTCAGAAGAAGATTGGGTAAGACAGCAATTAAACCTCTGGGTTAATAATAAAAATCCCCTTAACCCGGAGGAGAGTCAATATGCGGAAGTGTGGCTAGAAAGACCGAGAGCTAGACTTTATCCGCTGAATGAAATAAAAACTAAACAAAAGAAAAAGAAGGAAGAGTTAGACGAAACCCTTCTAACCCCCCCTCCTTACATTCCTCCTCCTGCTCCCGCAGAAGTCCCCAGAGCGCCCACTCCCCCACCGGAGTCGGAACAAGGGTCTCCCCCTCTTCCTAGACGCGTAACTAGAAGTCAAAAAGGGGCAGCTCAGATGTACCCCCTAAGGGAAATACCCATGGGGGGACCTCAACCTGTGATCGGATATATTTCCGTACCCCTAAACTCGGCTGACCTACGAGATTTTAAAAGAACCGAAATGGGAAACTTAATTGAGGACCCACTGGGAGTGGCAGAAAGATTAAATCAATTTTTGGGACCAAACCTTTATACTTGGGATGAGATGCAATCTATCCTTGGTCAATTATTTACTACCGAGGAAAGAGATATGATTAGACGAGCAGGAATGAGACTGTGGGATGCTCAACATGCCCAGGGACCCCAAGCAGATATTAAATGGCCACTTCAAAGACCTAATTGGGATAATCAGGATCCGATGCATAGAACTCATATGCAGGACCTGAGAACTATAGTAATTCAGGGAATTAGAGAAGCAGTACCCCGTGGCCAGAATATCAATAAAGCATTTAATGAAATGCAAAAGAAAGATGAAAGCCCTACTGAGTGGCTGGAACGACTGAGGAAAGCCCTTCAGCTGTACTCTGGGGTAAATCCAGACGACCCTTTAGGGCAAGCGCTCCTCAAAACTCAGTTTGTGGCAAAATCATGGGAAGATATTAGAAAGAAGATTGAAAAGTTAGAAGACTGGCAGAATAGAGGGTTGGATGAATTATTGAGGGAAGCTCAGAAAGTCTACGTAAGGCGGGAAGAAGAGAGCAACAAGCGACAAGTAAAAATGATGGTAGCAGCGGTCAGAGAGGATCGCAAAGGACGAACTGGTGAACACAGATCTGCTGGAACGAAACAAGGGAACGTAATAGTAAAGAAGGAGCAGAGATGTTGTTTTTACTGTGGAAAGAAGGGACATATAAAGAAGAATTGCAGAGAAAGGATCAGGGATGAGGGAATATTGAAAACGGAATAGGAGAGTCAGGGGCTCTATATCTTAGGGGACCGGAGTCATCATGAGCCCTTGATAAAATTAAAAATAGGTCCCCATAAACAAGAGTTCACCTTTTTAGTAGACACTGGGGCTGAGAAATCAACTATTAAGCAAATACCTGAGGGATGTAAAGTTTCCCCTGAAAAGGTACAAGTAATTGGGGCAAAAGGAGAACCCTTTAAAGTAAGCAAAATCAAAAATGTGGTATTCGAAACTGAAAATAAATTTGGAATGGGTGAACTCTTGCTCGTCCCTGAAGCAGAATTTAATCTGTTAGGACGAGATTTAATTGTTGAATTGCAATTAGAAATTAAAGTGAAAAATCAGGAGCTAACAGTGTCTGCTTATCCTTTAACCGTGGATGATCAAAAACAAATTAACCCCGATGTCTGGTACTCTCCGGACACAATTAGTAGACTGAAAATCCCACCGATTAAAATCCAACTTTCCGAACCCCACATACCTGTGAGGGTAAGGCAATATCCCATATCCCTAGAAGGACGGAGGGGATTAAAACCAGAAATTGATCGATTGTTAGCACAAGGAATCTTAGAGCCTTGTATGTCACCCTTTAACACCCCCATTCTGCCTGTAAAGAAACCAAATGGGAAATATCGACTCGTACATGATTTAAGGGAAATAAACAAAAGAACTATCACCCGATTCCCTGTAGTAGCAAATCCATACACACTGCTAAGCAAGCTAGGACCCCATAACTCCTGGTATAGTGTGGCTGACTTAAAGGATGCCTTTTGGGCCTGTCCACTGGCAGAAGAATGCCGTGATTATTTTGCCTTTGAATGGGAAGACATAGAGACAGGCCGTAGACAGCAATTGAGATGGACTGTGCTTCCCCAAGGGTTCACTGAGTCCCCTAATCTGTTTGGACAGGCCCTGGAAGAGCTCTTAAAAGAATACCAGGTACAAACGGGAAACGTGCTGTTACAGTATGTAGATGATCTGCTCATAGCAGGGAATAATAAGGAGGATGTAAGGAAAGAAAGCATTCGACTCCTAAACTTTCTTGCACAAAAGGGACTACGAGTATCACAAGAAAAGTTACAATTTGTGGAGGAAAAAGTGAAATATTTGGGGCATTATTTGTTTAACGGCAAGAAGATATTGGATCCAGAGCGCATTAAAGGAATTCTGGAATTACCTATGCCTGTCACTAAGAGGCAAATTCGGCAGGCATTAGGGCTATTTGGGTATTGTAGGCAATGGATAGAGAACTACAGCTTTAAAGTTAAATTTTTATATGAACAACTGTCTAAAGACAAAATACCCAAGTGGACCCCTCAGGATCAAGAGCAGTTTGTCAGTCTCAAAAGGGAGCTAAGTCAAGCACCGGTTTTAAGCCTACCAGATTTAAAGCGGCCATTCCATTTATTTGTTAACATACATGAAGGAACGGCATTCGGAGTATTAACTCAGGAATGGGCCGGACAAAAGAAACCGGTGGCATACCTATCAAAGCTGTTGGATCCTGTGAGCAGGGGTTGGCCGAGTTGTTTACAAATCATTGTTGCTGCTGCCTTATTACTTGAGGAAACGAATCGCATTACCTTTAATGGAGAAGTTGTCTTATATGCGCCTCATAACATCAGGGGAGTGTTACAACAAAAAGCAGAAAAATGGCTTACAGATAGCCGATTATTAAAGTATGAGGGAATACTTATAGAATCCCCTAAACTATCTTTGAAAACTATTGGAGCAGTTAACCCCGCTGAATTTTTGTACCCAGGAGAAGGTAATGAACTATTGCACAATTGTTTTCAAACAATTGAACAGCAGACACGCATTAGGCCAGACTTAGAAGAAGAAGAACTACAATGTGGAGAAGTATTATTTATAGATGGGTCATCACGAATAGTGGAAGGTAAACGATTGTCCGGATATGCCATCGTTAAGTTGGAAAAAGGAGAATTTAAGACAATAGAATCAGGCCCCCTGAGTGCCAGCTGGTCGGCTCAAGCCTGTGAGCTGTATGCATTGTGGAAAGCATTAGTGTCACTGAAGGGAAAGGATGGAACTATATATACAGACTCACACTATGCGTTCGGAGTAGTACACACTTTTGGAAAAATATGGGAGGAAAGAGGATTTGTTAACTCACAGGGAAAAGAACTGATACACCCGGAATTAATTCGGCGAGTTCTGGGGGCATTGAAAATGCCGAATAAAATAGCAGTTGTACATATAAAGGGACACCAGCGAGGTACAAGTTATCAAATTAGGGGAAATAATGCAGCTGATACAGAAGCAAAACGAGTGGCAGGCAATTATGGTATGATTTTGACTATGCAACAAGTACCTGTTAGTAAAAATTTGAGTTTTGAGTCTGCAGAAAAGGAAAAACTAGAACAAATGGGAGCTAAGGAACAAGATGGTAAGTACATATTGCCAGATGGGAGGGAAGTCTTGCCGAAGGGCATAGCACTCGAGATATTTTCAAAAATACACAGTAAAACACACTGGGGAACCCAGGCGTTAGTTGATCATTTCAATCAACAGTTTGCCAGTATAGGCGTATATAACATAGCAAAGATAGTCACGGCAGCCTGCGAGACCTGTCAAAAGGTTAATCGAAGCAACATGAGACAAAAACCTCTTGGAGGACGTTCCCCAGCATACAGACCTTTCTCACACATACAAGTGGATTTTACTGAACTACCCAGGGTAGGGCGTTACAAACATTTATTAGTAATGGTGGATCATTTAACACATTATGTTGAGGCTTTTCCTACCTCCAAGGCAACTGCTAACCAGGTTACTAAAGTGTTACTTGAACACATTATACCTCGATATGGAGTACCTGAAGTAATCGACTCGGACAGAGGAACACACTTTGTGTCAAAAATTGTTAAAGATCTAGCTGAAAGCTTGGGGATTAAGTGGGAATACCATACACCATGGCATCCACAAAGTTCAGGAAAAGTTGAAAGGATAAATGGAGAAATCAAAACTATTTTGACTAAATTAATGATAGAAACCAAATTATCATGGATTAAGTGCCTACCCATGGCACTATTAATTCTCAGAACCAGACCCCGAGCAGATGTAGGAATATCAGCGTTTGAAATGGTGTATGGAATGTCTTATAGAATTGAAAGTCCACAAACAAATGTTTTAATTCGAGACCGTGTGATTAATGAATATGTTTCACAATTAGCAGAACATCGTAACAAGCTTTGGGAACATGGACTGATTGTACAACGACCCCCGTTGGACTTAAAAATTCATAATGTTAAACCTGGGGATTGGATATTGATTAAAGTGTGGAAGGAAGAAACCCTAAAACCCAATTGGGAGGGACCTTATCTTGTTTTGCTTACAACAGAAACAGCTGTCCGAACTGCTGAGCGTGGATGGACTCATGCCAGTCGCATTAAAGGCCCAGTGACGAGACCCCACTGGAAAGTAATCAGTACTCCAGGTGACACCAAGATAACCCTGAAAAGATAACGTAATGATAAAGACTTTATTCGATTATTTTACCGCATTACCTCTCGGTATAAAGTGTGTATTGCTGTTTATATTTGCTATAATTATTTCTCTTTTTTTCTATTATATATGGAAGCGTACAAAGTGTGTTGAAGGAAATTGCTAAACTTATGCAACCTCACAATATTAAATATAGAAGATATGTTGATGTAAATAATATATGCACTCTAGATATATGAATTAGGTGTAATGATTTGAACTGCAATTGTTATCCATTTGCTTGTTTTAGGTGTAAGGTATGCCAGGATAAATGGTAGACACATTGTGAATGTGGATACCCTCCAATAGGAGTTTGCACACAGTGTTGGAAAATCCAAAGAACTCTCACTGAGTGGAAATTAAAACAATTAGAGTCTAAACAAAAAAATTATTCGGGAATCCCATGAGTGGTGGGAAATTTTTGCCAAAGGAATAAACCCTCGATATTATTGCTACCACTCCAACGAACCAGTCCCCTTTGTAGCTGAAATTTTGGTTATAAAATGCAGAAGGGAAGTACTGACCGTGTCTTACTTTACCCCATTAGTTAAAGCTGCAAAGTGGGAAGCCTATATAAACAGGCAGAAAGCCCGAAACAGCTGTTCTCCTGAAGAATTCCCTTGCTGCCGAGAAGATGGTACACCCCGTGGCTCGAAGCAACCGAGTCGACGGGCGAGGCAGAGGAGGAACAAACTGTGGAGAAAAGAACCAGAACGATGGGACACAAAAGCAGCAATGGCCGAACTTCCCCAGGACTGATAAAAATATACTTAAATTGACAAAATTGACAGACACCCTTTTTCCTGGTATACCGTTAGTTTTGTTATTGATAATAACCCAAGCAAATGGAAACCCTCATGAACCTATGAAATGGACGATTGGTCGATGGGAGGACCAAACAGTAATTGGCATTAATGTCACTGCCGGAGCCCCCACATTCCGAGCAGCGCTGTGCCAACTAGCACCTATAGAACCATGCTTAAATCTGAAAGGATATTATTTGTGTCCTGCTTCCAACCCAGGCAAAGGGTATTGCAACTATCCAAACGAGTATTATTGTGCGTCCTGGGACTGTGTAACCCTCGCTGCGGCATGGCAGCCGGGTAGGTCAGACCCTTTCCTCAAGACTCAGTGGGGTCCTGAGGGATGTACACCTCCTCGATATGATTCCTCGGGAGGTATCATAAGTCCAGGAAATTGTGCTCATATAATTCTTACAATATTGCAACCGGACGATTTTGGGTGGATAACAGGAAGAACATGGGGAATTAGATATTGGGAACCAGGTGTAGATAGAGGAGGGCTTATACTTATACGAAAAGTTAAACTTCCACACGATCCCTTACCAGTAGGACCAAACCTGGTCCTGAATCCACCCACTTTCTCTGAAGAAAAGGTTGCCCCCGCAAGCGTCGCAACCAATTCTCCAAACTCCCTTTCGGAAACAACTAATGACATTGTGACTGAATTCTCCTCATCCAGGGATCGAGAGTTGTCAGAATCCAAAGACCCCTTATGGAATCTAATGCAAGCCTCTTATCGTGCCCTTAATGAAAGCAAACCAAATTTAACTAAAGAATGTTGGTTATGTTATAATGTTAGACCACCATATTTTGAGGCAATTGGAAAACCAGGTAGGATTCAATGGTCTAATGGTTCAAACCCACGAGAATGCCCATGGGATGACCAGAGGAACCATACGCAAGGAATTACTATTCAATTAGTAACAGGTCAAGGAAAATGTATAGGTACAGTGCCCGAAAAATATCAGCCTTTGTGCAATAAAACAGTCACTAACACCAATATAGAGAAACACAAGAATCAAAATGACAAATGGGCTATCCCGACACCAGGAGCTAAATGGGTTTGTTCAGACATCGGAGTAACGCCTTGCCTATCCCTAAACGTGTTTGATCAATCTCAGTTTTGCGTACAGGTGATTATTGTTCCTCGTCTAATCTATCACACCTCTGAGGAGGTGTTACGCCACTTTGAAGGAGACCTGAATAGGCAAAAACGAGAGCCAATTACAGTAGTAACCCTAGCTACCCTGCTGATAGCGAGCGGAGTTGGAGCAGGTACAGGCATAGCCTCCCTAGTGAAAGGTCAGGAGTTACAAAGTTTGCAGATGGCTGTAGATGAAGATTTAGCAAAAATAGAACAATCTATCCAAAATTTAGCCACTTCAATAAAGTCTTTATCAGAAGTAGTACTGCAAAATAGAAGAGGATTAGATCTATTGTTTTTAAAGGAAGGAGGGTTATGTGTAGCTCTCAATGAAGAATGTTGCTCTTTTGCTGACCATACTGGAGTAGTCCAGGACACCATGTCTGAACTCCGGAAAAGGTTAGATCAACGTAAGAAAGATCGTGAGGCGGGCAAGTCATGGAACGAAAACTGGTTTAATGTTTCACCTTGGCTAACCACTTTGTTGTCCGCCTTAGCAGGACCGCTTATCATGTTGATTTTGGGACTCATATTTGGGCCTTGTATATTACGTTATATTTTACACTTTATTAAAGAACGGTTTGACATAGCTAAACTGCTTATTTTAACTACGAGGTCTGGGGCAAAATATAAGAGTGTATCTATTAATGAAGATGAAGATTGTTGTGAATGCATTATGCCACGTGAGAACTATGCCTTTTGTAATTGTGAGGTATTACCTTGTGAGTGTTATGATAAATGTTGGGATTGTGGAAAAAGGTTTGTTCGCAGTGCCGAAAATGAAAGTAACGTCTAATAAACAATAATAGGATAAAAAGAAAAAGGGGGGATTGTGAGAAACTATGGACTAGGATATTGTTTATTAAGATTTATGTTAAGCTCAATGTAAAGGTTAGGCAACAAAGATGTGAAATTGCTTATGCAGACAGAAACTCGGACACTGCTTGAGTAAGATAAGATAACCACAATCGCGAGATAACTGCCAGACTTCCAGGAACCGACAGAAACAGGACAAACAACCCCAGATAAGGACATGTGAATGAGGGGTCAGCTATGGGATAAAGGAGAAAGACTTCTTACTTCGGCCTCAACGACCACCAGGAGGTAGAAAACGACCCCCTAACAACAACTGAAGCATGCGCAGAGTACCTCCACTACTTCATGAACACGGAAGTAAAGATGTATAAAAAGGGACTGTTTGAACTGCTCAGCACGGCAGTGGCGGAGCGCAGACTCCCCTGTCGTCCAGCGCTGTTTTTGCTCATATTCTACTTGCTATAATTAATAAAATTTTAATTGGATTATGATCCGTTGTGGTCACAATTTATGACACCCGCATGGGAGATCAGAGCTCGGTTTATTATCCGGATTAATTAATTAGAGCCAACTGCTTTTATCCCGTGTGTCGTGGCGTGACCCCAGGACCAGGATCGGGACACCCCGGAGACCCCACTGGGGGTGCAGAGAGACCCCTACACCCCATAGGGACACCGTGGTTGTCCCCAGGCCCTTGTTCCCCACGCAGCGGTGCTGTGAGCCCCGCACCACCCCCACAGAGCCGCACAGAGACACCCCCCCTCCCTCCTCACCGCGCCCTCCCCTTCCTGACCCTACGCGGCCGCCGTCAGAGGGGACGGGGCGTCCCGCACACCCGGAAGCGCCCGGCCAGGACCACGTGGAACAGGACCACGTGCCCGCCCGCAATGGCGTCGGCGCCCAAGAGGCCCAAGGTGCGCGGGGCCGCGGGCGCGGGTCCGGGCCGCGCGCGCCTCCCCGCCGACCTGCTCGCGCCGCGGGCGGCTCCCGGCAGCAGCGCGCGCGGCGGGGCCGGCGCCGACCCCCTCCGCGGCTTCCTGGCGTGGTGCGGCCGCGCCGGCGTGCAGCTCAGCCCCAAGGTGAGCGGGCGGCGCGGGCCGCGGGCGGTGCCGCCCCGGGCAGCCCGGTCACGGCTCCCGTCTCGCCGCAGGTCCGGCTGAGCAGGGAGGGCGCGGTGGCGGGGTACGGCATGCTGGCTGCCGCCGAGCTGGAGCCGGGAGAGGTCCTGTGCACCGTGCCGCGCTCCGCGCTGCTGTCCCAGCACACCAGCTCCATCCAGGCGCTCCTGCGGGAAGGTGAGCGCTCCCCCCACCCTGAGCTGCCTGCTCCGTCTTCCCGTTTAAAGGAAGAAAACGGGCTTGCACCCGTTTCACGTGGCATGCTGGAGCAGAGAGGAAAGGGGGTGGTTGGACATTTGTCACCGCTGTTAAGGGTCATCACTTAAGATGCTTTCATCGAGGGCCTGGACAGACTGCTAGGAGAAAGAACAGTTCCTTCCTTGCTGAAGAGGGGCAAAGGGGGTGACGGTGGGGGGCACAGGGCCAGGAGCAGTTCTCCCACCCAAAGCTCCAGAGCAGCAACTTCTGGTTCTGCTTCAGCCCAACCCAAAACAAAGCAGAGCAGAACTCCCCAGCCCGGGCTGCAGCCAAGCTGGTGGGATCAGGCTTTGGTTCTAGGTCAGCTTGTGTTTATCTGTGGTTCCTTAGGGCAGGAGTCCCTGCAGAGTCAGTCCGGTTGGGTGCCACTGCTGCTGGCCCTGCTACACGAGTACACAGCCAGCAACTCCCACTGGCAGCCTTATTTCTCCCTCTGGCAGGACTTCAGGAGCCTGGATCACCCCATGTTCTGGTAAGGTGAAACCACACGGGGCTGTGGGCAGCTCCCATGGGCAGCTGAATATAGGCACAGTCCAGGGGTTGCTGAGCAGGATGGATACGGGACTGTTGGGTGACCCCAACCCACTGTGCTAGCCCCATCCCAACAGCAGCAGGAGCCCAAAAGACCCTCTGGGCACTGCCTGGGGTTGGAGCAAGCTGGAGGCATAACCAAAAGACAGGAACCTAGAGAGTACCAGGAAGCTGAGATGGTGAAGGAAGGAGTTTATAGACCCTTCCCCAGGGGCAGGTGGAGATAAACCCACCGTGGTTCTTGCAATAGGCCTGAAGAAGAGCGAAGAAGGCTCCTGCAGGGCACAGGCATCCCAGAAGCTGTGGAGAAGGACCTGGCCAACATCCACCTGGAGTACAGCTCCATCATCCTGCCTTTCATGGAGTCCCATCCCAACATCTTTGACCCCAAGCTGCACACACTGGAGCTGTACAAGCAGCTGGTGGCATTTGTTATGGCCTACAGGTGAGCAGTGAGGGTTTGCTCCCACAGGGAGCAAGGACAAGTAGGATGACAGGAAAGATTGTAGGCTGCATTACTTACCTTGTTGTGCACCTGCAACCTTAAGTGTAAGGTGGAGCTTTCCCTGTACTGCAAGGCATGCAACTGGCTTGTCTTCATCTCCCTTCTCTTAGCTTTCAGGAACCTTTGGAGGAGGAAGATGAAGATGAGAAGGGGCCCAATCCCCCAATGATGGTGCCTGTAGCAGATATTCTGAATCACGTGGCCAACCACAATGCCAACCTGGAATACTCCCCTGTGAGTGGAAAGCTGCTACACCAGGCAGCATTGTGGTCTGGTTCCTCTTTGCCATGAAGCCTTTGGGAGGCTGGGTCTGTGAACCCAGGGCCAGAGCCCTCTAACATAAAGCTGTTTTGCTCAACATCCTCCCCTGAGCTGGGCACAGGCCTCATCCCTGGCAGTTCAAGACCAGGTTGGACGGGGCTTGGAGCAACCTGGTCTAGTGGAAGGTGTCCCTGCCCATGGCAGGGGCTTGGAACTGGATGAGCTTTAAGGCCCTTTCTAATCCAAACCAGTCTGGGATTCCATTATTTTCTCCCTACCTGCAGCAATGTTTACGCATGGTCACAACACAGCCCATCAGCAAAGGGCAGGAGATCTTCAACACATACGGGCAGATGGCCAACTGGCAGCTCCTCCACATGTACGGCTTCGCAGAGCCATACCCCAGCAACACCAACGACACAGCCGACATCCAGATGGTGACGGTGCGCGCGGCAGCACTGCGGCGTGAGTGGCACTGTGGGCAAGGACGGGGCAGGGATCCCCCTTAAGTAGTGATGTGATGAAATGGGGATCAAGAAGGACATGAAAGATAAGCCTGTTCCACAGCCTCACAGGTGCTGGGGCCATGCCTTGGTTTTCTGCCTCCTTGTTCCTCTTCTCCGTTTGCCACCTCCCCTCCACCACAACCCAGGTTGGGCTTGCATCTCTGCTGTCTTCCAAGCAGGTGCCAGAAGCGAAGCGCAGCAGCAGCTGGTCTCGGAGCAGTGGGACTTCTTGTGCCAGCTGGAGATGGTAGGGGAAGAAGGCGCCTTTGTGCTCGGCTGGGATGAGGTGCTGACAGAGGAAGAGCTGTCTGTGACTCTGAAGGTAAGTGGTGGAAGAACTACTTGAGAAAGAGCACAGATTACACAGGGAGAGCAGCATGTAAGGACAGCGTGGTACTAATGCTCCTGTGGGAAATGCAGTAGGGAGTGTGGCTGCCCCGCTCCCAGGCTTCAGACACGGTTGCTGGCCACCTTCCTTTCCTGAGCCATGACTTAACACACCAGCCCTGAATGGCTTCACGGCTGCTGCTGCTCTAGAGAGCTGCTGCACCTTCCTCGAATCAGAATCCCAGGTGGGAAGGGACTTCAAGGATCCTCTGGTCCAACCTTTCTGGGCAAAACATGACCTAGACTAGATGGCCGAGCACCTTGTTCAGCCAAATCTTAACAGTCTCCAGCGTTGGGAAGTCACAGCTTCCCTGGGGAGATTATTCCAGTGGCTGGTTGTTCTCAGTATGAAACATTTTCCTTGTGTCCAGTCAGAATCTCTCCAGGAGTGACTTGTGCCATCACCCCTTGTCTATTCCATGGGACTTCTCGTAGAAAGGGAGTCTCCATCTTCTTTGTAGCCACCCTTTAAATACTAAGGCACTGGGTATAACCCCTGAGCCTTCTTTTCTCAAGGCTGAACAGACCCAGCACTCTCAGCCTTTCCTCGCACAGCTTCCCAGTCCATGGATCATCTTTGTGGCCCTTCTCTGGACCCTCTCCAGCCTGTGCAGGTAGCAGCAAAGATCGTTATCACTGCTACAATACCCAGATTTGCTGTTTGGATGTTCTTCTAACCCACAGGTTACTTGTGATTAGGGATCCGAGTCAATTTTACTCTCACCTTCAGTGCAGCTGAGGTGTAATTCACCTGCTCCACGTGGCTCTAAACCAGCAGCTCTGCAGAGAGGAAGGCTGATGCACTCACACTGCTGGTGACTTGTCTCTTTGGGCCATTACAGGTGCTGTGCATGTCAGAAGAAGAATTCAAGGAGTATAAGGAGCAAGACAGCTGGGAAGATGACAGTGAGGAAGAGGAGAACTTGACCCTTTCAAACGAGGCTCTCTCCAGACTTAAACCCCCTTGCAAGCAGCTCCTTTATGACAGTGTGCTGCTCACCCTGGAGTCCTACGGGTCAGACTTGAAAGCAGAGCAGGATTTGCTAAATAACAAGGAGGCTTATGAGAAACTGAGTCGAAGGGAACAGCAAGCTTTGCACGTGCGCTATGGACAGAAAAGGATCTTGCATCAGCTGCTGGAGCTGGTACACTAGAAACCTCACTGTCCCTGGAAATTAACTGCCTGGAGCTGTGCATACGAAGGGAAGGTTGGCCTTCAGCCATCTCTTCTACAACAGCAAGAACAGATGGCAGGATTGAACACAGGCCCACTTATACTGCATCTGGCATGTGGCTTTTTAGCTACCTCTACCTAAACCATCTTCCACAACAGAGTGGTTTTGGGTGACCTTACCTTACCATGAGAGCTCTGGAGCACAACTACCACCTTCTAGAAGACTTCAGAAAGCCCAGACCTCCTACTGGCTGACTTTAGGAAGGCAAAGTACACTGTCAGAACAGCAAGTGGGTTCCCTCACATAGCATCACAAATTGAAGGCAAGAACTGCTCCTTTTCTAGAGGGAGAGGGCAGAAATCCATCTGATAGGCCTTACACCTTACTGTTCAGAGTAAACATCTGGCAGGTGGAGATGCTGACAACACTGTGAACTCTTCACCTATATTTTGCTAATACTAAGCATTTTAAGAAGTACAACCTTATGCGTCTGGTTTTCACATAGGCTCAATAAAGCAGGTATCTCCTTTTACCTTTATAAAAGGCATTCCTGTATGGGCTTGGTACTGCTCTGAAGGAACACTGACACAGTTGTGCACACCCTCCAGTTGATAGAGTTCTCCCCTGAGCT
This sequence comes from Strigops habroptila, assembly GCF_004027225.2. Lineage (NCBI taxonomy): Eukaryota > Metazoa > Chordata > Aves > Psittaciformes > Psittacidae > Strigops > Strigops habroptila. Next base: position 21,860,645 of record NC_044302.2, read on the forward strand.
CAGGCACTGCTCTGCATCATGTTTAGCTATATTAATATCTTTCCCTCAGCAGTTCTTGCATGACAGATCACTGGAGGTTTGCAGGCCAAGCTATATTTAATAAAGATGCTGTTTCTTACCCAGCCAATGATGTCTACTTCAACAGAGTGCAGAGCCCCATCTAAGAGGGGGGGATCTTTGCTGCTGCTGCAGTTAGAAGTATTGCAAACAAGCAAAACCCAGACTGTACTCATGTAGATCAAGGTTAGCTACAGCCGTACTTGGACTGCTGGGGGCCAGGGTGGTTTCACAGTACCTAGGGTAGCTTTGTTTAATTCCCCGTGCAGAGTGGTGCAATACAGTGTCTCTTTGGAGTCCAGCCTGCTGCCTTGGTGCTTCCCTCCCTACAGCAGACTGCATTTCACACTAGGCATATGCCATGGTTCAAAAGGTTAGTCTTCATTTCTTAAACATGAATTCTACCCAGGGCCTCTGCTGGTAGGGATACCAGTGATCCTTGTGGAGCTGACACCAGCATGATTTACACTGACAGTACCGGCTGCGGGTTCCTTACCAGCCAAGAGAATGTATGAAGTGCAATGGCCTCTGTCCTACCAGCCCAACTCGTGTTACTGGGATCCTGGCCAAGTCCTGTCCACTTTCCACCCCTTTTTACACCAGCCTTACAGTTCTTAAAAGCATCAAGAGAACCAGTCATGGACAGCAGCGTTAGTACAGAACCAGAGAGATCTTTAAGCTTTGAGTCATTAGACAGACTCTGCATAAGGTTTGCTAGAGATAAATGGCAGGAAAAAAGTCCCATGGCATCCTGACCAGATAAAGAGGAGCTGGTTGGTGGTAATTCTCTGTATCCTAAACCAACACAGAAGGAGGAATAAGCTGGAGGTGCAACACCAAAACAAAAAAATCCTTCCTGAGCTGCAGTGGTCCCATGGAGCTGGTTTTAGCTCTGCTGGAAAAGCACAGCCAGGCACAAAATCCCTTAAACCTGAGCTGGAAATCCTGACCTCTCCACTCTTACAACTAGCAGCCAACTAGTTTTAACAAACTAGTCATGTTATCCAAAGAGGAAGCAGTGAAGCTCTGTTTCCTAGTATCTGCTGGGCTGTGAGGCACAGGCTGAAGGATTTTGCAGTACTGGCAACACTGAAGCCACCTCTCCTTATTCCAGCTAACTAGCAACCTTGCAGAGATCCTTGCTGAAGGGAGTAACATAGCAGGGTACAAATCATTAGCAATGAAGCTGAGCTGCTGTCTGTGCTCAGCATCCCTCTGCTGCCAGCACAATCCTTTCTAGCGCAACTGTGTCAGGGACAAACTCTGCTCCTGAGCTTGCAACTGACAGATCTCTCTCTCCACAGAACTTGGGCGTTTCAAAGCAAGGCCACATCTAGTCCTAACAATTGTCCCCTTGGACCCCACCTAGAAAACCCAGCTGCTTTCAATAGGCAGGGCCCAAAATATTGGAAATCCACAGGTTTTGGATGGGTGGAGCAGACTTTGGAAGACACCAACTGGCCAGGCAGGATGGAACTGGAGAGAATAAGCACAGTGGCACGTGCTGCATGTCATGACTTTAATGTGTAACTACAGTATGCATACATACAAGAAGTGGGAGAACTAAAGCCCAAGAACTAGAAAGGCTACAAAATACAACACATGGACCAATACTTTACAAAACATTCAAAATCCTTACAAAATGGGCTGTATTGGTCCTTTGGGGTTTTTCTTTTTGTCTTTTTTTTTTTTTCTTTTTTTTTTTTTACAAACTTATACTGTGTGGTCACGGGCCGGGGAGTGGGAAAAGGTCTAGATTTAACCTCCCACTTTCCAAAATGTACAAGTGTCGAAAGAAAGAAAAAAAAAAAAACCACACACACTAAAAAAAAAAAAAAAAAAAGGGCGCTATAGGCCTGGTCTCTGGTTTCTTTACTAAAACCAGCTGACCCTCTCCCAAAGGGCCTGCCTGAGGTGTGTCTTCTCCAACAGAAAGGAGGCATTCTCTGTCTGCCAGTCCACTTGCTGTCTGTCAGCATTTCATGAGGGTGTGGGGAAAGCAACACTGAACCTTAACCCCTCCCTCAGCCCTTCCCGTGCTCCATAGTATTTCACATTCCAAACACATCCACCTTTTTTTTTTTTAGAACAACTTAGTGATTTAAAGGTCCCCCATCCACATAAAGAAAAATAAGTTATATAATATTATAACTGGCTTTTCAATATTCTTTGGGAGTCTGGGAATGTCAGAACAAGGAGGTCTGCCCCAGACAAGTGCTTGGCATCAGCAGCTGCCCCTTTATTACAAGCTGGACAGGCACCAGTTACCCATCTGCCTTTTACACAATTTGCACAAACCCAAAAGTCCAGACAAACATTTCTGTTCCTTGTATTTACATTAGTTCAAAATGATATTCACAGCATCTTCTGAATTTTGGCCAAAAGTAAAAAAAATTGGTTTCAAACTTTGGAACATTTTTGAACGACTGAAACTTTTGGAACAACTTTCACCCAGGGTTGGTTGCGTGTATCCAATCAAGGGGGCTGGGAAGGTCAGGAGGAGCCTTACAGAGTCTTCTGTCAGTCGATGGGACGGGGGCCCCCAGGCTGGCACACTTACAACGTGACATGTGGCTCATTTAACTGGCACCAGTCCCTTCCATCACTTGCTGGGCCTGCTTCTGCCCCATGCAGCACTGTGCAACTGACTGGAACAACCTGAACACACAAGCAAAGCAGTGTTAGACACATTTATGGCAGCAAGTAGTGCTTCCACTATCAAGCACCAAAAACTCACAGTGCAACTCAGCCCCTGCTTCAGATATATGTTTTCAGTGAATTTTGTGGTTAATTTATACTCACTTCTCAATTTCTGGGGCACAGTGAACAAACTCATGGTTCCAGAACTTGAATGCTGGATTTTTTATCAGCTCAATGAAAGTAATAAGGAGACCCCAAGGATGAGGCCTGTTTACAATCAGTCGTTCCAAGAGAACCCTGAAATCCAAAAGTAAATCAGTTAGAGCTCAAAAGATCCAAAACACACAAGGAAGGAAAGTAAAAAGCTGGATGCTGGCACACAAAACACCTTCCATCTCACCTAGTGATCTGCTCCTGGATAGCCTCAGTGTTGGCCTCTGCAAACAGGTAGAGCATGGTGCAACTGAAGTAGTGGGTGTGACTATTGGGGTATCGCAGCTGGTTGGCGATTGCATTCAAGAAAAGGTACCGGCCTGCAGAAGAAGCAGTGAGTACAGATGGTTTCCCTTACACACATGCAAAAAGGAATAAGAAGCAGCTAGTACTGAGGTGAAGGTTTGTGAGCCTGCCGTATGAAGGTAGAAGAAACAAAATCAACTGATGATATAAAAAAAACAACCTGATGGGGCAGGAAGAATACAATTCCTCTTCATTAAACTTATTTCTCATTCCCTTGAATATCCTGAATATTTGGCTTTAATATTGCTCCTGTATTCAGTGTTGAAACATTATAACGTAGCATGAGTTGCTGTGAATTCCCTAGCAGCTACATAAAATCACCTCCTGTATTTCTCATAGTGCCAACAGACAATCTGCTGTTAAATTCGACACCTCATGAACTAGAAGTGTTTCCAGCTCACCTTCAGTGTCCAGGTCTACTGCCAAATTCTGGAAGATGTCCATGTGAGCTGAGTGGGTAATGGTGCTCATAGAGGGTGTGCTGCCTTTGTTGTGAATGTGCGCGATAGCTTGAGTACCTACGTAGAGCACCAGGGCATTAATCAGCTGGATGTTGTAGCGGTTGCCAGGTTCATTTGATACCTAATAGCAAAGATAGAAAAAGCATTAACAGTCTATACTCCTTCAGCAACCAAAGGTACAGCATGTACAACAGCATCCAAGCCTCCTCTTGATTATACAGAAGAGGACACACTCAGGACATGAACCAATTCAATTTAGCATTTACCCTTTTGTAATATAGCAGATAGAATGATATATATATATGTGTGTGTGTGTGTATATATTCAAAAACATCAGAAAAGTGTTTAAAGACCCAATGGACAATTTTCGTACTCCCTACAAAAGGTAGAGGCAATGTGAATTCACCAGCAGTGCCAGAGGCTGGCTGACACACACACACACAATCTATGCAAATGCTTCCATATGAGCAGTGAATTTTCCGAGGAAGTCCTACTTCAGCCCTGAAGTCTGTTGCAAGCCAAGCCTTGTGATGTATGAAATGTGGCTGGCTAACAATTCTGAGCTGGCCTGTAGCTAATCTGCCTTTTTTTACTCCTAAAGCATTAGCATGCAGATTCACAGATTTCTAAAACAATGAATCCATTTGGAATCAAAATTTAATCGCATTTAAAAAAAAAAAAAAAAAAAAAAAAAAAAAGAGAAAATCTCAGTCAAGTTCCATAAACCCTGCTGAAGCTCAGGCAATGCCTGGGTAAGCAGTGCTGGAGTCATGTGATAGAAGCCACAAGACTTCCTTGCCCAAAGGTTGAGGACAAAGAAACCAAGCAAGCTTGATACAATCAGCTCTGACTACATTCTTTACTAAGATTTGCAAGGTTGAGCACTACAGACATGTAAGCAGAAGAGTCAGAGTTTTAGATAACTTTACAATTTCACCACAAGTATTTGGCAACTCATGTAGATAAAACTGTTTTTAAATTAAATCATTTTAGGGTCCTTAAAGTCAACATTCCTCTGCCCTTAGAGTCCACCTGTCTGAAACGACTCAACATACACTTAAACATCCTGCTAAGCAGTGGTAAAAGAATTACTCAGAGAAGTGTGCATTTCACAGGGCTTTTCTACTGCCTGGAACACATGCTTTCAACACACCAACAAAATTCCTGCATGGAAGGAGGGTAACTCAGGCATTGAAATAATTTTTCCCACGATATCTGAATTTAGCATCAGCAGAAACCACTCACCTGTAGATTGCTACGTAAGTCAGACAAAAAAGTGACCGGAGAGCGGGTTTTGAGATAGGAATCCAAGTCTTTCTTGAACTGAGGTGGCATCACTCCAGTGAAATTTGTGAGTATTCGTGGAGCAATATTAATCTCACTTAACATATCCACCTGTGGAGAGAAAACCCAGTCAGCTAAACCATAAGCAATCTCTAAAGCAATAAACTGCAAAAGCAGATCTGTAAGCAGTTATTACATCAACTACTGTTGTTGATCACTTTTTCCTACCAGCAATGAAAAGGAAACCAGGCTTTTGCAGATTCCAGAAGAAATCTGGTCTGTGATGTGCAAACTTGTTAGATGACCGTTTCAACGAATGGAGAGTAGAAGATAAAAGATGTCAAGGGTGAGGGCCGTAGGGGAAGTCAGTTGCTGCCTGTGAAGTCTCCCTATCTACACTCAAGACAGTTTGGTAGTTTAAGAAAGTACCAACATCCACACAAGTCAGGAACAGCCTTCCTCAGTCTCAAGAAGTGCTGAGTATTGCAGCTTTGCTCCCATCACCCTGCACAGCTCAGGAAAGGAATAATAACAGGACAATGCTTTAGCAGTGTGAGAAAGTTTGCTTCTAATCATTCCACGATAAGGAGCCTGGCATATGCCTAAAGATTTACTTTGATAACATTAACACTTCTCAACGCCTCTCGCCATTATGCAAAATGCTTGTCTCAGAATGGTGGTTTATCTCATTATTTTCAAGATAAGATGGAATCTCTGTTTCTCATCCAAAAGTATTTGCAATTACACAGTGCTCTTCACCAGCTCTTCAATCATTAGTTAACTGAACTCCAGTTGCCACACATCCTGCAGAGCAGAAACTGTACAATTCAGCATGAGCTTAACACAACAGGCATGAACTGTTGTCTGAACTTCCAAAGAGCAAAGCCACAAAGACTGCTTAAGCAGTCTGGTTTTCAGTGACAAACGAGACAGGAAAATGATAAAGATTCCCTTGCTCCAACATGTTCTGCCAGTCAGATTTAGGGACATCATAAAGTAGTTTCCCTTTGGGAAAAGAAAAGTCCTCTGGTTTCCCATGCAAAAGCTATGTTCTTGGGGCAGGTCTCATGTAATACAAGTCTCACCAGCCTGTCCTTCTAGGTTGAACCTGTACACATCTTGCAAGTGAGCTAAGTGTCTATGGGTGCCAATGAAGCCACATAGAAAGAGGCAAGCTTTATGCTTCCAACTGCAACTGATTTCATGCAGACAAGACTGTATCCTGCTTGCGTGGAAAACCTCAAACACTGAGTGTTACAAACATAATTGAAACCTACCTGCTTTTTAAAAAAATGCTGTTCTGCTAGCTGCTATGTGACTTAAGTTTCCAATTACCTGTTAACTTCTGAATAGTTGCATTAATTCAAGTATCAGTTAAAACTGTTCCCAAAATCCCACAGCCTCCACCAAGAAAAAAGAAGAGTAGACAGAGCATTAAAGCTTCCCATTATCAAGCTCATGAAAGGAAGTCCTACCTTTAGATTGGGGGTGAAAGGGTCTGGAAGCCTCATGTTCCGTGGGAAGGCACTAAGGATCAGATTCCTTAGCTGAATACAGTTAGGTGGGATCACATCACAGAAACCATAGTGGTAGTCACAAAGAAATTCTGGGAAATCGTGCAACAGGACCAGCAACACACGCAGAGTGCCCTGGAAAATAAAATATGAGAAAACTTGCACAGCCATTCTTCCATGTTATGTGGTTAACATTAACAGGAAGAAATTCATTTGGGGAGGTAGCCAGTTTCTGTCCCACACCAGATTTGCATTTAACTCTAAGATATAAATTCTAAAAGCACATTAAATACTATTTTGATACCAGAAAACCTCTACTTTCAGACCACTTTGGCTAAAAGTAGCATCTATTAGCTGGCATTTTTTTACCTTGTAAAGAATTTGCATAGGTTTGGTGAGTTCCACATTTCTAAGGAAAGGAGCTAAGTACTTGAAGAGATCAATCAGTAACTGGGCATACATAGGCCAACCCTGTCAAGAGAAAAACAGCAGGTGGAAAATGTGCAACGAAAAGCAGTTATCTTAACTTCAAAACTGTAATTAGATTGGTCTTCATATAAACCTGGATCAGAGTTACGTCCCACTGCTACCTCTAGCAGTGAGTGCAGCACAGCTTTAGCTGCACATCATATGCTATGGGTGTTTCCAGAACACTCCACATGCCATCCTGAGTCGGCAGTATTTGGTCTGGACTACAGCTCTTCCAGACTTTCACAAAAGCATGTTTATTAACCCCAATTCACCCTACAGCCCACTGTTTACTGACACAAAGATTCTCCTCCATGCAGTTAGGTGACTGTGAATATGGAAAACAACAAAACAGAACAGCCATGCTACTAGTGCACTTCCAGAGATGTGAAACAGCACCACACTAGATAAGCTTCTGTGTGAGCTCTTTAATTCAGAAGAGATAAACTGCAGCCACACCTTCTGCTGTGGGGTATGTGCCAGCATTCTTGCAATAAATATCCGATGGGAGATCAGTTCCAGCCAGGCATAAACAAAACCTGGAGCTTTTGTAGGCCTCAGGATGTGAAATGTGTTACTGAAAGAAAAGTTAGAGCAGGTTAGAAGTGCACAGCAATAAGATCGCTTTCCATAACATTGAAGGAAAACATACACAGCCCTAGAAGCAAGGCATTTTAGCATCTTGGGGTCTACCATCATCTCCCTTAAAACAAGCAAGTGGACAGTCTATAGGAGGAATCAGTTATTCCAAATGGGATTAAGCCACCACAAAGAAACAATCAGATAGCCTTTAGATGAAAAATCTTGATCCTACTAGGAAAGCATGAGCATTGTGGCCAATCTCAAATACATACCAGAAAGCTGTGAGTGTCTGGAAGTTGATGGTCTCCAGCACATGCTCAGGAGCATTTAATTCCAACAGCAGCATGATGAAAATGCGATGGTAAGGAAGTTGCTGAAACTCACTCTGCCGAACATCGTGGTCTTGCAGAAGAACTCCCACCACAATACCAAGGACCTAAAGAGATCAAGACGTGACAGTGGTGACAGAGAGAATTACTTTGCAAGTCTGCCTATAGGTAATACTTTAACCATCAGGTAAAAAAATATAATCTGTAGATTCTAACAAGAACCGAAACTTTAGTTATTGGCAATGCTACGTGAATTAATATAATTTGTATCAGCAATTCCCAACCATGGTATTTTGTTCTCCCCGTCCCATGGGTCACAATGACTGACTGGGCAGTGTTGGGAGACCTTAACTACCTAAGTCTTCCTAGCCATAAACAGAGTAGTGCAAAAGTATTGGCAAGGCCCTCACATAATCAAGTCAGACACTCAGGAATCACCCAAAGCACACTTTTAAAGCCTCAAAACAACAGCAGAGGACTTTTTCGTTTCAAGGCACAAAGGTGAGTTTCAGGTTTGTTTGATATGAATTCTTCATGAACAAGAAAGCCACCTGGCATCGTGATGCTCCACTCAACAGTTTATCAAGTCCTCAATCTGATCCATCAGCAGTAGCCTGCACTAAGGTCTACATTTTACATTAATCAGCAAAGGCATGCCCAATTCTGCACTTTAAATGCCAGGAATGCAAAAAGGGTTCCCAACCTTATTCAGGAGGTTGATCTTTGTAACTGTGTTGGTTGCCTCCCCAGAGTGCTTCACTAGCAGTGCAATAAGTCGCACAAAGGCATCCAGATTGTGGTAGCACTTGGCTCGAATCATAGTGGGGTTGGCAGCGGGGTTATGCTGCTGCTCAGCCTGAGCACGATAGCTGATCTCAACACACATTTCAGTGCACAGGCGGAAAAAGCGGGTGATCAGGTCATCGGTTTTCAGGATTCCTTGCTGGTGCATCTATCCAGGAAAAGAAAAAAAATCTCAGAACTATAACATCAGGAAGTGCATTTTACAACTTATTTCAAACAACACACACTTTACAAAGCACTCACCTTGCCTGGCACAATTAATTTTTACCATGCTCTCAAGAGAGATGGGTAGCAAGCTATCTCTGCTATTCCTTCCCAATATAAGTATTTTCAAGGCAATTTGAGGGTGGCAACACAATTTTAACACAAGCATTTACTCCCAAATAGAGTCTTTTTGATCCCAATTCTTTTCAACCATCAGCACAGCTAAGGAGCCTGTTTCAGTATCAGTTCTGCCACCAGCACGCAACCTTGCATGAAGGACAGAAAGAGGCGGCAGCAGTTCAGTCTGTCTGGCCTTCAGGAGCCCACGCAGGACATAAAAGCTCTATAAAGGGCAGACTTGAGCTGCTAGCTCAGGAATCATTGCTACTTTGCAGCAACATAGAATCACAGACTGGTTTGGGTTGGAAGGGACTTCAAGATTATCCAGTTCCAACCCCTTGCCACAGGCAGGGACACCTTCCACTAGACCACGTTGCTCCCAGCCCCGTCCAAGCTGGCCTTGAACACTGCCAGGGATGAGGCAGAAGCGGAATCTGTAGATTGCAGAAGCTATCTGCATTTGGAGAGTGAATTTTCCTTACAGGAAAATGATGCATAGAGAAAGACTGCACAGGCTTTTTTGTTTGTTTTGCATTGGGGTTTGTTTTTAGTAACATACATCTTAAGAGACCTCCTTTTATTTGTTACCTGTAGCATTAAAACCTATCATTAAAACCGCCAAAATGAAACAAATTACACTGCATAAACAGCATAATTGCTAACTCTTGGAGAACTTCTAGCATTTCCGGAGAAACTTTTTTTAAGAAAGGAATTAATGTATCTGCCTTCAAAGTACTATGCTCCTTGTTCTGAAGACTAGTGCAAAGAAAGCAACGCTTAAGTTAAGCAGCCAAAGTTATGGTAATTTAAGTTCAATAACGAAACCTCGTTTAACAGTTATTTAAATATTCCTCTAAATCCCACAGCTAAAGCCTGTAAGGAAAAAATTATATATCAACACTGTGATATATTGCATTTGCTAGTTCAAGCAAATGCAATATATCAAGTTCTGACGATGTATGTACAAAAGGTAAGCAAACAAGTGTGATAAGAGTGAAGCATGACAAAAGTGCATTGAGCATTAGGAGTACACTGTACTAAAGTATGTTTTAAAAGCATACTTTAAGTTACAAAGAGAGGAAGGTCACATGAAGAGGTAAAGCTTATTTTTAAAAAGTGGGTTTAACACAAGACCTATGCAGGAGAAGTCAGACCAACAGAAAGCTGAGGAAACACTGCAAATATACTAAGTCAGGGGCTCCCGCCAGGAAGACAGTTTTACAACAATGACTGCAGATACACAGGCATTTTGGTATCACACATATTTGGCTATAGTGGGCATCTCCCTGCTCAGTCACAGCTGGAAGGCAGACGTGAGCTGTTCATCACAGCTGTTAAGGTGTCCTGGAGGAAAATGTTGGAGGCCATTTAAATTTAGGCACCTCTTTAGCTAATGAAATTTCAAGTTTTTCCTCACTCTAATGAATGATTCCTGTTAAAAAAAGGATTTCCTTGTTCACATGGTCTGAAACAATTCACTTGCAACTCTATTAACAGTTTCCTTTTGCAGGCTGTCAGAGCACATCGTCTGAAACGACTCACTCGCAACTCTATTAACAATTTCCTTTTGCCGGCTGTCAGAGCTTTTACCTGTTACCCACAATGAGCAACACTAGTCAAGCTTCATTACACAGAGCGTGCTAGCACTATTCCCAAGAGCTATCTAACCTGAAGCTCTCCCACCAAACTTATCCCAAAACTGAACTCACAGCTTGTTGCTACGGTATCTGAAGAACAGGATCTGGGGAAGGGCAGGGGTTTCTGCAGAAATTTACCATCAAAACCAGGCAAAATTTTTAAGGTCAACTGCCATACACCTGAAATTTTTAGAAGGATGCCTAGTATGGATTATAACACTGCTTGAAAATGGAGGGCATCATACCCTACTGATGTTGAATAAAAAGCACCTTTCTTTCCAAAAGCTCTACCTGTCCAACAAATGCAGAGAATGCTTTGGTACTGTCACGGCCTGCTGCAGCTGAATGGTAGAGGTTCACCCACTCCCTCAGCAGGTATTCTGCCTTCTCCCTCAGACCTGGTGGGTCATCATACTCAGAGGCTTGGGAAATTCCTGAATGCATCATGAAATTGGGACCTCCGTGAGCACGGTCAATCATTGCTTCATAGTTTGATCGGACCACTTCCATCAGCTGGGGTAACCTAATGCAACAGAGCAAGAGCTGGGTTAGAATTTCTCCTCCCCCAAGAGGTGCAGAAACCAGAAGCTCACTCAAATATAGTTGGAAGCAAGTTATTTCTTGTACTAAATCTTCCTATCTTCCAGTCCTCACTGGAACAGCAGAAACAAGTCATGGGTGCAGATACACTTATGATGAAAAAAGGCACACTGAAATCATCCAAGCTTCAAAGTTTCACTTCAGTTCATCCAGCAGTGTGCTGCAACAAAGCACCATGAGTACTTCAGAAGCCCTAAAATGCTGTGAGACAGTGAGATGTCAGTGCTAAACAGTCTGGCTGGGGTACTACACATGGCTGCAGTGAAAGTTAAGTCATGTAGCAAAGACAGTGCACCCAAACTGCAGGCAAAAGGACTTTTATTTGGGACCTCCCACTAGCAGTTGTGTTGGTAGAGGCAGCCACTGCCACCACCAGCACCAGCTGCTGGTTTATCTCAAGCAATCCTGAGTTCTCTAAGCTTTAATCCATTTCCTCCCTCAAATCCAGCAGCAGTTGCTTCCACCTTAGTAATATGAGGCCCGCAAGTCCCACAGGTATTTCCAGATGCTGTGGCTGTTTGATGCCCAATTATCTGCTGGTGGATACACAAGCCGCACACGACTGGTGGATGATTGCTTCACAGACACCAAAATTGTCTAAAGAAGCAAAAAGGATTGTCTAATTTGATGAATTGCTCGTGATTAACAAATAAACATATTAACACCTAGATATTGAACATCTGAACGGGTAAAAATTTTGCCCAAATTTGAGATGAGGCAAGAATTCAAGCAAGTTTCTCAGAGTACCAGGGCATTTTGGAGTACAGTGCACAGAAGGATTTTTCCTGTTTAAGCATTCAGTTTGCCATGATGCTGCAGCTGCCTCTATTTTGGAATAAAAATTAGCACAATTACATTGGAGTAACAGCATTAACTGCAGGATAGGACTGCAGCCCTCGAGAAAGTTTAAAGCTGTATGATTTGAGACACTGTCTACATAATATTCAAATTGTAAATGAGCACAAGTAGTAATATACCACACAGTATTTCAATCTCACCCTTCCGGGGCATTTCCTCTGGAATGAGCATTAATCCTCATGAGTGTCTCAATTGTGTGAAACAGATCTGCCTCTGTTACATGGGCAACACTTCTCTCATCCACCAAGAGGATCTTTACCAATTGCATGGCAAATGCCACAGCCATGTAGTTCAAGCCATTCTCCATGGACTGTCAACATGAGAAAGGAAATTAAAGTTCAATCACAAATCTTGAAGTGGACTGACCATCACCATTCTCCTCCAAAAGAGCAGGTACGCTTTACCTGAGCCAAGTGAAGGTCATACTGCTGCATGTTAACAAGGTGATTGCGGATCAGCAGCTCCACAGCTTCCACATTGTACTTGTACTCATCTCTGCATTCAATCAGGCACCTGAAGAATTGAACTGCTTTTAAAAAGCATACTTAACACAGTTTAAGTGAAGCAACTCAAATCTAATACTTCAGAAACCGTGCCATTCACTGTGGTTGTTAGTTGGCTCCAGAAGAAGTCTCTTCTAGAGCATTCCCTGAGGTAATGCTGGAGTTGAAAACAGCCATCAGCCTCAAACATTTGCTGCCCTGCAAAAGCGGTCACAACATGCCTTCAAGAGCTTCAGCAGAAGCAGCTCTCTTCTAAGGACAAGCTGGCACAGCTGTCTCACTGAAGCACCAGTGCTCCTGCTGCAGGGATATGCCATGCCACATAGTTTGTGACAGCTCAGAGACATTCTCTGTAAAATGACGGAAAAAACCCCAACCCCCAGAGCATTTTTAACGTCTAATACCATTGAAGATTCCTACCATGTTCTAGATGAAGCAGCATTATATGATCTGGTTACTTTTGACAAAAGCTAGTTACTTTGTCTCTCCAAACTGCAGCAATGCAAAACATTAACAGGCAAGAGATTCAGAATACACAGGAACTCCCAAAAGATGATGAAAGCTACATCAATGTTCCTATTGTCTCATAACTGACCTAGTAATTTGTTTATTACACCATGGAGATCCATAGGCACGGCCGTCCTGCAGAGCCTTCAGCACAAGCAGATGACACTCCCGATAGCGAAGCAGGAGGTCAGCATCTGCCCCACTGGTGGCATCCAGTAAGCCCTCTACAGCCTAGAACAGATGCAACCTGTTAGCAGAGGGAAAAACAAGTCCTCTTCCAAGTCTTCTGCAAATTACATCAGCAAGAGCTATCACCAGAAGCCTGAGATTTGCTAAAACCAATTTAGTTATTGTGTTGACCCCTTGATGAGAATATGTGAGATTTTACCAGCTACTATGACATTTACATGTTTACTGCACGCAGCTGTCCCACCACAAACAAGCCTCTCTATGCCCCACTTCATGCACCAAATAGTTTGAAAGACTGCATTAGTTTGTGCTGCAGCTTCTCTAAGTCAATGCCTTCTCAAACGCAATTCTGCATATGGCTCATGAAAAACGACATGGAAGGAGATATGCAGAACCTGCCAGAGGCTAGCTCTTAGGTTTTTTAGACAAAGAGCTGCAGCACTCAGACACACCTCTGCTAGTCTATAGCAAATGGAAGATGAGTCTTACAGGGGCAGCAAAATTTACATGGGCAAGTCCTATTCAGGATTAGATCTTTAACAGGTACAAGCACTACCAGCCAAGAATAGTCTCCCTCCAGCTTGTGTTTTGATGCTGTTCTTGGATCCTCAGGTAGACAGATCTGTATCCTTCCACCATCCACACGTGTCACTACGCTCTGCACTAATAATGAGGCACAGATGCCAGCTCAGCTCCTAGAGCTCACTGTGACACTCCTCTCCTGGTATAGTCTACTAGTTCTGGCTGGAATGGAGTTAATTTGCTTCCTAGCAGCCCATAAGGTGCTGTGCTTTGGATTTGTGCTGAAACACTGTCGACAACACACCAGTGTTTTGCCAGTTGCTGAACAGCATTTGCACAGCATCAAGATTTTCTTTCCCACTCTGCCTCCCACACCATTTGGCAGGCTGGGGATGGGCAAGAGGCTGGGAAGCACCACAGCCAGGACAGCTGACCTAAACTGAATGAAGGGATGTTCCATATCATATGACATCATGTTCAGTAATAAAAGCTCAGGGAAAGGAGGATGAAGGGGGGCATTCACTGCCTTCCCAAGCAAATGTTCCATGTGCTGACGTCCTGCTTCAGGAGTGGCTAGACAGCTGCCTGCTGATGGGAAGCAATGATTTTTATTTTTGTTCTGTTTGCTGAAAAGCACACAGCTTTTCTTTCCCTACTAAACTGCCATAATCTGAACAAACAAGACATCTTGCCTTCCCTTTATTTTCTCCCTGTCCTGAAGAGAAGCAGAATGAGTGAGCAGCTAAATGGATGCTTGGTTGTTGGCCAGTGTCAACCCACCAGGCATATTCATTTGTCAGTTACTGCAAAATACAATCCCCAAGTATGTCACTATAAATACGGTCCTATACTCAGTAATATCTACCTATATAGGCAGTTCAAATGTCATCTTAGCCTACAAATCATTCTGAAATCAAAGACTGTTCCTGAGTGCAATAGCTCTGTACTTGCCTCATGTGAACAAAACTCCTCTAAGTACCAGGATTCTGTACCTGCTTTCTTCCACAGCAGCCTGGCCACCACATGTACAAAACACCATGTGAACATCATGACTCTCTTCCAATTTTGTTTACCGAATTTCCAAAGACAGCAGTTGCTCAGTACTGTTCACCAAGCAAGATCCACAGGATGCATGAAAGTACACAGTCACCAGCAAGGTAATCCACCAGCCAGATGAGTAATAAACTCTAGGTGAGTTATTACAGGAGAAGAGTTGCTAACACTCACCTTCTGCAGTAGTCCAAGCGCAGCAATAGCATCCCGGGAGTTCCGAGCCACTACTACAGCCTCCAAGAGGCTGCGCAATGCTTGAGCTTGAGGATTCATGGCTAAGGTGTGTGGAATGGACTGCAGGTGCTGCTCCAGTTCTGCCATACATTTGTCATAGATTTGTGCTACGTCATCTGTAGCCCAGGCTTGCTGCTTAAGAGAAAGTGGGAATGAGTGATTTTTGCAAGGATTATATTTGTGCAACTTATACTGACTGGCTATTCTGTATTCAGAATTTAGACCTTTGAAGTACTCCAGTTAGTTATGCTGGCATTTTAAATACACAAATATGAGCAAATTAAGCTGTGGAAATAACTAGCAAACAATTCCAGCAGTCCTTAAGACCAAGAATGCATACAAAAACCTGTCTGCTGTCTCAAAATCCGTGCTTGCCATCCATGGTCTTACCGCAAAAGTAACATGGGATTTGAATAAAATATTTCACTGCTGCTAAAATTACATGTGGTAATCACAACTTGCAGATCTTGTCCCAGTTTGGGTTACAAATTACATTCTAAGACTGGATCTAAGTTTTAATGTCAAACTAATCATAACATAAAACTAATGCATCTTACAACCACTACTCCTAAGCCTGATTCTTACCAGTCTTCTAGCAAGGGACACAAGTACCGCAAGATTCACCAACAGGGCTATAGTACTCACAAACCGATCAATTCAGAAATCTCTACCTTCATAGGCTGAGCCAAGAATCCTGTGGGCTGAGTTAAGTCATTGGTAGGCAGAAAGCCAGGGACATTGCGTGCAAACTCTTCGTAAACAGCCAGCTGTTTTGGGTCCACACCTCCAACCTTTGCAATGAAAAGTACAGGCATTAATCTCATTGTTAAGCACTGTGGCAGTAAGAAATGAAGGCAGCTTGTGTAACACATAGCTGCTCAGTCACACTCTTAAATTGAATGGCTAGGACATCAAGAAGTAGGATTCAGCTGCTCTGCACTGAGGTCCTATCATACTGGCTTCATCCACAGATGACAAGATAAATGCTCTACTGAGAGCACAAGATATGTCCTTTAAGGGAATAAAACATAAGATGACAATGAAACAGGCTAGTCATCTTTCAGTGAAAGGAGCAACACAGCACAAGAGACAGGACTTTCAAGGTCCTCTAGGAATTGAGAAAAATTATAGGAACACTCTGGACCAACATATTCATGTATTCCATTACTAATCAAGCTAATAGCAGTTGCACTAGCAGACAAGACTAGCAATATCCAGGACTGCTCAGCTGAAGCTCTGCAACCCACTTTTCATTACCAAGAGGGGGACAAGAGCCACATCAGAGTGTGGCTCAGTTTATATCCTCACCTTTAACCTGATCTGTTCGGGCATCCTCTCAGCCTGGTAAGTTAACACAACAGGATCACAGTACCGACGACCCTCTTGTCTAGCATGTTTTCTGAGCTCAAATTCCTGGGGAGGGCGCAAGAAAACCAAAACAACCAAACACCACAATGGATTTTAGACACTGAGTCTGGATGTATTTGAGCACATATAATGCTTCTAAAAGGCATCAGTCCCATACTTACAGTTGCGAGCCTCTTGTCCATCTCAGGGCCTGCCTTTTCCACAGCCGTCTTCTGGATAAAGCAGCAGGCCAGCTCACAGTTGTCCTGTGCTAACTGGGCTGCTGCCTGCTCCATCATGTCCCTCTGTTGCGGGGAGGCTGCCTATTGAAAATCACAATCATCAGTGAAGGCTGTACATCTCCCCTGTATTTTACTAGCCTTAAAATCTGTGTCACTGCCTTTACAGAACACGAGCAATAAAAAGGAATGCTCTTAAGAATGTACTCTCTTTGCATGGAATATACAACAGTAAATTTAATTTTGCATAGCTTTGAATAAAACATGGAGGCAAGATGATAGCAAAGACTTTCAAACAAGGAACAACACAGGAGGAGGTTCTCCATCAACCTGTCTCCATAGGGCATAGACATAAAGCCCTGCTTTGGGCTGACGCACATATGACAGATGTTAATGCAGGAAAAACAAACCTCACATCACAGTGTAAAAGTTCACCCACTTCCTAGGTTGTAATCAGAAGATACAAAGGTACATCACTAAATGGAAGATTAGTCCTAATTGTTTTTCAGTGGATTCCCTTTCTGATACAGATTTTCTTCTTTCCTTCTTGGAGTCTGGTTTGAGAGAACCCTGAACATTTGGACTTACTTTCAAGGGTGCAAAGCAGCAACTCCAACTGGAAACAGAATACACAAGGTGCAGCAAACAGTCCAATCTACTTGGATTTGCTTACCCATTAAGATCTACTCCTCTTTCATACCTTATATCTGGTATCTTACTGTGTTCGGCTCTAGGGCCCCCAATGCAAGAGGCACGTGGACCTGCTCAAGCAAGTCCAGAGGAGACCACGGAGATGCTGTGAGGGCTGGAGCAGCTCTGCTCTGGAGACAGGCTGAGAGAGCTGGGCTTGTTCAGCCTGCAGAAGAGAAGGCTCCGGGAGACCTTCGAGCAGCTCCAGTGTCTAAAAGGGCTACAAGAAACCTGGAGAGGGGCTTTGGACAAGGGCCTGCAGGGACAGGACAAGGGGGAATGGCTTTAACCTGACAGAGGGGAGACAGAGATGAGATCTTAGGCAGAAGTTCTTCCCTGCGAGGGTGGTGAGGCCCTGGCACAGGTTGCCCCGAGAAGCTGTGGCTGCCCCATCCCTGGCAGTGTTCAAGGCCAGGTTGGACGGGACTTGGAGCAACCTGGTCTAGTGGGAGGTGTCCCTGCCTGTGGCAGGGGGTTAGAACTGGATGAGCTTTAAGGTCCCTTCCAACCCAAACCATTTTATTATTCAAGGATGAATCACAGCAAGACTGCATACCAAAGGAGTACCTCCATCCCTCTTATCAGAGGATAACAGCACTTTCTTTTACGGTTACCAGCTTGACACCCAAACTCTGAACTGTAATTAGCACAGGAGCTAACAGTAGTCACTGGCTGAGCTCGCATGTGAACAAAGCAATAGTAAAACTGTTTACTCCCATCCTTGTGTTTAAGATGGATGGAATAAGAATCACTTGTATGCTTTTCCTGCTCTTCATGTTAGCAATCACGTTACCTGAAGTTCTGCCTATGAAAGGTCAAGCATTTGAGACCGGGGATTTGCAGCACAAACTAATCATCCCATACCTGCAGATGCAATTCTTTGTAACATTTTGCACTCCCTTCAGAACATTAAGTCCTCCCCTCAAGGTAGTTACCATGCAAGAGGGCAATGCTGCTGCAAAAGGGCCTTTACACTGTCACTCCCCACCAGATGGGAGACAGTGACACGCCCTTAAGCAAGAGGTAGGCAGTCCCTGAACTATTTCTCTTTTAAACCCCTGAAAGAGATCTCTGTCTTGATCTTTCTGAGATCTTCATGCTCTTGTGTCTGTGCTGACATTGATGGTAAGCACAGATATTATTCAGCAACTGCTGTTCTGGCCAGCAGGTCACAAACTGTTCCATTTAGTCAAGAAGGTAAAGCTATGAATTCAATAGCCTCTAGAAAACGCAATGAATTCACAGCTGTGCAGAAGAGTCTCTACATATCTGCTAACAGCACAAGTGAATAAAATCTGCTTCAAGCATGCATGCTGAAACAATCCAAGGCATCACCAGAAGGTCCCAGAATCAACTCTGTCCTCCCCACTCTAGCTTTTCTACCTCAAATCCCACAAGAAAGATAGGCACTCCAAGGCTTCATGATGTGATCAAACTGGAGAGAACAGGGTGGCAAAATGAAAAGGTAGTTGAGAGGCTTGTGAGCAATAAAGCAAGATCCACCTTAAAGGCCTTAGAGTGTTTGACATGAGCTGTAACCTCAGCAGAGTCTTTCCGCTGTAATTCTGCAAGAGTCATGAAACTTTTGTCCATTAAATTAAGCTCCACACTAGTTAAGACACATAATTAATCAACAAGTCTACAGTGTGGCGAACTGATTTGCTAGTGCTGGATGTCTACAGTCCTGTAAGTTGGAAGTAAGCTTCAGATGATGCGGCTCTTACCCTCAGCGCAGTAGCAAAACTGTTTTTCAAGTTGGTAGCTATGCTCATCAGCAAAGGTTCCCTGCAGGTGATCATGGCCATCCCAGCTGTCAGGTTCCGCATCATATGGTGCGCAGCCACACGCATTCGTGACTCCTCTGAATCCAATGCAAAGTCCTTCCTGACTATCTGCTCACAAGTAGTCATGGCAATCTTAATAGATCGGTCCACCACTGGATGGACAAGCTCTTGCACCGCTCGCTCAATCGCCTGCCGCACACACTGCTTCAACTGTGGGTGGGCTTGGAACAGCGGGATCTGGAGGAGGGTTAGGGAAGTTAAGTGAGGATAAAGTAAAGTAGAAACCCGCCTACCCTAGGGTTGTGGTTTAAGCCCAGTCGGTAACTCAGAACCACACAGCCACTTGCTCACTCCCCCCTTTTTTCACCCCCCATTCAGTTTCTTAACAACTTTAAAGTTTACTGTCATAGATTGTTTGCAGCATGGCACTCCCATGTTCCGCATGCAGCTATTACAATGTTTGGCAATTCTGAAACTGAGACATATGATTGTTTTTCTCCCAAAGTTGCACAATGCAAAGACTAATTTAAGAGCCAGGTCACTGACTGGTCAAAGAGAGCACAGAAGCTCCTTTTAAGCTTAAGTCCCAAGAGCAACTGTCCCAATTGAAACTTATTGCCAGAAATAAACTTCATATTAATGTCACAATGAAAGATCACTTGATCTAAGATTGCTAATGCCACTACTAACCACCCCTAAAGTTCTCCATTTGATTGTTAGTGCACAACCACCCCATTACTTTTGAGAAGTGACTCTCCAATAACTTCAACTTACAAACTGCTGCTCCCACCCACTGAGATCTGTAGCAACACTGGTGGTAAGAATTCTTACCGCAAAACAAGTCAGCTCTAAAACTTACCGTTGGATTTAAGGTAATATGTGGAGCCAACCCTCCTAAAGAATAGACATTGATGTCATGGTAACTGTACTGGGGCTGTGGAGGAACTGTGGCTGTACAAGCGGTGCTGGTAGCCGGAGTTGTGGAAGCAGCTATAGAATATAAGAATGTTTGTATTGAACCATTACTGAAAAGCAAATGCTTATAGTGGAAGTATATCAGTCTCATTTAAACCAGCAAGTGACTAAGAAGTAGTTTTGCACTTTGATCATGAAGCCTCCTAAACTTCTCAAGCAATTTTTATTCTCTATTTTCCTAATGATTGGTACCAAACTAGCTTCAGCACATTTTAATAGAGCTGCTTGTTACAACACAGCTTAGCTCCTGATGTCTTGTTAATGGATCATCCTGCTTCACTTTCTTCTATGCAGTAGCTACACAGAGCATGTATAGAATTATTCCTCAGGATAGCTTCCCATTCCCTTCCCATCTTCTATCACAAAACTATCCAAGTGCTCACAAGCATTCAGCAATGTGACAATAGCGTACGTAGCTTCACATTTTTCTTTGCAGTAGCATAACCTGTCTTATTTGAACTTCTGTGGAGCAGTTCTGGATTCTGGATGTACTTACTCGTTGTTGTGACGGGTGGTAGCTCTTCCGGCTGCTTCACGTCCTTCTTTGGAGCAGACAGCTGCTCATCCAGATTTTTCAAACGATCCTTATCTTTCAGGAGGCTTCCAGGCTTCAGTTCATTGATGTCTAGTGCAAGATTCTTGCAGAGTACCTCAATCTCAAACTTCAGATTCAACTGCACAACAAGTCTAGTTTAGGTTACGTCACAAGGAAAATACCCAAAATGTTTACTGGGCTGCTTGATTCCCAAACTTCCCATTCTAACCCCAGGCCTTTGATAGACTTTAACAGTGACTGAGGATTAGACAAATATCTTGCATGCTGACCATCCAAGTCCTACCACATTAAGCAATGCCCAATTCTCCCCATGCTAAAGAAGTGAAATTTGGTCTTTCACAACATCCCTCTTGACCAGTATATCAAGAAAACCTCACACTCAGCAGGTGTAGAAAAAAACCAGACGTTTACTTTTAGATCATGTTCTTGATGTAGTTCAGCTAAAACATTCATAATGGCCATTGTCCATGGGTTTGGAGGCCTGAAGACCTGCAAGAGACAGAGGAGAACAGTATTACAAACATCTGGGTAACTTAACACTGGAAATTTGTGACATGCTAACAGCTATGCGTGCACACAGCCATGGAAAAGTTTGTACAGCTGCAATTAGGGTTGCATTTAGTACTCTGTTTGACTGTAACTAGATTAGGAAGCTAGCTGAACATTAAACTGGAAACACAATGACCTGGTCCTTCTGCGAGATCAGTTCAATGTTAAGCAGAACTGACAAGAGCTGACCAGGGTCAAAGAGGAACGGGGGAATAAACAAAAAAACCCAAAAAACCCAAAAAACCCAAAGAATAAATCTACCCTAAAACCTCTTTAATGGCATCGTTATGTTTCTCAGAGTTCTATTCAGGGATACACCACTGTGCAGTTCAGCTCACACCACCTAGACTGCAAAAATGCAGAGGCCATGTACTTTCACTCGAAACAGAACTCCTCCACTTTAAGCCCTGTCATCCCTTTTCTTGCTCTCCATGCAATGCAATCGTTTTCCTTTTGTGAAAGAAGCTAATTACTTCTTGTCATAATTGTTTTGCTATTCGAGCAACAACTCTGCCAGCACAAAATCACTTACCACACTCCTGACACTGGATTCTAAGACTTTGGCAACAAATGGCACCACATAAAGCAATTCCTGCTGTCCCTTTACATATGCTTCCAGCAGTAGCGATTTCACATCCAAATCCTGAAAAATACATCAACAGCTCAAAAGGGGAAGAAGATGGGGAAAACAGAAACCACACTGCAAAAATTCCACTTAAACCCTATTTCCTTATAGGGAATATATTGGCAAGGATGAGTCACAACAGTCCTTGAATTTTACATACTGCTAAGCAGCAGTTATTTCTTGAGCAAAGATTTACAGATACACATTTTTACAAGGGATTTATTAATTTATTTTGGCAAGAGCTTTCCTACTAACTTTTCTGATCTTAAAAAAAATATTTAGAAGTCTTCAGTGACGGACTCTGGAATCATACATTGTACTTAGGACAAAAAAGAGACACCAGTAAGGTGATAAAATGTCCCCAATACCCTATGCTACCCCATAACAGCATACCAATTCCCACCAAACAAACCAATAAAGGCGAAATCTCACCGTATGCAAGATGGGCTTATTTTTTGCCAGCGTAATCATTCCCAGCCAGTGACCAAGGTTCTTTAACAAGGAACGGTCTGAGAAGTTGGCTGCAGCTTTATCTGATGTCAGTAGCACCTAACGAAAAAAATGCAACTAAAGCAACACCCAGAAGATAATCAGACTCAAAACTCAAATCCAACAGCTGATCTGACCAAAGACGTAAAGTTTTGGAATAATGAAGTTCTGAGCTCCAGTCACATTACAGAGATAATCAAGAGCAGCCTTCACTTCAAGGCAGCATCCTGTAAATCTGCCCTGTAATGATCTCAAAATCCCTTCCTTTCAGGAGGGTCAAAAAGGAGGGTTACAATTTCCCAGACTTTCCCATTTACTCTGTCAAGACTGCTATGACTCTTTGCTTAACCAACTCTAACTTGTCAAGGTAATGCTGCTTCTTAATGCTTCACCACACACCTGAAGGCTACAGTTTGCACTTCTTGGGAAACCATTTAATTCTTATTTCAAGACTTAAATCATTTCACAAGTATTCTGCTGATACTTCTGTTCCTTAGCTTTAGAGGAACACGAGCTGAACAGAGCAAGGTCAGCTGTGCTCTAGAGAGCCAGGAGATTCTTTTGCACTACAGCGTAACCCATGGTGGTCAGGAAATTCCACCAACAGGTTTAAAAATAGTGCTTGCTTGACAAACTTGTTTCACCCTCTCGTCTCTTCTGAGCTACTGCTTCTGCCTCCTCCTCGCCTTATCTTAGCCCTCTAGTAAATTTTGGTTGCTACACCCCCTCTTTTAGACTATGATTTCTAATCTCTATAGTTCCCCCACACAAAAGAACTAGACCATAAGCAATTTTCCCCTAGGTTATAATTTGCAAGCCTCACACAAATTCACCTACATAAATGAATTCAAATGCAGATTTGCCCTCTCATTATACAATCTGAATTAAGTCTTTCATACATTCTTGATTGAAAACAGAAGAATCTTAGTATTCATTAAGGTAACCTGTTAGTTCAATTTTAAGGTACCAAGTAGATTTTTGAAGATCACCAACATAGTAAGCAAACAGCAGGAGGAAAACAGCACACTCCTAAATCTTTAAATCTACCCAAGTATTAGAAAACTTGTGCTACTTACCTTGATATTTCTGTAGGTTTCATTCAGAACCATTTTATTAAACTCTGGATTCTTAAGTGTGTCAAGGAAGTTTGAATATAAGCTGTGAAAGTTAGGCTCAATACTGACTCTCTTCATCACAAGATACTGCGATACCCAAGGCATGAACTCTTCTTTCACTGTTTCCTTCAACTCTTCAACCTGTCTCCATACCAAAGAAAAAGCAAGCCACAGAAAATACAAGGTGATGACCAAGAACTTCTGGGGTTGGCTCTGACCAACATGGTTATGGTCAGTCAACTGCTTTTAACACTAAAGTTGTTTTTTAAAAAATGCATTGAAATTAGCATCTCATTATCCGAAGACCCGCTCAATCAATAAGGACAATCATAAAATCAGCACGACATAACAGTTTACCTCTCCCTCACTTAGCTTTTTACCAGGTAACTGCAAAATAAATATGGGCATCTTAGGTTAAAGCAATCTGTCCACCAGACAGACAGCTTAGCTGTCAGCAGTACTGCAGATCTCCACCGGTTCGCAGAAACCCAGCTTGAAATACAAGAGTCCATCAGCTGAGCCATGCAACGCTAAATGGTACCCAGCCCACTTATGATGTGAATGTTTGTTCAAACTTCTTGTCCTGGGTTCAGCTATAGCAGTCATTTTTCTCCTGCTTAGTAGCTGGTGCAGTGCTGTGGTTTTTAACCTTCAGCCTGGAACAACGCTGATAACACCAATGTTTTCAGTTGTTGCTAAGTAATGTTTACTCCGACCAAGGACTTTCTCAGTCTCATGCTTTGCCAGGGAGGAGGGGAAGCTGGGAGGAAGCAGAGACAGGACACCTGACCCAAACTGGCCAAAGGGGTATTCCATACCACAGCACGTCATGCCCAGTATATAAACCGGGGGGAGTTACCCGGAAGGCCCAGATCAGTGCTCAGGTCGGGCTGGGTATCGGTCAGCGGGTGGTGAGCAATTGTATCCTCTCCCCTTGTTATTTCACTAATCATTATTATCATTGGTGGCAGCAGTAGTGGTTTTGTATTATACCTTAGTTATGGGACTGCTCTTATCTCAACCCGTGGGAGTTACATTCTTCCGATTCTCCTCCCCATCCCTCCGGGAGCGGGGGGAGGAAGAAAGGGAGGAGTGAGCGAGCGGCTGCGTGGTTCTCAGTTACCGGCTGGGCTCAAACCATGACACTTGTATTAATGTTTTTCAGAAACTTGCATTAGTATTTTACAGCTCTTTCAAATGACAAAAACATCAGGAAGGCCTACGCAGTAATTACTCTGGGCATATAATTGAACTGTTTTCCTGAAAACAGAGCATTACTGACCTAGAACACTTCAATACAAAGGATTTGGCTATACAGAAGCAAGGAAACTTGCAGGAGAAAGCAAGATGAAGACCAGCTATCTTTTACCCAGCTCTCCTTTCCCTGAAAAATTTTATCTCCAAAGAGGTTCAAGCAGAGTGTTGGAAACTACCATTTCTTTACAGTGTGCTCCCTCCCAATTTTTTGCAAGTTGGAATTTTAGTAGAAACACTAAATCACCCACCACTTTAGAATGGATTTCCAGAAATATATGAAAAATTGGTTTTACTGGAGTTCTTCCATACTTGCCTTCTGTGTCATATTTGACTGAGACAGATTATTGAAGATGAAAGCAATTTTCTCCTGGACATTCTCTGGAGGTTCCACAATTCTCTCAGTTTGATCTGTTGCTACTAACAGCGTATCAATGTTGGTAGTATTAATGGAAGGCTGGAAGGAAAACAAGAAGTTAAAAATAGACAATACCTTGAGGCAACATCAGAAGAAACTTTTACTCTGTTCTGTCAAGCGAAAAAAAAGAATGGAGCTTCATCAGGTGACATCTACTGTTTCAGTCAGCATTCTAACGAAGCCAAGTGGGTTTCTTACTCTACAAACTATGATCAGTACTCCACAGAAGAATGCTACTATCTATATAACAATCAGGTGTGAAAGATATTAACAGCTACACCATGGACTGTCCACCCCAGTCTGTTCACAACACTTTCAGCTACCTTTGGTTTTTGCCTCCTTCAATTTGAGGAGCTTCTTTTAAGAGAACTATACAAACAGTACCAGGGAGCAAGACAGGCTTGATTTACAGTGCATCAGTCACCACACAATAACAGCTCTATATACCCTCAGGCAACCCTGTAATGACTGAGTTCAGAGGTTTGTTTATGGAAGTGACTAAAGATTTGGAAAACCTAATGCAGTTAGAACTGCTATGTCAAATATAATTTAGTGAGCAGCAAGTGTTCTCAAGACCCAGTAAGGGCACTGATGTGACAGATTACTTACTGGCACATCTTTCTTGAAGCTGACTCCAGTTGGCCGGGTGATTGTAATGGTTTTTGCAACAGTGGTGGTGGTTGAGGTGGTTACTATAGTGCTGACTTGGCCAGCAAGAGGAGCTTTTGCTGGAACTTGGGCCTGGGCCTGAGCCTGGGCAAGTGCAATACTTCCAGGGGTGGTGATTGAACCCTGCATCTTCACAGGAGGATCTCTGGATTGCTGTCCATATTCTATGTACTGAAAAAGCACATACAAAAGTTCACATGCAAGAACAGAACAACAGGCTGAGTTTTAGCACAAGCAATATAAAGGTTTGCCAACAATCTTTAAAATACTTGACAGTCATGCCATTAAGGGAATCTGCAAACTACAAGTTAGCCTTATAAAGAAGATCTTGTCACTACTTACTTTCTTACTGAAGAGGAGCCTCAAGCTCTACCTCTGACCTCAACAGGTTGACATCAAGCATCAAAAGACTTGACATCCTTAAAATATTACAAACCACTACCCAAAAAACCCCACCCCTGCAGGCCTGGGATAGCAGAACAAAAGAGGAGAAGAGCCTAAGAGAAATGTGTGAGTATCAAGAAACTGGCACAGGTTGTCCAGAGGAGCCATGGCTGCCCCATCCCTGGCAGTATTCAAGGCAAGGCTGGATGAGACTTGGAGCAACCTGGTCTAATGGAAGGTGTTCCTGCCTGTGGCAGGGGGTTGGAACTGGATGAGCTTTAAGGTCCCTTCCAACCGAAACCATTCTATGATTCCATGCAGCTGTGCAGCAAAGTAGCTAAGAAGTCTTCCCCAAGGACTCCTACAGCTACATAGACATGGTAAAGTCTGAAGTTCACAATTAGTAAGCAAAACCACAGTTCTGAAATTGCCAATTTCAAGATTTTACACAGTAGAAAATTAGTTTCTTCCTCACTGTAATACATTTACCCAGAAATTGGTAACAACAAACACAGTTTCACTAATAGGTTTCAGACCATACTGGACTGTGCAGGTCTGGGGAGATGGCCTCTCTACCTTCATGTTAAAGCTGACTTTTTTCCTTAGTTAGATCATGCTCTAAAACTCTGCCACTGAGAGATTACCTTTTCTGTATTTCTATCAATGAAAGCACCTTTGAGGCAGACACTGTGATCAACACTGCTTTGGACTACAAGGTATTCCTATTACTCTGATCAGACCTTCAGGAATGACATTTTTCTCACTCTTCCTCACCTTTATGTGGATTATTTTAGCACATCTGAGTATGAAATTATAAACATAGGAGAATGCCCTCTATTTTAGAATAAAATTCAAAATCCTTAAGGGACTGGAATATGAATCCACTGAAGCACTTGAAAACCTCTGTGCACAGGTATGTGCACTGGTTGATCATGCAGTTATAGTCAGGCTCTTATTTCTACATAAGCAACCCAAACATATTTATGGAAACAGAAGAGGTACCCTATAACCCCCTTCACCTGCTCCCCCATACCCTACAGCAAAACCTTTACAGAAAAGGCATTTGATTCTGTTGATGTACACTGCCTAAAATTGTGACGGGTGAGATTATGTTTCCAAAGGAAAACAGGAATTTGCTCAAAAGAATTTAAAATCATAGAAAGCCAGTGTGCTAACACAAACACTCACCTCCTGTAAGTGATGTGGGAACTGTATAAAGTGACTAATAGAAGCCAAGTGCTGACAATACTGGGGATAGTCCTTCAACCTGTCAAACAAAACATCTATCAGTCAGAAGCATAAACCCAGGCCAGAAACAGTATTACAGAGAAATACAGATGTAACACTAGCATCTCATTCCCATGCTGTATCACAGAATTACTTCTGGACTCCTCGCAGCAGCTGTGCTATAAACAAAGCATCTTCTACAAAGTACTTCTTCTTGTAAAACCCATTTGAAATGAATTCATTTAACAGCAAAACACAAGATTTGTTCACAGCAACTCATCCTACATCTCTGTGCTTCTGACTGAGTACACAACTGCATTTATATTCAGTTTTTGCAGTAAGATTGTTGGATAAGTCATGTGTAGTCTGGCTAAGTGTGTTTTAAACAGCAAACCAAAGTACCCCTAACACCTGAGCTTCACCTATGCACACCAATCATTATAGTTCTACTTGTGAATGCTAGATGCTGCTACTACTCACTGAGAGTAAAATCTTTAGGTCCTGCTTAAAATGGTTCTCCAGAAAAGTAAGAATATGGCTATGTCTCAAGTATGACAGCCTTAGGAGTTTCTATTCATTCTGCTCAGCTAACTCCACAACACGATATCCATCCAACAAATGCTGCGAGTAATAGCTTTTATTACAGATGAAATACTCCAGGGCAGATGAACTATAAAAGGAGAATAGGGCTAGAAAATAAAGTGCTCCTTGCTTATGAGTCCACACATTTCTACTCATATCTAATTCCAGTAAGCTTTCTGATGCTTTTCAAGTTCAAGTATCTTCTTCCAGAATGGAGATTTTTCCTCATGGCTATACAATCCTGCATGCTATAGCAGCCTGCCTTGACAGATTCCTTTCTTCGCAATCCAGTAAAAGCTTTGAGAAAGCTTTTATTTTTGAGATACTTTTTGGAATACTTGAGATTTCTACGTTAAACCAAAGTCCTACAGCTAGTTCCTAGCCAGCTTTCAGTAACGAATAGTGCAAACAGCACTCCATCAGAATGCACCTGTAAAGAGTAATTACATTCACCCCGTTTCTAACAAGCTGACAACTTCATCTAACTCAACACTTCACTGAATTACTTTTGCCAACAAGTTCACGATGTAGTTTCAGTATCTCGCTTTACTCTGCATTTATACAGGTACCACACTGAACATTTTGATTTTTAAAAGTCACCCTTTAACTAGTACATTAGCACATTTTGTTTCAGTACAGCATATCTTTAAAGTAATCCTGAAGTTGAGATGTGTAAATTTCTAGCACATATAAGCACTCTTGTACTGCACAATTAGAGCAGGTTCAAGGTGTAACAGTATATGTAATGCCTTGTTAAAATATTACCAAACCCCACACTTACCTATTTTTAAATCTGTCTAGTGCAGCAATACCAAAATAGTACATTTTAGATGCAAAAGGCTTTCGTAAGGCTTCAAGAACATAGCGCAGGGCCAGGCCCAATGCCATATAAGTAACCAGTCCTTTCTCTATGATACCACCAAAGAGGCAGGCTGTTATGTGCAGCTCTTTATCTGGGTACTGGGGAAAGAAGCGGTATTCCTCAAACAAGTTTCTCAGCATACAGTTAAACACTTCTCGTTCCCGTTTAATGTTGGAGTCCTTAAACCTCTGCAGCATTTCCAAGACCTGCAAAGAAATGGGAAATCGTTACCAACAGATTTGCTTTATATTTCAGCTCTTCTGCATCTTCAGGTTTCAAGAGTGCTTGCAGCTGCTAAGGTAAGCTGCACTACCACATACTTGACTGCAAAATAGCTGCTTTAAAAACCCTCATGTTAGCCAGTAGACACTACACCATTACAACAAGCTTCCTCTCCAGGCTTCAGTTATCTCCCTTTTCTTTTCAGTAACTGTCTTCACATAAAACTTTTATGTGGCTGCCTACTTCATTGCTTCAAAATTAGAAAAATGAAAATTAATGTTCAGTGCCTTCCATAATTCACAACCACACAAATATATTCAAATAAATTTGAGGTACTTCAAAGAGCAAGTATATGAGACTGATAATTACTCTCATTGAGACTAACCAAAATAATTATCAAAGCTCTGAAGGTAGAAATTCAGGCACCTTCATATATTTGGATGTTGCAGTCATTTTTAGATACTTTAAAAACAAATATATTCAAGATAAGTGTAACTTATAGAGACTGCTTAAAGGCACACTTTAGCACTTATTTTGAACACGAGCTTCCACTTCATGTTGAACTCTTCCCACTCAGCATCATTTCAGGAGTGTTAACTGGACATCTAAAAGCCAAAGCTGAATGTAACAACTAAGTGCAAGTTTACTGCAAAATCACCCTGTCTTAAGAAATATACAACTTCAACCAAGCAAAAAAGCAATGCTGCAAGCATCTACCACGAGGCCTTTATTATTTTCCACTAAGACTAATACATGAGCAAGTAATTACCATCAAGTTTACAGCAAGTCGCTGGACAAGTGATGCAACTGGTACTGAAGGGAACTCACCTCATCTACAGACATGGTTGGATGTGGTGGATGGTTGTAAATACGCTGGAAGTAGCTGTTTGCCTCATCATCTATTTCTTTGCTAAAGTGCTGATTAGCCTCTGGCCACACCTGAGATAAGTCAGCTGTTAAAAAAGGGAACAGGTATCATGCTCAGAACAACTTGAGGTAGCCAGGATTTCATCTAGTCCTATTCAACTCTTCTACCAATCTATACAGAACCTGCTAGTTTTCCTGAAAAGCAGGATATTTAACCTTTCCAGTAGCCAGGAACTGTTATTTAAAAATATATATACAATATATTGTATTTATGCAAAAGAATTGTATCCTAAGATAGGATTAACCTCCTACTGATGCATGCCTAGATCCCACTGCATCCCAAACTAACCTCAGTGATGCCTGAACTAGATGAACGCAAACAGGCTAAAGCATGCTACACAACACTAACAAGCAGACAAACTTCCACACAAACTTTCACTGACTGAGCTTTGAGCAAGTCTGCACTGGATGTTCAAGCCCAGAAATATAAGCCAATGGTCAATACAGCTGCCTCCACCTGTACAGATCAGTAACTTTGCTTTCATGGAGGAGCTATCAAAGGAAACGCACAGTACGACCAGTGTGGAAGGTTTAGCATACGGCTATGCCTCCTAAAGGCAAGAGTTGATTGTTTGAACATTTAGTTGTGAGCGTACTTCAGAGGCATAAATGAATAAAGGATAATGGCTCCATATTAGGAACCAAATTATTCCTTCCAAAAACCATCTCCCTACCAACTTTTGTTAGTCTTATCTGTATCCAGTATTGCAATCTGATTCACTGATTGACCTGTCAAGTTCTCTGCTGCAAGAGCACCTTACCCTAGTAGCTTTGTTTAGCCTTGTTACAAACCCAAAATCACTCTCTTACCAGATGCATACAGTTCTCTGTAAAAAGGAGAACACTTTTGTTCAAAACACAGCACAACAAAAAACGACACAAACACTGTTCATGCAAATCATGTTATGTTTTTATGCTAACAGCTTTTTAACCCTTCCCCCAGCCACTTGGCAAGCTTTCAATACAGAAGTTTAGAAACACCTTTTCCAGACTAACGGCACCTTTTCCAGACTAATCGCATAATAAAAGAGCCACTTTTCTAATATTTACTATCTATGGATCCAAGCCTCCCCTGAAGGAAATGCAGGTTAACTGCAGACCACAGTCACACTTCACAGCCACAGACAACACTACCACTTACAAGGTTTCATCTTACTCTGCTGGAATGTAGGCTGGTTCAGTCCAGATGTGCTCAGCTTCCTTTGCACGAAGGGGTCATTGTTCACCGTGGGAATGCCCAGGGCTCCAGTTCCTATGCCAGTCAGGCTACCCGTAGTAAGACCACCTACTGAAAAGGAAACCCATAGTAAGACCTCCTACTGAAAAGCAAACAGCGGGTCATCTCAGCTGTACCCTTCACAGTACACACTCATCACTCCAGGCACTTGTCATTTCCGACTCGGAGCTCTAGAATCTCCTAACTGTCTAATACCATGCAATTTTCTCTCATGCAATTTTTCATCTCTGTCCTAACATACAATAAAGCTACCAAAATCTGTCAAAATTCACCCCTCTTGATTCTCAAACTTTTTACCTACTGCAGTTGCAACATTCCAAAATTTCAGCAGCAACCTAGGAGCAAGGACTGTGTAATTCCCTCCCATGTGACATAGAGCTGTCAGCCCAGTATTTCCAACCACAGCAGTAATAGTGCCTTAGTTCCAATATGTCATAAATACAAACCACTCCACTGGGATAGCAGTACCTGGAAGCTGTGAAGACAGTCCTCCGATGCCACTGAAACCCGTTGTCTGGTTTTGGGTGGAAAGCGGGGGGAATGCTTTTGCTGGTGACTGAGGAGTACTGAATGCAGAGCCCAAGTTTGGAGGGAAACCTTGCATGCTCTGTGTGTGAGGAGCAGCTGAGCCACCTAAGCTAAGAGATGCCATTCCTGCAAGCGAGTCGATCTGAATGAAGAAAGGAAGATTATACACAGACATCCATGAACCCCCATCAAGCTGATTTTTGGCAGCTTTTGTATAGAGACAGCAACATATCAAGACATTCCTGAGAAGAGCTTTTTTGCATGGTTACTGCATGGTTCTCAAGTCATCCAGATCACCCCCAAAAGATTAGTCTGTCTACAGAATGCTGTTTCACTTTTAATTCTACAATCCCATAAAATCCTATTCTATCAGAGGTTTTACAGAAAGACCAATTGTTCCATAGTCTCCACCTAAGTTTAACAACAGTAAACGCTTGTTAAGTAGCAGCATGTTTGTACTAGAGTAGTTCATGTTCTGCAGTTTGCAACCTCAGACATCACCCCAAGACTTAAAGGCTATTTCATATCAAGCTTACAGAGTATTTTTGACTGTCTGAAGGACCCTGTTATGCCCAGGTTTCACAGCTAAATACCTGAATGCAGTCTTCACATTAATAACTCAGTGATGAGTAGGAGGGAAGGCACAATACCAGCTGACAAAGCAGTAAGTTAAGAGCTCCTGACTAGCAACAGCAGAAAACTGTTTCCTACCCAAAAGACAGCATGACTACAGATAACATCCGCTGCTCCATTTGTTCACATCAGTTATTTGCAGCAGGTTGCCAAGATATTTGGTACATCTGATGAGGAACTTCAGTAAAGCAACAATTTACAAGGAAACTGCTCTCTGTATTTAGTTTCAATAATCTACTGATGCTTCAGACATTCTGAAATGCTGAATTGCCACTATTGCATGTGAAAAAACTTGTCACTGCTTTCGAATCTGATATTGAGTGTAATTGCTAGAAGCAAAACCTGTCTGTAATGTGTTGCTCTCAGAGGAGGAAAGGATGATGAGTGGCAGGGAGTAGCTTAAATGTACCTTGTTTTTAAAAGAGCAGTTGAGAGCTGAAGAGCCCCAGTTATAACAAGTCCTTACGCTCTAGCACTGTTGCTTGGCCAGTGAAGCTACAAACAAGACACATGAGGTTCAAAGGCAGTGCTTAATTTTCAAAAGTCTTAGTAAATTTTAGCACTTCAAAAGAAACAGTTATTTTAAATAAACCAAATCTCTATCCCTCCTCAGTGCTATCATCCTGCTATACTTCAGTTATCTTACAGGCATTCATGAAGATAATTCTGAACTACAACCCTCAGGCATTATTCTGTAGTTACAAGCAAGTTATCTAGACATGCAAGCATAAAACTAAGGGAGCCAGATCATGTTTTACATAGTCCTGCTGAAAAGAGCTTAAATAGTGCAGTGGAACTAGTGGTAAAACACCAGCTTCTAAAAACACATCACGTTATTCATCTACCTGTACAGGAGAGATGGCATCCAAGCTGCTGGCGCTGGGCGGGCGTCCTTTGGGCATGACTCCAGGTGGTGGCTGCCTGGCTTTGTTCATGACGTTGCTGCAGTTAGCTACCATGGTGAGGATTGTCTCCGACAGCTCCTGAGAAACACTCCTACAACATGGAAGTAGGATAGTGAGCCATGCAACAGTCCTCAAACTAAAGCTCCTGATTTACTTGGTTTTCTTACAGAAATTGGGGTCACATTTCACTAATAGAAGCTACAAAACCACCACCAGCAGAAGCTACATTGTTATTTGCAAAACTTGCGCTATAACATGTCCCAAGAGAAACAGCTATATTTAAATAGATAATTCTAAACTGTAGTTCTAAAAATTAATCTCCAATAGAATACTCCTTTGTTTCCACTAATGCATATACTGCTTTACAGTTACACCAGCAAGTAATGACTTACAGAAAGCTGGGATATGTACCTACATGGCTCCAGCAGTCTTTGGAAGAGCAGACTATCTACAACACTTTGTCTGCTGTTGTGCACATTATGGGCTCTATACAGCTCAGCCTCATGAATTAAACCACACAATAATGATGCGGTGATCCCTTGCTCAAATCTGCTCCTCAAGGCTCCTTCCTGTCCCAGACATCACAGTTTGTGATTATTCCCATTCTGAACCCTCACTACACACAAGGTCTCTCAAAAAGAGGAGATACTACATGACTAAAGCTTGGGCTACACACTCAGAAGACAAAAAATGAGAGGCAAATACCACTAGCTGCTCCACTGAAATTTATCCTTCTGAACTGAAAGACATGCTTCATGCATTAACATTAAACGAAAACAGAAAGAAAACCTAACTAATCAAGGAAATTGTACTCAAACACCATCAGAACTCAACCTTCAGAATGAAGACACCGCACAATCAAGAGCAGCCAGTACTTCTTTCCAAAGTATTCCACGTCTGGCTGCCAGGTTCCCAAGCTGGAAGGAAAGCCAGCTCTGCTGCTGACATACCTAACCACAAACATACTAACACAACACTGACATTTTCCTTTTGGAAAATAGAGCCAATTGTTTCTGGCTTTCCTGAACTTTAGTTCTACCTTTTTGGTGAGGACAGCTAAAGCACCAGATTTCTTCCTGCAATGGTGCAACTATACCAATGCACCCTTGTTATCCTCGTCTGAAGATTCCTCATTTTAACTCAACTTCCACAAGCTTTTACTGCACAGCTTCTGGGATGAGGGGAAAGGGAAAGAAAGAGGAACCATCCTGATGATTAAGGCAGAAAAACAAAGTGCAGATCAGCCTTCAGCTTTGGCAAGTATCCCATTACAGGCTAACACACAGCTAACAGCTTCCAGTTACTCTTCAACACTATTAGCTCACCCAAGACAGGGGAATCTGGTCAGCAGGTTTCCATACAGGGCAACAAACATTTTGTCAACTGTTCCATAAGCTGATTCCTTTACATGCTTTAACACCCTCTCACCAAGGCAAAAGGTTTTAAAAGTAAGGAGCTTGGGGGAATATAAAAGAGCAATCAGAAACCTAACTTCAAATGAAAAAAACCCAAAGGGATTTGCTTTGAGAAAGTGCACCCAGACCTGAAGACAGGGCTTTGAGCATGGCACGTGGTAGGCTCAGTAACTACAGAACTTATTTGCCTACATTCCAATGCCACATTCTCAGAAATCTCAATATTTCAAATGTATGTATGACCAATTAACATGCAGAACAGGTTTTTTCTGATGCAGGAGGCATTCCGAGACTGTACAGCACTGCAGCTAACCAGGGAACAGGACTGGGGACTGAAGAGTCGGG
Organism: Strigops habroptila; assembly: GCF_004027225.2. Lineage (NCBI taxonomy): Eukaryota > Metazoa > Chordata > Aves > Psittaciformes > Psittacidae > Strigops > Strigops habroptila. The sequence goes on from NC_044302.2 coordinate 21,895,707, forward strand.
ATCACACATGGTTATCACCATCTTTTGCTCTCCCTTTTTTTTTTTGTAGTAGATAACAGTCCACAATGAAGACCAAACCAGGCTTACATTCTTATAGTTTGAGATGGTGACCAGTTAGGCCATTAGTGCTTTGGAGCAAACTACTAATACCATGTCCTGCCATCTAGACAGATTGAAAGTTAACTTCTTTATCATATCAAAGGACACACTGAATCAAGATGCAAACATCACAGTAGTTTTAGATAGTACAAAACTGCAGTTTCCACAAAAAACCCCACCAAAAGCCTGCATGTGAGGCAAATTATATCAAGTAGTACACAGGTAGGCATGATTTGGTAACTACATCTTAAAGAAAATGTCCATATTTTCAAGTTTTATGTAAAAATATATTCAGGTGTCCAACCTAATCAGTGCCATTCCCAGAAGAGAACTAAAGGAAAACTGTAAGAGAACTTTGAAACGCAAGTAAGGAGGAGAGTCGGCAAACGGTCAGACAGCTCTAGAGGAGCAAAACTATCAGCTTAAGGGAAGCTCCAGCTTGCTGGAATAACAGAGTTTAAACCATTTTTACAAAGCAAGAAAAGGCCTTTTCATTCCCCTGGGCACAGGTAGCCAGAAGCCTCTTCTCTTCTTGAGGCAGGGACAGAGAAGGGATGACTGTTCCCCACACTGACACACTAGGGAGGGCTGTGCTGGACACAACAACATGGAAGAGGCGCTGCTGCCCTCTCAACTCACTGCACCTCCTTCAGGAGAGGACTTCTCATCTGCACTTTATGATCAAGTCACAAGCTTGGTCAGCCTGTGGTGCCCACAAGCACCCCAACTTCATTATAAAAGCACTCAGTAATAGAAGAAACACTTATTGCTTTTTGAAGCCTCTCTGCTACATGATGTCACAACTGCAGTGCTCACCAGTGATAAACAAGTGGCACCAAAAATAAAGAGTCTCAGAACATGCGGGGTCGTGGTGGCTAAAAAAAAGCATCTCCCTGGACACAAAGCAGGACAAGAAAAACTACAGCCTAACTAAAGAGCAGGCTCCTAAATCACAGATTTAGGACATGGAAGACTTCAGCTGGTGAAGTTGAACTACTCTCCCAGACATATTTAGTATTTACCGTGATCTTAATCTTCTAGTCTTCACAATGCTTGCTTCCATTTGTGACTGAAACCAGAGCTAATCAAAGCAACTGCTTCATGAAAGAAATCCACGCATTTTCTTTTAAAAGCTCGAAGAGAATAACGAATGGAGAATGTCTGCAAATAGGTCACATTCTTGCATAAAAGGGAATACAAGTAGCTATAAAAAGAAACCAAAAGCTGAGAGAATTGTGCCAGTAGAGAACTAGTAGCTCTTGGAATTAATTGAATAAATAAAACTTGGTAACACATTAAGATTCAGAACACAGTGATGTTAGATGCAAGTCAAGACTACAATTAACTATCAAACCTCTAAAATCTGGATGTGGTAGCATGCAAAATAAACGTAATTTCTGAACTGTAGTTTCAGAAGATGCACTTTGAGTTGAAAAGTAACAGCCATCTTCTCAGTTCAAGAGGCATGCTAGGCCATTATATTTCAGAAGAGATATTCAAAGAGCATTTTGAAGTTTAACTGCACAGGTCTCAGTAGAAATCAGGAGAACCCTTTATCTTGTAATCTTAGAGCTACTCCAAATTCCCTTCTAGATCAAACGCTCATCGTGATAAATCTATGTTGATGCTCATTTCCTGGCATCTACATCAGAGCCATGAATCATCCTGGGTATCTTTGAAAATGTTTCGTAAATCTTTCAAGGCAACACTGGCTAAACCAAGGGACACAACAGAACCCTTACATTAGGTAACACACACTGAGACATGCCAGACTCTTTCGGTGTCAAAATTTAACACCAGACCTAGCACCACCTCCAGCTTCCAGTCCCTCTGGCTCACATGTCACACTATGCTACACTTCTGAAATACTGCTGCAGTTAAATACCAGCTTGATCTGAGAGCAGCAAGAAGTAGCACCACAAATATTTTTCAACATTCAGCCATTTTAAAAACCAGTATTTAAAAACTGGTTTGCCCAATTTCAGTTTCCATCAGCCTTTCTATAGTCCACCCCTCCCTCTAGCAGATAAAACTGCTCCCTATGACCCACACCTTTTATTCTTGATGTTAGCTTAACAATCTGATTTGAAAAAGATCTTGGATGTTTTTCACTCTTTACTTCCAGACTGTCTCAAATGAAAACAACAGAAGTTACACATGTCTAGCTTCAGTATCAATTACATTACCACCACCTCTTACCACTTTGCTCCAACACATAATGATTGCATTAGCCCTTTCTGCTAGGGTAGCAACCACACAGGCGTTTGCTTAACACAACCACAAAATTCTTTCCACAGTCACTGTTTTCCAACATGCTGTCCCATTATGTAGTTATGGCCTATATCCCTTCTTGTCCAAGTTACATCCCTGTATCTAGTCATTAACAACCCAGAATCTGACTAACAGCCGTCCCCCCCGTCACCAGCATCAGCTCACCTGATTATAAAGACAGGAGCACTCAAACTCTTGTGACTTACCCTACAACAGAAGTTTCAGTGCAAAATTAAACAGACTTCTGGATCTATGCCTGCAAGCTTATTTACTCTTATGAACCCCATTCTCTATGTGAAATTCCAAACCAGCTATGACCATGCGCCAGCAAACAAGCTGCAAACAGATTACACATTCCACATAAGCAATATAATCCTTACCCAGCACAAGCTTGAAGACATGCCAACATAGTTGCCAAGGTTTCTGGAGGGAGTTGAGCACTTTTGGGCTGGTCTTTTTCTGGAGCAAGGCCACCCAGGATAGATGGACATCTTCTCTTTAAGAAAGTCATACAGGCCTGGATGAAAGGCTCCTGAGGAAAAAAGTGTTCTCTTTATCTCCCAGACAGCATCCAAGCCACAATTTCAAAATTGGCAATTGCACTGTGGAAAGAACTGCACTAAGCTATTATAGTTCAGTGAAAACGTTGAACTATCAGACCATGGACACTTTCCACAATTTTAAAGCTACTTATAGAATTGTTAAAGGGACTTAAGTTAGTCACTGATAGAGTGCAGAAATAAGAAGAAAAATCCTGTTTTACCCCATGCTCCCGAATTTTATCTGTGAGCCATTTGTCAAGTTTGAGGTATTCCCGTCGAGAGGCAAGTGCAGCAAGATCAATAACAAAGGCAAACGGAGTACCATTTAGCAGCATTGACAAGGCCTAAAGGGAAAAAAACCAAAAAACAGACTACTAGTGAAGACACAAGGATACCCCTTCTCCTGCCTTTCCTTTCTAATCCCCATACAGTTTTTAGTAAAGCAGTCTTGCTATCACACAGAATCCCAGACTGGTTCGGGTTGGAAGGGACATTAAAGCTCATTCAGTTCCAACCCCCTGCCATGGGCAGGGACACCTTCCACTAGACCATGTTGCTCCAAGCCCCGTCCAACCTGGCCTTGAACACTGCCAGGGATGGGAGAGCCACAGCTTCTCTGGGCAACCTGTGCCAGGGTCTCAGCACCCTCACCCTTCTTCATGCTGCTATGCTTTCTTTGTCAACAAAAAGACTGGTATTACAACTTCACTTATAGCTTGCTCGGGAGAGAAATAAGCAAAAGCTCTCATTTGCAATCATGATCCTACCCCTTCTTTGAAGCGACCTTGTGTTGATGGTTTTAAATTCCTTTTTATGAATATCCACCAGCAAATGGAGCTACCAAGTTGACACTGCAACAAAGTTAATCAGAAGAGCCTATCATCTCCCTGCAATCAGAGCTCAACCCCTTCAGAGCTCTATGAATGTATCTCCTCAAAGTGCTCATCTCTGAACACAGAAACTGCTACAACAAAACTGACTTCAAGCGGCAGTTGGTGCTTTCGCATTTTGAGGCACCCAATTATTTTGCTAGGGAGAGGAGTTAGGGAGGCACCCTAACTTTAGGAAGCAGTAAAGACTTCAAAGAAGCCAGTCACAACTTCCAGTCTCTTTTGTGAATGTGTAAACAACTAAAACATGGTAGTATTCTTAAGAAATCCCCATACATTAAGCTTAGCAGTGCCACCTTCACACAACTACCTGATGGATATTTTCCACATTCCAATTACAATGTTATTCAAGGTTAAAACAGTCAAAGCTCTTCCCGGATTTACAGTACATTCACATAGCAACCAGGTCTATTATACTGCTTCCCAAATAACTTGTCAGCTAAGCCACAGTAATCAATTCTACTGCAATCACCAAGTGAAATGTCTTTGGTTCACAAGAAGGCTAGAAAGCATCGGTAGTCAGATACCACAACTCAGCTGAAGAGCACCTGAAGTCACATGAACATAAGATTTTTTATCTTTTTTTTTTAAACTAAGATGAGGTACAGCAGTAACAACTCAATTAAAACATGCTTAAGCTAAGCAGTCCTTACTAAATTAATCACAACTGAGTTAAGCTTAGCCTTTGTTAAAAGATGGGCAAGTCTGCATAAGACCCTGCACAAAAAAATAACAGTAGTACTCTGGGTAACTCACCTTCAAGTCTTGTGCCACATCAAGAATACGTGAGAGTTTTGCCTGGTCATACTGCTCCCCTCTCATGTACCATTCTGCCATTGCATGCATGATCAGCTGACGAATTGAAGGAGACTGGCCCTAAGGAGAATGACATTAGAATTGTACTTCATGCCTCTAGGAAAAGGATCAACTATGTGAACATTAAGTAGAATTTTTTACTTCTAAAGCTTCACATGCAAACATTATTTGCTCTTTAGCTCCAGAACTTCTCGTCTGAGTTGGGCTCTTTTTGTGCAATAACAAACTATCCTGGAGCTACTAAAGGATGTAGGACGACTACAAATGGTTAAGTACGTACATCCTCATCTCTCTCCTACCTCTAGATCTAATTCCTCTCTATTGTACAGAAACTGCTTTAGGAATACGCAAATCACCTACAAAATGTTATGCCTGGTGATGTCCTGAAGTGAGAATTGCAACGTCACACCTTAACATGGCAAAGAATATCTAGCTCTTTACAGGGGCAATTTTAAACTACAGCACAACTTAGACTTTGATGGCAGCAAGGGTTTTGCTTAAAGTTTCCTCACCTGGGGAGCTGAAACATCCTCAAGTTGCAGAATGGCACCATGTCACATGGCAGCCATCACTGTGTAGGGCAGGAAGCCTACCCTGTGGGAAAATTCCATATTCTGCCATTTCAAGACCTTATGCAAAAAGCACATCACCTCTACCCCTCATTCTGCAATAGTCTGATCATGAAAAACACAAAACGTTCATAGCACTTCAGCTAGCAAATAGCCGTATTTGCTTATCATTAATGCTATTTGAACAGGGCAAGATGTTTGCTACTGCAGATTCCCTCCTACCCCAGAGGCTTCCTCTGCCTTAAAGTTTCTTGTTATGGCTCCTATTTGCTTAACTACTAGTGGACGCAATAATGATGGCCATACCAAAAGGCCTACTTGTTTCCCAGTTAAAAGCATGGATTTGCATGCTTTTAACCGGGAAAATGTCTCTACATGGAAGCTCTCCTTGAAAAAGCTCAGCAGCACAACCTAAGTTTTCAGAAAATATCCTAGACTCTTGAGAATATAAATAGTTTATTTATACCTAGAATAACCTCCACCTTTTAGCAAGTACGGTGGAGATTATTTTAGTTTAAACCTCTGCACCTCTTGCTGCTTTGAGCTTCTACACTTCAAATGTGTGAGGTTGAGAGTTGGGGGGGGAGTGTTGCTGTTGTGAGATTTTTGGTGTTCTTTTGTTTCAAAAAAAGAAAAAACAAACTGCGGTCAACTTTGGTTAAAACTGTCAAACTTAAGTTTGGTCTCTACATTTCCAGGAATATTTTCTCAGTGAACATTATTTCTTTGTACTGAATATACTTCCCCAAAGAAAATTATATTACAACAGTTTGCTTCAAAACGAGGAGACAACTCATATTACTTTGCATAAACCACAAGTAATTTACTTCTTGGGTTTTAAATCACTCAGTTCATACACCAGTACATGCGCTGGTGTTCTAACTTTCCAACCCATTTAACAAGCTTTCAGTTATCTGAACAAGCTACAGACACTCCAGTGAAAATACTTACCTGTCCATGCCATGCATAGTGCAAAATGATGGCAGAATTGGGATGGTTGCCAAGGAAAATTGGCATGAGTGTGGAGATGAGTTCGTGGCGCAAGGTATGCCAGGACGTGTTGATCTGCAATAAGGCCAACACCAACATGTCTGGGCAATGCTTGATTGGAAAACTGAAGAGCTGCTTAACCTGCTCATACTGTCCCACTTCTGCCAGTCGTAACAGAGATTCAATCAAATCCAGGCTCTTCCTAACAGAAGACAAAAATAGACAGACAGCCCCCCAAAAAAGTTACAAAGCTGTCAGCATACAGGATCCAGGATTCCAGCATTTTGTAGCAACATCTGAGACAATATAAAGTGATGCACACTGCAAACCTGATGTTGCAGCTCTTGTCCATAGAATTAAGCCTACAAGACCATTCTTAACCATGCAAAATAACTCCCTTTTTTGTTTACAAACCAAGTTAAGAGCTTAAGGGCTTCTGATTCTGTAAGAGAAGGGGAGAAGTGAAAGCCAATGTTTGAAAAATAATTCAGCTTGAGGTGGATAATTTAGCTTGAAACATACTTCCAGAGATGGAATACACCTTTTTAGAACACCTCCAAGTCCCCACCTGTGAAAGTTAGTGAAGATACTCTACTTGTTTCATCTGCTTTACAGACAAACAATCATTGCCACCTTCCCCAATTCACCCATCCTCCATTTTCCTCTTCTTGGCCATACAATGGAAATAGAAGCAAATATCTTCACTGAAATGAGCTACACAGCTATATCAAAAGAAGGGGTGTAAGGGTCAGCTCATCAGCTTTATGCAATAGCTATATACATTTACTATTTAAATCCCAGAACTTCTTCATACAAGTCCACCAACGTGACACTGGGAAAGACAGATTTCAGTTCATACCTCCTCTATTCCCTTCTATCAGCTCAAAGTTATCTTCCAAAATACATCAGGAGAAATTCTGCAGAGAACTGGAAGACTCCAATGAAAGCAAGAACTGGCAGTACACTTTCAGATATTATGGAAGCACATGGGAAGTTTGGATAATATGAGAACTCTCATTGATCCAACATAGAACAAATACTAATGGCTGATGTCTTGGGATGTACACAGCTACAAATAAACCTGGTTGCATAACTACAAAGCCACATTTGACCAGAAAAAATAATCTAACTCAAGGTGTGAAAAGCAGTTGGGAGGTTTACCATGTAGCAATTTCCCGGTTGTCATCCTCTGGTGGTGCTTTCAGGATGTCTGTGGCAACAGTATGACAAGGGTAGTCAGCGAAACAGAAGATGTCAGGGTTTATGAGGGAATGTTGAATGAAGGAGAGCTGGAATAAAAACCAGCAAAAATAGTTTAGATATTTAAAGCTTCAGGTTCCTTCCACTGTATCACCTGCCAATATTTCTGAGAACAACGCAAACAAGGATGAACCAAGATTGACTGTCAATGTGTTTTACATTAGACTGAACCTCACTTCTCCCAGGATTTCTGAAAGCAACAGATACAGATGTGCTGAGTGGACTTGCCTGCACAAAGCTTTTGTTTAGCCACATAAAAACCTTGGAGCACAGCCGTAGAGCAAAAGTTCTACGCTCAGATACATCATGCACCAGAACTCTGATAAAATCAAAGGTGGTGTCATGCATGTACAGCAAATGACCATCTCCTCCCAAACAGTGCAGACTGTTCAATCAACAGACTGTACTTCAGTAACATACCTGAGGCGTATGCTTTAAACAGGCCAAGTTGCCAAATGTGGCTTGTCTCAAAATTCGCATTTGCCTTTCAATAAATCTAGGAACTTGGCAGGTGTTGTACAGACACAGCAGAGGTGTTGGTAAACCTACCTGGCCTTCTGCATGCTTCCAAGGTCTGTATATGGCATTAACTGGAAAAACTTCCATGCCCAGCCCTCTCTGGATGCCAAACACCACAATATGCAGGCCCTTGCTGTCACGAATCTGAAATCCTGGATGGTCCAATTCATAGGTTACTACTTTGAAGTCCAGGCTAGGATTCTGCAACCAGGAAAACAAGAGAGTAGTCAGTCTTGAACATTACAATTTTCAGTACTGTCTTATAAGAACCTGTCTTCATCAGCAATTTACCCAGCTTAACCTCCACCTGACTTCTAGTTGAAAGCCAGGGGTTTGGTTTTAAAAAGAACAGGATTTAGATATTTGTGAGAACTCGATGCAAGCTAATGTTTGAAACTAGCCTGTGAGATCACACTTCCCTAGCACCACAGCCAGTAATGTCTATCCTTCCAAACATTTCATTAACAAGTCCTCAAAAAAAACCCCAAAACACGCAAACACACAGCCCCCTTCTTAGCATGCTAACTCATTCCTTTAGTAGGCTTCCATATGCCCTCCAACAAAAGGCAGAAGGGTCTGACATGCTGGCAAGCAGAACTTGCTTTTTCTTTTGAAGAATGTACACTGCAAGTACTTGCAAAGCACCTATTTGATTTTCAGCAGTAGTGTGAAACCATAAGGATTAAGGAGCTTGGAGGGAACCATGGCCGCTGTGGATCACAGACCACTCAATTCAGAGGTAGAGCATCAAAGAAAGATTGCTGTATGTTCCAAGGTTTAGAAAAATAAAACAGGGACTCCTGCATAGATTAGATGTGACATACAAAAAAATATCACCCAATATAAGGCAGGCAAAGGAACTGACATTTCACTGAGTTAATTACAAAAATTGCTGCCAGTAAGTGGTGGAAAAAGGTTCCTGTTTCTGAAGCCTCATCACACATAAGAAGCATTTAGTCTTTTGGAATGAGTAGCTACAAAAATATTTTGTTTCCTTTTCATCATCAGTGCCTACAGCGAGATGCTTTTCAAAACGAGGCGCCTGATGCACTGAACTTTGCACTGCCAGAAGTAAGTTCAAGCACACAAACGCTCAAAGGATACATGCTGGAGTATGTGGGAGCAGTGGAATAAATCTGAAGCTGCACTCAAGTTTGCCATTCATGTAGCTTTTCTTTCCCACAATTCCTCAAAATATTCTTTTTCACGAGGAAAAAACAACACCAATCATTTAAGTACAGCAACACAATTATATTAATGAGATTCAAAGCCCTTCAGACTACTAGGAGCTTAAAAAATTTTATATTCACACAGAAACATGCCCTTCTTGCAGATATTCTGCATAAAAGACCAAGACGCTCATAAAACTTACCAGCTCTTTAAGAACATCAATTAAGACCTCTACATTCCAGGTGTGGGCTTGTGCTCCATCACTTTTATCTTTCCCATCACTCCAAATCCCACTGCCAGGAGCCGAAATAGACTGCAAGTTAAATACATTCCATCAGATACTAGTTAAGAATAAAGCAATCTCAAAAGCCCCTAGTTACAGAACTCCCTGCACTACGAAGGCAAGAAGTTCAGACCAGTAACACCACCAGCTGCACATACCTGAGAATCTTTTATTCAAGAAATGCGTTATAGACCTTTACAGCAGAACAGATAGAAGTATTGAATAATACAAGCAATTCTTGAATTACTAGAGGATTGCACTGTAACTCTTTATTATTTGCTGATTAAAACATATCTAAGCCCCACGCCGGCAGGCCACTCACCTGTAATGGAATACCATCCGTCAACCCTGAATGAGTTCGAGCCATCATTCCCAAAACCCTGGCAACCTGGGCAGCTGTGACTTCCCGAACACCAAACTGCATGATTATGTTGCGACATTCTTCCACACTAAGATGCAAAAAAACCCAGAGATCTTAATTCAAAAGCAGGTTTCACTGTGGCACAACGTAACACAAACAGACCAAAACAAGACCTGTAGGTACAGCTGGGAGAAACTTATCACAGACTAAAGTATAACCATTTGCTTAACCTCAGTTATGTTAGTCAAATGATCCAACATAACAGAATTCCAGGAGGAGCAAGAAGAAAAGTTCAGTAGAAGCTCCATGCAACTATTTCCATGAAACAGGCTATGCCACATGTTCAGTTCAAAGCTACGTCTACTTAAGCAACAGCAAGAGCTGTTTCACAGGCTATACTTTTCAAGGCAGAAGCACAGGGTAACTTTAGCACTGACTGCTGTTAAAAGCACTTTCATGTATTGACCTGTAAGACAGAGCTTCAAAGAGCGAAGTTTTTGCTAGCTAAAAGTGAAACACTTCATCATTAGACCAACAAGATTTATACAGCATCAGTACAGCTATAAACAATGTTTTATTAGGAGGCATATGTTAACAAAAGGAAATAATTTTCAACATCTTCAACACACTTATATTTTTTCTCTCTTCCCTGTTTGAAGAGAAACTCATGTTAACGTCTTTGAGATCTAATCACCTCCCTGAAGTAGTCACTAGCCTTTCTTTTAAAATACAGAATCATTTACTTCTCTTAGCTTATGCTTCTTAATGAATCTTCCTTCAAAAACAAAACACACCAGGTTCATATTGAGTGCTAAGACCCCCATCAAAACTGGCCAAAACTACCTTCAGAAATCAAGGTGGGTTTGTGCAGATAGATATAAAGCAGGAAATATATTTAATATACAATTAATAATTTAAAATAGCCAAATTAACTCTTCAACAAACAGCTTCTAAAAAGTCTAGCTTCTCCTATTCCAGCTCACACATGTCCTGCTGAGGCCACCCCCGCAAACCCATTTGGTTCTGTGCATGACAGCCCACTTCTCATGGCTCCAGCAAGTCCAGGTGACAGCTGCCCATCTAACTTCAGATTAGGGGCACAGGGCAAGAATATGGAACACTATGTGGGTCATGTATGACTATGAACATATGGACAAACCCAGGATGAATTTAAGATGGCTGCATTTTTACCAGAATAAGCCTAAGCTGGCAAAGACTGATGCAGCTGTGAAGATACTCTAGCAATTCACTATCATGACCTCAATCATACTGTGTATCGCACTGATCAAACACCAGAACCAAGAGAAAGCTGCTGCTGGTCAACAATCTTGAAGCAAGACTATTTCATGTGGACAGGGAGCTAACAGCAGTCTGGCACAAAAGCAAAGTTCTTCCAAAGATCTAGTAGGATTTAGTTGGGATTTATTCTGCCTAGCCACTTTGATTTTACTCAAAAGAACGATGACGATCAAATTCTTACAAAATCTTTGAGAGGAATCTTAATACCTTCATCTAACCCTTCTCATCATGACAGTCTCAATAGACATACTACACACAGAAGAAAGCAAAATATAAAACGGGAATCAAAACAACTGTCCTCATAATAATGAGGTTCTAGTTATTTTAGTACTATGAAGTGTTCTTCACCCTCTGCCTGAAGAAACAAGGAGGAAAACCACCGTCACCCAAGATGCTTGAAAATGACATTTGCCTACAAACCTTGTACAAAAGCCATAGCCAACTTCTTGCATGAAATCTGCCAGAGAACTCTCCATCATGGTTTTGGCTATCCCTCCAGAATCAGGCAGGATCCTGTCCATTAGAATGTCCCGTTTTTCAGGGTATAGAAGTGGTGCAAGCACCACAGGACAACGCTCCTGGGGAAAATCTGAAGGCAAAGGTAACAAAAAGTGTCAAAAAAACCCAGAACATTAATTGCACGCAACTGACTATTTGAAAGGACTGCTGTGCTACAGTTTCCCTGCTGCTGCAGAAATCAAGACAGCACTTTCATGCAGCATCCCTCCACCCCACTTCCCCCTTCTCTACAGGGACTTGGAAATTCACAGAATGGTTTGGGCTGAAAGGGTCCATAAAGGTCGCCCAGTTCCAAGCCCCTGCCACGGGCAGGGACACCTTCCACTAGTCCAGGTTGCTCCAAGCCCCATCCAACCTGGCCTTGAACACTGCCAGGGATGGGGCAGCCACAGCTTCTCTGGGCAACCTGTGCCAGGGCCTCACCAGCCTCACAGGGAAGAACTTCTGCCTAAGAGCTCATCTCAATCTCCCCTCTGTTACCTTAAAGCCATTCCCCCTTGTTCTGTCTCTACATGCCCTTGTATTCCTAGAGAATAAGAATGTAGAATAGACTGGGTTCCCACAGGGTTGCTGCAACTGCCCAAAAGGGCTAGCAGTCATGCTGGCAGTAAGTTTAGAACTGGATTGTCAGTAGCAGCAGTCATCCAAAAAAAGCACAGAGCAGGAAACAATACAACTAGCATAGCAAAAGCCTCTCCTCCAACTCAGGAAGCATTAGGGAACAAAGGGCCTGCTTTTGAGTCTAAGAAGTCTAGGAAATCTAAACCAGGCACTTGGGCATGAAAAGAGAGAATATGCTCCTTTCTTCCTCCCTGGGAAGAAAAGTTTAAGGGAGACACATTAATGAGAGGATCAGATGTGGGGGTAGGATTTAGGTGGAAAGCAGCAAAGACACCTCATGGCTGAGCTTTCCTGAGACAGTATTATCCTTAGTTAAGCATAATGTCTCCATTCTCTTTGGAGCCATTCAGAGAAGAGTTCCCAATTTCCCAAAGCAAAGTGGGGGGAATTACAGAAGCTAATACACTAATCCTCACTGAAGTATGAACTAAGACGTTATAACTAAATATTTTGCTCTTGTATAAGGGTGCCTTCCTCTCGGTCTGGGTTGAGTTAAATTCAGTTAGCTTCTCGAGTCCAAATCCTCCTTATTCTGATGGGTTTACAGCAAACACTGCTGTGTCAGAAAGCAAGACACTACTGTATCAATAACATCCCCTACCATCACACAAGGACCATGGTAGCTTCTGGGAAATGATCCAGTTCTATTCAAAAGCACTCCCTCCCCGTACTAGTGTTTCCTCATAGATATGTACTCAATATACACACAATCCAGTGCTTAAAACAGAATCATAGAATAGTTGGGGTTGGGAAGGACCTTAAGATCATCTAGTTCCAACCCCCCTGCCATGGGCAGGGACATCTACTTGTTTGAAATGGTATGTCCTTTACACTGTAAGGAGCTCAAGCTTTTCAACTACCCTGCACTGAGTTGCTTTAATTAAACCTACAAACACCATCCCACACAAGCATACATGAATATCCCCCTACTTAATGCTGATTGATCACTCCTCAAAAAAACCAAACATGAGACCACATTATGGTTCACTGAAAGAAAACCAGTACATTATGCCAGAACAGTGATATTTTTCTGCCAGTCACTAGAGTTCCGAAAATACAACCAAGTTCTACCTCACCCAGCTTCCCACAATTCCAGCACCAGTCTGCACTGGCAGTAAGTTACAAAAATCCATTCCAAATTCTGCATTTAGTCAGACTTCCTGGCCACCACCACACTTACCTCTACGTAATGTTTTGAGGAAAGCGTCAATCTGTTCCTGTCCTACCCCAAAGGCTCCCTTCTGCCCAAAAAGGAGATGGGAGAGGAGAAGGTGCAGGACCTCTATCGCAATATCTTGGAAGCCACCTTCTTGATTTCCACTGACGTCTGCGTCAATGTAAGAGCGCAAAAGATCCGGGAGTTTCTGTTTGATAAACTGGGCAGCTTTTAAAGACAAAAGAGGTGAGGACCAAAACCTGAATTTCTTTTTAATATGAAGACTCTTTTTAGCTAGGTACTATTCTCTTAATCTGAGTTTAACCACAAGCCACAACAGAGAGTTGAGGGTTAAAGAGAAGTCTCAATCCATACCTCAGAACTTAAAAATTAATGGACAACTAAAATGTAATGTATCACACTACCTCAATTTGATTCATTATCTAGCAAGTAATTCATGGAAGCAAGTCGTTCAACTTCATGTAAGACAAGGTGACTGTGTTATCTACTGCCCCTCTCAAAATGGTGTTAGACCTCAATGCAACTACTAACTGCAAGGTCTTACATTACTCAAGTCACACAGGCACACACTATCCATCTAGAAAGCTCACTGCTTAGAAAGAAAACATGTGTCAGAAGCTTCACTTACCAAAACCTCGTAGATCTGAGCTGAAAGAGTTCAGTAAAGCGAGACCAAAAATCACCTACAAATAAGAATGAGTATCACAGTAAGGGGACATCAACCTTGCTAACAAGCTTAGTCAAAAACCATGAAACTATTTTTGAAATAAATGTTCACCTACCTCTTGAACTTTACTTAATTTTATGACTTTACTCAACTGGGCAAATAAGTGGGGTGAAGGCTTTAGACTCTGAAAGAGATAAGAGTTAAATGGAAGCTGTTATGGAAATAGGGCCATTTGAATTGCAGCAGTCTATCCAAAGTTCATTTGCATATCTGGAATATTAGGAACTATTCTGCTGTAGGTTAATGCAAAGCTTATGTGGCTAAACAGACATCTTTGGAACTACTTTTGGATACATCTAAACTAAAAGTTTCCTCTGCACATCCCACTCTTTCACTATCAAACCACTATCGTGGCTTTGATACTGAGAAAAGGAAGAACATTGATGGACCATTTTGGTTCTGGCTACCACAAACAAGACATAAAGTACCAACCTTAGATTAAGCTTTACAATTACTTTTCAGTCATTCTGAGTCATTAATTTGCTTGGTTTAACAAGTCCAACTTCTGGGCAAGCTCTATTTTTGAAGACTTCAGTGAAATCAATCTTAGCCATAAAAAAAACACCCAGGAAAAACCCAAGGGAAAACCAGATGGTTTCCTAAAGACCAATTCACTGCAGTTTCTGATACTGGAATCCCCTTCAAGAAGCATACATACCTTCTGATAGTGCAATGGATTGTCAATGGCGTAGGACAGCGTCGAGATGAAATTTGGTTTTGTAATCAGTGATGCACACTCCTGGATCAGAAATTGAGTCTGAAAAGAACAAGATAACTTGAAAACCCCCATACTCTTTCATAACAGGACAATAAAACAAAGACCTAAGCACCTTATCTTTGTTTAGCTTTACTGCACACAGTACTGGGTGAATAGTACTGCACGCAGTAAAGCTAAACAAAGAGAAGGTGCTTAAGTCTTTTTAATCGCCCAAATTCTCACCAACGGTAAACGGTTTCTTTTAATTCCAGTTTTCTTCAGGTTTAGTTTGCTTTTTATTTTAAGACTAAGAAAGTGATCAAACATTCTCTATTGTATGTGCAATGTTTCATTTTCTGCAAGCATCTTCCCACGCTGCAATAGACAATTAAACAATATTTGATTCCCATTTACAAGCTAAAAAGTCTTCGGCAAAATGGCTTAAGGATGAAAACACTCCTGAGAGAACAAACACCAGAAGTGTCAGTTAGTGGATCTGAACAGTTTTAAGAGACAAAGAAAGGCTTTCAAAAGACCACTGTATGTGCTGGAAAACATAACTGTACTGAAGCTATGTAGTTTTCCAGATCAAGCGATTATAAGAGTCAGATACTAACAATGTTATCTTCTGACTTGAGGACCAGCAATATGTGCTTGCAGTTTAAAGGCCATATAGATCAGAAAAGAAGTTGGCTTAAAGCTACTACCTCTGACCTGCCTTTGTGCTTAAATCTTATTGCAGATTTTTAACAACCAAACCTAATAAGCAGATTCCTCAGTGCAAACTGTACCTGATGAAAATCTTTGCCACTGCTTTTACCATCGCCACTGAAATCCACGTGCGAGAATAGGCAGCGTAGTAAATGCCTGTCTGCCTCGGGACCGTGCCTATTCACAATCTGGAAAAGAAAAATCCAAACCATAACTTGGTAGTGAATAGTCATTACAGAGCAAGATCTGGGTCTGATACTGTGAACATCGCAGTACTTCTAGTGGCTAAGTCATCTACAGTTTTAACAAAACTGCTAAGAATGTTCCTTTTTAGTCAGTAACCTTAGAAACCAAGTCATTAACCCCATTTGCAAATGAAAAGTATAAACCAAAAGTTTAAAAAAGGATATAGACACAAGTCATTGACACAGAAAGCCAGGCATTTCATGCGTAGTATTCTTAAAAAGCTAAGTAAAAGGGGTTTTCAAGAAATTTAGAGGAGGATTTCAAGCTCCTCTGCCACCAAAGCAGCCCAGAACCCACACAGTGCCATGGCCTCACTCTTCCCCACAGCTACAGTGCCTAACTGCAGGAGTACAGTCATGGGACAGCCTGCACCTCTGTGCTATGCCTGCGTAGCAGGAATTTATCTCAGAGCCAAGCCACTATAGAGTATTCTTCACAGATCTTGGTGGCAGCTTCCACACTGTCTCCTGATCGTGACTGACTTGACTGTCATTGCTCCAGGATCTTTTTAAGACATAAGGGAGTACTACACAGGCAGTGTTTCCTGCCATCTAAAGAAAAAAGCTCATCTCAAACTTTCTCATTAGCAAGCTTTAAAAATCAAATGCCACAGGCCGAACACCTGCAGCTGAAACCTTTTACCAAGTCTTTTCCCTGTCATTAGAGCTCATTCAACCCGATTCTACACCTCAGCCAGAAAGAGGTGATCTGCATTTCTTCATTTGCAACACCTATCGCTCATCATATCCTAACAACAGTACCACATTTTTGCTAGCATCCCCTGTCATTTGCCTTAAGTTTAACTCTTGGCTACAGACCATCTCATCAACTTTGTCTGCAGTTATCTTCAGGCTGTTCCAGTGCTTATTCACTTCTTTAAATCTCATCTAAAACGACAGCATTACTTGTTTTTAATAAAAACCATACTGGCAGAAATTTGAAATCACAATCACCAGTAGCTTGTCTTTTTTATCCAAATACTACAGCTAACATCAAATCCAACCTTTACTGGCAATTTTTTTGCCATTGCTCCCCAATTTCTAGCTACAGGAGAGACACAACATGTGCCAGCACAAACCAGAAGCTCTATATGTGCTCCGACTGCCTCCACCAAGCCCTCTGCTTTACCCCATCATAAATATCCTGGTTTGGCAGTAGCTTCTTTGTACAAAAAGACAAACAGCATTGCTTTAGACTCTGCTTGCTCCAGCCCTGCTGTTGCTGATTGTTCCCATCACAATTCCTCTACCATTAGGTCGTGGTTTAAGCCCAGTCGGTAACTCAGAACCACGCAGCCGCTTGCTCACTCCCCCCGCTTTTTCCCTCTCCCCCGCTCCCAAAGGGATGGGGAGGAGAATCGAAAGAATGTAAATCCCACACGTTGAGATAAGAACAGTCCAGTATAATACAAAACCACTACTGCTACCACTAATAATAATAATAATAATGGAAATAACAAGGGGAGAGAATATAAAACTAATAAGGGAAAAAGAAAAGAAAACAATAAACCCAAGTCATGCCCAATACAATTGCTCACCACCCACTGACCAACACCCAGCCTGACCCAGCAGCGATGTGGGCCTTCCGGGTAACTCCCCCAGTTTCTACATTGGGTACGACGTGTTGTGGTATGGAATACCCCTTTGGCCAGTTTGGGTCAGGTGTCCTGTCTCTGCTTCCTCCTGGCTTCCTGTGCCCCTCCTCACTGGCAGAGCATGAGACTGAAAAGTCCTTGATCGGGGTAAGCACTACTTAGCAACAACTAAAACATCAGTGTGTTATCAGAGTTGTTCTCAGACTAAAGTTGAAAACACAGCACTGCACCAGCTACTAAGGAGAAAAACAACTGTTACAGCTGAACCCAGGACACATTACCTGACACTATGCTCCCTCTTCCCTCTCAGCCTGCTAATTGCAGTGCCTGCCAACTTTGGTTCTGCTGGAAAAAAAATCCCAAGTTGGATATATCTCTGCTTCCTGACCAGAGGCTTTTGGTACATCGGTCCAGAGTAAAGAGCCCACTCCAGTTATGCTGACAGTACTGCCTCTGAAGGCAGCCATCCCCCATGATTATGTAAGAAGATACTCAGATTGGTGCAAAAGCCAGTAAAACTGAATTGACAGCAAGGTCTACTGGTTAGCTCAGGCTTCAGAAAACAGGCAATTTGTTAAGGCAATCCCAATTAAATACATAGATTTAGACGTGGTAACAAGAGTGGCATGAAGCTGGATCAATCTTCTAGGAAGCTACTTGGTATTACGACCAAAATGAATTCATCAAAGCAGATAGATACAGAAGAAAACTGTATGTACTAAAGCCATCAATGCAACTTTTATTTGAAGGAATATAATCAGAATTATATTCCTTTCTTGCACAGAAGTAACTTCAAAAGGATGATAATTTGAAAATTTAACATATGGGGATGAGGGAAAGAGAAGGCTTGAAGTGCAGCGAAACATCTTTCAACTCTAACTACATCCACATAAAAGCTTTTTCAGGGAACAGGAATGAGAATTGCTAGCTTTCCTGTAGAGAGAGCTGAAAGAATCATAGAATCACAGAGTGGGTTGAGTTGGGAGGGACCTTAAAGCTCACCCAGTTCCAACCCCCTGCCACAGGCAGGGACACCTTCCACTAGACCAGGTTGCTCCAAGCCCCGTCCAACCTGGCCTTGAACACTGCCAAGGATGGGGCAGCCACAGCTTCTCTGGGCAACCTGTGCCAGGGCCTCACCACCCCTCACATGGAAGAACTTCTGCCTAAGAGCTCATCTCAGCCTCCCCTCTGTCAGGTTAAAGCCACTCCCCCTTGTCCTGTCCCTACAGGGCCTTGTCCAAAGCCCCTCTCCAGGTTTCTTGTAGCCCCATTAGGCACTCAAAGCTGCTCTAAGGTGTCCCCAGGGCCTTCTCTTCTGCAGGCTGAACAAGCCCAGCTCTCTCAGCCTGTCTCCAGAGCAGAGGCAGTCTTAAAGCATCGCCTATGTTAAGTGACTACTGAAAGCATGCTGAGGCAGAAATTAGTACCTCAAGCTTTGCCACTGTTATGCTTGAGTGATATATTTAAATGCTCACTTTGGTGAGTGACAAGAACAACTCAAAGCAGTTTTCCACATACACTATGTGCTTAGATATAAGCTTTGTAAAACTGAATGAATTATGCCAAAACTTTACACCAGCGTACTGTGAGACAAAGAGTTAAAGCATGCATATATAACCTCTTCAACTATCTACGGAAAAATTGTACTAGTAACCACTGAAATAAAGTAGTACCAGGAAGCTTAAAAATCTAAAAAAAAAAAAAAAAAAAAAAGGACAAGGGATCACAGAGATTTTTTAAGAGTTTAGTCTTGAAATCCTATATCTGTCTTATAACCAAACATACACAAAAGAGCCATTTCCACAGACCAGTTCCCAGTCTCCCCCCACACCGAGCCTGAGGCCTGCCATGAAGGATAAGGAACAACTGGTCCCATTTTAGAGATCTATATTCCAACTGAATGGCAGATCAACACTATCTTCTCCCAAATCAAAGAAACATTTGTTATTCTTTATGCAAGTGATCCTGACAGACCTGCGAGTCATGCCTCAGTCACACCTTGCTGCACAAATGGCCTGTTGAAACCAAAAGTGATCTCAGGTGAGCTCCCTGCAAGCACTGAACTTGCAAAAGCATGGAAACCTTACGGAGGTTACAAGAAAGGTATTCCATCTCCATGGCTTACCAGATCATTTCAAGCACTGAATACTGCTGAAATCACCTCTTGCCTCAAGGTAATGAATGAATGCACTTTTAAAGAAGTCAGCTGTTACCAGAAATTCTCTCTGCATAAGCCCTCTGGCCTCCTAATCTGATGTAAATCACTGCAGGACTGCACTAGTGTAAGGAAAAAAAAAAAAATTTAACTGGCCCAGCAGGCTGCTGGGAACTGAACTAAACCAGTTTCTAAAACAGGCTCAGTAACATTCACTTCCTCCCAAGCACTCCTCTGTGGATAATGCTTTTCAGTCCATCCTGCTACTCAGAGCTATTTTTAAAAGGGTCAGGTAAACCAGAATTCTTGCCTAGATCTTAAGATATTGGGTTTCAGTCTGCAGTTACCCTACCTGCCTCCTGAAAACCCAGGGCCCAGTCAGCTTGGCTTCACCACCAAGCCATGTTTCATTCAGTGAGATGAGGAACAAAAACCCCCCATGCGATGTAAAGTGAAAGCATTCAGGCATTCAGATGTAGGTATCCATGTACTCATGCTTTCAGTGCAACAACTCTGAACAGTAAATGCATGTTTTCCTCCTTCTCCCAATCAGTGTTCTTTGGAATGTCCAAAAGTTGAAAGATTTCACCTGAAGTAGTTGGGAAAGTTTTGCATACCACTCTCCAAGAGTAGCAGTTAACGCTAACATTCAACTACAAAGTTAACAGTAGTCTCAGCTCTGAGCTGCTGCATTGTATGACCTGCGAGATGAAACCAAAGGGAATATCAGAGACATGAGCTGCAATTCTCAACACTGCAGACAACAGTGCACAGGAATGCACGCAACACCACCACAGAGCACAATCGAAACGAGAAGCGAAACTCCATTTCACACTCCAACTTTCTTCTTTCCAGAGTTTCTTTTGCAGCACCATTAGTCTACTCACATGCTGTATTTCCTGCTGGCTGGCTCGGTAGTTTTTCTTGGTTAAATTGTCCACCAGGTAGCTGATTTGAGACAAGGCCAGCGAGAGCGAGTCAAGATTCATTGCTGGTTGGGGCGGAAGCAGGCGGCCGAGCCCGGCGCAAAATCACCATTATTCCCCTTTAGTCACCTCAGAGACAGGTTAATTTTTTTTCCCCCAATTAGCCTGTATCTGGTTCTGTGTTACTTTCTTCAGCTCTTCTTTCTCAGTTGTCTTCCTCTGTTCTGAAACATGGCACCTGAAAGACATTATTACATTAGATTTAAGTTCTGTAGCAACATCACAGCATTCTCTTTTATTTTTTTGCTTCCAAGCTAACTTGGTAAAACAAGTAAAATAAAGTTTAATAAAGGAATTGGTAATACAGACATGATAGATACAGAAGCCATTTGATATAACTATGTCCACAAGGAAGTACTATCAAGTTTTCACAACACAAGCTTAGTTGTTTCCACACCACCTGACTACATTTATTGGTTTCTGACTTTTGCCAGGCTGCAAGAGCTAATAAACAGCTCTCTCAGAAGAATAACTACCCTTTCAGCACTGGAAGAAAGAAAACCAGGTGCAGAACAAATGAGATACCACACAGCAGCAATCAGGTGCTGTGTCAGAATAATTCAAAGCATCAATCAAGTTTGTAAAAAAAAGAAAAAAAAAGTGCTTTTTAAGCATCTCTGCAATATTTTGCCTTGCCACCATCAAAGTAGTACTGCACTCAGCTGTACACACCAAAACAAGCAATTGTGAATGAGCAACACACGCAGGGAACCACAATAAACTAACCCTCACTTGGGACTTACACCAAAACAGCTTTTCCAGGACAACAGTAGAGCTTGGCAGCTTAATAAATTTCTATGACAACACAAAACTTGGCACTTGACATCTCGCCTGTTAAATTACAGATTGCCAATGCAATAAAATTGCATCCCAGAGCAAGTCCTGCATAACCAACAGTCTGAGGAGTCTCAAAGGAAGCTGTAAGCTGCTCTGAGAAGCAGCACTGTAATTTGTCACAGGTGCGATCAAGATGGAGAGTCACTGTTTTGAATCTCTACTTGATCAAAACACAAAGGTCACTACGCTTCGTGCCAAGAGTCTGAAGATCCCTTTTTCAGGATAAAAATTATTGCTTTAATGTCATGGCTATATAGCTAAAACCACGAGTCCATGATTCCTGCCTCATCATTGAGATGGATCACACAGGTGATGTGTTAACTTGGCACATGGGATGCTTGGGGCACAGGAGTTCAAAGCAACCCCTACAGCAGTGTGGCTTCTGCAAGACCAGAACAGGAGCAGCACCAAGGCAAGCTAAAGAGGCTGTGCTGGATAGAACTAGAACTCTTCCCGCCCCTTTTCCCTTTACACAAAGGTTTTCACTCCCTCACACTTAGAACTAAAGCTTATTTAACATCTGCCTACACTTTAAAACATCAGGAGCAGCAAATCCTATCACAGGCAGTGAAGACTATTCTGCTCTTTTGCGAAGTTTATTAGCTTAAATAAAAACATGGGTAAAATAGTTGTAAGGGAAGTCAAATCATCAACCAACTTCCAGGCTTTCATCATGCCACAGAAAACCCTGTGTGCTCTTAGAAGCCACGTAAGATCCTGCTTGCACAGGAAAACTTGCATCTCATGAAAAAGACATTTTCAAGAGGGAATATTAAAAGCATTCTTCAATGACAAGGCAGTTATGCTCTGAAAGAATTTAAGGGCATGTTTAAAACTGCAGCAAGAATCACAGAAAACTTCCATTTCACTGTTGTACCTCTGACAAGCTGTAATTCATTACCTTTATACACGGGTTTAAAAGCCCACTGACTGTGAAACAGCTTTGTAGGAAGGAGGAGAGGCACAAAAGTTAACAAGATTTCTCAGCAGCACAGTACCTGGTTGTTGGGTTTTTTTTGGTTTTGGTTTGGTTTTTTTTAAATAACTCTATTCCTCCCTGGAATAATCCAGAAAGTGTCACTAGGCTTGGCAAATGCACACCTTCCAAGATGTTCTTACTGGCAAGGTTTAACATACCAGACCAATCTAAAGCTGCTGAAAAGCAGTTGTTAAAAATGAAGCAGACAGACCACCATGCCACAGTATTTGCACCTATCAAAGCCACCACAAGCAGCTAGTGAGGGGAATTCAGACCCTATGGGAGCACCAAATTTCAGCAGCCAGCCTGAAGAACTCAGGACAAAATTTGGCCATTTCTAGGCAGTAACAGAAGTTTCAGAGTGTGTCTTGCAGGCCTCTAGGAAGAAACCCATTCCTCCAGGTATTGTTTCTCAGCACAGTAATCACACCTGATACAAACAGCACAGTAATCACACCTACTCCACCCAAAAATCAAGTTTTTAGGTGTTACAACCTTTGAGTTAGGCTCAGTCATAAATGGGATCCTCCCTGCTGCCACACAGACATCAATCATTCCACCCCCTATCAGCATCGCTGTTTTCTCCCAAGACAAGCAGGAGTACCATCTCAACATGCTTTAACTGCATGGAAGCAGGACACCAATAGTTCACCACTTTCAAACTACAAAATCTGGCAGTGCCATTGGACAACCCAAGCTGGAGTCAAAATGGGATCTTCCCTTTCAAGGAAGCAGAACAAGAGCCTGAGCAGACACTAAAACTCCAGGACAGAAAACAACAGCTGAAGGAAGCAGCTTCCTATTTATATTCTAAATATATAGTTTGCACTGTATGTATCCTGATACACATCAAAACTTGACAGTTCTCAAGAACTAAACAGCATTTCCAAGATTCAAACAGTGCAACATAACTTACAACAGTATATGATACCAGAGTAATTCAGGGAGCCCTGCCAGGAAAGCAGAAGTGCACAGGTACCTCTCATGTCATTCAATGCGAGGCTAAAATTCAATTATTACAGCACTGATTAAACAAGCTATGAATGCTATGCAAAGCAGACTTTTATTTTTAGATGCATATATTCTTAGTGAGAATTAATCTCCCTCCACTGGCCTCAACAATTCAAGCAGCTTCCAATCCATGGGACAAACCTGCCATTTTCCTAGGTTGAGAAAAGGCAGTCCTCAGCCAGAGAGTTCACCACAAAAATGTAGATTTGCTGACAAAATCAGCTACTTTCAACTACAGATGCTGTGATACAGCCATGGAATAAGCTAGCACGGGACTCAGAAGCTCTTACAATATTACCATTTTATATTGTGCAATACAGCTGACTTGTAAGACACAGAAAATATTTACCAAAATCTACGCTATTACACAGCCTGAAAGCTTTCTAAGGAAATCGACAAGCCATCAGCAAAACATTTGGCATCTATTTCAGTAGATTCTTTTCAACAGCAGAGTTCTGTTGAGTTATTAGAACATAATAAATATGATACATTTTTAGGCAAGAATACAAAAATCACAAAATAGAAAGGGCCAACATGTAACCAGCAGTCAGGTCTGACAAAAACACTCTACTAACCCAAAGGAGAGCACTAGCAGTAACTAAGCCTTGCTGCTGAAGACAACAAACCTGAAGTCTTCCAGAAACTCAGAAACAGCCTTACAAACAAAGTAATTTCAAGATCACTTCAAGCTGAGTTTTGGATGTTTTGAGTATCTTACAGAGGTAAGTAACTACTCCCACTGGCTTTCAAGAGGCATGAACATTTTAGGCCATGTGTACTGCATGTGGAGGCACAGAGTGACAGACACAGATACATGTTTGCCAATTAGATTCTAAACTCCTGTCAAAATCATCGTATGAAACATGCTCCAAAAGCCACTGCTAAACCTGTTCTGCCAAACAGGGTCTCTTACCCACTTCTCAAAACCATGCACAAACAGAACTCATGGAAAAGCAGCACACCTCTGGGAAGCCCCATGTGAGAAGCTCTCCAAAGGGGAAAGGTAAGCAGCCTTACTGTATAAAGAGAACATCATACTCCCTCAATTTAGGGAACTATTGCAAAGGAGCTATTTCTAACAATACAGCATCTGTTGCTATTTCTAGCTTTGAAATAAGCAACGCCATTTTACTGGGCAGCGTGTCCTGAACTGGAGGACAGCCTTGAGAAGCATTCTTTCCATGGGGTCTGCAGGAAATCATACCATAGTTAAGTTAGATTTCAGGATGTCCATTTTGAAATCTACAGAAAGAAAAACCTTACAGTGTAAGTCACACGAACAGTAAAATAAGCTCCTGAATAATTTGATTGGTTCAAATTTAGGAGTTTACATGTGGAAAAGCCATCTGAACATTCCATGTACTGGAAAACTGCACATAACTCCAGTCAATTGGAAGCCACGATGATGATTAAACTCAGTAACTTTAGTTTACAGAGAGCAGGTGAACTGAGCATGTATGTTTGTTCCCATACACTGAGGCCACTTAAGTTCCAGGTTTGGAATCTACCCCAAATAAATCAGGCATGCACCAATCATGACATGGCTGCTTCAGGCATGTTCGCATCTTAAGCTAGGACTGTTTACACAGAAAAATAACCCAATAAACTCTCAGTCCCCACTTTCCCTTCAGTCAAATGCTGCAGGATAAAGTTTCCATGGAGGGAAGTGAAGGAAATTTAGGGACCTGTTCTCAAAGGATTGGTGTGGCTGTCCCATCCAAAACGTGTTTTAGAAGAGTTAAAAGTGATGTCAAAAGGCAAAGGAGACTGGCAGTATTCATATAGCAGAGGTAGTTATAAAACAAAAGAGAAATCTGGCTAAAACAGTGCTGTCCTCAACCATGGCACAAGGATAAGAATTCCCAGCACAATTCAGCAATGACCCATCACAGGGACACAAAACTTCAATGTCCACTTTTCTTAAGTTACCTTTGCACAACTTGTGCTCCACTTACTCAACTGAACACCACCAGCAGCCACTTCAGCACCAACGAAAATGAATATCTAGGATCAACACGCTAGAAGTATAAACAGGATTAGGTATGTCTCTAAAGAGCAGAGATAAGTAGATACAATCCTAGAATGGTTTGGTTTGGAAGGGACCTAAAAGCTCATCCAGTTTCAACTCCCTTGCAGCTTGCTATGAGTTTGGTTTGGAGACACCAAGGCAAATAGCATCAACAATTAGCTGCAAACTTGAAAAGCATAAATGCAGAAATACTCAAGGCAATAACAAGTCCAGAAAGGACAAAAAAGTCAACTACCAACTAGCTTATAGAATGGTCACGTCACCTGGACTCCTCCTGCCTGTAATTTTAGTTGATGCCAATGTAGTTACCTTAGAAACAGGAAACACTTAAGTTGTGTGCACTTGGAATGACTTGTCAGGTGTCATACCTGTTTTGTTACCTGCTTAAAATAATAGTTCCACTGAGAACAGAAGCCACCCTTTCTTCCAACAAGTGGATTCAGAAGCAGTCTAAGCTCATGATGAACCCACAGACTAAAGGTTGTATTTCTTCATTTTATCTCACTTCTGCTGTAGAAACAGTCCAAACTGTTTGTGGTTTGCTGAAATTAAACTATGACTGTCCAGTCCTACTATAAAGGCAGTATAAAGGGAACATGGTACTACCCCAGGTCAGGGAACTATTGCAAAGGAGCTATTTCTAACAATACAACATCTGCTGCTGTTTCTAGTTTCAAAATAAGCGAGGCCATTTTACTGGGCAGCGTGTCCTGAACTGGAGGACAGCCTTGAGAAGCATTCCTCCGACGAGGTCTGCAGGAAAGTTCGGTCACCCGGTTATTTACTACAGGCCGCTTTTTACAGGCTCCTGGTTTTCGCTGGGTAAGTGACAACAACGCTGATCTCCTCAAGAGGCCGCCGAGTCGGGCTCAGGCAGGGGCAGCATCGGCCCCTTCCCGACTCTCCGGAGCTCCGCTTCCCACGGTCAACGCTACGAAAGCAGGCGCGGAACAGAAAGGAAACCAGCTCCACAGCGGAGAAGCTCGGTGCCAGCCGGCACAGACCAGCGTGCGGCCTGCACCCACGGACCCGCCAACGCCGGCGGCTCCCGCCCCGGGCCGAGGCACGGCCCGTCAAAGTTGCTCGGCTGCTCCTCCCGCCGACCGGACGCGGGCTGAGGGAGCGGGCAGAGGGCCGGGAGCGGCGCGGGCCGAGCCGCAGGCGTCCCGCGGGCTGCCCCGCTCACCCTCCGAAGCCGGCGGGGCCGGGCGCGCTCCTTCTGCCGGCCCCGCCGCGGCCTACACCGCCACCCCTACGGCCGGACCGGGACCGCGGCCCCCGCTGTCCCGCCCCCACGCGGCCCACCAGCGTGCCGTGAGCCGGGGCAGCGCTGTGCCCAGCGCACAGCGCTCACCTCAGGGTCCGGGGCGGGCTGCGGCCGATCGCGCTTTTATCCTCTCACCTCCGCCGTTTCGCTACAAAATGGCGGACGGGGTCGCGCGCTCACGTCGCGGCCTTTCCCCTCCCCCGTCCCCTCGCTGCACGCCAGCAGGGGGGGGGGGGGCACACGGGCGGGGGAACAGCGGAGTGGGGTGGGGGGGCGGGGCTTCCCGCCGACCTTCCCTCCCCAGCTGTGGTGGCGCTCCACCAATCAAAGCACGGAGCCGAGAAAGACCTTGCCAATTCTGACCAATCATCGAGGAACGACCTCTGAGGAGTTCCTCCTGCGGCCCGCCCCCCGCCTTAGCCACGCCCCCATCCGGCGCCAGCGCCCTGCTCCCATTGGCCAGAGAGCTCCCGGAGTCCTTCCTACTCTTGTAACCAATCAGCGCTTCTCGTCTCGCGCATGCGCACAAGCAGCCAACCCGGGCTGGGGCGGGGCGGGAAGGGGAAGTGGCGGGGAGTGCCAAAGGGCGCGCGGAGTCGGGGGGGGGGGAGAGCGGGGGTGGCTCTGCTGGAATGGTGCGGTCCGGGCCGCGCCGTCCCCCGGCGGTGGTACGGCCCCGGGCATCGCGCCCCGGCCGCGCCGCTTTGGTAGCGCCGCAGGCGCTGCAACTCCAAAAGATGGCGGTGCATCCCTGGGCCGGGCCCTTCCGTTCGCCCAGTGCCGGTCCCGCAGGAGCGCCTGCGGACACTCGGCCCCCCGCCCCAGGGCTGGTGTCCCCACCCCGGCGCTTCAGAGCAGCTCCTTCCGGGCCGACTCAGTCACCTTCCAGCCCTGGGGGACAACACCGGCACCCCGGGGAGCTCCTCCGGGTACGAGGGTACCCGGCCCGTGACAAGGCACTGAGGAAGGGCCTCAGCTCTGGCAGGGACCCCTTCCCAGCTGCCATGGGGTCAGCACTGACGGACCCCCGGTACTGCAACATCCACCCCGAAGCTCAGGAAGCCAGGGTGGAGGTTTGGGACACAGCTTCATCCCAACCTCAGGACAGGCTGAGAACACTGAGGCTGTTCAGCCTGGAGAAGGGAAGCTGTGTGGAGACCTCAGAGCAGCCTTCCAGTATCTGCAGGGGGCCTACAAGGATGCCGGAGAGGGACTCTTCATCAGGGACTGTAGTGATAGGACAAGGGGTGATGGGTTTAAACTGAAACAGGGGAGATTTAGGTTAGATACAAGGAAGTTCTTCCCTGTGAGGGTGGTGAGGCACTGGCACAGGTTGCCCAGAGAAGCTGTGGCTGCCCCATCCCTGGCAGTGTTCAAAGCCAGGTTGGACACAGGGGCTTAGAGCAACCTGGTCTAGTGGAAGGTGTCCCTGCCCGTGGCAGGGGGCTGGAACTGGATGAGCTTTATGGTCCCTTTCAACCAAAACCAGTCTGGGATTCCATGATTTGATGATTTTGAAAACCAGCTACTGCATGGGTGTTGGCAGACACTTGACCTGTGCCGAGATGCTCCCATGGCCGCAAAGCCCCTGGCTCCCTTGTGTGCAAGCACCAAGCCCACAGAAGCATTTGCAGCCATCGCCATATCTGAAGTCTGCAGGAGTTGGGTGTGTCTGAAAGGGAACATCTGAAATACACCACAGAAATAGGTTTATGACACGAGACAGACTTTTACTGCTCACAAGTTCTGAAGTCTTTCATCAGACAGATGAGGAATGAAAGATTCAGGGCAGCACATTGGGATCCTGTTCCAAGTACCTCAGGGGCTGCAGCTGACTGCCCACAGGAACAAAAGGATTAAAAAGGAGCTTCTCCCAAGGGACAAAGTCCAGCCTCCCATCCCCATGGTCATCGTGGCCCCGGGGGTGCTGCTCCCACCAGGAAAAAGCATGGAGCCTGGGCAGGAGCTTCCACCCCATGACCACATGGCAGCAAGCCTCTCTGGAGAAGCAGCCCACTGAAGTCCTGGGCTTATAGGACTCACCCTCTTAAACCAAAGCTCTTCTTTTAGACTAAGCCTGGAGCACCGAAACACAAGGAATTCCCAATGTCTCCCCTCCAGATTTAATCTCTGCTTTTTGGCAAAAGGATCAGATACTGAAATTTCTCTGTAGAGGCAGCAGCAGTGGGAGAGGGACACAGAACACAACCCAGGAACTTGTCCAAGCTGGCTTACAGTAGGGAGATGCTCAGCTGAGAGAGTCCAGCTCCATGTCCTTGCCTCTTGCTACTCAAAGCATACTCAGAGCCTCCTGGCGATGTGGCAGTGCTATTTCCAACAGTGCAAGACACTCTCCCTTTAGCAACAGCTTCCCACGCTATCTTCTTCCTCCTTCCCACAAGGCATCTATGACTTTTATAGAGATTTTTTCTCTTTTTTTGTAAAATTGGCAAAACTAGCAACCGTGGGATGGCTGGAACCACCAGTGCTGATTGCAGCACATACAGCAGCGAGGGTGTAACCTGCTACAAACACACAGTTCTTAGCCAGCAACTCAGACTTGGAAGTAGCCTGACTGGAGGCCCAGAGATGCTCAGCAGGCAAGAAGAACGTGGGAAGTGTGTGAGAGCACGCACAGCTCTGAGCTGCACTGCAGAGCTGTCCTTGGTTAAACATCAGGCTCTTCAGGACTCTGACATGCACAGCCCTAAGGCCCCCTACCTCAAGGGGAAGGAGAAGTACTTGTTCCCTGACTTGCAGTGGATTTGCTCCCACTGGACACGCAGCAGGAGTGCTGAGTCCTCAAACTCATCCACGATGTCCTGGAAAACAGATGCAGGAATCAGTACAAGGAGGGTGCGTCTGCCAGAGGACAGAGTCGGCAGCTCCCTCTCTGAATCAAGTCAGAGATGAGGCCATTTGTGGCCGGAAGCCTCTGACTTCCCTCTAGAGGGTGACTTAACTTAATTGCCCCCAAAAGCTATATGAGTTCTTCCAACCCAGTGAAGTTTGTCTTGCTCAGTGAAGAGAGCTCCTCTGCCCTTGGCTGGATAGCAGCCCTGCTCTTCCCCTGTTCTTCACGCTGTGCGGGGCCATACCTGGAGCTCCTGCAGGCACTGCCCTTCCAGCCTGTCCGACAGGTCCCCGACACACCATGCCAAGCTGATGTGGAACGACGGGTCCTGAAAGCAAAACAGAGATCGGATTGTGAGGGGTGAAGGAGGCTCTGCTCAACGCATGGAGCCACGGTGGGAGATCTGGCGTGATGCTGTCCTGCCCGGGATCGCACAGGCAGGAGGATCCTGAAGCTGGGAGCCCCCTCTGCCAGCTCAACAATTGCAGAGCTGATGTGGACAGTGCATGAGGTGAATTAAGTCCTGGACTCCCCCAGCTCAGCCTTTCTAGGCACCAGTGGGCAAGGCTGATTCTTTCTGTGTCAGCGATTGCACAGAGACCCTCCTATGGCCAGGGATGGAGCATTTACCACTTCTTTGCATGCCCTGCGCCAGTGCCTCACCCACCACCCTCACAGTAAAGATCATGTTCAGTGTGTGAGGTATGAACAGTCCAGAGAAGACCATTTCAGTGTGTAACCTCCCTGTGCCTCCTTATCTGAAGTGAACTTTTCAAGGACCTCTCGCTGGAAACCAGCTGGCATGTCCAGACCGGCAGGGAAGAACTGGGAGACGCCTCACCTTGTAGAATGTGGGAAGGTCAAATTCCTCCAGAACTCTGTCTACCTCCGAGACCAGCTCCAGCAGCTGGAAATGCCCAGCGGTGACCTCCAAGCCAATAAAGGTCCTAGAAGGTGGCAAGGAGAGACAGCAAGCACAAAACCTCATTTTCCAGGCAAAGGACGCATTCTATGGAAATTCCAGCAGAGAATGGGCCTGGGCAGGAGCTGCCGTCAAAAAGCAGAAGATGCTGGAGGGGTTTTACAGTGGAGAGGAAGCAGGGAACGGGAAGTACCAAGCAGGAGAGATGAGAGAGATACCTCCTCAAGAGGGCTGTCTGGATGATGCTTTCTAGACTCCAGGAGGCTAGGGCAAGACTAAGGATCCACTTCTTCACGCCCGTGACTATCATGGGCTGCCATTCCCACTGGATTCAGCAACTTCTCACAATTTAATCACCTTTGCTTTGACATTTAAACTACTTAATTGCATTCAGTCGGAATCAGGCTTCTGAGCTGACACCCACAAGAATTAGCACTCTCTGAGACATTTCACTCCAGCTCTTGAAAGACCTGCACTACAATTTCACCACCGGCACTGCTGCCAGAAGGTGCAGCCCTAGCTCTACCTGCCCCAGGCTGCAGGTTCACCCACTGCTGATGTGACCAAAGGCTGGCAGAGAACCAGCCCTAGAGCTAAACGTTTGTGCAAGTGGCTGGGGAAAGGGGTGAGATGTCTGGAGATGAGGTGATCCTGCACTGCCCTGTCACACGGCTCAGCTAGGTCACTGTGGGACAGGCAGGGTGATGCCTCCCATCCACCCAGCACCTTGCTCAGCCTCCTCCCCAGGCAGGCAGGGAGGTTGCTCCGCTGCTCACTCACCTCGTCTTGTTCTGGTTGGTGTAAACCTTCACTTGGTCAGCTACACAAAAGAACCTGAAATAAGGAAGAACCTATTTCAGCTGGTGGGAGAAAAAAAGAGAGGAGAAAAAAAAAAAAAAGGAAGGGGGAAAAAAAAAAGGGGGGGAAGAGATGGGAAAAAAAGAGGGAGAATAAAAGAGAAAAAAGAAAGGGGGGGAAGAGGGGGAAAAAGGGGAAAAAAAGAGGGGGGGAGAAAAGGAGAGAGGAAAAAAAGGGTGGGGGAAAAAATTGGGGAAAAAGTAAAGAGGAGGAAAAAAGAGGGGGGAAGAGGGAAAAAATGAGGGGGAAAAAGAAGTGTTAAAAAATAGAAAAATAGTGGAATAAAAGGGGGGGGAAGATGTAGGGAAAAAAGGGGGAAAGGGGGAGGAAAAAGGGGAGGGAAGAAATGAGAGAAAAAAACGGGAAAAAGAAAAAAGAAGGGGAAAAAAGAGGGGAAAAAAGGAGGGGAAAAAAAGAGTGGGGAAAAAGAGAAAAATAAAAGGGGGTTGGGGGGGAAGGGAGGGAGAGCGAAGAGAAGAGAGAGAAAAAAAACCTGCGGAGGGGACAGGATTTCTACCGAGCTGTGGAAAGATAAAGGCAAATGTGTGCCCCACTGGGACCGAATCGGTGCAGCCAGAACCTTCCTGGGCTCGGGCTAACCCCCCCGGTTTGCAGCTCTGCGGAGCCGCTGGAATGACCCGTGCGGCAGAGCACGGCACAGCACTGCCGCTGCCCGGAGAGCCCAGACCCGACCGCGCTGCCCGATCCCGCCGAGAGCTCCGCAGCGATCGCCACCGGGGAGGCCTGCGGGTGCTGCTGGACCCGAGCGAGGTGTGCGCGGGAAGGAGCGGCCCCTCAGGGCCCGTACCTGTGGAAGGCGGCCAGGCGCGCCCTGAGGCCGCGCACGAAGGGCTGTATCCAGTGGTAGCGCAGCACCACGCACTGCGAGAGGCTGAGGTGGAACTCCTCCATCGCCGACAGCGACGGGACGTGGCTGCGGGCGCGGTACACCAGCAGCTCCAGCAGCTCCAGGAACTCCTCCCGCACCCTGTCTGCGGGCAGCGCGCTCACACGGGCTGTCCCCGTCCCCACCACCACCACCACCCTCCCCGGGGCTCCCGTCCTCGCCGGACACCGGCTGCCCCCGGCGCTCACGGGGCCGCCATCACCTACAGGGCAGGTAGACATGGGTAGCCCAGTTGCCCCGCTCGTGGGGGAAGCTACGGACGCGGCCGCCGTGCCGGGAGCTGTCGTCGGTAACGGCCTCCTCCGGCTCCGGATCGCCCGGCAGGTCCGCGGGCAGGGGCAGGCGGTGCCGCACGGCGCTGCAGGACAAGGAGGATGAGGGTGAAGATGAGGAAGGCTGCGCGTCCTCACCCGGCCCCGCTCGCTCCCACCGTCCTGGGCCCGTCCCGTCGCACCCACCTGGCCCGGGAAGGCCGCTGCTCGCCGCCGCCCCGGTGCCCTCCTTCCTCCTCCCGCTCCTCCTCCGAGCTGCTGTACTCCACCAGCGCGGCCCTCATGCCCCTGCCGGGCCCTTCCGGGTCGCTGCTGCCGGTGACCCCCCTCCCGGTGCCGGTGCCCCGGTGCCGGCGGAGGCGCTGCTGTCGGCGCGGCCCAGCAGAGGGCAGCCTTCGCCGCTCGCCCCGCCTCCTCCGCCGCCGCCGCGGCCGGCCCGGCCCGCTCCAATCGCGCCCTCCTTCCCCCCGCGGCCGCCGCCCGCCCGCCTGCGGCACCGGCGCCGCCTTCTCTTCTTCTCACCCTCCCTCCCGGCTCCCGCCGCCACGCCGGCGCGGGGCTTGGGCGGAGCGTGCAGGCCGCGGCCCCGCCGGTGGCGAGCGGGCTGACAGGGGCCTCCCGGCCGCCAGAGGCTGGGGGCTCGGCCGCCGCCGCCACCCTTTGTGTGGGCCTCGCCGGGGCGGGCAGGAACCCCCTACCCCAGCCCAGCGCGGGGCCTCTAGCAGCGCGGCGGCGGGGCAGGCCCCGGGGCACCGTCAGCGCGCCGGTGCGCAGGCCGGCGGGGCCGCGGGAGCCGTCCCATGGGGAGAGGCGAGCGGCGGGACGGGCCTGGCCGCGGGCTGCGGCGGCGGCCGCTGGCCTCCGAGCTCCCCGGCCGCCCCCGCGGCCCCCGGGCCCGCCGCGCCGCTCCCTGAGGCGGCCTCGGCCTTGGCCCGGCGGTGGGAGGCCGAGCGGGCCGCACCATGCCGGAGCAGGCCGTGCAGCGGGCCGCTGCTCCAGTTTGAAAGTACCTCTGCGCTCCCGTCTGCTCTCCTGGAATGGTTGTCGCTTCCCACCTCCCACGGAGGGATGAGTTAGGCTCGGAGCTGGCGCCAGCTCGGGTACCCGTGCAGAGCCCTCGGTAAGCCACGGTTGGTATTCCTCGTTCTTCCTTTCCTCCATGGGTCTGGGATGCTCCTGCCGTGGTTAATACTGCCCGAGGGGGAGGGCGGCAGCCGGGCTGAAGTTCCGTATCCATCTCCTGAAGCTCCGTGCTGGGGATTGCCGGTGCCAGCCCATGTCGACAGGCAAGGCGAGCTGTGTAGGAGAAAGAGAGGAGGTCTTGCATTCTGGCAGGGTGGTGATGGGACCTTTTGGCATTTTACTGCCCAAAATTGTGCTGGCAGTCAAAATAATGCGGTGTCCCCACAGGCACAAACTGCCCAAGCTGTAGGGAACCATCCAGCCTCAGCTGAGGGCTGGGGGAGGTGGGAAGTGGGTTTCTCTGGTGCTCATTATCGCTCGGTTTTAAACACAACAAACACCTTCCTGGAACACCCAGGTTTTACATACCCTGGGTGGGGGCAGGCAGATTGACCCATTCCTGTCTGTGCTCTGATGGGGGTTAGGGGCTCATGGCCCAGGCTGCCTCTTGCTAAAGCCTGGACCCTTCCTCTGTCTTGAGATGTGTTGCTTCTGCTGCTCACTGGTGGGTTTTACTCTTCTCTTAAGTTTATACCAGTTTTTTCTGGACATCTCTAGCAAGACTGGAACTTTTTAGTGAGCTGTGATACTCTGCAGTAAGACCAGGCAGCAGCTCTGGTGTAGGTTGTTCAGCTTCCATGTACTTCTGTTCCATGGTTTGGTAGGAGATTCAGCTGAGCTAGTGCTTTAACACTTCTTTTATCTTCACAGCAGGTGCTGTACATGATACCTGTGGGTTCTGTGTTTTGTAGATAGGATAACGTAGGCAATCCTTCACCCTGGTTCTGGCTTTTTCTAGTCTACAAGCGCTGCCCAGAGAGAGCAGGCAAAATCTCTTACATACATCCCTTGGGTAATGTGCCTGATAACCGAGTGGCAGGAGGAGCAGAACTGCCTCACAGGGGTGTTTCAGCTGCGGTGGGATCAGCTTGGGATCTGCCTTGATGTCTATAAAATGTGATCTGGTAGCTTTTTGATTGCACAGCATTTGGTGTACCTCAACCTGTGCAGAGACTGGAGTTCTCAGCCCGTGCCCCCAGTGGGGCCGGGAGATCCAGTGACTGACAGCATCCGGGGTAGTGGCTTTGCTGACTTGGACCGGGGCAGTTGTGCTGCCTCTCATGAGAGCACATGGCTCAAACAGATGCCTGGCTGTGTGTGGGCAGAGCCTGACTCTCCCCAGGTCCAGTCATCCTTTCCCAGCAGTAAGGGGGGCCCTGGTTCTGGTCAGCTCCTCCAAACTTGCCTCCTGACAGCTTTGCAGGGACACAGGAGAGTTTTCAAAGCAAACTGTGGGAGGAGGTTGGCTGGAGAGTTGCCCGTCTTTCTTCCAAGACCTGACATGAGCTGTCCTCTTCCTGACAGAGAGCTGTTCCCTGGGCTGTTTCCCTCACCCTTCCCAAATGTGAGCGCATCGCAGCCAGCACAGAGAAGGACCTCCTCTTGTCTTGCTTCTGCCTCCTGTTCTTTTGTTGGAAAAAGCCAAATCAGATCAGTCCACAAAGAACTTGCGCTGCTCCAAGTGGGAGGCTCTGGAATCTCAGTCACTTCTTTGCTTCACTGGATCCTGGCTGTCGGCTGGATC
This sequence comes from Strigops habroptila, assembly GCF_004027225.2. NCBI lineage: Eukaryota > Metazoa > Chordata > Aves > Psittaciformes > Psittacidae > Strigops > Strigops habroptila. The sequence goes on from NC_044302.2 coordinate 21,930,915, forward strand.
TTCTGTCCTTGACTTCAGCAGATCCGCTACGAGGAATCAGGATCTTGGATACTTTCAATTTTTGTTTTTGCTTGAACCTTCTCCACCAAGAAGCTGAAGCTGTCCCTGCTGAAATCCCGTGCTTTTCCCCAAGCATGTCAGAAAGTTGGCAGCAGCAACAGCAGCAACCACCGCAGCCACCGCAGCAGCACCACGCTGGGGCAGCCGCCCTCACAGAGCACTCCATCCCGCCCAGCACTGACAGCTCCTTGGGCTGTGCTGTCTATGGCATTCTGCTCCAGCCAGACCCTGGTCTGCAGCACGCTCAGCACGCCTCCCTCCAGGTTGGAGACCTGTCCCACAAATGTGGGGTGTGTGGCCACGACCTCACTCACCTCTCCAACCCGCATGAGCACCAGTGCTTGCCAGGCCATGATCGCTCTTTCCAGTGTACCCAGTGCCTGAAGGTCTTCCACCAGGCCACTGACCTCCTCGAACACCAGTGCATCCAGGTGGAGCAGAAGCCCTTTGTGTGCGGTGTCTGCAAGATGGGCTTCTCCCTCCTGACCTCGCTGGCGCAGCACCACAATGTCCACAACAGCAATGCCATGAAGTGCTCTATCTGTGAGAAAACCTACAAGCCCCCCGAGGCAGAGCATCTGCAGCCTCTCGACACCTCGGAGAAGCCCTACAGCTGCTCCATCTGTCAGAAAACCTTCAAGCACCTCTCGGAGCTGTCTCGGCACGAGCGCATCCACACAGGCGAGAAGCCCTACAAGTGCACACTGTGCGACAAGAGCTTCAGCCAGTCATCCCACCTGGTGCACCACAAGCGGACGCACAGCTCGGAGCGGCCCTACAAGTGCACAGTGTGTGAGAAGACCTTCAAGCACCGCTCCCACCTGGTGCGCCACATGTACGCACACTCCGGAGAGCACCTCTTCAAGTGCAACGTCTGCGAGCTGCACTTCAAGGAGTCATCGCAGCTGCTGCAGCACCCCTGCACGCCCATCGGGGAGCGGCCCTTCCGCTGTGGTGAGTGCCAGAAGGCTTTCAAGCGCCCGTCCGACCTGCGGCAGCATGAGCGCACGCACAGCGAGGAGCGGCCCTTCAAATGTGACCTGTGCCAGATGAGCTTCAAGCAGCAGTACGCGCTGATGCGCCACCGCCGCACGCACAAGGCTGAGGAGCTCTTCAAGTGCAACCTGTGCGAGAAGGGCTTTGTGCAGCCCTCGCACTTGGTGTACCACCAGCATGTGCACGGCATAGAAAACCTCTTCAAGTGCAACGTGTGCCAGAAGGGCTTCAACCAGTCCTCGGAGCTGCTGCGGCACAAGTGCGTGCAGAACGCGGAGCGTCCCTTCAAGTGTGGCATATGCAACAAGTCCTACAAGCGGGCCTCAGCGCTGCAGAAGCACCAGCTGGCCCACTGCTCTGAGAAGCCCCTCAAGTGCACGCTCTGCGAGAGACGTTTCTTCTCCTCCTCCGAGTTTGTGCAGCACTGCTGCGACCCAGCCCGCGAGAAGCCCCTCAAGTGCCCTGACTGTGACAAACGGTTCAAGTACGCCTCGGACCTGCAGCGCCACCGGCGTGTGCACACCGGCGAGAAGCCCTACAAGTGCCCCTCCTGTGAGAAGGCCTTCAAGCAGCGCGAGCACCTCAACAAGCACCACAGCGTGCATGCTCGGGAGCAGCAGTACAAGTGCATGTGGTGTGGGGAGCGGTTCCTGGACTTGGGCCTGCTGCAGGAGCACAGCGTCCAGCACACAGCCGAGGGCGCCTACCAGGTGGCTGCCTGCCTGTCATGAGTCTCCCACCCCTCGGTGGCTTGCAGCTCGCATGTGACGCTCCGGAGCCTCGGCCTCCCCTTCCCTCTTCTCGGTTGTAAAAAGAGTTTGGGGGTAGGGAGGGCAGGCAGGTAAACTTTCCTCTGGCCTCTGTGGTTGATACACCACTTGTATTACAGGGGTGACGGACGATGTGAAAAGGTTGAAGGGGTGGAGAGGAAAGGAAGGGAGGTGGGGAGGCTAAGTGACGCCTCTAGTTGCCTAGTTCACGCTGTACCTGCAGTTCCAGTGCTGGGAGCTCAGCTGTGGGCAGCAGCCTTTCGCATGCGGCCTTTTTTCTGTGCCCTGCCTGGTGGGGTCAGTGCAGAGGGCTGGGTGACTCTTCCTGAGAGGGCTTTTAGGAGAAGGGCAGAGAGAGCCAGCCCTCCCTTCTCCTGGGCTGCGCTGCTCAGCAAGAAAGTAGCACGTTTCCGTTGCTGGGATCTTCCACCTTTCTTGGTCCAAGCTCAGTTGCAAGGACCGCTTCAGTTTGTTAGTGTTGATTGACTGCCCTGACCTCCCCTGCTCTCCCTCTTTCTAGAGTGTAGAAAGGGAAAAGCCATGGGGCTGCACAGCTCCAAAAAGCACTTTGGCATTGCTGCTTTTGCAGTCGCTGGCTGTCATACCCTGCAAGGGTCCTGGGCGAGCCTGCCTGTCCCTGCCAGCAGCACGAGGAGGAGTAGCAAGCGCTGTGCCACTACTGGAGAACGTGGCAAGGAGGGTCTCCTTGACCTGCTCCCGACCAAGAGCCTGCTTCCTGAGGGACCCAGCTCTCCTGACAAGACTCCCTCCCAGCCCCTGGGCCCCTTTGCACTGCTTGGGCTGTTAGCATCCCTCCAGGGGCATCAGGCAAAGGGCCCTCCTGGCAGTTCGAACACTATAGGTTGAGAGAATACTACTAATAACCTGCAGTTTGAGAAGTGTTACCCTTGCCAACAGGAGCCCATGCTGCCAGGAGCTTGGTGGCTGATTTGCTGGGGGGAACCAGAGCAAGCCAGGAGCATCCATCCTGGCCTGCAGGCTGGGCTCTACAGGGAGGGGAAGGTCAGCAGTGGGTAAAGGAGGAGTGCATTTTTCCCCTCTTGCGGGAGTCCTGTTTTACCCCTTTACTCTTTCTTTACCTCTTCTGTATTTTTAAGGTTTTGCACAGTTCTTGTAAACATCACTTACAAATAAATTTCCCCTAGCAAGGTTGATGCAGCCTCAGGTGTTTTCCTCTGCAGGAATTTGCTGGCTTCTCATGACCGAGAGACCTGTTACATGCCAGTTAGATGCCTTGGAGATTGAAGGTGTGCTCACTGGGTTGCCCATCAGCCTTTTGCTCTCTGTCTTTGGAGACATTAAGATGTTAAACATCCATCTGTGGGGATACTCAAGCCCTTGCTGGATGTGGTCCTGGATGACCTGCTGTAGCTGACCTTGTGAGAGCAGGTTGGACAAGATGATTCCCCGAGGTCCCTGCCAGCCTCAGCTCTTCTGTGCTGTTGGCTGTCCCTTGTGTGAGGTAGGAATATTGTGATGAGCGGTAATTAGTGAGCAGCAGCCAGTAATGTGCTGCATGTGCTGCACAGGTGATGAGAACAAGGTTAATAAATGTTGTCCACAGCAAATATAGGCAGATGAACCTTGAAGAAGGCTGGGCAGTACCTGCTTTGCTGGTTGGGGATGCTCATCTAAAAGGTGGAAAAGGACTTCTATTTCAAGGATGGTGAGGGGGGACGGGGACAATTCAGTAATAGGTCTGATCCTGGGGCTCAGTCTTCTTCATCTGCAGCTTTAAGTAGATTAAAGCAGACCTTGCTCTGTGCTGCCCAAGGAAGAGGGACCGATGGTTATCTTCATGCTGCCTCAAAGATGTGGAACTTCCTACTGAGTTTTCTGTCTGTGTTTCTATTTCCTTTTTTCTTGTTTTGTTTTGCCTTTTTTTTTTAAAAGCAGTTTGTTAATATTCATTAAAAATACTGTATAGTTTAACTTGATGTCATACTGCATCTTTTAAACAACAACAAAAAAGTGATACCTTGTTTTTTTAAAGATCTCTTTGGTTCTAGATAGCTGGTTTTTGCTGTTTAATATGTAGCAAGTTCAATGTATGCTTTACTGTAGGAGTAAAAATTACTCCAAGGAAGGCTAATCCTGTCTTTACAGAAGGGCTTGGTGATGACCAAGGGTGTGAGTATGGACCAGGGCCAGCTGGGGAGCATGACACCCATCTGAGCCCCTGCTCTGATCCTGCCCAGGGTCCACATGGCTGCCACAAGTCCCACAGAGCCAGGGGTTCTGCAGCAGCCAGGATCAGTGCTCAGAGCTGGAGGTTGCAGAGAAGCTCATCTTTAGTAGGAGCAGGGTGTGAAATGGAGGGTGCTGAAGCCCCCAGGGGCTTTTGTGGCTCTATTTTTTTCCAGTGTAGCTGCTGGCTAGAGGAGGAGGTTGGAGGAATTGTTGGCATGGCCCCTGCGTGGCTGTGTCCTGTTCTCTTCCTTCCCCAGGTCCCCAGTGGCTGCCTGAGTGGCTGGACAGCCTCAGGTGCTTGGGGCAGAGGCGGGTGGCAGTGTGCCCCAGGCACAGCTCTGCACCATGCGCTGGCCACCGAGCTGCTGGATCACATCCCCTTGGTATCCCTGGGCACAGGGACTGTAGAGGAGTATTTGTTTCCCTCAAGCTGCACAGCTGGGAAAGCCTTTGGTGTCCCAACAAGGAGCTCCAGCTCTGCTTAGGATGTGGGGCCCCATGCCTGGGAGAGAGGGGATGCTGTAGGGAGCTTGGTGGGGACAGGCCCAGGTCCAGGTCATCAGCCAGTACTTGCAGGCTGCTGCTTCCAGGTTCAAAAACACCTGGGTGCAGCATTAAAGCATCATTAAGTAGGACTGGCTGTGGTTACTCTCTTGTTTGCTGCCCAAATCCAGTACAAGCCCATGTTGGCTTCTGCCGCCAGATCTTGATACTTGCAGGTGGAGGACCCATGCGGAGCGGGCTGCTGAGTGGCCACCAAGAGCCTCAGGGGTGTTTTTATAGGGAGGTTGTATAGTTGGAAGCAGCAGGTAGATCTCTGCTGCTGTGCCTTTGGGTCCTGTTTTGACCTGAGAGATAATGGAATTGGCCAGAGGCACATGGGTGTCGGGAGGGTGGTGCTGGGTGGGGAAGCAGGGGCTGTCTGGGGGCCCACCACCAAGGGCTCTGCTAACTGCTGATGTTTCCTTTTCAAACCAAAGAGCAGTTGTGGCCAAAGCCTCTTGTGAGTAAAAGATGTTCCTACTCTGTACATGTGTTGCACTTTGCGTCTGACATTTATTTCAAGAGAATTTCAAGCTTCTTCATGCTGCCTCCGCTTGGCCTCTGGCATCACTCACTGCCTCACAGCACCCAAGAGGGTCACGGTGCAGGAGCTAGTGTTACGTGTGTCTTCAAGAACTGGTGACCAGACCTGAGGATGCTCTGTAGGACAGTGCAAGCACAGGATGCTGCTGGGAAGGGTTCAGCTGGCCAGAGGCTGTGTGGATGTTGTCCAGGAGATAAGCCCTGCTCTCTAGGACTGCTGTTCTTCTGTCTTCTTGGGTCCAGGGAGAAAGTAGACTGTTAGCTGGGCTTTTTGTTGATGTTCACTTCTTCTTAGCCTACCTACAGGATGCCTTTAGCTATGTCTCAGCCTCTTCCCCTCCACAGCTATTTTGCTTGTACGTTTGTAAGATAAGATCTTCTTGGTTTCTTCACCCTTTGTTCAATTCTTTATTTGTAAGCAGCAGTTTGGTTTTCATCCATTTTTTTCCCATTTTGATTACGAGGTCTCTTCCCCCTTTCACACCCCAAATTCACTTTGCCCTGCTCCAAATTCCTCTCCCAGCCAAACCATGATGATAAGGTCAGGTGTTGAGGGCACCAGTCTTGCTGGAATGCAATAGGTGCTTCTGGTCCTTCTCCCCATGTGGCTGTCCATCCCACTGGGCACAGGCTATGCCTTTGGCTTAGCAGCTTGGCTTGGCCACATCGTGCCCATGGTGCAGCTCTGCTCTGGTGCGTGAGCCTGAGCCAGAGCAGGGCTGTAGGAAACAGGCGCTGGGGTGAGAGTGGCCATTTCCATGGTGGGTCCCTTTGCCACATCTCCAGGGCTGGGCATTAAGTCAGTGAAGGGCTGTCAGACGTTCCTGGGGAGAAGTCATGGTACTGGGGGGGGTAAGGAGGTCGGACCACTCAGTTCCCTTGGGAATGCCTGTGGAGCAGCTGTGGGCATCAGGCAGGCAGTGGAGCTTAGTTGGCCATGGCGTGGGCACCCCTAGGACCACAGGTATCCCAGGTGGCCCTGACAGCTCTCTGGGGACCACGTGCCATCTGTGCCATCTGGGTGGGAAGATGTGCACGCTCTGGTCTTGGGGCCCATGCGATGGAGTGGGGGGCGAGAGAGAAAGAGAAGGCGTCCTCTCACAGTGGTTTGGGACCACATCTGGGTGCTCCAGCCTGGCTGTGCACTGTTAGGAGGGAGGAGAGCACTTTCTACACTTCCCTTGGGTATTTACCATCAAATCAAGACTGCAGCCAGAGCCTGGCTATTAGTATGAAGTAAAAAACCCACTTGTTCAGTTTGACTGTTCCTCCCTTGGGTGGCAAATACACCTGTGGAAAGTTCCTGCACACATGATGCTGAGATGCAGTAACGGCCGCTGCAAGGGCCGGGGCCAGCAGCTGCCTCTGCTGCTTCCTGGGCATGAAGAAGCTGCTGTCACAGCATGCCTGGGGCGCTCAGTGGGAGAGCAGCACAGCAGGAGGGAGCTGGACCACGGGCTTATCTCCATATCCTCTGGGCCATGGATCTGAGGGATTCCATGGCTGTGAGGTTTTCGGTTATCCTGACCTGTGCTCATGCTGCTGGCAGAGTTTCCCGGGGCCATGGGGAGTTGCGGCCAAGGATGCTGAGGTTTGTGTGGCTTGCAGTGCCTTTAACACTGCTCTCCGTGTGTTTCTAAGATGATAATCCATGTATGTGTGTATATATACTGTATTAACACATCCTGCTCTTCTGTGTGAGTGTCAAATGGGTTTGCTTTACTAATAAATTTATAGTTATTTATACATTCCTGTGGGTGTGTAAGATTTCTGGAGCGGAGCCTCCTCTGTCTTTGTGTTCTGTCTGGCTCCACTTTATATATTTTTTTTTTTTTTCATGTTTTCTTTCTTTCTTTCCACTGAACTTTTTCTGATGGAGAAACAATGGTTCATCCACTTGGTAACCAAAACTCAAGACATGGGGTACAGGCAGACTCCCGTGGCTGAAAGCAAAGGCAAGCAGAGTCTGCAGTGTGGTATTCATAGAATCACAGACTGGGTTGGCTGGAAAGGGACCTTAAAGCTCATCCAGTTCCAACCCCCTGCCATGGGCAGGGACACCTTCCACCAGCCCCTTGCTAGGGGTGGACAGCTCTCCTTTGGGGCAAAACTGGGGCTTCAGGATAGAAACAGGCAGAATTCTGCCTGCCAGGAGTGCCTGTTCAGGAGGCAGAAGCTGATGCATGTTGTGCTCCAAGGACCCCAGCCCCTCAGCTGGCCATTTCAGCTTTCCCAGAAAGTTTTTTGGCATCCTGTGATGGCAAGAGACATGCAGACAACCTGACTTGCTCCATCCCATGCCCAGGTGAGATGTGTATTTGGATCACTGAAAAAATGCTTCTGGCTGAAGGTTTGGGAAGGGGATGGGATGGGAAACTGAGGCAAGAGTGGGGATAGTGCTCAGTCTGAATCTCACAGCTGGGAGGTGGCATGGCATCCCTTCATGCTAGCTGCTCCATTCAGCGCTCCTTCAATTACAGTGCAGAGGTGCTAGGGAGGAGGAAGAGATGTCCCCCTCTTGGGGAGAGGGCAGGACCCTTTCCCCTCTGCAGACGCTAATCCCCGGTCACCAGTCCCTCTGGCAGCTGTGCTGAGCCCTGGGAGCGTGTTAGTGCCACCGAGCAGGGTGGTGTCTGGTGGCAGAGTCATACAATCACAGCCTGGTCTGTGTCGGAAGGGACCTTAAAGCTCACCCAGTTCCAACCCCTGCCACGGGCAGGGACACCTTCCACTAGACCAGGTTGCTCCAAGCCCCGTCCAAGCTGGCCTTGAACACTGCCAGGGATGGGACAGCCACAGCTTCTCTGGGCAACCTGTGCCAGGGCCTCACCACCCTCACAGCGAAGAACTTCTTCCTTTTATCTAACCTGAACTTACCCTATTTAAACTAAACACAGCTTCTCTTCTCCAGGCTGAACAGCCCCAATTTTCTCAGCCTATCTTAACAGGGGAGGTGCTCCAGCCCCTGATCATCCTTGTGGCCCCTCTGTACTTGCTCCAATAGCTCCATGTCCTTCTTAAAAGAAAGAAGGTTGTTATCTTTCCCAGATGCCCTAATTTCTTACTCACAGCTGGCTGATTTCCGTGGGAAGATGAAGAGTTGAACCCCAGCTGACAGTCCCAAGCAGTACCTGTATTTGAACTTTGTGGTTTGAGGAAATACTCTGTATCCTCAGGGTAGGCAAGCAAATGGCATCAGCACCACCCCTGCTCTGTACAGGCTTTTAATGTCTCATCTGACTGAGGTCTATGTCAGGACACTCAGGAGAGTGAGGAGAGGGAAACCGAGAGGATTCTTCCTGCCTGGACTGGTATAGAAGCATCGTGCCCATCTTCTGGCCACCATGGGGGTTTGCTGCTGATTCCTACTGGGGCAGGAGCAGCTCTGCTGGCCAGAGTCATGGGGAGCGAAGTTCAGGGAGCTGAGGCTGGGTGATGACTTTGTGAGCCACGAGGCTTGGGAGAACACAGCAAGCACCTTTGATTTGGGTTTCTGCCAGTAGAGTCAGTGGCCAGTGCTGACCTATAAGCAGTCATCAGTCTGTTTCAGAGTGAACAGTATCTTAGGAATACAGTGATTCCTTTCAGACTGCTTCCCCAGGCCTGGCAAGTGGGAAATGAGGTGCAATGTTGGAGACTGCTGCTGTGTGCCTCAGTTTCCCTAGCTGTGAATCAGAGCTGCAGAGGTGCTGGGCTGGGGCTTACTAGGATGGGGACACCAGCGGTGCTGGGAAAGGAAGAATAGGGTCAGGGGGCTCTGGCCAACCTGGGGCTGGATGTTGAGCAGCAAAGCTGTGCCAGAACCAGGATTCCAGGGTGTGACCATGGCTAGGATTAGGGCAATGGGAAAGGCTGGCAGTCAGCAAGGCTGGAGGTAAACGGATCAAGCAGCAATTGGCAGGCTCAGCAAGGGGAGGCTTAGCTCAGCCTGGCTCTGCTACCTCCTGCTGTGGTGGCAGGGTCAGTGCAGAGCAGCAGGTTCAGCGTCCCGGGGCACATCACGCTTGCATCACCCCACAGGGTTTCAGCAGCCCCACTGCTGCTCGTCTGTGCATCCCTGCATGCATCTGGCCCTGGGTGAGGTGGCAGTGTCCTCGCAGCACTGCCGGGCTTGTGCTGAGCTGGTGAGTGTCTGGGGTAGCTTTTGTGGCTCCAGGGACGTGGACGATACTCAAACCTGCTTGAGTGTTCGCTTTTCTTTACACTATCCTGCACTGAAGCTGGGCTGGCTGCTGGGAGCTGCAGCATTCAGGACAGCTGGGTGCCAGTAATCCCATTTGCAGGCAGTGCTGGGCTAATCCTCGCAGAGCCCTGAGCGGATTGGGGTGGGTTTGGGGGGGTCAGTGGTGAGCTGCAGTGGCCAAGGAGCCCACACATCCCAGCAGTGGGTTCCCGGGAGGCAGCAGGGAGTGAGTGGGGTAAGTGGCAGCAATGAAGGTGAGGGACATGGCTGGGGTTTCTGCAGGGTGACACATCACAGGGAGGTTCAGTGCTCTGAAATGAAGCTGGAGAATGAGCTGTGGCGGGGACATGGGCCCGTGAGGAGTGATGCTGTGAGGGTGATGGAGTGGGGTAAATGTGGAGGGGTTTGATCTGCTGCTGGAGGGGAGGGAAATGCCGTGGTGCTCCCTGCTCCAAGTGAGGATGGCAGGTCTGCGCTGGTGGACACTAAAGCCCTTCACCAATGGAGCTGCACACAGGCAGTGGCACGGGTTGATGCCCGCAGCATGGGGTATTGCATGTGGCTACCTGCTTTTCAGTGCCATCACATGCAAATCCTGACTGCTCATTCCTGCTTCTTCTAGCAATTAATTTCCTGGGCAACCACAAATGTTCCTGCCTCTCTGTTGCTGGGGTGTGCCAGAGGAACAGCCCCAGTCCCCCCCTTTCCTCCCCGGGCCAAGGACAAGCTTAAGCCTCAGGCTTTTACAGCTGCACAAACTTATGTTGAGGGAGGAGATGTTGGTTGTTGTGGGGGTTTTCTCTGGGCTTGTCTGGGCTTCTTTGGGACCTGTGAAGGTCCCAAAACACGGATGTAAGTGCTGCTGTGCTGCATGTCGCTGCTGGGTTTTCCTTGCAGTTCCTAGGACATTTGCAGATCCTTGATCCCTTGTACTCGGTGGGAGGTAAAAGGCAATTTCTTAATTGGTTTTTGGTCAACAGGCTTCCTGGGAGGTGTTTTACAGCCACCCTGTCCTGCTCTGGGTATGTGGGGGTCTGTGGGAACGCTGACCCTGCCTGTGCTGTGCCAGGGGCTGGAGGTGCCACATGGGGCAATGCTTTGGATGCATCCCAATCCAGCTCCTGGCCCCATACAAGGTGGGGGCAGGCAAAGAGCTGAGGGTGTACATCAGCTAATGCATCATATATGAGCCTGGGAACCTTGGCTCATTAGGCCAGGCTTTGGGCAGCCCCCAGTGAACCACCTCGAGGGATCTGAAGGTGTTCTGCATGCCTGAAACGCTGAGTGAGGGGTTAATGCAAAAAGCCAGGCGCTGAGCAGCTTCCAGCCATCAACCTGCTGCATATATGGGACTGGCATCATGTGTTAACCCGGGATGAAATCTTCCATACAGTCTTGCGGCTGTAGATGGAGCTCAGGGATATGCTTTCTCTTGCCCTTCACTGGCATCTCCTGTGGGCAGCAGTGTGGAGGCAGCCCAAGATACTCCTGAGCCCCTTATTGAGCAAAGTGGCATGATTTTGGGAGGCATTTTGGGCTGAGCATGGCTCTTGGAGGGGCAGCAGCAGAAAACATGCCCTATTTGAGCTACGCAGAGTCCTGTACCCAATAGGCAGCATCACTGCTCTCACTGGTGCTGCATCCCACCTCACAGCTGCACCAAGAAGAGGTGCTGGAGACCCAGAAAGACCAAGCAAACACAGCTTGGACAGCTGAATCCCCACTATGCAACATCTTAGTTTTGCCTACCCCATCAACACCACGGCAGCCCCAGCACTGTGGCTGGCTGCCCCTGCTGCTCTCCTCCTGCACTAGCAGCCCCCATGTCCCTGGGCCATGGCTGGAAGGTGGGGAGCAGAGCTGTTTCTTCAGGGCAGAAGGAGTTGATGCACATGTTGGAACTTGCTCCTAAACAAATTCTGCTCAAATTACTGTTGTTTTTCATCCCTCAAATGAAAGAAGTGGAGCGTGGAGGACCCTGAGCAGAGCATCACTGTGTCTGTGGTCTGCCAGGGCTTCATGAGCCCTTCTCCTTGTGTGGTGCTAGCTGTGGAAAAACAACCCTAAGTGAGCAATTGCATTTAGGAACAGCAAGATGAACTGAGACTGTGAGATTAAGATTGAGGGTATAGTTTGCTCATGACAACAGTGAGGGGTCAGGGTTCAATCGTAGACTCACAGAGTGGTTTGGGTTAGAAAGGACCTTAAAGCTCATCCAGTTCCAACCCACTGCCATGGGCAGGGACACCTTCCACTAGAGCAGGTTGCTCCAAGCCCCATCCAACCTGGCCTTGAACACTGCCAGGGATGGGGCAGCCACAGCTTCTCTGGGCAACCTGTGCCAGGGCCTCAGCACCCCCACAGGAACGAAATTCTTCCTTTTACCTAACCTAAATCTCCCCTGTTTAAGTTTAAACTCATCACCCTTTGTTCTATCGCTACAGTCCCTAAGGAAGAGTCCCTCTCCACCATTCTTGTAGGCCCCCTTCAGATACTGGAAGGCTGCTCTGAGATCTCCATGCAGCTTCCTTTCTCCAGGCTGAACAGCCCCAATGTTCTCAGCCTGCCTTCATACGGGAGGTGCTTCAGCCCCCTGATCATCCTTGTGGCCTCCTCTGGACTTGCTCCAACAGCTCCATGTCCTTCTTATGCTGAGGACACCAGAACTGCACACAGTGCTCCAAGTGAGGTCTCACAGATCAGAGTAGAGGGCAGGATCACCTCCTTTGACCTGCTGGTCATGCTTGTTTTGGTGCAGGTCTGGCTGTACTGCAGTGTCACCTTTCCCAAGCAGGACTTGGAGACTGTGCTGTCCTGGGAACAGTGTGAGCCGCTGGCGCACCTGGTGTCCCCCACTGCTGCTGGCCTCTCACCGCTGGAGACCTATTCTTGCTACCCACAGGCAGCCGGATGCTGAGCTGGATCGAGCGGGTGGTCCCCCAGCCCCCAGGGCCCCACCTGGTGGAGGAGACCCCCCTGGCCCCAGCTCCAGAGCAGGACCTGGAGCCACCTAGGGTGAGTGGGGAGCCCAGTTTAGGACGTAGCGGGCACCCTGCGGGCATGATGGAGGGATGCCCGGTGCGTCTGCAGCATCCTCAGGAGGGATGAGGGCCAGGATGTATCCCCACTCTGCAGCAGGAAGGATGGGGAGTCCCTGGGATTTACAGCCACCTTTGACCAGGGGACACTCTCCCCTTTCCTTGTTGTCTGACACCTTCTCTCTTTTACCCTGAAGGCACCAACAGGGAAGGCTGGTGGCCTCAGGGACGCTGCTGACTGCACACCCACCAAAGGTAAGGCCCCATGCAGTGGAACACACTGGCTTGGGCAGGGGATCAGCATTCCTTTGCTGGCTGGATCCCTCCTGGGTGGCATCCCAGGGGCTGCTGGAGCAGTGATGGGAGCTTTTGTTTTGTTTTTTTCCTGCTGCCATTGAAGAAATGGACAAGAAGGTGGGATTTGCAGTCCCTGAGGACCAAGGCTCTGTGTTTGAGAGGTATTGCCATTGCATCCTCCAGTGTACAGCATGGCTTGCTTGGGATTTTGCCTTCAGTTTTGGGGCTGGATGCCTGGGATGAGGGTTCCCCAGCCTGACTTGCCCTCTTCCCTCGCAGTGTGGGGAGCAGTGTACTCTCCTGGCTCTCCCAGGGACTGGAGAAGGTGATTCCCCAGCCAGTCCTGGCCCCAGGGACGCCGCAGGCACTTGGGAAGAGCTTCAAGACAAGCATCGATGTTCCCGATCAGGTAGGTGACAGATCCAGGCAATGGTCTGGCATACTGGGGCTTCTAGCTCTTTTTACCTTTTCTTCTTCTTTTTCCTCCTTCCCATCACGCTTCAATGCTAACTGGGAGCACTAAACCTGCCCTGCATGGGCTTCATCCCTGGGGAAAGGGCAGGTCTCCCTTGCATTCAGGATGAGCCTGCCTCGACTGCCAGGTGGTTGACGGCCTGTTTGGCTTTTCAGACGGAGGTCCAGGTCCTCAAGGATGAGGAAGAGGAAGCTCTGGGTAAGGAGAGCCAGGAGTCTGCAGTTTGCAGCATCCCAGGTCCCTTTCTGGGACTCCCCCATCCCACCTCCCCAGTCAGGCTGATGAGGGCACCAGGAGCTCCTGGCAGTGCAGGTCTCGGCTCTCCCCCGTGCCCATGACACTGCTCTCCTTGCAGAGATAATCCCCTTCGATGCAGAGGAGGACAAGCTGGACAACTGTGAGCCTGAGCCTGACTTGGATACTGCCACCGAGGAGTGGTGGGTCCCCGAGGAGGCTGTTGAGGGGGGTACGGGGTGGGGCACAGGATGAGCTCCCCAACCATGGCCACTCTCCCCTCTTGCAGGGCAGGAGTGCGGGTGTTCAACTGGCTGGTGCAGGGCTTCGAGAGGATGGTGCCACAGCCGGAGGTGCTGAAGAAGTTGGAGGTGAGCACTGCCCAGTGCAGGAGGCTGCAGGGCTGCTGGGCAGATGTGGTGGTGGAGTGGGCTCCCTGTCTTCATTCCACATGACCCGGATGGGATCCTGGAGAGGAAAACCCACAGGGAATTGAGCAGAGCAAAAAAGACTTTGAGGTGTGTCCCGTTGCTCCTCAGCCTGGCTGCGCCGAGGGGGACCCTTCATTTGGGACCTGCTGGTGCCAGCAATCAGGTGTCTGGGTCTAAGGGTCCTTGTCAAGGAAATCAGCCGAAACTGTAGTGGAGGGTGTGTGGGGCTGTGCACATGGGTCCCCTTGGGGTAGGGGACATGCCCACCCAAGGTGGTGAGGGGCCACATCCAGTGCTTTGGCATGTCCATTGGTCCCTCTGTCCCTCTGCAGCTGGAGCCGAAGCAGCACAAGTGTGAAGCGACAGCAGGAGGTGAGTGATCCCCTTCCCTGTGTGCCCTTTCAGAGGAGACACTCTGGAACACGGGTGCGGGCAGGCACCGGCACTGAGGCTGCCCCATCCCTGTGCCCCAGGGTGGGGCACACCAGGTCCCAGCATCACAGCGCTGCCCCTACACCACCTCTGTCCCCAAACTCCTGTGTCCTCATCCCGGGCTGGATCCTTGGGGGAGAAGCTGCCAGGGAGGTCCCCCAAGCCTGTCCTTCCATGGGAGGTGACCCTTCCTTGCTTGCTCCCCTTCCCCAACAATTTATATGATGACTGCTGCATTGCCTGTCCCCCTTCTCCTTCCCAATAAACCTGAGCAGGCACAAAAGGAACTAAAGCCCAGGCAAAGCCAAACAGCAGCATTTCAGCTGCCCAGAGCACCCCAGCAGCAGTGGAGCCAGCAGCGGCTGAGGTGCAGCCCGAGCCGGTGGCCACCCTCATCCCTCGGTCCTTGGCTGGGGATGGCAGCAGGTAACCACAATGGCAGCTTCTGTGTGGGTACCTGGCCAGAGGGGCAGTGCTATGGGAGCAGAGGGCCCGGCAGCCAGGTCTAACTGTGGTTTCTGGTCACCAGGGTGTTTGCCTGGTTGGTCCAGGGGCTGGAGAAGGTGATGCCGCAGCCAGTGACCAGGGAAAAGCAGGAGGCACAGGTATGCTGTGTGCTGGATAGGCAGAGGGCACGTGAACACCATGTCCCCAGCAGGGAGGGTGTCCCCTGCCATGCACATACCACTAGATCAGTGCAGGGACCTGATGTGGTTTAGGCTGTGCCCCTGCTCCTTCAAGAAAACAAATCCCCACGACCTGCTTAGTTAATGAAAACCAGGTTTTGGCTTCTGAGCAGCGAGAGCTCCCATAGTTTGTGCTTTCTTTACCGTTTCCTTGCCTTCCCGTGCAGCACTGGGTGGTGCCCAGGTCCTGTCACCTCACGGGGGTGTGGTCCAGCTCTAAGGAGAAGCAGGAGCAGTAGCTTTGCATGCTGTCCTTTCCTTCCCTTGCACCGCGGCAAGCTCACTGATGTGCTCCTACCATTTCCCATCATGTGTGGGGATGCTTGTCCCCATGGCCAAGCCAACCAACATGCGCCAAGAAATCATATGGGCTATTTAGCATAAAAGGGCCACTTTTACTGAAAATGGGGTGTTCAGAGTAAAAATTTGGGGTTATCGAAACACGGTATTTTCATGTTTCCCTTTTCCTACTGGCAGGGAGTGGATGCAGCAACTTTGAGTCCTGTGGAAGAAAGTAAGTGGTTGCTCTATCTCACCGTGCCGGTTTGCTTGTCGAGGTTATTGGGAAGGTTATTGGAAAGGTTGTTGGGAAGAGGCTTTTATCCCGCAGTCTGCCATGGGTGCCATCTCAGGAGTCCTGAGATCCCTGAGGTCCCCCCAGGAAGCCATAAGGAGCTGTTGCTTGGGAAGTGGGAGCAGATCCAGGGTTGTGGCTCAGGCTTGGCAAAACGCAGGCTGTGGGAGTCTCTGAGCACAGCATCCCCCATCCTTGGGCCTCAGGTTTTGAGGTTAGTGCTGATATCACTGCCTGTCCTCAAGATGTGCTGGAAGATGATTGCCAAACTCTGGGATTTGATCAAAGCATTACAAGGAAATTCAAACCTGCTGCCTTCATCACTCCTTTGGCATGGTTGTTATTGTACTGGAAGGTGTTTGCCAAGCCTGTGATATCTAAGGAGATAATTCGGGAAAACAATATCCTGTGATTAGCTGTGTTGGATGTGAGTCTGCATGGTGTAGGAAAACATCGTAGGGTTCACACTGCTTCTTGCCTGCCCGCGGAGGGGAATGAGTGCAGGCTCTGCAGGCAGACGGGGTTGGCTCCCCACACCAGCCACCTTCTGGGATGTTGAGGGAAACAGAAGACATGGCTGCCACTAGGGATGGACAGGGCAGGGGAGGTGCCCCACACCCCTGTGCAAGTGCTGCCCAGGAAACTGCGGTTGGTTAGGCTGTGGGAGCTGCTGGTGGAAGCAGGGACCTGCCATGGTACACACATATCCCTGTGCATCCCCCCAGGGATATGCCGGGAGGTAGATCCCACCGAGCCAGCAGCTGCTTGGTGGGATCGCAAGTGGGAAGTCCTGCGGGAAGGCATTTCTATGTGTGTCTGTACAAAGTGGAGACCTGAGCATTACCTTGGAAAGAGGCAAAGGCAGTGGGCATGTGAGGTCAGTCACACGTCTGTGTGCAGCTGACTGTGTTACAGCTCCCTTTGGTGCCTTGATGCATCTTGATGTGCCTGAGGAAGGGAGTGATTGGGTCAGCAGGAGATCTGCTCTGGCACCAAACTGCCAGCAAGCTCATTAATGTTTTCCTTCTCCTTTTGTTTCAGGGGGCAAAGGGGCTTAGTGCCTCTGAAACAAATGGAAAACGAAGACCATGACCAGCCAGCCCTTCCCACAACCCAATGAGACCAATCCGAGGAGAGAGTGCAGCTGGGGAGGAAGAGCAAAGGGCAATCTGCAAATGGTCCCTAGCTCCTTCCCAGCCAGGGTGGCGGGACGCGAGGCTGGTCAGGGATGCTGGCTGTGTGTCCCCAGTCCTGGGACTGTCCCATCTTCACTTCTTCTTGGCTCTGGGAACCAGAGCTATTGTTTTCGCAGGATGATATATATGAAACTGGAGCTATAGTTACTAGGAGGGTAGAAATGCATCACTTAGAGGCAGAAAGCCTCTTGCTGCAGCCTTCCAGCACTCCTGGCCCTCTCCCACCCCACCAAGCATCTGAATATTCACCCCTGAGACCTCCAGCTGAAGCCCACAGGTTTCTTTTATTTGACTGCTGCCTCTGAGGTGCAATATCATAAAGCTCTTTAAGCTCTCATCAGCCTCTTACTGCTTTTCTTCCATTAACTGGGTGTTTTCTCCCAGTGAGTGGAAAGGGCTCTGGTTTGCAGCCACCAGTGCAGGTGAGTGAGGTTAATCTTTAGGTGGGTAGGTAGGAGTTAATGGTTAAAAGCCTTTTCCTGAGCTCTCCGTGTAGGACAACTTACCCCAGACTTTCTTTACCCTCAACTATAGGTGCTCCTGAAGCTCACAGCTCCTCAGGTGCAGCATTAACTGTGGCGGCAGGAATGTCCTGGCATGGGAAGGGATCCCAGGGGCTGCTTGCAGCCCAGAGGTGTGCAGGGCCTCTGGTCTGGATGGGGTGAGGGTCCCTACACCCCAGGGTTTTAGTAAAGACCTTAAAATCACAGAATGGTGTTTGGGTTGGAAGGGACTTTAAAGCTCATCCAGGTCCAAACCCCTGCCACAGGCAGAGACACCTTCCACTAGAGCAGGTTGTTCAAACCCCCGTCCAAGCTGGCCTTGAACACTGCCAGGGATGGGGCAGCCACAGCTTCTCCGGGCAACCTGTGCCAGGGCCTCACCCTCACGGGGAAGAACTTCTGCCTAACAGCTCATCTCAGGCATGACCTAACCCTCTGCCCGGTTAAAGCCATTCCCCCTTGTCCTGTCCCTACAGAGCTTAGTAAAAAGTCTTTCTCATCTTTTGTATAATCCCCTGTATATACTGAAAGGCCACGATAAAGTCTCCCACCATCTTATTGCACCTCTAGGCAGCCGTAACAATGAGCCATGAGCAAACAAGCATTCTGAGATCCATCCTCTGTATTTATAATGAACCCTGCTGATACCAGGCTACAATTTTAGTATTTGCTCAATTTTCATATAATGTCTCCGAAGTTGTGGCATGTTTTAAAAGTAATTTCCCTGATTGCTGTGCCGTGTTTTAATTAATGGGGATCTAGAGGGAACAGGCTGAAGGCAGCACAGGCACTGTGGGGTGGGTAAATGCAGTGCAGACCAGCCATAGGTGTGTTTCCTGACTTTCTGTAGTTGAATTTGTGTGTTTGCTACGAGCTTCAGTGTGGATATGTAAGTTTTGTTCTCAGGCAGACCTCAAAATAAACTGGTTTTACAGTAAGCGATGTGCTTCCTCCTCCTGTTTCTCTGGTGTGTGCCTGATGTGGTAGCGGGGTACCCCTGGGACATGGAGAGGGCTCGTCATGAGTCAGACCTGGGCTCTTCCCTTTGAAGCCTCCCCAGTAACACACCAGGAACTGGGGCTGCACAGGTCTCTGTGAACTGAGAGGTGCTTCAGTCCTGGCATGCGGCAGCATCTCACCATTGAGCAGAGAAACCCTGGGATCTGCCCTAGCTCTACCCCTGGGCTCTCGAAAATGCACTGCTCACTTCATCACCTGCCTTCCACCATTCCCATTTCAGTTCATATTGTCGCTGAGGAACCCAAGGAGACAGACCTCATCCTGGAAGAGATCGATGGTGACTGGAGTAACGAAGCCACGTGTGAGATGATGGCCTGGGATGTCAAGGCTGAACTGGTGGCAGATACTCATCCCCTTCCCCCCATACAGGAGGAACCTCAGGAAGAAGAAAATAGGTAGGAAGAAGAGAGAGGCTGTTGATGGGCAGCTGTACATGCTCTCTGACCACCAGCATCATGGCCATCGGAGGGGATGAGCATGTTCCTGGGCATCCCTGCTTGCTAGCACTGGTGGTGGAGCTGGCAGCAGGCGGCTGAGGTGCCTGTTTCCAAAGAAGGGAGCATGAGAAGGACCCAAAAGCTGTTTGAGCAAATGGGCTTTCCTTCTGGTGCTGAGATTTGGGTTGGGGCAGGCAGTGGCAGAGCTGGGAACGCGATGCTTCACTTTGCCCTGCAGAGGACAGCTAAAGGATGCCCTTAAAATCATAGAATCACAGAGTGGTTTGGGTTGGAAAGGACCTTAAAGCTCATCCAGTTCCAACCCCCTCACACAGGCAGGGACACCTTTCACTAGACCAGGTTGCTCCAAGCCCCTGTGTCCAACCTGGCCTTGAACACTGCCAGGGATGGGGCAGCCACAGTTTATCTGGGCAACCTGTGCCAGGGCCTCAGCACCCTCACGGGGAAGAACTTCTTCCCAAGATCTCATCTCAATCTCCCCTCTGTCATTTTAAAACCATTCCCCTTTGACCTGTCCCTACAGGTCCTTGTCCAAAGCCCCTCTCCAGGTTTCTTGTAGCCCCTTTAGGCACTGGAGCTGCTCTAAGGTCTCCCCTTAAGGAGCCTTCTCTTCTCCAGGCTGAACAAGCCCAGATCTCTCAGCCTGTTTCCAAGCAGAGGTGCTCCAGTCCCTGGTCACCCTGGTGGCCTCCTCTGGACTTGCTCCAACAGCTCCACATGCCTTTTGTGCTCGGAGCCCCAGAGCTGAATTTTTGGGCCTTGTTCCCACCAATTGTGCACCCAACTGTCATGACATTTGGAAACAGCACTCTATATAATTCATCCTACTTCTTCCAAAACAAAACCCTGTCAAGGTCCTTCCCAGGGCTGGGCAATGTTTTCGAATCTGTGATTAGGCTGCATTGCAGCAGGGGAATGAGAGATATCCATGCACGCCGTCCAAGGGCTTGGGAGCCCCCCAGGTGCTCCCTGAGCCTAGTGCACATGCAGGGGTGGGCGTGCAGTGGTCTCCACTTCCAGCATGGACAATGATCAACTGCACTAAGCACAAGCCAGAACTTCTGCTCTGGTTCCCCCTTCTGACCAGCTGGTCCAGGGACACCATCTCAACCAGGCTGTCCCTTCTCCCCTGAAGGACCACGAGGGCCAGGATGACCAGTATCACCAACTGGTCCAGGCAGTCCAGGTGGTCCAGGCAGGCCAGGATCACCAGGAGGCCCCTCAATATCTTTTGGTCCTGAAACTCCTGGCGTTCCTGGGAATCCAGGGAGGCCTTGTTTTTCCCTCTGATTCCTTGGTGTCCAGCAAGCCCTGGAAGTCCATGAATTTCTGGAGGACCAAGAAACACTAGACAGGTTAAAAAGCTATTTTTCAGACTTTTTTCCCTTTCGTATAGGAGCCTGAGAAGCTGTGGGCCGCAGCATGTCCTGTGCTGGAGGGTGGATTTCCCTGTTCATACAGGGAGGTTTTGGTCAAAATCAGCAGCAAGTGACCCCTAAGCACATCCTCTCCCCATGCTGCAGGGGGAATTTGATGGCTCAAGGACTCTGGTTATTCATTCCCAAACTTTTTCCCGTTCTTTCTCCTGCCAGCCTGAGGCTGCAGATAGTAATGGGCTGTGAGCACCATGTGCCCACCCTGCAGATGCTGGCTTGTGGATGCAGGGAGAGCATGTCTGGGCTGCATACTGTCAGTGCTCCTCTTGTGAGGTTCAGACACACTTTTTGGATTTCACCTAATGAGTTTCTCCTTCCCAGGCTGTGGTCGTGCTCCCTGAGTGCTGGTGAGGAGGAAGAGGAAATGGAGCAGGATGGGGAGGAAGAGGAGGAGGAGGAGGGGAAGAGGGAGGAGGAGTTGGAGGAGAGTGCGGGGTGAGTGGCTTCTGTTGCCT
This sequence comes from Strigops habroptila, assembly GCF_004027225.2. NCBI lineage: Eukaryota > Metazoa > Chordata > Aves > Psittaciformes > Psittacidae > Strigops > Strigops habroptila. The sequence continues at coordinate 21,951,456 of NC_044302.2, forward strand.
TGATGGCTTTGTTGGGATGAACGTGACTGCAGTTGTTCAGCTGCGTTCACAAGCCGGAGAGGCTGAAACACCCGAGGATGAGCGGAGAGACCCAGCCTGGGGGGGGACTGGGGATGCCCTCGGGAGGAGGGATGCGTTCAGGAGGGGTGTGTTCAGGAGAGGTGTGTTCAGGAAGGACGTGTTCAGGAGGGATGAATTCAGGAGAGGTGTGTTCAGGAGGGATGTGTTTGGGAGGAGGGATGTGCTTGGGAGGAGGGATGTGTTTGGGAGGAGGAATGCGTTTAGGTGGGATGTGTTTGGGAGGACGGATGCGCTCAGGAGCTGTGTGTTCAGGAGGAATGCGTTTGGGACAGGTGCATTCAGGAGGGGTGCCTCCAGGAGGGATGTGTTCAGGAGGGTTGTTTTCAGCGTTCAGGGGGGATGCTTTCACAAACAGGCTTGCCCTGGGCTCGCTGCTGACGCGGCACCTGATGCCAGGCGAGTGTCTCCTGGTGACCCAGGCTCCATCTCCATCGCCTGTGTCAACCGCAGCCCCAGCCATCCCCTCTCGCGGGTCTGTGGCAACCGCAGCCCCAGCCATCCCCTCTCGCGGGTCTGAACAGGGACCCGGCTTGTGCCTTCCTTGGGAGCACCCAGCTCCTGGAGACGATCCATGTGATTTAAAACCATATCCATTAGCTCAGGGCAGTCAGGATGATTAAGGAGTTTATGGAGCTGAATTTAAAGATAGGATTGTGTGTTGCGCCTGCAAATGCTTCCTAATACAAGCAGGTACAAGTTTACATTGTTTTTCTTGTTGTGGAAAATAGCCCAGTTATTGCCAGTGGTTGTAGGTGGTGACTTTGGTCTAGATGGTATTTTGAAAAATCTTTCCACCTGGTTTAGAGGCTTGCTCTGATTTCAGATGAGATAAACATTTAGGGATTTACTACCTAGTGCTACAATATTATTCTCTATAATTCTTCTGAAATAGCTGAAAATGCTCAATTAGTCAATGTTTAACCCATATCTTTTTATTTCATCGTAAAATGTTCCTAGAGCTCCACTGGAGATGCTTGAGCTTCAGTTGCTGGGTGAATGAGATGCTGCTCCATGCCTCACTGTGTTTGTTCATGGGAAAAGAGAGACACTGGCGGGTTTTCTAGGTTAGGATAAAAGACTTGTGATAGCATTTGAAGGGAGCCTATTTAAATAAAAATAACGGGGGGGGGGGGGGCATGGTGTTGGAGATTATTAAAAACAATTTTAAAAAGACCTTGGAAAATAACAGCTTTTCAAGGCACAGAGATAAAAGAGAAAAGGATCCACTGCTTGTTTACATACCTCTTCTGACTTAGGACCTGCCAAGGATGCAGGAAGATGTTTCTTTTGGTTTTTCAATTTTCCTGCATGTAGGTGTCGAACGATATTTTCATTATCCCCAGTCCCTGCTTTGCATTTCTCTCCAGGGAAGAGCACATCAGGAGATAAACATGCAGAACAACATGATGAGGCTTGGGTTTTTTTCAGTTATGGTTATATTAAACCACTAAAATCGACCTTGTGAGCCCCCTTTGCAGAATGGTGGAGCTGTGGTCTGCATTTGCTGCAGGAGGAGAAGGAGGATTACGCATCCTGGTGGTGTCTTGCACAGGCAGACATGGGGTTCAGATGGTGCTTGCAGGGCAGCCTTGCCATGAAATCAGACTCTCAGCTTTTTATGTGGTAAATCTTCATTGCATGAGAAATCATTCTGCACAGCAGGAGGAACGTACTACGTGTAATTTTCTGCATATGCAATTTTTGTTTATGCATTTGCAATACTCTGCATTATTTATGTACCTCTCATGTGGTCTCCCATGTAGTGTGTTTTCCAAGTCCATCCCCTCTAACCTAAGCAGCAATATTTTGGGTACCATTTTTGGTACCCAAATGAAGATTTCTGTGGTATTGTTCACCAGCAAATACGGCTCATGGTGCCCCACAAAACTGGGAGCACCACGCATCATCCCCACGGATGGGATGTCCCATCTGCAATGTGTGCAACCTCGGAAAAGGTAGAAGTGAGGGCACTTGTCTCTGCTTGTCTTCCGCCCAGACCCCTGCTGCTGTCACCTTGTCTTGCTGCTGAGGAGGATGTGGAGGAAGTCTACTTTGCAGAGGAGGCCTTCAGGATTGAGCAGCTGGAAGAAGCTGAGATAAGTGATCTCGAAGGTGCTTTTATACAGGTACAGCATCGCTCCCTGCCTGGGCTCAGGTCTGCAATAAGCTCTTGCTGCCCGGTGTTTGCCAGGGTCTCACAGCTTGTCTGGAGGGATGCGGTGCCCTGGTGAGGAGCAGGGACCAGGATGGGCACTGGAAATGTTTCCCGCAAGGACATCCCCATCTCTGAACCCGAGACAGCAGCAGTAGCTGTGCACAAAGGGAGGGATGCTTTCACCCTAGAATGGTGGTGCTGAACAACAAGCTGAGAGGCTGGAAAATGACAGGGCGAGGATTAGGGGGGTATGGGACACCTAATCAAGCTGCAAAGTCTGCTCTCTTACAGACAGAGCAGGTCTTGCTCTCCTTAAAAAGGCTCTTTTCATTTTGAAGGTGGAAGAGGAGACAGCTGAAGCTACTGAAACCGATGCTGAAGGTATAATATATAGCAGCATAATGGCAAATTAGGGAGACCCAAAGCAGCCAATGCAATGCCCAGTGAGGAGAAAATACCACTGCTCCCTCCTCAGGCAGCTTAGTCTTCTGCAGCATGGCCTGTGTGGGGCATCAGGGCTTTCCACGGGCTTAAAGCATCCCATGGGCACTGAACGATGGCAATGTTGTCAGCAGCTGGAGCCAGCTCTGGAAGGCTGGTGCTTGCACAGTCCTTAGTCTTGACTAAGCAATATCTGATGTGAAGGAAGAGTTTCTCCTTCAGCTGGAAAACTTAGAGGGAGGATAAAAAGTATTTTCTCTACCACTTTGCTCAATTTAGGAAACAACCAGTGACGTAAAGTAAGGAGATAAGGGATTGGTAATGAAAATGGGGTGGTGAGCTTTTATCACAGCCTGAGTGAGCACAGGAAGGTCCTGGCATAAGTCCACTGACAGCAGGGGAGTTGCACAAGGGATGGCTTGACCTGAGCCCTGGAACAGCCTGGAGATTCCTCTGCTGGTGCAGCCCTTGCAGAACCCCCTGCTCTTGCAGCAGTGCTAGAAAAGCTCGTGGTAGAATGCTCACCACCACTGTCATGTGCCACCAACATCTGTGAGCAACAGGCAGCAACAAACCCCATAGCCCTATGTTTCTCTGCGCTGACATAACCGTCTCGTCTCAAACCACTTTGTGTTTTATTGCAGCTTCAGATGACCTGTCCCTTGCTTGAAGCACCTAGGCACCTAGCAGCATGGCCAGGCGTGCCCAAGACGTCGAGCTAGATCGGCTGGTGCATGACAAGCCGCTGGCTGGGGTGGATTCCTCCCCTCCTGGCCGTGGTGTGCTAGAGCAGCTCCCCAATGTCCCCAGCTACCGAGCCACTGCTGCCTCCCACATCCCAGTCCTTGTCACCAGCAAGCCCAAGGCTGAAGCTGTCAACCCCAACTTTTGCCATGAGGAGCAACCTCCCCTAGGTATTAGAGATGTTGGCTTTGATGATGAGCTTGCATAGCTTGAGGGAGGCAAGGAAGTATTCCTGCAGTACTTGCTTTTTGGGGAATAAACATAATCAAAGCACGCTTCATGTTGCAGCAGAGAGATGGGATAATAGAATTCACGCTTTTTCTGCTTCCGTCTCATCACTATGTGCCTTTCCAGCTAACCCCTAGAGAACGTTTGCAGATGACATAATAACATGCTATATGTCTGAACTTGCTTGACCAAAAATTCTCCTGAAAGAAATGCTGGCAGAGGGTTTAAGATCTGCTGCATGCACAGTTTTCTCCTTAGCACCTGTGCAACCCAACCCTACTAAGAGGAGAGCAGGATGGAAGTTTGTTCTTCATGGTTTAACCCAGAAGCACAAATTCTGTTTCTGTAGCTTTGCTTTGCCTTGTTTTTAACCAGCAAGCCAAATTCTGCTGCTTTTCTTTACATGCAATGTGATTTTAACTTTGAACCCCAAATAGGTCTTTTCTTGGTGATCTGATGGAACCACACTCTCATCCACTGGTCCCATATTGTGTGAGACAGGAGGGGATGTGCGGGGACTTTCAGACGTGTGACACACACACAACCCTCCCCCCCCCTTAGAAGGAATCCTGAAGGAACTCATTGCATTTTGTTATATAGCTAAGAAAAGAGATGACACTTTTCAGCCTGGCTGGCTGTGGGGTCTAGCCAAGATAACCCCCAGCACCGTTTCTCCCTCAGGCAATTGAGGAGCATCTCTCTTTCCCTCACTATAAACATCCAACCTTCCTGCTTCTAACCCTGCAGGTTAGAAGCATATATTACCTCTGCAAAAGAGAGAGGCCCTAAGTGCTTATTTATATAGTGCCTTATTCTGCATGAAAAGCAAATGCTCATTGAATTTGGAGCTTGCATGATCCATATGTTTATGTTCAGAAGACCCAGGAGATGTTTCCGGACCCTGGGAGGGAGGTTTGCAGCTGGAAATCCTGGGTTCCTGTTTGACACCTGCAGCTGGTAATTCTTGTCTCCACCATGTTCCAAACTGTGGGAACCCAATGCTTGGACAGAGTAGTTGCAATCACTGCAAGCTGGGAAAGCAGAAGGGGAGCAGGTGGCAGTTCTTATGGTGTTAAACACTGGGGAAAAGGAGAAAGAAATGCTCCAAAGCGTTAGGAGAAAGGAGTGCCGGGCGAGGAGGGAATGGGAGGAAAGAAGAGTCCTTCTGGAATGCTGTGAGGTTTGGAGGCAGCTCCGTGGAGGCAATGGGGTTTGGGGGTGCTGGGCCCTGCACCCCTCTCACCTGCCGTTATTGACCTTCTCCACGGGCCAGGTACTTACCCCACTGTGGGCATCAAGGATGTGGACAGGAGAGGCGACGCGGTGGAGGACGACGGGACCCACTTACCGGTGCCCACCGCCACCAGTAACATGCTGGCGGTGCCCAGAGTGGCTCCGGCATCCCCCAGGTATGGCTCTGCCCCAGCACATCCAGAGTCCCAGGGCTTTAACCCCCTGACAGTGCCAGTACAGGAGATTTCATACAACTGTATGGAGCGACCTGCTCCTGGCAGGTTTGGATAGTGAGCCCTGTCTGTGTGTCCTCCTGGAGGTGGGCTCTATCCTCAAGCCGTGGTCAGATCCCATTTCTTGTCCCACACATCTGTGCTCCCAAATTCAGAGTGCACAGGGTATGTGTGCTGCCTATGGGCCTTCATCATAAATCCCAACAATTATGACCTTGTATTTTTCCTGGAAGAATTTACAGCATCTCCCCTCTGGGTTTGTGCCTTCAGATCAAGGATGCTCAGAGAGGGGGAAGGTTGATGAACAGGGCAGACTATTCTTCTGAGAAGGAGAAGTCCACCAGGTGAGGCTGTGTAACTCCTCTCTCCCTGGGATGTGTGACTTTGCTGCAGATGCTCACCCACCTCTGAACCAAGGTCAAGGTGCTGGGCTTTCTGTTATGCCTTCAACCAACATAGAAATGAACAATTCATATTAACACCCATGTCATGCATCTGAGAACATCTTTGACATCTTAGGAGCTCAGGATCCAGCAACCCAAAGGCACAACCTTAGTTTATTTAAAGCCACTTACCTTTGTACAATTCAGTCCCCACCATAGTTTCTTATCAAGTCTTTCATCAAGATCTTATTGTGGCTTTTCGATATGTAAAGGGAGGCTTATAAGAAAGATGGAGAAAGACTTTTGACAAGGGTCTGTAGGGATAGGGCAAGGGGGAATGTCTTTAACCTGCCAGAGGGGAGATTGAGATGAGATTTTAGGCAGAAGTTCTTCCCTGTGAGGGTGGTGAGGCCCTGGCACAGGTTGCCCAGAGAAGCTGTGGCTGCCCCATCCCTGGCAGTGTTCAAGGCCAGGTTGGATGGGGCTTGGGGCAACCTGGCTTAGTGGAAGGTGTCCCTGTCCATGGCAGGGGCTTGGATCTTTGAAGAAATATTCCGTGCTCCTATGGTTCCCCATAGAGCTATTTTTTGGAGCACCTCAGTTTTCTCATGCTATTTTCTACCAGTTTCTTAAAGCAGGTTGTATATTTGCGATTACACGTATGAGCACGTGAAACTTTCTGCTGTGTATCTAGGTAGTGTCTCTCAAGACAACACTGGAGATCCCTTGTTAGAGGTTGAGATGTTTAAAAGCAACCACCTCCTGTTTTGCTACATCAAGAAATAAAATTTCAGCCTTCTGAATCAGAAAGAAAACGCTTGGCTCTGGTTGATATTTTCAGAGGAAGAGGACATCAACTCTGCATTGAGTAATCATCCATTTGTCCTAAGTCACTTTTATTGCCCACAGTCTTGAGTTCTTTCCTACAAGAGTCTGTGAAGGATTAGGGTTAACATTGTTTAGACAGAGTCAGGAAAGACTCACCACAAACGAGCCACACGAGAGGTCTGGAAGTCCTGTCCCAAAAAGCATCCCCTGCAGCTGAACTGTATCAAAGAACTGAATGTTTTCCAGGGGATTTTCAGGAAAGGTTCCTTCTTTAACATGGATGATTGAGAACCTGTTAGACCTGCCAAGGTTTTGGACTTGTGGTTGCACATAAATGAACTTCTCTATGGAACTTAACATCCCAGTTTTCCTTTGAGCCCTTTACCCACCAGTTTCCACAATCCACTGAAGTTTGCATTGCTTTTCGGGTAGCTCCTGCTCCTTCTCATATCTCTGTCCACTGGGAACACAGATGAGCTACAGGCACTATGCAAAATACTAAGGGATGTGCCCTGCGCCTTTGAATTTACTGCCTTCTTGGGGACATTTTTTGTCTTTTACATCTTTCTGAGGGCATCCATCAATCTGAAGCAAAAAGAGGCATTTTTTCCCAGGCGGATGTTGGCACACAAACTTTGCATGTACTTGGAGGGCAACTACATGAGCTCTGTGGCCTATGGGGACCCATGCCACAGGCAAAGAGGGAGGTGGCATTACCCTCTCTACAGGGTCCCCCTTAGAGAGCAAGAGGCCATTGAGCTGTTGATGTAGGCATCTTGGGCTTGCTTATGCATGAGGATGGGCAATGGGGCAGCATGATGCCCCAAAGGGACAGAGCCAGGGGAAGGGCGGCTGGAGACTGGAGAGAGGTGATAGATGATGTCTTAACAACATCACAGACCTTAGCAGGACTTTTTCTCCAAAATGATGTGGTTTTGGGAACCTCTCCAACCACATCTGAGGTTACTTTGACATGGGGGTTGGTGGTTTTCGTCTGCCCCTGCAGTGCGCACTTGAGGTTTCGTTGGGCTTGATCATCTGCTCCCCTTCCCAGCAGGGCATATCTGAGAGCCATTGAGGTTGGAGATGGGTGGGTTTGTAACATCCTGCTTTCTTCAGAAGATCACTGATGGCAGGATGACCTCCCTTGGTGTCCTGCTTGCTTGTGCTCCACATGCACACTGAGCCATTTTGCACCAGGGCCAGTGAGATCCTGGTTAATTTAGAGCAACTGCTGTGGTGGCAGAAGACAATTTCTGTGTTGCAGTTACAACTCTGGACTTGCCTGCAGGTTGCTGTCCAGATTTTTGCCATGATTGTCATCTTCACATCCGCCTCTCCTTCTGCCACTTTGCTCACCCACAAGTAAGGAAGTTGCCCCTGAAAGCTGTCTGTACCAAAGGGAGCCACCAGCTGTGTTAGCACATATCTTCTAGGAAGATGTCAGCTGCTACTGCCTCATCATCACTAGGACAGTGTTCATAGGGCTCCTCTTGAACCTCTTGAAGCCGTTCTCAGCAAGTTGAACTTTACACTTGGCTTTGGAGGTGTCAGCAGCAGTTGAAAGGTCCATGTTATGTACCTGCTGCTCTGCAATTCACTCTTTGCCTAGGGGATTTCAGGTCCTACGGAGCCAGCTCAGAGCCAGGCAGTTTCCCCAGAACCTTCTCCTTTTTCCAGTTTCATTCTGTTTCTCCACCTTACCCGTATTGCATTTCCCTTGCCCACTTCTCGAAGTGCAGTGGTGTGATGGTGTGGCACTAGGGACGAGCACAGACTGGTGCCTGCCCTATGTGGATCCTGCTGGGTGCCCAAAATGGGTTGAAAAATGGTCTGGGTGGTGCCCAGGAAGAAACAGGGCTTTAGCAGCAAAGGAGGGGGTGGTTTGTTCTCATTCACTTCAGGCAACGCCAAAAAATGGGGGAAAACTGACCCTGGCTGGAGCAGGGGAAGCGGAAAACAGATGAGACCTGGGAGGAGGAGGAGGAAGAGTTGCTGAATGAGGGTGGGGGAGAAGCCAAACTTTGGTCGCTGTGTTTGTGTCCACAGGAGGAAGCTACTGGCCCCGAAGGATGGTCTGGAGGAGAGAGTGAGCCAGTCCCCAACCCGAGCACTACTGGGCTGCGATGAGAAGCAGAATGAAAGGTGCGTGGTGGGGCTGAGAAGCTCCTGATCAGCTTTGGGGGTTCAGATCCCAGTGCTCTGGTGGAAATAGCAAAGATCCTAGGAGTCCTGGGATACCAAAGGGAGAGAGAGCTGCCTTCTCTGGGAAGCAAAGGCTTGGGGAGAGCATGCACCTCCTCATAGGGCAGGGCTTTGCCTTCTTCCTGGGCAGAAATTGTTGTGCCACTTAACGCAATGAACTAGCCTGGAGCTAAAGCAACAGGCTTGTTTCTGTCCTCCCTCCTAGTGGTGGTCCTTGGCCATGCTAGGTGAGCATCCTGGTCTGAATCAATCATAGAATCATGGAATCCTAGAATGGTTCAGGTTGGAAGGGACCTTAAAGCTCATCCAGTTCCAAACCCCTGCCATGGGCAGAGGCACCTTCCACTAGACCAGGTTGCTCCAAGCCCTGTCCAAGCTGGCCTTGAACACTGCCAGGGATGGAACATTCACAACCTGGTTTTATTAAAGAGGCTGAAAAGAGACACTACAGTTTGTAAATTCAGGGGTTTGGCGCATATTTTCATCCCATAGTTCTTCCAAAATCATCTCCCAACCACATGCAATCCAGCATGGGATCTTGATGCTTCCCAAGTCTCTCTGAGGGCAAGAATGAGGCTTGGGCTGGTGCTATTTGACAGTATCTTACTGAAACCACCTTAGCTTGTGTTCTGATTACACAATAACCAAATAAACATGGGTAAATCCTAAATCAGGATCCTGTAGCTTAAAAAATGGGCCACGACCCTGCCCTTGAGCTTTCCTACCTGCATGAGATGCCTGGTGGTTTGCTCACAGCCTGCCAGAGCGCATCGGTTCAGCCACGAGCCTGAGCAGCACCATCATCAACAACCGGCTCCAGGAGCTGGTGAGGCTTTTCAAGGAGAGGACCGAGAAGGTGAAGGAGAAGCTGACCGACCCTGATATCACCTCAGATGAAGAGAGCCCGACGGCATGTGAGTTCGAGTGGGGCTGGGTCCCCACACATGCTGTGTTTTCAGGGAGACAGCTGCTTTGTTGACAGGTTAAAGACCTTAAAACACATTGCAGCAAGAAGATTTTCTGTTCTTTCAAACAACTGTGTGGCCTCTCCCAGCTCCCGCCAAGCCAGCACTGCCAGCAGCGCCAGCGCCTCCCCCAGGAGGGCAGCCAGAGGGGGAGAAGGTGGCAGAAGAGGAGCACTACTGCGAGATGCTGTGCTGCACGTTCAAGCACCGGCCCTGGCTGGACCGCCTGAGAAACTACCAGTTCCCCAGCAGCATTGACCCGCTTACCAGTGAGTGATGGAGCATGGCCACTGGGCTGGTGAGGCAGCCAGAAAGGGTGAGGAGGGGAGGAGGTGTGAGAGATGAGATCTTGTAGAGAAGGGAGGTCAACTAAGCAAGGACCAACTTACAGATGTCTGCTAAAAAACAGTCTTAAATTCCCCTGCGAGGCACAGGCTTTCCTAAATACTTCCCCTTAGCTGTGGGTGTCAGAAGCATGACCAGGAGGGGAAAGAGCAGCAGCTTTCTGCTGTTTTTCAGGCTTTTTAGTGGGAAAATGCTGTCCCTGTGGTGTGGGCATCCCAAATAAAACTAAAAATCACAACAGAAAAATCTACTGTCTGGTGGACACCCCTCAGGAGCTCAGCTCCTTCCAGGATCTTTGCTGTTTCACAGCCATTTCAAAGCCCTCAGGCTCTGGCAGATGGCCATCTGCTCAGCACAGCCTGAGGAGGGAAAGAAAAGCAAGAAAGTAGAGAGCAAAGCAAAAGAAAACCTACTTGAACCAGCAAAGTTAGAAGAGGCTTTGTGACAAAAAGCAATGTGCTCTGCAGCTGGTGGCATTCACTTTGCATCTAGAGCCCAGCTCACTTGCAATTAAACACTGTCTGTATTTAATAGAGACCTCTTGCAGGTTTCCCTGTGCCACTCGGAGCAGGTCAGGGGGATTAAAAGCCCTTTGTGTAGTGGATTTCCACAGATGAGGGACGTGTGCCCTGCTAATTGCAGTGTGGTTCCTGTGCACAGATCTGATGTACGTGCTGTGGTTGTTCTTCGTTGTCATGGCCTGGAACTGGAACTGCTGGTTGATCCCTGTCCGCTGGGCTTTCCCCTACCAGACACAAGCAAACATCCACTGCTGGCTGTTCATCGACTATCTCTGCGACCTCATCTATCTGCTGGACATCCTCATCTTTCAGACCCGGCTACAGTTCGTGCGGGGGGGAGATATAATAGTGAGTGGCAGGGCTGCATCCCCATGCTGGGGACTGGCTGGGGGACCCCTGTCCCCCTGAGCAACATGGGTACTGCTGCTCCATGATCTCTGAGTCGAGCTTTCCCACCAGGGCTGTGTCTGCTCTTGGAGGACTGCAAGCACCTCTCCTGCCATGTAATAAGCTGGCAGTCTTTTTTTGCCGTGAAGTCATATATTTTTGCTCTGAAGTCAACACCAGCCTATCTAGAAAGCATGTGTGCCCACACATGGCAGCCCCATTCCTGGGTAGGAATGCTCAGAGGGTGCTGCTTCATGGAGCAGTGCTCCCAGCAGTGTGGTGCTAACCATGAGCAGATGGCATGATAAATGTGTTTCATATAAAGGAGCACAACTAGGCAGAATGCATTAGCAACATGACAAGAGCCATTGCAATCTGAATGCACAGATCACTCACCAGAGATAAGTGAAAGCCCCTGATTCCATTTCCATATCCAATTAAATAAGCTGGGAAAAATCATATCTTGAGGGTACAGCCTTCCCATGGCCCACAGAAACGGTCAGATCTGTAAATCTGATTTTTGTGGCACTAGCACTGTGATGTACTTTCTCTGGGATGCAAAATGAGCATGGGATGGCCCAAGATAGGATGGGAAGATGGCATACAGCCAGGTGTTCTCTTGGCGTGACCAGGATGGTCATGCCTAGCTTTCCTCTTCTGCTCCTCTTGCTTTGCTCCCTTTCCTGGGCACAAAGGGAGCATCTTCCCTGTTGTAGTGCAGAAAAGGAAAGCCAGGCATGAGCATGTTGGCCATGACTTTAGTTTCTGCAAGCAATGATCAACCTTGCTCTCTCTCTCCTTCCTCTGCCCAACCAGAGCGATAAAAAGGCCATGAAGGAGAACTACCTGCGATCACAACGCTTCAAGGTTTGACATCATTTTACTTACAAATCTGAATCTTCAGTGTGAACCATGGCTTGCAGCTCCCCCCCCATTATGCCTGCGGGTCCTCACTTTGTGGGTGCCTCTCTTTGTGTGGATTTCAGATGGATATGGTGTGCCTCCTGCCCCTGGATTTCTTCTACTTCAAAGTTGGTGTCAACCCACTTCTGCGCTTTCCTCGCTGTCTGAAGGTAAATCTGAGCTTACAAAACCAGGCAGTACACTAGTTGCAGTGGATGTGAAGGAGTCCCATGCTGGTTGGGGTAAGCTGTGGCTTGCTATGCTCATTGATGGTGACAAGAGGGTTGTAAAATGGATGGGAAGTCTTGACCCAAAGACTTTGAGGAGCTGTTGGTCAAGCACTGTATTTCAATCTTGAAACACGCTCACATATGAATAGAAGGGTGCTCATAGGTGGAACCAAATCTGTCTGTGGCAGTTCAAGCTGCAGAGGGGCTACAGGAGAGAAACGGAGGGGTAGTGGGGCTTTATGGAAATGTAACTCTCCTGGTGGGTGTCACAAGAAGCTGGAGCACGTTGGAGCATGCTGCTTTCCTTCTCCTCCAGTACATGGCCTTCTTCGAGTTCAACAACCGCCTGGAGGCTATCCTGACCAAAGCATACATCTACAGGTGAGGGGAAGGGAGGGAGAGACTGTGGAGTTGCAGTTTGCTACTGGGAAAGAAGGTTTGCTTTGGTGTGCACTCATTCTCAGTTCTTAGTTTATTTGCTGTCCCTGGATGTCCCTAGCTGAGGCAGGTGTTACCTGATGCAAGTGGGATGTAGGGTCCTGGAGCCATGTGTGTAAGATCTCTTGTCCCTCATCCAGCACCAGAGGGTGCTGATGGTGAAGAGGAGCCACCAGTGGACAAGCTGCTTTTTCTGGCACCTGTGGTGCTGCAGGAGGGAGCAGCGGGGCTGCACTCTTGGGTGCTCTGTGGTTCAAAGCTCCTTGTGATGCTGGGGGTGTTCTGACATGTTTCTCCTGGCAGACACTGTATCACATTCCTCCCTGTTCTCTTCTTTTTCATTTGTTTTGCAGAGTGATTCGGACCACGGCCTATTTACTATACAGCTTGCATGTGAACTCCTGCCTCTATTACTGGGCATCAGCCTATGAAGGACTGGGCTCTACCACCTGGGTCTATGACGGGGAAGGAAACAGGTACCAGCCAGGGCTTGGGTCCTCATGTAGCACAGATTGCTGTGCTGAGCTGGAGCAAGAAGGGAGGTGTTAGTTGGGTTCATAAAAAAACCCAAAGAAATAGGTTGCTGGTGCCAGGAGATGTGGAGCCAGGGAGAATGACGGGGACAGGAAGGGTGCGATTTGCAGTGATATACGGTGCTGCAACGTAAAGAGTCTGCAGTTGGGCTGAGATAGGAGACAATGACAGGTTGAAAAGACTGAAAACCTGGGAACCTGGTGTTAAATGTCTGTTGTGTTGTGAGTGATGAGTGCCACAGGGAGAGCACTTGGCTCATGAGCTGAGCACCTCCTAGTAGCGATGCCCATGCTGAGTGTTGTACAACACAGGCATAATACGAGCCTGAGTTAACATTTAAATGAGAGTTTCCTGCAAAAAGTCGCAGGCAAGTGCATTACAGACTTTCCGTGAGGTATGGGTGTAGGTGGGGACAAGTGACTGTCACCCCTGCAGTCCTAGTAAGGGTGTTGCCTTCCCTTTGAGCACTCAGATTCCCATGTTAATGTTGCTGTTATATAGCTATTCAGTGTGATATACATATCTGTAGCTATCTCTGGGTGTAACTATAGCATCCAAGGGAGTGCCCAAGACCAGTGAATCAAGAATCCACTTGACATGTCTGGAGTCCCATGCCAATAATTTGCTCACAAACCCTTCTTTCCTTCTGACTATTTCTAAAAGTGTAAATGTTGCTGAAAAGACATTTCTGGCTTATAGTAGTGGAGTTGTAAGAAGCAGAAAACACGAGAGGCCATTGCAGCTCCCATACTGAGCCTCTCATGTGGAGGTTCCTGGAGGGTCCTACATGCTCCTGGTCCTGTAGCATCTCCAGAAGCAACCTGCAGGTGTGGTGGACAGTTTGCAGCCCCTTAATTTTCTGCTTGTCACCCATAATTACACTCAGAGGGCTCTGGCTTGCTGTGGCCAGAGGATGTGAGCTCAGTAGTGAGGGGTGAAACAGGCCTTCACACTAGAAACACCTTCAAAGCTGCCTCCTCTTTTCCTCCCAGCTACATCCGCTGCTACTACTGGGCAGTCAAAACCCTCATCACCATTGGGGGCCTGCCAGACCCCAAGACACTGTTCGAGATCATCTTCCAGCTGCTGAACTACTTCACAGGTGTCTTTGCTTTCTCCGTCATGATCGGGCAGGTGAGCAGCAGTCCTGCGGGCTCCCAGCCTCCGCTGGGGAAGGTTTTGGTGCAGTTGGTCCACAGGTTTGCATCTCTGGACTTGTTTTCCTCATCAAGGACCTGCTCAGCACTGGTGGAAAATAAAAAGGATTTGGCAGATGTTGTTAGGACTCAGCAAACATGCTCTAGGTTGCTTAACTGGTGTGATGGATAAGTGACAGCAATTAAAACATCTCTTCCACCTCTTCCTTCCATCCAGATGAGAGATGTAGTCGGTGCTGCTACTGCAGGGCAAACATACTATCGGAGCTGCATGGACAGTACCATTAAGTACATGAACTTCTACAAAATCCCCAAAACTGTTCAGAAACGGGTGAAAACGTGGTACGAGTACACGTGGCATTCGCAAGGCATGCTAGGTGAGCTCCAACCGCTCCAAGGGTCCGGACGTGCACTGTTTTTGCTGTACAGAGCTGAAATGTTACTGTCAAATAGCACTGCGGTCACAGGGAGGGAGTGGCTTGTTCTACTCCTGTTTGCCCACCTATATAGCATCTAGGCTGCCATCAAGTTGTGCATCACCCATAGAGCACCAAATCCAGCATCCCCCCAGCTAGTCCCTGGGGAGAGGGCAGTGACTAGCAATTGCTGGCCAGAGAGTGTCTAACAACAAACCACAAGCTCACCCGAACAGTAAATCATAAAATCACAGAATCATCCAGTCATAACCCCCTGCTAAGGACAGAGGCACCTTCCACTAGACCAGGTTGTTCCGAGCCCCTGGTCTTGAACACTGCCAGGGATGGGGCAGCCACATCTTCTCTGGGCAACCTGTGCCAGCACCTCACCACCCTCACAGGGAAGAATTTTTCTTATATCTAACCTAAATCTCCCCTGTTTCAGTTTAAACCCATCACCCCTTGTCCTATCACTACAGTCCTTGATAAAGAGTCTCTCTCTAGCATCCTTGTAGGCCCCCTTCAGATACTGGAAGGCTGCTCTGAGGTCTTGACGCAGCTTCTCTTCTCCAGGCTGAACAGCCCTAAATTTCCCAGCCTGTCTTCATAAAGGAGGTGCTCCAGCCTCCTTATCACCCTTGTGGCCTCCTCTGGACTTGCTCCAACAGCTCCATGTCCCTCTTGCGTTGTTGCCCCAGAGCTGGATGCAGGACTGCAGGGGGGGTCTCCCCAGCGAGGAGCAGAGGGGGAGAATCCCCTCCCTTGACCTGCTGCTCACGCTCTGGGGATGCAGCCCAGGACACGGAGGGGTTCTGGGCTCAAGTGCGCACTGAAGCTGGGTCATGGAGGGCTTTTTGTCACCCAACACCCCTAAATTCTTCTCCACAGGGCTGCTCTGTATGTCTTCTCTGCCCAGCCTGTAGCTGTTCAGGCAGGACCACTGCACCCACCATCCTGGCCAAGAAAAATGCAGCTTGGGCTCACTGGTCTGTCTCTGAGAGCCATCAGGGCAGAGATAACGTGAAGGGCAGCTCTCCGTCACTCGCTGGGTTTAGACCTGCAAGTTGCTTGGTGGGCAGAGGCTGGAGGAGACTCTACTGGGCAAGCCTGCACCTGTCCTCTGCCACCAGAACATGGGCTGCTTTCCCACTTCCATGCCAAGAGCATGGTCTGGGATTAAGTGCAGGAAAAAGCCAGTGTTCTGCTTTCTCCCACAGATGAGTCAGAGCTGCTGGTGCAGCTGCCAGACAAGATGAGGCTGGACATCGCTATTGATGTGAACTACAACATCGTGAGCA
The DNA here is from genome assembly GCF_004027225.2 of Strigops habroptila. Classification (NCBI taxonomy): domain Eukaryota; kingdom Metazoa; phylum Chordata; class Aves; order Psittaciformes; family Psittacidae; genus Strigops; species Strigops habroptila. Next base: position 21,967,181 of record NC_044302.2, read on the forward strand.
AAGTGGCCCTCTTCCAGGTAGCCCCTGCGGTGCGGGTCCTGCCCGGCACAGCCTGCGACACTGGCACAGACTAACTTTGTTGCTGGCTCTGTTTTGGCTCAGGGCTGTGACAGGCAGATGATCTTCGACATGCTGAAGCGGCTCAGATCTGTGGTCTATCTGCCCAATGACTACGTGTGTAAGAAGGTAATGAGATGCTCAAGTGCCTTCCAATCCCTGGTGTCATGACTGGGCTGTGCAGGAGCACCGAGCTGCACTAGCAGCAATGCAGAGTGGGGAAAGCCAGGCCTGGCCCATCACCATGGCTTCGAGCCACTTCACAGAGCAAAACCATTCTCGTTTGCAGCTGGTCTTGTACAAAGACTGACTTCTGCTGCAGCCATGAATAACAGGAGAGAAGGAGGAAGACTTTGGGATGCTTAGATGAGGATGCTTAGGAGTAGCACCATCAGGACAAAGCATTTGGAGAGCTTGGAGGGGGACAGCATGGTCATGGGGGTTTTCAGCATGACACAGATTAGGGCACCCATAAGTTCTCCCTGTTTGTGGGCACCCCATACAGCACTCAACTTTACTGCAGGGAGAAATTGGCCGTGAGATGTACATTATCCAGGCGGGACATGTGCAGGTGCTGGGGGGACCCGATGGCAAAACTGTGCTGGTGACTCTGAAACCTGGATCCGTGTTTGGAGAAATAAGGTGAGTGAAGCACTCCCAGGGAGCCAGGGGAATACAGCTTGTGGGCTCTGAGTGAGGAGGGTGGGCAGTGGAGAGATCAGCAGCACCGTAGTTAATCCCTGTGACTGAGAGCGACAAACACTGAGCAGTGTCTTCTACACAAATTACAGCTTGTTTTCTTGGATCTTTTCTATTTTTGCACTGTTTTCTGCTTGGATAGTTAGTGACAGTAAGCAGAGGTATATGGAGGGATGGGAAAATCAGTAACAAAAGATATTTCACTAAACCAGCCCCCCCATCCACCCATTTCCTGAGCATGCAAAATCCCGCACCAATAACACAGTGATGGAGGTTGCCTCCCTACAGCCCAGTAGACACCAGACTGGTATAAAATGCGGTATTTAAACCTTCAAACAGGCAAATCCTTTTTTATACGGCTTTTCTTGCCAATGTTTCCCATCACTCTTTAAAAATTGGGCTTGCAGAATTTCATTGGGGGTGAAAATTAAACACTGAGTCCTCTGAACAACAGAGATGGAGACACGGAAAGGGAGATATTCTTTGATTGTAAGTCGTGCCCAATAACAGCGTTGACGTCTCACCCTGTCTCTCTCAGCTTGCTGGCGGCAGGAGGGGGCAATCGCCGAACAGCAAACGTCATTGCTCATGGCTTCGCCAACCTTTTCATTTTGGATAAGAAGGATTTGAACGAGATTTTGGTGCATTATCCGGAGTCTCAGAAGCTGCTGAAGAAGAAGGCCAAGTGCGTGTTGGGCTGCCGCTTTCTAGCCAGTGGGGTTTTCAAAGAAAAAGAGAGAAGGGGTTTCAGCATCACATGGGAGATTTCTCTGTGTGCAAAGCCCTGGGGAAGCTCCTGCTGCAGGTGTTAGGCACAAGTCCCCAGAGGAGAGTGGAGCTGGAGCTGCTGCACTGCAGCTCCTTGCTGCAGGCAAGGAGCCTGCAGATGCCCAGAGCCAGCCCAGCCCTGCTGCAAAGCATCCTTCCCATACCTAAAGGGGCTACAAGAAACCTGGAGAGGGGCTTTGGACAAGGGCCTGTAGGGACAGGACAAGGGGGAATGGCTTTAACCTGACAGGGGGGAGATTGAGATGAGCTCTTAGGCAGAAGTTCTTCCCTGTGAGGCTGGTGAGGCCCTGGCACAGGTTGCCCAGAGAAGCTGTGGCTGCCCCATCCCTGGCAGTGTTCAAGGCCAGGTTGGACGGGGCTTGGAGCAACCTGGTCTAGTGGAAGGTGTCCCTGCCCATGGCAGGGGGTTGGAACTGGATAAGCTTTAAGTTCCCTTCCAACCCAAACCAGTCTGATTCTATGATTCACCACTAAAAGCGGGTGCAACTCAGGAACAAACAACATTCATTCATTTAAAAAAATTAAAATATTCATATGTATATAAATATATATTTTTAGAACTGCTTAGATATGTTAGTTCTGCCTAAGTCATAAAAAATACCTGTTCTTTTAAAGCCTGATTTTTCTGCATTATAAAACCCAGCTAATATAACACATCCCCAGATTGAAATCATCTCTCTTTTTCCTTGATGTAGGAAAATGCTGAAAAACAACAATAAACCCAAAGATGAGAAAGGAGCCCCTGGAGACTCTCTGATAATCCCCCCCAAACCTGACACCCCGAAGCTCTTCCGGGCTGCTCTGGCTGCCACAGGGAGAATGGGCGGCAAAGGGCCTCTGGCACAGCTCCGCTGGAGGCTGAGGGAGCTGAAGGCAATGCAGGCAACACAGGTCAGCATGGGGAGGATGAATGCGATCAAGGTACCTCAAAGGAGTGAGCTCAGGTTATTGGGGTCTGACATGGTGTGGGCAGACAGGGAGGAGTGGTTCAGCATCTCACGCATGGCTTTGGGAGAATGCCATTGTCCCACAGGGGCCTGTTTTGCAGCACAAAAGGGAAATACATTGACTTTTTGCCCAGCTATCCTAAGCCTGAGCCTAATTTCCAGCTGAGCTATAGCCACAGATGCACATCTCTTCCGTGCTGCACAGACAGAGCCATTCATAGGGAATCAATCTGCTGGCGGGATGGGGGTGATGCTGGCATCCAGCACTTGCAATATTTGACATCCAATCAATATTTGCAGGGGCAGAGCCCCCAGCAGCAGACAGGCTGTCCTGCCAGCTCTTGAAACCCCCTTTGCTGGTTTGTCATAAGTAACTGAAAAAGAACATGGCCCTGCTCTATTTTTTTCTCTCCTTTCTTCCAAATGTCTCTTTTAAACTCATAAAAGAGACTGTATCTCCATGCAGACCTTATTGTGGCTCTTCCCAGTGTGCAGTTATGCAGACAATCTGGAGTGTAAAGGGAGGTGAAAGAGCAGCTGATAGGGAGCACGCCATGGCCTTGAGGCTGGGTAAATACCCAGGTAGACGCTGAGCATATCTGCACCTCTGCAGAGGCTTCACACAACAGAGTGCTCAGCACTAGCAGCCAGTCAAAGGCAGCAGTGGACAGTGGCACTGTCTCCGTGTGCTAGTAGCAACAAGGCCCATATTAAAAGCTAACTCTGCTAATGGGGTTTAGCAGGACCTTGTTAGAAGGACACCCCTGTCCATGGCACATCTCTCAGTGAGGCTTCTGAGGCTCCTCTCCAAAGGAGGCTTTAGGACAGGGCCGTTCAGAACAGCACTTTTGCCAAGCTTTTGTGTAAATCAGCCCCCCCCAGATGCTTCAGGAGCAAAACAAGAGCTTGGGCAGGAGGTGTGGGAAAGCTTCACTGCACTCATCTTTCAAGATGTGCAGGATAGACTCCAGCTGCCCTTGTCTCAGAGATCATCCTTGGCAGCAAGCTGACATCCTGATGTGAGGTCCAGTGCGGTGAAGCTCCGCAGAACACTGGCTTTGCACAGCACTGATGCCATGGCTGGGGCAGTGGACAAGGGTCTGCCAAGCTTCATTCTGCCTTTCTTTTAATTGCTTGTTTATTTCCTTGGATCACAGGATTCCGGATTAAGTCCAACCCCACCAAAATCACCAGTGCACCAGAGGTCACCTGTCACCTCCCACAAAGCACGCACCCACCTGGGAGAAGAAATATTCTCTAAATCTTCTGATAGTTTAGTCACTATTCGTGTGATTTCCACAGCACAAGAAGATGAAGAGATCCTTGCTGCTGAGATTTCGGAGCAAGAAGATGACAAAAAAGATGAATGAGAACCAAGCAGGTCCTGGGGCAGGAGTAGGAGCCGTAGCTGTAGGCTTTGCTAGGTGCTGTGAGTAGGATCCGCCTTTCCTTTCAGCCTAGACCTTCATTCACTGTTGATAAAACCTTCTGCCATATGACCCAAAATCATACAAGGTTTCTGAGCTCTGAAACCTGGGCATCATTATGAATATTCCCGCTAAGTCTCAGGCCAGCCCTCTTGCTTCAAAATCCAGCCTTGCAGAGAGGGAACCCTGAAGAAATTGCTTTCTATGGCTCTGAGTGGTTAATGAGTGTTCAGGTGAAGCGTGAAGAGTTCTTCGCCTCTGACAGCTGAGTCACAGCTTGGTCAGAAGCAAACAGGGGAGATAAACAACAAGATTTCTCTCTTGGGCTTAAGCTAGTCAGGAGCAGCTGGAGAGTGATTCATTCAAAAAGGATGCGGACTGTTCTCACAGGCTGAGCACAGACCCACTGTCACAACACCACCAAGGTCTGTCCTTGTATGCATGGACTGCAAGATGCTTGAGGGTTCCTGGGTGGTGTGAAGACTGCCTTGGGTTTCCTGCTGGGAAGAGGATTTCCTACCAACCATTCACCCCAGGGAGGTGGTGGCCTCTCCATCGCTGGTGGCTGTTATGGAGACATGTGATGAGCACCTTTCAAGGATGGAGAACCACAATCCTGGGTGAGGAGCTGTTTCTGGAGATCCCTGGGTTTCTATGGGTGCACCAGCTGGGAGGGATAAACTGAGTGCAGGAAGGGAGAAACAGTGTTGATTTCTAGCTGGATCAGGAAAGAGCAGTGCAGAACATGCTCTTGTCTCCCAGCCAGTGTTTCAGAGTCAGGTCAAAGCCCATAGTGCACAAGCAGGAGTGCACAAGTGTGCGGGTGGTCCCCTGCCTCATTGTTGGACCTCAGTGACCTGCAACATCTCCAGCACCCAATTTCCAGCCACTTTTGGTCACTTGGTTGGCTCTTTGCCACATTTCCCATGGAGAAGCCATGAAGAAGCAAGACTCCAGTCTTGCTCTTCACAGCAACAGGGCACTTGTGAAGACGCTTTCCCAAAGGTGCTGGATGGGAAGGCGAACACCTGGTTAGCAGCCCAGCGAATGGCTCGAGGTGTCCAATCTTCCTCCAGGACCACCAGTTCCCCATCTCCCTCAAACCCAGCACCAAATGGAGCAAGCTTACTGTGAGCTGAGAAGTGGCAAGATGTGATGGGTGAGACGGTGCCACCATTCATGGGGATGATGCAGATCTGCCCCAAGTTTTCACTGGCCATGTCTCCAACTGGCACCGCTGGCTCTGTCAAGAGCAGCCAGTTTCCACCCTCTGGAGGAGAAGCTGGGGCAGGTTTTGCCACAGGGAGCAGCCCTGGTGCCACAGCTGAGGGACTTCTCAGCAAACACTATGAGCAGTGCTGCAGGTTCCACAGGTCTGGCCATAGGGCAGCCAGGCTGCTCGTGGAGCATTGGGTGATGCCTCTTCCCATCGGCAGCCTCGGGCTGATCTTCACCTCCTTCAGGGTTCTCCTAAAAAGCTGTGGGGTTTTTTCCCTTCTCTTGGAAAACAGATGGGTTTCTGAAGTGGGAAGAAGCCAGAATATATGTTAGTGTTAATTAATGCTGGCTTGCTCTCTTTTAAACAAATTTAATGAGCTCTAATACACCGCAGAAGGGTCTGAAGCCACCACTGCCCTTCACATTGCAGGGGAGAACTTGGACTCATCCAAACCTCCCTAAATATTTCTCATCCTTGGTCATTTGCAAGTGGTTTCCTGCTGGGTAGAAGGTTTCGGTGGGAAGTGCAAAGCTTTTTTTTTTCCTCCCACTATATAAATATTTATATAATAAAACCAGGAAACCTGCAGAAGTTGAGCTGCTGTTCTGATTTGATATGGGTTAGAAAAAGCATTTAAATAAATAGTGGGCTGTAATGGCTTTTATAATTCACTGCATCTACAATAAACACTACGTAGATTACCATGCTTTTGCTGTGGCTTTATTTCAAAACTCCAGTTGTTTGCCATCGTTCTGATCCCAGTGGAGCCAGGCAAGTCCCCACGTGCGGTTCACAGATTTCCCAATAAACTACTTAGAGGCTCAGAATTGTAGAATTACAATGGAGTTGTAATATTCTTTTAATCACCAGGAGGGGAAAAAAAGGCTTTCTTAAATGGCACATACTTGTGTGAAGATCTTTGTTTTCAACATGCACCATTAGATAGATGGTGATGGATACATAACTGGTAACTCTGGAACCAAGGGGAGATTTGAAATTATCCTCCTCTGCGATCTGTTTATGGCTTTAGTTCTTTAGGAAGATTATTCTCCAGGTAATAATTAAGGTCAAGGCAGGGTTGGGCTTACAGCCTGGGTTGGAGACGTGCTCAGGTCTGTTTGCTGTGGGGACTATGTAGAAATGACAGGCTGAGGAGATGGGCAGCTCATTTAGTGCCTCTTATTTAGGGGGTCAAAATAAATTGCCTTTCTGCTGGATTTTGTAACTCCATTCCTTTCTTAGTTTTGCTATATTTGCCATGGGCTTCCGTCGCATTGGTTCCTATAAATATCTTGCAGTGTGTACTTATCACAGGTCTGTTCCTTCCACTGCCCTTGGAATGTTCCTGATGGATTTGGTAATGCTCCGTGTACCTTTGCTGCATTTCTTATTAGCTTTTGCTCATTCCATTTCAATATCCATAAATATTGGATTGATACAATATGAGATCCTCTAATAATATTAATGCAGTGTTTGGAGGATCTCACTGGGCACTTGCCAGTCCAGCACCCTGGAAGTTCTGCATTGCAGTCTTCCTTCTGCCTTATATTTCTGATTAATGGATTTCTCAAAGGTCCATAGCCATAGAAACCAGGTTATCCTGCAATGATATTTTAGCTCTTGCTGCTCTTTAGTGAAATAAGTGGAATAGAGAACTGCAAATGGAAGAAGAAGAGCTTCTTCACATGTTGATGGGTCTGTGTGAATGTGTTCGGTTTTGTCTCACCATCACATGTAGTCAGTATCACAGTCATTTTTACTGGAGGCTTCATATATACTGTTATAATATATTTATATATATATATATGCTTTTATACACTTTTGATACTGGAGGTGTATTCATATTCCTCGTGACCTGTGTGTTACATCTTTCAGAACAGTGGCACTGATTTAATATTCTGTGTGAGGTGAGAGAAGAGAAACATCTCTGATTGAACAACCAACTTACGAAAGGAATACCATAATCCACTATAGACATCTGACAGTGGAGGAAGTTGTTTTCCTTTGGATAGAAATGGGGCAGGCAGCTTCTCTGTATTTATAGGCAGAGAAATCTCTTAAAAAGGTTAAGAGCAATTGCAGGTTAATCACTGATAAGGTTGTAAGGAAAGTAAAACAAATAACCAGGTTTGGGGATTAGACTCAGGGCTAGAAAGAAATTGCAGCATAAACAGAAAGTCCAGTGAAATGGTGTTTAATTAGAAAGTTTGAAATAAAATTGACCACTTTAACCTTGAAACCTGGAGACATTAGCCAACAGGACATGCTCCTAATTCTGGGAACTGTCTGTAAACCACTTCTTCTGCTTATGCATATTTTTCATGTTGTGTAGATCTGCTTTGACTCACAGTTGCAATTAAATCCCCCTGAATCCCTTTTTGCCTTCGTCTAAAATGGAGCTAATGAGAGTTTGTTTTTCTCTGCCCTGAGCACACGGCTCTTTTAAGTGCAGTGATGGTCCCACTGGAGCTAACACCCTGAGTTAAAAACCCAGACTTCCATTTGGGAAGGGGCCACACAGTGGTACACACCCCAACGTGTGACCACACCAGTGTTTATTAACAGCAGGCTTAGCTCTGGCTGGATGACATTTTTAGGGGGCCAAAAGAAATCTGGAGAGGGCTTTGGACAAGGGCCTGTAGGGACAGGACAAGAGGTTTGGATGGGCTTAGAGAAACTTGGTCTAGTGGAAGGTGTCCCTGCCCATGGCAGGGGGTTGGAACTGGATAAGCTTTAAGGTCCCTTCCAACACAAAACAGTCTGGGATTCTATAATTCTGGAACATCCTTTACCTCCTGGTCAGTGGATGGTCCAAATTCACTCTGGGGTGAGCACCACGTGGCCATGCTTCTCTGTCTTAGCAATAACCAGAGGAATGAAGACCAGCTGGACCAGTTACTCATTGCAGATAAGAGGCTCTTTTGTGCTGCAGAAATACCAATATCACGTGAAAAATCTCCCCGCTGCCATGGTTACCAGCCGCTGCCACAGCCACTGGCGAGACAGGACTCGTCGCATTGACAGGGCTTCTGGTATCCCCTTCCCAAGGGAAAGCTTCAGTCACAAAACCTACACTATACCCCAAAAAGGAGGGAAGATATCTGCAGGGGCTGCCCAACCCTCCCCAGTGTGAGCTGGCCACATCTGGCATTCCGATGCTCAGAGCTTGTGATGTCCAGTGTCTCTGCCCTGACACTGAGCATTAGGCTCTGTGCCTAATAACCTGAAATATTAGTTTAAAAAGGGAAAAAACGGTGCTGCAGCCTGGGCAGGCTCTGCCCCGTTTCCTGTTTTTCCAGCACTCAGGAACGCCGTGACCTTTTGGCGCTTTTGCTTTTTGCACCAGCGTGCTTCTCATTAAAGTGTTTTCCTGAGCACTAATTAGGGTGGTTTTCCGTTTGTAAATTAGCCTGATACGATCTGTGTGTCTTGGCACTGGCCCTCTGGAGCAAGAGCCGAGGTCTCTGTGTTTGATCACTGTTTATTTTGCAGATTTCCCGGGTTTTACTGTTCTTGGCTGCCTTCTAGAAAGCACTCGCAGGTGAAGGTTAATGAGAGGGCAATGGGGCTTTGCAGTCTGTCTGCCTTGGGAAACAGGAGAGGTTTTGGTGCCCCGGGGGACCTTCCAGCTGATGCGGGTTGATGGGATGGTGTGGGCACACAGGAGCCCTTCCTGCTGTGCCACTTCCCTTCCCATTCTGGTATCCTCCCATGGCGTGTGGTGCAGGAGCAGGTCTGCAAGGCACTGCCTGAGCCAACCTTTTAACAGGTGATGGAAAAGGAAAAATAATCAAATTAACACATCCTGTGCAATTGAACCACTTCATTTTTTTTAGTACAGCAAGTGCAAACCTGAGCAAACCTGGGTGTCTGCAGGGGAGGAAAGTCCACCTGCCTGCTGGTGCTGCTGAATAGGTTGTGTCAGCGATTTGCTGGAGACCAGTGGTGCTTGGGAAGGGATGGACTTTAATCGGCTCTCATTTTCTTAATGTACTGCAGATGAGAGTGGAGGAGATGTTGCTTTCTCTGACACCGGTCACCGCTGGGGCAGAGCCACCAGAGGTTTGCTGAGCAGTTTGGCAGTGAAGGCAACCCTGGGTGGAGGAAGCCATTGTCTGCCTTTGCTTGCTCGGGAGGCTGGCAGCAAGTGGAGCGTCCCTGGGGGTCCTGCCACCCTGGATCAGCTGCTGGCACCCTCTGGGACCAGGCACCAATATGGACCATCTTCTCAAAAGCATTTACTGGTCCTTAACAAGAGGAAAACTGCCTGGGGGCTTCACTCAGGGACCACTGAGCTTGGGGCAGAGCTGACCCTGGACGAAAAGGCGTCGATTTCTCAGTGCTGGTGTGCCAGCCACGTGGTACCAAGTGAGGAAAAGCGCAGGGAAGCATCCCACCTTGCCAGCACCAGCAGCACCAGCACGAGGCCCCAGGGAGGGTTGTAGCAGGGGCTGTACCAGAGATCAGCACCCTGCCTGGGCTGTGCTGTGCCATGCATGCCCTGTGTGTACTGACAGGACTGTCTGTGCAGCACTGGAGCAAGGGCAGCAGCAAGAGGAGCAGGATGCAGGCTACGAACAGCACCCCTGCCTGCGGAGACGAGGGCGAGCGCCACGGCCAACCTGTGCGGACACTGACCCATGCAGGAGGATGCTTCCCAAAAATCTGCCCAGGACCAGGGTTGGCCTGGATGGGCCCACAGGTGAGAGCAGAGGGCTGGGACTGGGGCAAGCAGGGCAGAGGCTGCGGCAGAAGCAAAGGCTGGAGATGAGAACCAGCCGAATGCCTCTGGATTGGAGTAATTTTCACTAAACATGCCTGGATGCTTGTACACAGGCTCTATATTTCTTCTGCTGCAGTTTCCCAAGAGCTTAATCAAGCAGTACTTTTTGTCTGGTGGGCTGAAGATGATGATAGTTGAATAGAGATGTCTGAGCCCCAGAGATTCCCAGTCCCATCTCACCTGGGATACTTGAACGCCCTGACCATGCCTCAGTCCCACATCGTATACCATTTAGTTCTCTCCCTCATCCTTATTTTTTCACCTGACTCCTCTCTAGGATTCCCAAATAAACCTGAAAACCCAGGGACGTTTGCATGAAAACAAGCAGTGACCTGTCAGTTATTCCAAGTCAGCCTGCGCAAACCCTCCTGCCTGCTCCTCCTGCATGCACTGCTAGATTTTCCTTAATGTCTCCTCGTTTTTCCAGTTGGGAGTGATTGCTCAAGGGATCTCCTGGCAGAGAGGACTCAGGTTCAACCTTCACATCCCACTCATCTCCCGCTCATAAGGCATATGCATGAAAATATGGGTGTGGGTCTGCTCCTCTCCTTCAGGACAAATTAAATTTGCCCACGCAGCGCCAGGCGCAGGCGGCAGAGCTGGAGCGTGTGGCTGTTTAATATTCATTGGGCATAGACATAATAGTTTTCTTCTCCAAAATAGCCTTGCACAGGACTGTGCTGCTCCGTTTCCCTAAGCTTTAATGGGAAGCTGGAATTCAGCATTTCCTTTGCTTGTTTCCTCAACTTCCACTGCCTTAGCCAAGAAGCAGAAGACTCTTGTTGGGTATAAAACCTCTTTTGAGGACAGATCCTGGCACTTTATTTGCAGTTTTCAATTCTGTAGTCTGCTGTAATAGAATGATGCCTTTGAAGCACCGACATGGGAACAGGAAGAAAAAAAATAGAAGAGAATTTGGTCCCAGTTAGGTCCGCAATAATTAAATCACCATGAAATACATTTCAGTAAGTTAAACTAGAAAGACCTCAACCTTTTTTCTTGTTAAGCATAGAATCACAGGCTGGTTTGGGTTGGAAGAGACCTTAAAGCTAATCCAGTTCCAACCCCTGCCATGGGCAGGGACACCTTCCACTAGAGCAGGTTGCTCCAAGACTCGTCCACCCTGGCCTTGAACATTGCCAGGGATGGGGCAGCCACAGCTTCTCTGGGCACCCTGTGCCAGCGCCTCAGCACCCTCACAGGGAAGAACTTCTTCCTAAGATCTCATCTCAATCTCCCCTCTGTCAGGTTAAAGCCATTCCCCCTTGTTCTGTCCCTGCAGGCCCTTGTCAAAAGTCCATCTCCAGATTTCCTGTCAGCGCCTTTAGGTATTGGAAGTGGGAAGCATGATAGGATGGGTTGGGATGACATGCTCCAGCTCAGGAGAGGAAACAGCAGGGAAGATCTGGCCTAGTGGCGCACAGAGGTGGTGGGAGCATCCCTGTAGCACTGGGGAGACAGGATGCTCACGAGCAGGAGCCCCAGGACTGTGGGGCTCTGCTGATGCCCGCACAGGAGCTGGCACAGGCACTGCTGCTTTGAGGCTCCAAGCTGCATCGCCGGTGTGAACATAGGGACATCCATTATATATGACAGTCATCAATGATGGAAGAGAGGATAATGTTTCCATCCCACTGGAGGACTTCTGGTGCCAAAGCTGCAGAGCAGTGGTGGTACAGCATCACACACGCGCTGGCACTGAGACGTGGTGAGACCGGTTGAGTGGCTGGGCCCTGCTGGACAACCCCAGAGCACTATAAAATCTATTGGTGACAGAGAGTGCACCAAGGACCTGGTGGACCAGAGCAGCTGTACCCATGCGGGGTGGACTCACAGTGGGATTTTACAGACAGCTCGATATCGAGCAGTCAAAGCCAGTCCGTGGGAATGCTATTTAGTTCCCCAGAAGTATATCCCACCTCGCTTGCGCATTGTCGAGATGCAGCTGAGCCCATCTCATGGATTACCCATTGTCACCATATTGTGCTTTCCATTTACTTTGTGACTACAGGGGTATTTCCTTCTTCCCTGCAGAGGGTCTTACTGATTTACCTGTGCCCATGCCTAAACTAGTTGGATGTTAGCGAGCCCTGCAGCCTTCAGGCTCCCCAGCACAGCTCAGCACAAAACAGACCCAAAACTATTCCCTAAATTATTCTGAACTAGCTGCTTTTGCTTCTTTTCTTCTCTGAGGTCAAGCATACTTTGGAGGACACTAAAAATGAATGGTTTTGCTGAGAATGGAATATATTTTTCAAATGACGTGGCTCCCATCACTCTTGCCTGTGCAGATGAAAGCCTAATCCTGTCTTTGCACACCCTGTTACCAGTGTCACCCAGGGTAAGGAGCTCGGTGGCACTGCGAGGGCTTGGCTTCGAGGAGAAGATGAGCAGCAGAAGTAGCAAAACTCTGGAACAGTTTCTCAACTGTATCTTCGATCTTCAGACATCTTCTTACCTAAAAAGAATTGCAGGAAGCACCTGAGGTCCCCAGCCGAGGGTCCCAAGGATGCCCTGAAAACACTGGCTGCGGTACCACTGGTGGGTTCCTGCCAGACCAGGAGCTCCAGGCCCTCCTGCCTGGGATGAAGGAGGAATTTGCTTGGTATCAAGCTGCCTCATCGCAGGATCTCCTCAAACCAGCATCCCCCAGATTACAGGCCAGATTTAGCTTCGGCCAGGGCACCTTGTGCTTATTCTTAGCCTAGTTTCTAAGAAATGCTGTATAAGCAGGAGAGCCTGTGTTGATTAATGCCATAAAACATTAATGTAATGACTTAGCAGGTGAGCTGCGGTCCTCCCGCAGCGCAGATCCTGGCTCCCTGGCTGCTGGTGTGGCACAGGACGAGCCTGGCAGTGCTCTACTTAGGGGATGTGCCTCCCCTAAGCATTAAAGCCAAACCCAAGTCGTACCTGAAGCCAGCTGAAAAATATGATGAAGAGAAAAGGTAGGTGGGAGGGATGCTGAGGGTTTGGTGAGATGGCTCTGCAGTGCAGCCCAAGGTTGAAAAAGAGGTTGCTTTTGCCATTTGCTTAATATAAGTTTTATTTGCATGGGGAAAGGGGACACAGGCAGAGCTGAGATGTGGCATGCAGCAGCTCCCAGCCAAACCGGCTGGCTTCTTCATGCTGCCCTGGGCTGCTCCCTGCACCCAGCAGCCCAAACCCAGCCTAACTGGTGTGTGGAGTTTAGGTGGGGGGCTGACCTAAGCTGCGGACCCCACCACCACCACCACCACCACAGGGACAGGACAAGGGGGAATGGCTTTAAACTGACAGAGGGGAGATTGAGATGAGATCTTAGGAAGAAGTTCTTCCCTGTGAGGGTGCTGAGGCCCTGGCACAGGTTGCCCGGAGAACCTGTGGCTGCCCCATCCCTGACAGTGTTCAAGGCCAGGTTAGACGGGGCTTGGAACAACCTGCTCTAGTGGAAGGTGTCCCTGCCCGTGGCAGGGGGTTGGAACTGGATGAGCTTTAAGGTCTCTTCCAACACAAACCGGGCTGTTATTCTATGGCTTTATGATCCAAAGGTGCTGCTGAGGCCAGCAGCGATCCTTGCAACACCCCTCCCCAGCCTCTGCTCTCCACCCAGCTCAGCACAACCCTATCTCAAGGATCAGAGCCTCGGGGTTGAATTAGTTCAGTAGGTAAAGTCTAAAATGAGTATTAATTTTCTCAGGAGCATGCTAAGACTTAATTAAAGCTTCTATCTTTGCACAAAACAGCAACGTAGGAATGCAGGGGGGTCGTTCCTGCTCTGGGAAATGTTTCACGTTGGCTTGGCAGACCATGTCCCAGCAATGCCGAGAAATCCCCTCACCTCCTCAAGGAGGAGCACAATTAGAATAATGAGCTAGGTTATAATTAATTGTGCTCTGGGGGCACGTTCTCAATGCTGTCTGGTGCTTCTGGTGGGAATTTTCTACAATATACAAGAGGCTTCAGGTATACTCCTGCCTGCATTCCTGGACTATATTATTGTGTTGCTAGAAGGAAGGGGAGGAGGACTTCAATTTTTGCTTGGGTTTGGGGATGTTTTAACTGTTTTACAGATGCAGGTTAGGTAGTTGCTCAGGGCAGAACAAATGACTAATGCAAAAGGCCCCACTCAGTGATGCACTTTGATTGCTGGAGCTTCCCTTCACCCAAGTAAAAGGCAAATTAACCTCCCTGACTTCACAGCAACGTTTTTCAGCTACAGCAAAGGCTGGGCTGAAAGCAAAGAGCTGAACTGCACCGGGGTCACCGTCCCCATGGTGGGCCAGTGCTGATTGTCATCGATAAATCGAGCTGTCCCACTACCTGCTGGGTGCTGGCAGGGGGCTGCTGCTGGCGAGAGCACTGCATGTCGCTACCTTTTCTCTGCCTGCAAAGCAGCAGTGATCCTAAAAATACCTTCAGTGCTGTCACCGGCTCAGGTCCTGGAGACGTCACATCCAAGAATCGGAGGACCGGAGCATCACTGCGGGACCAGGCTGAGACGAGCCCAGCCAGAGCCAGTGAATCCCAAGCCAGAATCAATAAATCCCTGTGGAGAGGGGGAATATGAGCAGGTTACCTGCTGCCTACAGCCCCCCCAGCCCATCCGGCAGCAAGTGGGCATCCCCTGGGATTCACAGCACTCCCTTGAGCCCAACAGCACAGTCGCCAAGGGAAACGGAGTTGGTACATCCAACCCTAAGAAACCTCACTTCTGGATCCCTAGGGATCCTGTACCTAGTGTGCTGGAGCTCCTGCAAAGCCATGCTGTCCTTGCCAGCAGCCCGGCATGGGGGGTATTTTAACACTCCCAGGTGGCTCTTTGAGTATAGCTGTTGGCACAAAACCCCTTTCTGCATCTCCAGTTTTGCTGCATGCTTATTCATTAAGTTATTTTTCTAAAGTGGGGTATTCACACATATGCCTGGTTAATTTAGACTTGTTTAATGTAATTGATACAACTTATGTGCATTGCATAATTGCAATAACATTAAAAAATGGAAGCGTTCAAAAGCCAGGAAATTAATTACCCGTTAAAGTCATTTACATAAACATTTATTTCACCCTTACAGCTTATAAATTAAGACAGTGATGACACAACATTCCAGTTGCTATTGGAAGTAGAAGGGAACTTGATGTGTGTCAATATTATCACCAAACCAGCCAAAGGAGCTGCACATGATCAGGGTGTTGATGCACATCAGCACAATGCAGGGCCTGTATGGGTGCACACACACGCATGTCTGTAGATACACACATGTACACCTGTGCACACGGAAGGCTCTGTAAATCCCAGACTGGTTTGGGTTGGAAGGGACCTTAAAGCTCATCCAGTTCCAACCCCTTGCCATGGGCAGGGACACCTTCCACTAGACCAGGTTACTCCAAGCCCCGTCCAAGCTGGCCTTGAACACTGCCAGCGATGGGGCAGCCACAGCTTCTCTGTTTGCTTCTCAGGGATGAGGTGCTGTGCCAGGAGCGTGGGGACATGGAGGGGACTCTTCCCACTCTGTTTTCCCAGGGCGAGTGCTTGGAGTGACTTGTGGCCCCCACCCAGTGACTCCACATTACCCCCGACCTGTAGGACTGGCTGGTGGCAGGGGATGGCACATCGTGTCCTGGGAGAGGTCTCTGAGAATGCCTAAGAGGGAGATGCTGGGATGAAAGGACAAGGCCAAAACCTGCTCCAAACCTGGGCAGGGGAAGTGAAAGGCTCTGACAGAGCAGCAGGGAGGAGGTGGAGGATCTATCCATAATGGGAGCAATCCCGCTGCAGGCAGAGCCTGCAGGGCTGGCGCCAAAACTGCATCTCCCATGAGACCCCCACCCTGCACCCCTGAACCCGTGCAGCACCTGTGCACCCCAGTGTGCAGACGTGAGCCACTAGCACGGGGCCTCCGCTGCTACTACAGTGCCACGTCAAGTTTTGTTGTGGGAAATATCTGGTAATGCCAGTTAATTACCATGAGCAAGTTATGAGTAACTCGTGTCACCCAAACCAGCCATTAACATACTGATGGTACGTGCAGTGCAGGCAGGTAGATACAAATCAAACCCTAAAAATGTGTATATAAATTATGTTTCAAGCAGAATTTTTTGTTGCGTTTCTAACACCAGGCCCTCTGGAGACGTCCCGGGGCACCCTGCGCTGTTTTCCTCCCGCCTGTGGGTTGGAAACACATGGTTTTCCCGGTGAAATCTGTCTCCCGGGGCCGCAGGGAGCCTGGGGTGCCCATCGGCGCCAGTGCTGGAGGGTGCTCCGATGTTGGGAGCAAGGCGGAATTGGGCATGGGTAGACCGGGGCTCCCTGAAGAGCCCCGGGACCGGGGTGGGAAGGGCGAGGGACACCCCGGGAGTCCCCCAGGGCTCTGACAAGGGGGGACCGGGACACCCTGAGCTCCCCAGGGCTCCGGTGAGAGGGGCCAGGGCGGCACCGGGGACACACCGGCAGCTCCCCGGGGCTGTGTCCCGCCGCAAGCCCCGTGCTCCCGGTGCGGGGGGGGGGGGGCGCGCCGTCGGAGGGGAGTCTCGGGGGTTTCCATGGCAACGGGAGCGGGGCGGAGCTCGGCGTTTCCGTTACCGAAGTGCCCCGGAGGGCGGGGCCGGGGCTGGGGCCGGGGCTGGCTCCGGCTGCCCGCGCCGCTGCCGCCGCCCCGCGCCCGGTGGGTGGCCTCGCGGCACCGGCACCGGTACCGCCGGAGGTAGGGGGGTTTGAACCGGGCTGGACCGCAGCGTAGCGGGGCTCCCTTTGTCTGAGGAGCTGGGGCACGGAGCACCCGGGGCGGCGGCGGGAGCGCGGTTCCCCGTTAGCCTTCAGCGCGCGGCGCCAACGGGACCGGCTCCGGGACCGGCGGGGCGCGGAGCGGGGCGCGGCATTGCCGGGCCTATGCGTACCGGGACCGGGACCGGGGCGGGGGGGCGCAGGGCGGGGCTGCGTTTTCTGTGCTGCGGAACCGGCACCGGGACATTGGACCGGGCCCGCGCCGCTGCGTGTCCCGCCTCGGGTGCCGCCAGTTGGGAAGACAAGGGACTCCCGCAGAGGGAGGTGGGGGCTGCTCCCGGGGTCCGCGTCCCCTCCGAGGCACCCCAGGTCCCGGCGCTGCTCAGCGGTACCCGCCCGGCCCCGGCCCCGGCCCCGGCAGCGGGGGTCGGCGGGCGCTGCTCGGCCCTTGCCCGGGGCTGCCCGTGGTCCCGGAGTTAATGAATACATAACGCCCGGTCCGCAGTTAGGAGGAGCCTGGGAAGGCTTCAGGAATGAGTAAATTAATTACAGGGACGGTTTATGTCACATCCGCCGGGAGCACGGAGGGAGCCCGGGGCTTTCGGTGCCCGGGCCCCGGGAGTGGGATCGGGATTGGTGAAACTTCTAGCGGGAGTCGAAGCCGGCGTTGCCGTCGCGGTTTGCTCCAGCCCGGTCCCCTGGGCTCTCCCGGCTGGAAACTGAGGCAGGCTGAGATGTCTTTCCTTGCGCTTATCCGCAGAGGTGCTGTGCTCGGGACCCTTGTGCCATGATCACATCCTACACAACCTGGGATCTGGGATCTGCAAAAGCCTGCTGGAAGACGAAGGACCTTCCCTGGGACGGTGAGTTCAGCTCACGCCCTTGCTCATGCCAGGCAAAGGAGAGGCCGGGAACAGGCCAGCCTGCATTTTTCACATTTCTTTCTGGGTGAAACTTGGGATTTGAGAAGCCGAGACTCGGAAGCGGGCGCAAAGCCGTTGGCAGCCGGGGGGGTGAGCAGAGAGGGCGGCCTTCATCTCCCTCCTGGCGCTTCTGAGCAGGAAGCTTAAGGAGAAAGGTCAGAATTTAGCATGTAAGGAAGAAATCGGAGCGATACACGGGGCAGGGAAGACGCGGGGCCCTCGCTTCTCCCCGGCCCCAGCTCCTTGGAAGGCTCCTTGTCTGTCCCAGTGCGCAGAGCCCTGAGGTGAGTTCAGTCGAGGGCTTTTCTCTCAGCTGTTTCGCAGGCGGGTGGGCGGCTGCTTGCCCCGACCTGCAGCCGTTTGTCAGGAAACGGCCCTTCCCGCCTCCTCTCCGGAGGTGCCGGATGGATTTCGGCAAAGGGAGAGGCTGGACGCCCCCTGTGGGCTTTTTTTGCTGTTGGCTTTAGTGTACGCCAGCCCTCTGTGCTGGTAGCCGCTTATCTGGGCGCTGCTTCTCCCCTGGCATTGGGGCCAGCCCAGCCAAATGCTGGTCGGCATCAAAACCTCCAGGATTTCCAGTGCTTCCTCTGCGTGGTGGCTGCTCCTGCCCATGCCAGGATGAGGAACTCATCATCTTTATCTGGGCATTCTCTTTGGAAGCGTTTGATTGTCACAGCGTGTGTGAAATGTTATGGCTAATTACGGGCTGGGAAGAAGTCCAGAGCAATGGGCTGACTTCATCAGCACACATCTCCCTCCAGGTGCTACTTCCACCTCTGGCCCAAGCGCCTCCAGAGGATTTTAGGGAAAAAACCTGCATTGGTGGGGTTTCATTTGTGGGTTGTTGGTTTTTTCCCTGCCTGCCAGAGATGCTATTTGGCTGCCTGCGATGGTGGCAGATGGGGAAGGGGCGCAGTGTCCCCAGGCAGTTCCCATTAGGATGTAGCCCTCACCAGCCACTTTTCCCGTACCAAAGGAGGGCACAGCCAAGGGTGAAAGCTCCTCGAGATGCTGTTTCCCTTCTGTGCAGCTCAGAACTGCTGCTCTGTGTGCTTTTGGGCTTGGCTGCATGACAAATGAAGGAAATACTTGGGGGCAGTGGAGGGAGGTGATGGCAGGGTTTGTCCGCCTGGTTTCAGTGATGCAAGCCAGCACTGGCAGCTTTTCTGAGATGGGATTGCGGGAAGCGGAGAGGCTTGGCGAGGGGCAGGGGTGGGATGTCCCCAGTGAGGGGACAGACCTGGTCCTGCAGAGGAGAGGCAGATGCTACACCCTGAGTTGTCATTACTAGTTGTCTCTACCCCTGAAGGGCTGATTTTTCTAATTATCATAATTAATATTTTTAATAAAACTTATGCACTGCCTGTGCCGCCCCAGTGTGGTGGTGACAGCGTGGAGGAGGAGGTGGGTTTGCTGAGTGAGGCTGAAGGCCACATCCCTCTGGGGATCTCGGGTTGATCCAGGGATGCTTTTTGCCCCATCTCAGGCCCTGGGCAGGACACGCTCATCGCTGGGAGCGGAGCAGATGCCTCTGCCCAGGTTCCTCTGCTGCTAGCACTGGTTCACCGTAAAATCCTCAGCGTGAGCTGGCCAGACGCTCTGAAGCCCCGTGGGTTCTGCCTGGCTCTGCAGGTGAGGAGGGCATTTTTGGGGTGGGGGGAAGGACACCCCACATCTTGTGGGGCCATCCCTCGAGGAGAGCCACTGGTCCCCCCATCACCACAGCCAGTTTCTGCCCCAACGCTGGTGCCATGCACCTGGAGCAAAGCTGCTGCCTGGGTGGGGAGGGAGGAGCATCTCCAGGAAGTCAGAAGGCATCAAAAAATGCTGGGGAGCAGCCCAGAATAACATCTTCTGGGTCACTTCTGGGTCATGTGGGCAGGAGAGCTCAAGACAGAAGAGTGATAAGAAAATGCAGCATCTTGATATGGCGTTTGCAGCAAGGTGGAGGAGGAGGAAGGCTACTGTGGCAGGGGAGTGGCAGGACACTGTGTACTGGTGTTGCTGCCACCAGCTCATTCTGGGCTTCAGGCAAATCATTTAAATTCTCCTTCTTTGACAAGAAGGAAAACATCTTCTTACCTCACAGCAGCCTTGATGAATTTCCTCCGGCAAAACCCTCCGGAGTCTTAAAGGTAGAGGCACGGCAGACACGCGTCTTCTCCAGGAGGATGCTGCCGCCTCCTTCCGAATCACTCTCAAATATTTGGGATGTGCCAACTATTCACCCCTCTGATGGGGTGAGGCGGATTTCCCGGCATCTCTGCCCGCAGGATGAGGCCACGGGCTCTGAGTTAAGATACAAGTAAGAAAAGGCACTTGCTTTTGAGCAGGGCAAGGAGCACCTCTGGGAGCTCGGCTGTTCCAAAGGCATCTGTGCCACAGCACTTTTTTTGCATGAGCAAGCTGAGGGAAGGAGCTGATTGTGGGGATAACTGAAAGCAACACGTTTAGTCCATCACAGCAGCTTCTCACCACTGAAATCCCTTGGAGGGAGGGTTTCCACAGACCCCGCTGTCCTGTCACAGAATCACAGAATCCCAGCCTGGTTTGGGTTGGAAGGAAGCTTAAAGCTCATCCAGTTCCAACCCCTGCCATGGGCAAGGACACCTTCTGCTAGACCAGGTTGCTCCAAGCCCCATCCAACCTGGCCTTGAACACTGCCAGGGATGGGACAGCAACAGCTTCTCTGGGCAACCTGTGCCAGGGCCTCACCAGCCTCACAGGGAAGAACTTCTGCCTAAGATCTCATCTTAATCTCCCCTCTGTCAGGTTAAAGCCATTCCCCCTTGTCCTATTGCTATAGTCCGTGATGAAGAGTCCCTCTCTGGCATCCTTGTAGCCCCCTTCAGATACTGGAAGGATGCTCTGAGGTCTCCACGCAGCTTCTTTTCACCAGGCTGAACAGCCCCAATGTTCTCAGCCTGCCCTCTGGGATGTTGTCCCTGCTCAATCCTCCTGGCCAGCCTGGTAAAATGCTGCTGCCAGATCCATGATGTGCACAGTTGCTGCATCTCAGCTCCCCATCCTGTTTCTTCTCATGGACACAGGCCCTGCAGGAGGCATCGGGGCAGCAGCGGGAGGAACGTCAGCCCCGGGCCCCGACACCAGCCTCCAAGGAGCCGCTGGCATCTCCCTGCACACCGACAGCAGCCACCCCAGGACACGCAGCCTCCATAATGGACCTGGAGAAAGCAGGTGAGAGGGAAGCTGGGATGCAGTGGTGCGCACTCAAGAGGAGGGACGGAATGGGATGGGATGGGTGCCCGGTACCTGCCAGCAGGTACCAGGAGGACCTCTCCTCTTTTGGACTGGGGAGATATTGGATGCTGGTAGAAATCAAACACCAGCCAACTGCCAGGTGGCACCAGGCCACCGATGAATTATTTAACAGGGTGAACAGTGCCAGTGAGCACCAGCAAACCCGCTGCTCCTGCCTCCCTCTTAAAGAAAATGTAATGCTTGTGGAAATGCTGGGGTAGAGGAATCCCTCTAGCAACTCCTTTCCCAAGGATGCTCTTACAGGAGGAAGGTGTTAGAGCAAGGAAGGTGTTAGAGCATGTTATCCATGCGGGATCACCCCTATCTAGCAGTTTGACTTGCAGCCGGGTGTGTGGCTTTGAACCTGGCTCTGCCTTCCATCCCAGACTGGGGTTAGGGTGAATGATGTGTGCAGAGCCCTCATGCCTCCTGTAATCTTGTCTTATCCCTGCACACTCCCCAGGGGGCGAGAGCTGGCGTTCCTGTTAACTTTAGACGTTTTGGGGTGGGTTTTGTGTGTGCTGGGTTCAAAGGGAACATCACAGTCCTCTGTCTGAGCTGGGCTGAGGTTTTGGTGCAGAAAGAAAGAAAAGCTGGTGCCTGTTGTCACTCTTCCAGGGTATCCAGCCCAAGTCAGGGAGACAAAACCCAGCGATCACTTCTGCAGACATTGCCAGATAAGTCCCATGGCACGCAGTTGACAGCAGAGCCATGGTTTGGTGCCAGCATTTTATTTTCTATCCACTCTGCTGGCTCTTTAACTCCTTTGAAAGGTAGCAAGTCTGATTCACAGACAAAGAAAGTCTTGCTTCTTGTATTTAGGATGTTTCCCAAGAAGCAGCCAGCATCTTCCCACAGGCAGCAAAACAATTCCCAGCATCACCTCCTGCCTTGAAAACCTCAAGGTTTCTGTTGGCAGCAGCTGAAATCCATGGCAGGCAGTGAAGGGCGCCGGGCAGCCGGATCCTGGCCACCACTTTGCCCGCCGCAGTGCCTCATCCCCACGTCAGGAATGAGTCAGGCCAGCTCATTTCTTCTTGGGAACTACCAAGTCATTTAGGGATTCATTTGGCAGGCTCTGATGTACAGCCAGGTTGGCTTCTGTCAGCACCGGTGGCCCCATTAACGCACAGAAAACCATGTTTAAAGTAATAGTAGGAGGTTGGGAAGCCGAACGCACAAGGATTAGGCAACACGGCCGTCCAGGTTACCCATCTCGTTTTAATTTGGCTTCCATTATGTTTGTGTGTAATGATGCAGTCTTTAATAACATGATCATATCCTGGTTTTCCACCAGCACCTGCTCATTCGGTAAAAAGGATGCCGGCATGAATCAGAGCCGTGGTGAAGGTGGTTGTTATCTGAGTGAGGCGGCAGCACCTTGGCGTGTGGTGGGGCTGGGTCACAGTGCGGTGGCCTGGGCAGGCACTCGGTATTATGGCCTGGGATGTTCTGCTGGCATCACCACATCCCTTTGGATCCCACCCTCTCCCAGGGACTCACACTGTTGGTTCTGCCGGCCACGGTCAGCACTGTGGCATTCAGGATGTACCTCCTGGCACATTGCTGCTCTCCATGGGACTTCTGCAAGTCCTGGTTCCTGCAGTCCCACCTCCACCGCAGTCCCTGGGATTCTCCCCATAGCTGGCATCCCATTCCCCAGCGAGGCAGCTGGGTCCTGAGCGGCTCTGTCCTTGCTCCCACTGCAGGAGGGAGGATCTGCGGTGGGAAACGTGCCAGTCTGCCAGCGGCCCGACCCTTCCCGGTGATCCAGAAGGTGATGGCCTCCATGGCACATCTGCAGGAGGAGAAGCTGCAGCTGCAGGAGCAGCTGCTAGGGCTGCAGGAGAAGCTCGCCGCCCGGGAGAACGACGAGCTTTCCCTCTCTCTCCAGCTGCAAGGCCAGGTATGGTGGGGACAGGGCAACACAAGAGGGTCCGTCGGGGTCTCCAGCTTCAGGCTGTGGCTTGGCTGGAGCACTGTGGTTTGCAATTAGTGAGGGTCATGCTTGGAAGGAGCATAGGAACTCCATCGCAGAGCATTGTGCACAGGGATGAGCTAGGTGCTCCTGAGCACTGATGCCATCCCACCAGCTTTGGCTGCGCCTCCCTCGGGATGCTTACAGCCCCTTGTTTGAAAGTTGTGGTGACACCGGGATAATGCTCGTGAGGGTATGCAGCTCCTTGGATACGATGTGGCTGGGAGGGCTTTGGGCATCAGGGTCACAGCCCTGTGGTCATCGTCCATCCTCCCATACCAGGACAAGCTCGTTAGACTGACCCAGCAGATTAATTTTAGTGACTTTTGAGAGTCAGTGGAAAGTGAACATGAAGGCACAGAGTTGTCTGCCAAAGGGGAGAGCGTTTTGGTTGCCATCACCAGAACGCTCCCCAGATCCATCCCACACCACCATGGCTGCATCCTCAGTGTGAGGACCTGGGTCATCCCAGGGAGATAGAAATTCCGGCTGCTTATAAAGGCATTTGCATGTGGCTGTTGTGGAAGCTGTTACAGTCAGGTTCTGCTTGTTCCACGGGTGTCAAAAAGGCGGAGGTAATTGTCCTGCATTTGGTTGGCATACTCTGCATGGCACAAGAGTGAGTGCCAGCAGGATCCGGCCCTGCACCGGCCAGTTCGGCAGCAAGCACAGAGCAAAGCGCTGACCCGAACTTCCGAAGCTCGGGCATGGCTGGGCCATGGCTTGAGCCGGATCCGGCTGCCAAGGACTCCCTGTCGCCTCCAGAGAGCAGCATGCAGCTGGAGATGCCTGAGCAGGTAGGAGATGGAGGTGTATTTTGGGGTGCTGCTGGCACAGGGAGAAGTGGGCAAGCTCTGGCATGCATGTCTAAACAATGCCTTAATAATCTGCCTTCCTGAGCACGGAAATGGGATTTTCTCACTCGAGTCTGAGGCTGCTGTGCTTGGCACAGGATCGGGGGCTCCTGATGCCGCAGGGAGCAGTCGCCTTCCCGGCTTCTCACCATGAGTGCACAGAGCTCTCCTGTGGGACCCCAAGCCATGCCGAGTGTGCGGGAGCTGCCCCCATCCCTGCGAGGGTGTGCCCTAATAACCGATCATCATTAACTGCAGCTCCTTGTCAGCACATCTGCACTGCTATTAGAATCACAGAATCATAGAAGCAACCGGGTTGGAAAAGACCTTTAAGATCCTCAAGTCCAACCGTTCCCCAGCACTGCCAAGGCCACTACTGAACCATGTCACTGAGGGCCTCGTCTACACGGTTTGTGAACACTTCCAAGGACGGTGACTCCACCACTGCCCTGGGCAGCCTGTTCCAGTGCCTGACCACCCTCTCAGTGAAGAAATTTTTCCTAATTTATTATCCTATTAATCAGCAGTTCCTAAGTGATGGTCCATGGAGGCCCAGTTGCTGGTTATTGGGATGGACCAGGAGCCTGCTGTGTCTGGGTGAGGGGTTTGCCTGGGGAGCATCCTCCTGTTACACATGGGGACTTCTGGAAGAGCTCCTGCTCCCTCTTTCTCCAAAGAAAACTTTCCTAGAAAGAAAAATAGAGAAGGCAAAATGGAGCTGCATTGCAAGGGCAGGACGGGCACTCCAGGCTCTTGAAGCACAATTAGTTTGTTTTCTTCCTTCCCCAAAGATGCTGCTTTTGCTTCTTTTTTATTTTTTCTTTAGTAATGGTTTCTGCTAATGCTCATCATGGACAAATTACACACATGGTCAAACAAGGTTGAAGCAAGCCTTTCATTACGGCTCGTTTTAATCAGCTCATGTGAATCAGGTGTTCAGAGCAAGGTGGAAAATTAAGACATAGCAAAGGTGCAAGCCAGACTGGATGGTAGTAGCTGGCGTGGCACCACGGGGTCTCCTCTGAAAGCTGCTGAGATGCCTCCTGGTTAACCCTGCCTGTGTTGACAGGTTGAAGCTCTGAAGGCAAAGCTCCTGGAGCAGGCGCAGGAGATTGGGCGACTGCGCTCAGAGCTGGTGAGCTGCTGCTGCACTGGGGCTGAGCCACCCCTGCCCTGAGGGATACAGGAGCTGTGGGGAGGAGGAAGGGGCACATGGGGAGGGTCTAGAAGGATTGAAACCTCCCCAGGGTCGCAGTTTGGACCCTGCAAGCTGAGAGAGAGAGAGGCACTGAGGGGTGGAAGTTTGTGGGATTTTCTGTCCAGTGCAGTGTCACAACTGGTGGCCCTGGGGCAGGCAAAACTGCCCCTGCCCTGGCATTGCCACCCTGCAGTGGGAAGTGACAGACCCTCTGGGGGCTGGAGTCCCCTGCAGACAGCAGAGTGGGGGCTCCCCAGGCATGGTGGGGGGGGCTCTGACATGGGAGGATGGGGCTCCCCTGATGGAGGAGGCTGGGGGTCCCTCGGGGCAGCAAGGTGGAGGCTCCTCCATGCAATAGGCTGGGAGGGTCCCTAGTGTGGTGGGTGAGGGCTTCCTGGGTGCAGCAGGCTGGGGTATCCCACATAGGCTGGGGTCTCTCCTGGATGCAGCAGGCTGGGGTTCCCTGAGCATGGTAGGCTGGGGGGTCCCCTGATGCTGCAGGCTGGGGCTCCCCAGGGTGCATCGAGCTCCCACCCCATCGCACCCATCCCGTCACAGGGTGGCACGGACGTGGAGAAGCACCGGGACCTGCTGGTGGCCGAGAATGAGCGCCTGCGTCAGGAGATGAAGGCGTGCGAGGGGGAGCTGCGGGAGCTGCGGCGGCAGCAGCAGGCACTGTGCCGGGACTGCGCCCACCTCCAGGTGAGCTACCGGCGGTGGTGGCACAGTGGCAGGGTGATGGCCACCCGTGGGTGACACAGCCTCAGCTGTGCTGTTTGGGGCCAGGAGAACGCCGGGCTGCAGGAGCGGCTGTCCCAGCTGCAGCGGGAGGCAGAGGAGGCACGGGCCAAGCTGGGGGAGCTGGACTTGGAGGTGCAGCAGAAGACGAACCGCTTGGCTGAGGTGGAGCTGCGGCTCAAGGACTCCCTGGCCGAGAAAGCTGAGGAGGAGGAGAGGCTCAGCCGGCGGCTGCGGGACAGCCAGGAGACCATTGCCAGCCTCAAGTCCCAGCCCCAGCAGATAAAGGTGAGCACCAATGGGCTCTCCATAGAATCACAGACTGGTTTGGGTTGGAAGGGACCTTAAGATCATCCAGTTCCAACCCCTGCCACGGGCAGGGACACCTTCCACTAGAGCAGGTTGCTCCAAGCCCCGTCCAACCTGGCCTTGAACACTGCCAGGGATGGGGCAGCCACGGCTTCTCTGGGCAACCTGTGCCAGGGCCTCACCACCCTCACAGGGAAGAACTTCTGCCTAAGAGCTCATCTCAATCTCCCCTCTGTCAGGTTAAAGCCATTCCCCCTTGTCCTGTCCCTACAGGCCCTTGTCCAAAGCACCTCTCCAGGTTTCTTGTAGCCCCTTTAGGCACTGGAGGTCAAACAAAGTCGAAGGCTCTAAGGTCTCCTGGAGCCTTCTCTTCTCCAGGCTGAACAAGCTCAGCTCTCTCAGCCTGTCTCCAGAGCAGAGGTGCTCCAGCCTGCACAGCATCTGATCCATGCCCCTCTGATCCATGTCTCCTGGTCAGGCAAGGGGAGCTGAGCTGGGTGCCTGTTGGGGCGTAGTGGATGCCCTGCAAGTGCCACCCATCCCTCTGCCCTGCGCACATGAGTGCAGCACTATGATTCTGCAAATGAGCCAGAGCTCCATCCTCGGGTGCTGCGTTCCGACTACACCCCATCTCCAGCTGCCTTTCTCCCACAGTACATCATCAAGACGGTGGAGGTGGAATCAGCCAAGGCGAAACAAGCCCTGTGCGAGAGCCAGTCCCGAAACCAGTACCTGCAGGAGCAGGTAGGGATGCAGAGGCAGGTGCTGAAGGAGATGGAGCAGCAGCTGCAGAATTCCAAGAAGACAGAGGCTCAGCTCCGAGCTCAGGTCTGAGTGCAAAGAAGGGGAACAGAAACCACCCAGCTCGGCTCCGTGTGCTGCGGTGCACCAGTGGGTGCTCACGGCTCATGTCCTCTTGCTTGCTCCTCTCCCACCCAGATCGTGATGTACGAGGCCGAGCTGGAACGAGCCCACGGGCAGATGCTGGAGGAGATGCAGGCGATGGAGGAGGAGAAAAACCACGCCATCGAGGAGGCGTTTTCCCGTGCCCAAGTGGAGATGAAGGCAGTGCACGAGAACCTGGCAGGTGAGGAGGGCGTGGGGGCCTGGGGCTGGGGTGTCATGCCACATGTCCCTCACCCTGCCTCCTACCTGCAGGTGTCCGGACCAACCTGCTGACACTGCAGCCGGCGCTGCGCACCCTCACCCATGACTACAACAGCCTGAAGCGGCAAGTCCGAGACTTCCCCCTGCTCCTCCAGGAGACCCTGCGGAGCGCCAGGGCCGAGGTGAGACTCCCCCCATCCCCAGGGCTACCACTCCATGCAGGGGATGGGAGGGGAGGTGTCACTGAGCTGCTGGTCTCCATCCCGCCCAGATCGGCCAGGCCATCGAAGAGGTGCACAGCACCAACCGGGAGCTGCTGCGCAAGTACCGCCGCGAGCTGCAGCTCCGCAAGAAGTGCCACAACGAGCTGGTGCGGCTCAAAGGTGTGAGTCCCCTCACGGGAGAGTGTGCCCCTGAGGGGGACAGGGGAGCACTACCCCACTGCACCCAGCACCATGAGGTCACTCTAAGATGCTCGGGTCGGTGATGAGCTGCGTTGTTCATCAGCACTCAGCCTGCCCAGTGTTTGATGGTGGTGGGAGGTGGCAGCAAAATGTGCTGGGGCTGACACCATCCCTGCATCCCTCTCCTCCTCCAAGGAAACATCCGTGTGTTTGGGCGGGTCCGCCCTATCACGAAGGAGGATGGCGAGGGTGCAGAAGCAGCCAACGCGGTGACTTTCGACGCCGATGATGACGCCGTCCTGCACCTGCTGCACAAGGGGAAGCTGGTGTCCTTCGAACTGGATAAGGTCTTCCCCCCACAAGCATCCCAGGAGGAGGTGGGTGCTGCTGTCCATGCTGCTGGCATGATGGGAGAGGTGCAGCCACCTTCTTCTGACAAGCCCGGTCCCCACCCAGGTCTTTCAGGAGGTTCAAGCCCTGGTCACCTCCTGCATCGATGGCTACAATGTCTGCATCTTCGCCTATGGGCAGACAGGGGCAGGAAAAACCTACACGATGGAGGTGAATTTGCCTGGCTTTGCTTCCCTCTTCTTTCTCGGCTTCCCATCCTGTGGTGCCCAATCTCAGCACCCTCCCCTAACCAGGATAAGATGCAAGAGGGTGACATGTGTCCTCCCCCCATTTCTCACCCCAATCCACCAGGGAACAGCAGCAAACCCAGGGATCAACCAGCGGGCCCTGCAGCTCCTCTTCTCCGAGGTGCGGGGCAAAGCGGCCGACTGGGACTACGCCATCAGTGTCAGCGCTGCCGAGATCTACAACGAGTCCCTCAGGTACAGGCAGGGGAAAAAGCTCTAACGGGGCACCAAAGCTCACCTGGGCATCACCCCATGCTGCTCTCCTCCCATCCCACCAGCCCTGCCTTGGCTGCACAGCTTATTCCTTGGGCACTGGATTTGGCTGTGCAAGGATTTATTTTTAATATTTTAGGGGCTTTTGGTGCACGCTGCCCTTTCAAAGCACTCTCCCTCAAGCTCTGTTACTTAGGCTCCCAGTCCTTCCAGCACTCCCAGGCACGGATGCCAGGGCATCCCCCTCTCCTCCTTTCCCCTGCACTCCCCTGAGATGTTATATTTAGAAATTACTAACTGGGAGCATGAGAAATATTTTCCTCTCCAGCCCAGCCACAGGCTGGGAGGAGGTTGGGAATGCAGCCGTATGGGTAATGTGGATGGCAATAAGGACTAAGTCTGTGGTGTGTGGGCACGTGGGAAGCAAAGAGTCAAGGGCTGTGACTGGGATGTGCAGCATTCCAGGAGGACCCGGCTGCTCTGGCAGCCTGGGGACACAGCTCTGTGCCATGGAGAGGCTGCAGTGCCAGAGGGGAGCCGGCGCCTGTGACCCTCTGGGATGGTAACGGCTATAATGGGTGCCCCTTCACCCAGGGACCTGCTGGGGAAGGAGCCACAGGAGAAGCTGGAGATCAAGCTGTGTCCCGACGGCAGCGGGCAGCTCTACGTGCCAGGGCTGACCGAGTTCAGGGTGCAGAGCGTGGAGGACATCAACAAGGTGCAGAGGTGCAGGGGGAGGCAGGTGGGGCACAATCAGTCACAGACTGGTTTGGGTTGGAAGGGACCTTAAAGCTCATCCAGTGCCAACCCCCTTCCACTAGACCAGGTTGCTCCAAGCCCCATCCAACCTGGCCTTGAACACTGCCAGGGATGGGGCAGGCATTGGGGGGTTCTGTGCTGTGTGACCCTCAGATTTGGGAGTATTTCTGAAGCACTGGGGAGCAACAGAGATGAAAATAGGTCCCTGGGTGTGATGTGACGGTCACTGAACCATAGGGTGAGCTGCAGGGGGTTAAAAATAAAAGCATGGGGGCCAGGTGGCTCCCAGGGGATTAGCAGGATGCCGGCTGTCACTGCAGTGCCCTGCCTGTCACCCTCTGCCTCCCCCATGTCACTCAGGCTGAGACGTGATAACAGTCATCACCCCAATGGACCAGGCACTGTGTGGGGGGCTGTTGCATGGGTCACAGGGGGTTTGTGGTAGGTTTGGGGCAGGTTGGACTCACCCTCCCATCTCCCCGGGCTCCCCAGGTCTTTGAGTTTGGCCACGTCAACCGTGCGACGGAGTGCACCAACCTGAACGAGCACAGCTCCCGCTCCCACGCCCTCCTCATCGTCACTGTCCGTGGGCTCGACCGCAGCACAGGGCTGTGCACCGCAGGTGAGTCCCAGAGTGAGCCCCTCTTGAGGGTGTTGGGCCATGGTGGGTCCCCAGGGGGTGCATGGGGCTGATGGCAGCCGTGGCCGGTCGTTTGCTGTGTGTCCCCAGGGAAGCTGAACCTGGTGGACCTGGCCGGATCGGAGCGTGTGGGGCGGTCAGGCGCGGAGGGCAGCCGGCTCCGCGAGGCACAGCACATCAACAAGTCCCTCTCAGCGCTGGGGGATGTCATATATGCCCTGCGCTCCCGGCAGGGCCACGTGCCCTTCCGCAACTCCAAGCTGACCTACCTCCTGCAGGACTCGCTCAGCGGCGACAGCAAGACCCTCATGATGGTCCAGGTAGGTTCTGGGTGCCTGGTGCTTGTCTGTAGCAGTGTGGGGTTTGGGGATGGGTTTAGTCCCAGTGCTGCGGGAGGCAGGAGGGATGCTGGAAGCTGGAAGGGGGGACCAGGCTTTCCCATGGGGTCTGCAACCATGGGGCTGAGGGAAGCTCTGTCCTCGTCTCTGCACCCCAGACGAGGCCAAGGGATGGAGGATGAACTCGGAGGATGAACTCCTGCCCTCCCTGTCTGCACATGGGTGCTGGCACTATGCACACCATGTCTTTGCATGTTGGCATCTCCCCATCCCATCTCCTGCAGGGAGGATGCTGGGCTCTGGTAGTTCCTCCATCCTTGCCCTGCGATTGCCTCCTGCCACCTGCTGCAGCTTTTCCTGGCTGTCCCTCGCACTGGGGCAGTTGGTGACAGGGGATCCTACCGGATCAGACGCTGGACGGGGCTATCCTGGGAGCGGCGGGTTAATAATAGCATCTGGCTGGGACATGGCCCAGTGTGTTGGCTGGGGCAGGAGGGCAGCCCTGGGGGTGTGGCCATTTGGTGGAGTGACTCTCTGCTTGCTCCTGCCTGCGCACAGGTCTCCCCCGCTGAGAAGAACACCAGTGAGACGCTGTGCTCCCTTAAGTTTGCCGAGAGGGTTCGCTCCGTGGAGCTGGGTCCTGTCTCTCGCAAAGCTGAGCTGTGCTCCTGGCCCAGCCAGGAGCAGCTAGAGGTAACCGAGGGACTGCCCATCCTCTTCCCTCTCACCCCTGGATGGGGGGGGGTTCCTCCTGTTTTGCCCCCATACGGGTCCTAGGGCTGTTTGCTGGTGGGTCCCCTCCACTGGGGCCCATCACATGGTGGGGCATGAGCTGTCCCCAAGCAGTGGTGTCCGGCCAATGCCATCACTTTGGTTCTTCCAAGCCCTGTTTTACAGCAGCCTCATGGTACCCCCAGAGCACATTTGGACACCGCATTGACCATGAGCCCACCTCTGTTCCTTCCCTCTGGGGACTGGCAGAGGCTGACCCTGGGGCCATACCCCATCATCTCCTCCCAGGGTGACTCTTCGGGGACCACAGCATCCGTTGGCCGGACCCACACGTCCCCCAGCCCGGGGCACCTCTCTGGCCGTGCTGCCTCCATCCGCAGGAAGCTCCAGCCCTCAGGTGGGTGGTGGGACACCCCAGCCCTGCTCCCCACCCTGGCTACCCTGCCAGAGCCCCTCCATCACTATCAGAGGCTCCTGCCCCCAGCCTCATCCCAGCCAGACACTGACAGGCAAAGCCAGTCGTGCTTTTGGCTTTTACCAGGGGGAAGTAGCTGATTTGCAATCAGCTCGTTACCTATTGGCTAATTAGCCATAGGGAGCCTGGTTAGCACTACCCTAAGAGCGCCCAGGTGTGAAGCTGCAGGCTGGGGTGCCCATGGGCTGAACCTTTCTCCCTTCAATTTCAGCCTGAATTAGGGGCAGCCGCGGCTGCCAGGTGAGTGCCTGCGGCCGGGAGCCGGTGGAGGGCTCTGCTTGGCCCCCTGCAGGGCAGGGCAGGGGCGCCGGACTCTGCCGCTTGCAGGGGTGCTCATGGGATGCTTGTGGGACCAGCGCAACACAGCCCCCGCTGGCATGCTGCTGATGGGGCTGGGGCAGTGATGGCCATGCCCGCTGTGACCCACACATCTCTTTCTGCAGGGAAGCTGAGGCCGGTGCCCCTGTGACAAGTGCCAGCCCTGGCACCAAACCTGCTGCAGGACCAGGCCCCTTATGGTGCTACTGAGAGCCGGCTGCTGGGAGACACGAAGGCTTGGGTGCCGTCCCCTCGCCCAGCAGGACTTGCAAACAGAGGGTGATGGCACCTCTCACATGAGCAGCATGGGGCCAGGGTCCCCCAGCAGCCAGACCCCCATCGCAGGGTGGGGACAGCGGTGCTGGGCAGGGATCTGCCCCCTCAGACCCTCAGCTCTGTGACCTTTCATTGTCGCTGGATGGATGTTTTCAGCCCAAGCGGGAGCTTCTGGGTGCTCCCTCCATTTCTCCAGCTTTGTTTCTAGAGGTATCTGGCTGGAGGGGGTGCTCGGGGCCAGGCAAGCTCCTGGAAGTGTCTCTGGGGGCCCACCCTGGGGCTGCATCAGGGCAGCTGCCCTGTGTCTTGCAGAGCAGCACTTCCTCTATTTTAAGCCAGAAAACAAATCCCAGCAGCTCCTTTCCCTGTGTAGGTTTCTCAAGCCCTGTTGTTGCATGGAGGCACCCTGATGCCATGCATGAGCTGAGCTGCCATTCCCTGTGGTGCTGGTGCTGCCCTGGCACAGTGGTACGTGGCAGCAGGGTGGGTTTAGTGGTCTTGAATGGAGCTATTGTAAAGTTCTTTACCAGTTGTCTTGTCAAGAGAGATCACAGCGTGGTCAAGATGAAAGTGTTTGAAATATTTATACCCTGTTTACATGGTCTTGGAATGGAAAACAAGTGTAAAACAAACAAACAAAAACCCCCTCCAAGCCCCCAGCCCAAAAGCTGTTTGGTTTATGTACGAGGATGGAGGCTGGCAGGGGCATGGGAGGAAGTGGCGTTGCCCCTCAGACCTCTGAGCACCCACTCGGGGGTACACTTTCTCCTGTTGCACATACCTGACCACTGATGGCTCCTTCCTACCAGCTCCCCTCCTCTTGCTCTTCCACAGCATATTCTATTAAAAAGAAAGCAAAAAAGGGAAAAATAAATTTAGCCTTTTGTAAGATTAGATGTTTCTATGTATTTTAATAATAATAAAAAAAGCCTGTTTTGTAACAAACTTTATTTGAAATAAACTGTTAAAGCCAGTCTTCCTGTGCTGCTATTGTTACTGCAGCAGGATGGGTGGGTGCTCCCTCGCCTGGCACAGCATCTCCCTCACAGCTGAGAAAGACCATGAGGTGCTTCCTTATGGAGCTGTGCTTGGGAAAGCATGGCACCACAGCCCCTGGACTGCAGCTACCCAGCTCTCTTTGTTACCAGATGGACTTGTGAAACACTAAGTAAGCCCCGATGCTGCAGTGTCTTGCTCCATCTCATGTTTCTCCCCACTGTGGGGGCTATTGGGGGCTGGCCTGGGGCCTTTTCACACCCCAGTTGGGTCCAGGCATGGGATCATCAGAAAGGCCCTGAGTGAGGCAGAGGCAGTGCAGGCAGGACACAAACGAAGCAGGCAGCATCTTCGGCCCCAGTCCTGCTACCACACATTGCCAGGGCCTCTTGCTGCATGAGCCACCTTCAGACCCATGGAGGAGAGTAGGACACTCTGCTTCATTCCTGAATCTTGACCGTATTTGGATGGCGTATCAGCGAGATTGGGATTGGCTGTAGTTTTGGTTTTTTTGCTTGACCATACAAACCTCACGAAATTGAACAAGGCCAAGGGCAAGGCCCTACACATCGGTTGGGGCAATCCCCAGCACAGCTACAGGCTGGGGGAGACTGGATGGAGCAGCCCTGAGAGGGACGTGTGGGTGTTGGGTGACAAGAAGCTCCCCGTGACCTGGCTTCAGTGCGCACTTGAGCCCAGAACCCCTCCGTGTGCTGGGCTGCATCCCCAGAGCGTGAGCAGCAGGTCAAGGGAGGGGATTCTCCCCCTCTGCTCCTCTCTGGGGAAACCCCCCCTGCAGTCCTGCATCCAGCTCTGGGGCAACAACACAAGAGGGACGTGGAGCTGTTGGAGCGAGTCCAGAGGAGGCCACGGAAATGCTGCAAGGGCTGGAGCAGCTCTGCTGTGGAGACAGGCTGAGAGAGCTGGGCTTGTTCAGCCTGGGGAAGAGAAGGCTCCTTAAGGGGAGACCTTAGAGCAGCTCCCAGTACCTGAAGGGGCTACAAGAAACCTGGAGAGGGGCTTTGGACAAGGGCCTGTAGGGACAGGACAAGGGGGAATGGCTTTAACCTGCCAGAGGGGAGACTGAGATGAGCTCTTAGGCAGAAGTTCTTCCCTGTGAGGGTGGTGAGGTGCTGGCACAGGTTGCCCAGAGAAGCTGTGGCTGCCCCATCCCTGGCAGTGTTCAAGGCCAGGTTGGACGGGGCTTGGAGCAACCTGGTCTAGTGGAAGGTGTCCCTGCCCGTGGCAGGAGGTTGGAACTGGATGAGCTTAAGCTCCCTTCCAACACAAACCAGTCTGGGATCTTACGATTCCTGCTGGCCCCCTTATCCACACCTAAACCAGTCTCCTACATCCCCAAACACCAGCATCTGGTGCAGCAGCTCACAGAAAACCATACAGACAAACCCCAGCTGCTGCGCTGAGACCTGCTGGAGCTCAGGTGGGGAGAAGACATGTGCATGAGGCCAGGGGGAAGGACGAGTCACAAACAATTACATTCTTCTGTGGGCTGGGAACTATCCAGCAGAGTGAAACCTCCCCAGGGTTTCAGCAAATGAAACACAGCCAGTGCTGCCTCTCCAGCTTGCTCACCACATCCACTTAGTCACCCCAGCCTCCCAGCAGGAAAGGTGAGAAGGGCCAGCTCCCCTCTGGGACACAGAGGGAGCAGAGCCCTGCTTTCCCTGGACACTCCCAGCCAGGAGCCATGCCAAGGTGAACAGGGCTCCGAGAGATTCAGGCATTTAACACAACTCCTTACAAAAAATGTTACAAATCTTTTAATAAATTCCATTATAAGTTACAGTTTCATGGAGAACAAGCTCCAGTGTATAATAAAATAGGAGACAGGCTGGGAGGAGCAGGGGAAGCACCAACAGGAACCTCTTTCTGCACTGGAAAGAAAGAGGGACAGAAAGGTTCTGACAGACATTTATTGAGGGAAAAATAGCAGTCCAGTGGATGTAGAAAAACATTGGTCCACATGCCTCTGTTTCTCAGCCCTCCTAAATCCTTATCCCCAAATGTAAAAATATGAGAAGTCCTGTTTAAGCCACATATTTTAACAGCCCCAGGTAGACCTCAGTTCCCAGCAATTCTGAAGGTATTAACCTTGTGCAGCCCAGGGTGCCAGCAGGGCTTTCTGAGAAGCCAAGAGGCAGCCTCCTCTCAATATAGGTCCTTGAAGCTACCCCAGACATGGAGTCCTGGTGTCCTGGCTCATGTTTGATGAAGCAAGCCCAAAGGGCCAGTCCCACAGGGCAGGCAAAGTTCTTCTGTAGGGAAAGGGCACTCCAACCCCCACCAGGCTGTTGTGGGCAGCACACTGCACGGAGAGAGTGGGGCCGGCCAGCCCCAGCCCATAGAGCGAGTAGCCAACAGCACATGTGGATGAAGATGTGACAGTGGGCTCAGAGCCCTCCTGTCAGCAAAAGGCCATCACACACAGAGGGAGCAGCTGACAGCTTGATGCTGAGATGAAAAGCTGAAATGAAGCTGCCACCCTACAGGGCCTTGTGGAGTGCCTTCCACCAGGCAGGTCCCCTCATGCAGCACAGATGTCTCTCCATTCAGGTCCTCCATCCAGCCCATAAGGCATCCAGGCTAGGCAGGCAACCAGCCACCAAGATCCCACTACCCTGCTGTGCTGTGCGGGGGGAGGATGGACACATGGAGAGAGGTGAAATCCAGCCAGACCAAAGGGAGCTTGGCCACCTTCATTTGCAAGTGAGGAGCGGTGGCTGTCACTCTAGGACAGCCATGAGGAGATGCAGTTCCCGAAAGGCACTACCATGGCGGCCGCTGAGCCCAGACTTGTTCTTGATGATGCTGCTGATGTTTTTCAGCTGCTTGTAACACAGCCTGCATTTATAGAGCCTGCAAAAGCCAGAGAGCAGACACAGCATGAATCCTCAGCTGCTGAAGAGAACTGCTTGTTCCTGCAGCGCCAAAGATACAACGTAAGCAGGCGAGAAAGCACAAGCCCTGCAAATGGCCTGGAAGAGGCTAAAATGTGAGCTTGGCCCTGCAGAAATACCATGTATTCAGCCCACATCCCGATGACACTGGAGAATGGCATCCACATAAGGGCTCTTTTATTCCTCCTTTCCCCTTTGGCAGTAAAGTCCAGGGAGGAAAGAGGTGTTGTTTTCAGAGGGCCAATTCTCAGAGCAGAGCTATCCTGTGAATGAACTGGAAATCCAGGGCCCTGCTGACAACTCATGTTTCTTGTGAGGTAGAGGGTGAAGCCACAGGGTGGTTTTACTCCTGACATACTCACACTTTGCTTAGGTATGACTCAATACACAGTGACAGACAGAAAAACAGTCCTTCGTCTTTTCTCATGGCAGGTGGGTTTCATGTTGACAGACAAAAGGGAAGGCATGCCCAGTCTAGTATCAAAGCCTTGACAGCAAGGAGCAAAACTCACCCAAGAGAAAGGCTGGGTCAAAAAAGGGAGCAAGTGGAAGAGGTAAGTGCCTCACCTTTCCTCTCTGGTGATGTCCACTCCAACAGAAGGTGGTGCAGCAAGGATGTCCGTGATCAGTGGCAGGAATCTCTGGAGAATGAGTTTCAGGGAGGTGCAGCCAGTCTGCACGTAACTATAAAACAAACAGAGAATCGGGTCCCGCTTGAATTTCATTCCTGTCCTCCCACCACACAGCTGTCACTTACATCCAGTCACTGGGGACAATCCACTCAACCAACCCCCCATCCACCACCTGTAACCTGGTAAGGAGAGCAACAGCCAAGTGCCCACACATCTTGGTTGAGTCAAGACTGACAAAATGAGTTCTTTCAAAAGGTCCTGGCATATTCTCTGCTAAGTGAGACCTTTCTGTTCAAGAGCAGAGGTGTTCTGCTGAGGGGACCAGGAATAGCAGACACTCCATCTTAAGAGAGGCTGCATATTTTTTGCCACCTAACGAAGTTCAAAGCAATCCAAGTGACCCCTATGCAAGATTTCGCTCCTCTTGTTCCATGTCAACAGTCTCATTCCTGTCTGTGTGCAGCGCCCACTTGTTCTACATGGATGTGACCCCTCCTGGCTGCCAGAGCTGCCTTCAATCCAACAGACCTACTCCAAATCTCAATATCCTGCTCTTCCTGCCCATGCAAACTTCCCATAACTCTTCCTCCACACAATTGGCAACTCCAATTGAAAATTCCCTTTTCCAGGTGCCGTATTGGCATCATACTGTATCTGCTGTGATTTTTCAGGATGTTCTTTCAACTACAAAACATGCAGAGGAGCAATTCTAGGAGTATCTCTACCTTGTCCCCCAACACACCATGTTTTTGGGGCCAGCCTCACCTTTCATATTTACTTTGGAGCAGTTTTTCTATCTGTGGCAGGACTATAGTACACAAATCCAGCTTCCAGAGAGACCTGAAAAGAACACAGGCTGAGACAGGATTCTGAGGTTTTACAAGGTTGAGTTGACACAAATAATGCTTTCTGGCAAAAAAAAAAACCAAGGCAGCAGCACTCAAGTTTACTGAGCAAGTTTACTGACTCCCCCTTGTGATGGCAAATGGAAGGTTCTGACGCGTTTTGATTGAACAGAATCACTTTATGAAGCCCTAAGTGAGGCACCACTTGCCCACCGAAAGCGCCCCCTGCATCTCCAGTGGTCTCTGGCATGGCAGACTTGAAGATCTGACTACAAGCACATGCATTTCATGGTGTCATTGCCCACTAGGTACAAGGCAGGTACAAAACAGCACTCCTGACACCAAGCCAGATGCCTCTTGGGTATCCCAGGGGCTGCCCCTACCCAGGACTCACGGTTTTTGGTTGACAATATTCAAGAGGTCCACGACAACAGACAGATCATTGATCGCCACTGCAGAGTCCACAGAGTTCTGGGAGAAAAGGGGAAGAAGTCAGCAAGTGCAAAGCTCAAACTGGCTAGGCTAGCGCAATTAGTATCAAGTGTTGCTTTTCAAAAACAAGGTAGAGGAAATGTGGAGTTCACTAGGGAAGAGAAGATAACTCTCTTGTGAGAAAGTTTTCTCCATGTTTCTTTGTGGCCAATTCAAGTGCAGGTGGGACACAGCAGCACTCTGCCTGGGGACAAAAACTCTAAGACCCTGCATTTTGTGCAAGAGGCAGAACTGGCCCCTGGCAAGCCAAAAGAGCTGTTCAGCTGCTCCCATCACACAGAATCATAGACTGGTTTGGGTTGGAAAAGCCTTTAAAGCTTATCCAGATCCAACCCCCTGCCAAGGGCAGGGACACCTTCCACTAGACCAGGTTGCTCCAAGCCCCGTCCAACCTGGCCTTGAACACTGCCAGGGATGGGGCAGCCACAGCTTCTCTGGGCAACCTGTGCCAGGGCCTCAGCACCCTCACAGGGAAGAACTTCTGCCTAAGAGCTCATCTCAATCTCCCCTCTGTCACGTTAAAGCCATTCCCTCTTGTCCTGTCCCTACAGACCCTTGTCAAAAGCCCCTCTCCAGGTTTCGTGTAGCCCTTTTAGGCACTGGAAGCTGCTCTAAGGTCTCCCCGGAGCCTTCTCTTCTCCAGCCTGAACAAGCCTCATAAGCCTTAGGTATCTCCACATCCTTGCCTTGACATCACTGGAGCTCCACACAGCCTGCACAGTGTCCAGATTCTTGTGGCGACTGGTGAGCACCACACACATGGTCTCGTGGCCTTTCCTGATCTGGGAAATGGCTTCCTCATCCACGAGCTCTGTCTGGCTTTGGTTTTTCACAGCCTGAAAGTACAGACACCAATGGAGCAGCAATAACAGAGCAGGGTGGCACAGAAGGGTAAGAGCTTTCTCTGGCCTAGGTGAGGGCTGATTTTGGTGTACAGAGTCCCAGCAAATACTGACTTCCTTGCAGATTGTTTTAAAACCATTTTGAAATTGAAACGCTCCATTTATTCTGATTTAAGTTACTTCTCTTCTGCCTTTTCTACTACATCAGTCACAAATACATTTGAAGCTTTGGAGAAACTCTCAAAATTTAAAAAAGGTGAATTAAAAGAAAGTTTTCAAAACCAATGTATTTTGATGAAGAAATGTTTTCATACACACCCTATTTTTCAATTGAAACATTCAGCTGAATGTTATTACAAAGCATAAATCTTACACCATTTATTAGCCTCTCAGTTTGATTCCTGCTCAAGCTCTGCTGGAACCACTACTTCCTTCGCTTGCATTTGGAAGGATTCAAATTCACGCTTCCTCCGCATGAATTTGGATTCTTGAGGATCCTCTGGTGCTTCTCCCTTTTTGGGACAGGCAATACCCTCCCCAAGACAGGCCAAGAGGCCTCCAAGAGGCAAAGATTGCCATGAAATAATTATGTATGTGTAATGGCAGACACCAATTTTGTAAATGAATCACTGTCTAGCATGTGGAATTATTCCGTGTCTGAGCCCTATCCCTCGCTCTCTGCTTTGGTAACACATTCTTTGAGCACTGATCAACGCTGTTGTGATCACATCAGCCTGCTGTCAATTGCAATGGGGGCTGTGTCCAGCAATCGGGAGGTGCTGATTCCACAGAAACTGCATGTCAAGAGGAGCTGGGAGGCACGAAAGGCACCTCACCAAGAGGGCAAGCAGGAGGTAACATGTTCTCATTCAGTACTGAGGACTGCAGGCTGCAAAAAGTACCCAGGACACTGGCACATCAGAGAACCTCCTTTCTGATGCCACCCAAACCAGACATCAGCCGGAGACTTTTGGCCAGAGATACTTACTGGTAGGAAGTCAGAGGCCTTCAGGCCAATGGGCTCATTCCTGGCTGCAGGAATCACCAACGGCTCTGCTCTGGTCAAAGGAGTTGAAGAGGCAGTTGGTGGCCTCTGAACTGGATCAGGCTGCAGGAGAAATTGGGATAAAAGCTCTAGCAACAGCAGTCTGGCCCTAGCCTGATGTGCTTTTATTCCTGACCTGCTTTCCTCTCACAACAGGGTCCTAATGCAGAAGCAGTCTCCGATTTACTAGCGTAGTTTAAGAGGCAATAAAGTATCTCTCAGGTACATGCCAAGATGTAATTAAGTTTCGCAAAGAACAGAGAGATGTCCCAGCAGAAGTGCCAAGTGCTGCCACTGGCACCTAAAATCACGACAAAAGGCTGCAGCCAGCCTGAAGGCTGAGAGAGAATTGTTGAGAAGCCAGGATAATACATCCTGCACTTGGTCCTCTTCAGAGTGCCCCAGTTCTGAGGTACAAGCAGAAACACCACTGCAAGTGCAAGAAGTAAACAAAAGCAACAGAGCCATTGCCTGTTGGAGGCCTTGGCCTTTGATTCTAGTGCTCAGGCAAAACTCAGGGCAGGACAAAGCCTGAAGCTGCACTTCTAATGCCCTTCAATAAAGGAATCAGCTTCCTCAGAAACTGTAAAGTCTTGAGCACTCGTGTATCTTTCACAGTGGGAGCATGAACAGCTATTAACAGATCAAACAGTACATACAAGTTCTTGCTTTGGCAACAGCATCTGGACATCTGGAGCTTGACTGGGCTTCACTGCTTCCTTTGCAGCTATGGGCTCTACCAAGAGGGAAAGAAGTGAGAAAGCAAAAACTGATTATTCCTTTCAAGAGAAGTTGATAGCAAAGTTTCTGTACAGCTAGATTACAAGTAGTTGTTTCTGCAGACATGGACATGCAGCTCTCCCTCGTTTGAGGGTCATTAACCCCATTCTCCCCAAGGGGTTGTTTTCATACTCACCATCCTCAGGGGGGGCTGGAAAGGGTTCACTGTTTCGAGGAGGAGTGCGACCTACAGAGAGAGAGAACAGAATAAACAAACAAAGAAGCAACCAAGGCTACAGATTAGCGATAAGTCATCCTTGCAGCTGGGAGACCTCCAAAACTCCACACATTCGGGTAGTCAGCAATACGACAAGCAGAGTTATCTCCTTCAGACTGTGACGCTACTGTTGAGTTTAGCCAAAGGCTTGCAGCCTTCATGGATGGGAGGAAAAAAACCTGACCCATGTCATTCATTGCTGCTGTAGAGGTGTGAAGCACTGTCACCACAAATTGTATCAGAAAACAAAAAATGACCTCCTGATAAATTGATTTACATAAGTAAATCCAAATAATAATTATTAATTCCTTAAAAGGAGTACCTAATTTTTCCCATTCACATAAAAATGGCACAGGCCTTGCACTGTGCTTCCTAAACAACTACTTCTGCTTTAACAAAACATTTTGTCTTTCCTTCTTTAATGGAGGCTGCTGATTTTATACATAGCACAATTCTAAGCTAATAAAGATCCCGTAACATAGTAGTCCTCTCTAATCAAAACAAGAAGGCAGCATGCTTTGCTGTTGTGGCTGCCCCATCCCTGGCAGTGTTCAAGGCCAGGCTGTACGGGGCTTGGAGCAACCTGGACTAGTAGAAGGTGTTCCTGCCTGTGGCAGGGGGTTGGAACTGGATGAGCTTTGAGGTCCCTTCCAACCCAAACCAGGCTGTGATTCTATGCTTACAATGGAGCTCTGGATTCTGAGCCAGGCTCCGATCAGACATCACTGCACCCAGTAAAAGTGCCACCGCCTAGCAGTTCACCAACATCATATGTGGTGCAGTGTCCAAAAAAGCCATTTCCTAAACTCTCCCAGTCACAGAGAAAGCCTCTATGATAGTAAACCAAAGCTCACTTCTACTGAACCAGTTTAGCACCTACAGCTCTAATCCAAACACTACTCAACAGCATAGTAAATCCTGGTACTGACAGATAGCATTCTTGGGCTGGAAGATCTCATTGTAATCCTCTGGGTTCTGGATCTCAGCCTTTGATTCCTTCTCATCCCGGTCATCTTCACTGCTGGGACTGCGCCTCTCACTCTCTGAATTGTGCTTCACTCTGCTGTGGAAAAAGAGATGCTGTCAGAGGAAGTCATATGGACTCTGTCAGAGAGGAAGCACTAAGCTCCCTGTACGTTTCCTTAAAATCTTGAAACCCAACAAGCTAGCAGATTCCCTACCTTTGTGGCTTGCTGCAGCTAGTTGAGGGCCTGTCATAGATGCGGCGAAGGGAGGACCCCATGGGGGTAGGTGGCACAAGAGGCTCATCATCCCTGATTAGCCCATGAGGAATAGAATCCGACTTTGTAACTCTGCTGAGATCCACAACGAAGGAAGAGACTGTGCTTTGTGCAAAGGAAACACCTATCTGCAGAGGCAAAAGACCAAGGTAACTCACCAGGGAAGAGGGTGAACACCCTGAGCCTTTTTCAGAATAGGCATGATGCAGTGACCCTGCACAACTGTTTGAGAATTTCCCAGCTAGGTGCTTTGGCTTTTTCAGTTTGAAGCTGCCAGTGTTTTACAGAAGACTGTAATAAGACTTTTGACAAGCATAGTTTCTAAGTACTGGTCAAACCAAGCCCCACTTCTTTCCTCCAGAAGCCAAAGAGAGATAAAGTGGAGCATGAAGTTGCTGAAAGCAAAAGCACACAATCTATGTCTAAGTGCTAGGCACGTGGCAAGCCCTGGCTGCTTACAGTCTGATAGACCCTTTAAGGCCTGCAAGGAGGCAGAAGGATTTTATCTCATGTTTTGCAGCTGCCTGCCCCCTCCTCAGGAGCAGTGGCTTACCAGCTGGTTGTTGCGGACAGATAAATCAGCTACTTTTCCCCAGTTCACCAAGACCACATCAAAACAGCGCTCTGGCTCCCAACCGTACACACGCAGCGAATCCTGGAAGCCACTATACAAGCAGCAGCCATCTGGGTTGAAGAGCACACACCTGGGAGGAAGGCAGGTGGAAAATTAGGCATACAATCTTCCAACCTCCCCACAGCGACCCCAGGCCTGTATCCCTGTCTTCACTGAACACCTCCAGCTCTGTGTCTAACAATGAGCCTACCAATCTGGTGTTCAGATGTGCAACCTGGTGGGCCTGGGCAACATCTCCAGCAGCCCAAACTTCTCCCCAGTAAAGACTCTTTCAGGAAATCCTCCCTTCAGCCACACTTTAGTCTCTGCCTTGGACACTGCAGTAGGAATTTAATATACCTGACTGGAGTAGCCTCCTCTTCAATACAGCTCACCACTTGAAACTTCTCTAAGTCCCAGAACCGAACAGTCCTGTATACAGAACAAAATAAAAATCATCACTCATCCCTCTAGAGATCTGCTGTAGGTTCGAGAATTGAAACAATGCACAAACCGCTAGAATTACTTTTGCTGTCATGCACGTGTAATGACCCTGCACAGAAGGCCAGTCAAGCTAAGATCCATAAATCCAGCCACAGATGCTTAGAGGCTGCAGACATGGACAGGTATTTATTGCTGACCCAGAACTAAGAGCACAGTCTTCTAACTGAGCAGGACTGCTGGCTGTTCAGGATGTCAGCTGGATTAGTGAGAGGCTTGAGGTATTGCATTGTTCTCTGGTGTGGTAGAAAGGGCCACCAATTTTGGATGAGAAGGCAAGACCTCCATGTGCTGCACATCACAGATGTGATGTGCTGCTGGCTATAAGTCAGGCTCTTGCAATTGCGCATTTGAGTTGTGTGACATTCCTATTTTCCACATGGCTAAAAGGAAGGGCGTCAGAAAGGCAACAGACATATACAATTCCCTTATTTCTCTCTCCCCTTACGTACCTGTCAGAGCTACCAGAAGCCAAAAGGTATTCATTGGGATGGAATTCAACAACGTTTACTGGGCCAGTATGTTCTGTAAATTCAAACACTAGCTTCCCAGCCACCAGATCCCACAGCTGGAAGAAAGAAACAATAGAGACTCTTGAAAGGACTTAATGTTAGAGAATTCCAATACGCTTCAGGTTTCCTTGTACTGGCAACCTTCTACTGGCTTTTTCCCCTCTATGAACAGACTCGATGATCAGGGAAGGAGTACAATCCCAATCATCTGAGGCTGCTTTTTAATTGTGGGGTTTTTTTTGGTTGG
This sequence comes from Strigops habroptila, assembly GCF_004027225.2. Classification (NCBI taxonomy): domain Eukaryota; kingdom Metazoa; phylum Chordata; class Aves; order Psittaciformes; family Psittacidae; genus Strigops; species Strigops habroptila. The sequence continues at coordinate 22,010,844 of NC_044302.2, forward strand.
TTGGTTTTTTTGTTTCGCTTTGGGTTTGGTGTTGTGTTCCCCCCCCCCCCCGGCATTTTCTTCTAAATTTTTCATTTAATCTGTCGTCTAGAAGTTTCTGGTTTATATTTAGAGACTAGCATAAAATACAGCAGATTCACCTGTCCCCACAGATTATATCTCAAAAGCAAACAGACAGAAAGCCCAAAGGTCTGAATCCCTCAGCAATTCATTCGTCCTGCGCACTAGCCACCACGGAAAAATCCAGAGTGAAACAACTGATCAGGTTATTTCATGTGAAGCTGAAAACAAAACCAGTCCTTTGCCCACCATCCTCCACAGTACACCTGAAACAACTGAAGTCACTGTTTTACTTGATACTTTTCTGAATTCCTTCTCTTGCTCTGCTCAGCCCTGACAGCAATTTTCAGAGAGATAATCATGCGCATACCTTTCTATGATAATGTCCTGGGTTCAGCTATAGCAGCCATTTTTCTCCTTCTTAGTAGCTGGTGCAGTGCTGTGTTTTTTAACTTTCAGCCTGGGAACAACGCTGATAACACTGATGTTTTTAGTTGTTGCTAAGTAATGTTTATTCCAACCAAGGACTTTCTCAGTCTCATGCTCTGCCAGGGAGGAGGGGAAGCCGGGAGGAAGCAGAGACAGGACACCTGACCCAAACTAGCCAAAGGGGTATTCCATACCACAGCACGTCATGCCCATTATATAAACCGGGGGGAGTTACCCGGAAGGCCCAGATCAGTGCTCGGGTCGGGCTGGGTATCGGTCGGCGGGTGGTGAGCAATTGTATCCTCTCCCCTTGTTATTTCACTAATCATTATTATCATTGGTGGCAGCAGTAGTGGTTTTGTGTTATACCTTAGTTGCGGGACTGCTCTTATCTCAACCCGTGGGAGTTACATTCTTCCGATTCCCCTCCCCATCCCTCCAGGAGCGGGGGGAGGAAGGTGGGGAGTGAGCGAGCGGCTGTGTGGTTCTGAGCTACCGGCTGGGCTCAAACCACGACAGATAACACACTTGTACTGAATTCACTGAGCAAAGCAGAAACTGGTATGGTGAAGCAATGTGCTGTGGACAACTCATTCTGTAACATCTACTGAGACTACCGAGGCCAATGTTCAGGTCTCACAACTCTTACCACTATCAAAACTTGAAATTTCATATGCATAGTGCCAAGATGTCTGTTGGATAAGTGCACTGCAACACATGCAGCTCACTTCTGCATGTTGTGGGCCACTGGACATGATCCTCATAAACAGGCTGGTCCTTGCAAAGCCACAGGGCTCAGCCAGCTGCTTAATTAACTAAAAGTGTTTATGACCGAGTGCTGGTAATGCCTGGTAAAATATGATCCCAGCATTCCTAAGCGTCATGAGCACATAAAGAGGTGTCACAATAAATTACCTTTACAGTGTGATCATCAGCAGCAGAGGCTAACCACTTCCCATCAGGACTAAAGCGGAGACATCGAACTGCTTCTGTGTGGCCCTGAAATGAGAACAACGAAAAGTATTTTCTTTTCCTTTTTTTTAACTCCCTTTCTTTTGAGGGAGTTCTGGCTTTTGTATTTTGATCCTATACAACTAAAATAAAATAAAATAAAATAAAATAAAATAAAATAAAATAAAATCAACTGACTGTTTCACAGAGTCCACAGCCCGCAGAACACTGAACACTCACCAACACCAAATGAGTGTAGACATTTCTGGCAACACTTTAAGTATGGTAAATACAGTTGTGACTTATTCGGAATCAATTTAAAAGTACACAGATTTATGGGTGGTCACATAGAAGTGTTGTTCCACTAAGCTGGTTTCTAAATTAAAAAATTTACAGCAAGTCCTTTGGGTTGAAAAAGGCCCCAAGAACAGAACCATCCTCATGCAGTGGGGACTTGCATGGTAATATCAGTCACAGTATAAAGTAACATTTATAGGTGCTTTCCATCCCACACTAAAGCAAACAAAACCAGAGTACTTTAACTCCTATGATATCCATTTCATGCTCCCACACAGCTCACAGAGGCCTGCACAGGTTTGCCAGGCCACTTCACAAATTGTGCAGATCTTTTTTACACACTGGAAAACTAGGGAATTAATCGTACATAATCACTTTAAAGTTTGTTCACAAGTCCTCAACAGAAATCTTTCCCCCCTCTTTGCTTGAAAACTAATGAAGCATTTTACCTTGTACCTGAAGACACAGCTTTTTTTTCTCACATCCCAGAGCTACAGGGGAGAAAAGCAAACAAAATATGTATTTAGACCAGTATGTAGGAAGCCCAAGAGTCCCATAACAAGAAGAGCTCTCCCTGTAACCAAGCTGATATGACACTACAAAATGAAAACACTGAAGGGGCTGTTGAACCCCTGTTTGCTTTAGGGGTATTTCCTACCCTAATTTCCCAAGTGAGAACCACTTCTATAAGGTATTTCTTACTACAGAAGCTTGGTTCCTACCATCTAGGATGAGTGTGATGAAGCAGATGCAATCCATAGCAATCAGGACATCTGTGCTTGGTGACACCAGGACTTGGCTGGCACCACGAGCCACATTCCACAGCGCAGGAGTCACACTCCTGAGCCACCTTTGCAAACACACACGCATAGATTTCACAAGCACTCACAAATCCACCTGCCCACACACATGGAAATGACAATGTGCAGCACCTACCAACAGCTTGGCACAAAACACATTCTGGCACTTTTCAAAACAAAGATACTGCAAGTAAAGAGTGCAACCTCTAGGAGAGGATGGGTTTTACCTTAATGTTTGTGTCCAAAGACCCAGATGCCACAATGCTTCCATAAGGATGGAAATCAAGGCTGCAGATATTTGCTTTGTGACCAAGTAAGGATCGAAGAACTGGGAAAAGAAGCAGCAGAGCAGGAAGAAGGAAGAGGGAGCAAATATTTAGTAGATAATTTCCCCAGGACACCACGCAGAAGTTTAGCCATATAATCCTCATCATTAAGCACAAGCCAATGCAACATACATTAGACATGCTACATATTGTATACATTATTTTATGGAAATGTTTCTGACCTTGTCCTTGCAATGCAAAGAAACAGCAATAGAGGGCCCATGTTCAATGATCCTAATGAAAGTCCTATCCTTAGGTGTGAAAACTATGAATAAAATTCCAGATGCCTCCATGCTGAAAATAAAACTGAAAAGCCACATTCTGAGGCAGCTCCTAGCAGCTTATCTTTCCACTTGTTACAAAGAGAGCAAAATGGGGTAAGGAGGTAAGGGAACTGACAACAGTTTTAGTCAGGAAGTGAAAGGGACGTTTGATTGCCTGCATCATTTGGAAAGACCCTTTCCCAGGACTCTGCAGTCCCACCCAGGCACAAGCCTGACTTCTGTCTCTTAGGTTCCAATACTCTCCCTGGACTTCTTCAATTGCTCCTTGCAAAAAGTACCCCAAAGACTGGGAAAGAACAGTTGAGAAGCATGAGACAGAGGAATGATCACAGGGTTTCAGCAAATCATCAACCAAGTAACACCCCTTCTAATTCTGGAAACCAGAAAGGACCAGTATAACTGGAACACCATATCTCTGAAAGCAGAGACTCACCTTTGAGGAAGAAAAATTGCACAGATAATAACATGGGCAACCTCTCTCCATCATCTGTCATCTGGAACAGTCTGATGATTCCCCTGGCAGAAATTAACTGAGCCAGAGCTAGAGTGGTCATTTGCACAGACACTGGCTCATAAGCATCCTAATAAATAATAATAAATAATAATAATAAATTCAGCCAGATCAGCTACTCTACACTGGTGGAGCCAAACTATTTTATTACTGAACTGACTCTAACTGTCTGAACTGCAAAAGTAGTTTTCATTATTTATGCCACCTGCTGTCTGCCTTCTTAGCTCAGCCAGCGAAAGCCTATCTTCATTACATACTCTTTCTATGAACAAATAACAACCTATAAGAAACAGTCATTTTATGGATTCCTGCTAGAATGCACTCAAGAGATGCATGATTCCTTTGCAAACTTGTTCTAGGATTTGAGAAAAAATGCAATAAATAAAGCATGACTCAACAGTTGGCCTTTAAAGGATCAGGATGAGCTCATGGCTTTTATGATTTACTAAAAATTAGGTCTTTCATGCAAGAATTGAAGAAGAGAAAAATTAGTTGAGGAAAAAAATAAAAGTTAGAACCTAAGAATGAGAACAAGGGGTCAGAAAGCAAGGGATTCCTGGACTTGTGCAGAACCTAATATACTTAAAACTTCCAATTTGTCAACCTTAAAAGGATCCAAAATCAATTTTAAGCTGAAAGTCTGAATACAAATTCCATATGTTAGTTACTCTACACATGCACGGCAACTCATCTGGAATATAAATCTCAACACACTTGAGTCAATCCTAGAAACCAGTTCCTCTCCACAATACATGTACAGATTTCTGCTTGAGTGTGCATACACAGCTCTACAGTCTCAGTAGGAAGTGCATGAAAACTCTCTAAGAGGGATGGAAATTTAGATGTAAGCAATGCCAGGCTCTGCTCCTTTGTAGGAACCTTCTGGGTTAGCATATGTATTAAGCATAAGGATATTATAAAAAGCATGCATTAACAGAACTAATGGAAACATACTTTTGGCAGCTTCCAGGTCCCAAACTCGAATGGACCCTGACTGGGACCCTGCAACAATGAGTTTCTCATTCGTATTGACTTGTAGGCTCTCAATGGGCGACGTGTGGCCTGTCAAGCTCTGCAAAGAAAACCACAAGTCACTATCAACAGCTACTGAGACAGCCCTGCCTGCAATGGCATTGTTCATGTATTTATCCATGAGTTGGAACCACCTGGCTGTGCCACTGCTACTTTCTTCACATCAGCTACCATTATGGTAGCACAACCTAAAGATCAGCTTTAAACTGCCCGAAGGGAGATTGAGATGGGATCTTAGGCAGAAGTTCTTCCCTGTGAGGGTGCTGAGGCCCTGGCACAGGTTGCCCGGAGAAGCTGTGGATGCCCCATCCCTGGCAGTGTTCAAGGCCAGGTTTGATGGGGCTTGGAGCAACCTGGTCTAGTGGAAGGTGTCCCTGCCCGTGGCAGGGGGTTGGAACTGGATGAGCTTTAAGGTCCCTTCCAACACAAATCAGCCTGGGATTCTATAATTCTCTATGACCATCACTGCATATAACACCATATAACGCTATCTTCCACATCATCTCACTTACTGGGGCACACCGACTAATTTTGAAAGGATGCATCAACAGAGACATGGGTATTTAAACATTAGGTGTGGATGCCCAGACAACATTGACACACACTTACATTATAACAATTATGCTGTGCAAGCACAAGGGCAACGTGTTTGCTCTAAATAGGTCACAAAGTGTCATGAGCCAGTTACAAAATCAAAGCAAGAGCACAAGCAGGGCTACTTCAAAACCTTCCCATAAGCAAGAAGCTCCAGTGTTGCTGCCAGCAGTGGGTGTCACACTGATAACGTGGTGCTATTATTGAAATATACCTTGACATCTAAAAGCTTCCAAATCAGGTAAGCATTTTGAAAAGGCCCATATTTAATTAGAACACAAGAATATTTAAAATGAGCTTTAGAAAACCAATACCACTACTCTGACTTTTTACTTGTCAATTAAGCAATATTCTATGCTTTATTCCATCCTCAAACAGATCTTTTTAAATAGCTATGCTAGCTAGCTCACACACACATACAAAGGGAACGTACTGGGAACACTAGTTGGAAGCTGCCTGTTCTGACAGGGTTTTTTTAGGATTTCATGTGCAACTGAAATCCTCTACATATTCTATTGCTGCAACTGTCACTGCTTAGTAAGAGAGCTCAAACTGGAATCAAGTCACAGTGCTACTTGAAAAGTTCCTCTTCATCCTCTTCCCCACTATGTAAACATCTGGAATCCTAATATAAAGACTAAAAATGAAATTCAGAGGACAAACTATAAAGCACAACCCCCAAAATCAAGATTCTTTTGATATACAAGAATGACACAAGCCCTCAGCAGCTCCAGCCAGCCCCTGCCTCTCAGAAACACCAGCTTCCAACATCTGTGGCTCCCAGTGTTGTGGCTCCCAGGAAGTGCAGGAGAAGTATAGCTCTCTGCTCCCACAGAATGGGTACAGACATTCAGTCCTTCAACCCTCTCGGAGGAGGCAATACTCTAGTTTCAAATTACTGCCATTTCACCACTGAGTGCTGGGAGGACACAGCTTAACTACGCTTTGCAAGCAGCACAGCACTGCCAAAGGTGAGAAACTCCTTTTGCACCCATTTCAATCTCTTTATACAGTAAATGAATGGGAAAATAAAGTAGACACATTCTCCTTTTAACCTCTTTGATCCTGCTTTCCCAGTTGCTTCCTCACAAGGTTCACGCTGGTTACAGAAATGCCATCTATAATGCAACATTATTGTGGTGTTAATTAAATAAGTGACAAGGGACACTGGCTAAAGACAACACTCACTCAAAGCAAAAGCCATGCAGGACAGACATCTGTTAAACAGATTTCTGGTTGCTTTAGTGATCACAACTGGGGTAGCCCTACTCTTTGAAATATGCTGTGCCCAGCACTACTCTTCCCCAGCCTACAGACAACTCTGTGCTGACAGTTACTGACTGGGGGACAGGTGGGAACACATCCTGACAGGGCTGTTTCCTGCTGTGAGGGCAAACTCCAGGGTATAAAACTGGGCCTTGTAGCTGGTACTTTCAAACTAGCTGATCTCATACAAAACTCTGCATTTAATTATCTGTAGCCTGTAAGAGAAGACACAGTATCCATTATCTGAGCAAGCACCAGCCCAGCTGAAGCAGCCAGGCACCCCAGATCCTCTCCAGAACAGTGGTCTCACCAGTTACCGAACTCTGTCCCTATCTTTTGCTAGAATCCAGTCTTTGTGTGGTAAATTCTTTTCACAAGTCCCAGAGGCTACAACCCAACAATCTTCCTGCTCATTTCCCACCCTCTGTACCTCAGAATTAATATTCCCATCCCCCACAAGTTGAAGACAGGCCTGTTCTTACCATGATGCAATTGGGCTTGTTAACTGACCATATGTTGACCCGACAGTCATCTCCTCCAGTTGCCAGCAGCCGGCCTGAGGTTTTGCCCAGGACTAGTGAGGATACATTGCTGCTGTGAGCTGTGATCTCATCTGGACAAAACAAAGCAAACAGTTATTACAATTTTCATCCCATCCCTCCCCAAAAAAAAATTCTTCCTTCAGAAAAACTTTCCAGTTTCCACTGGACAAGCTGCAGCAGCTCACTGTTGAGATAAGAAGTCACACTATTATCTTGCTTGAAACAGCCCTCCTTGGCTCTGCCTGCTGTAGGTAAGACATCTGCTGACCAAGCTTCACAACTCCAGTGCTCACGTGGCTTACAAAAAGCATCTTCTCTCACTAGCAGCAGCTTGGTAGCCTTTGAAGATTTGCTCAACTGTGGCAAGCTGCTCACGGAAGCTGCTTTACCTTCAGGATCCGAGTGGGTCTCGGTAAGCAGAGCTGTCTGAGAAGCAGCAAGAGTATGCAGCAGCCAGAGTCATCGCGTGAACAGCCTTCTAATCCTGTTCTAGAAAGCAGCAGCAGACTGTCCAACCTGAGAGGAACTGGCAGACTAGCAGCAGTGCAGTTTGTTACCTCACACAGAAAAAGCCAGACTCAGCAGCGGGGGTAGGTGGAGCTCCCTTCTCCCAGCTTTGGCAGAGGCTTTGCTATGGTCCCACTGCGTAACACAGGTGAAACTTAGCAATGCAGCGTGTGAAACTGTGACAAAATAAGAATGAACATATATCCCAAAGCGCATGAAAGAACAAATGTGATTGATAGTAAAAGACTGTTCAAAAACTGGGGGCTGAGGGGAAGCTCTGACATTGAGAGGGCTTCGTAGTAACAGAGCTCTAAGGAGGCCTCATCATAAACAAGTTAGGGGCAAAGGAGAAGCCAAACTAGCATCTTTGCTTAGGCATCTGATTTTCACAGTGGATTTTTAAACGCACCCAAATTTTTGGAGGAGCTTTCGCAGATGTATTTACCAATTTCTGCCTCTTACAGTTCTCTGAAAGTTCACAGGTTTTGCATGCCTAATAGTTATGAAACTTGTTTGTGAAAAGACAATCAATTCAGCTTTCACTCGGACTGTTTTGCTGGGAGGAGAAATTTGATTATTTTACATGCAACACTAATCCAAAAGGATATTAGATGGCTGCAATAATAATTACAGGTTCTTTGATCTCAAGCTCTCAGAGTGCTTTTTTGAAAGCAAAACTGCGCAATTTTCACTTTAGCTGGAGAAACACCTTTCAAATGACAAAGGTAACTGGATCATAAATTACATGAGAAGGGCAAAATATGCTTGTACTGTGTTGAAAAACCAATATTCCATATGACAATGCTAAAGTGCGGATGTATACAAAGACTTGAAGGTAACAAACAGTACAATTAGTATTAATAGAGCAACCCACTAGTTAAAATTGAAAGGACAGATGCTCAGTGTAGCTGCTGAGAAGAGTGCGTCAGCACCTCTACTGCTTCCCTCCACTTGATTTCATTTTTAATAATACATTTTAGATGTAAGAGTCATTGCTGAAGCATTCAACCCTCTGTTCATAAAAGCCTTTGTTAGCCTGATGCCAGCTGTGGCCAGATAGCTTCATCCACCCCACCAGCGAAGTGCCTGTTTCCTTAAACCCACAGAGGCTTTTGTTAATGAAGCATTCATCACCCACCAGCTCAGTCATACAAAGCTCCTAATTAGCATCACCAAAACATTCCTAACATTCAGAATGCTTCTTGCTTTAAAGACGATGCTAAGATGGGGCAGAGCCTAGCAGAAATTAAGATCAAGAACTTCTGCCCACTTACGGAGAATGGAGATTGATCAACTTCCAGCTTTTCCTGTAACTGCAGGAGTTTCAGGGCTGGGAAGATAACACGGCAAACTGGCTTTCTGCTCCAAAAGGTAGGAAATTAACTAAGTCAATTACCTCAGCTGCCTTAATGTGTTACTAGTCAAGGGTACGGTATTTCTGCTACGCTATTTCAAGCCCCAAGTCACTGGTCTAAAGCTCACACTTTCGAACTCTTCCCATTGCTTCCAAGCATTCTGCAACAGCCCCTATGGAATAACCCATCAGCGACTAGTGAAGCAGCTAGAAATAGATTGCCAGCAACTGTTCACTACTCCTTCTGAGGAAAATAAGAGATGTAAACCAGCAGATTCTGTCTCTTACAAAGCAGCTGCAGGAGATGAGACATACAGGCCGTGCAGAGCTCACCTCATCCCTCCTGCAGCAAAGAGCTCGGCCACCTACTGTCACAAGTGGGCAGCAGTGAAGGGCAGTCCCAACCAGGCCGACCTGATACCGACCGGGGCAACTCCCCGCTGTGACCTGGGCTCTGAGGGGGGTTCTATCCCTCCCCTGGTTGCTCTTGTGTACCGCGTTACTCATGTGGGGCTACCTAGAACAGTATTAGAGCAGCGTTACAGCACCTCATCAGGAAAACACAGGCTGTGACCCTTTGCAAACAGCCATGACGAGGCGCTAAGCTGTTCCACTGTGCTGCTGTGCTTTCAAAAGGGATTTCTGGAAGTTAAAAGTTCCAGTCAGCGCGTTGGGAAGAGCCCGGGGCACCCACACCCGAGGCGGGGATTAGCCGGTTCCTATCACAAACCGCCTCCTCCACCCCCCTTCCAGCTGGGGCAACCTCTCCGCCCTCCCTCGGGCGGGGAGCCCGGCGACACTCACGCAGCTTCCACGCCGTCTTAGTGGCGACGGCCTCGGCCATGGCTCTGCTCGGCGCGGCCGCTCCGACGGTCAGCACAGAAGCGCCTTCCTCCGACCGGCGAGGCTCTGCCGCCCGCCCGGGCCGCCTCTCTGCCGGCGCGTCCTACCGCGGCCGGGCCATCCGCCCGAGCTGCCCCGGCCGCCTGGAGGCCAAACAAAGGCACCCGCCGGAGCTGAGGAGTCCCCGGCGCGCTGGGCCGAGCAGCGGGAACGCCGCGCCGAGGCGGCAGCGGGCAGGGGCGGGGCGCGGGCCGGGGCCTCGCAGCGCCGTTGCCTGGTTTCCACACGCCGCTCCGCCAATAGGAGCTGAGGGAGAGGTGATTGCTATAGCGACCGTAGAGCAACTGACCAATCGCAGCACAGCTTCTTGGCGGAGCCTTTTAAGCACGGCCAATGAGGCAGGGCGGCGCGCTGGCTTTCTGGGGTCGCCATTTTGCGGCTCGCCTGAGGCGAGCGGGTCGAGTGCTGCCGCGTCTCGGCCGTCGGGCAGACTGCAGCGGCCCCGCAGCTCGGAGCCTCCGTAGAGGCGACCGAGAGGTCCCTCTCAGGCCCTCTACTTCAGGGCTCGTCGGCGGTTGTGCCCCCTGGCTGTGGCCGGTGTGTCCCTAGGAGGCGGTTCCCCTTGCCGGGTGTCACAGGCACGGCCCTGGTGGGAGTTGGGCTCTCGATCCCCCGCTCCCTGTGGCTGTTTGCCAGGTAACGTTGGCACCAGCTCCTCTGGCTCTTCCTGCCCGCAGAGGGTCAGGCCCACCGGAGCCTCGGGTGGGTTTTCGTGCTGGGGCAGCCGTGCTGGGTGCTCTCAGCCTGGCAGGGGTGGAGTCATGCCACTTCCATGCTTTCCTCCTTGTCTCTCAAGCCAATTACTAAATAAAATTATTTTGATGCTAGTCCTTGATAATACGTATTAACTGATTTTTGGCAGCAGCTATGTCTCTGGTGGCTGTAAAAGGATTCTAAATGAATTTGTTCTGGTGTTGAACTAACACTGATGAGTTCATAACCATAGGCTTGTTTGCTGCTTTTTCTCTCCATCTTCTCACCCATCCCTTTCCTTTCCCTCTCCCCCTTTTCTTCCCCCCTCCCCCCCCCTTTTTATCTTTCACTCCCCTCTTTTCTCTCCCCCACCCCCTTTCTTCCTCCCCTTTCTCCCTTTCCTTTTTGTTTAGAGACCTTAGGGTTTCCTTTTTCCCCGGTTCCCTGAGGTCCCTTAGTCCTTCACCAGTTCACAGTCCTTCTGATTTGGAAGTTGTTTTGGCGTTCCTGAAATCCCTGATGATCCTTTTCAGTAGGGTGTTCTTATCTGAATCCCTCTTTATCTGACAGAAGGAACTCTTCCTGAGCTCTCTCCTTCCCTGGCCTGTTTGTATCTCTTCTAGGTTGCCCCAACAGCCAAGCACTGATGGAGGGGTGGAGAGCTGTCAGAAATGGGGGGGCTGTAAAATAGGCTGCTGCTGCTGTCATGGCTTGGAACACAATGTGGTGGTGTGAAACATCTCACAGCTCCAAAACTGGGAGCTGGGAAGCCTGGGCAGACCTGGGCATTTGCTGTTGTGGGTGCCAAACACTGCGGCTCATTAGCTGCATGGGCATAATGAGCTATGGTGGCTTCTGTTCGTAACACAGTATTCGTCTCTTAAAAATGTAGCAAACACCACAGGAGAGAAATGACTCTTGCAATAAAATAGGCAGTTGGGGTGGATGTTTCTCTGTAAAAGCTCTCTAGTGTATCTATTGCATTAAAACGGACAGCTACCATAAACCAAGAAGTTCAGTCTGCTCTGGTTCATGCTTTATTTCAGGTGTGATGTCTCTTTCTCTGCTGTATCACAGCAAAGTAAGCTTCTGCCTTCCCCAGCTGCAATCAGTATAGCCTTCACTGAAGATGATCCTTAGAAGGACTGGAGCTGTAGGTGGAACTCCCGTAGGTGTCGATGGTGCCTAATGTACTATAGGGGACATCAGGGATTGTTTCTGAGCAGATTCAGGGACTCACATAAATACCAATACGTGCCACACATACTGACTTCTGTTTGTGGGTCTTGGGGAATGATTAACCAAAATATTTGATTACCTAAAATTTATCCAATTGGGAATGCTTTTGGGATTACTCGTGACTTTTTACTCTGTCTGCCAATATTTGTGAGTGGAGACATTCAGAGAGAAAAAGAAAGACGTTAAAATCCAAATTCTGTCAATTTGAGTCTTTGCTGGGTTTTGCAGTTAATAGAGAGCTCTCAATGAGGTCAAAGAATTGTTACATTTGTTGTGATCTTATGAGTTCAAGATCTTTGCTTGTGCTACTTACAAAACCAAATTATAAAATTATAAATTTTCAAAAATGTTATTTTGTTGGAAAAAAATCAGTATTCCCAAAGAATCCTGCTCCTGTTGCCAGCAGCCCCATTGCAGGAGCCCTGCAATACAGCATGCATAATCTGTAGCCACTTCTGAAGCAGACCTTAAAGGTGAGGTCTCACTCAGACCTGGGGTCTCAAGCATGATGGAATTACAGACAACTGATGCAACTGTAGATGGGCCTTAAAAGAGGGAAAGGAAAAAGATAGGGAAATGCATCAAGTTTATTAAAATCTCCAACAATCAATAAAGAAAGATTTACTGCAGCCAAGAAGGAAAACCTTTCCACTTTTTTTCCCAGTCTGCTCCTCTCAGGCTTCAGCACCAATTCCCAGTGCCTGGTGCGTGAAGGAATAAGGAAATCAGGTGTAGTGGAGGTGCTCCGCTAGGCGAGGATCCATGCGCAGCTTATCATCTAGAGCCAGGTATTTCTGTGGTGCCGTCCGCTTTTCCCTAGAACAAGGAGGAGGATATCAGAGAAAAACTGCAGCAGGACATTGAGTAGGAAATTGTACAAAATAGCCTCAGTTCCTGGGGGGCTGACTTGTAGACCTCCCCTGGGCACTACTTAGGCAGTCCAATTACCTGTTGAGTCTCTGCTCTAGAAGGTTGATATGGAACATGGATTCAGAGCAACTAGAGAGGTAGTCATCCTTCTCCTTTGTGCTGAGCTGGTTCTTGTTTTCCTGAAACCACAGGTGGTTCTTTTGCAGCTCCTCCACCGCCTGTTGGGGGAGCAAGCAACCATGAGTTAGGGTAATGGAGAGGAGAGCAAGGAGCAAAGGCACACAGAAGTGCAACTCAAAGTTTGGGGAGCTGAGGGGAGGGAAACCACAACCTGGAGTTGGCTTACTTTCATGGAGGAGGCAGTATGTTTGAGATGAGGTCTCACAGAACAAGAAAACGAGGAGAATCAAAACATGGAACAGCAAGAGGCAGCAAAACCTGAATGTGTTGCCTCCCTGTAGCCAAGAAGCACTGGGCACCTAAATTGGCTCTGAGATAGGGACTTTCGCCCTGGGGATATTTTGTTCTTTGATCTCAGATGCTAACAACAACAACAAAAGTAAAAAAATAAAAAACCCAGGCATGTTTATGGCTCTTTAATCAAAGGAGGTTTGTTTCTTGCCTGCTGTCACAAAGAGATGTCCGTTACCCTCCTGCCAGTGCGGAAGAGACTCCAAAAGCAAGCACATCCTGGAACAAGACTGGGAATACCTTTTCCAGGCGAGCCTGGATGAGGTTGACTTTGTAAGTGAGATGATGCTTAAAATCAGTCAGGCAGTCATCTCTGACATGCAGGGCCTGCTCCTTGGTCAGCTTATCTCTGCAGCCACTTCGAATAAGGAAAGGTGCTAGATAAACCAGATCTTGTTCCTTCTGTCCTAGGAGCTCATCCTTCATGGTGCTCTCCTAGAGGGGAAAGGACAGAAAGAGTCATGGTCCTGTTTACCTGCTTCCCGAAACACCCCATGTTAAGGCAAAACAAAAGCAAAGGCCAAAACTCCTCCCCCTGTGGCCACCCCAGAAGGAAATAATATTTCTTTTTCTTATAGTTTGATCAAAACTACTGCTTTGCATAGCTTTGCATATCAACTCTTTCCCAGTGCAGTTTTTATTCTGTAGTTTCTTTTCAATCATCCTTTTTAACATTTCTCCTCATTTCCTTGATTTTAAAGACATCCCTTATAGAAAATGTGTAATCCACTGAGGTGCAAGAAGGGTTCTACGAAATCTATTTGTATTTGGACAGGAAGACATTAGGACAGGGTATTTTGAATGACACCAGTTTGTAGGCTGGTGAGTAGCTGGTTGTTGCATCTCTGCCCCTGCTTTGTTTCATGCCAGAAGGTCAGCGTGTAAAACTTAGTATCACCTTTTATAACCTCTCTATTCAGTCTAAAAACCATTCACAAGAAGCATCCTTGGAAAACTGAAAGTAATTATTATTTTTGTATTATTATTATTATTATTATCTATTATTTTTGTATTTGTCCAGAACATTTCTAAGTTCTTAATTCCTCAACAGAGATCCTGGAACAAAATTGGCTGTGCAAGTAAGAAAGAAACCCAAGAAAGCAACTGATTCCTGTCACACAAAGTGCGTGTTTGCCTAACAAAATGAGCCTGGCTAGAAAGATGCAGCTTGGAATCCATTCTCATGCTCCCCCCTGTAATCCCTATTCTCAACTGATCTTTGTTCATTATTTTATTAACTAAACAAAGTAAAACAACAATCTTTCTTGGTGATGCAAGTTTTTCCAGAAGGTCAGAGCATGGTCATGTTGTTTTAATGGGAACTCAGTTGAAGCCATGCTGACTTACACCTGCTAGAGAATCAGCCCAGGTATTTTAATGGTGCTAACAGCTCTTCAGAGGTAATTCTCAGACAGAAAAAGCTTTCTCTAGATTTATTTGTGTACATGTAAGAAATACTGGGATTAATGAAGTCGACCTACCATGGCTTCACGCTGTTGTCTTCTCTCTTCATTCCTCTCTCTATTATAAATTGAAACTGATAATTTAATATCGGCTTCTTCAGTCCCACGGATCTTCAAAATAGTTAACACCTTCCAAGAATCAAAGAAAGACCCCTCAGCTTTCCTACAAAACAACAGTACTTTTACATGCTCGACCTCCTAGCAGAGCAGATTCTGTGTACAAGAAATGCAGTACAGGATTAAGTACAGGAGATCTAGTCAAGTATGTCCATATCCCGCTGATAGATCAAGCCAATAGCAGTCGTATATTTAGGTTGCTGCTCTGTATTAAATTCTTAAACACAATTACTGATATCATGTGTTAAGAAAGCTCTTCTGAAGTCATGGTCTTGCAACTACTTCTGAAATTGTACCAATAGCTTTGTCTCATTCTTTGCCTCAAGAGGATATATAGCACAAGCAATATGAATATTTTGTCTATTGATACATCAAGAGAGAGAAATTTGGCAAGGTGTTCATGAGGTCACAGGGAACAAATTCAAATTTCTGGAGGGAAAAAAAAAGACTTTTGCAATCTTGTTCTTAATTATTACTAGTATTCTGAGCTAACAGAATTGAGTACTTCTCCAACTCCTTCAGGGGTTCCGCTTCCTCAGCAAAACATTTAAAAACATCCAGTAGCTTTGCCTCCATCTGCTAGAATGGTTGTATTTAGCATGAAGTAATTACAAAGAACATGGATTTGTTACAGGGCCACAGTGTGATTAGTAGTACAAGCAATGTATTTTATGAAGTATTTCGCTACAGCTGCTCCCACAAGAAGTTTCTTCAATATTTTGATTAGGACTTCCTGGAAATGCATAGCAACCAGATAGATCATATACAATATCCTTTCTTTTTGGTCTCATTCCCAGGCAAAAGGCAGGTATGTTTCCAGATGCCCCAATTCATATGCTGTCATTGCTCTCTGAAATTGTCTTTCAGAGAATGAAGAGTAAGAGCAGGAGCTGGAAAGTGCGTGACTCTCCATAAATACATTAAAGCTACATCTTTAGTGAAAAATGGCTGGGCGGCAAGCTCAAGAATTCAGCATGGAGGCCAGCTCTGTGACACCAGTTTTATTTTTACCACAGATTATGCTGAGGATACTTTGGCAACCAGTCAGCTGAAACTATTTGGATGCTGGAGAGGGACTCTTCATCAGGGACTGTAGTGATAGGACAAGGGGCAGTAGGTTCAAGCATAAACAGGGTAAGTTCAGGTTAAATACAAGGAAGAAGTTCTTCCCTGTGAGGGCGCTGAGGCCCTGGCACAGGTTGCCCAGAGAAGCTGTGGCTGCCCCATCCCTGGCAGTGTTCAAGGCCAGCTTGGACGGGGCTTGGAGCAACCTGCTCTAGTGGAAGGTGTCCCTGCCCATGGCAGGAGGTTGGAACTGGATGAGCTTTAAGGTCCTTTCCAACCCAAACCATTCTATGATTCCCGTGCCTGACCAACTCTGACCCAGTGTGGGCATCTCCTCTGTTACCTCTGCTTCAGATTGCCGGACCTGTTCCTTCAGCCGCTTCTCTTTCTCTGTCAGCTCCTTCAACAAGTCGTACAGATGGAACAAACTCTTGCCTTTCTCAAAGGACCCTGCCTGGAAGCAGATGAACTAGTGAAGGGCAGTAGCACTCTCTGGGTGCATGGGACCAGGTATTCTGCTATCAGGAATTGGCACAACTTTGCTATAGTCAATATAGTGACACTCATTTCCATCACTGAAACATCTAACTCATGGGCAACATGTTATTAGACTTCATTTTGATTTTGAATCCATCAGTAACGTGAGGCAGATGGCACGTCTTGCACTTTTAGATGGTTTTGCAGGGATAGAGATGAAAGGATGGCACTCCAGCAATTGAGTCCTGTGTATCCTCCCCAATGGGAAATAGAAACTTTAAGAAAATGTGCTTAACATAAAAAAAACCCTGTATTTGTAATCTCTCTTTGATTTTTCTAAGTATAATTGTGCAGCATCACTGCAGAATTTACGGTTACAGACTCACATCTATGATGTCAGTGGAGTGACCCCCCCAAATGAGAGAATTTGGCTTAATGACAGCGCTCCACTTATTTCAGAACATCTTTTATTGAAGGATATCTATCTATCTATCTATCTATCTATCTATCTATCTATCTATCAAGCTATGTATCTATCTATCTATCTGTCTATCTGTCTATCTATCTATCAGCAACACATTAAGCCTTAGCATCTTGCTCTGCGTCTGCAGGGTAAACTTTGGAAGATATAAGCAACAATATGACCCAAGAAGTCCATGGCAGAAATGGATGGGATGTGTGGGATATCTGCCTCTGCTTCTCTGCTGTACCTCTTCTTCAAGAGAGAACAGCAGAGGAAATTTCGGCTTCCCTGCCATGAATCCACAGGACTGAGCCCAACAGCTGCTGAACCAGCACCTGGAGAGATTCCAGTGCCTATGCTGCCTGATGACCAGGTCTAGGAAGATGACATCAGGCATGGCCAGAGCAAGCTTTTCATGCTGCAGTAGGTCCTACATTCCAGCATGACAGTGCATCTTTTGTGCTGTCAGCCTGGAGGCTGTCTGTGAGGGAGGTGTGCACATGGAGCAGAGGGGCAGCACAGAATAAGGTATGCTTGGAGTTCTTCCACTGACATTTCACCTTCCCTTTGTGTCTCATGCTCTAGAAAAACTTTGATATAAGTAGTTTTCCTTCATACCTGGTATGTGATACATGTTTCTGGGGTCATGAAGACTTTATGCCCTTTACTATTCCTCTCTGGCAGTTTGTGGAAAAGCTTCTTTGAGGCAGTAAGGTATTTATCTTTGAGGTGGTATCTCAGATGGATGTCCTCCTCTGTGATCAGAAAGATACATTCTGCGACATCTTCATCAGCAGGCTTTTCTGGGTTTCTGTGAAAACACTCCTTGATTTGCTAATGGGGGTGAAAAAAGAGAGATGGAAGCAGATTAGACAAAAAAAACCTGGGAAGATTTGCAGAGTTGGGTAAAAACCCAAGGGAAAAATTGGGCTTTTCTGCCTGGATTACAATGGCATCTCTTGGCCCATAGTCCTACTGTTCTTTCCTGTGCCTGAGGAAAAAAGCACAAAGCTGCTTAACCTAAAAAGTTATTAGTTTGGGGTCAGAACATTAAATCATTTTAGTAGTTTTGAGTCCTGTGAAAATCTCATTCCACAATCATAGCCAAGCTTTTTTCCTTTCCTCTGACACACATTTGCCAAGTCTTAGTTTCCCAGTTTCATTCTAGCTGCTCAATGCAGTTCGTGACAACTGGTCATACTGTAGCTCTCTGTCAGGCAAGCAACCATGAGACACAACAGCTGAGCAAGGCTTGGATATCTCATCTGGAGCTTTGCCTTGGCTGTGCCCACTGAAAATGAACCTAGAGCCCTATGCAGTATGTTCTGCACAGTACAAATATCTCTATGACAGATATTCTGTTCCTGCCTTGGCCGTACCATGATAGGCTGGGAGTTCATGACAGTTCTCTGTGTTTCCTCTCCTTGTTTGCCAAACTTAACGTGCCGGAGGTACAGGAAGTCATCCCGCCCCACGAAGTACTCTGTCATCTCACTAGTGGTTTCAACACGCTTGTGGAGGCCATCAACTCGTGCCTCACTGTAGAACTCCATTGTATGTCCAGTTTTGGGTTCCAGAGATGTATAGGTGTGAGCTAAGGATGTAAGAGACATTAGCAGCCATCATATGATGAACACAAGTGTGTCCAGAGGAAGTCTCATTTTCTTCAGCAGCCAATAAATCAAATGCACCCACGAGCGTAAGAAAGGAATGTTATCTCCTCACTATTGTGTACCAACATGTCATGGCCTAAGGATGGCAGGACAGCTTTGCAGGGCCACTGCCTTCCTTACACAGTAAGGCAGTAGTGAGTGGAGCCTGGACCCTGCTTTTTCTAAACTAGGAATGGGCACAGCTTCTGGATGAAATGCTGCTTGAGCAACAGACCCGATGCAGGACTTTCTCTCCCCCAGCTGCACAACACTGGCAGACCAAAAAAGGGACTTTTTACATGGAAACTGGCTTTTGACAAGGGCTTGTAGGGACAGGACAAGGGGCAATGGCTTTAACCTGACATAAGGGAGATTGAGATGAGATCTTAGGCAGAAGTTCTTCCCTGTGAGGGTGGTGAGGCCCTGGCACAGGGTGCCCAGAGAAGCTGTGGCTGCCCCATCCCTGGCAGTGTTCAAGGCCAGGTTGGACGGGGCTTGGAGCAACCTGGTCTAGTGGAAGGTGTCCCTGCCCATGGCAGGGGGTTGGAACTGGATGAGCTTTAAGTTCCCTTCCAACCCAAACCAGCCTGGGATTCTATAACCCTAAGGAGAAAGTTTCTACTTCTATCACCTCTACTGTAAAAAGTAAATTAGATCACCATATATATGTGATAGGTATGTATTTTTCTCCTGTTATGCTGGGGGGAGCACTCTCCAGGACTGGAAGCCAACAACCCAATTCTCTACTCTCTACTGGAGACCACATTATTTATCTAGGCAATTCATCCCACAAGTTTTCTGCACCCCCAACATTGGGCTTTTGCCACTGCTGGAAGGATCCACATGGAGTCCTACTAGCTGCAGTGGCTGCCAGGTAAGCTGGAATACCTTTAAGACAGAGGGAATGTCCTTCGCTGAAGTAGTCTGTGGTCAGCTGTGTTTGTTTATTCACTTCTCTCCTAACCAGGATGTCTTCTCGGTTTTCAAACCACTCTCTCACCTCCACTACATCAGTATCTGGCAGGAGACAAAGCATTTCACAACCCCACATCACCCTGTTGGAGGTGGTAAGATTCATCTGATGCACTCTCAGTGTCTGTGCAAGCACCCTGTGCTCCTGATGCAGTACAGTCACTGGAACTGGCCCTGTGCACAGGGGCATTTTGTAGATGAATCCTAAGCTGCATTTGAATAGATAAATTACACCTTAGGAGAGGTTATTCCTCTCCATCAACAAGACGTAGTCAGCTCAGGGGGAGAAGGTGGCATGGCACATGGCTATGTTTAGGCAAGAGAAATTCCATCCCAAATACTTCATGAGAAAGGAAATGAGATGGGGACATTACACTGTCCAAGAGGACAGAGGACAGGACACTGGATGTCCAGCTAGGAATCTACACTGTTTCTTGGACCAAAGAATAATGCTTCTGAGTACAGAAATATCCACAGTCTGGGTATTTCCCATTCTGTGCCCACAGAAAGAGCACAGCTGCTGCTTTCTATGGCTTCTATCAGCACCAGTGGGAATAGTGATACTACTAGATCCAATCAAACCAGCCTTCCGTTTCTCTGAAGACTGAAAATCCAAGCAGCTGATCTGTGGCACTGCACAGCCTCACCAATGGGATATAAAACAGACTCAAAACTCTCGCAGGAACCCCTAGCAATGCTGGAGAGTTCTGGGGCTTGACAGACAGCCTGATGAAGCGTTTGAAAATGTGGTAGATAGTTCCCCCCAAATGTGAAAGGAGGATGAGAAAGCACAAGAGAGACCCTGGCAGAAAGGTGACATCCTCCCCCTTCCCACTAGCAGAACCCAGCTGTGCCTCCTCAGTTGTTGACCCATCGCTCTTACAGTCTGGCCCTGCGTAGATGGTGAGGCGCTGCACCAGCCCATTGCCATTCAGGTATGGTGCCCATTTCTCCAGTTTTGCTTTGTTGTACAGAGTCACCTTCTTTCCCTGGCAATAGCGGGTCTCAAACTCTGCCGTGGGAGATAGATGTGTCATAACGATTTACTTCCTTGTATTCAGCCCAAGAAAAAAGAATTCAAGAGGGAGCAAACCACAGTCTAAGGGAATACATGCATTTATTGATTACATTCAGCTGCCAGCAAAGCTCTTCAGACCCTGCCTTAATGCTATACTAGTATAATAACTCTTTTCTCTCCCAAAGCAGGTATTTGATAATGCAGGGGCATAACTGGAACAGAAAGTCCATCCCAGGCAAAATCATTCAGCTGGCAGGAAAACACCGTGTGCGTGTCTGTGCGAGGGGAGTTTTGGGAGGTTCCCACCCAGGATGAGACAGTGCACCGAGGGCGAGCATTCAACCTAATAGCTGTTGTTGCCTCTATCTGCTACACTTCACTGCTGTACCTTGTCTGCCCTGAAGGGGGAACTCTTGAGCCAGACAAACAAATATCCCAAATCTCCTAAAAGAGTACCTGGGAGCAAAGCAAAAGATAAAAGAATACATACCTCTGGGAGGTATCCGAATTGGAGCTACCCACGATGGTGGCATGTCAAAACTCACTCTCTTCTCTCTTTCCTGATGACACAGAAGCAGAGATTTGCATTTCTGGCACTTTCACTTACTGTCCCACACAGCCCAAGGACAGAGGCAAGCAGCACACTGCATTTTATGTGGAAGGAGAGCTTTACCGCATCCCTGCACTCTCACTAGCACATCCCTACTCCAGACTAATGGAATTATCTTCTCCTGGCTAATGCTCCTGCTGGACAGGGGATGAATGGGACACTCAGCATTCAAACTGATGACCAACTTATGTAGACTGTGGAGGACACTTTGCTCCCCAGTTGTGGGCACAGACTGAGAAGGGCAGGTAACAGGAGGGAAGACGCTTTTCTTGGTGTTCCTCTGTCCTGCCATGCTGGTGGAGTGCCTGTTTTATCATGCCGTGTTCTCACAACAGGACAACATACCATCTTTTGCTTCCAGTACTCAGCATTTTTTTGTGTATTAGAGTACATACATTGTTTCTGCACTTGGTTGGCAACTCCAGCTAGCAGCCAGGAGGGCTGGGTGCTGACCAGCAGGGCAAGAGTGTCCAGGAAAATGTCTGTTTTATTTCTTTTATTGATTTCATCCCAAAGGTCAATGTACTGGAGGCCTACAGAGACCTTGAGCCACTGAGGACACCAGAAGTACCACTGAGAGTCCTGCTTCAAAAAGCATTAGAACTATTTGAACTATTCATATTAGAACTATTGAGAAGGAATCTAAAGTGCCAACCAAAACCCAGCTGGAGTAATAGTGACCTGACCTGGAGAGGGCAGCAGGCAGGCAGACATATGTGGGCCTATGAGCATACCAGTTCGATAGAGCATCCCCCCTGCACAAAAGCCATTTGGGTCACTCACCATGTCACTGTCAAATAACTCTTCTTCCTCCTCAGGGACCAGCTGAAGAGGGTTGCTCTCTGAAAGCATGACTTCCCAGCGGATAGCGTCACCCAAGTCAAAGGTGAGATCCTAGGCCATACAAAAGAAACCCACTTAGCTACAGGGCACTAAACTGAAGGCTGCCTCTGCATGCCTGCAGTGCTCTGGACCTGGCTGGCTGTCAGGTTATAAAGGACAGACCTTTACAACCGCGCGAGTTACAAAGGACAGACCCTGCATTTCACTGAGGTGGGTGTCAGACCCACGGCTGGCTGGTAGGATCCCAAGGTGCTAGAATGTAAGTTTTTAAAGGCTGGCTGAAAGCTCATTCTCTCAAACAACAGCTTTTAAGGCAGAGGATGTTTTGAGCCCATCAGGAAAAATCTTCATTAGGCTCTTCCCACACTTCAGCTACTCCCCAGCTGATATAAAGTCTGCGAGGCAACACTAATAGGCGTGATCCGTATTTGCTCCTCAGGGTCTGGGATGTCCTGGAGTAGTTCAGAGTT
Organism: Strigops habroptila; assembly: GCF_004027225.2. Classification (NCBI taxonomy): domain Eukaryota; kingdom Metazoa; phylum Chordata; class Aves; order Psittaciformes; family Psittacidae; genus Strigops; species Strigops habroptila. The sequence goes on from NC_044302.2 coordinate 22,033,123, forward strand.
GTCCTGGGTTCAGCTATAGCAGTCATTTTTCTCCTGCTTAGTAGCTGGTGCAGTGCTGTGTTTTTTAACTTTCAGCCTGGGAACAACGCTGATAACACCGATGTTTTTAGTTGTTGCTAAGTAATGTTTATTCCAACCAAGGACTTTCTCAGTCTCATGCTCTGCCAGGGAGGAGGGGAAGCCGGGAGGAAGCAGAGACAGGACACCTGACCCAAACTAGCCAAAGGGGTATTCCATACCACAGCACGTCATGCCCAGTATATAAACCGGGGGGAGTTACCCGGAAGGCCCAGATCACTGCTCGGGTCGGGCTGGGTATCGGTCGGCGGGTGGTGAGCAATTGTATCCCCTCCCCTTGTTATTTCACTAATCGTTATTATCATTGGTGGTAGCAGTAGTGGTTCTGTGTTATACCTTAGTTGCGGGACTGCTCTTATCTCAACCCGTGGGAGTTACATTCTTCCCATTCTCCTCCCCATCCCTCCGGGAGCTGGGGGAGGAAGAAGGCGGGGGGGGGGGGAGTGAGCAAGCGGCTGTGTGGTTCTGAGTTACTGGCTGGGCTCAAACCACGACAGTTCTTTTTGGCGCCCAACGTGGGGCTCGAAAGGTTGAGATAACGACAGATCTGACCAGAGTGTGTTTAATCATATTTGTGATAAGCATTCATTGTTACTACTCGTCACAATGGTGATTATTTGGCTCTCAGACGTGTTGCGCTTGATCTCAGAGTTTCAGCATGTTGTACCTTACTTACAGCCACTATTTGCTGTTTTAGCGTTTATCGGCTGGGGGGCCTGGGCTAAGGTTCTTGTTTCACTGTACTTCATGGTAATGACTTGTAATACAATAGACTCATTGATCATGAAACTGGTCTGGTTTGTGCTTCCAGCGTGGCCATCACCACTATACATTGGGAGGTATATAATGAAATATTTTAGCAATTGCATATCTTTTTTTTTCTCCTCGGGGGGTAAACTTACGAAGGAAGCATTCTCTTTCACCCCCCGTTCCCCCACTAGCCTATTTGCAACAGCAATTGAGAGTTCTGAAGATTTTAGATGGCCTTTGAGTACCCTTGAAACCTGCCTGCTGATTGTGCTGGGGATCAGCATGTTGGCACACATACGGAGTGTGTTTTACCCACGGCCATCCCGTCGTAGGAACATCCTATTTCGTTTAATGTCAAAAATTCAGCAGTATCAGGTTCGAATCTGGTCTAGGGTTAGACGACGATATAGGAGGACCACCAGGAGATTTTCCCTGAGGCTGGACAGTTATGAGTGGCAGGGTGTGTGGGATAGTATGGGCAAGTACCTAGGCCAGTGGGCCCCTCCAGTGCTTTGGAACTTCACCACTGAACAAGTGCAACATCCGGAAAAACTAGTAAAACACTTAAACGAGGTGTGCTGTCGTCCTGGTTATACCAGAGAGGGACAAATCATGGCAACATGCTGGGGCTTGGCCTATGCCTACAGAGCCCTGCCCAACACTATCCAGCACCTTCAAAGGGAAAAAAAAATGTCTCTGGATCTGATGGCAAAGCAACAGACAACGCAGCTATGCCAACTACAAGCACAGCAGCTACTCAGACCCTGACCACAACAGTCAACACAGCTACTCCAAGTACAGCAGCTACATCAACCCCAGTGACAAGCACAACAGCTACTCAAACCCTGACCACAACAGACAACGCAACTACTCCAACTTCAAATACAGCAGTTACACCAACCCCAGTGACAAGCACAACAGCTACTCAAACCCCGACAGCAACAGACAATGTGGCTACTCCAAGCACCGCAGCCACACCAACCCCAGTGACAAGCACAGTAGCTACTCAAACCCCGACAGCAACAGACAATATAGCTACTCCAAGCACCACAGCTACACCAACCCCAGTGACATGCACAGTAGCTATTCAAACCCCGACAGCAACAGACAATATGGCTACTCCAAGCACTGCAGCTACACCAACCCCAGTGACAAGCACAGTAGCTACTCAAACCCCGACAGCAACAGATAATGCAGCTGTTGGTGTTACTCAACTCCCAAGCACAACAGCTGCACCAACCCCAGCAATAGACATTGCAACCACTCCAATCCTAGTGGCAGACACTGCAGCCACTCCAACCACAGTGACAAACACTGCAGCTAAACCAAATGTCCAGTTTGTGACAATGTCTGTTGCCCCTGTAAGCAAAAGCAAACGAAAGGCACAAAGAGCAACCCGCGAAGCGAAGAAAGATGAAGACCCAGTGCCATTACTATATGCAACAGCACCTGAACAAGAGTTACTACTACGTGGGTCAGAGGAAGAGGAAGAAGAAGAAGAGGTCACTTCTCGACCCCGGACCTCAACCGAACTACGGAATATGCGAAAAGATTTCACCCGTCTTCCAGGGGAGCACATTGTCACCTGGTTGCTCCGGTGCTGGGACAATGGGGCCGACGGTCATGAACTAGAAGGTAGGGAAGCCAAGCAGCTGGGATCACTTGCTAAGGAAGGAGGAATTGACAAAGCGATTGCAAGAGAGAAGCGAGCCCTCAGTCTTTGGAGGCGGCTCCTGGCAGCTGTGAAGGAAAGGTTTCCCTACAAAGACGATATTACGAATCGCTCAGCCAACTGGACCACGATAGAGAAAGGCATCCAGTCCCTGAGGGAATCAGCCATTATAGAGATGATCTATCGTAGGCCGGATTCCAGGAACACATCCGTAGACCCAGATGAAGTCGAATGTACACGACCCATGTGGCGGAAGCTTACACGGAGTGCGCCATCATCATATGCCCACACATTGGCATCAATGACCTGGAATGACGGAGTATCACCAACAGTGGATTTCCTGATTCGTCAACTCCGAGAGTTCGAAGACAATCTCACCCCTTCCATCATTTCAGCTGTGGAAAAACTGTCCCAGGAGTTCAAACAATTGAGAGACGATTTATCCGATCTATCCAGCTCTCCACGCGTACCAACCCATGTCTCAGCTATCAACAGAAGGCGCCCTACTGCTCGAGAAAGAAAATATACGAGGTACACGCCACGGGCCACCCTATGGTTTTACCTGCGGGATCATGGAGAAGACATGAGAAAGTGGGATGGAAAACCTACTTCAGCTCTGGAGCAACGGGTGCGTGAACTGAAGAGGAGAACAATGGTCAAGGATGATCCTCCCAGGAAAGCTGCTGCTCCAGTCTCTGGCGAGCAGTTTCCCAGATGGAGCGAAAGAGCTGATTTTACTCCAGCTCCTGTGATAAGGAATACTAATCCCTTTCTACAAGACAGAAGTGGAGAATTTTGTGATCACTATTAGAGGGGCCCTGCCTCCAGCCAGGTGGAGGAGAGGGATAATCGGGTTTACTGGACTGTGTGGATCAGATGGCCTGGCACATCAGTCCCACAGAAGTATAAGGCTCTAGTAGATACCGGTGCACAGTGTACTCTGATGCCATCAAGGTATCAAGGGGTGAAACCCATTTCTATTTCTGGAGTGACAGGAGGATCCCAAGCGTTAACTATGCTGGAAGCTGAAATCAGCCTGACTGGGAGGGAGTGGCAAAAGCACCCCATTGTAACTGGTCCAGGGGCTCCATGCATCCTTGGCATAGACTATCTCAGGAGAGGGTATTTCAAAGACCCAAAAGGGTATAGATGGGCTTTTGGTATCGCTGCCTTGGAGACAGAGGAAATTAAGCAGCTGTCCACCTTACCCGGTCTCTCAGAGGATCCTTCTGTTGTGGGGTTGCTGAAGGTCGAAGAACAACAAGTGCCAATTGCGACCACAACAGTGCACCGGCGGCAATATCGCACCAACCGAGACTCCTTGATTCCCATCCATAAGCTGATCCGCAGACTGGAGAGCCAAGGAGTGATCAGCAGGACCCGCTCACCCTTTAATAGCCCCATATGGCCAGTGCAAAAGTCTAATGGAGAGTGGAGATTAACAGTAGACTATCGTGGCCTGAACGAAGTCACACCACCATTGAGTGCTGCCGTACCGGACATGTTAGAACTTCAGTATGAACTGGAGTCAAAGGCAGCCAAGTGGTATGCCACAATTGACATTGCCAATGCATTTTTCTCAATCCCTTTGGCAGCAGAATGCAGGCCACAGTTTGCTTTCACTTGGAGGGGCGTCCAGTACACTTGGAACCGACTGCCCCAGGGGTGGAAACACAGCCCTACCATCTGCCATGGATTGATCCAGACTGCACTGGAACAGGGGCAAGCTCCAGAACACCTGCAATACATTGATGACATCATCGTGTGGGGTGATACAGCGGAAGAAGTTTTTGAGAAAGGGAGGAAAATAATCCAAATCCTGCTGAAGGCCGGTTTTGCCATAAAACGGAATAAGGTCAAGGGACCTGCACAGGAGATTCAATTTTTGGGAATAAAATGGCAAGATGGACGCCGCCAGATCCCCACAGACGTGATCAACAAGATAACAGCAATGTCTCCACCAACTAACAAGAAAGAAACACAAGCTTTCTTAGGTGTTGTGGGGTTCTGGAGAATGCACATCCCAAATTACAGTCTGATTGTAAGCCCTCTCTACCACGTGACCCGGAAGAAGAATGATTTCAAATGGGGCCCTGAGCAACAACAAGCCTTTGAACAAATTAAACGAGAAATAGTTCATGCAGTAGCCCTTGGACCAGTCCGGGCCGGGCCAGATGTGAAAAATGTGCTCTATACCGCAGCTGGGGAGAATGGTCCTACCTGGAGCCTCTGGCAGAAAGCTCCAGGGGAGACTCGAGGTCGACCCCTTGGCTTTTGGAGTCGGGGATATAAAGGATCCGAGGCCAGCTACACTCCCACTGAAAAAGAGATCCTGGCAGCCTATGAAGGGGTTCAAGCTGCCTCAGAAGTGATTGGAACTGAAGCGCAGCTCCTCCTGGCACCCCGGTTGCCTGTGCTGGGCTGGATGTTCAAAGGCAGGGTCTCCTCTACACATCATGCAACTGATGCTACATGGAGTAAGTGGGCCGCACTAATTACACAACGAGCTCGAATAGGAAATCCCAGTCGTCCAGGAATTCTAGAAGTCATCATGGACTGGCCAGAGGGCAAAGATTTTGGGATGTCACCAGAAGAGGAGGTGACGCGTGCTGAAGAGGCCCCACCATATAATGAACTGTCGGAGAGTGAAAAGCAATATGCCTTGTTTACTGATGGGTCCTGCCGTATTGTGGGAAAGCATCGGAGATGGAAGGCAGCTGTGTGGAGTCCCCTGCGACAAGTTGCAGAAACTGCTGAGGGAGAGGGTGAATCGAGTCAATTTGCAGAGGTGAAAGCCATCCAGCTGGCCTTGGACATTGCTGAACGAGAAAAATGGCCAGTACTTTATCTCTGTACTGACTCATGGATGGTGGCAAATGCCCTGTGGGGGTGGTTGCAGCAATGGAAGCAGAGCAACTGGCAACGCAGAAGTAAACCCATCTGGGCTGCTGCATTGTGGCAAGATATCGCTGCTCGGGTGCAGAACCTGGTGGTGAAGGTACGCCACGTAGATGCTCATGTACCCAAGAGTCGGGCCACTGAGGAACACCAGAATAACCAGCAAGTGGATAAAGCTGCTAAGATTAAAGTGGCTCAGATGGACTTGGATTGGCAACATAAGGGTGAATTATTTTTAGCCCGGTGGGCCCATGACACCTCAGGCCATCAAGGCAGAGATGCAACATATAGATGGGCTCGTGATCGAGGGGTGGACTTAACGATGGACACTATTGCCCAGGTTATTCACGAATGTGAAACATGTGCTGCAATTAAGCAAGCCAAGCGGTTAAAGCCTCTCTGGTATGGAGGACGATGGCTGAAGTACAAATATGGGGAGGCCTGGCAGATTGACTATATCACACTCCCACCAACCCGCCAGGGCAAGCGCTATGTGCTTACCATGGTGGAAGCAACCACCGGCTGGCTGGAAACATACGCTGTGTCCCACGCCACTGCCCGGAACACTATCCTGGGCCTTGAGAAACAAGTCTTGTGGCGACACGGCACCCCAGAGAGAATTGAGTCAGACAATGGGACTCATTTCCGGAACAACCTCATAGACACTTGGGCCAAAGAGCATGGCATTGAGTGGGTATACCACATCCCCTACCATGCACCAGCCTCTGGGAAAATCGAACGGTACAATGGGCTGTTAAAAACTACACTGAGAGCAATGGGTGGTGGGACTTTCAAACACTGGGATACACATTTACCAAAAGCCACCTGGTTGGTCAACAGTAGGGGATCTGCCAACAGGGCTGGCCCAGCCCAATCAGAACTTTTACGTACTGTAGAGGGGGATAAAGTTCCTGTGGTGCACATAAAGAATTTGTTGGGGAAGACAGTCTGGGTTATTCCTGCTTCAGGTAAAGGCAAACCCACTCGTGGGGTTGCTTTTGCTCAGGGACCTGGATATACTTGGTGGGTAATGCGGGAAGATGGGGAAGTCCGATGTGTACCTCAAGGGGATTTGATTTTGGGGGAAAACAGCCAATGAACTCAATTGTACGCTGTTGCCTGCTCTATAACACTTTTATAACCCACCAGCTAGATATCTTCAGGTCACCAGCCATTGACCCTGACTTCCCTCCGATCATCACCTCAACAAAGAATGAATTTTGAGGAAACCAGACGAGCTCAGCAGTGACCAGATGAGTTTGGCGGTATCATCAGCAGGCAACAACCCAACACTATGTACCGTCCCTCCTGCCCTGAAAGACTATTACAAGAGATGGAGCCTGACATCATGGACTGGATGAGTTCAGCAATTTTACAGGGATTGGTCCATGGACTAGGGAACGATATCTTTCTCTGTGTGTGGGTGTGGGTGTATATATATGTGTATATATGGGACAGGGGTGAGGGTGTGCTGAGAGATGTGGGATCTGAGCATGACGTGAATGGTATGGAATAAGGGGTGGATACTGTCCTGGGTTCAGCTATAGCAGTCATTTTTCTCCTGCTTAGTAGCTGGTGCAGTGCTGTGTTTTTTAACTTTCAGCCTGGGAACAACGCTGATAACACCGATGTTTTTAGTTGTTGCTAAGTAATGTTTATTCCAACCAAGGACTTTCTCAGTCTCATGCTTTGCCAGGGAGGAGGGGAAGCCGGGAGGAAGCAGAGACAGGACACCTGACCCAAACTAGCCAAAGGGGTATTCCATACCACAGCACGTCATGCCCAGTATATAAACCGGGCGGAGTTACCCGGAAGGCCCAGATCACTGCTCGGGTCGGGCTGGGTATCGGTCGGCGGGTGGTGAGCAATTGTATCCTCTCCCCTTGTTATTTCACTAATCGTTATTATCATTGGTGGTAGCAGTAGTGGTTCTGTGTTATACCTTAGTTGCGGGACTGCTCTTATCTCAACCCGTGGGAGTTACATTCTTCCCGTTCTCCTCCCCATCCCTCCGGGAGCTGGGGGAGGAAGAAGGGGGGGGGGGGGGGAGTGAGCGAGCGGCTGTGTGGTTCTGAGTTACCGGCTGGGCTCAAACCACGACAAGAGTCTATGTCATCACAGCAACATGACCAGAGCCAACACAAGGAATGGTTAAGTGGAAGTGGGATCACAACTGGTATTGGACTTCTCCAGGACTCTGGTTAGCCCAACTGTCCCTCCCAGGCACAGGGTGCTAAAGGACTCATTACCTTGCAGCCATGCCTGCAGTCCTGCATGTTCACCCAGTAGTTCCTGTGGTTCCAGATGCTCTCGATCCCAAGGAAGCGTTTATCTGTGGTGTTGTGTCTGTTTCCCGTGAAGGGGTTGATGAAGAAGGTCTCAGGAACCTCCCTCTTCCCAGACAGAACCAAAACCCATGCATGCACCCGCAGGCCATGCAAAGGTTCAAGCTTGGGCTTTCCTGCTTCCTGTAGCACAGAGGACAGAGTGGTAATTACTGCCATTTTATTGCTACTTAGTCCAACCCAATGGCAACCTTATTCTCTCCTCTGACCACTTCCAAAGGCCTCCAGGCCCTTAACACTCTTCTGAAGAGTGAGGTAGCACATACTCAGTACATACTCCTATGCCAGCACACACCGTGTTCCCAGAGGCCAAGTGCTCATCGTCATGCTCAGGGTTGTGTCATACTTCACAGCAGAGGGCGGTGAGCTCTTTTCTTTGGCCAGCCATTCCCTGTGTCTCATCTCTTGACCCTGGAGTTTATAGTGAGGTGGACCTTGCTAACTCACCTTCTCATCTCTCTTCTTGTCCTTCTGAGCAGCTTCAATTGCTGCTGCGTTCTTGGCCTCCTGCTGAAGCTTAAACTTGCTCTGCATGTCTGGTATGGGCTTAATTCTATACTTTTTCTTCACCTCCTCTTTTGGTACCTGTGTCTACAAAAGCAGGGTACTGCTGTGAAACCCAGCAGAGATCAAAAGAAGGGAGAAAAGGCATGGCTTACAGGTGCCTCCCAGTTCCCAACCCTTGGCCATTTGCAATACTGGACCTAGGGAGCAGGAATTCAGTGAAGCCAAAGAGGCCTCTTGAGGAACTGTGGAAACTCACTCAAAAGATTCATTTGGTGAGGTCCCTGTTTGGTACAGACTGAAACCCATTGTGGACCTGAAGCTGTTCCCCTTAGCTCACCTCTGGAGCTCACTGGAAATGAAGAGGCTAAGCGTGCCTGCTTGGCTCGTCCCTGCAGGTCTCACCTCCAGTGGCTTCCTGAGCAATGGGCACAGCTCCTGCGTCTCATCCAGGGTGCATGTCTCCAGGGTGGCATAGCCCTGCACACAGTAGGCATCATACCCGGCCCCAATCAGCATGGAGCACAGCAGCACGCTGAAGTCAAAGCAGTTCCCTCGCTGGTGTTTCAGAGTGGTGGTCGGGGAATAGAGTGAACTGGGCTTGAAAAAGAGAGATGCATGTCTGCAGTGCTTGTCTTGTGAAGCTGAAACACACACCAGGCAGAGAGCCAGGGAGATAAGAGGGCACTGCCCATATCCCTGGGCTCTGCAACCATAGGGAATCTGTTACATAAAATTCCTATATATAAGCCACTATATATTTTTGTGGGAAAATTATTGAAAGTATATTCAAAACATGAGTGGGATTGGGATAGAGAAAGTTGGGTTTCCCTCTTGGTGGGGACAGTCAGAGAAGAAATCCAAACAGGATGTAGAATGATCAATGATCTGCACACAAGAAAGCCACTCAAATCACAGTGTCCTACAGTACATCAGGCCCAACAGCAGAGATATGAAACTGTCTTCCTCCGAATGACTGGATTTTTGGTATAACAGCAACGTTGGTTAATTTTTTTTTGTTTCTGTGGTTGCTTCTGGGCTCACTGTAGTGCAGGACTAACACTTCTGTTTAAAATAGATATTGTCAAACCCAACCCAACTATGCCTGCTCCAAGGACTGTTTACCATGCAAGAGCAGCAACTATCAATATTAAATTAATGGATCAGTGAGACACCAAGGATGACTTCTTTACATGGAGTAGCTTAGAGTCTGTTGTTTTGTTTAATTTAACTGACGAGAGAACTTCAAAATCTTACCTGGTGCTGCTGGAGTACTGATGGTGCAATCACCATCCCGGAAGTATTCACAAACTGTGTAGACAAGGCCCCTAGTGACATGGTTTAGTGATGGCCTTGGCAGTGCTGGGGTAATGGTTGGACTTGATGACCTTAAAGGTCTTTTCCAACCTGGTTCATTTAGAACCTCATGGTTCTAAAGGAAATTAGTAACCATCTACCAAACCACAAATGGCACCGTAACACCTGTGTGACCCTAAGCACAGCACAGTGTAAGGGGACCTGCAAGGTAAGTGGTGCACAACGGGATGCAGGCAGGCTGGTCAGACACAAGGGACACTGACAGGCTGATCAAATATAAAGGGTTCAAGGAAATTTGCCTTGTAACGTGACAGCCACAGACCCCAGAAGTCCTCTCCAAAGTGATGTGGGGAAATTCTGACCCAAATCTGGTGACAAATTTAGCCATAGGGAGAGACGGGCAGGACAAGCTCATTCAACTGCTGAAAACCTAATGCTAACCACAACTCGGGGGCAGGGCTTAACTTCCACCTCTAGCTGGCCTGTCTGCAGCGTTTTAAAGCAAAAGACCCATAAGCTAAATTCACACCAGCCAAGAACTTGCCCGAACTCTGGCATCATTCCTTCTTGCCAGTCTAGAAATCTCCCTTCAGCCACCCTAAAATATCCCCAAAACAGGGACAGAAATGTCTAGAGCCCCTAAGAACAGGTCACTGAGGTCAAGCATCATCCCCTAGGCTTCATACGCTCCTTTGTTCCAAGGTATCTTGGCCTTGGGACGCTCATCACCATTGCAACCCAAAGTGGACAGCTGGTCATATGGATTGACTGGGAGCAGGGCCAGGCCCCATCTTGTAAAAATGGTGCTTAACTCCTGGACGGGCACCACACACATGTGTACTGGGTTTACAGGTCCAGAGTGTGCAGGGCCTGGGAAGATCGAGGGGTTGCCTAAGTAATGAGGGGATGAGGGAGAGGTCAGCAATCTTTGTAATCCGAGCCACTGGGGTTTCCACATTGTGTCCTACTGAGAGACCCCTCTGTCACCTCCATTATGGGGCTGTTTCTGATGGGACTGCAGCCCCTTTCTTACCAGAGTGATAGGGCACTCAAGGGGCTCCATGACGAGGTAATCGGAGACGAAGCTGGCACAGCCATCCCAGTCGTACAGCTCCGTGTAAGGCAGTAGGGTTGGCCTCACCGTTGTGCTCACAAACTTCTGTAGGGCAACAAGAGGACTTTGGTTACCCAGCAGATGCCTGACAGAGTCTCCTGTCCAAAGCCATCGTCAGAACAGCCCTAGATGTGGCAGCTCACATTCAGGACCTCCCCACGGCTTATCAACAGCATCAGGAACCTTCCTCAGCCATTCCAAGATGGAAATTGCACAGGTTGAGAGGCCGTCTGCTTGTCTGTGCCTAAAACTTTGAGCTCAGCCCAGACACATTACAGGTGCAAGCCAGTTCTGCTCTTAGTTTTCAAGCAAGACAAACAGCTACTGCCCTTTCCAGATTTTTACATCATCCAGCATTTTTTGCCTAGCATGTTAATCATAGAATCATACAATGTTTTGGGTTGGAAGGATGCTTAAAGCTCATCCAGTTCCAACCCCCTGTCACAGGCAGGGACACCTTCCACTAGACCCGGTTGCTCCAAGCCCCGTCCAACCTGGCCTTGAACACTGCCAGGGATGGGGCAGTCACAGCTTCTCTGGGCAACCTGTGCCAGGGCCTCACCACCCTCACAGGGAAGAACTTCTGCCTAAGGTCTAATCTAAATCCACACTCTTTCAATTTATACTAAATGTTGGGGAAAGCTGATCCAAAGTAACAACTCCAGATGCCAGGGGGAAGATCAGGTACAGAACTAGACAACAGTTGTGAAGCTTGGGCCCAATCCTGAACAAAACCAGACACAAACTTCCACATGCACTTCCTTCCCTCCCTTCCTGTAACTTCTGTGAAGTTCAGAGTAAGACCTAGCTCTGGATTCAGATTCCGTATCTGTGACTAAGTCTGAGCCTTATCTATTCCATATGTTTCTTTTACTTTCTTTTATGTTTCTATGGTCTGTCCTGTTCCCAAAGCATCACGCTGCAGGGCTGCGAGCTGCCTGCAGCCCACAGGGTACCACCATCATGTGCGTGGCACAACACTTGTGGATTTGGACAGCCAGTGTGTTCCCGGGGTGCTGGGTGCCTGTTCAGCGTGCTGTGGGCACAGCAAGTGGGTTCCCATTCCCAAGGAAGGGCTGACCTTGCCCAGCATCAGTGCCCCAGGCCCGCACCACCCCATACCTCCACGCCACACTCGTTGACCGGGTGGAGGAAGAGTGGCTTGCGGTCAGGGCACAGGTGGATATACTGCTGGAGAAAATCATCAGCGATGTGCAGCAGCTGCTTTTCCTTGGGCGAACTGGTCTTGTACGAGGGTGGTAACTGGAACATGTCAATGGAGCTACAGCCAAAATCAATTCCAGGGCAGGAGGAGGCAAAAAGACAGAGGTAATAAGCCAGGAGCAATTCAGGCAAGATGACCTCCTACCAAAACACGGCAGGGGCTCCCTCTTCCCTAGGAACAAAGGGGATCATATCCATGGACATGATTTTGGCACAGCCAAGCTTCTCTGGAGTGATGACAAGCCGACATTCACCCAGAGGCTCACGGGATCATTGTATAGTGTCATGACACAGCAGTGAATGCATGTGCAATGAAGCCAGTCACTTCGTCTTACTCACACGTGCCCACTCTTGCACGGACACACCAGGCACGTGAAACTTGCTCACTCTCCTCCCTGTGCCAGGGGACCACGCGTGCCATCCACACGCATGCAATCTCCCCGTGGACCCCAGAGGAACCGTCTCTGCTCATGCCAGCAACTGGCCAACACAGATGACTTACTGCTTTGGGACACAGTCTTGCTCCGCAGGCACCTTTGTCTCCACATCCTGGAGGTCATCACTGACTGCCAAACCCTTCAGCTTTTCTTCCACTCTTTGCTCATCTTCTTCCTTCTCCTTCAGGGCATCCATTCTGCCTCCTCTGAGGAACTACAGAAACACATTCACATGGGTGAATTCAGGGGTGGCACCCAGATACACATCAACACAGAAACATTAGCATGCTGGCCACAGTGATTTAGTATGTGAGCACAGCTGAGGCGTGACAGTGAGGAGCGAGCACTGAATTTGAGTTTGGGCTGGGCTTGGTGAATAAGTGGCTGCGTGTTGCTCGGTGCCCTCGTGATCGGGGGAGCCGGTCTCAGCACACCATGCTGCATGGTCGTGCTGCACTCCCTGCTTGCTGTTCCTTGCTGCATTCTTCGACCTGCTTGGGCTGCTGCCAGCTGGAAGGCGGCTCTGGAACCCGCTAGGCACCAGCTGATGGCCGTGCCACAGCCTTCGGAGCGGCACGGAGCCGGGCCGGCGGCGCAAGGGCCTTGAAGGGAGCGGGACGTTCCGCAGCACTCGGCAGCCTCCAAGGACAAAGACTGTTACTGATCTCCTCCGGAGGACGCGAGGGCTGTTTGACTCCGCTCCCCGCGGTCAGGCTGACCCGTGAGGCGCACACAGATATCTGAGGCACAGACCTTGCAGCTGGGGGGACGGAGAGCCCAGCCCTGCTTCCCGGCCTCGGCACTGCCTCTGCGGCCCCGCGCCGCCGCTGCCCGGCACCCGCACCATGGCAACACTGGCACAGAGGCACCGCGGGGCCGTGGCGGGGCCTGCGGCCTCCCCGGGGCCTCCTCCCGAGCCTACCCCAGCCTTCACCCAGGGGCCTTCCCCGGCCTCCCCGGGGCTTCCTCCCGGCCCCCCCCCCCAGGCCTCCCACACCATCGGCCCCCTCCGGCCCCGGCTGTCCGCGGGGGCTCCGCAGGTGCTCACCCCGCACCCCCTCGGCTGCCCCGGCTTTCCCCACCGCTGGTCTGAGGGTCTCCCTGGCTGAGCTCCCGGTGCCACAGCCGGTGTGTGCTGCAGCCCCCTCTGCCAGGAGGCACTTGGGCAAAGCGGGGGGAAGCAGCCAAACCCTGCTCGCCGGGACAGCTCTTCAACCACCCCCACCCCCACCCCCCCCCCCAGCCCACGAAGCTGCTCTGAAACTCACAGAGTTTCCCTCCTTTTTTTTTTTTAATAACAATAAAACCGCAAAGCTCCCCCTCCCCCCGCTCCCCCATCCTCATCCTATTCCTCTGTTGCTTCTTAAGCCTTTGGGCTCGCTGCTTTCGCTTCTCTAAGCGAGTCTGTGCAAGCTTCTGTCAACTGCTTTGTACAACACATAGTGGAAAGCAGAGATTCTCACCCAAAAGCTGGCAGCCAGGGATGGCAGGAGGCCTTTTCTTTCTGCTTCTTTTTCTAATTGGTCGTTCATTAGACTGTAAGCAGGGTCAAGTGCTAAACACTTTTGTTTTCTGGTTTTCGTTGTGATTAGGAAAAAGCCTCTGTGGGTGGATGTTCACATTTGCCTCTTTGTTGTGGTGACTGTAGCAATTAAAGTACATAGTCTACATTAAGAAGCATCACCTTGAGTGATTACTGCTGTTGGTAGCCAGTAATCACTCCCCAAACACTTCCCAAACAAAGCATGGTAGGACCAAGCCCTCATCCCCCATCTCTCACCAGGTCTTAAATGTCAGAAGTCATTAAGAAACCAGCCAAAGCAACTGCACGTTCTGGTTGCGAAACCGCAGGTGTTCAGTACACAGTTATCTGGCCTTCACATGTTCTGCTCTGGTATCTACTGTTACTGCTGCGTCAAAAGCAGGTACCACAAAACAGTTGGATGCACAAACCCACACATTCCTGGGGATTTTGTGGATACTGCCCTATTTGGGATCCCACCAGGGCGGTGAATTGGGTCAATGGTCAAGAGCAATCAGCTAATAGGAAGCGCTGTCGGTGCTGGAGGATGGACTTTGGGAGGGTCCAATGCTGAAGGATGCTAAGCTGGCTGTCATGCAACCATAGGACAGAGTGTTTGTGTGGGGGGCAAGGATTAGCTGCTGAGAGGCAATATAAGGCAAGGAGTGGGGAGCAAGAGAGCAACTGGAGCACTGGTGGCTGGAGGAGCACGGAGCAGCCTGGCCATGGTAAGTAGGGTAAGAACAAGGCAAGAGCTTGAAGCTAGTGGGATTTCTCAGGACTGCTCCGGAGAGCAAGGAGCAGAGCAGGGGGTAAACCCTCCTGCCTGGAGCTCCGGGGCCAGGTGAAGGGTGAGCCATGTACTGCCAGACTGGAGTGGGGCTTTTAGCACTGCATCTCTCCAGCCACCAGCCCCCGGTGGCTCTTATCCACATCTCTGATAAAAAGACTCCAGTGTTGAGGGCTCACCCAACACTGTGCCATGAATTTCCCTAAAGAAATCCGTTATCTGTACCATTAGGGGAGATGACTTAATCTCTGACTTTGTGGCATTAATTTTAGTTGTGTTCAAAGCTTTGGGAGTTTTTTTATCCCATCATCTTCTTGTTATGGATATAGGTTACTGGAAAAGTGAGGATCCTTTTGCAAATCCTGGTTCTTCTGAAAAGCTGTAGTGGGAAGAGGGGAAACTCCCTTCCTCTCTGGGGAGCCTGGGCTGATGCCTCAGCTACACAGTTTTACTCAAGGTGCCTGTTCTTACTGAAATGTGGCTTTATCACTGCCACCATGTCCCTGCAAGTCCGAGGTTTGGTTTCTACCACCCTCTCGTTCTGGAACAGCTGCCTGAATTCAGGGCAGTATTTGACTCTTGTGTTAATCTATGGGGGGCAGGCATTGCTGATCTGTCCCTTTGGGATAGGAAATGACTTTGTGCCATTGAGCATAGAGTTTTTGGAGGAGATAAAGTACGGAAATTATCATACTCAATGTTTGAGGGTGGGCTCTTTCTGGATGACTGCAAACATCTCCAGCGAGCATACTAAGACCAAGTTACTCAGAGCCTGTTTGTTTTCACAGGAAAGGACTGTGAGATGTTTGCTGCTAGTCTGTGCCTTCTGCCTGGCTGACTTTGAAGGCAACAAGAGTAAGTCTCCCTGTATACTGTCCCTGCTGGGTCACAGATGGGTACTATGGAAAGGAGAGGTCAAACCCTCACCTGACCTGTGTCCAGGTTCCTCATTCAGGGCACTTGCTGAAGGCTGCTATGGGGAGATAACAGAGCAGGACTCAAGGGGAGGCAGGAACTGGGGTGCAAGAGCCAGAAAAATAGGCAGAAAGCTCAGGCTTTCCATTCCTGCCACGTGTAGTATATAACCTGTGGAGAGGAGTGCAGTGGCTGTGACATACCACCACTCTCCTTGCTAGCTGGTGGCAGGCTCCATAGCTCTGATCCAGATTACAGCCATGCTGAGGAGCTCTCCCAGGCTCTCACTCACATCCTCCCAGGCAAGCCAAGGGGAAGGTTCTTCCTCAGATGTGTCTGCCCTGGCTCTAGGCGAGGACCTCAGCCCTAGCGAGCTGTGCAGGGCTTCATGCTGTGGGTGAGTTCGCTCTCCTGTCTCTCACAGGGGAGATTTCTTGTTGAGTTTCAGCTTTCTTACCTTCCCTTTGCTGCAGGGGAGCTGGCAAGCCCCTGGCGAGTGGCAGCCCTCCATCTCAAGAGGAGCCCGAACGCCTGCCTGCCAAACCCTTGCCAGCACCAGGGGCACTGCCAGCTGATGAAGGATGGACCTGTTTGCAGCTGCAGACCGGGCTTCACAGGGACATTCTGCCAAGGTAGGGGATGCTATGAGCCCTCCTCAGTCTCTCAAGGGGCACCAGAGGGAGGGAAGATGGGCATGGTGAGCTGGCGTCACCACTGCTCTCCAGTGCAGGCTCCAGGAGCATGTCTCAGCTCCTGCCTGCCGCCACCACCATGTCCTGAATACACATTGGTACAAAACCCAGTCGCAGGCCATTTCCTTCCTCTCCAAAAGTCTTCATTCCTTAATTCCTCGGCTGCTGAGAAGCCATGCCAGGGCAAGAGGGCATGCTGCAGAGCACAGTTGACTCGCAGTGTCAGAACAAGCACACACACTCCAGCATAGCTGCAGCGAAGCCTCTTCCAGACACTGGCCAAAAACTGTCTTCTTCATCTGCAAGAGAGGATCTTTGTACCTGTCTGGTGCCCTTCGCAGGCTGCAGTGATTCTGTAGACAGCCTTTGAAAGACCCAGGGTCTTTCAGGATCCCAGCCTTAAAAGACGCACGACACCTGTCTTTCATGTCTTGAGCTTTTAAGGACTGTGTCTGTTTAGGGTAGCAGTGTCCATGGACTTGGGCAGGTCTTAAGCAACCATGAGAAAGTAACAGATCCACATTAACGTCTGTGTGTTCCCACAGGTTTGTCTTTTGCCCAGTGTCTGCAAAGACCCCCACCAACAGCCTCTACCGAGACTGGGATGAGGGTCTGCTGGGCTCAGTGGGACTGTGCCACCCCATAGCTGACCTAGGGCTCCTTCAGGCCTCTTCACTATTGCTATTGCATATGGCTTTTTCCCCTAGATGTGGTACTGAAGTTGACCTGTGAGGAAGGGAAGATGAAGATGATGGTGAGGAAGGAGGTGTTTGACCTCCTGAAGATCCCTAAGCAGCTTGTCCACTTGAGGAACCAGGCATGCAAGGTCTCAGAAATGGAAGAAGAGGGTGAGCTGTTTTTTGCAGCCACTCTCACAGGTGAAAACCACACTGCCTGTGGATCAGTAGTTCAGGTAAGGATCCAGCAGAGCCTCTCTGCGTAGCTCTGAAACCATGAGAGGAGCAGATGTGCAGAGTATGCACAGCAAAGGGGAAGCGCCAGAAGCTTTCCCTTTGATATCAGGTGCTGTAAAGTTCTCATTCCCCTTAGAAGGCTTAACTGGGGGGCTGTCGGAAAGCTCTATCTATCACCTGGGTAACAGCCTGCAGCTTTCTGGTAGCATCCTTTGAGCTCTGCAGCCCTGGCTGTAGCCGCTTTGTCCCTCATTTGATTCATGGGTCAGGGAGGGTTCAGAGGAACCAGTGCTCCAGCTCTGCACTGCCCTCACCTGTGGCCACTCTGCTGACTCCTGCCTGCTCTGCCTGCTGGCAGCCTGTGGACATGGGACTTGAGCAAAACCCCAGCAGGTATCCAGGCCTGGAGCAGCTGAGTTGCACCATCTGAACTGCACTTTGGGGCTCTGTGTATGGACTTAGACATAGTCTTGAGACTTGATTTCTGTGTCGTTCCAGCAAAACAGCTCCCACGTGTCATACTCCAACGTCATGGAGTCAGGGTGGGATGCGCACGGGGCGGTGATCCCTGAGAGTTTTCAGCTTGAGCTGAATTTCTCCTGTGACTACCCCTACGAGCGAGTGGTGAGACTGCCCGCCAGTCCCACTGCTGCTGACAAGTGAGTGGTCCCTCTTCGCCTCACTGCTGACATGAAAGAGCCTGCAGAAAAATAGATGCCTTCAATGAGGTGATCTGCAAAGGCCCTGGGGAGCCACTAGGGAGCTCTGAGATCAGGCTCCCTCTCTTTCTCTTCCCAAAATGGTTTTTCAACACGAGGTTTGGGCCTGGGGCAGAGCCAGAGGAGCATGCACAATCTACCTTTCTCCTAGCCTCACTGCTTGAAACCAACTATCAAAAAAATAAAGGGTGGGAACTGGGAGATGTCCCCACCAGGCCCCTGTGAAAGTGCAGGTCAGGACCTTGTGAGCTGCCTTTCTTATCGCCCTCACTGGCCAGCCAGCCAGTGGGAACTCCTGGAGCTCCTCGCCTCTGCCCGCACACAGTATGGACATACCAGCCCAGAGGCAGCTTGGGGCCTGGCTCTCACCTGAAAGCAGAGGCACATCCCGAGTCAGTGCACCTCTGCTGCTGGCCTGACTTGTGCTATGTCCTTCCTGCCTTATTCTGTATGTGAGGTCTCCTTCTCTCTTCTCAGGCCAGCGCAGTTTGAGGTCAGAGAAGGACACTTCAATGTCAGCATGAGACTGTACAAGACCCCCTCCTACCTCCAGCCCTATCACCTGCCAGCTGAGGCCATACCCGTCAAAGACACACTCTATGTTCTGCTGGAGATAGAAGGACAGCACCAGCTCACGTACTTCCTGCTGAGCGTTGAGGGCTGCTGGGCCACACCAAGCACGGATCCCTACCAGGACGTGCAGCACAAGCTCATTGAGGAGGGGTGAGTAGAGTGCCCATAGTGCATCTGGTCTCCTTGCACCATGAAGACTGTCACTTCTCTTTGCTAGGTGCTAAGGACTGGTTGCTGTGAGGGAGCAATGAGCAATGACACCATCATTTGCATGGGTGGAACCTATGGTGAACACCATCATTGAATGGGTGGAACAGCCCCATAGATGATCCCTCTAACCACTCTAAACTGAGCCCCCTCTCCTGGCCCTGCTCTATTGCCTTCCCTCCAGCAGCACTTCTGGCCAGCTGGTGAGGCAAAGAGCAGGGAGGGGAGAGGGGAGACCTTGCTGCGATGTGCAGAGAGGTCTCTGCTGAAGAGCTTGCATTAAAGTTGGCTGTAGCCAAGCTAAAGGCAGTAACATGGATATCTGGGAAGTGGGAAGCACAGCCAGGCTCACTGCACCTGTGCAGAGCAGCTGTGGCCCCAGAGACCAAGGCACAAGCCAGCTCCTGTGCTGGTAAAAATTTCTCCAGGAGGTGGGCACAATGCAGGGTGCCAAGAAAAGGCATCCCCACCAGCACCAAGACAGTAATAGTTCTGTTCAGCAAACCCTGGTCCCCATGTGCTTGGTGTTCCAGGCTGGGATGCTCCCCATTGTTTCCACCTGCTTACTCAGCCATGGTGTCCCAGGTGTCCCCATGATGAGACAGTGACATACCTGAACAGCTTTGGAGAGAGCACTACTGCCAAGTTCAGCTTCCAGATGTTCCAGATTGTTGGTTACACCGAGGTGTTCCTGCACTGCCGTGTCCAGCTCTGTCTCCCCAATGGCCCAGAGCCCTGTGCCAAGGTGAGCTCTCCCAGTGGTCTGCACCATGCCCTGGCCACGCAGAGGAACCTCCCTTCCCTGGGCCTGCTGCTTGGAGAAGGGGCTTGGGTTTGGGTGCCTCAGCACAATAAACACCTCCCAGCAGCAGGAGCTCAGCCCAGCACCTTGAACTAAAGGTACAAGGGCTTGAACCCACCAGAAAGCTCCTTTCCCTCTTTCTTCTGTCTGTTGGGTGTTTGCAGGAGGAAAGGCTTATGCTGGGACCTGGGGAGGAGCAGGCTCTTGACCGCTCCCAGGCCACGGCCCCAGAGGTGCCTCTGCAGGGGCAGACCACCAGGATGTGCTCTTGCCCCCGGAGCGGGCTTCTCCCCTGCTCTCTGGTCCCAACACCCTTCCCTTGTCTTTGTCCACAGCAATGCCCTAGGCACTGGAGGAGCAAACAGGCACTGGCCAATGACTACAGTAAGATCGTCTCCTATGGGCCAATCTGCCTGCTGGGAAAAAAGACCCACCATTCCAGGGATGAGCAACAGGACCCGAAGGGTATGTATGTCCCTCTGGGGAGGGCAGGAGCAGCTCACGGACCCTTGCAACTCTCTAGGCAATGCCTGGTTATTTAAAAGCGCTGCTAAAGTCACTGCCCTGCACAGGAGCATGGAGTCTTTCAGGTGTCACGGCCATGCAGGGTGTGCTCTGGGAGCCAAACCAGCACACAGAGGTTGGCTCTGGTGAGCAGCTCTGTGCTGGACACAGGTCGGGCTGAGCAGGGTGGGAAGGAGCCAGGAGCCAAGCAAGGAAAGCTGAGCTCTCACACTGGATCATCAACCCTGCAAGACAGGCTCCTTCTGAGCACTGAGGTCAATCCAGGACCAAGCCCACCTACAGCATAGCTCAGACCAGTTGCACAAATGACGAGCTAAATGGAGCCCCCAGGCAGTGGGTGTGGGTGGAGGCCGCACATGAGGCCAATTGGGATGACTGAGTCCTGTTATTAGTGCCCTCAGGACCCCGACATACCCCCAGCTGCAGTGGCTCTTACCCTTCCCAGGAGATAACCTCCCCAGATCAGCTCCAGCCAGAAGATGCTGTGTCAGGTCTCAGCACCAGCTCAGGGGCCCTGTATGTGTAACCAACCTTTCTCTTCTTTGGCAGGACACAACTCGTGGCTCCCTGCGGCCCTCCTTGTGCTGTGTACTCTCACTTTGTTCCTTGTGGTTCTGGCGGCTGTTGGTGCGAGGCGTTGGCTGGTGTAGAAGGCAGATGTTCCCAAATGCTCCATCACTGGCAGTGTTCAAGGCCAGGTTGGACAAAGTCTTTGGTGCCATGGTCTAATGTGAGGTGCCTCTGCCCATGGCAGGGGGGTTGGAACTGGATTATCTTGAGGTCCTTTCCAACCCTAACTATTCTATGATTCTATGAAATAAATGTGACAGCAGCAGAGAGGCTCCTGCTTGTGATGGTTGGAGTCAAATAGCGCTTCAAGAATGAGCCACATCAGAGTGTTTTGGTTCCCTATAGCATCCCTGGGACCTTCTTATCCCCTCCGGGCCCATGCTCTCGAGCATCTGTATTCACTTATTCAAAACTTGCTTTTCCATGCACTCATGGCGAAGTTCACAGGAACTTTTGACCTGCTGTACTGAGTCTGGTCACAGCTCAGTCCTGCCCAGTGCGTATCTCAATAAAGGTTGTATTATGGATACTTAAATAATGAGCATACAGAGAAATTCTTGGGATTGAGATGAGATCTTAGGAAGAAGTTCTTCCCCGTGAGAGTGATGAGGCCCTGGCACAGGTTGCCCAGAGAAGCTGTGGCTGCCCCATCGCTGGCAGTGTTCAAGGCTAGGTTGGACAGGGCTTGAAATATCCTCGTCTAGTGGAAGGTGTCCCTGCCTGTGGCAGGGGGTTGCAACTGGGTGAGCTTTAAGGTCCTTTCCAACACAAACCAGTCTCGGATTCTATGATTCTGTGATGGGAGGTTCCTTCCTGCTTCCCAGAGAGTCACCCATGGGAAGCTGGAGGTGCCCACTCTAGATACTTGCCCACCAAAGCTGGACTTTGCGTGGTTCTGTGTGGCACAGATGTAGCATTAGCAGAGAAAGGGCTGCTCTGTGCCTGCACCATATATACAACTATCCATGGAGATTTCTTACTTCATTCCTGACAAATTGCCAGCAAGACTTTTACCCATCAAAGTATCCCTTGTATAAAGCAAATAACAAAAAATATTGAGAACATCAAAGACTAAAACCAAACTGCTCAGAGAGCTGACAGAGATTTAGTACTAAAACACAGGTAAAGAAGAGGAGTGGCCGTGTGTGCATTCAGCTGAAGCACGGTGACCTCCTGGAAATGGTTGGAAAAGGAGGGATGTTCAGCAGATCACTGCCCAAAGAGCTCAGCCCCGGTCTGTTCGGAGGGGATGTATTGCAAAGAACGTCGTGGGATTTCTCTATTTCTGATGATTCCCAGACCTGAACCTCCTGAGTCCAGGCTGGAGTCAATCAATCCTCTCACCTCCAACAGCAGGAAAACCCACTGCTGGGTTGGTCCAGCACCAAAGGCCATCTCTAGCAGAGGAGGATGGCTCCATGCTGGCTGGAGGTACATGGTTCATGGGCTCCCTCCTTGCCCCCACAAGAGTCCCTGGGGAAGGAGACTGGGGGCGTTTCAAGACCTTGGGGCAGCTGCAGCCTGGAGGGAGTTTGGCAGAAGGGATGTCTCCAGAGCACCTTGCCCAAGGCAGGCTGGGCTGAAGCAAAGTGCATCTACTGCTAAAGTGGATCATGCCCACTGAAGGGTAAACTGAGGCATGGTAAACTAAGGCATGGTAAACTGAGCCCTCATCCTCTGTGGGAAGCTGCATCTGTTAGGATTGAGGCTTACTCCCAGCAGGGGCACGCGCAGGCAGGGAAGGAGGTGTAGCCAGCAGCTAGTCCTGGGAGGCTGTGGTGGCTTTGTCATGTCTGATGATGTGGGAGAAGGAGCCAACGGTTTCCTTTGCCTTTGGGTAGTAGAGGACAACCAGCCAGATGAATATGAAGATTCCTGCAGGGAAAGGAAGGCAGATACTCAGCAGCTGGAGATGGTGGGAAGCATCCAGCTGGGATGCTGCTGGCTCTTCCCTGCCACTTCCAGGGTGTTCCCCCAGCTTGCTCCTGCTCCTGCAGGAGGGTCTCCCCACGCTTCACGGTGAGCCATTTGCCTGGGACATGACCTGGGTGGATACTGTCCCTCTTCCTCTGCTAACAAACAGCTTCCTTTGAGGAAAACCCAGTGGAGTGGATGTGGTTGGGAGCCATGACCAGCTCCATGCTGGTGGCTGGGAACTGCTGCTTCCCTGCCAAAGGGAAGTGCTCAGAAGATGCTGGTGCCTTGGTAACCCTGGTCAAGCCACTACCAGGCTGGTTCCTGCCTCCTCCATCTTCCCCACCCAAGCCCAGGGTTCCCAGCTTGGATCCAGTCCTGACCTTGGATGCAGTTGAGGATGGTGAAGAGGTAGAGCATGGCCACAGAGGAGGTGCCATGGGTGAGGAACGCCATGGCCCAGGTGGCTCCCAGCAGGCAGAAGAGCCCCACTGCCACCAGGGCCACCTTCCAGGCCTTGTGGTCTCCCTGTACCACCCCTGTGCCCTGCAGACTGCAGCTCTTCTGGATCACCACCCCAAAAACAGCTATGTTGAAGAGAAAGATGAAGCTGAAGTAGCCACAGTTGGTGATGTAATGGACCAGAAAATGTTTGGAAGTGATCCAGCACCTGAAAAGAGACAACCACAGTGCCTCCAGTGGCTCTGCTAGCCCCAGCAGCACCCATGAGAGCCTCCCCAGGGGCACGTGTTGGGGGATGCAGGGAGACCCTTGTGCTGGTGGGGTTTTCCAAGGCCAGAGTGAAGCAGAGGGGACAGTGGTGTGCATCTGCTGCCCTCCTGTTGCTCAGCTGGGAGGAGGGAGCCTGAGGAAGCTCCGTGTGGCCCTTGGATGTCCCTTCATGGCCTGGGGGCTGCAGGCATGACTGTGGAGGCTCAGCACAAGAGATGGTGGTTACCACGGCTCTGGCTGCTGTGTTGCAATCACAATTGGGGAAGCAGAAGTGCAGCGTAAAGCCGAGCAGGATGGGTGCAACCAACCCCCCCAGCAGGAACAGGTTATTGCTCCCCATGCCAAAGGGCCACCTAAGCCCTGTGGGTGCTGGAGCACGCACAGGCAGGCTATAACCTGGTGGTCCATGGTCTGGATGCTGTATTCTCCATAGCTGTCAATGGCTCCTGCCACTCCCACCACAAGAGCGGGGAAGCCTGGAAGAAAAAGGGAGACACTTGGGGGAGGAGAGGGAGGCAAGAAGGAGGCAAGGTGGTTGCTTGAGGTCTCTGCATGGTCCTGGGTGTGCTGGCCTCCAGGAAGATGGGGCTTAGGGACCCACGGAGGTTGCACAAGTGCTGGGGGCACAATGGTTGCTGCTGGGACATGATGTGGAGAAGGAAGTACAGTGCTGAGGACCAGGGCTCAACGTGTCCCCTCCTCTGCCCCAGTCCCCGCCAGGGTGCCATGGAAAGCAATGGGCGAGGAAAGACCCCCAAGAACATCACCTGCTTGTTGAGCAGGAGGATGGTCCCCAGCAGGGTGGAAGGTGTGCGTGCCCCAAGCCCATAAGAAGACCCTTCTCAGCCATGACCGCAGCATTTGGAAGAGCTGTGAGGAGGACAGGAGCTTGCTCATCCGCTGCGCATCTTTGCATCACCCAGTTTCCTTTTGATTGTAACCCGCTGCCCGCCTCTCCCTCTGGCTCTTGCTGGTGGTGCTCACCCCAGCCCACAAGGCACAGCTTCAGGAGGTAGTGGCGGATGTAGGTGCCAAGGACCTTGATGAAGAGAAGGTAGAGGTGACAGCCCTCCAGCACCATCCAGGTGAAGCAGCAGAGCAGGCAGTAGTGGGTGAGCCCCCCCAGGACCTTGCAGGTCCCCAGCAGGGTTCCAGTGGAGAGCCCACTGTTGAGCAGGAAGGCCAGATTCAGGAGGAGCAGGCTGCCCACCAGGTTCTCATGCAGCCCCAGGTTGATGCGGAGGGTCTCCTCAGACCTGAACCTGCACCTGAGCATCCCCAGGGGGAGCAGGAAAGGCAGGGTCACAGCTGAGCAGTGCCCTGTGTCACAGCAGGTTCAGGCAAAAGCACCAGAACTGCCCTACACCCCTCCCAGCCTGATGAGTCCCCAGGGAGCTGCTGGCACATCCTACCTGAAGAAGATGCAGAAGGCGATGGTGAAGATGGAGAAAGCCATGGCTATCCCACAGCCAGCAGTGGCAACAGTCATCAGGGCTTGTGCTGTGGGCTCATCCAGGGCTGGGTTCTGCCAAACGTGCACTTTGTGTTAGACAGGCCCTGGACCAACCTAGACAATCCAACTGCAGCTACCAAAGCCATGGGACTGCTGACCCTGGTGGCTGCTGCAGAGACCCCAGGCAAGCCCCTGGTCTGTTCCCCCAGAAGGTCTCTGGCGGCAGTGGGGCAGTGGTGGCTCAGAGGAGATGCTCCCTGGGGTGTGGTAAGGGATGAGTGAAGGCTATGGTGGACCATTATGAGCACCTCCACCAGCAGACAGGACCCCAAGCCTTGTTGCTCCAGAGCCTGCACTAGGCTGGAAGCTGTTTCCACCAGGTACCCACTCTGCCGAGTTGCTGCTGCCTTCCTGAGCTGAAGGTGGGCTTGATTTTGGGACCTCAGCCTGCCCTGGAGCAGCTATAACTGTCCCTATAACTGTGCAGCTGCTGGTGGTACCCAAGAGGCCACCAAGGTGAGGCATGCAGCACAGACAGGGTATGAGCACGAGCTGTGGGGAGTGGGGTTGTCACGAGGAGGAGGGTGAAGAAGGTGAGATGGTTACAGGAGCAGTCTGTCCCCTTGTCCCTGGGCTGCGTGTCACATCTGCTGCTGCTCCAGCCTCCTGCCTGCCCTGCAACAGGCACAGGGTGATGGCCCCGAGCACAGCACCCATACCCGGCCCCAACGAGGACCCAGTGAGAACCAGACCTTTGCTGGGATCCCAGAAGACACACTGTGGGGTGATGCCCTGCAAGGGGGTAGACCAGCATTAGCCGATGCCTCAATGAGGGGCAGCAAAGGAGGGATGGAGGGAGGGCACGGCTGACTGATGCGCGGCAGCTGCCCATTGGCGAAGGTGAGCTGCACGATGTCCCGCAGCCCAGAGATGCTCATCTCTCCCACTGTGATGCCCACCACGGTGTCATCCAGGACCTGCCCTGTCTGGTTGACAACCTGTGTGGGGGCAGTGCTGCCTGAGCCAAGCCAGCAGGTAGCAGCGGCTGGAGGGATGCCAGCAACACCGGCTCATACCTGGAACATGCCCAGCTGTAGGATGTTGAGGACCATTACCACCACGCACATTGTCTGGGTGCTCAGGGACCGGAATATCCCCTGGGGGAGATGGATTTTCCCTGCCTTCCCCTTCTCCGTCACATTCAGCATCCTGGGGCGCTGTGGCAGAGAAGGGTGGTGGGTGCTGCTGGCAGCATCACCTCGCTGCTCAAGATCCACCAGCATTGCTCTAGGCATAAATTCAGCCCAGCCCAGATGGGTTTTTCTCAGCAACATCAACAGGAACCCCAGGGCAGAAGGGGAGAATCTCATCCACAGCTCCCAGCAGGAAAGGATCAGAGCTGGGAGTGGGTCCCAGGAGAGCTCCAGCCCACCATCACCCTGTGGGACGTGGTCCCCTGAGACATCCAGGGAGTGGGAAAGCTGGCATGTGGGCAGGAGGCACAAGGTCCCACACGTTCCGCCTCTACCTTCCCTTCACCCTGACCACCAGATCTTCAGGGAGGCTCTTCCCTCCCTAACACCATTTCACATGATTTCTTGCCAAGGGAAGCTAAAGCTGACGCTGGTCCATGATGCAAACGTGGAGCAAGGTGGAGGAAGAGCACACCATGGTGCGCCAAGCCTTGGGGCTGGGACTGAGGGATGCTCGGAAGGCAGAGGCCCTTCCGAGCGAGGGACAGGGGCATGTCTCACCTCCATGGGAGAAAAAGCGATGAGGACGTCTTGGGTGACAGCCCTGCTGACGTTCAGAAGCAGCACCTTCACCCCAGCGAGCCGACTGTGCAGCACTGGCCCCACCACCTGTAGCAGCCTGCAAGGCAGAGGGGCCGTGGGACCAGTGACCCGGGCGGCTGAGCCCCCAAGCCCTGCCCTGCCCGGCCTGCCCTCACCTGAGCCAGCGCTCCCGCAGGTAGGCACACGTGGGGCTGCCCAAGCGCCCCAGCTCCGGGCAGCGCTGGGGCAGGTCAGGGCTGAGCGTCCTGTCCCCTCGCTCCTCCAGCTGCACCATCACATTGCAGCACTGGTGCCGCCCACCACCCTGCCCCAGGGCTGTGCAGGAGGGGAGCAAGGTGACTGCTGGGCAGCGTGGTACTGAGTGCGCGGGCAGGGATGGGGGGACCACTCACCAGCACAGACCTCCTGTCCCCTGGCAGCGTCTGGAGGAAGAGCATGTGGGGAAATGGAGGGAGAACCCCAACATCTCTGGTCAGCTCCTCCCCTGCCCACAGCAGGAGGGGAGACAGCAGAATATGGCAGCTGCCAGGCTCAACAGGAGCAGCCCTTCAGTTTCATGGGCTTCAAAAACATGGACAGCATCAGGAGAAGTCAAAGCCACCACATCCAGCCCCCGAGTGGATGCAGATGAGACCCTGGGTTTGCTGCTGGTCCCAGGTTTGGAAACAGCCCCAGCAGCAAACCCACCCCACTGCCAGCACTCCACACATCCCAGCAGGAACTTTCCCTCCTGGCCCGGCCACATTTCATGGTGAAACCCTGCCGTGGTCTTTGGGTCAGTGCTTTCCATGGGAAAACCCACCACCAAGCGGACACTTGCCTGCGTCCCCCTGACCCGCCACTCTCCGGGCAGCACCAGGAGCAGCAGGACTGTGCCCAGGAGCAGGTTCATGCTGCTCTGTGTGGTGTCCTGGCTGCTCCCAGCCATCCCACAGAGCTCTGCTCTCCGTGTACCAACAGCTCTGCCCCTCTTCGGGCTCCCCTGAGGCTTGTGCCTGCTCCTGAGGCAATGGCCGTGGCCTCAATTCCCTTCTGAGAACCCCTCACATCTTCCTGTGGGTTGGCATGTGACCTGCCCCAGCTCACAGTAACTGTCAGAGCCATGTCCTTTCCTCCTCGGCCACTTCCATCTGACTTGGGGCTTTTGTCTTTCCCCTTTCCCCCCATCCTGCAAATCCTTGGTTGACGGCCCCTACCAGCCCAGCAATATGTCGGAGCATCCCTATCCCAACCCTTTGTAGATGATCTTTAAGGTCCCTTCCAACCCAACCATTCCATGATTGTGTGACTCTAGGAAACTGGGCACACCACCAGGCTTTGCTGTGAGCTGCTGCGAATGAAATGCCCCCTTCCTGGGAAGGTTACCCCTGCCCCAGCCGGAATCCCTGTAGAGGGGGATGAGCCACAAGTGGAGTATTGTCCAGAAGAGGAACTGGTGGGATGGGAGACACAGTGCTGTGCTTGCTAGCAGCACAGCTAGGAGAGCCGCATTCTGCCCTGCAGGTACGGAGGGAGGAGATTCCTGTCCTGCAAAACCTCCCTCTTTGGATTCCCATCCTCCAACAGCCTCCCTCTTTGCTGGGCAGTGACGGTCATAGAATCATAGAATCATAGAATCAAGCAGGTTGGAAAAGACCTTCAAGATCATCAAGTCCAACCGTTCCCCAACACTGCCAAGGCCACCACTGAACCATGTCACTGAGGGCCTCGTCTACACGGTTTGTGAACACTTCCAGGGACGGTGACTCCACCACTGCCCTGGGCAGCCTGTTCCAGTGCCTGACCACCCTCTGGGGGAGTAATTGTTCCTGATCTCCAGTCTAAACCTCCCCTGGTGCAGCTTGAGGCCATTTCCTCTTGTCCTATCCCTAGTTCCTCGGGAGAAGAGACCAGCCACCTCCTGCCTCCATCCTCCTGTCAGGTAGTTGTAGAGAGCGATAAGGTCCCCCCTGCGCCTTCTCTTCTCCAGACTAAAGTCCCCAGGTCCCTCAGCTGTTCCTCATCACACTTGTGCTCCAGGCCCTTCACCAGCTCCACTGCCCTTCTCTGGACCTGCTCCAGCACCTCAATGTCTCCCGTGTAGTGAGGGGCTCAGAAGCGAACACAGGATTTGAGGTGTGGCCTCACCAGTGCCCAGTACAAGGGTCTTTGGAGGCCACAGCAGCTTCCTGAGCCATGGCATCTCCCTCTATCACCCTGACCCCTGCGGCCCTGGGCTGCCAGTGCTCTGCCGGGAGCACCATCACTGGTCCCAGCTCAGCAGAATCATTTGGATTGCACACCGGCTCCTGCCTGGGATGGGACAACCCTGGCTGAGAGACAGATCCCATCAGAGAGCCCACCAATTTGCCAACATGCTCAGCAAAGAGACCCCAGCGAGCTGTGTTCCAAGCAGGAACAACTTTAATGGGCACAACTCTGGCGTGCGGGCATACCCACTGAATTTCTGCACCATCCAAAAATAGACATTCAACAAATTAACAAAAATAGACTATTCCAGCTGCTGGAGGGAGCTGGAGGCAGAGTTATTCTGTCTTCACTGGGGAAGGACCTTCTTGGTAACCACCAGCAAGGGCTGAAGATGGGGCCTTTCCCACCCGGGAAAAGGCTCATCCCTGGCCTCGGGGCATGGGAGGGGACATCCAGAGGCACTGGGGACCCTCTCCCTGCCCCTTCCACCTCCTGCAACAACCACCGCCTGGGCAAGCATCCCTCCCTCCTGCCTCAAGGATGCCAAGCCAAGAGATGCCAAGGGAAAGCTGCGGAGGGGGCTGGCAGAGGCAA
Organism: Strigops habroptila; assembly: GCF_004027225.2. Taxonomy (NCBI): domain Eukaryota; kingdom Metazoa; phylum Chordata; class Aves; order Psittaciformes; family Psittacidae; genus Strigops; species Strigops habroptila. The sequence goes on from NC_044302.2 coordinate 22,062,370, forward strand.
GGGGTCCCTGGGCTCCAGCAGCCCCTGAGGTGGGTGCAGTAGCAAAGCGGACAGCATTGGTCCTTCCTGTGGCTGTCCTTGGCGTGGTGCAGCCATGGTGGGGCTCTGCCTGCTCTTGGGCTGCAGTTCGATGCTGTCGGAGCTGCCCTACAAATCAGAGGACTTCCTCGCCTGCAGCACCATGGTCCAGTACCAGAGGAAGATGAGGAAACCTGGGAGAGGAGGGAGGAAGGGTGGGCGAATCCCCCCGAGAGAGGCAGCAGCCTGCCAGGGACAGCTCCTCCTGTACCTATCACCACCCCAAAAACACCCCATCAGCATCCCTGGCTCACCTTGGAGGGAGTTGATGATGGTGAAGAGGTAGAGGGAGACGAGGCTGAAGACACCAGAGGTGAAGGAGAAGAAGACCAGTGCCCAGGGAATGCCCAGCAGGATGCTCAGCCCAAAGAGAGCGAGGACATGCTTGACCTTGTGACCTTTGTTGTTCTGACAGAGGATCTCCCGGACCATGGCCCCCAGCATGACCGAGTTAAAGAGGAACACCAGACTGAAGAAACCCAGGTTCACAACGTTATGGATCAGGGGGCTCGTGATCCAGCATCTGGAGGGAGAAGAAAAGGCAGAGGGTTACGCTGTGTCACCCCACAGGGACGTGAGTTGGAGGGGTTGGGATAAACACGACGGGTGTAGTGCAAGCCCAGAGCCCAGCTTAGTGAAACAGGGAGGGGGGATCCCACCACCACCCTGCACAGAACCCCACGAAAGCCGCAGGACAGCTGAGGAGAGCCTGTAGGACACAGCAGAGGTTTAGCCAGCTGGCTTCATCTAAGACCAAGGACCAGGCAACCCAATTCCAATGACTTACATGGTTGCGTTGGTGGATTTGCCACCAATGGATTCATAGATGGGAATGGAGTAGGGGCCGTAGTTTCTCCAGCTGGCCAGGAAGATCAGCATCACACAGACAAAGGGGAGTCCTAGGTGGCAAGAACAAAGTGAAGCGGCTGCCCTAGTCCCTAGCCCTCAGAGCTCCTGGAAGGACTCGTCCCTTTCTCCGTGTACAGAATACAAACCAACATCCTCCCCGCCAAGGGGAACTAAGAATGGAGCACACAACGACACCTAGTGTAAGCCCTGGCGCAGGACTGACTGTGCTGCATCGACCCCAGCCAGAGGATCAAATTGGGCTGTGGCATTTTAAGCCAGAAAGATCTTCCTACCACACCCTCCTGCCTGAACCATGGCAGAGATGCGCGGGTGCTTCCTGCATCAAGCCCATCTCTGGGCTGTCCTGGGTGTTCCTTTCAGAAAGAGGACCCTATTGCTGTGTCACAACCATTGCTCTAGCACCAGCTTCTACTCTCAGCCATGGAGTCTCCTTCTCCATTGAGTCTCCTAACAGAGACCCGTCTGCTTTCAGACATCTGCTCCCCACAGCCACGTCTCCATCCCCATCCAGGAACCATCTATGGTGGGGAAGACCTACCCAGGTCCCCTCCACCCCATGGCCTGTGCCCTTGGGGCCTCTCTGCCTCCCCCATGCTCACCCCAGCCCACCAGGCAGATCTTGAGGAGGAAGTGATCATGGTAGGCACTGAAGACTTCGATCACAAGCCGGTAGAGGTTGTAGCCCTCGATGCCCATCCAGGTGAGGCAGCTCAGGAGGGAGAAGTGCAGAAAAAGCCCACCAGCTCTGCAGATGGCCTCGCTGCTGCTGGAAGCTAACTGCTCAGAGATGAGGAAGGTGACGTCCAGGAGGAAGATGGCGCCCAACAGGTTCATGTGGATGTGCATGCTCGTGATCTGGTCTCTCTGCTTGCTTCTGGAGAGTCAAAGTGGGGACACCTCACTACCATGCCTGGGCAGCACCTTTGGCGCCCCACAACACCCCATAGCTCTGCACCAGGCGACTCGCCCCAACCAGAAAAGCACGGAGACGCTCTGGTGGTGTAAGGGGCTCGGAGCCTGGCCCCACAGCTGGGATCACCATTACATATGCAAATCCAGGCCCCTGCAGCTGAGCCCTAACTTCAGGTCTGCAACAAGCAGGGTAGGGAGCGACATCATTTCAGCTCTGAATCATCCATGTAGAATCAGTGACTCAGGAGAAGACACTCATGTTCTCCACTGGGCCCTTGAAAGATCTTTGCAGGCTTCTGCTTATGGATCCGTATCAACAACCAAAAGTCACTGAAAACAGCCAGTGTTTTGAGCGCCCTGCAGGAGACCTGACCACGGGGTTGCTTTCTGGACAGGAGAATTCTGCTTTCTTCAAGCATGGCTCCTCCATCATGCTCCCAGCCAGGCCACCCAACTGCATTTGGAAAGCGTGCACCCACCCAGGTGCAGTGGCAATGGAGAGGACACAGACAGGGAGCATGGGGTGAACTGTCACACTGTACCTGAAGTAGAGGAATAAGATGGTGCAAACAGATGCTAAAGCTGAGATCAGGCAACCAACATAGGTTATGATACTCAGGTAATCCCTGTGTACGTAGGTGATCTCCAGGGAGGAAACCTGAGGAGGAGGAGGAATGAGATGGTGAGGAAAAAACAGCTGGTAGAATGATGTGGAGAGCTGTGGAAGGGTGCTACCCACCATCAGCACAGCAAAGTAGGTGAGGTGGTTGCATCTGCACTCTGTCCAGCTGCCCTCCATCTCTGTTGTACAACCGAAGCTGTCCCAGCTCCCAGAGTTGGCTGTGCAAGAGAAAGGGACAGCATCTGGTGAGCAGCAGGAACATCTGCTCTGGGCTTGGGGATCTGCAGGGCAAGGTGTCTGTGGCACGGAGGAGAACCAAAGTGGGGGCCCCAGCCTGTCCCAGGCCAAGCACACACACTCAGATAGCACCCTTGGCATCAGGACCCATCCCTGGGAACAGAGAAAGCTTTCAGGCTAGGGAGAAACCTGAAATCAACTCATGGGAAAGGTTTATGAAGCTGGAGTGAGGAAGGGAGGTGTGGAGGAACTTCTACCCCTGCCAGTGGGTCTGTGGTACCCTGCAAAAGGAGCAAAGGCAGCGCCTGGCTCCACACCAAGCGCAGGAGCACTCACCAGTGGTGTCCTCCCGCCAGAAGACACACAGCAGGGTCACGTTCCTCTGCAATGACAAAAGCACAGGCCCTGAGCAGGACACAGTGGTGGGCTTGCTGCCAGGCCACCATGTTTGATAGGGGAGAACATGAGGAGAGATGGTCTCAGGAGACAAACTGTCCCGCGGGGACAGGCAGAGACCGTTCTCTTGGCAGCTCGTGGAGCAGATGCCTCCTCCCAGGTCTCCTTCTTCAAACAAGAGGTTCAGCTTTGAGCAGGTGCCCAAGAGGATCATGAATGAGCTGTGGGACTGTCAACTTAAAGTATCCCCCAGCCCTGGAGATTGTGCTGGAGGCGACACATATGCAAAGCAGCATCTCCTGGACAGGTGCAGGCAGCACCACCACCAGTGAACATGCTGGAGCCATGATCACGATACAGTCCCAGAAGATGTAGCAGACCCCGTACAGGCTGGGCAAGGGCATGGACCTGATGGATTATGACAACTCTCTAAGCAGGTAGGGCCTGAGCCCTCCCTGCCCCTCCATTCCTGGTGGGATCAGGTTTGATGAGGCTATTTCCCCACCTACTGGCAGCTGGCCATGGAAGAAAGTGAGGACCACTGGGTCGGAGAGGTTGGCCACCGCCAAGTCCACCAGGGAGATGCCGACCACCTTGTCACCCAGGACGTGGCTGCTGTTTTCATCCTATTGAAAAAGAAGAGGAGGCAATGGCAGTGTGGGAAGGGAGAGCTGCCAGGAGAGAAGTGGGTGAGAGCCACCAAGAAGGTCTCCACCTCTTCGCTGTCAAGCTTCTAGCTCATCTTTGAAGCATCTTCTGCAAGCGAGCACCAGCACCCTGGTCTGGGCAGCATCCCTGCTGTCCTGTACCACTGGAGTCCCCGGCACAGTGGGGACACCCCACTATACGAAGACAGGCTGATAAAACTGGGGCTGTTCAGCCTGGAGAAGAGAAGCTGCATGGAGATCTCAGAGCAGCCTCCCAGTATCTGAAGGGGGCCTACAAAGATGCCAGAGAGGGACTCTTCATCAGGGACTGTGGTGATAGGACAAGGGGCAATGGGTTCAAACTTGAACAGGGAGATTTAGGTTAGATATAAGGAAGAAGTTCTTCCCTATGAGGGTAGTAAGGCCCTGGCACAGGTTGCCCAGAGAAGCTGTGGCTGCCCCAGCCCTGGCAGTGTTCAAGGCCAGGTTGGACACAGGGGCTTGGAGCAACCTGCTCTAGTGGAAGGTGTCCCTGCCCGTGGCAAGAGGTTGGAACTGGATGAGCTTTAAGGTCCTTTCCAACCCAAACCATTCTACGATCCTATGTCATCCGTATGGCCATCACCTGGAACATGGTCTGGCTGCTGATGTCTATCAGGAGCACTCTGTGCTCTACCACCTCCTCCCTCTCCTTTGCCGTCACAAACAGGCTACTCGGCAGGTCCACCGCGATCCCATGGACCTCTCTGCCCTCCTGCAAGGAAAGACTCATGAGGAGGGTTGGGAGGGGGTACTGGTGGGCCGAGACCAGCAGGGCAGGCTGCCCAGGACCCACCTCTCTTTGGGAAGCAAAGACCAGGTTCCGAGGAGCCTGAGCGGGCTGGACCCTCAGGACAGTTGCACGCACGGTCGCCTTTCCGAAGGTCTGGTTCTGCCCTTCAAGCTCCACCTTGGTCAGCATCTTCTCCAGCTCCCCTAGTTTGCTGTCAGGGAAGGGGCACAGTGAGGGATGCAGGCAGCACTGCATCACTGGCAGCAGGAACGGCACGAGCCGGGAACTCACAGCCGAAGCACCCGCTGCTCCATGGCTCCTGCATCTGGCTCCGCGGGCTGGGCAATGAGCCTGTCCAAGGCAGTGAGCTGCTCCTCCACATCCTGCTCCCAGATGGGCATGTCCTCTGGTGAGGCTGGACGGGACACAGAAGGGAAGGCCATGAAATGCAGAGGCACAGCTGGCTTTCTCATGCCCCCAGCCAACTGGGCACAGCCCTGGTGCGAGCAGAAAGCAAAGGGCTTCAAGGAAGCCCCAAGCCCGGGGAGCTGATGGACACCTCAACCTAGAGGGCTTCTCCTGCTGCCCAGAGCTCGGCTCCCACTGTGGTCACCAGGACCACGCTGGCTAGGTGCCTAGCAGTGCAGACAGGACCCTTGGAACTTCTGCAAAGCCCATGATTTTAGGGGGAAATACACTTGAAAATCTCCATCTTCCAGGAGCCTGGGTATCCAGGCCTGCCTCTAGGCTGCTGGAAGCAAACCTACCTCACCTTCCATCACCATTCAGCTGTGTCTTCACATCAGCACCATACCAAATCCTGGGACACTACCCGCTGATGGCATAAGCATGGGCTGGGGATGAAAGGAACCCTGTATTTCATTAAGATAATGTTGAACTGCCTTTACCGGGGAAGAAGTACTCAGAGGTACTGTCGAGGGAAGTGTTCTTCCCGCCCTTCAAGATGTAGGACACGTTGAAGATGGACGTGCTGGCTCCTGCAGTCTCCTGACCCTGCTTCTCCCGGGCACTGCTGCTGGCCGGGTCCTGGCCCAGGAGAAAGCTCTGTTTCCCATAGACCAGCTGCAGGGTGCTGGTGGCCTTGAACCAGCAGATGCAGAAGCGGTACCTGCCCAGTGTGGGGGGCAAGCTGTACTTGTACGAGGAGTTTCTCCTACTTGGCAAAAAGGGCCTTCTTATGATCAGTGCCTGGGCCGTGTTCTCGATGGAGAAGGCGGCAGGGCCGTGCTCATAGATGATGGAGCTGTTCTGGGTCTGGTTTCGGTCACCACAGAAGCGGAAGTCCTCTTCCTGGTGGCCACAGGCTCCCACCCCTGCGTACACAAGTGTTTGGAGATGCTGGTTCAGCCAGGCTCTCTGCTCCTGTCACCCCAGTCCTGTCCTGGATGGGCTGTGTGATGTCAGTGACATCGGGCCACCTCCCCAGTGTCCCCACAGCCATGCTGGGAGGGATTGCCAGGGCTCCTGAGGCAGCAGGAGCCCCCATCTCTCGGGGCCACCCTCTCCCAGGTGGCACCAGCCACATCAGCAGAGACTGAGAGAGGACCTCTCCATCCCCAGGAGGAATGGACAGAGACCATCTCCTTTCCATGGAAAAAACCCATTCTGCCCCAGACACCTCACCAGAGGCACGTCAGCCCATGAGACATTTCACCTCTGTGGAAGTCACAGCAGCAAACACCCCTCAGTACCCCCCAGGCAAGTTTCTGGGGCTGCCAATTACTTCCAGCAGCCCAAACCTGTCTCACCGCCCCAGGGCAGGATGTGGTTGGGGCAGTCTACCTTGGAGCGGGGAGAGAAGGAGCAGAAGGAGGACCTTCATCCTGGGCAGCTCTCTGCTTTGGCTTGGCCTCTGAGGACAAAGCAGGGCCTGGAAGTGTACAAAAGAAAGGGGCCACGTGGGTATTTGGGTATCACCCATACCATGGCATCAGGGGATGGAGAGAAAAGGCTGTGCTGGTGGGACACAGCTCCCTGGGACCTCTGCCATGAGGAGGAGCCATGAGCACCAGGGCTAGAAGGACAGGGCAGCCAGCAGCGGGTGTGGGCACTGAGGGGTGTCCCAGCGCCCCATCACTAGCACCAACCGCCAGTGACTCAGAGCGGGATGGAGGGTTCCCTCTTCCACTCCCGGCCTCACATCTCGGTTCAGGCCTTGGCTTCTTATCACAAGTGACAGGAACAGAAGGAAACAGTGGTTTCCTAGTTCACCAGCCCTGAAATTATTGTCATGGGTGCTTTCAGCTCTTGCAGTTTAGCTGAGGAGCCGGGCACAATGCAAACTGCTCTGCCACTGCAGCCTGGCAGGAACAGGCTCTCCCAGGCTCATCCTGGAGCAACTGTGGCTGCAAAAACTCCTTCTGCCATTCATGACCAGGCAGGCAATGTTCTCTGCAGCCCCTTCTCCACCCCTTCATCCTGCACTCTGCTCCACCACAGTTTTCTTTTTTATATGCAGCAAGGGCTGCTGTGACCTGCACCCAAGCCAGCGCTGACCACCCTCAGGTGCTGCTGCACCCATGTGCTCCACCCAGCCGCAGCCTTCGCACCCACAGCCCTTCCCATCACACTCTACGCCTTCCCTGCACCACAAACTGCACCTCTGTGCTGCTGTGACTGCTGAGCTTCACCTCCTGCTCATCCTGCGCAAGGGCCGAGGCTGGTCTAGTGGAAGGTGTCCCTCTCCGTGGCAGGGGGTTGGAACTGGATGAGCTTCAAGGTCCCTTCCAACCCAAACCAGCCTGGGATTCTGTGATCCAGCAACCAGTGGGAGCCCCGTGCCCTTGGGCAGGACAGCCCCCACAGCTGGGTGCTACCAGACCAGCCAGCAGAGCCGAACACTTGCTAATGCCCAAAGCCAAGCCACCACCCGTTTTGTGACCACTGCATCCTGCTCCCGTGCCACTCTCAAAGCATCCTTCTCAAAACCTAGTAAGTGGCTGAATCCTGTTCTGTCTGCTACAAGCAGATACAGGGCATCCATCAGCACCACCTGCAGAGGCTCCTGAGCTTTCCCAGGCACCCAGGGGCTGTCAGATGGGGAGGCTGTGGGAATACCACTTGCTTGAGAACTCGGCATTCCTGTTGGCAGATCTCTCCCACAAGCATGGGCTTCTCCTGGGAACATTCCTAGCCAGCACGGATCTGGCGCTGGCACAGCACCACAGGCACAGCCGCTCGTGTTCCTCCCTGTCTGCTTCTTGCAGTAGTTTATCACCAGAAGACGGGGGCTTCGGGTTACTAATTAACCTGCTGCAATAATTGAGTGTGGCGCTAACAAGGTTTGCCGGTGCGGGCTGGGAGGGTATGGCACAGGCAGGACTTGGCAGTATGCGGATGGGACTGGCATCCCAGTGCCTTGCTGCACTTGGTAATCATGCATGTGGATCCAAAAAGCATGGATCTGGGGTGGCAAAATGCCAGTGGTGATGGGAAACACCCGGATCGCTAAAAAGCAACCAAGTGGCACACAAATGCCAACAATGTAGTGATAGCACAGAGCCAGCATGCCAAGAAAGCAAAGAATGCTGCATCCCAACAAAGCTTCAGCCTATCCCACTGCGCTGGCATCTTTAGGATGTTACTGGGGTGGTCGGAGGACAGGATCGTCCCGTTTTAGCCGTCACTCAACCGGGACCAGAAATCCCTGTGGGGATGTGGGTGGGGGAGCTGGTATTTCCCCTCCAAGCCCTATATGGTCCCACTCGCTCCGACGCCAATGGCTGTTTCCTGAGCTGAACAATAGCAAGAGAAAGTCCCCCAGAAATGGTTTCTCAGTGGGAAAACAAAGTTCCCATCGGTGCCAGTAGAACCAGAGGGAGCCGAATGTGCCGAGCTCACACTGGGACTGGATCCTTCCCATCATCATCCTTGGGTAGCAGTGGGCCGCTTGGCATTGCCACCCCAGTGTCACTCATTTACAAATGGCCTGTGCTATCACAGTGACCAAGGAGAGACCAAAGCCTTTAGCACCCAACCCTGCCTCCCCTTCACCAAGGGCAGGATGGCATTACCTGCTGCCCCTGGGGCACTGAGCTCCTCCAAGAAGAGTAACACATAGAAAAACTCCTAGTTTAGCCCCAAAACCAGCCAGATGATGTAAAAAGAGGCGGCCAGGCTGGAGAAGGCTCCCTCACCACTGGCTGGGAGGGAGGCTCAGTCCCAGGAATCACATTGTATCCTCGCTTTGCCATTCAAAGAACGCTTTGGTCTTGAAAAGAAAAGTCAAGGAATAACATGGTGGCCTCTAAACCTACAGGCAAATGGAAAAAAAACCCTAAAACACCCACAAAACAAAAAAGCGCAGTATTTCCTGCCACCTTACTGCTCTGGGGGTGACTTGGCATCTCTCTCTGCCTTTGGAGATGGAACATGGCTTTTGGCCGTAATATTTTTCCCAAGGAGAAGGGAAGATGCTCTGATGCCTCAAACAAACACCAGAAATGGGGAGATTCAGAGCCTTTGATCTCTGTTTCCCTTCCAGGCCCATTAGGAAAACAACACTGACGCTCTGTTCCTTGACACGCCAACGAGCCCGCAGCTTGTCACCCAGGCAAGGACTCAGGAATGGAATGGAGACACTGATGCACAGAGAGGCTCTGTGAGGTACAGAACAGCTTTGCATGGTGGTAGGGAGCACAGAGGGGATGCCCCAGCATCGGTCCCGCAGATCGTCACACAGGGTCCTTGTACTTGGCCAGCGGCTCATGTATGTTATTCACGGCATCAGCACGCAAGCCGTTCCCGTCACGGTGGCAGCAGAGCCTGACCCAACGTCTTGCTAATGCCAAGCCTGTGCTGCGGGATGGACTCAGCTCTTCCCAGGATGTGGGGCTGCGCAGAACACCCAGCAGCCCCAAGATGAGTTCTGCTGACAGGACAAAACCAGACCTGATAAAAATTCCCATGGGAGCAGCAGAAATCCATCCTTTGCCAGCTGCTGGCAGCCATCCCTTCCCCAGCAGGCATGGGGAGAGCAGGGGGGAGGCTGGCACAGGCAGACCACCAAGTGCCTGAGGCTCCCAAGATGGAGAATTTTCTTAAAGCTGGGTCATAACATTAAGAATGTAAAACAAAATTCTATTTCCTAACCCCACCTCAGACAGACATGTCACAGCCAACTCAACCAGCGCTTCCTCCAGTGCCCAGGCAACACAGTGCAGAGCTCAGTGGCATGCGAAGGACCAGTGCCAAACTGAAGGCTGCCATGAAACGGGAACAAAGTGGTGCAGGCTGTCCTCTCCCAGCACCTCACGCCATGTCGCTGGCCTCCACGGTACAGCCAGCAACCCTCATAGTGCGCTCCCACCATCCAGCCTTCTTCAGGAGCAACTCCTTGGCCTCTTCCTGTGGGTCACTTTGTACCTTCCCTCCACCCAAATCACCTACCTGAGTTTTAAATAGCTGCCAAAACACCCCGTCCCCTCCCAGGTCTTGTCCCCCTCTGCATGAGCAAGGTCCCCATCGCCTGCCTGTGCCAGGGAAGGGGGGCACAGGGCAGCACACAGCAGCCCAGGACCACCCCAAATCAGGCTCCCAGGCATTTGGCATGGAAAGCAGCTAACCTGGAGCCTGGTGAGGGGGAACCAGGTCCCCGCAGGTGTTTCTGGTTGCAGGAAAGCAAAGCACAGCCAGAGCAAAGTCTGCAGCACCTCAGGAGCCAGGTAAGAGGCCATGAGCACATCCCCCAAGATTCCTGCCAAACCCCGGCTGTCAGGGAGCTGATGGGAAAGGAGTTGGTGTGTTGGAGCGCTCCCGAAAAACAGGTGCTGACAGGCTGCTGCCCGCTGGCACCACCTGGAGCCGGCACCATGGCTGCAGACCCCGCAGTACCACATCCCACCGGCACCCATGGCTGCCACTGCAAGGTGCGGGGACAGCCAAGCCCTGGGGTGCCAGCCCTGGGGTGCCCGTCCCGGCAGCACACAGTTGCTTGCAAAGCTGTTGCTCTGTGAATAGCAGCCCCTAGGCCATGGGATTAAGAGCTGGCCTGCAACCAAGTATGCAGCATTTTCAGTCCTCGGCTTCATTCACGTGGGAGCTGCAAAGCCAGCGAGGGGCATGGCAAAACCCACTGTGGCTGCAGGCCCAGCTTAAAGGATTTGCCTCCCCCTCCATCTCTGAAACGCTCCTGGCTCCGCCCCTGGCAGAGGACCTTGGAGGGGGGTTACTGCAACCCTCGGACCATGAAACGAGCTTTGGCTGCTATCCCTCCCCAGCAACCATGGGGACGTGCTGCCAGGGGGTTATTCCAGGAGACTTCATTTCAATTCTCCAGCTGGCCTTGCTGGGCTTTCCTGATCCCTCCCAAGGGGCAGCTCAGGCAGCTTGTGGGCGGGGAGCACCCAGAGTATCCTGCATCCCACAGCAGCGTGCCAGGACCGGCAGCAGCAAGAGGAGACAGTGCAGGAGGAATCCCCCAACAGGAATTTCAGGGGAGGGAGATCGTCCTGTCGAGACACACCAACAGTCCCACTGGGATGCTGCACCCTCCGCCAGCATGGCGGTGGAGGAGGAATTGGGCACAGTAGTGGGTCCCTAGGGTGGGAAGCAAAGGCCACACGCAGGCCCTGGCCTGGTGGCAGGGGCTTCGTGGGTCTCAGCTGTGTGGACATGGGGACTTTGTGGCTCTACATCCAGGGAACCCAGCCCGACTCTGGGGCAGAGGGGAGGATGAGTCCCACTCACCAGGGATGGAGGCTTCACCAGACCACTCACTCCATGGCCACCAGCACAGACCGCAGTGCTTGCCCGCACCCACTGCTCAGGCACAGGGAGGCAAAATGTCCCCATCTGTACCTATGGAGCTGGGATCACCCCGAGGACCCCATGGAGCCCTCCTTACCTCCATCCCTGCCCCACCAGCCAGCCAAGCACCCAGGGTGCTGCTGCCCAAAGCCACCACTGCCATCAGTACCAGCTACCAGTCCCGCGGGGCTGGCCCCAGCATTGTCAGATGCCCCCCCCCGCTCACCCCACCACCTCCCCGCCCGCATCGCGGACCCCACAGGATCCCCTCCCAGTCTCCCCAGTAAGGGCAAGCCGCGTAGCGCCCCTCACCGCGGCCTCTCGCACCCCGACAGCAAACACCGGACCCCGCCCCCGCCGCTCCTCCTCCCTCCCCGCTCCCTGCTGCCCCCGACACCTGTGCCCGGGGCAGGCTGGGCACGTTGCCCCGGCCCGGCTCGGCTCGGCTCGGCTCGGCTCGGCCCGGCCCGGCTCAGCTCAGCTCCACACCGTGCGGCTCTGCTCGGCGCCGCACCTCGCAGCCTCGGCGCGGTGCATCGGGCCAGACGCACCCGCCCCTCTCCGTCCCTCCGGGCGGGCGGTGACTCAGCGGGGCGGGACCGCCCCCGGTCGCGTCGCACCGAGCGCTGCGGGACCCTGCGGGGTCGCTCTGGGGCCACCGGCCCTCGGTCACGGCACCTGCCCGGCTCTGCCCAGCCCGGCCCGGCTCGGCTCGGCTCGGTTGAGCCTGGGAGCACCAGGCTGGGAGCACCGGGCTGCATCACTCCGCCCGGCCGCGACCGGGATGGGATGGGATGGGACGGAATGGGACGAGATGAGATGGGATGGGATGGGACGGGATGAGGGACCCCGCTGGGTCCACCGGAGAGAGCCGAGTGCCCCATCCCGTGCCCTTTAGCTCCGGGCTGGCGGGCATCCAGAAGGAGCTGGAAGGCTGCACGCCTGGCTGCAAACGGGATTAAAAAATAACGATCAATGAGAAAGCAGCCGGGACAGCGTGTCCCTGCGAACCCTGCCCTGCTCCTGCAGGAAATGAGAGCAGTGAGAAGCAGGGCACGCAGCCCAGGCCCCGAACCAGGGGGATCTGGTGCCCCCCATAGCACATCCATGGAGGAGGGAGGCGCAGAGCCTGGGTGTGACTGGCCAGCTCCTGCGTATTCCAAAGCTGGAGCTGAGCACCGGGCCCCTTGCCCTCGGGACCCCGCAGGGGGAGCTGGTGCTGGAGACGTCATGGCAGCAAGGGGCACTGGAGGAGCTGACAAAGGCCCTGCCAGCAGTGCCTGCGTCCAGCCCTTTGTGTGTCCTGAAAGCAGCCGTGCAGGAGGGAGGCAGTTCTGCCAGGAGCTGGAGGGAGCAGGGCAGGCAGGGACAGCTCCGGGAAGTGCTGTGGGTAAATAAAAGAGTTGCCCTTGGAGATATGTTCAACGGCTTGAATGAGGCTTTTTTTTCTGCTGGGGGAAGAAACAACCTCCCACTCCACAGGGAAGGCAATGGAGATAAAAAGCACTGGAGGTGCCATGGCTGCACTGGCACGCCTGGAGCAGGGAACATCCACCATGCTCCCAGTGCCTCAGCTTGGTTTGATTGGCAGCTGCAAGCCCCGAATGCCCCCCGCTCCACAGGAAGAGGCTTTCACGGGACGAGGCTCCCACGGGAAGCGGCTCGTGTGGCTGGAGCGTGGCTAATGCGGCCGCCTTTGAAGCCAAACCATCCCCAGATCACAGGAACAGAGCCAGCTCCAAAACACATGCTCATGGCAGCCAGAGCCGCTGGAGCATCATGACGAGCCAAGCCTCCCACTGCTGGTTATCCTGACCAGCTCCTTTGGGAAACCCATAAATCTGCCTCCCGCGGACAGTGCTGCTAAATCCAGGGGCAGCTCCTGCAGGATCAGGTCCTCCTGGAGCGGGGGATCAGGTATAGTCCCACTTCCCAGGGAGGAAAGGACATTTTAGGCCATCATTCTGACGCTTTTGATGGAACAAAGAGCCTTTTGTCCGTATATGTCGTTATCAGGAGTTAATTTTAGGTTGACGCCTGTACTTGTTATCAGGATTATCCGTAAATTGGCAGGCAGTGCTTCTCTCTTCAAAGACACTGGCTGAGCAGGGAGAGGGAGGAAATCCTTGTGTTTTCCCCTGCAAGGGACGTTTGCCCTTGGGCTCAGGCCAGCAGCACTCGCTCAGCCTGGAAAGGGTTTATTGCTCCAGCTGGGGAGTTCCTGAAAGTCCTAAAAGTTCCTGAAAATCCTAAATGCTCCTAAAGCCCTAAAAGTTCCTAAATAACCTTAAAGTTCCTAAAGCCCTAAAAGCTCCTAGAAGATCCCAAAAAAAAAACCCAAAACCTTGAAGCTCCTAAAAGATCCTAAACTCCCTAAAAGATCCTAGAAGATAAAAAAAGTTCCCAAAAGCTGTAAAAGATCCTGAAAAGCCTAAAAACCTCAAAAAGCCCTAAAAGCTCCTAAAGCCCTAAAAGCTCCTAAATATGCATAAAGTTCCTAAAGCCTTAATAGTTCCTAAAACCCCTAAAAGCTCCTAGAAGATCCCCAAAAAATCTTTAAAGTTCCTAAAAGCTCTAAAAGCTCCTAAAGCCCTAAAAGCTCCTAAAAGATCCCCTGAAACATAAAGTTCCTAAAAGCCCTAAAAGTTCCTAAACCCCCTAAAAGGTCCCCCCCAAAATACTCTTAAAGTTTCTAAAAGCTGTAAAACTTCCAAAAAACCTTAAGAGCCCTAAAACTTCATAAAAGCTCCTCAAGGCTCCAGTGCTGGCAGCATGCCGGAGGAGCGCGGTGGCAGAGCCATGAGATAGAATGCTGAGGACAGGCAAGGGCACGTACTGCAAGGCTGCTGCCAGCTAAAGCGCGGCAAGTACGGGCACAGGGGCAAGTACAGGCAGAGGGGCAAGTACCCCTCCGCCTATGGAGCGTGGACGTGCCACGGGAAGCAGAGGGCGAGCCGGTGAGTGCCAGCCCCGCTGCCAAGCAGTGGCAGCCCCAGCCCAGGGTGCCGAGACCACCCACTAAAAGCCCGTTGAGAGACAATGGTGCTCCCAAGGGAGGTGCAAGCACAAGTGGAGCTCAGCTCCAGTGAGTGAAGGAGGAGGGTGAGAATGGGGATGATGAAGCATATGAGTGCTGGTGACAGGGGATGCCTGGAGGTGCTCTCTGCAAATCCAGTGAGCAATGCCAGTCTTGGGAGCCTTGGAGGATGGTGATCCCAAGGAAGCTCCTCAGCTGCCTTGAGCGGCTGTGGGTGCTCCTGCTCCTCCATCACCACTGCTTCACCTCTCTCAGCCTTGTTCCCAAACATGCATGAAATGGGGAGGTGGGTCCCCCCCACACCAAGTCAGGCTTTCTCTGTCAGGCAGCAAGGATAAGAGCAATTCCATACGAGCCAGGGCTGTAAAACCCAACCACAGAGAGAGCAATAAACCTGACTTATTTGCTTCAGCTCAGCTTTGCACATAAACCTGCGATGATTTCAGGGAAGTCTAGGGGAAGATTGGTCCTCAGGGGTATTGGCACAAGCACTGGGTGAGGATCCTATTGTGGGACGCAGGAACCACAGCCAAGTCCCAGAGGTGGATCCCAAAATGGAGCCAAGGTCTGCTTCCACTCCCAAACGGATTTAGTCTCTTCCCTGGCTGCTTGTTTCCCAAAAATACAGAGAATTTACAAGACTTCCACAGCTTTGCTCCTGCGGCTGGGCTTGCACCGGGGCCTGAAGGCACTGCGGTGGCGCCAAGCCACCTTTCCTGGGGAAAACAGGATGGAACACAGCACACACAGCACACACCCATCAGCCCAGCACTGGCCTCCTTCCTGGTAAGGTGCAGGGGAGGGTAAGTACAATTATTTCTCCTTGGGGAGGTTGAGGAGGCCAGGTCAACTTCTGCCCATGGGGCCCTGGTGCTGCAAGGCACCAGGGGTGGGAGGTTGGATCCCACCCTGCGCTCCCAGGGCACCCCAGGAGTGTTGGAGCCTGAAACAAGTGCCTTTTTTGCCCCCGTTTGCCAACAATGGGCAGCTCCCCAGGGTCCGCTGTATCCTACTGGTCCCCAGTGGACCCAGCTTCCCAGGGACCACCATGCTCTGTGGGTGCCGTGTTCCCGCTGCTGGGAGGCAACCACCAACAATTGTTTTCCAAGTGCCACTAGATACGGGAAGAAGGTGTATCCACATACCAGTGTCAGTGTGTATGCTGGCAGCCAGTGAAACACCCCAAACCCCAAAATCTCCAGATGTGGAGAAGGGGCATGGAAGGTGCATCCCAAGAGCAACCGAGGGGCTGGAGCTGCCAGGATTGACTCTCCCATGGAAGGGCTTATGGGTGACCAGCTGAGCACTTGGCACCTCACCAAACCCTCAGGCTTCTTCTTTAATAGCTAAGCCAGCCACCAGAGCGGTGA
This sequence comes from Strigops habroptila, assembly GCF_004027225.2. Classification (NCBI taxonomy): domain Eukaryota; kingdom Metazoa; phylum Chordata; class Aves; order Psittaciformes; family Psittacidae; genus Strigops; species Strigops habroptila. The sequence goes on from NC_044302.2 coordinate 22,078,079, forward strand.
GGCATGCCCAGCTCATCGCCACGCCATGGGACCATGCTCATGGGCTTTTGTTCTGGCTGACGGTGGGAGAGATGGAAACTCAACAGCGCTGGCTGCCCTTTGTGCAGGGAACAAAGAACAATAGCCGTCCGCTTCTTACGCTGCCCAGAACCAGGCCCCGGGAAGCAGCCAGGAAGGGAAACACTACGGGAAGGCTGAGACAGGCAGTGTGTCACCCCATGAGCCTACCCAGTGATTCCCAGTTCCCTGCCACCGGAGCAGAACTGGCAGCACCAGCTAGCTACAGGCACGTGGCTCGTGAGGATCCCGCTGTCACTAGGGGTAGATTCGCAGCCGTGCCAGAATAACAGTGCTGTGCTGCTGCTCTGCATCTCCACGGGCAGAGAGGGATCCCAGCTCCAAAATCTCAGGCACTGGAAAGGCAAAGCCATGGGTGCAGTCTGGGGTTAAGCCTGGTGTGTGCGAGTGCAGCAGGGGCTGAGGGCTGACTCATCACACACAGCTGATGGTTTTAGTCCCTGCAGTTTGTCCTCACTGTTGATGTCTCACAAGCTGAACTGCTTAAACCCCAATAGAGCACAGTGAGGAGCTCTGCACAGGGTCTGAATTTCTAACGGAGAGGAGGAGGAAAGGCAAGCTATCAGTTCTCCCCCTTCCCACCCTCTCCACGCCAGCATGTCCACCCACTGCCAAGCTGTAGCCTTGCTCACCCTTTTGCCTGCGACCCGGGGCCACGGGTGGCTTTCATCCTGCAAGGTGAGCAGGAGAGCTGTTGGTGGGTGCTGTGACAGGTGAAAACCCAGGGTCAGGGGGCTGGAGGTGCCTCACAGCCACACTCGCCAGCCCACAGCCGTGCTGGCATCAAATGGGCTGTGGGGATGCAGCTGGAGAGCCCCCACCCCTGCCTGTCCCTTGTGAGATGCATGGTGGCAGCTCCCCAAGGGGGTCAGACATCCCCTCACCGCTAACCGGCATCACCGGCACCGCTGTGTGCAGTCCAGAGCTGGGACCATCTTCGAAATCCTCATGCCATCTAGTGGGACCTTCACTAACGACAAGGCAGAGCATGGCTGCTTCTGAAGAAACTCACAGCATCTGCGGCACCGGCTGGGGGATGCTGCCACACCATGTCCTCGGGGAGCAAGCAGCTCACAGCCCCTCGCCCCAGCACCAGGGCACATCTGGAGTGCTGATGGCAGAGCCTGGCTTGCTCCAGCAGCACACGGTGACCTACCAGAGGCAGACAAAGGGACCTGTGGGTGGGTGGCAACAAGGTCACTGCCATGGGTGCAACAAGCCCCTGCGAGGAGCAGGAAGGCAACAAGGACCCCGCTTCTATGGAAGTGTTCCAGGCTAGGTTGGACAGGGCTTGGAACAACCTGGCCTAGTGGAAGGTGTCTCTGCCCACAGCAGGGGGTTGGAACTGGGTGAGCTTTAAGGTCCCTTCCAACCCAAACCAGTCTGGGATTCTATGATTCCTCCCAATCACAGGATGCCTGTTACGCGGTTCCCCACCAGTGCTCCCCACTGACCTTGCAGGGTACTGAGGATGGTGAAGAGGTAGAGCTGAGGGACGAGGAAGACACTGAAGCTGAAGAAGGCCAGAACCCAGGTGAGCCCCAGCACTGTTGCCCAGTCCTTCTTTGCCAGCCCCCCTGCTATGTCTGGCTCCTGCTGGCCCCAGCCATGGGTCAGCTGCATGTGCCTGGGGTCCCTGGGGTGCCCAGGGTGCATGGGGTGCCCAGGATGCCTAGCACATCCAGGGTGCTTGGAGTGCCCAGGGTGCTTAGTGTGTCCAGGATGCTTGGAATGCTCAGGGTCCATGCTGTGCCTGCAGTGCCTGGGGTGTATGGTATGCCAGGGGTGCCCGGGGTCCGTGAGGTGTTCAGGGAGCTGGCATTCACATAGTTGCATTCCTGTAGCCTTCAGAGGTACTGATGGAGTGGCACCCATACAGACCTCTCTTGAAGACAAAACCAGCCTCCTGAAGAGGCAGAGCTTGAGGAGGTAGTGCTGGATGTAGATGCTGAAGACCTTGATGAAGAGGAGAAGGAGGTGGAAGTGTCCGTCCATGCCACGGCGCAGGGAAGGCCAGCATGCATCAGGGTGGCAGTGACCTGGCGGAGCCCCTTGGCACCAGTGGCCAGTGGTGTGCCCAGCAGGAGCAGCATGGTCAGCAGATGCATGTGGATCCTGGTCATGTCATCCTTCAGCTGCTGCCTGTGAGAGGAGGGAGGGCAAGGGTGCTGGGGGGTGCCTGCCTGATGGCACAGCACTGCATGGCATGGTATGGTGAAGTATAGCACAACACAGAACATGCAAGCATGGCGTGGCATGGCACAGCTCTACCTGGAGAAGCTGGCATGGCATGGCATGGCACGGCACGGCATGGCACAGCCCAACAAGGCGTTTATGGCATGGCATGGTATGGACAAGGCTTCTGCCTCCCTCTGTCACCCCAGCAGGGGCTGGGACCGTGCTGCTACCCAAGCCTGTGGCTGCAGATCTCCTGCAAGCTGCCTGAAATCCAGCAGGGTCACCAGTGTGGTCAACTGTGGTGCTGGGGCTTGCTGGCAGCACCAAGCTGGGGAGGAGGACGTGTCCCTGGTGCAGGGTGGGGGGGAAGGCTGCTGACAACAAGGTTTGCACCCAAGCAACACCCTGTACTGCTCACAGCAATGCCAGCTTCCCTTTTGCTTATTCTTTTTCAGAGCCTAGCAAGGGACCAGGGCAGGAGGAACATCCCCAGCACCACCAAACCCCAGGGACACAGCTGCGATTCAGTGTAGGCCAAAGGTGACATGGGCATGTCTGATATAATTAACTTTCTGCCTCTGATGAGCTTCTCCCTGCCCCTGGCTCACCAGCAGCCCCTGCTCTCCTGTACCAGCAGGGCAGAAGGCCAGTGTGGCTCAGTTGGGGTCTGCTGCTAGGATTCAGGTGGAAAAGGAAAGCGTATGGGCATTGGGAGCAAAGGCAGGATTATGGAGGTGCTCACTGCCATTGTAGGGAGAAAAATTGTGCAGCCAAAACTTGATGAACGTCCAAGCTGGCCAGCACGGTGAAGGACAACAAAAATGGTTTTTAAAATATGTTAATATCAAAAGGAGGATCAGCGATAACGTCGGTCTGTTGCTTGATGAAATCAGTGACCTCACAAACAGGAACACAGCCAAAGCAGAGATATTTAATGCCACCTTTGCCTCTGTCTCCAGCACTGAGGATGGGCTCTGGAATGCCTGGAGTCCTGCATTGGAAGACTGACTGGGGGATGATGAACTCTCAGTCCATCCTGAACTTGCTGGAGACCTGCTCATCCAGCTGGATGCACAATGGGGCTCATCCCACAGTACCAAAAAAGCTGGTTGATGTCATCTCAGTACTGCTCTCCGTTATTTTTCAATGGTCTTGGAAGTCTGGAGAGGTCCCAGTTGACTGGAAACTGGCAAATGTTGTCCCAATTATCAAGAAGGGTGCAAAGGAAGACCCTGCCAAGATGGAGCCAGCACCCTCCGTGCTGCCCCCAGCCATGTGGACACAGCTCCCAGTAATGGTGGCTGGCCCAGATGAAGGGAAAAAGGTCTTTTTTGTTTTCCACAAAATGGGAGAAAAATGAGTTTGTCCTAAAAGGCTTCAGCTCATGCTCCAGGGGCTGCTGGGTCCAACTGCAGGGATGTGGCCTTGTGTAGAGGTGTGGAGAATGGGGACAGCTCAGCCACACTGGTGCCTGCTGCTGGACCATGACGCCATCCAGAGCCTGCAGCCACTCCATGTCTCATCAGCCTGCGCTCTCTGGGCAACTATCTGCTTCCGTCTGACCCATCCCGAAAACGGGAGCCCTTTGGGAATATATTTATGGGGATCTGCTGGGCACAGTCAGGCACCCTGGACCCAGCTCCTCACCCACAGCTGGAGGAGGAGGGTGCCCGGAGCATGTTCCATGGACCACAGTGATGAGTCACTGCCCATGTCCTTAGGTGACGTGCCCTGAGCCAAGGAGGTTTGATTTTTGCAAGGACAAACCACACAGATCCCAGGATGCTGCAACACATCCCTGAACCTGCTGGTGTCACCAAGATGTGCACATCGAAGCCAACAGCAAAGTCACACTTGGAAAAGCTTTGCCGGCTTACAAAGCCCAGCTTTAGTGCCAGGAGTGGGTTAAATCTCCAGCCCTCCATCACGTACTGGCAGCTCTGGCCAAAACGCCTACAAAATTGCTTTACCGGCTGCAAGCAGAGCCGCTGGTTCCAGCTTCCCCAGCCCAAAATCCAGGGATAGGGGCGTGGGAGAGCAAAGCATCCTCCGCCTCCAGCTTTTGGGGGTTGTTTCCAGCAGAAAATACCAGGCATGGAGAGAACATGCACAGGCATTTGCAGTGTTGCTTTAATAGGCTTTCTTTTTCCCTGCTCTGCTTGAAGATAGGGAGAACAGGATGTTGGTGTCCGATGGTGGTGTTTCCATGTCTCATGGAACACAAATCCTCTTGGCTGCTTTATTTCACAATTTTATTTATTTATTTATTTTTTTTTGTTGGCTGAATAGCATCCAGCAAGGGGAAAAATACTGGGGGGAAATGGTGTTTTGGAGCTTTGCTGCTTGGCCGGCAGCAGGAAGGAGCCAGCATCAGGATGTGTGGGGATGCAGCAAGCAGTGCTGCGTGTCCATCTGGGATGCACCCACCTGTGGAGACACTCAGGTGGGGATGTCCTGTCCCCCCCGGACCCTCTCCCATATCTCAGCCTCCAACTCATGGATTTGGAGCTGTGTGATGCCAGTTCTGCAGGAGCAGCCAGAGCCACAGGGAAGAAGGGTCTGGCCTGCTCCAGCGCTCCAGGAGCACTCACACCCTGAAGAGGCCCAGGCTGGAAAGAAGCTGGGCCCCAGGCTGGAATCTGGCAGCTGCATGCAAACACCCGTGTGACTGCGTGTGAGCATGTGTCTGTGCACCACACTCATGGAGCAAGCATGCTCCTGTACACGTCTGTAAGCACCCACGAGCAACAGCACCAGTGTGCAAGCATCAGTGTGCAACCTCTCGTGGGGCAAAGCTTGCATGCAACATGCATGTGTGTGAGCATGCCCATGTGCATCTGTGCAAACACCTGAAACACGTTTGCATGCATGCCTGGGCACAGACATTTGCGTGTGACACGCCTGCACATACAAACGGCTCCAGAAACACCCACGAACACGTTCCCGCAAAACACCCGCCTGCACACGCGTGTGCAAGCGTGCACCTACGTGCAACACGTGTCCACCGCCTTCCACAAGGGTAGCCGCTTGGAAGCGCACTTGTGCGAGTCCCACACACAGCAACACGCCGACCCACGCGCCAACAGCAGCGCGCATCCTCCCCCCCCTCCCGGGGGCAGGACACGCACCCGCAGCCCCGGGCTGGGCTCCGGCGGTGGGACCGGCCCCCGGCGGGCGGGGGGAGGAGGAAGAGGAGGAGGAGAAGGGGCAGGAGGAGGAGGAGACTCGACCGCAGCGCCCCGGTCCGCGCGGGCTGCCCGCACCGACGGCACCGGTGAGGAGCGGAGCGGGACGGGACAGGCGGGACGCGGCGTCGGAACGGCGGAAAACTTGGGGGAAACTTTCGGGGGGATGCGGGGGGCGGCCGCGCCGGGACGGGCCTGGAGGGACAAGACAGGACGGGCGGTTCCGCGCTGGGACGGGCGGTTCCGGGCCCCGCCGAGCAGAGCCGGGCGGTCCCGGCCGTACCGGGCCGAGCGGCACCAGCGGGGCGCGGCAGACGCGGAGGAATGCGGCGGGTCCCGCGGGCCCGAGGCGTCACCGCCCGTGGCGGAGTGACAGCGCCCGCGGCCAATAGGGAGGCGCGGGGGGCGGGCGGCTCCGCCCCGACGGGAGCCCGCGACGGACGGGGCGGGGGAGCGGGTCCACGCGTGTTCTCGGTGGGAGCGGCGGGGTGGTCCGTCCGTGCTCCCGTGGGCATTGCACAGCCGGATCTGCTGTGCCGGCTCCTGCCGGGACCTGAATCTGCGCCCCGGGGCCGCAGGACAGGGCAGGCCAGGGCTCGCCTTGGAGTTGTATCAAAACTTCGTCATTTCTACCAAATATCACCAGATAAAGTAACTTTTTCACCCGTGCAAAGCACAGCATTCTCATCAGCCGCTGTTCCAGCTCCGGCTGTCATCCCGACCGGATTTGGCAGCCGGTCAGGGCTGCACCATCCTAAAAACCTGCCGGGAGGCTGCGGGCTGGCTGTGGCTGGGTCTGTACTTATCCTATTAGGACACAGGCAGCCTTCCATTACGGTTTCCTGGAGTGGTTTACCCGCCGGGGCACACCGGGTGTGAGATCCCTGCTGGGACGTTGGTGGGCAGCACAGGCCCTTTGTAGTGGCATCACTGGAGAGCATGTCCAGCCATGCCACACATCCTCCCATCATGCCAGTTTGGCAGCTCCATCTCCTATTCCAGAGCTGTTCCTGCCTTGCTGAGGCTGGATCTGGGCTTTAACCCTCACTGGAGCAGTTGAGGTGCAGCAGGTTTCCCGCCATCACAGCTCCAGGGATAGTCTTGGAGGCCCACAGATGATGTCATCTGGGTGACCTCATGCGGATGACATCATCCAGATAACATGTAGACCGTTGTTGCCTCCAGTGTGCTGGCAGAGGTGTCCGGGCCAGGCTGGGGCAAGGTGCTGGTGGCTGTGGTCCTTGCTGGAGACCTCACTGAGTCTTCATGGGGGGACCCTGCTGGGGCCATCACCAGAGACCTCTTCTTAGGGTCCTCACCAGTGTCTTTGTTGGGGACCTGGCTTGGGCCATCGTTTGGCTCCTTGCTGGAGTCATCACCAGGGACCTAGCTGGGGACGTTGCCAGTCCTCACTGGTTCTGAGTAGAAGGTGTTATGATGTGACAGGGGGGTTAGACTAAATGATCTTCAAGGTCCCTTCCAACCCAAACAGTCTATGATTCCATGATTCTGTGACATGACCGGGATCCACACCAGTGACTTCATTACTGAGTGTGGCGCCCCTCAAACACCCCAGGGCTCCCCTGATCCCTCCTGTCACCCTCAGGTCCCTGGCTGGTGATGGCTATGTCCTAGGTGAGACCCACCATGAGCCAGAGCGGGGCCTCGCGCCTGGCGGGCTCACCGCCGCTGCCAGGGGGCTCGCTGCTGGCACTGCTGGCCCCCGAGCCCTCCCCGTCCCCCCCCAGTGGGACACCCTCGCCCGGGCCCCCTCCGGCACTGCTGGAAGGGGACTGGGAAGGGCGGGAGGAGCTGCGGCTGCGGGAGCTGGAGGAGGCACGGGCACGTGCGGCGCAGATGGAGAAGACGATGCGGTGGTGGTCGGACTGCACGGCCAACTGGAGGGAGAAATGGAGCAAGGTGCGGGCTGAGCGCAACCGGGCCCGCGAGGAGGTGCGGCAGCTGCGGCATCGCCTGGAGGCCCTCACCAAGGAGCTGGCCAGCCTCCGCCGCGACCGCGACCGCGACCACAGCCGTGACCACGACCACAACCGTGACCACAACTGCGAACGTGACCGTGACCGGCTGCATGGGGCGGAGGGAGAAGCTGACCCGGAGCATGAGCCTGTGCGGGATGTGGGGGCTGAGGCACCCCCAAAAGCCAAGGTGAGGGGCACGGGGTGTCTGCCTGCGGGTGGTGGGTGCCCACCCCACGCACTGCCTGTGTGTGTCCCCACACCACCCCTGCCTGCAGCTGCCCACAGGGCTGCTCCCTGCCCTGACAAGGAGGGCGGTGTGGGGGCTCAGACCCCTCTCAGAGCAGTTGTGGCTCAGACCCCTCTTGGAGAGAGATTTTGGCCTCAGTCGCCTCTCAGAGCAGTGCTGGGGGGACTGCTTGAAGCAGCACCCCTCTTGAAGCAGTGTTGGGTGTCAGACCCCTCTAGGAGCAGGGTCATGGAGACATGCAGGACCTCTGCAGGGAGGTCACCTTGGCACTGGTTCTGGTCCCTTTCTTAGGGCTTTCCCTTTGGAGGTGTTGGGCAAAAGTCATTGTGCCAGTAGAGCGGACAGTGACACCAGCAGTGGTGGTGGCATCTCCCAGCGACAGCTACAATGCCAGGGTGTCTATATGGGCTTCTGGCAGAGTTCTGTGCTGCGGGAGGAAGAGCAAGAGGGAGGAGGGGACACCAGAGCCACCACAGCGATGCTCCCAGCTGCTCCAGCCATTCTCGTTCTGCTGCATCATCTCTGTCATGACGCATGTCAAAGACCCCCTGGCACAGAAGTCACCACTCCGGGTGCCATGACGTGCCAGTTCAGCCCACTCCATGGCACGGCTGCCGAGCAGCACATCTGGGACTAACCTGGGCATCCCTGGGAGATCAGGTCCCTCCCCACCAGCCTTAGGGCATCCCTGGGGACAGGAGGGAGGGATGCTACTGGGTTTGGCTGGAGGGATGTTCTTGGTTATGGAGTAAAGGGTGGGCGCTGCAGGGGGTAGGAAGCCAGGGCTGTCCTCTCATCCTGTCCCCTGTGCTGGGCCACCTGCTGTGCCACAGGAGCTAGAGCTGATGGAAAACATCTTGGCGAGCAAGCAGGACGAGAGCTGGGAGCAGCGGGGCAGCCGGACCTCCTTCACCCGGCAGGAGCGGAGCCGCCTGCTCTGGGAGGACATCAGCATCATGGAGGAGGATGCCACCAAAGTCACCGCCCTCAAGCTGAGGCTGGATGAGTCCCAGAAAGTGCTGCTCAAGGAGCGGGAGTGAGTGCTGAGGGCATCATCTTTGTGGGGTGCCAGCTGAGCCCAACATGGTCCCCACCAGGATGGGATGTCCCATGGTGTCCTGCCGGTTGTCACCAGTGTAGTCTCTCCCCAGGGATAAGCTGGCACTCAGCAAGAGCATTGAGAAGCTGGAGGGCGAGCTCAGCCAGTGGAAGATCAAGTTTGAGGAGCTCAACAAGAACAAGCAGGAGGTGTTGAAGCAGGTAAGCGAGGTGCCTGGGGACAGGGGTACCCCAGGGGGTGGCCTGTCCCCTGTCGGGTGACATGTCCTTGATGGATGGACGTGGTGACCCACAGCCACCTTCTCAACTCCAGGGTGCTCATCAAGGGTCTTAATTAGTGCTGTTGAGTCAGTTGGTCCAGCCAGAGAGGTTGGGTGCCTGGGTGCAGGCAGGGTTTGGGTGGTACAAGGTGGGTGTTCGCTGCCCGCCTTGGGTGTTGTACCCCTCCCAGCTCAACATCCTGAAGGAGATCCACCAGGACGAGCTGGGGCGCATCTCTGAGGACCTGGAGGATGAGCTGGGTGCTCGCTCCAGCATGGACAAGAAGCTGTCTGAGCTGCGAGCAGAGGTGAGGACGAACCCCAGTGCAGGGGGTGAAGGGATCAGCAAGGGAGGTCCCTGATGCCCCCCGGCCACGCCATGTCCCTGTCCCAGGTGGAGCGGCTGCAGGCAGAGAACGCAGCCAAGTGGGGCCGGCGGGAGCGGCTGGAGACGGAGAAGCTCAACCTGGAGCGGGAGAACAAGAAGCTGAGGGCGCAGATCGAGGACCTGGAGGAGGTGCTGGCTTGCAAGCGGTGCCAGACGGCCAGCACCCTGGACACTGACCTCAAAACCATCCAGGCTGAGCTCTTTGAGAAGAACAAGGTGCTGTCCCATCCTTGACACCCCCTCCCTGGGTGACCCTGTCACTTCAGTAGTGTCTCAGCATCCCCCAGGACCTCCTCAAGCCCAAACTCTGCCACCACCCTTCATCTAAGAGGTGGCAGTGACCCCATCCTTGGTCCATCAGCTCCTCTATCATGGGGTGGGGTGGTAGGAGAGATCCCTTGAGAGGGAGGAGGCGGCACCCGGCAGTGGGGTGGCTCTTGCCCGCTCAGCCCCACACCGCATGCCCACCGTAGGAGCTGGCTGACCTGAAGCACATCCACACCAAGCTGAAGAAGCAGTACCAGGAGAAGATGGCTGAGCTGGCCCACGCCAACCGCCGTGTGGAGCAGCATGAGGGCGAGGTGAAGAAGCTGCGCTTGAGGGTGGAGGAGCTCAAGAAGGAGCTGGCCCAAGCTGAGGACGAGGTGGGGAAGCTTGAGCTGGTGGAAGGGGGTTTGGGGTGTGCAGCTCCGCTCAATCACTGACAGCTCCATCCCATCCCATCCCATCCCATCCCATCCCATCCCATCCCATCCCATCCCATCCCATCCCATCCCATCCCACAGCTGGATGAGGCCCACAACCAGACACGGAAGCTGCAGCGGTCGCTGGATGAGCAGACGGAGCAGAGCGAGAGCTTCCAAGTGCAGCTGGAGCATCTGCAGTCCCGGTGAGCGGGGGACGGGTGGGCTGCTGTGGAGGCCACCAATGGATCGTGGTGGGTTGATATTCTCGCCACCATCCCTCAACCACCATCTGCCCTGTTGAGCATTGGGCTAAGCGTGGCCAAAGTGCCTCCAGCATCCTTGGAGGGTGCGCAGCCACCCTTGGAGCAGCCTTCACCTCGCAGTTAAACTGGCACAAAGCTGACCACAGACCAGTACAGCCCAGTTTCATGCTGCTTGGGGTTCCACCTGCCAGGACCAGGGTTAGGGCAGGTGCCAAGCATCCCACGCCAGTTTGGGGAGGCGGGAGGTGGGATTTATTGCTCTTGAAAACATTCCCTGGCCTCGCTTCGCCAGCCCAGCAGCAAAGAGCTGAAATGGCCATGGAAGATCGATGCCTTATCTCCGGAAGGTGCTGGGGAGTGTGTTTATCATCTTCCTTTATTTTATTGGGTCATCATCATTAAATCATAGAGGAATAATGGAGGCTCCATCTTCCCCCCCCCCGCACTCCACCTTAAATAATTCATGCCTTCCAGTAAAACGCAGCAAACTGGTCAGATCTGACCATCTCCTGGGCCTTTGGATTTCAAATTCGCTTCATAAATTTTCACTGATGAATTTTCATGCGAGGGTGAGTGAAGAGCTAAAACCACCGCAGGCTCCCAGGGATGGGACTCTCAGGGGTTCTTTTTTTTGGGGGGAGCCCAATTTTAGGGGCCATCTCTTCCTGCTCTGCACTCTCAGTGGGTCTGCAGTGCCCAGCATGGTGATGTCTGGCCCTGGAGGGTTGTAGCTGGTGCCCTGCTTGTGCTAAGCATCATCCAGAGCTCCCTGGCCCCACAATGGAGGTCAGGCTGGGGGTGCTGGTGCTGCAGGGATGGGTCCCGCCGGGGTACAGGGTGCTGAAGGGGCACAGGGGGCCGGTCTGTGCCTGCTGCCCCCCACCCCAGCAGCTCCCCCTCGGCAGGCTCCGGCGGCAGCACAGTGCCCTGCTCTTTGGCAAGATGCGCAGCACCCGCTTCGGCCCTGATGACGCCAGGGACAGCACCAGCGACCCCAATGAGGATGAGGACCTGCAGATCCAGGTGCCCTAGAGGCCTGGGCCACCACCACAGGGACGCCCCATGGTGGGCCTCTGCCCACAAGTGCCTGTCACCAGGTGGTGACCCTCATATAGATGGGGAAACTAAGGCACGGGGAGGAATTTGCCCAGGGATGCTCCAAGCCCGCTGCCTCTCAGACAGTATCCAGCGCCCCTCAGCCACCAGCACCTCATGGGACACAGATGTGGCCACCAAAAGCAGCATCACTAAGCAGCCCAGGAGGAGGAAACGCAGGGCAGAGAGGGGCACCAAGCCCTGCCACAAGCCACGCTGTCCTGCCCACATTTTCTATATTTATTATATATATGCATGTATTTGTATATGATTTTTTTACTATAAATACGGTGCCCAGAGGGGCCCAGGCTCTGGTGGTGTCTTGAGCTGGTGGTCTGTCCCCATGCTGGAGCAGGGATGGAGGGGGCAGGAGGGAACAGCATGGGGGCTGGATGCGTGGCTGCTGGTGTCACCCTGCTGCCACTGCTGTCCTCACGCCTGGGGACGAGCCCAGCTCATGGGTAAAACCCATCCCTGTGCCTGCGAAGCAAGAAGCAGGGAGGCTTGTGACCATGGAGGGACATGCAGGGCTGCAGCGGGCAGGCAGAGGTGCTCACCCATGGGTGCAGAGGGTGCTCACCGTGGGTGCAGGGGTGCTCACCCATGGGTGCTGACCAACCCAGCCCAGCCCCAACAGCACAGGGCCTTGCAGGGCTTTGGAAGAACTCAGACACAACCTTATTAAAAATTAATATTTCGGTGAGCTAATCCCTCCTCTGCCTTTTAATCGATTGGCTAAAAGCACGGCTCTTTGCTGCTCATGTTGATTACTAATTTTTTTTAATGCCCTTTTATTTCCAGCGATTATTCATTTCTTTATGGCCCCACAAATGGGGCTGTGGGGCTGGAGGTACCTGTGGGTGGTGTCAGCAGAGTTTTGGGGGGGCACGGAGAGGGGCAGGGATGAGGAGGTGTCTGCAGCCTGAGCCTGGGGACAGCCCGGGACAGCAGCGTTGAGAAAGGCTGCCGCGGCCGCCAGTCGCCACGGGGCGTTCACTCTGAAGCCTAATGATGTGCGCGCATGGAAACCTCTGTGCGGGGCGGCCTGTTGTGGCTCTGGCTGGGCTGGGCCGGGCCCGGAGGGACGGAGGCGGTGGCCCGGCGGGTGGGGGGGTACCGGGGCAGGGGGCGGGGCCTGGAGGGGCGGGGCCGGGGCGGGGCGCGCGGACCCGGGTCTCAGGGCGCCGCGGAGCCGCCGCCGGCAGCGGGGCGAGCGGGTAAGACCGGGGCGGACACGGCGGGGACCGGCTGCGGGGCGGGGAGGGTGACACAGGACGGGGCTCGGCCGAGGCTCGGGGTGACAGCGCGGGGGGTGACAGCTCGGAGAGGGACTGTAACGGTGGTAGCGGTGGGGACGTGTCGGTGATGGAGGGGTCGGGGGTGCCCGGGTTTGCGGGTGACCGAGGTGGCATCGGGAGGTGGGCTGGGGTAGGGATAGGTGTTGCCTCCCTGCATCTCTGAATCCCCTCGGGGGGATGTTCCCCTCAGAGGCCCCTCTGGGGACCCTGGGGACCCTGGGGTGGTCCCATCACCCCTGTGCCTGGTCCCAACGGGCCACGCCGGAGCAGAGCCCAGGGTGCAGGGTCCCAGGCAGTAGCGCCAGCCTGGCTCCTGGGATGCACACGACACAAGCCATCCCGGTGGCACCAGGCAGCCTGTGGCAGTTGCTGGAGGGGGATGTTGGGGTGTAAGTCCCTCTGCGCTGCTGTGGATGGGATGGATGGGAATGGATCCCCCTGATGCTGGAGCTTTGGGCACTTGGCGTCACCAGCACAGAGCATCCCTGGGGATGGCCCCATCCCATTTCCTGGGTTGCTGCCTTCTAGGGGGCAATTTTTCTGGGAAAAGAATGTGGTCCCCGCCTGGTCCTGCTGCAGGGCTGGTGTCCCCCGCCCTGGGCAGTGGGACCAGGCCAAGCTTGCAGTAGGGCTTGAGGGAGCATGGGTTGTGCCGATGGGTGCAAGGTTGGGAGCCGGAGTCACTTTGTCACCCGGAGCCAAAACATCCCATGGCAGAGCTGGCCTGGCCAGGCAGGAGGTTGTTAACACTGAACCCTACTGATGCCCAGCAGCCGGGGCCGTGCTGCTGCCCAAGGGAGCTGGCTGGAAGGAAGGAGGAGCAGGGAGAGAGGTGATGGAGACCCATGGGCAAGGTCCAGCGTGGGTGTCCCTTGGGACACAGGTTGGGGCTGCTGGTGGGGTACTGCTCACGGCTGGCTCTGCCGCACTGACAGGGGTTAACACTGGACTGTTCCACTCGGATGGTTCAGGCAGCGAAGGGAGGAGGAAGAGGAGGAGGAGGGGTGGGAGGAGGAGGAGGAGGAGGAAGAGGAGGAGGAAGATGTCAGCCGTGGATCTGTCATTTCTTTTTTCCAGCCAGGATGGGCAACGCCGCTAGCACCAAGCTGGGCCAGCGGTGAGGCGGGGGGGGGGGTACAGAGGAAGAGGATGGGGGGGGCGAAGGTGAAGGCAGCCCCCCTCCCAAAATATCCCCCACCCCATCGGGCCATCACCATGGCGACGAATTTTAACGACATCATCAAGCAAGGCTATGTGAGGATGAAGAGCAGGAAGCTGGGGGTAAGCGGGGGTCCGGGGGATGGGGGGGGGGGCCACTTGTCACCCGGGTGACCCGGCCACATTGTCACCTCTCGCGGCAACCTGTGCCCCTGAGTGTGCGTTGAATCAGAGGCATTTTGGGGGCAGAGGGAGGGTGTCACTTGTTGGTCCCCAAATCATCCACCAGCCCCAGAGGACCCGATCTTGTCCCAGTGACACCCCCACACACTGGACACGGTCACTGTCGGGGCTCGGGGGATGTCCCTGACCCCCCTCCCATGCCTCAGTTTCCCTCCAGACCCAGTTTTGACGCTGAGGATGCCCTACGCTGGTGGGGGGCTGCTGGGTGTGAATTAGGGGGTGAAGGAGTGCAGCATCCAGAGGTTGGGGGTCAGGGAGTTGTTCGCCCCCCCCCCATCGCTCGGAGCCAGCAGCAATGAGCATGCTGGGTAATTCCACGCTAACTAGGGAGAACAAAGAGGGAGTGGGCTTGAGGGGGGGACAAGCTTGGGGACATGGCCCCGACACCTGCAGAGGCAGTGGCTGTGGGAGAGGGGCTGGGGAGATGCTGGGATGGGGTGTCCCCTTGGGAGCCTTGTCTATGCTCATTAGTTAAGCCCTGTAATTAGCATTGGCAGGCGTGGGATGATGGCAGCTCTGGGATACCCCCATCGCCAGCGTCCCCTCCTGTCCCCAGGGTCAGCAGGAGCGGGAGGGGTGCTGGGGCAGGAATGGGGCTGTGGGGACGGGGACCCCCAAGCTGTGCTGTGTCGCAGATCTACCGGCGGTGCTGGCTGGTCTTCCGCAAGTCCTCCAGCAAAGGGCCCCAGCGCCTCGAGAAGTACCCGGATGAGAAGTCGGTGTGCCTGCGTGGGTGCCCCAAGGTGAGGGGTGCCGGGGGGGTGTTGGAGGAATGAGGGGGCCCCATGACTGAGTGGGTCCCTCCTCATCTGGGCTCGCTGGGCTGGAGCTGGGTGCCTGTCTCCACGTGCACTCCAATGGGATGCTGGTGGAGCTGGGTGCAGGAACCAGGGTCTGAGTGCAGCAGGAACCAGGGTCTGGGTACAATGGGAACAGGGTCTGGGTGCAGGAACCAGGGTCTGGGTGTACCAGGGGACAGAGACTGGGTGCAGCAGGAACTACAGCTTGGGTACAGCCTGGGGCGACCCCCCCACCTCCTCCACAGGTCACCGAGATCAGCAATGTCAAGTGCATCACCCGGCTGCCCAAGGAGACCAAGAGACAGGCCGTGGCCATTGTTTTCACCGATGACTCTGCCCGGACCTTCACCTGCGATTCGGGTATGGGCAGCACCCAGGGGAATGGGGCTGGGGGTGCTGGTGGGACTCCCCGGGCTGGCCAGGGTCGCCCAGGGACTGGGGGTGCCGGTGGGACACCCCGTGCTGGCTGGGGTTGCCCAGGGGCTCTGCCCAGGGGCTCTGTGGTGCCTTGCAGAGCTGGAGGCAGAGGAGTGGTACAAGACGCTGTCTGTGGAGTGCCTGGGCGCTCGCCTGAACGACATCAGCCTGGGGGAGCCCGACCTGCTGGCGCCCGGTGTGCAGAGCGAGCAGACGGGTGAGCGCAGAGCATCGGGTGCTCGCAGGGCTCAGCCGCGCTACAACCCCCCCGAAACCATTTTCTGTCTTTTATCCCCCTCTCCAGACCGGTTTAACGTGTTCCTCCTCCCCTGCCCCAACCTCGACGTTTATGGCGAGTGCAAGCTGCAGATCACCCATGAAAACATCTACCTCTGGGACACGCACAACCCGCGGGTGAAGCTGCTCTCCTGGCCCCTCTGCTCCCTGCGCCGCTACGGGCGCGATGCCACCCGCTTCACCTTTGAGTCTGGACGGTGAGATGTCACCTCCGTTGGGACGGCCACCACCGTGGGGTCCTGTTGGGCGCAACAGGAGATGGCCACAGCCCACATAGGGTGCCCCACAGCCAGGGAGGTTTGGAGCTGGTACTGATCCTAGCTCAGCACCAGGGATGGGACACAGGGGCAGCACTAGGCCAGCTGCCACCAGGGGTGGTATGTTTTATCATCCCTCGGCTTGTGGACCCCAGTGACATCCTGTGCCCTGCCTCCACAGGATGTGTGATGCAGGGGAAGGTCTCTACACCTTCCAGACGCAGGAGGGCGAGCGGATCTACCAGCGTGTGCACAGTGCCACGTTGGCCATCGCTGAGCAGCACAAGAGGGTCCTGCTGGAGGTGGAGAAGAACGCCAGGGTGAGCTCCAGTGCGCCCTGGGGATGCAGCTGGGGGGTAACTCGGAGTGCTGGGTGTCACCCTCACCCCTGTCTCGTCCACCACAGCTGCTGAACAAGGGCACCGAGCACTTCTCCTACCCCTGCACCCCCACCACCATGCTGCCCCGCAGCGCATACTGGCACCACATTGCCGGCTCCCAGAACATGGCCGAGTCCTCCAGATATGCCGGTGAGTATCCCCAGCCTCGCTGGGGAGCTGCTGCCCCTCCAGCCCCGCAGCACCCCCCTCGGCGAGCCCACCCTCTGCTTTGTCCCCAGGGGAGGAGTACGCAGGTGCCCAGGCCAGCTCGGACACCGACCTCCTCAACAGGTTCATCTTGCTGAAGCCAAAGTCCTCCAAAAATGACCAGCCTGAAAGCAGGGAGCCTACATCATCCCTGTGAGCTGGCAGGGGGGACGCGGTGGTGGGGGTCGCCCTTTTTCTTCCCCGAGGGGTGGCAAGGACACAGGCAGCTACCTCTCTGGGTCCCCACGGGCACCCTCTGTGCCAGGACCTTGGGAGCTGGCACTGGCTCATTGCCTGACATTACTGGAGGTGACACTGGCTCAGCCTTCACTGACTTGAAATTTATCTTGATTATCTGTATTGTAAGTGATTTTTCCTTCTCAGATGAATGCAAACTTCGCAGCTGCTGAAGAGCCCTTGGGCAGAGATGCTCAGAGGTTTTTGACTCTTTTGGGGATCCGGCTGGGAGGTGGCAAAGAGACAGGGAGGGTCAAGAAATTCCATGTATTTCTGCTAGGTGGGAAGGCTGGAGCATCACAGCAGCACTGGAGGCTGTTGCTGTGCCAGGCTGAGGTGCGGGGTCCCAGCATCTCACCCCCCCATGAAGAGTGGAGTGCTCCAGGGGACACCCCACCACTTCCAAGCTGAGTTTTGCACTTCTCAAAGCTACTGGAGCACTCGCTGTAGAACTGGGATGCCTCAGGAGAACCTGGTTTTCCTCCAGGGGGTTGGTGGGGTGAGCAGCCTGGCAGAGCCCAGCTCCCCACCCCAGCACCCCCAGCCACGCCCCTGGCCATGCCCCGGCTTTAGCTGCTGGTGGGCAACCCAGGGGCCCATTTTGGCCAGTAGCATCCGTTCCTGAGGGGCAGCTTTGTGGATACAGGAAGTCCCTGGGCAGAGCAGGGGTAGGCGTGTTTCTCCGCATTCCCATCGTCCTTGCTCCCTCCTTGCCCGCCGCTGGGTGACAGCCCTTTCCCTGCAGGGAGCTGGGCTTCATGTGCTGAACTCTAAAGCAATTGATTTTTTTCCAGTTCTATTTATTGACCTCCTTTAGAAGGGCTATCTTTTTATCGCTGTGCAAAACTTGGTGTTTCTTCGGAGTCTTCTTTTGGTCTGGGTTGGGTGGTCAGTAGATTTATTTCCACCCTTAAAGCTCCACGTCTGTGCTTGGGGGGCGGGAGTGTTGTGACGTGGGAACCTGTGGTCTGTAAATACTGTCTCTTGGGTTGGTGTAGCTTGTGGCCGAGGCTGGGGGGTGGTGGGATGGAGAAGGGCTGCTCCCAGCCGCACCTCCTCCCTGGGGGAGAGGTGTCACTCCTGGCTACACACCTCATCTGGAAAGGATTTAACATTTATTACCAAAAATGTTTGGGTTTCCTGTCTTCCTTTTTGTCTTTAAGGAGTTGCTCAATGAATAAACAACCCTTATCCACCCTTCCTGTGTGTCTGTTCCATCCAAACACACTCCGGAAGTCCAAGTGTCTGCCAGAGAGAAAAGTGCTGATGGGGAGAGATTTCCTACTGCTGCTGGCGGTGTGCTCAGCTCAGGGCTTTGTTCTGCCTCCAGCCACGGCCAGGATATTCCAAGTGAAGGCTAAAACTGCTGGGGAGGGGAGAAGGGTGGAGGGAGTTGCCACCCTCCATTAAACAACCCCAAGTAAAGCAGGATGCCAGCACCCCAATGCCACCCCTCACCTCCAGCAGCCCGTGGCTCCGAGGATGGGCCAGTGCAGCAGTGGCTCTGAATCCCTGGGCAAAGGAGTTTCAAGACACTCCGTCTCCCAGCTCTTCCAGAACTGTGCCAGTTCAGTGACCCATGCCATGATTGCCTGGCCCCAAGGTTAGAGCCATACCAGCTGGGGCAGTGCTCTCTCCAAGGATAGGGACAGGTTGTGGGGAGCTGGCTGTGTCACAGTAAGGACATGGAGGGGATAACAGCACTGACTCCAGCTGCTCTCTCCAGCTCGGCATGAGCACCCACCCCCGTTCCCCAAGCCGTCCCCCTGCCCCACATCCATGCTGGGACAAGCACCGTGGTACACACGCCTTCCCCTGTCTCCCAGCCACTGCGGTAAGGGAAGAGGCAGATCTCTCCAGGAATGTGCCACCAAGAATCTCATTCCAAGTCCTGCTTGGCGCTGATGGAGGGGAGGAAAAAGGCTGACCCAGGCACTTGCTGAAGCCCTTAAGCTGCTGCGACAGCGGTCACGGTCCGGGACCTGCACTAAGCTCCACCATGGCATGGAACCCACCTTGGGGCTGTGTCCAGATGGGAAGCTGTCAGCCAGGGATTATTAGTGACAGGCTCCCTGCCATGCCTGCTCTTAACATAAAGATTATACAGCACATGGGTAGAGTCTGCTCCAGAGTAGTTTTTAAATACAGCTAAGCCCACCCAGCCCACCCGGACTCCCCTGCAGCACCACTTTCTGCAGCATCTCCCTTCACAGCCCAGCCTCAAACATCTGCTTTAAACACAGCTCTGGATTGGTAAATGATGAGCTACTTGCTAGAGGGGTCTCGTCTCCTTTGCAGATAATCTCAAGAGCAGCAATCAGCAGTAGAGAGCAATGCTCCCTCCAAAGCAGATCTCATTAAGTTAATGTCTATTGGAGAGAAGTAAATGATGTGAGATTTCCTCCTGCAGCCTCGGAGGAGCTTTCAGGGATGACAGAACACAGGGAAGGGGGGTAAGGCTTTATTCAGAATAGTAAGAATGGACATGCAAATCAGGTAGGGTTGTGTAACTGAGGTACACTGCCACATTGGCAGAATCCAAAACTCTGGCCTAAAACTCTGAGATCACACTTAAAAAAAAGCCCGTCCCAGCCAAGATGCTCACAAATTCCCATTCTGCTTTACCCTAGACATCATGATGGTATTCCTTGCAAAGGAAGGCCAAGGCAGAGATGTCACCAACCCGCAGAGCTGGGCCAGAAAAGGCAGAGGGCGATGGGGGATACAGAGCGCTGCTGGGCAGAGGCAAGGACCTCCTGCAGCACTCTGTCGCAAGGGGTCACCTCAGTTTATAGTGAGGACATCACTTTGAATCTCATGGCTCAGCTGGGTTTGGAGGTCGCTCAGTTTCTTCTTCAGGCCGGAGAGCGCAGAGAGAACGATGGTCTCCGGGCGCAGAGATCCACAGGACTCCACATTGTAGTAAAACCTGAGGTTACAAGCTGGTGGGTTAAGTCATCATCTGCTCTGTGAGGAGGTGCAAAACCAGAAAGCACCTGCAGAGCAGTTCCAGCCTGTCCTGACCCACTGCAGGGAGATCTGCTGGGAATCCCAGCCATCAGCATCATTTACCTCCCCAGCAGCAACAGCCAGCACTGCCCCTCTGCCACTGTCACACCAACACTCGTGGCTTCACAGGCTGAAAGAGCACTTTAAGACTATTTCTGTTCAGCACCATGACCTGCGAGCCAGCACAGAGCCTCACACTAGGGACTAAGGCTCGCTGCAGGCACCCCTGCAGTGCAAATAACCCACAAGAGGGGGAACCACCAGCAATCAGAGCATGAGACACCACCATGGCTGAATAAATATCCAAAGCCATTTTCCCCTGCAGGCCTCACACTTCACCTAGTGCTGCGCTGCCCAGCTTGAGAACACAAACTAAGGAGAGCCATCCAATACCTCCTGAAGGGGAAAACCTACCAGGCCTGGGTGTATCACCACTTAACTCCATCCTCTACCCTGCTTTTCAGGGAACACCAGCTCCCTGGGTTCGCAAACTTCAGCACAGAGCGAGTACTCCTGCACTGACAAAAGCTGATGACATGGACCCGCCTAGTTACCCCCATTCCGCAGCTGTGGTACCATATTCAGCTTCCCACCTCTCTGGCTTCCCGTTGGGATCGTAGGGAGCCTGAGCATCCTCCTCGTCGATCTCCGAGTACTCACTCTTGGGCCTGGAATCAAAGAGCAGGACAAGTCAGCACAAAGCCCACACTCCAGCCTGGCCCCATGGAGCTCAGGCCCTCAGCAGCACTGCTCAGCCCCAGAGCGAGCACAGGGCCTGATGTCCAGCAGTCACCAAACATCATGTCCCAAAGAAAAGCTCAGTCCCATGTTGCCCTTTCTGGCTCCTCACTAATGCCACACAGGCACCCAGTGGTGCTGGAGGAAGAGGATCAGCCCTGCTCTGCCCCAGTTCAGCGAGCCTGCGCAGGGTACTGTGGCTCCATCCACCTACGCTGGCACAACCTCGCAGGTGCCTAAAGTGAAGGGACATCAATGCCTGCAGGGACTTTGTTTATGGAGGAGCCTGGAAGCTGGTTTTGGAGCAATCATCTTTTCTTTCTACCTTTCCATGGGCCAGGAAAACACCAGAGCACTCTAACACTCAGCCTGGGCAGCACAGCTGAGATGGGAAGGTCTGGTCAGCTTGTGCCCAGCAGGAAAAAATCTCCTGTGCTTAACCCCAGCTGCATTAGTGAGCCCCATCCCATGACCTGCACCTCCACCCTTCTACACACATCACTACCAAAACCACTGCAATACCTGTGCATCAGCTAGGCCAACATATCTTTCTCCCCGTTGCATCCCTTGGCTTATAGGACATCATACCAGAGAGACTTTTTAGAAGCATTTCACTCACATAAAAAAAAACAAACCCCAAAGCCTTGAGCTATCTGAAAAGCCAGCATAGAAAATCCTGTGTGCACCAAGGTCTCCTGATGGCCTTCCTCTCCTTCAGCGATAGCAAGCAAGGCTGACCCAAGAACCCTCCCATCAGCTGCCTCAAAACTGCACTTCTTCAACAAATCCTGTCTCTGTAACAAGCCACTGAGAGAGATAAAGTGTTAACGCAGCTGGGTGTCCACATTACTTGCAGAACCACCCAAGACCGAAAACAGGGCAGAGGTTTCCACCACAGCTGTTTTGAGAGTCCAGCTGCATGCCAGTGCTCTGCCAACGGCCTCCAAAAGCAACTAGCATGAAAAAACAAACCAAAAATAACAGCTAGCCTTGGACAGCAAAGGCCTTTGTCTCTGTATTGTCCTCATGGGAATCAGATGAACTTGGAAAGATGGACGTATGATCAGGGAACAGACAGCTTCAATGTCAAGCTTCACCGAATCACAGAATCATCAGGGTTGGAAGGGACCTCTGCAGATCATCCAGTCCAACCCCCTGCCAAGGCAGGGCTGCCTAGAGAAGGTCACACAGGAACCAGGCAGGTTTGGAATGTCTGTAGAGAGGAAGACTCCACAACCCCCCAGGGCAGCCTGTTCCAGGGCTCTGCCAGCCTCAATGGAAAGAAGTTCTTCCTCTTGTTGAGGTGAAACTTCTTGTGTTTTAGTTTATGGCCACTGCTCCTCGTCCTGTCTCTGGGCACCACTGAAAAGAGTCTGGCACCAATCTCCTGAGATACTGATCTGCATTGATGAGATCCCGTCTATCTGCTCTGCTCTAGACTAAACAGGCCCAGCTCCTGCAGTCTCCCCTTGTAAGAGGGATGCTCCAGCCCCCTCATCATCCTTGTGGCCCCCGCTGGATGCTCTCCAGTAGAAATTACAGAATTTCTACAGCACCAAATGAAGCCCAAACGGATTTCAAATTCCAACTTGAAATTCCACATCACAGAGACATTTCTGCTTCTCAAGCATCCAATACATCTATCAGACCATCAGCTAAACTGTGAGGCAACTTACCTGCCACAAATCATTTGCCATCAAACTTCAAAATTATCCAGTTCCACCCCAAAACTGCTTGTGAAAAAGTACAGGCTGGCACATCAACTCTTGTGGCATGCTCCTTACCACAAAACTGTGGAGCAGCATCCTCCTTCTCTGCTCTGCAGCACTTCACCATAACCAGCTTTCATGGGTTATCCCCCTGACAGCCTGGTCTCTAGCTGGCAGTTCCCAAAGTCCAGCTTCAGTCCACACGTACAGACCACTGACACTAAGGAAAATGCCCAGTTCCAGATTTCCAGAACTACCAGCCAACCTGGTTCCTACTGCAGGTCCCAGAGTACCACCCTGACCAAGTGCTGAAGGAGCCCAACGCCTGGCACGTCCCATCCTCACCCAGACTGACTGAACTGGACCCACGAACATGCCCTGCAGAGCCCATCAAAGCCAAGCAGCATTCGCTCCTTCCAACCTGAAAACAGGGCTGGGATGGCTGCAGGCAAGTCCCAGCCCATTTCATGCATGTTACGGATTCACTCGCACCTCCACCCTCAGCAACATAAGGCTTCTCAAGTCTCCCGAGTGCAAACCTAGCTACACAGGATATCCAGGCCAGCTCCTGAGCAGAAAGCCCCTGGCAGTCAGTCTGAGGTGGAAATCCAGGCTAACTGCCCCTCTGGGAAGCTTGTTCACAGACAGCTGAGCACGAGGCCATGTTCTGCAATCCGTATTCTGCGCAATCCCATGTTCTGGGTCTGAGCACCCAGGCTCAAAGTGGGCAATGTGGAGGTACAACAGCCACCACCGGCCTGCCACTGCTTGCAGCCATTTGCAGAGGCAAATCTGGCAGCGAGAGGAGGAAGACCTCCTGGGCCCCTTCTGCCGCTCACCTCCTCTCCAGCTGCAGCTCTGTTTCTACAGACCCTGCACCAAACCGTGCTCCTGCACCAAGGTCTCTCTGACCTTGAGCACAGCTCTGGTTGCTGCCCTGCTGTTACAGCAGCATATCCACAACCCCTAGTCCCTGCTCTCAGCCAGCCTTGGCTAAAGCACCTGGTTCCTTGCCCTGCTGCTGGCTTCAGCGTGCTCAATGACAGGATGTCTGCCTGCTGATCACTGGGATGCAGAAGCTCAGGTATCTACTCTTTGAAAAGTAGGGCTAAGTAAAGTCCTCGCCCTGGCCAAAGCAGGGCAGCAGCTTTCCAAAAGCAAAATCATGTCACTTTTAGATGAGCTGCAGGATGCTACCTGTGCAGGATGGTATGTCAGAGCAGAGGAAAGGGCCAGAGAGGAAAACCCTGCTGTCAGAGCTCAGGATCCAGGAGTTAGGAGATGTATGGGGGGAGATCGGAGCCACACATTGGGCTTCCTCAGAGCTGCAAAATCAGCCTTGCAACCTAATCTTATGCTCTTTGCTCTCACAACAACCTCTTCCCCCTTGTGTGGATTTATTCCTTCCTCAGACCTTACCGTGGCCTACCTACCACTTGTGCAGGGAAGAAAAAATAGGAACAAGTGGTGGGAAAGAACATGAAAGTGAGGTATAACAGCAGTGACAGCACATGAGGGGAGGACAAGAGGTGGCCACAAACCAGTCCATCTTGTATGCAGCTGCAACCAAGGGACTGGCCTCGGTACCCTAACAGTGGAGCAGAGTCTGTGCAAGTGGAAGTTACAGGCACGCTCATGATCACTTACTGACCCAAATTATCTTTCCCAGTTCCTCCAGACATACCACTCTTCTGGTTTGGGATACACGGTGTGCCTCAGCGCGTTGTCTGGGTCATACTCAAAGGCGACACCAGCCGTGGGGTTCCACTTGGCATGCTCCTTGCCAAAGCCCTTCTTGGCATAGGCTCGCAGCCTCAGCTCCTGACCCTTCCGCAGCTTCACAATGAGGATGTCTGTGGAAAAGCACACACATGTTGGAGTAGGCTGCAGAGGACAAAAGAGTGTGCAGGATCACACTAGGGCAAAGGATCACACTTCCTTCTTAGTCCCCAGGAAGATGCCACCAGGAGCCAGGGCTCACCTGGATTCTCAGAGGGGCTCATCTTTGTCCCCAGAGTATCTAGGACGCATTCTACTAAGTAAAAAAAGAGATGCACAGTCCCCAGGCAACAGCAGACAGCACATCACTCCGTCCCTTTGCCATCTCCAAGCTCTCGCAAGGAGAGACAGAAGCACCCTCTGACACAGGACTTTGGTTCTGGGGATAGCCTCAAAGTGTCATTAAGACAAACTGCCAACCCCAGTGATGCAGTGAAGCTGGGTTCTCTCCACCAGCTTTACCACTGCTCTACGGTTACACAGCTAGTAAAGGAAGAATGAGTTCAAAGAGCCTGAAAGAAAAACTCACGCCCTCCTCCAGCTCTTACTCCCTCTGAAAATCACTTACCATCCTGCTCCACATAGTCGTTGGGGTCGTTGTCTCTGCTCCGAGATGTTACCTGCAGAACAACAACAAAAGCAAGCGCATTATGGCAAGATCAGCTTTTCTTCCCATACCATATAGCAGTTGCCTACAAAAGTTGGAGACTGCAGAGACCCACCCTGGATTGACTTACAGGACCAAATCCAGCCCCCTATATTTAACGGAAATTGGGGCAACTCAGGCAGCTGTAGCTACATACATGACACCCATCTCCAGCAGCCCACTTGCCTGCTTTGCCTGCCAGGACGGAGCGCTCCAGCCCAGCCGCTTGGTTCTGACACGCACCCACAACCGCTGGTAGGTGACACACAGCACTCGCTGCACTCAGCCAAAGCAAGCAAGGCACAGCGGGCTACAGCTAGGCTTTAACCAGGCAGGTGCTGTCATCAGCCCTAAGGTTGAGGTGACATACAGCTCTGGCATCAATAGTGCCGTAAAACATTCCGCTTTGTATCTGTTTTGCTTTGGTTCCCTGAGCCCTACCCAAGGCAACTGAGCAAAAGCAGTCTGACAGCAGTGCCCTGGCCTGGGCTCCTCATACCTTGCTGTGCCAAGAGCCAAGAACCAGAGAACCAGAGGCCTCGGAATTGCTGCCAAGCCTTCGAAGGGGCTGCTCCTGTCAGAACCCATGTAGCAAGCAGGCAGGAGGCTGCAGTGACACGGCAGCAGGACACAAGCACACATGCTCCAAGTGTTCGAGGCAAGATCGAGGGGCAACACTAGAGCACCCCAAGAGTTTGGGATGAAGGGTATGGGATGAAACTTTAACAAGGCCACGCTGCTTTGATGGGACATAAGACAGCAAGTGAAGGCCAACAAGGTGAAGAAAAGGAGGGCACTGGCACACACTGCTGTATCTACAGATATTCGTGCTTTGCTCTCCCACTGCAGTTTAAGTGGGCCTTTAGGCAACTCAAAACGTGCTCAAAGGCTGTGCTTTGTCCACATCCCAAGTGTTTGCCTCAACAGGAACATAGAGAGGGCACTCGCTGACAAGCAGAGGGATTGCACTGACCGGTATGACCCGGGGGTTGTTGGAGATGAGATCGCGGGATGTGACGTGACGAGTCTGGTCTTCATTGCACCGGACGTCCAGGGTGAACTCTACGGAGCACTCCGGGCAGAACTCATCACACGTGCAGTCCTGGGACACATGGGTAAGACCTTTATGCCAAACCTCTCCCAGCAAGAAATCAAAAGTGCTTCTCATCACAGCAAACACCCACCACCATCAAAATAAGCACCCCCATTTTTCTTGACTCACTCTGGAATATTGCATCTTATCCACAATGTCATCACTGGTGAGTGGGATGAGACCTGTAGGAAAAAGGAAATTGTGGGAATGTCCAAGTGAGGCCATGGGAGCACTGACTCTCCTGCCGACATGGCTGGAGGAACAGCAGCCTCCCAAGGAAGGTAGTTCAGCATCCCCAGACTGATTTCGTCCGTGACTTCTGCCTTGCAGCACATCCTCATCTTCCTCCCTGCGCCCAGCACTCACCCAGCCTGTGTGCAATGAATTCATCATGGAGCACAGAGGAGTTGGCATCTATCTGCACCCAGTCGATGGCTGCAGAGAGGAAAAAGTCACAAGTAGAGGAAGAGAAGTCTCAGGGGAGACCTTGTAACAGTCTTCCAACATCTAAAGGAGCTACAAGAAATCTGGAGAGGGTCTTTTGAGAAAGGCCTGAAGGGACAGGACAAGGGGGAATGGCTTTAAACTGACAGAGGGGAGATTGAGATGAGATCTTAGGCAGAAGTTCTTCCCTGTGAGGGTGGTGAGGCGCTGGCACAGGTTGCCCAGAGAAGCTGTGGCTGCCCCAACCCTGGCAGTGTTCAAGGCCAGGTTGGACGATGCATGGAGCAACCTGATCTAGTGGAAGGTGTCCCTGCCCGTGGCAGGGGTTGGAACTGGATGAGCTTTAAGGTCCCTTCCAACACAAACCAGACTGGGATTCTGTGATTCTATGAATATTTCTGTGAGAAAAAGCTGAGGGTTTTGTGAGGGCACAGAAAACATTGTAGAGACTGCAGTGAAACTGAGGCACCCTCTGGTAACACACAGAACTGGCTACACACGCCTGAGGTGAGCTAGAAGCAGCTTGGAGGTGCAGGAGGAAACAGAGGGAAAGTGGTAAGAGTGATGGGCCAGCAGCCCACGAGCGTGACTGTAGTACACGGTACCTATGATCGGGACTTCTGCGATGAACACTCTCCGAATGGAATTCGCCACCCTGAGAGGAAGAAACACCCGTGCTCAGGCACGAGGGGGCGCGGAGCTTCGCAGCGCTCCGGCCCGCCCGCGGAGCCACCGGACGAGGCTTTGCCTCGGAGGCACCGAGTGGCACGCACCGGAGGACGGCAGGACCTGTGCGGGTCTCCCCCGGGGCCCGGTTCCTCCCCCTGGGCCCTCCCCCGGGGCCCGGTTCCTCCCCCGCGGCCGGTTCCTCCCCCCGGGCCCGGGTCCCGCCCGCGCGGCGCTCACGCCAGGTCCGTGTTCTCGATGATGAACTTAACGTTCTCGTCCGTGAGCTCGGTGATGCGCACCGTGGGCTGGTTGGCGTACGGCATGGCCGCTACCGCCCGCCGCCAGGCCGGCCCGCCCCCACTCCCACTGGTGCGCCCCCAAAAAGAGTCCGTGCTGCGCTGCAGAGTTACTTTATTGGTGCCGGGGAAGGGCCGGAGCCGCTCCCGCGCCGCCGGGTCTCTCCTCACCGGCGCTGGTTCAGCCCCGCCAGGTTCTTGATCTGCGGGGCAGAGGGAGAAGCGGGTTCAGTGCCGGTACCCCGGAGAGACGCCGCTCTCCCCGAGGTACGAAGGGTCCTGCCCGGCCCCGGAGGTTTCAGCGCCGCAGCTGCTGCAGCGCTGCTGGGCAGCAAGTCTGGCTCCAGAAGAGCCGCGAGAGCTGGGTGAGGAAGGGAAGACGGCTGCATGCCTGGGGCGAAAGGCACCTTCCTTGGTGAGAGGACAGAGGTGAACGCAAAAGATGGGGGCAGAAAAATCACCCTGGATCCAGCCACAGGCATCCTCTGACCTGAACTTGCTTCCCAGGCCAGGCGGTTTCAGCTTGGTTTGATTTTACTGTGAGGGTGGTGAGGCCCTGGCACAGGTTGCCCAGAGAAGCTGTGGCTGCCCCATCCCTGGCAGTGTTCAAGGCCAGCTTGGATGGGGCTTGGAGCAACCTGGTCTAGTGGAAGGTGTGTCCCTGCCCGTGGCAGGGGGCTGGAACCGGATGAGCTTTAAGGTCCCTTCCAACACAAACCAGTCTGTTGACTCTGATTCTATTTTTGCGGCCACGTAGACTCTGACAGTGAATTTAAGCTTTTGAGGGGCTCAGCTTGCTCGTCCATTTTGCAGAGACCTGGAGAGCCCTGTCCAGCTGTGCACTCACTCCTCCTGTGCAGCACCCTTGGACGTAGGAAGTTCTGTTAAGGACTTGTGGCCCACAGCAGTTAATGTACTGGGATAATTTTGCCCTAAAACAAGCTGCCTGCAACCCACCCGCCATCACGAGCAGCCCAGTTCCTCCTGTTCATCTGCACAGTGGATCTGCTGATGTGCAAGAGCACACATAGAGCTTGAGGATGCCTCTAGTGGAGGGTCCTTTTGGCACACGCAGGTGTGAAAGCAAGGAGAGGCTGAGAAACACTGAAGATATTAAATGATTCCACCATAACTGCAGGGGGAAGGAGGTGGGAGAAATTCTTGAGAACTGTTTCATACACTAAAAATTATTTCTAGTTTATGTTCCAGCCTGTTTGTCTTGTATTGGTAAATTAAAACAGATTTCTGATAACAAGGAAATCACTTTGCTGCTAAATGCAATGGGAGTTGTCCAAAAATAGAATCACAGGGAGGCCCTGAAGCCCTTCAAAACCATTCCTGGGTACAAGAAGGATTGTTTTGTATTCCAGAGGAAAAGCAGCTCTCTCTGCATGGACACAAAGCAGTCCAGGATGCTACCAAAAAATGAAAGATTCTTGGAAGGACACTGCAGTCAACTGGAACAGCCTGGGGACGTCACCCTGCTGTGGCCTGGGTACAGATGCCATCTCCCAAGTGTCCATGGGGGCATAGGCCTTCTGTCAAGATCTCCAGTGCAGGGACTGGCAGAGGAAGAGATCTCTTGAGAAGTGATGGAGAACAGTTGTATTTATTCTGATCACTTGTCTCTCATCCCTAAAACTCACCCTGCAGCTTCAGACTTAATTTTTTATGCTCTATTACAAGTTATTTCACCCCAAAACAGTGAACTAAGACCAAACTACCCAGAAAACCATTCTTACATGTAGTTATGAAAGAGTGTTCATTTTCATGCTGTATTCTAGATTTGGGAGGAAAAACATGCTGAAATTCAGCATGGAAAGGTAGAGAAACAATTCTGCCCTTACAGCCCTGCATTACTTACAGTAACTGCAGCTCCCATCAGGCCCTGGGCAACTGCTTCTCCTGTTGACCGTACCTAGAAGACACAAGGATAACACCAACCACCTTTTGCTTCCTTTTGCAGTTACACTTGTGGCCACCCAAGCACAGAGATGTAATGCACAATAAAAATGTATTTACTACGAAACGTTCTGACAGAAGCCAAGCATTGCAGACAAGTGATAGCCAGAGATTAAGAAACATGGCAGACATTTCCTGGGAATATATGCCTCCAAACCACAGGGCCAGTCTGACAAAGAAGGCATGTAATTTTACCAGAAAATACATGTTATTTTACTAGAAAATGCCATTTTACTAAAGGATGTATTGCATTTATTGGTGTTGAACCAACCGCATTTATGCAACCACCCATCAGTGCAAGGTGGTCTCTGCAGCTGCATGGTCTGTGTGACTGGGAAGCCAGGTCTGTCTGCAGGTGTATGTGGGGAGAAGGGGGATGCTGCATGTGTACCCTGCCCACAACGTTACCCGATCAGCTGCACTGCCCATGCTCATGGCATCAGCTACTCTGTCTTCCAGGAAGCGCCAAGTCTCCTCAAAGTCAGGGGATGAATCCTGTAGCATCACCAGTTCGGTGGTGTTGTAGATGCCAGTGAGCACAGCTCGACGGGTGTACCAGTTAAACTGCAAGGGCAGGGAATGAGAGAGAGGGGAAGGTGTGACCTGAATGCAGATCAAGGATACAGCTCACGAAAGCAGACTGGAGAACGGCAAACAGCATTCCAACTGCACATTCTTTCCCCACTTAAATTACGTCTCTGTGATGCAGTGGGCCACCAGCCAACACAAAAAACTGATAGCACAGCTGCTCCTGTGGCACCAGACGGAGGTCAAGTACGGCATCTAAAACTGCTGAACAAGATCCCCAGCACCTGCTGCTGGCTGCAAGGAATCCTCCTTTCCCTGCCTGCGAGCCTGAGTGCACCGTGCTCATCTTTGCTTTACAGATGCCTAGTAGGCAGTGCAAAGATCTGAGGTGAGAAACAGCTATACTGATTGCTGAGCTGCAGTTTGCACCAGATACAAGCATGAAAAAAGGGAACAAATGGGACAGAACTGTGCAAGACATCACACAGAGATACACGTTTCCCAAATCCTATCATTGAAATACCAGTACTGCCTGCTAACTCACTAAATACATCACCACACTGCTGGCAGCAGTGCCGTTGGATGTGTTACAACAACAGGTTACACAATGCAAAGAGGCAGAAATAACTCCAACTCTTCAGTCTTTCCAGTTGCACTTGAACTGCTAGCAGACAGCATATATAACCACATTTAAAAATGAGGCTTCCACTTCATTTTCTGCTATCACCTGGAAAAAATACTGGCTTTTCCATTCATGACTACAAAGCAATAGAAGAAAGGAAAACACAGGCCTTGGTTTTGAAAACAAGCTGGATCGAAAGGTCTGCAGTGCCTGCACCACGATGAGGGAAGAAACTTAAGGGATGCTGCCACTTGCAGCTGCATCTCTAAGGTGCCCGAGACCAAACACTTTCTGTTGATTCTCCTTCTGCTCTGAAAAACCCACCCAAAGGGGTCTCTGAGGCACTGGCATACTCTACCGAGCTCCTTCTGTGGCGAAGAGGGGTCCACCACAAGTGACACTAAACCTCTTTACTGGGAAAGGAGGAGTGGGCTGAGCACCACAGCTTCCCAAAGGAAACTCATGTAACTGGCACAAAGGTGCCAACAAAAGAACCTCTCCTAATCCGTGCATCTGTGAGGAGACTTCAGGAACAGCTCAGTGCAGACACCGACTGATACATCAATTGGACTTTCATAACCCAAAGGGACTTGCAGTTCCTGATGCAACCACAGTCTTTCAAGTCTCTTCTGGTTTATTCCTTTAATTTTTCTGTCATCTTATTTATTTTTCACTGCAGTAGCTTCTCTTTTATACAGAGATAAAAGAAGCTTATTAAAGTACTTTGTTAACATGGTTCATTCAGATTTTCCCATTTCTCCCTACACCTATATGAATTAAAGTAATTTATTAATTGCTTTAATTAAGGTTATAATTTTCTTTTATTTCCTGCTAGAAAGATGAAAGCTTTAATAAGCTGCTGGTATTTTTGGGTAGGTTCTTTAAAGGTTTTCAAGTCAAATCTGCAAATGCTACTGCTGGTGGAAGAGACATGTGACAGAGACACACTGCTCACGCACTGAATACAGATCAACGTCTTAGGCTCAAAATCACAAGAATTTTGTCTAGGAAGGTAGGGCCTTTAATTTGCACTAATCTCATGGGCACTAATTTGCATTTAGTCCTATTGGCTCCTAAAACTCTTTGGAAAGGATCCTTGGGTGCTTCTGAAAATGTCTTCCTCATTCAACAACAGGATCGTTTCAAGAGAGACATGGCCCTACACCTGCTTCAACCCATCATTTTGCTCAGGTGCTGAGGGCTAGCACCAGCCAGTCTGCAAGGCACCAGGACTTACGTCTGTGGACTGGTCTCCAGCATACTGCCAGATATCATCAATCAAGCTGGCGAGGAGGTTAAGGCTGGAAGGGATGTTACGTGGGAGCAACAGGATGCTCAGAGCCTGCAAAGGAAACACAGATAAATGGGAGAGACGAAGAAAGAAGAACGTAACATTAAAGCAGACCAAAAATGCTCTGTTATCTTTGCCCTGCTGCTGACTTGCCTCCAGCTCCCAGTGACAAGTCCTCCCAGCTCTTTTCAGTTAGCACTGGCCTTTCAAAGTGGCAGGATTTGTGGGGAATATGTGTGGGAACACAACTGGCAGCTGAGCTCAGGCCTTAGCCTGTGCTGGAGCCCCATGCCCCCAGCTCAGCTCGAACCCCACTGTGTTGCCTCTCCCAAGCTGCCTCTCCAAGCATGGAAATGCAGCACAGCACAGCCTGAGCTGACTCACACTTGCACTGTGCCCCTACGGGCAGCGAGTCAAATCTCTCATTTCTCTCAATTTGACTTTGAACTCAAAGCAGCCACCAAGGGCAGAATAGCCACTCATAATGGCCCTACTGGGATCCCGCAGCCTTTGAAAATAGTAACACAAGACCAGGAGAGTCATAAACCACCCACATCCCTCACAAGGCAAGTTATGCTCATCTGGAACAAACCCATGAATCCTGTCTTCTCTGTCTGTAAGGAATGCAGGATGCAGCTGCTCAGAGGCCAGCAGTGATTCTGGACAAGAGGCTGACTTTGCAGCAGTCTCTGCAGCCCAAGGTTGGGAACTCTTTGCTTGTTACTGTGGCCACAATTCAATTCCCTTCCCACCCTGGAAAGAACGGCTTGAGACTTAAATCTGAAGTTTGAAGCATGGACCCCTCTCAGTTCACAGATCTGCCCTCAGGTTGCCAAGGGTTTGTCACTCACACGCTGGGCAGGCAGTTTCCTGCAGCAAAGCAAAAGTTCTGTATTCCCAAGTGTCAGGAGATACTGATGCAGCCAGAACAATACTGCAAGGAGCCTGACTTGCAGTGACACCACAACAGGACTGAGCAGACATGGCTCATCCTCTGGGATCCCAGATGGTGAATAATGGAGCAGTTTGCCTTTCCAGAACTGCAAGAAATTGTTGTTCTAAGGACACCTGTAACTGCTTCCTTCAAGGCTGCTCTCCTCTTGAAGGCTACAGATCATGTGAAGCCAGTGAGGGTTTCATTTACAACCCTGAACTACTCTGGTGGAGAGACTATGTTGAAGGTCACAGAGTGTTTAAAACACACATGACAAATGAGACAATCTTGATATTCATTTTATACCTGGGGCCATTTCTCAATATATGGAATGAGCATCCTCAGTCTGGCTTCCACAGCATCTTTCAGGAACTGATCTGTAGGCTTCTTCCTGGGTAAGGAAAAACCCCAAATGTGAAGAACATCCAAATTAAACTCAATTCTGAACTCAAAAGATCAATTGCTTGCCTGCCACAGCAGTAAATATGTGAAGTATTATGTATCCTTCATGCCTCTGGTATCTCAACTCTGTGAGGATGGTTTTATTTGGCTAAATTGATTTTTAACTTAAAGTGTCTGTGTCCCAGGTGGCCTCTCTGTCTATCCAGTCCCCAGAGTTTGCCAAGGAAGATGTCTTTTCATAGCCAATACTCACTCTGCTTCGCCCAACTGCACTAGCTTTTGTTCCTGCTCCAGCAGCTCAGACAGCTTGGTGTTGCACTCAGACACAAAGTGCAGGATCAGGTCACTGCCATCACTGTGAAACATCCCTGCTGCAGCAACAGAGAGACCCAGGGTCTATAGGGAGGAAGGGAGAAAAAGAGACAGGTCATACACTGCTAAGCAGGATCCAGCTGGGAAAAGTGTTGTATTTCTTTTGTGAACAAAGTTACATGAATTTAAACAAAGCAATGCTGCATTAAAAAGTACTTCCTGTACATGTTTTCCTCTCTTTAGGATCACTACTTTACAGTGTGCCTTAGTTTAACTCTGACAGGGTTATCCTGTAGTAGCTGGGCCGCATTCCATTTGCTGACTGGGGTGCATCGCCCAAGAGTATGTGGGGGAAGCATGCAGGCCTGGCTGTCTGAACTTCAGCTTCATCCAGTTTTCAACTGGTTTGTTGCTTCTCTCCCACATACCTTGGCTCCCTCTGCAATGGCTTCTGCAGTCCAGCCATGTTCAGGCACAAACTCCAGCGCTGCTGTGAGGATTCGGTGCTGCAGCTGCTCCTCGCTCTCATAGTCCTCAGACTCCTGGCCGCCCTGGCCAGTGTAACTATAAGAAGGTATTGTTATAGTGAGGGAATGTTACCATCAAACACCAGCAACCTGGACTCTGCCACTCACTCACTGCCACTGCTGGGTGCTGGCATGCTTTTGAGATCTGCTTAGTATAATTCTCACCTCCTCCTGTAAAATTCTTTCCCTTTCCAGGAAAAGGATTCTTAATGAACCTTTGCCAGAAGAGAAGAGAAAGACACAGGAGGGCTCAATCTAGGTGCCTACATGGAGACCAATCAGCCTCAGTTTTCCCCTCCTTTAAAAAAAGCTAAACTATAAGCTTGTCCAATGGGGACTCTATAGTTACAGGCATATGGATAATAGTCCATATTTTGTGAGGATTTACACAAAAATCCAGAAGCAAAGGCTTGCGCTTTGCAGACGAGAGAGGTTCCCTCTTGAAAGCAAATTCCATCCTGTCTCCACACCAGACATTGGAATTTCCACTGTCTCAGCAAATCAGCTCTCCAGCTGCTGCAGTCTGAGGCTCCATTAACTCTGGATCTTCTTGTCTCCAAGCTTCAATGCAAGTTTCAGGAAAACAAAGCCTATCGGCAGGACAGCACTAAAAATAGCTAGTGAGTTACCTGGGGCGAGTGCCTTGAGGTTCCTGCTCAGGCTGGTGATCAGCTGGATGTGAATCGAACTGATGCTGAGAGGAAGATGCTAATGGCTCCTTCTTCTGCTCACTGGAGACTCTCCTCAGCACGGCTGAGGCCTGGAGAGCATGCTGTGGTGGGCAGAGCTGGCACTGGAGCTCTGAAAGGGAAGCCAAGATTCAAATGTCTGCTTCCAACAAGAGGAAGCACAGAAAATTAAGGTGAAGCAGAGAGCTGCGGTAAACCCAGCTGAAAAGAACAGAAATGTATAGAAAGTCTATTTTTACACTTTTGAGAAGCATCCCTCTCAGCTGAGCTCACATTTACCTGGTGAAAATAAAGCGAAAATGTTTTGTGAGGAAAAGAACTGTGCAGGTGGCACATACAGCAAACAGAAACGAGTTTCCCAGTCTTGGACTGGAAACTAGGCACACAAACATGCCCTGCCTGCCCTGCAGTGTGCCCGCTCTCTTTTTTGGTCCCTGACAAAGTGGAGGAGTGAGAGGAGTTAAGAGGAAGGCGCTGACCCTTGAGCCTGGGACAAGAGGTAGGTAATACCCTGGAGAGTGAGCAGTGTTAGAAGACACAACCAAGATCACGACGCGTGTTTCTCAGGTGACTCAAAGGCCACAGAGCTCTTGATTATGGCTGCTCTGTGAGAATTTATAATTGAACTGCAGTGAGGTTCTGGGGTCTTTTTTAATAAGCTTGGGTTGTATGGCCCACTCTTAAAAAAACCATCACCAAACTCCTCCTCAACCCTGCTCCCAGTTCCCTCGAACACCTTGTGCAGTTTCAGGGCCTGGAAGGTGCAAGGGACTTTGCTCCCCAAACACACCCCTGCGGGCCAGGCTATGGGTCTCCAGCCTACCCACGCAGGGTCTGCAGCCACCTGCCTTATGCAGGACTAGGCCTGGCCCTGAGCCTGGAGCTGCGCCTAGGGCTGAGCCTCGGGCCGGACCCGGACCCGGACCCGGACCCGGACCCGGACCCGGACCGGAGCCTGGCGCAGCCCCGCACCGCCCCCTACCGGCGCCGCTCCTCTGCCCTTCACATCACCTTCCCCGCCCGGCCGCGGCCCCGGCCCGGTCACGGTGGCAAGAGGACGAGCACGCCGCCTCCCCACCCCCCAGCCGCGCCCTCCGCGCCCTCCGCGCCCTCCCCGCCCCTCACCCGCGCGGCCCCGCCACAGCCGCCAGCCCGGCCGCCACAGGCTTCTCGCCGATGCCGCCGCCATCTTGGAAGCGGGCAGCAGCGCGATTACGTCACGACGCCGGGACGCGGCTGTGACGGCGTCAGACCGGGACGAGACGAGACGAGGCGAGGCGACCTGGGGTGAGGAGAGGCGTGCGCGGCGGGGGGCCCGGGGGGGACGCGACGCGACGCGACACTCTTGCCTGGAGGCCGAAATGACCCTTTTTGTCCTTAAAAAGGGTCCCCGGAGGCCGCGCCAGGGGTGGCCGATGCGAGCGGGCGCGAGGGGGTGTGTGTCAGGGAGTTCCCGTGTGGCGTTCCCGCCCGTATGTTGTCCCTGTTCCCTGTAAACCGTTCCCGGCTCGGAGATCCAGAGGTTTCTTCTGCCCTTCCTCTACGCGGGGCTGTGTTTAAGCGTTCTCCTGCCGCAGGGCCGGTGTCCGCGCCTGGAAGCGGGTTGAGGTGCGTCAGGAAGTACGAAGCTTGGCAGGGCCGAGTTTAAACCCTTCCACGGTAGTTTGTTAATCTGGTGAAGTTGGCAACCTCCAATATTATTTGCAGGCGTTTTGGGCAGCGGTGTTCTTCGAGGACTGGTGAATGTGTGTGGAGTTCAGATAAGGCCCCCTTTACGCTGGCCCCAGCCCTTGGGCCTCCTTGGCGTGGCACAGCCTGGTGTAAGGCGGGAGTCCTCCTCGGTGTGGCGGGTGGGCTGGTGTTGCCATTGGTGCAGTCTGGGCTCTGGACTGATCTTGAAAGGTCACAACCTGCTGTTCTGAGAGGAAGGTGTGTCTTTGGATTCAGCTGTGCCATGTTAGCCTAACAGCTTATGTATCTTTTGAGGTTTTCAGCCTTCTTCGTAGGAAAGATGACATTTTAGTGGGATTAACACGTGTGGTTACCAGTGTTAGTGGCAGTTCTAGTTGCTTAGCTTGTGTTGCATATGCGTGGCAGGCCAACTGTGAGGTGCTAGAACCAGTAGCACACATCCAAGATCTTCCAGTCCTTACCTGGTTGGTGTTGTGGGCTGCATTAGCACAAATTCCAACCAGAGTGGGTCAGACAAGCTGCAGAGTTGTTCTGTTCTGAACAGCACATAGAGCCATAGGAACCATGTGTCAAAATCCACTCCGCACCTGTCTGCAGGCAACTGAGTTGAATCTGTCACAGCGTACTCGTAAGTTATGCTTTCATGACAACATGGTGGCAATAAGGCACTACCCAGGGTGTGTAATGTAATGATTTCTGGTGAGGACTTTGCTTACAACAGGCTGTCTCAAAGCAAGCGTGTGGCTTGTAGCTGATTGAAGGTACACTGGGCAGCTAGTGTGCTCACTCATGCTCCCTGTTCTCTGTGCTCATGTTAAATGAGAAGGAAAACAGGTTTGTATTGGAGGAGTAGAGTGAAAGAGGCTCAGTGATTGTTCCTGTAGCTGGTGCTGCTGTGAGTACAGGTGATCATGACATTGCTAGAGTGTGGATTTTCTGCAGGGTCTGTCGGGAATCCAATTTTTTATAAAATATTAGTGTAGACAGGTTTCTCAAACCTGTCACTTTCTGTTGCACTCACATTCTGTTCCCCTCTGTGCAATTGCTCACCCAGTGCCACCCATGAGTTGAGAGTCTCAATCTGGAATGCTGGGAAGGCTGAAAATTGCTTTTCTTTTATTCTTTTCCCCTCCTGTACTGCAGAGGTAGATTCTGCTAGGTCAGATTGCTCCTGAGTGGGAGAGACAAGGCAGTGTTTAATGTCAAATGGAAACTATGCTGAGGCACGTCAACACTAAGGGGGCAATTGGTGACAGCCAGCGTGGCTTCATTAAGGACAAATTGTGCCTGACTAATTTGGTGGCCTTCTATGATGGACCACTGCGTTGATGCATAAGGGAAGAGTGACTGACATCATCTACCTGGACTTGTACAGTTAGACACTGTCCCACACAACATCCTTATCTCTAAACTGGAGAGACATGGAATTGATGGATCCACCTGCTGAATTGGCTGGATGGCCACACTCAGAGAGTTGTGGTCAACCGCTCAATGTCCAAATGGAGGTCGGTGACAAGTGGTATCCCTCAGGGATTGTTGTTCAACATCTTTGTCGGTGGCATGGACACTGGGATTGAGCACCCTCAGCAAGTTTGTGGTGACACAGCTGTGTGGTGTGGCTGACACACTGGAGGAAAGGGATGGGATCCAGAGGGAC
The DNA here is from genome assembly GCF_004027225.2 of Strigops habroptila. Taxonomy (NCBI): domain Eukaryota; kingdom Metazoa; phylum Chordata; class Aves; order Psittaciformes; family Psittacidae; genus Strigops; species Strigops habroptila. The sequence continues at coordinate 22,115,790 of NC_044302.2, forward strand.
CTGGACAGGCTGGAGAGGTGGGACCGTGAGAACCTCCTGGAATTCAACAGGGCCAAGAGCAAGGTCTGCCCCGGAGTCAGGGCAATCCCAAGCACAGCTCCAGGCTTGGGGAGGCATGATATAGCAGCCCTGAGGAGAAGGACTTGGGGGTATTAGGTGACGAGAAGCTCCCCATAACCCGGCTTCAGTGTGCGCTTGTACCCAGATGCACCCCATGTGCTGGGCTGCACCCCCAGAGCGTGAGCAGCAGGTCGAGGGAGGGGATTTCCCCCTCTGCTGTACTCTGCAGACACCCATCCTGCAGTCCTGCATCTAGCTCTGGACAACACCACAAGAGGGACATGGAGCTGTTGGAGCGAGTCCAAAGGAGGCCACGGAGATGCTGCACGGGCTGGAGCAGCTCTGCCTGGAGACAGGCTGAGAGAGCTGGGCTTGTTCATTCTGGAGAAGAGAAGGCTCCTTAAGGGGAGACCTTAGAGCAGTTTCCAGTGCCTAAAGGGGCTACAAGAAACCTGGAGAGGGGCTTTGGACAAGGGCCTGTAGGGACAAGACAAGGGGGAATGGCTTTAACCTGACAGAGGGGAGGCTGAGATGAGCTCTTAGGCAGAGGTTCTTCCCTGTGAGGGTGCTGAGGCCCCGGCACAGATTGCCCAGAGAAGCTGTGGCTGCCCCATCCCTGCCAGTGTTCAAGGCCAGCTTGGATGGGGCTTGGAGCAACCTGGTCTAGCGGAAGGTGTCCCTGCCCGTGGCAGGGGGTTGGAACTGGATGAGCTTTAAGGTCCCTTCCAACCCAAGTCTGGGATTCTATGATGAAACAGTTGTCACTAGTCCGGAAATTCAGAAATCCTGTGTATGTCTCTTTTTTTTTTTCAGGTTGGTTTTGTTTGTTTTGGATTTTTTTTAGGCATGGCCTGCACTCACCCTGCAAACCTAGCCTCTTGACTGCAGAGAAACTGAATTATGCCTTTAAGTGTAGCTGTTTCTGAATGTCATGTTAATGCTCAGCTTGGGGGAATTCTGCTGCCTGTCTCCAAAAAATAATCTCTATTTATTAAAAGAAGTCAAGGTTCTGTGATGAAGTCACAGTCCACAGAGGTTCATGCTGAGCTTGGCAATAACCCTTCCTCTGTGTCCCTCCCTTGTCCCATTCCTCTCTCTGCTTCTGTCAGGTTTGCTGCTACTGTGGACATGGGGGAATATGGAGTCACACCAGGCCAGCGCGTGGCCATCATCTGGGACAGCTCTTCACCCGTGGAAGCCCTTAAGGAGTTGGTGGATAAAATTCAGGCATTGGTGGGAGCTGATAATCGTGTCTCTGTGGAGAACGTCAACCAGCTGTCTCAGTGTAAGAATGAGCTTCATTTTTCACCCTTTCATTAAAGGGAGAGGGTGCTTCTGTTGTGTGAGCTGACATCTCTGGGGCCCTAAAACAAGAGGGACGTGGAGCTGTTGGAGCGAGTCCAGAGGAGGCCACGGAGCTGCTGTGAGGGCTGGAGCAGCTCTGCTCTGGAGACAGGCTGAGAGAGCTGGGCTGGTTCAGCCTGCAGAAGAGAAGGCTCCGGGGGACCTTAGAGCAGCTCCAGTGCCTAAAGGGGCTGCAAGAAACCTGAAGGGGGGCTTTGGACAAGGGCTTGAAGTGACAGGACAAGGGGGAATGGCTTTAACCTGACAGAGGGGAATTAAGATGAGACCTTAGGACCTAAGTTCTTCCCTGTGAGGGTGGTGAGGCCCTGGCGCAGGTTGCCCAGAGAAGCTGTGGATGCCCCATCCCTGGCAGTGTTCAAGGCCAGGTTGGACGGGGCTTGGAGCAACCGGGTCTAGTGGAAGGTGTCCCTGCCCATGGCAGGGGTTAGAACTGAATGAGCTTTAAGGTCCCTTCCAACCCAAACCAGTCTGGGATTCTGTTTTCTTCCCTGGTTTGTAAGTCAGCACTGAGAACAATGATACTGCTCTTACCACCAGCAGTACAGCAAAGGAAGTGATACACCCTGGTCGTGCTTCCTCTGGTGTCTTTAATCAGTTATGGCTGTTGTACACAAGCATGAGGGATGAGGAAGGAGGTGGAACAGATGTATAGATCAAAGCTGTGTGTGTAAATGTGTAAAATTGTACCATCTTCCCCTTTCTTTCTTTTCAGCTGCTCACAAGGAGTCCAGTTTTGATGTGATTTTCTCTGGCATGGTACCAGGCAGTACAGCTCAGCACAGTGTGGAGGTGCTGGCAGAAATAGCTCGGATACTGAAGCCAGGGGGCTGTGTCCTCCTGAAAGAACTGGTGGTTACGGAGTCAGGTGAGAGAATCCACCTCAGCCTTGCTTTCACGGCAACATAGCAATTCTCGTAAGGATTAGGCTGAAATGGAAAGGACAGGAACCCTGACTGATACTCAGAGATGTTCACTCTCACACACTAATCTGAATAGCAAGGGGTTTATCCTATGTTTAAGCTGGTAGCCATCCAAGATATTTGCAGTCACTCCTCCACTATGAAAATCCTAGAATGGTTTGGAAAGGATCTTAAAGCTCATCCATTCCAACCCCCTGCCATAGGCAGGGGCACCTTCCGCTAGACCAGGTTGCTCCAAGCCCCATCCAAGCTGGCCTTGAACACTGCCAGGGATGGGGTGCTGATAGAAACTGCTGATAGGCTTGTTCCTAAACTACCTTGAAAAGGCATTTGATGTTAAATAGGTGCAGATGTTGTGTTTCCAAGGAGCTTCTGAAGTGATTTTAAAAACAGGTGACAAATGCCAAGAGAGGCTGCCCCAGAAGCCAGCTGAGAAATAGGTATCCAGAAAAGTTACAAGTGTTTGGACTTAAGTTTTAAGAGTAAAACCAGAGCATGTACCAAGGGGCAGCTGGAGGAGCACATGAGGAGGCGAACATGAGATTATTTCTCTGTCTTGTACTTGACCTGCATTCAACTTTGCTGGCACAGGGAGCTGGTTCAGGGTGGAAGTGGGAAAGAACACCCCATGTGGTAAAAAGAGAAGCATCTGTGCTGATGACGTTTGCACTGGCACAATCTGCAGTGCTGAAAAGGGTGGTGTGAGTGGCAGCAGAAACGCCTTCTTCAGGTTGGGAAGATTTGCCAATATTTTGGAGCTGGCAGTTGCTCTGTGGTGCTAGTGGTATCTTAGGGGCAGGGTGGAACACTTCTGGGACACAACTAAGAATGTGCAGATCTGGAGGAGATGAGGTTTCTTTTTCTCGAAGTCAGGCTGGAATTTGGTGGACTTGCAATAAAGAGTAAGTGGGACTAATGAGAGAGGGTGAATGGATTCTGTTCAGCACAATCCTGTGCCCCAGCAAATAAACCTATAATGAGTTTCTGATTAAACAGTGAATGTGTAAGAGCTTTTGCCTGCAAGAACAAGGCTCTTGACTGTTGCTTCTGAATGAAATGTTCATTTAGGAGCCCAAGTTTTGAAAACCTCATGAGTTGTTCACTTTAATATGTAAAAATGTTTTAGGGGAATGTTGTTGTTTGGATTTTGGGGTGGGGTTTTTTCTTTTTTTGATGCGTGTTAATTGGGTCGAGGAAGGTTTGGGCATATATAGAACAGATCTGGAGCTAGAACAGCTTTGTCACCCCAGGCTGTTATTTTAATGAACAAGCTGCTTACTTTCTTTCTGGTTTGCTCTTGCTGTCAACCAGAAAAGGCCCAATTTTAAAGCAGAGATTTTGCTACAGCAGTTCCCTCTAAAGCTCTTGCTCTTCCAGGTTCCTCAGTGACCTCTATTCTTGTTCTTTCCTTCTCCTACTTCTTGCTTTTGTGTCTTCCAGGAAACAACAGCAGAATCAAGACAGCAGCCAAACTCCTCACAGCTCTGACTCTCTCTGGGTTGGTGGAAGTGAAGGAGGTATGTATGTACTGACCACTTCCAGAAACTCCCTCGTGATGTAGGTAGTGATTCCTGGGGACTTGCTTGGTGACAAGGGGTTTAGCTACCCTGGTTTACTGTAAACGTGCTTGGGCACTGCCTGCCACAGACATTAGTTACAGCAAAGGTAGTGGTTTTCTTTAGGACTGAAGATACTGATTGTCTGTGTTCACTGGGATGCTGGACTGGGCCTCCTACAATGTGGTAACCTAAAATCTTATGTTGCAGCTGCAAAAGGAAGCATTGACCCCAGAGGAGGCTCAGTCAGTCCAAGAGCATTTGGGTTACCAAGGCAATGATCTTCTCATTGTTCAGATAGAAGGCAAGAAGCCCAATTTTGAAGTGGGATCCTCAAGTCACCTCAAACTTTCCTTTGCCAAGAAACCTGGTGCTTCAGGTAAGGAGTGGTGCATGTTACATGTCTGATTGCCTGCAAGCACACTTTGGAAGAGGGAGACAGCTCACCCCAGGAGTGCTACAGTAAAAACCTGTGAAGTGGGGCTTTTCATATTTGTTTGAACTATTTTTTGGGAGTAGATAGGGCAAAGGCTGGGGTAACTACTGTTTCTTCCTTTGTTTTGGCTCCAGGAAAACCCTCTGTGGACCCAGCCACTGCCAAGCTGTGGACGCTCTCTGCCAGCGATATGAATGATGAAGAGATGGTTGGTATCTGGTGTGGTTTGTGAGGCTTTGCTGCTGTTCCTTCTCTCTCCTCTTCTTTCCTATTCGAAGTAGTTTCAGTCATGCCTTTTGGGAAGCTTTACAATTTACGAGGTAGAAAAGCATCCCTAGGGCAAAATACCTCATATGTGAGGTCTTGAGAGCTAAGTGGCGTAGTGAGGGTGGAGGGGAGACACAGGTAAGGGGGCACAGCTACAGCACTTTAATGTTAGTGCTACAGATAGCACCATTTCTTTGGACATAATACAGCAATGGCATTCCCTACTGACAAATCGGTTTCCTGCATGTTCTCTTTCCTGTTGTTTTCAGGATCTTTTGGACTCTGATGAGCTGTTGGATTCAGAGGATTTGAAAAAGCCAGATCCATCGTCCCTCAGAGCTCCGTCCTGCAAAGAAATGGGCAAGAAGAAAGCCTGCAAGAACTGGTCAGTGCTGGAATTAGCATATTGGTGAACCTTTCAATTGTAACATTAAACTCTTAGAGTTGGATGGGTTTTAAAAAGATTGTGGGCAATTTGGTGTTCTTCAGAGCATAATTCTCTTGGTTCATGTCCTTTCTTAATTATTTGAATGTAAATCCAAATGCAGTGAGAATTGACTAGCTGCCCCAAAGCTGCTACAAATTACCACACTGATGTGACCAACAGCCTTCCTGAGGCTGGCTACGCAGTTTGTGCAGCCTTGACTAAAACCCTGGTTTCTCAGATCTGAAGGAGAAAGAGCACACATAGCAAATGCCATAGAGTCATTTCCCACTCGGTTTAAAGGTGAGGAGTGTGCTTCAACATTTGTTATACAAACTGTGGTGTTGAGGAACAAAGTGAAGAGCAGGAGGGTCCTGGAGTCAGCTGTGTTGTGTGGCAGAGCGAGGGCTGTTGCATGTGAGTAGGGCTGGAAGGAGTGTTGGTGACTCACAACCCTTAAACAGAAAGGTGCAGGTGACTTCTTTATTTTTCTACAGCACGTGTGGCTTAGCTGAAGAACTGGAACAGGAGAAAAAGAGCTCACAGCCCAAATCTGCCTGTGGAAATGTAAATAGTAATTTTTGGTTTTATGCTTTGCAGGGCATGATCTCTATCTAAGAACTGTGTTCTCTAGTGAGTGCTCCCTAGGCTAGCGTACCTCTCCCAAACACTGCTTGTGCTGCTTCTGCCATTTCTGCCATTGCCCACACACGCTGCACCACAGCGCCTGTCCCTGTGGGAGTCAGAGTGAACAGTGAACCTTCACCTCACAGGGCAGGTGACCTTACGTGAGGAAGCCCAAGGGGATTTGGGGGCTGCCCCAGCCCAGCATGCAGCCATGTCTGGGCACACTGTCTGGGGGGAAGCTCGCACAATGCCCTGCACAGCTCTGCTAACCAGACCTGCCTTGGGAAGAGGGTAGAAGGGAAGTGTTTTCTGTGCTGACATGCTGAGGAGCCTGTCATCTCATAAGCTGGAAAAACCATATCCCAGGGGAAGAGAACTGAAAATTGCTGCTGGTTACAGAAGGTGCTTTTCTCTTGGCAGTGCTACCTGGGGGATGCGTTCCGCTGTGCCAGCTGCCCTTACCTGGGGATGCCAGCCTTCAAGCCTGGGGAGAAGATCCTCCTGAAAGAGAACCAGCTGCATGATGCCTAACCAAGACATCTCTGGATGTCCCATGAAGGACTCCTCTGCATTTTCATCAGTCTGAGGTTCTTCCTGCAGTCCTCCTCATCCTCTCAAATTCATGCTCTCCAGCCAATATTTCTTGTGGGAAGGACACTGTAGGCACTGACACTGCTGTAAGCTCATCACTTGTAATCAGCCTTGGGATACCTTGATAATCTTCAGTGACAAGTGGTCTCATATGTATTAGACTTCAGCATGTTATCCTTTGTTTTAGCTGGCTCAACTTGATACTGGGACACTGACCATCACAGCATATCCCACCAGCAGACAGAAGTAGAGTCAAGTGTCAGGTTGACCTTGTGTGTGTGTGGCAGGACTCTACTTCTCCATGCCTATGTTGTACAGCTTTAATTTGTCCTGATTTTCCCTGGTGCATCAGCAGTTCTGGCTCACTCTCAGGGAGACACTGGGCTCCTGCTCTCTTTGAAATGTCACAAGCCAGGAGCAGGGAGTGCATTCAGCAGCACGCCCTGCTAAATTGTGCTCTGAGCAGCCTGTGTGAACTCCTTGGTGAAGTCTGGCAGGCATGATGAATTTCAAAGTGTTTTGGGAGCTTGACCCCACCTATTTCCATCAAAATGACAAAGGTTCAGTCCCACTGAGAAAACTCTGGCTCTTAAGGCAGGGAACAGATAAAACAACATCTGCCTGTCCTCCCACACCCTTCTGTCCAGCTAAACTGATAACACAAGGGCAATGTGAGCCTGCTGCCTCTCTCTGTGGCTACCAAGTCAGTTACCTGCAGTGTCCAATAGGTAAGAACACAGCAGTAATTAACTTCTAGACCATCTGCTCCCACACAGCAAGATACTGAGGACTCTATTTAATAATTTGTGTGATCAGTGAAGCACCCATGAGGTGCAGGGTGAGGAGCTGCTCGTTCTGGGCTGCTCACCCAGGGCGAGAGAAGAGGAAAACCCAGTGCTGGTGTCTCTGGGGGATTGCTTTGTTGGGAGCTCTTGCTCTACAGGATGCGAGTGCTTCTTGGTGCTACCTGAATTACACACTGAACTCGAGGGGAGCTGGGATGAAAGGCTATGCTGTTCTTGAAATAAAAGTGACTGATAATAAAGTGTTTGTTTACAGACTAGTGGTTGGGGCATTCCAAGTGTGCCTCTCCTTTTAGTCAGCCTCTCGGTGAGTTCTGGAACTGTTTAAATGTTGGTTGGTTCTTGGAGTTCTCCATAAACTGTTCCACTGAAAACATGACTCCAGTACATGATGCCCACTGGGAAGAACAGAATCAAGCTGCCCAGGTTAACTTTTTTACTTGGTCTAGATTTCAGAAAGCAGCTTTCTCCTGGTTGAGTAAGGAGGCGGCTTGCAGGGAGAGAAGGGAGGGAGCCCTTGAGGTGTGCAAAGCACCCAGTGTGGCTCTAGAGGCAGGTGCTGCAGTGTGAGCTGTGTAGTACTTACCTGGGAGCTGGGGGGAATGTGACGGACTGGAGGCAACAGACCCTTCCCCACCCTCCTGCCTCTGTCATCAGAACAACTGCCAAGCAGACATGAATCTTGTGATAAACCTGTCCAACAAACCTGTTAGTGCTCCTACCTTGTGATCTAAAGAAATGGGTAAAAGCCTCTGTGCACGTATGACCTTTGGGGGCTTATTGCCTTTTTTCAGCCTCCCTGATAGCAGAAGATCGGATCTCTGCAAGTCTCCATGTGAGAAGTCCCTGATAAGGGCAGCCCTTAACCTGAACTCCACTTTCAGGAGTAAATAAGAGGGGAGGAGGCAGCAGCAGCTGCTTTTGTTTTACAGTGATTCACTCTGCTGCAATTTAAATAAGATGGAAACACTTTCAGATACTGCTGAGTTCAGTTGATGAAGGTTAAGTCTGTATAATCTTGCTTTCTTTAAACAGTGTTACTTGCTCTTGCTGTGCAAGAGGCCTTCAAAGGGTGAGTGTTGGGTAGGGGAGCATCACCTGGGGGAAATATGCTTCTATCCGGCTGGTTTTGAGGAGTATCTTACAGGATCATGGAATCCCAGGTTGGAAGGGACCTCAGGGATCATCTGGTTCAACTTTCTAGGCAAAGCATGATCTAGACTAGATGGGTCCACACTGTCCAGCCAGCTCAACAGTATCCAGTGTTGGGGAATCCACCACTTCCCTGGGGAGATTATTCCAGTGGCCCATTGTTCTCATTGTGAAACATTTTCCTCTTGTGTCCAGTTGGAATCTCCCCAGGAGTAACTTGTGCCCATAACCCCTTGTCTTTTCCATAGGACTCCCTATAAAAAGGGGGTCTCCATCTTTGTGGCCACCCTTTAAATACTGGCGCAGGGGGACAAGGTCTCCCCTGAGCCTTCTCTTCTCCAGGCTGAACCAACCTAGTTCTCTCAGCCTTTTCTCACACGCTGCCCAGTCCCTGGATCATCCTTGTGGCTCTTCTCTGGATGCTCTCCAGCCTGTCCACACCTTTTTTATACAGTGGGGACGAGAATGGAGCACAGCATTCCCTGTGTGGCCTGACAAATGCTGAGCAGAGTGGGACAATGACATCTTTATCTCTGCTGGTGATGCCCTTGTTGATGTTCCCCAGCACCCTGTTGCCTTTCCCTACCGCAGCCACTAACTGTTCACTCCTGTGGAGCTTGTGACCCTCAGAGCCTCCAAGTCCCTTTCCCCAGCACTGCTCCCAGCTGGGCAGGAGGATGTGAAAAACCGCGTTGAAAGCCTTGAAGAAATGCAAGTGGACAACGTCCACCGCTCGCTCCATGTCAGCTAAGCAGGTGACTTTGTCATAGAAGGTGATTGGGTTTGTCAAGTGCAATTTGCCCATAGTGAATCCTGTTTGCCCCTTCTCTCATCTGCTACACCCTCCATCACCCTACTGGTCCTCCCTCCTCCTTCCACTTCTACTCCTTATGTCTGGCCATCCACCATGCACCCAGGAAGGTGGCACTTGACCCTAGAGGGTGAGCAAGCTGAGGCTGTGTCTAGGATAGAACTGAATATTTCAGTTGGAAGGGACCTACAATGATCATCTGATCCAACTGCCTGACCACTTCAGGGCTGACCAAAAGTTAAAGCATGTTATTAAGGGCATGGTCCAAATGCCTCTTCGACACTAACAGGCCTGGGCTTTGACCACCTTTCCAGGAAGCCTGTGCCAGGGTTTGACCACCCTGTCGGTAAAGAAATGCTCCCTTAATATCCAGTATAAACCTCTCCTGGTGCAGCTTTGAACCATTCAGGGAATCCCAGACTGGTTTGGGTTGGAAGGGACCTTAAAGCTCATCCAGTTCCAACCTCCTGCCACAGGCAGGGACACCTTCCACTAGAGCAGGTTGCTCCAAGCCCCTGTGTCCAACCTGGCCTGGAACACTGCCAGGGATGGGGCAGCCACAACTTCTCTGGGCAACCTTTCCCAGGGCGTCACCACCCTCACAAGGAAGAAACTTCTGCCTAAGATCTCATCTCAATCTCCCCTCTGTTAGGTTAAAGCTATTCCCCCTTGTCCTGTCCCTACACTGGGAGGTTCAGCTGAGGACCATGTAGGAACCAGGCTGGCAGTGACTGTGGCACTAAGGACTTGTCCACCAGCACTCAAAAACACCATCACGGTGGATGTGAAGCTTGGGGACCACATCAGGCAGCAACTCCTGGGGAGCTGCAGAGACCTCCCTGGCTGCACTCCCTCGTACTGCTCTCCTCCAGGTTGGATGGCTCCTCCAGTCTCCCCACGTGCCTGCTGCTATGATTCTGCCATTAAAAAACCCACCATGCTGGGAGAAGCAGCACTTTTACTTCTGTTTCTCTGCCTGAATAGGCTTCCTCCATGTGGAGAGCAAAGCTTGCGGGGCAGTGAGGACATGCTCCGTGCTCTTGGCATGGAAACCTATCATAGACATCTCACCCACCTGCCTGGAGTGCACATGGAGACAACGGGGACCTCTGTCCTCCAAAGGGAGGTGGCACATACACATCTGGGGCAAGGAGGACATTGTGCTTGTTACATCCTTATCTCCTCACACTTGCTCAACTGCTTGTGATAGCATCTTTCTGAGACCTGAACTTTGGAGGCTCAGCTCTGTCTGAGCACTTCACCTCTTTAAAAATAGCTAATGGACAAAGCTGCTGTTCCCACCCTTCCTGCCTGCACTTGCAGAGCCCCTGAGCTCTCAAGAGATTATCTCAGCTAGTTCCTTAAGCAGCCCCGGCTGCGTTTCTTCACTTTCATGGCTTCTTTCCTGGTTCTTCATTAAAAACACTACCCCAGATCTGATCCTCACTAACCTTTGGCATACGAGAGGATGCAAATGCAGCATTATCAACATCCCAGTTTTCTCTGCTTCATCAGTTAATGACTCTTGGTGAAGCAATGGGCTGAACTTTCCTTTCTCCTTCCTCTTATTATTAAGGCAGTTGAGCAAACACAGAGCCTTTTGCAGCCTTTGTTAGTCTTAAGTCACTTTGTACCTTAGCTTCCCAATTCTGCCTCTGAAATTTAGTGATCTTCTCATTCTGCTCATGTCCTTTGTGGATTTTCATTTGTTTTTTGACCAATGGGATGCTGAAAAACTTCTTTGCAGCTGTATTTGCCTTCTCAGAAGCCTTCCCTCTTGCCTCTGCAAAAGATAACTGGCTACCAAAGCTTTTAATAGAAGTCCCAGGTGTCTGAGAAGTCTCAGCTCTTCTTGGAGTCACGAGCAGTCCCTTTCAGTTGAAGTTGGCTTTTTAAAAACCTTTTCTTCTTAAAGTAACAACATTGACTGTTTCATGCTGTAGGAACATGTGCTAGGCCAGCCCAAGGGCCACCCAGCCTGGCTAGATAGAATCATAGAATGAACCAGGTTGGAAAAGACCTGGAAAAGATCATCAAGTGCAACCATTAACCCAGCACTAATGGGGCCAAGTCCGCCACTAAACCTTGTCACTAAGTGCTATGGAATGATGACTCTACCACTGCCCTGGGCAGCCTGTTCCAATGCCTGACCACCCTTTTGGGTGAAGAAATTTTTGGGGAAGAAATTGTTCCTAACCTCCAGTCTAAATCTCCCCTGGTTCAGCTTGAGGCCATTTCCTCTTGTCCTACCCCTTGTTCCTTGGGAGAAGAGACCAGCCACCTCCTGGTTCCATCCTCCTACCAGGTAGTTGTAGAGAGTGATAAGGTCCCCCCCGAGCCTTCTCTTCTCCAGACTAAACCTCCCAGGTCCCTCAGCCGTTCCTCATCACACTTGTGCTCCAGGCCCTTCATCAGCTCCGTTGCCCTTCTCTGGACCCGCTCCAGCACCTCAATGTCTCTCTTGCAGTGAAGGGTCCAGAACTGAACACAGGATTCAAAGTGCAGCCTCACCAGTGCCCAGTACAGGGGGTTGATCACTGCCCTGGCCCTGCTGGCCACACTGGTGCTGATACAGGCCAGGATGCTGTTGGCCGCCTTGGGTGCCTGCGCACAAGCTGGCTCACGTTCAGCTGGTTGTTGATCAAAAGGTGGCCAGCAGCCCTGCTGCCGATCCTTTGTTGTCACCATGTCAGGAGGATGCGATATGGCCGCCCTCATGCCCCACCCAAGAGCAAGCGATGGGTCTCCTTGCCACAAGGACGGGGTGAGATCCATGGCTGAGTGGTGTCTGCTCTAAGCCAAATCCCATGGACCTCCAGGCACATAGGTTGGAAAGAGCCCCCAGGGAGTGAGATCCTCCATCTTGCTTCCTTTCTGCAGCCAAGAGATGTGGCACATCTTCCAGCCCCAGTTCCTCCTCCAGCTCCTTCAGCCTGTTTAACTTAAGCCTTCCCTTTCCAAGCTGGGGCACTCCCAGAGACCATAGAATCATAGAATAGAATCATAGAATAGTTAGGGTTGGAAAGGACCTTAAGATCATCTAGTTCCAACACCCTTGCCATGGGCAGGGATGCCTTGCACTAAACTATGTTGCCCAACGCTCTGTCCAGCCTGGCCTTGAACACCGCCAGGGATGGGGCATCCACAGCTTCCTTGGGCAACCTGTGCTGGTGCCTCACCACCCTCACAGGGAAGAACTTCTTCCTTACATCTAACCTAAACTTCCCCTGTTTAAGTTTGAACCCGTTACCCCTTGTCCTACCACTACACTCCCTAATGAAGAGTCCCTCCCCAGCATCCTTATAGGCCCCCTTCAGATACCGGAAAGCTGCTCTGAGGTCTCCATGCAGCCTTCTCTTCTCCAGGCTGAACAGCCCCAACTTTCTCAGCCTGTCTTCAAATGGGAGGTGCTCCAGCCCCGTTATCATCCTCGTGGTCCTCCTCTGGACTCGCTGCAGCAGCTCCATGTCCTTTTTATGTTGAGGACACCAGAACTGTAAGCAATACTCCCAAGTGAGGTCTCACGAGAGCAGAGTAGAGGGGCAGGATCACCTCCTTCAACCTGCTGGTCATACTTCTTTTGATGCAGCCCAGGATACGGCTGGCTTTCTCGGCTGTGAGCGCACACTGCCGGCTCATGTCCAGTTTCTCATCAACCTACACCCCCAAGTCTTTCTCCGCAGGGCTGCTCTGAATCTCTCCTGCACCCAACCTGTAGCTGTGCCTGGGATTGCCCTGACCCAGGTGTAGGACCTTGCATTTGGCTTGGTTGAATTTCATAAGGTTGGCATTGGCCGACCTCACAAGCATGTCAAGGTCCCTCTGGATGGCATCCCTTCCTTCCAGCGTATCAACTGAACCACACAGCTTGGTGTTGTCAGCAAACTTGCTGAGGGCGCACTCAATCCCACTGTCCATGTCGCCGACAAAGATGTGGAACAGGACCGGTCCCAACACTGACCCCTGCGGGACACCACTCGTCACTGGTCTCCAACTGGACATTGAGCCACTGACAACTATTTGCGTGCGGCCATCCAGCTAATTCTTTATCCACCAAGTGGTCCATTCATCAAATTGAGGTCTCTCCAATTTAGAGACAAGGATGTCATGCGGGACAGTGCCAAACGCTTTGCACAAGTCCAGGTAGATGACGTCAACTGCTCTGCCCCTGTCCATCAGTTCCATAGCCCCATCATAGAAGGCCACCAAATTGGTCAGGCAGGATTTCCCCTTAGTGAAGCCATGTTGGCTGTCACCAACCACCTCGTTGTTTTTCATGTGCCTTAGCATGCTTTGCAGAAGAATCTGCTCCAAGATTTTGCCAGGCACAGAGATGAGACTGACTGGTCTGTAATTCCCTGGGTCTTCCATTTTCCCCTTCTTGAAAATGGGGGTTATGTTACCCTTTTTCCAGTCATTGGGAACTTCACCTGCCTGCCATGATTTTTCAAATATGATGGACAGTGGATTGCTTGTGCCGGGCCGTACCATCCCTCCAACAGACATCAGGATGGTTGAAGTCCCCCATGAGGACAAGGGCCTGTGAGCGTGAGGCTACTCCTATCTGTCTATAAAGCGCTTTGTCCACAGAGTCCTCTTGATCAGGCAGTCTGTAACAGATCCCCAGAGTAATGTCCCCCATTGCTGTTCTCCCTTTGACGCTGACCCACAAACTCTCTGTTGACTGATCACCTGTCCCCAGACAGAGTTCCATACTCTCCAGCCTCCAGATCCTCCTCCTCCAGGGTTGCAGGTACCCAGGAGGCTGGTGAGGATGTCCTGTAGTTTGCTGGAGCCTGCCTCTGCTCTGCATCCCTGGGATGCAACTCTGATGCCTCTTTGAGCCTCCCCATTTCAACACTTTGACCCTCACATCCCGCCCCTTTCCCATGAGTTGCTCCCTCAAATACCCTCTCCCTTGTGGGACACATCCAGCCCTACACTGGCTGTGCTGGCATCCCCACCACTCTGCTTTTGTTGTGATGGTTTGACCTGGTGTAAATGATGTTGGCATCAGAAGAGGCAGGTTTTGTTCCCTTCTTTTCAAACTTCAGATTGGTGCAGGCCCAGTCCTTGTGACTGTCACCACTTGTCTGCTTATGAGCTTTCTTGAAGAAGGAAACATGGTTTATATAGTAGTTAAAATAATGCTAATGATCACCATTTGAATTTAAGAAAACATCTGCATTGGTTCTGCTGTTGGTGAGGAGGAGGTGCCAACTGGCTCCCACGGGAAACAGAGGCTTGGCGTGGCTCTGCGTTACCTTTCCTATTCCTTCTGCATCACCACAGCAGCAGGCCAACTATCAGCATGTAAAGAAGCATCCTGACCACAAGCCAAAGATGATCCACAGGAGGGAGCTGAGTCCTCCACACACAACCATCACAGAGGCACTGTGAGCCCCCATCTCACCACAGAGGGATGCTGCCCTCTGCATGCTGCCATTGCCTCTTTCAGGGTGGCGGTTCTTTTCCAAACTTGGGCTTCCAGACTCCAAACCACCTGCAACCCCCACGGCCCCAGGGTGCTGACAAAATCTTGGGGAATTGTCTCCAAAAACTCTTCTGAACTCATCCAAACTCAGCCAGAGGGGTGGTCAGAGCATCAGAGCCCCTTCCCAGCATCACTGCCTCTGATCCACTGGTGTCTAGCCTAGTTTGCCAGCAGCTCCCACCTACTCGTAGGAAAACATCAGTATGTGTTTGCCCCTTGCTGCTCCTCTCTCTCCCTGAGGACCTCTCCTGCCACTGAACTTACAGCCATGTGGCTGTGGGGACTCACCTGTCTAGATCATCTTCTCGGTGACATTAGTCTGAGATGCCTGAGGGCCACAGCCTGGAAAACAGAAACACATGTGAGAGATTGCCTGGAGGCAGAGGACACCCTGCTCCGCGCTCTGCTCTGGGGCAGGGACCTGGACCCACAGCCTTGTCTGTGCTGCTCCTACCACCGCAGCTCCAGCAGCTCAGCATTTGGCTGGATGTGCCACAGACGGAGAGCATGGAAGGTCCTCTTTCAAGGACCCAATGGCCACACAGCTCCCTGGTGGGATGCATCTGGCAAAAGGGCCGTGCTGGGTCAGCTCCTCCAGTGTCTGGGATGCTTTTGGGGGAATGGTGCTCATCGTAGCACTGTTCTCTGCCGGCTCATCAGCCCATGAATACGGGAGACGTGCCACTCACTGTCCCTTGTGTGGCACTTGCAGTGTCTGTCACGTTTATTCTCATGATGAAAACTCTGCACCCATAGATCACCATGCTGGTGGTATGCACGCCGGGGCTGATGAGATGGGTACAGTTGTCTCCCAAAGTGGTGTTGGTTTGATTCCGCACCTCCAAACCTGCAGGTTTGTACCAATTCACATGTACCATGAAATTACTCGCTCCAGTCTTGAACCTGCACTCCATGGTGATGACTGACTCCTCTGGCTGGCTGTCAGTCCCTGGAGGAAATGAAAGTGTAAGAGATAAGTGAAATATAAATCATATTTATGACCTTGCAGGGGTCATATAACACTGGCACATGACACTCAAGAGAGACACGATGAAGTAACTGTCCTTTCCACCAGCAGATGATGCTCTTTTCCAAATCCAGCTGCTAAATGCTCCTCAACATTGAATGTTGAAATGCTGCACATTCACTAGTGCTAGCCAACACTGTGGAGTGCAGAAGCATTTCTCTGTCCCAAAAAGGATTGAAAATGGGAGGATCAGCGGAAGAAACCTCCTCCTGCAACCTAGGCAGAAGGGTCTTTTGGCATCTGACCAGGATGGCCCACCAAGCCCCCAGACCAGTTCATGGAGCATGAGGTGGACTGGGGTGCTAGCTGTGGGGAAACAGTCAGCCCTAGAGAAGCAAAGAAAATGTAGCAGACCCCCTGCAGTCTTCCTGGCTTCATCCCATACCCTAATGCCCGCTTTGGGGTACTTCAGAATCACTCCTGAACCTCTCAGCTGAAGTCACATCACACCTTCTCAGCAGTCCTCAATCCCTTCCCAGTCCTTTCTCTCCACTCCTGTGGGTGTTGGTGGGCTTGTGTCTCTTACCACACTTGTTCCATTTGCAGTGTCTCTTCTTGGGCATGTTCCTCATGTTCTCCATCCTGTATATATACATTCCTGCATGCTCCTTGTTCATACTGGTGAAGATGAGTTGGGTAGAACTCTTTTCGTCTCCACAACACCTTTGTTCTGCTTATCTCCATTGTTCAGGTGGTACAAAATGATTATTAAAGGAAAGCAGCTCCCCACCAGTGCTGCTTGAGCTTGTCAGGAACAGACATTCCAAGACGAGATTTAAGCCCACTGACACACTGATCGTGCGTGAAAGCTGGCGAGTGAATCCTGCCAAAAAACACCTCAACCATGGAGGGCTGGGTTTGTGCTCAGGAATATCCACTTGCTCCACCTGAAGCTGACCTCCTTTGCAGTCATCAGACCTAGAAGCATCTGTTTCCAGCTGTGGCTGTCCCATCCCTGGCAGTGTTCAGGGCCAGGCTGGATGGGGCTTGGAGCAACCTGGTCTAGTGGAAGGTGTCCCCGCCCGTGGCAGGGGGCTGGAACTGGATGAGCTTTAAGGTCCTTTCCAACCCAAACCAGGCTGTGATTCTGTGAAATATTGCATGATGCATGCTGTACGTGCCTGCCAATACAGAGCACCTCGTGTTATTAACAGCACTGTAGTTTCCTGCTCTCTTTTCTCCTTTGCAGAGAACATCATGGAATGTTGCCATGGAGCTGGCACTCGAACACTGACAGCGATGGGGCAGCCACAGCTTCTCTGGGCAAGCTGCGCCAGGGCATCACGATCCTCACAGGGAAGAACTTCTGCCTAACATCTCACCTCAATCTCCCCTCTGTCTAAAGCCATTCCCGTTTTTCTGTCCCTACAGGCTCTTGTCAGCAGCCCCTGCTCTCTGCTCCTCCGCAGTGAACCAGGGAAATGACAGAGGTGCTCGGGAGCACCCGCCCGATGCCCTAACGGGAGCTCTTCCCCCCGAGCGCTCTCTGGCGACCTCCCAGGAGCCGCGGGCGCACTGCCGGAAGGCAGAGTTCGCCTCCCTCCTGGGGGCTGCTCGGGGGCAGCGCCTCGAGGAGATGACGTAGTGCCACGCCGGTCTCCTATTGGCTTCTTGCGCTGTCCGTCGGCTGAAGGCCCGTCCCCTGCCCGTGTCGGCCCCAGCGATAGGCAGCTCTACACGAGGCGGGCGAAGCCTCTCTGAGCGCTGCCGTTTTCGGCGACGCTGCCCGGCGGTGGGGCGGGGTTATGGTGCGTGCGCGGGCGCGGGCGCGGAGCGAGCGGCCGCCGCCGCGGGAACGCGCCTGGCGGGAGGATGCGCGGGGCCGAGGTGAGGCGAGGCCAGGCCGGGCGGTGCCGGCAGCCCCCCAATGCCGGCCGCCCGCAGGTAAGGGCAGCTGCGGAGGCCGCTTGGCTGTGAGGGGGCCGCGGGCCGGGCGCGGCCGGGGAGGAGCTCGGCGGGACTTCCTCCATGTGTGCCGGGCCCCTGGGCGAAGGGAGGGGGACCCTGAGGTGAAGTGGAGGCCTGCCCGCTCCAGCCCCGTGAGAGAACTCCGTAAAGATCCGCCCAAGCCCCGCAGCCCCGGTCGGCAGCGAGTGCTGTGGGCCGTGCCATAGGCGCCCCTGACGCTGCCGTGGCTCTGCCCCGAGCGCCGCAGCACGGTGGTAGCGTGAGGGCTGCTTGGGTTTCCGCGGTTTGCCAGCCCTGCTGTCTCTGGTACGGCCCTCGCCGCCGCCTTTGACCTCGGGCGGTACCTACGGGAAGCGGCGTGACAGGAACGGGGCCTCTGCTGTTGTGTATCTGGAGCAGGAAGGACGAGCGCTGTGCCGGCCTGGGCTTGAGGTTTGGTGAGGGTGGCCCCAGGCTTTGGAGTCGTGGGTTATCACACAACCCGCCTGCAATGAATTAAAAGCACGTTTAGTAAAGAAAGCATCTCTCTTTGACATCAGCATATGAACTTTTCCATATGGAGTTTCAGGTGTCTGTATGCCAGGAGGCTGGATGGACAGTGTGACAGGAAAATAATGACTCCACATCATGGGGGTGACCTCCAGCTTCTCGGGACAGTGTAGTGAAGTTTCCCAGCTGGATTCCTGCAGAGACCTTGCTGGCTTCCAGGGTGATGCCCGCAGACTCTACCAGCATTTCTGACACCTCTGCTGGGGTCCTTGCAAAGGCAGCATTTGTTTTCACAGAGGTCTGTGCAGTGTATGAACATCACAGGTATACAACCCCTGCTGCAGAGTGAAGTCTGAGTGGTTCCTGTGTAGATTTTGTCAAAGGTTCTCATGCAACCTTAAGATCCATGAGGATGTCACCAGTAACAACTTTATTACTTGTACAGCCCTTGTTACTTGTTTTAGCTTTCTTTGCAAACTTAACAGTAGTGACCCGCTGGATGAAAACAGTGCCCCTATTGCTTGTTGTGCACCTCCTCCACATGCCTCACCTTCCCTGGAGCCAAAGTGGATCTTTTTAGGGTGAGTTGGAGAAGCATGAATTGCTTTCTCCTTCTGCAGAGCCAGTGCTACCCTGACCAGCATCTTTCTCAACACAGGCTGTTATTCTTTGGCCATCTCTCATGGTCCAAAATGGTTTCGGGGCACTGTAGTCCTTGAGACTTCTGCTGTCTGAATTCCCTGACTGCTTCAACATAGAATTGAATTGGATCCTGTAGAAATTGTCAGGTTTTTCATTGCATTGGGTCATAGAAATGCAATGCAATTGTTGCTATGCGTAAGAGTATATGAGTCAAACAGCCCCTTTCTGTGACTGTAGGATGGGACTTCAAACTCTCTGTGAAATTCAGCAAGAATGGAAACATTCTGTGGCCACATAAAAGGTTAAAGAGCTTTAAGTGCTTCTGTTTGAACATTTAGGTTCAGAGTGGAGTTGCAGACAGTGATTATTTCATCTCTCTAAAAAGGAGATTGATTTGTATCTCCTGACATGCAAGATTCCTGTTTGAGCCTGGTTTTCACTTCCATATAAAAGAGCTGCCTTTTGGTGTTTCTGCAGGAGGGTCCTCACAAGCGTGTTCATTTCATTGTTCGATCCCCAGAGATACCAATGCATGAGGATTTTAATTTCTGAAAGATTGGCTTATAAAAGGCTTTTCATGATTTACGCAACTAATTTGGTGGTGTTTCCAAAGCGAGGAATCTTTGCTTGCTTAGGTCTTCCTTATGTAGCAGATGTAGTACGCTTTTGATCGCCTTTGTCTGAATCATTTCCAGTTCTGCCTTTTTTTCCTCCCCTTAGAAGTATCAGAAATGCACGTAGGGCTCCAGAGAACTGTGCTCTGGGGACTTCTGCAGTGGGACAGTGCTGATCTTTTGGTTCTTCGTAGACTGTTAATTGCAGCTGCCGCTCTCCTCAGCTGTGACCACATTCTGATACAGTGGAGTTTTAGATTGCTTCTTCAGGGTGGCCTTTGCTGGAATATCTCATTTACCAGCACTTGAGTGTGTCTGCAGAGTGTGTGTGGGGGGATACCAATATGTATCCCCTTTCAAAGGCTCTCATTGAACCTTCTGTTACAGCTCATTCAGTAGTTACTCTGGTTCTGCCTGAGCCACATATGCTCTGTAACTTGCCCTGTGCAAGGACTGTGGGTTTGCTGCCTTTCAGCATCTGCATCCATCTCTGACAAACCAGGACTTCCCAGCTGGTGAAGGACTGGAGAGGGATTAAGAGGTTACGGGTGGCTCTCAGGTGGGGGCAGGGAGCATGTCACTCTGCAGAGCCCACTGCCTGCAGCGTTTGGGGAGTCTCAAGCCTGTGACTCTGCAAGCCACGTCTTCCTCCCCTGGGAGCCCAACGGCCTTGCTGGAAGTCAGTGCTGAGGCTGACTTGGCCAGTTCTTTATTTGTTGTGGTACTAGTGGTGAGCTGCTGTCCTTAAGTTCTGATATCATCAGGAGTTAGTCTCCATGGTAGTAAATCACTAGCTTTTGTGGGTTTGTGCCAATAGGTGCTAGTGATATTGATGCAGCAGCCTGTTATGTCTTGGGAGTAAGTGATTTTAAAATTAATTCCGCCTGACTGAGATTTTGAAAAGGCAGTTGGATGGGAAACAGAAAAAAGTAAAACTGTCACTGGGCAAGCATTACAGAAATCAGCTGATCTGAGCAGCAGCAGTCTCCTATTGCTCTTAATAATGTTCTCAAAGAATTCCACCTTTTCTAAACTTTTGTTGTGTTTTGTAATTTTGACATTGTTGAGCATGAGGCTGCTGAGGCCGTGACACAGGTTGCCCTGAGAAGCTGTGGCTGCCCCATCCCTGGCAGTGTTCAAGGCCAGGTTGGACGGGGCTTGGAGCAACCTGGTCTAGTGGAAGGTGTCCCTGCCCGTGGCAGGGAGTTGGAACTGGATGGGCTTTAGGGTCCTTTCCAACCAAACCAGTTTGGGGTTCTATGACTCCATGTCTGTGTGACCTGATGCCAGTAAGCACTCACCTTGTCTCGGTTCTGCCTTTTTTAGCCTATGTCTTTTCAAAATATGATGGTGCTCTTTTTACTGAAAGCATTTTTTTTTCCTCCAGCCTGTAAACTGCCGCACACAGCTGTGTGGGGACTTGAGCAGCTATACTGACTGCCCAGCCAGTTTTACTTTTGCTCGCATCATTTATAGAAAACAAGCTCAAATATAGGCTATCCTTCCTCACAGTAAATTACCCTCTAATGTAGAATAGTAAGTATTTTCAAGATCCTTTTAAGACCATCTTTGAGTGTTGTGCTAGATGCTGGATAAAAAGGAGTTAAAAAATGAATTTTTTAATCTTTATAAAGACAATGATGGGATCATTACAAACCTAACATCACACAGAATAAGGGAAAAAGCCCTGCTGAATTAGTTCAGTAAATATTTAAATTAATAAATATTTCATAAGGTGTTTTTTAGCATCTGCCAACATTTGTGTGTGTTTTGCAAAACTAATATTCACATGTGCTGCTGTTTCTGTGTCCTGGTTTAGTTGACTACACTACAAAACTGCCCAAAGTTCAGTTGGGATTCCAATTCTGTTGTGCTGGTCAACGTAGGCACCCCCAGGCTAACAAAATGCTGATTGCACATGGAGCACTGGCACTCTGCGTAGTTGAACTTGCAGGCTGGTACTTCTCAGTGCTATGTCAGGATTTGCTTTCACACGGTGTAACTTAGGGTGAGTATTTTAGGATGGGGAGATGAGTAACCATCCCTTTCCGAAATGGATCGTGACTCTTGTTGCTTGTGGGTTTTTTTTCTAAAGGTGTTGATCTGGTGTTGGTAGCACTTCTCTTTTTAAACATGGGCTTTGCTTTTTCATTATAAACATCTAAAAATACCTGAATGTGTCATGTTCATAACAGTAAGAAAACATTTTCTTTCTAAAACAATCCCCAAATAGTTCAGAAAAGGTCAGAGTGGGTGTAGTAGGTAAGAATTCAGAACGGCACAGAAAAAAAGCCAGATCGTAGGTTGCTGTGGTGTCATGGATCAAGGAGACTTCTGACATCTCTCCTTGAAGTCAGCGCTAAAGCAAGTGCTAAAGGCAGTTCAGCCAGTTGTGGCCAGAAGCAGTTCTGAGACTCCTGGCAAGTTGGGATCTGAAGGGATTAATTTACCAGGAAATACTTAAAAGAACAAAAGAATTGTGACTTCACCAAATGTTTGTATGGAGGGAATGAGTATAAGAATTGTGTGCAAACCCCTGTACTCCTGGCAGTTAGATGGCATGGGCAGAAGGAGGTATTTGTAACTGTCCCGAGTTTTCACTGACCACATTGCCACAGAGGAGCGCCCTTTTCCTTTCTAAAAATGTTTTCTGTATATATAAACAAACTGACATTAGAGTTTTCCTTGAAACCTTCACCTCCCCAGGCTAAACGAGCTCAGTGAATCCAGGCTTTCCCCAAGGACCTGTTTTCTAGATGTTCTCTGGAGGGGCTTAACTGTTTTCAATTAAATAGTTAAGCTCCAAGTAGTTGTTTTTAGTTTGGAAGAATTATGTGCCCAAAAGCTTCCCTGTTATTTCTTAGAATCACAGGCTGGTTTGGGTTGGAAGAGAACTTAAAGCTCATCCAGTCCTAACCCCTGCCATGGGCAGGGACACCTTCCACTAGACCAGGTTGCTCCAAGCCCCGTCCAAGCTGGCCTTGAGCACTGCCAGGGATGGGGCAGCCACAGCTTCTCTGGGCAACCTGTGCCAGGGCCTCAGCACCCTCATGGGGGAGAGCTTCTTCCTGAGATCTCATCTCAATCTCCCGTCTATCAGGTTAAAGTCATTCCCCCTTGTCCTGTCCCTACAGGCCCTTGTCCAAAGCCCCTCTCCAGCTTTCTTGTAGCCCCTTTAGGCACTGGAGCTGCTCTAAGGTCTTCCCTTAAGGAGCCTTCTCTTCTCCAGGCTGAACACGCCCAGCTCTCTCAGCCTGTCTCCAGGCAGAGCTGCTCCAGCCCTCGCAGCAGCTCCGTAGCCTCCTGTGGACTCGCTCCAACAGCTGCATGTCCCTCTTGTGTTTTTTCCCCAGAGCTGGATCAGGACTGCAGGGGGGATCTCCCTAGAGCGCAGGAGAAGGGGAGAATCCCCTCCCTCGACCTGCTGCTCATGCTCTGGGGATGCAGCCCAGCACACTCCAACTATCTCAGTGGGTCTATTAAGAGATATTACTTCACCTCGTAAACCTTCATCTCATTTAGAGACTGACATCATCACAGCTACAGCAGTGCTGCTTTTACCACTGGTGCGATAGACTTGATGTCCTGTCCTCTTGATGCTTCCTGTTGCTCCCAATTTGTTCCTCACTGTCTCTGGTTTGTTCTGGTGTGCTCGTGTGTGTTTCTGTACATGTGTCCTGAGTTCTGAAGCACAGGAGATGCTCAGGACTTTGTCAAGCTGCTTTCTTCTGCAATAGGATTATCAGACTTGTCTCTTAATATTGTTTCTCTCTGGATTGCAAGTTTGGGGGATTTTGGGTTGGGTTTTTTTCATCAGGTTCTTGACGATTTTGAATGTTGTCTGAAGGATAGAAGGTAGTTTGAGGCTGGATGTGTTTGATATCAAAATATGCCTTTTGTTGATACTGACTTGTAACTTTTCCTGTTTTAGGAACCGTGGATGGAACAGAAAGCTGAGGAGCTGAACTTTTTATTGAAGGCCTGCATGTAGACCCTGCTGCATGAATGACTGCAGCATGAAAATGCTCCCTGGAGTGGGTGTGTTTGGAACTGGCAGCACTGCCCGGGTACTGGTGCCCTTGCTGAAAGCAGAAGGCTTCTCCATTGAAGCGCTCTGGGGGAAGACCGAAGAGGAAGCCAAGCAGCTGGCAGAGGAAATGAACATCTCCTTCTACACAAGTCGGACTGACGATGTCTTGCTGCACCAGGATGTTGATTTGGTTTGCATCAATATCCCTCCACCACTAACTCGGCAAATTGCTGTGAAGGCTCTAGGTACCTTTTTGTCTTTGGAGTTGGACCAGAAATCCCTTGCTCATTGGCAGATTGAAATTTGCAGCTGTTACCTCAGCATAGTTCTGGTTGCACCACCATGCAGGTGCAGTGCTGAAGATTTTGTGTGGAATTGGTAGCTCCATCTGTGAGAAAGGTCACCTAGAAGTTTTTTGTAAATGTGCTGTTTATAACTGCATATAGGTTTGCAAGTCTTGAACCAATTGGGCTAAAATATCTCATGTCTTCCTCAGACTAAACTCATGATGGGTTATAATGGAGAAGTTTTAATAAAAATGAGCTGCTTCAGAGATGATGTTGGGGGGTTTGTGTAAAATTGTTTTATGCCCATTTGAAAAAAAAACCCAAAACAACAAACCAAACAAAAAAACTCAAACCACCCCCCCAGCAACTTCAGTTGCTTCATTAATTTCAAACCTTCTCATGTTCTGCAATAGCAAACCAGGCTGTGCCTGGAGCAGAGGGGTTCAGCCAGCGTGCTGTGACCCTGGCCACCACCTGGAGCTCTCTTTGGACATCCATGTCCATGGCAGGCTGGTTTGGTCCCAGGTGCAGACTTGCTGGAAGAATCCTTCCACCACTTGTTGCAGGAGGGAGAAGGAGCAGTTGGGGACAGCAGGAGGAATCCAGCAGGATGGGCTGGGTGAAGGTGTCTGTGAGACAAGAGGTGACACCCCAAACTGGTTGGGCAGGGAAGTGGGAGCCAACTGCATGGGCATCCTGACATTCCTTAATTTTCCAGCATAGGACTTTGTAGTGTTAATGTCCTCTCACCTGGTGCAGTGTGGGTGTGGGTTTGTGTGTAATACTGTAAATAACAAGTGTGATATTTTGACTGTGTTTACGGGAGGTCCACATGAGTTAATTTTAGGAGGGCTATTATCTCAAACCATGTGATCCAGGGTGATGTGTTGTTCTTCACCTCTTTGCTCTATAGCAGTTTGGTTTGGAAGTAAACAGCTTGCTGCACAAACATTTGCAATGCCACTTAGATATACAGAGAGAGATTTCAGGCAGGTTTTTTTCCTCTTTTTCTGTTTTACATTGTTAGATTAGTTTGTTTACCTTGTTAGAGGACTGTCCTTCGCATTTTAGGTATTCTGTTTCTGAATATTTGACCTGTAAGTTAGAATTTATCTCTTTAAATGTGCTAAAAGTTCTAGTAAGGTAATTAGCATTTCACTAGTTCTCATGGCTCTTGGTGATCACGTGGGCTAAAAGGAGAAGATTGAACCTTCTCTAGTGAATTATTAACTAAAATGGATTCAGATTCTTTCTTCAATGGCTGGGAACCCGTAAGATGGCATTGTCCAGAGGAGGAAATGGGGGCAAAGCTGGTGCAGTAGTACAGAGGCGATAATGTATACTTGACAGCAGCATAGATAAGTGGGAAGCTGGAAAAGCTAGGGAACTGGAAGGATGTTGTGGAATGTTCTGATCTGCAAACTGATGCAGGCGTCTCAGACCCAGCGTGATGCTGACATTGTCTGTCAGCTTCTTAGGTTTGTCACAATAGTATTTATAGATCTGCTACCAAGTATGTCGTGACATATTTTAAGCCAGTGTTGGATGGCTTGCTGTGATTGAACATTCTGAAGGAACACAAAATCAGGATAGGGCTAGAGACAGCAAGTACATTTTCTTTGAAAGTTCAGGTTGATACAGTGATGTCTAAATAGAATCCCAGACTGGTTTGGGTTGGAGGAGACCTTAAAGCTCATCCAGTTCCAACCCCCTGCCATGGGCAGGGACACCTTCCACTAGACCAGGTTGCTCCAAGCCCCGTCCAACCTGGCCTTGAACACTGCCAGGGATGCGGCAGCCACAACTTCTCTGGGCAACCTGTGCCAGGGACTCAGCACCCTCACAGGGAAGAACTTCTTCCTAAGGTCTCATCTCAGTCTCCCCTCTGACAGGTTAAAGCCATTCCCCCTTGTCCTGTCCCTACAGGCCCTTGTCCAAAGCCCCTCTCCAGGTTTCCTGTAGCCCCTTTAGGCACTGGAGCTGCTCTAAGGTCTCCCCTTAAGGAGCCTTCTCTTCTCCAGGCTGAACATGCCCAGCTCTCTCAGCCTCCTCTGGACTCGCTCCAGCAGCTCTGCATCCCTCCTATGCTGGAGGCCCCAGAGCTGGACACAATACAGGTCTTGTGTGTTTTGTTTTGTTTTCTTGGGGGTTGTTTGTTTTAAAGTGCTTACACTTTTATTACTTATTTGTATACTTCTTTTCCTGTTTTAAAATGTGCTTACATTTTTATTTCGGGCAGAGAGGAGAGAAAGACCCAATTTTTCCATGTGGTGCAACTTGCTTGCATTAAGTTTGTTGGTGAGAAACATCCATAAACAAGCCCGGGTACAACTCCAGAATGATGGAGGCAAAGCAGTACCACTAGATTGAGTTCATTAACCAGACAGAACAGTTTGAAGCCAAGAGGATAATTCAAACTCACATCAGTGTAATCTCATGGTTTATCTCCACAACAGGCAAAGCAAGAAGCTATCCTAAAATTTGTTTCTTTTGATCTCAGAGGAACTAAATTAATTTCACAGAATGTCTGTGTTGTGGTTCATGTCCCACAGTTAAAATGCATCCACCTTTGCATTAAGTGAGCACAGAGTGGAGTTTCTGGCTGGAGTAGAGTGTAAAATAGGGGATGTTTTTGCGTGAGGCAGAACATGAGAAGTCCTCAGAGTAAAATTCCTTCAGAATACTAAAGGTAATGCTGCTGCCTGTAGCAAGCCCAGCCACCAATGGGTGGCTTCTGAAATGGCTGCAGAGGAGCCTCATCCCTCTTGGTTTATACTGGTTGACTGCATTGTTTGTGATATCTTTGCAGCAGATTGTTTGACCCCCTGGTTTTGTGGAGTCCCTACAAATTACAGCACATACATGTTAATTCTGAGGGAAGGAGTGAGAAAGGGCTCTATCACTGTTTTGGGTGGTCAAATCCAGATTTCCTGTTCTTGAAACAGGATGAACAAGCATGCTGTGAGTGCGCTTTGCATATTGTGCTTCCCGTTTCTGTGACAAGTAGCATGGAGGTCTTTCAAACCGCAGGCAAACAGGAAGTGAGGTGGAGGAGTGTGTTTTGGAATGAGCGTTCATCCATCGGGAGGCTCCCTAAGTAAGTCTGTCTGAAACAGCCTGTTATTTGGGAAGACTCCTCAGATGCTCCCAGCTTCTTATGGTGGACAAAGCAATGGTCTGGTGTGCTTCAGCAGCGGCCAGTTGTCCATCTTCCTAGGTACAACCTCAAGTACCTAGTGTTATTCAGGGGAGTAAAGAACTGGGGCTTCAGTTCAATGGGCATATTTACATGGGTTAAATAAATAGCTTTAGTAGCTTGAGTCAACATTAGAGCTTGTGCTGAGAGAGGCAAGGCTGGGGACTTTAGGTGTTTATGGACAGTGCTGGATGGACAGCTGTGGCTATGATAGCCAGGCAAAGCAACAGCCAAAGAGGGGAAGCGGTGGCTGTCCTGGTGAGAAGGCTGTCCCTGCCCAGCCCACTCCTCGCAGTGCACGCAGCCAGTCCCCTCCTGACCGTGCTGCAGGGACACCTCTGTGCATGGCCACTCCGTGGTGTCCGCTCACCTGCACATCCCACTCAGATACAGGACAGCAGGACCTCCAACCATGCAGGCTACTCAGCGGGCCCCCCTTGGCCATGAAGGACCTCCTTCATGGAGGTTGTCTCAGGGTCCTTCTCATGCAGTGCTGGTCTGCACCCAGGCTGAGGCATAGAGAGTGTTGTGCCTCATTTCGGCAGAAGGACTGGGGACAGGGGTGTTGGAAGTGATCCCTGAAACAGGAGGTTACCAGTGGGCAGCCAGAGTGTCCTCAGGGAGTTCAACCTTACCCTTCTCTTGACTCATGTCAATTTAGGGGATTTCTTTGGAAGAGACCAGTAAAATTTGTAGTTGTCTTGTCTGACTGGATTTTGCTTGTATCTATTAGAAATACAGGTTCCGAGTTTCCTCTGGCTGCGGCTGTCCCCTGGCTGAGCTGGGCACTGCAGCCAGGAGCTGCACTGAGGGATCTGGCTTCCCCTCGCCTGTCAGAGCCCCCTGTAAGCACTGGTGCTGGTTTCTACTCATCGGGGAGCCCATTAAAAGCTGTTCTGAGCAAGGAGCACTGTCTGCTCCTGGGTAAGCTGAAGCTTTTGGAGAGGTGCCCACCACCATGTGCAGCGATTCCTGCAATTCTTGGGATAGAAACTGGTATAGTCTGACTGACCTTCAGGTCTGACAGCACCAGGTAGTGTCAGAGACTTGTAGGCGCACCCTGGTTGTTACCCTGAAAAATGTAACATGAGTATTTTTCAGAGCAGAAGTCTATGGAAGAATAAAGCCATGCCATGAGAAAAGGGTGAAGATAGGGGAGGAGGACCGTTGAATGTAGGAATTTGGAGCTTGCACTGGGATGCTATTGTATTGCTTTATTTTTGCTTTAAAGTTGAATAAAAATTATTGACTGCCCAGGTTGATTGAGGCTGAGCACAAGCTGAAGTGCTTCAGTGGGAAGGCTGTATGTGCAGGTCAATATGTGTTGCTTCCCATTTAGCAATGCTTTTTAAACAATCGACCTTCCAAAGCATTCTTTCTAATTCTGGTACTCTGTACACAGGCCACTAAGTATGTTCTATGCCTCATTTCTATTAATTTATTTGAAATAATGATGGTGAATTACAAAGTGAAAATCAAATCTCCCCTTCACCAACCTCTTCCCTGCAGGGGACATGATGTTTTATTTCCTCTGGCTGTACAGGCATTCAGATAATTTTCTAGCTAACACACACAAATCGTGTCTTGATGGATGCCATGTGATGCCATTTGTCTTTCAGGATGTAAAAGCCCTCTCTTTAGTTGGAGTCTTTGTGTGGGAGTTTGTCAGCTCTGCAACTGGAGCACCCTGGAAGCAGCTTTGACTCTTGCTGCACTTGATATTCTTATTTCAATTCCCAGACCTTTACCTCTGAAATTGCAGGAGGAAAGCCTGATTCCAACACCGCTTCTTGGCAGCCTTTAGGTCATCTCAGTATTTTCCTTTTGTGTGTGCTATATTTATTTTTTTTTTCCCCTTTGTGCTGCAGGAATAGGGAAGAACGTGATCTGTGAGAAAGCTGCTACCTCTGTGGATGCCTTCAGGATGGTCACAGCTGCCAGGTATTACCCTAAGCTGATGAGCATCGTTGGCAATGTTCTCCGTTTCTTGCCCACCTTTGTGAAGATGAAACAGTTGATAGAGGAAAACTATGTGGGCACTGTGATGATCTGTGACGTGCGAGTATATGGAGGAAGCCTGCTCAGCCACAAGTACAACTGGATCTGCGATGAGCTGATGGGAGGAGGTGGCCTGCATACGATGGGAACCTACATTATCGACCTCCTGACTCACATCATCAACAAGAGAGCGGAGAAGGTCCACGGTTTGCTCAAGACTTTTGTGAAACAGAACACAGCCATAAGTGGGATTCGCCACATCACTAGTGATGACTTCTGCTTCTTCCAGATGCTGATGAGCGAGGGTGTCTGTTGCACTGTGACTCTCAACTTCAACATGCCTGGATCATTCATCCATGAAGTCATGGTTGTGGGGTCCGCTGGTCGCCTTATAGCTCGTGGGACAGACTTGTATGGGCAGAAGAACACTGCTCTCCAGGAAGAACTACTGTTTACAGACTCTCTGAGTGTCAACAAGGGCCTTTTGGATCAGGGGTTTAAAGATATCCCACTGCTTTACCTAAAAGGAATGGTGTACATGGTGCAAGCGCTGCGGCAGTCTTTCCAGGACCAGGAAGACCGTCGGACGTGGGATCACAAACCTGTCTCCATGGCAGCCTCTTTTGAAGATGGTCTGTACATGCAAAGTGTAGTAGAGGCCATCAAGAAGTCCAGCAGGTCAGGGGAGTGGGAGGCTGTGGAAGTGATGACCGAGGAACCAGATGCCAATCAAAACCTCTGCGAAGCGCTTCAAAGAAATAACTTGTGAACATTCTTTCTTGGGGGATATGACAGTGTAGGACAGTCAACACTGCTGTCTGTAACGTAAAGAACCTGTGTTTTTAAGATATGTAGATTCTTATTTAATAACCCACCTCCCTCGTTTTTTTAAACATAAAATGTGTCATGTTCTGAGAGAAACTGTTCTGATTTAAAGTGTTTAAAGAGTTTTAAATGTTTCCGTTTTTACAAACATTTAATTTTTGTCTTGGCGGCTGGTAGG
This sequence comes from Strigops habroptila, assembly GCF_004027225.2. NCBI lineage: Eukaryota > Metazoa > Chordata > Aves > Psittaciformes > Psittacidae > Strigops > Strigops habroptila. The sequence continues at coordinate 22,145,490 of NC_044302.2, forward strand.
AAAACTTGAATTGCCATTTGCACGTGCCGAAGCGAAGCATGGGAGCTTTGCTGCTGTGTGGCTTGGGAATGGGACACAGGACAGAGCCCCTACTGCACATGGTGCCTGTTCTAATGGTTTTTACGTAAGAGCATGTAGGGCAAAATCAGGGAATGTGTTTTGTTCAGATGCCTTTTCCTTCTCTCTTGGAGACTGGGTAAGTTTTACTCCCCAGTTTGCAAAATTTGGTAAAAGAATTTAGTGATGGATCATGTCTCTGAACAAAAAGGACAAAAGGTAAAAATAGGACAAAAAGTAAAAGGACAAAAAGTAGAAATAGGACAAAAAGTAGAAGGAAGATTGGATTCCAGTTTGTAATACAATCAGCTTTCTGGCTTCCTGCACATGGCGAATGTCTTTCAAATTCATTTAGACTGGTATTTTATTTAAATGATGCTATGAATTCTTTGTTGCCTGCGTCCTGGCAGGAAAATCTTCAGGAAGCCTGTGCTGATTTGTGCTGTTCTCCCATATCTCCAGACATTATTCCTTCTACTCAAGAGGTCGCCTTCCTCCAGCAGGTCTATGTCCGTCGGTTGTTTACTCCCAGCAGCACCGGGGACTGTGGGGCCATGTCCCCATTCCTGTGACTGTTCATAAACACCTCTCAGGGTCACGGGAGTTCCACAGTGCTGTGGGAAATGAAGTGCAGCATTAAACTTCCAGGGACCCGAAGGTGGGAAGCAGGGAGGTATTTCCTACCTCTTGCAGCTCTCTTAGCATGCTGGCTGGGTTATTGTCACACTATACACATTGTGATAGTTGAGAGAATGGGGGCTGGTCTGTCATGGTTCAGACTGCTCTTAATCTCCAACACTGGATATTAACCCTCTGGCCCTGCCCACCCTCACATGCTCCTGCAGCTTGTGTCCAGTGGAGATATTTGTTGGCAGATGATGGGTGGAAGTTCATTCCATTGGAGAAACATTTCTCTCTGAGGCAGGCATGTGGGAAGGATAGTCCAATTTTACTACATTTATTTTGTCTACTTGAAAGCTTTTTTTTAATGTATTTCTCACTAAATTGTAACCCGGTGTATTTATGTATATTAACAGGCAAACTGCTGTTTGATAAGCTGGTCCTTCCTGAAAAGTATCTTGTTTTCTACAGAAATAAAAAGTTGTGTTTGTTGAAAACATTCTTTATGCAGCTGTGTGCTTGGGTTTGATTTGGTCAAGCTAAAGCCATCCTACTAAATGTGAACAGGAGACTTACCGCTGGGGATCAGTTGAGGACACCAGAACTGCGCACAGTGCTCCATATGGGGTCTTATGAGAGCAGGGTAGAGGGGCAGGATCACATCCCTCGACCTGCTGGTCAGCACGCCCAGGTCCTTTGCAATGAGCGGCTTTCCAACTGCTTCCCCAAGCCTGTAGCGTTGCATGGGGTTGTTGTGGCCCAAGTGGAGGACCTGGCACTTTGCCTTGTTGAACCTCATCCCATTGGCGTTGGCCCATTGATCCAGCCTGTCCAGATCCCTCTGCAGAGCCTCCTGCCCTCCAGTAGATCAATCATGTCTCCAGATCTTCAATGAAGATATTAAAAAAAACTGGCCCCTGGTACTGAGCCCTGGGGGACACCACTAGTGACCAGTTGCCAACAAAGAAAGGGCACAGGAAAGGACACAACAGCTGTAACATAAACCCCAAGTCCCATGAGCAACAAAAATGATATATAGACCATCAGGAGATAGATGTACTAATATCCCATGGGGTTGTCAAATCTCCCCAGTCTGGAAGGTGCCACGAGCAGGAGAATGGGAATATGCCCAAACAGCAAAATGGTGCATCACTTGGGAAGGAGAGAAGGGAAGGCCAGAGGATCCCTTACAACCAACACTAATGTATCCTAACCTCACTACACCCCGAACCACTTCAAGGGCAGAAAAGCAAATTCGAACTGTACCAGGATTTGTAATTGTAGTAGCCCAGATCCCAAAATCCAAAGAATATCCCCAGTTGCTCAAGCTTTAAAGCTAGGATGTATATGCAGAAACGATACCACTCCTTTAAATGACTCTTGGTCACCAAGTGTCAACTCCACTCACCAAACAGATAACGATCCTTAGGGATCACTTGCACTAAATGAGAGATTCCAGTTTTAGGACCCACAGTATGGGATAGCGGCGAAGGAAAATGGGCAGCTCACCTCCCTGTTGCAGGTCAGAATCAATATTAGACACAAGGATTACTAACAGTGTGTCCTCTGTGGAGAAAGGCACCTCTAGGAACTAGCCTGTTGAGAAGGATGAGACACACGTTCATGGCACACCCCCATACTGGAACTACTATAGGGTAGCTTCTAGAGTCTATCTTTACACCCCAGGCAACCTCTTTCAAAACCAGGCTCTCCTTATATCATTCAGGTTTACAGATGGAAGCCTTGGGAATGGAAGAACTGAACATCCAGCTGCAGGCTACTTCCAAAATGGCTTCACAGAATCACCTGGACTTCAATTTACTTTTATTGCATGAACATGGAGTCTGTGGCTATTTGGACTGGAAAAATTATAGTTGCTGTGTCCATATCCCAAATAGCTCCGAAAATCTGGACAAGCAACTAGATCAACTGAAGGGAGTAGCAAAAGCTAGCTGTGACCTGAGAACAGCAGGAAAAGTGGGTGGTTGAGTAAAATGCCCCACAGGGTGGGATTCTCCTTACCAGGGAGGTTACAGAGCCTACTTCAAACTTTGAGTTTGTTCATAACACTGAATGTAGTAATTTGTATGATTTTTGGATGTATCAAGAACATAATTATACGAGCAGTAATATCAGGATCCTCACCTATAATGGCATCCACAACTCAGGAGAGAGTTGAGGAGGCCCCCCTCCCCCCCAACAAGTAGGAAGGAATTCCAATGAGATGTATGTCAGTGGGAAGAAAACTATGAGCAGGCAGTTTTAGAAAGTCTTGAAGCCTTCGAAGGGCAGAGATTTGAGATTAAAGGAATGTAAGTGAGACTTATTTTAAATGTGAGATATTTATGTAAGTCTCGAAGGGGGAATTGTTACCTGGCAGTGAAGAAGGTAAGATTTTGTAAAGTCCTATGTATCTGAAAGCTTGAAAATGCTGATGTTCGAATTCTGCATGTCACAAGGAAAACCAGTGTTCCATTACAAGCTCATGGACGCCAAGGAGAGGTAGAAGACTGATACAGGAACCATCTGGTTCAGAAGAAGAGCAACAACTCACTTCAGAAAGATTAGGAAGGCAGGTGTAATTTTGAAAAGCCCAGCAAACCAAAGACAACGGTGTTCCTAAGGGAACTTGGTTCATTCTAATATTAAAACACCCTCTGACATAAGAGACCCTTGCCCACAGAGACCCTTCCTCACAGAACATGTGCAGTGAAATCAATCTATACTATGTCTTCAAACAGAGATGAGAGGGTGCAAGAGCCACAATGGCAGACACAGACTGCTGCGTATGTGGAAAACACGGATTTCACTGTTTGAACTGTATGAAAGGGAGAGCGGGCAGGGCAGGGTGTGTTGCTCTTTGGAGGTATCACCCAGCACCATCTCTGCACTGACAGGGTAAACAACCATCTCGACTCCGTGTGTTACTGCGCTCTCTTGCAAATCGGGTGAAGAACCCTGATTTTGGAATACCACAACCAATGCTCCATGATGCCAATAAGATCATACCTAACAATAGAGCTCTGGGCTATCCATAGCTCTGTGCAGTCCTATACAGCTCCGTGCTAACCCAGCAAGTTTCACGCATTTATTGCCAAGGGAAAGTAAGTCCCACCAGAAGATCCACTTCCCACCTCCTTGCTGCTTCCTTCACATGACAGCTGTTGACTAGATGGTTTTGGAGATCCTCTTGCCTATCTTGGACTTACCACATCAACTTTTGTGATCAATTGGATCTTTATTCTTCAGTCTGACTCATTGCAGGCATTGCTGGAAGACACCAACTAAGCAGCAAACTGCCGGTACTGATGGCATCACTTCCTTTGCTCCATGGGTAAGTCTGTGCCACACTGTCCCGTCCCATGGCCCCTGCGCCAGGTAGGGTCCAGCAGCTGGTCCCCAGCCTCCCACTTTTCACATGTGAAGAACAAATGACAGCACATGCATCCTAAGGACAGGCGACATGCTGGTTTATTTTATAATGCAAAATTGCTTTTTTTTCCAGGCAAACCAGGTTCCCCGCAACCAGGAAGAAAAACCAGCTACAAACCAACCAACCAAAATCCAAAAACAACCCCAATGCAGGTCAGGCTGTAGTCACCAAACAGGAGGCAGAAAGCTGTGTAGCTATTCTAGCTGAGCGAAGTGCAGTGGTACCAGCTGAGCTGTGCATCTGAGCATGCTGGCAACATCCAGCTCCACAGAATTGTCACCCACTCTCAGCACTGGGATCTCTGGAGTGCTGCTGGCGCCAGTATCTGCAAGAGGAGAAGAGTGAGTGCATCACTTACCAGCCACCTCCTTGGGCGCAGGCGGAGTGTTTGCAAGCAGCAGAACGCCAGGTCACAGCACTGCAGGGGGAATGACTGCTCTGGGTGTCCAGCCTGATCTCCTGCTTGGAGCAGGTCTGTCACCAGCTGCAGCTCAGGCTGGCCATGGCTTTCTCCCACCAAGTCTTGGAAAACAGCTCTGGAACCTGGAGACTGTGAAGTCAACTGAAGAGTGCTGTCCTGGGGGAAAGATCCTGCTTCATTTGGCTGGGCCACCTAAAAGCTTCAAGAGAAAACCTAAGGGCAGAGCAGAGCTGCTGCAAAGGGTGACCCAGAGACATCCAAGCTGCTTCTCTACAAACTGGGGGCAAAGGTGGAAGAAGCAGGATGAGGTGACGCAAGCTGCACAAGCAAGAGCAAAGCTGGGGTGGGGGTGGTGTACAAGCTGTGGGAACCAGCAGGAGAAGGCCAGCTCCCTGGGGAATGCTAGAGCTGGGAAAACCTTGTCGGACCTCACCCTCCATCTGCAGAGCTGCTGCGCTCCCAAGGCCTGCAGGGTCCTGGCTCGGCTGTGCCAGTGCTGGGGCTTCCTCTACTGCTGATGGGTCACTCGGCTCTGGCGTGCCCTGGTCGATGTACTGGTACAAGATGCGCAGGCGCGGCCGTTTTCCTGGAGAAGTCCAAGAAGAGCCCAATGCTGACCACCCCTTCCCTTAGCACGGCTGTGCTGTAGCTCACAGGCTGCAGCAGCCCTGCCCAAGGGGAACCTGGCCCTTGAGCTGAGGCTCCTTGGTGGGGTCAACGCCAGGGGTACATGGCCACATCCCAAAGACAAAGCAGCAGCTGGAGGGAAGAGACATGACAAGCCTGTCTGGGAATCACAGTGCCCAGCTGGAAACTTACCAGTGGCAGAGCCCCCATCATCACCCCACCCACGGGGATACTGCCAAGCCTGGGAGAAGCAGAAGGGCTGGACTATGGATCCAGCCTCACACCAGCACCATTCCTGAGATGAGTCAGCTCAAGCACACTCTGTCCCAGACCAGCCCACCTTGTGGGACTGCAGCCACCAGCTTTGCTCACCCAGCACGTCCTTGGACGTGGCACCACTGAGTGGGAGCAGGTGGCTTGCTCGCCTCTTTTTCTTCTTGTTCTTCTTCTTTTTCTTCTGGTGTTTGGTAGAGAGGCCAGCAGAGAGGGCACCTGGCTCCTTGGCAGCGAGATGTGCCCTCTGGAAATCAGGGTGCTGCAACATGAGCACTTGCGAGTTGAGCCTGTGGGACAGAAACCAGCTGTGGGGCGCAGCCAGCTCGGGGCCATGGCACAGGAGCCATGTCCAAGTGCAGTCCCTGGTCTGTGCCTGTGCTGTGGCACAATGGTGCCTGGGGCTGCTCTTGCCCTGCCTGGACTGGCTTAGCTCCCTAGCTGCACTTGGACATCACTGGCTGTGGCTGACATGCCTCTGAGCTCCCACATTGCCAAAGGTGCTGTTTCCCTTCCCACCATGAGCCCCACAGCTCTTTGGGCTTCTCCCTTTCCATACTTTGGTTTATCTGATCTTTTAAACCCTAAGCAACTCTCAAAATCACCACCGAGCTCCTTGATTCTCAATAAAATACAAGCCAAATCAGAACAATGTCCAGCCACAAACCCTGGATACTAGTGTCTTCCATCCCATGCTCATTCCTTCCATCCCGTGTTTCACCCTCACACAACGCAGCCTGCTCAGGGCAGACTCAGGCCTCGGTATCAGCAGCGGGATGTTGGCTCATGAAGGAGACGCTGGGACTTATTTTGCCCCCTTGAGTTTGAAGCCATAGGCTAGCAGCCAGGCCTGCAGTTCCGCCACACCACCGAGATCTGCCAGCTCCGGGAAGAGCTGCTTTTCCTTCTCCATCTCCTCATTGTACAGCTCAGCATGGACAAGAACATCTCGCCCATCCTCAGACCACTGCAGTGGACATGGGGACAGCACTGACAAGTGACACTACCATCCTGCTGGCTCCTGAATCTGCTTCCCCCTACCCTGGCGTGGATGACCCCGCCACCAAGGCTCACACCTTTCGCTGGCTGGTAATGACCCCCTGGATTTAGGGTTTTACACCCCAGGTGGCCCCAGGGACTGCAGGTGAGCCCAGCTGGCTGGTGAGTGGGACCAACCTGCACTGCTCCAAGGGCTCTATGGTAGATAGGACCTCCTGGGGCTCTGGTTGCCACCCTGGCCCCTCATCACATACAGTTGCTCCACCAGGCCCCAGGCAGCAGCTATGGACACCCTTGAGCATGTCAGCAGGGCAGAAAACTGCTCTGCAAGGAGGTGGATGTGATTCAGCTGCCATTTCACACAGCTTAACTTGAAACTCACAGGTAACTATTTGGGGTAATTTACGCTTCGATGAGAAAGACTTGGGAGTAACATCATGGCTTTTGTTTTTGAGGAGCAGATCTGGCCCCGGGGACATCCACCCTCTGCAGAAAGGAGCTTTTCCTGTTCCTTCCCCTCGAAGGTTCTGGCACGCATCGGGACCCCCTGTTCTCACACACGGCTCTGGGAACAAAGCCTGTGCCCATTGCAACCCCAGCGCAGTGTCACCCTGCACCTCCAAAGCTTTGACGTCCGGGCTGTCCAGGGCTGCAGACAGCTGAGCAAGGACATGCCCTGGGTCTTGGCAGCTGCGCTGCTCCTCCTTGGGGATCCTCTCCAGGACAGGAGGCTCTGCCACGGGGGCAGACATGGCAGCAGCTCCTGGCCAGCAGTGTGTACTGTGTGCAGGGAAACAGCTCTATGAGGTTTGCGTGGGGACCCACCCCAATGCACGGCCAGAGCCAGCCTCGGCTGCAGGGACATGGCATGGGCTGAGCTGCTGCTGGTGGTTCCCCCTCCCAGCCTGGGTCTAGGCGACAGCTTGGAAGGGGCTGAGCTCTGCCCGGCACGAAGCCTCCATGAGGTGCTCCAAAGCATGGGCTCTCAGAGCTCTCCCAGCACACCTGGGAATGGGTGCAGGGAGGTGCTGGAGCCCCCCACCCCTCCCTGAGCTGCCAGAAGCCCCCAACCACCCCAGCACACCCTGCACCTCTGCCTTGTACCTCCTTCAAGCCAACTATCAACGTCCAGCCCCTGGCTGAGGCCTTGGTGTTGCCTCCCCTTCACTGGGGACAAGAAGGGACGTTTTGCCTGTTAAACAGACATCTGCCACCGGGCAACTGCCACCCTGAGCGGCTGCAGCACTGGCTGCTTGCCCTGAGCATCCCACCGCTGGTCCCCATATGCACCGGCTTCTCTTTCCAGCCACCAAACCTGCGGCAAAGCGGCCCTGCACCAGGAATGCAGCATGGGGAGGATGGCACAGGCCGCTGAGAGCTGCAAAGCCAACTCTGAGTGTTTTAAGCCCCGGTAATGGGTTGAATGGTGTCACTTTGAGCCTGTCCTCCCCCCCTCTCCCCTTCGAGCCTTCCAGCGCTCAGCTCTGGGGATGGGTTTGAAGGCTTGAAGGTTGGGCAGAAGGTTCCAGAAGACCATTAGCTCCCATAGAGGACACACAGCAATAGGTCCTCCAGATCTGGGCTCCTGTGTGAGAAGGGAGGTGGAGGAACCAGGCGGGGCCCAGGGCATGCTCCCTGGCACTTGTGGGACACAGTGGAGCTGGGCCCAGTGGGACTGACTGTGGTGGTGGCAGAAGCTCAGGGGTCCTGGGGATGCCATGGCCCTGGGAGGTGTCATCAGGAGGTGGGGAGTCTCCATCCTCAGGGATGGCAGAGCTCCGTGGGACATGGCTGCAGCCATGGTGACACTGGTGTGACGGGAACCAGGGACACTGGGGGTCACCTCCCGATGAATACTGCTGCGGAGTCTATGAAGACCAGCCCTGAGTCCCAGCCCGCAAGCCAGCAGCCCAGAAAATGCTGGGATTTTGTTAGACTTCTGCACCTAGAGTGCTCAGGAGAGGCTGACTGTAAGCAGAGAAGTGGGCTCTGCCCTCATCGTACCACGGTGGGAGCAACAGGCTCTTGCACAGCTCCTTTGTAAACACGATGGCATTTTATAGCCTGGAGAGAGTGATGTGGCGATCAAAGGGCTGCTTCAGCAGGTGAAGGCTGACCCCAAGAGCTGCATCTCCTCTGCACAGCAATAAATGCCCCGAAATCTGTTTAACCACCCAGATCCAGAGCAACGACACTGACATGTACTGTTATGAGGGAAAAGTGTGGTTATGGGCAAACACATCCATGCACATGGTGGTCTCCTGGTGCAGCAAACCTGGCTGGGGTGCTCATTCTGCTGCTCTCACATGGCTCAACCTCCTGGTCTGTCCAAGCTCAGGGATTCTTCTGCTCTCACCCAGCAAACAACAGCTTGATGGTGAGCACACTCTAACATGGGTTTATTTTGGAAAATGAAAGTTCAGCTGCTTGAGTTGGAAAGAAGATCACAGAAAGGAGAAAGAAAAAAGTATTTCAGCACGGTATGTATATACCTCAAGCTTTGTTCTGTAACTGCCCTTCAGGGTCTTCTTTCAGGACATACACCAATTAATGCATTGAAGTCTGGATACCGGGGAACCCATTCCCATAACTGCAGGAGCTTTTTGCCTCGTATGGATGCTTTGATGCACAGCACCAGCCTTGCTCTGAGCTGTAGAGAAGGCACATGACTAGAAGCCAGCTCTAGAGACTGACTTCCTTGGTCCTGCGGAAGGCTGGGATACGTAGAATCACAGAACGGTTTCGGTTGGAAGAGACCTTAAAGTTCATCCAGTTCCAACCCCCTGCCACAGGCAGGGACACCTTCCACTAGACCAGGTTGCTCCAAGCCCCATCCAACCTGGCCTTGAACACTACCAGGGATGGGGCAGCCACAGCTTCTCTGGGCAACCTGTGCCTGATGTCTCTCACAGGGAAAAATTTATTCCTTATATCCAATCTAAATCTCTCCTGTTTAAGTCTGAACCCACGACCCTTTGTCCTATCACTACAGCCCCTGTTGAAGACTCCCTCCACACCCTGGGGGTGCAGCCCAGCACACGGGCGGTTCTGGGCTCAAGTGCACACTGAAGCCAGGTCACAGGGAGCTTCTCCTCACCCAACACCCTCAAATTCTCCTTAGGGCTCCTCCATCCAGTCTCTATCGAGCGTGGGGATTTGTGCTGGGGATTGCCCCGACCCAGGGGCAGACCTTCCTGTTGGCCCTGTTGAACTTCATGAGGTTCTCATAGTCCCACCTCTCCAGCCTGTCCGGGTCCCTCCGGATCCCATCCCTTCTCTCCAGCGTGTCGGCCACACCACACAGCTCAGCGTCATCACAAACGTGCTGAGGGTGCTCGATCCCACTGTCCATATCGCCGACAGGAGCCCTCTGGCTCCTTCCCCAGGCCCTGGAGGAGGGCGCGGTTCGAATCCTCCTCAAAGCCCCGGGAAAGGGGAGGCTGCGGCAGGGCGAGACCGCACCAGCGCCGCGCTGCGCCGGGCCGGGCCAGGCCAGGACTCGAGACCCGCCCACTGGGGATTGCCGCGGGCGAGAGCGGAGCTGGGCACTGAGCAGCGACAGCGCCGCGGACCCGCTGCCCGCCCGGCGCTCCGGCGGGCCCGTCCCCTCCCATCGGAAATGGTGGTTGCCGGGCAGCGCTGCGGCGCCGGCCCGGGCCTTCTGCTGGCGGCGGCCGGACCCGCTGCAGGCCCAGGCGCAGGTCGCTGCCTCCCCCGGCCTGGCGTAGGGCCCGTCCCCGTCCCCGTCCCCTCGGCCCGGGCCGCGGCCGGGAGAGCTGCTCCTTGGCCTCCCCCGGTGAGTGCTCGGGGCGGGCCGCAGAGATCCCTCGCGAGCCCCGCTGTCCCAGCCGGGGCTGTGCCCGGGGTGGCAGCGGGACCTCGGGCCGGCAGAGCCGGGGGGCGAGGGGGAGCCGGGGCTGGGGCCGCCGTGCCCCTTCCGAGGGCAGCAGGGCTGGAGCCTGCAGCCCTAGTACAGCGTCGCTGCGCCCGCCTGGGTGAAGCGCTGAGGGTTCCTGGCTGGCTCTGGCCCCCCGGGTCGGCGTTTCTGGCAGCGCTTCCCTCATGCACCCTCTTCCCAGGGGATGAAACCCAGGAAGGGTTTTCCAGGAGTATCCGGTGGTGTTCAGTGGGATCTTGGATCTGGGCACGGGCCCCAAGACAGGGTTTTTATTGATTTCCCATGACAGCACAGCCAGAGGAGACTGTAGACTGCAACACGAGCTCCCCTTTCCATTGCTGGATGCAGTGTTGCACATCAGCTCCTGTAATCTCAGCACGTGGCTCGTCCTTGCATCAAAGAAGAACCCCACGCATTAAGGTGGGGCCTCTCCTGCATCATCATCCTTTCTAGCTCTCCTGAGAGAGGACTGGCAGTGTTCAAGGCCAGCTTGGATGGGGCTTGGAGCAACCTGGTGTAGTGGAAGGTGTCACTGCCCATGGCAGGGGGTTGGAACTGCGTGAGCTTTAAGGTCTCTTCCAATACAAACTGGTCGGGGTTTCTGTGATTCTCTGACTTGGCTGCAGCTCTGCAGTACCCTCATCAGCCCCTGCCCATCTTCCAGTGCAGAGCATGGCCTTCATTCACCTCCTGCTCCAGGCTGCTGCGGGACATATCTGACTCCTTGAGCAGACAGTACAAGCTGGCTTTGTTCCTAAAGGGCTGCTGGTGGACATGTGCCTAGCTCCCTGGGAACATGTTCCACATGCAGATGACAGTATCACACTTGGCCATACCTGTCCCTCTTTGTCTTTAGAGAGACAGAAGAGAAGAGGGGGCTTTGAGACTGGCAGGTGGGGAAGTTCCTGAGGGAACCTGCATGGTGAATATTATTAAAAGGAGAATATTAATCTCTCCCATTGTAGACTGCAAGGGGAAAGCATAGCCATGGACTAACATCACCAGGTCGATTCACAGCATATTGACCTCATTTCCTGATCCCTGATTCTGCAGGAGCTATGGTCCCAGATCTGTGTGCCACACCCCCCTCCCCCCCCCCCATTTGGTGCAGCCCTTGAGCACAGAGTTCTCCTGGTGCTACTTTGCATTTCAGCTAAAACTACTAAGGGAGGAAGCAGACAAGACCAGCTGCATGAAGATTAGCTCTTTGATATTCTGCAGATGACTTGCTCTACTTATCACAGTTTATCACAGCTGTGGGATTTTTTTTTCCCCATGCTTTTTGCCAAGGTTGGCTCATAAAGACATGAAGTGGGGCTTGCTTCAGCTCTGTGTGTGGTAGCAGATTCCTGGCCAGGGACCCAGGCACAGTGAAGACGTGATCTGTGAAGAAGAGGGAATGCTTCAAAGGCAGATGTAGTGAGTTCCAGGTTGAGAAAAAAAACTGCCAAAGCCTTGTCCGTTTCCATGTTTTGTAGTTTCCTTAACTACAATGCCAAAAACAAGGCACAAAAGAAAGCTGTGTTTCATATGAGCTGTGAAAGATCTCAGTTTATCTGGGGGATAAGTACCATTTCTGACACTTGGTAAGTCGAATTAATGGGACACTCTGGGAGGGGTAGGACTGGAGCCTGCTTTGCTTGACTCCTAGGCCAGGATTAAACGGTGGTGGGAAAGTGGGCAGCCAGCAGCGCTCAGGTCGGTGAGTAAAGCAATGCTGAAGTCGTTGGGTTACTCTGGCAACTGCCCTGCACCTCTTGAGGCTGTGTGAGGCAGGGAGCAGGGTTGGTGTAGCCCTGTGGCTAGGAGGCTGCTCCCCTAGTGAGTTCTGCAGTCTGGCAGGGCAGTAAGAAGAGAGAGGAGTTGCACACATACAGGTATCTTTGCCAGGATTTAACCCATCTGTCTGCATCTCTTGGCCTGCCAGTGCTCTAAACAGTTTCTTTCTGGTGGCAACAGTCTGGATACTGTATTCTTAATGCTTAGGTTTCTAAGGCGGTGATAGAAAAGATGCTTTCTGGGGTGCAAATTTGAGTGTGGCTGAGACAGTGATCAGGTCACTGCTGGACAGGGCTGACCCTGTTCCTTTTTCCTCTCTCCTCTGCGTTCATAAGCACATGCTCCTGCCGTGTTCCCCTTGTGCTTGCACCAGTGCCCCTCTGATCCCCTTGCGGAGGTTATAGCCAGGTTACTTTTGGACAGAAGGTTAAATGGACAGAAAACTAACCCAGCAAAAGAAGTGATTTGTTTCATGCAGGAGTAATGAGTTGAATCAGCCGAGCACAGGACCATTTGCAGTACAAGCCTGTCACAAGAGATGAAGCAGAAGGATGGGAATAGCAGCAGAGTGTCCACACATCGCCTTTTGGCAGAAGTGAGCCATGAGAAGTGTCCCTGAATACCCCCATGGTCGGCAGGAGTAGAGCAGCAGCTTGGGAAGGCTGTTCTGATCACTGGTAACTGAGGCTGCTCCTCGGGGCTGGGAGGCTGATACAAGGGGCTTGTGTCCCACGCAGGTGAGTTTGCTGCAGGTACCTAGATAGGCAAGATGCTTACCATTGTAATAAGGCTGTCTGATCTTGCAAGATCCCAATCCAGAGGTGATGTGACTTGCAAATCAGGGAGTGGGTGTCATTTGCAAATTCCCTGCAGCAGGGCAGGATGCTGTTGGGATGTGCAATGTGATTATGTGACTTGTGTGAAGGTATAAAAGGAGCCTTCCATCCCCCGCCGCCCATCAGCTTGCCTTTCCTCCTTCAATCCCCCGCAACAATTGCCTGCTGTGGTAACAGGTCATGATTTCAGCCTGCCATTTTGTGTGTAAATTACTGGGTTTGAATGTGAGTTCAGACCAAGAACAGATGTGAACTTCAAGGCCAGTAGCTGTTCTGGAGGGACCTCATGTTACATGATTTTTTTTTTCTAGAGTACAAGAGCCTGTACTTACAAGTACTTACCTAATACTGACAAGAGTCAGTAAGCCTGAGCTTAGTGGGATCCGTTATCAAGGAGATTAAATAATACCAAAACCAGTGTCATTTTACTTTAGGCTGAAGGTCTGTGTCTGCTCTTCAGAAATAGCTTTTTCAGAGGAGCTGGGTACAGACTGTACCTGCATGCTGGCGTGCAGTACTCAGCATTGCTTACATTGCCTCTGCAATTGTGTCTGAGAGATGAATAACAGCTTTTCACTAATGGGTCTCATGTCAACAGGGGTGATTTAGCAAGGAAGACTGCAGTGCATTAGTTGCCATGATTCAGACTCACTCAGCCTTGTACTGATGGTTTATTGGTTTATAAATTAAACTGCAGAAGCTGCATCCAGATGGTGCTGGCATGCTGAGGATCCTGAAAGGGGCTCTTCCTGTCAGCGTCTCTCAGAAATCTTTAAGTTACTGCCTGAGGAGTCAGGGCATGCAGGTTTAGCCCCAGGTCTTACAGCAGTGACTCCAGCCAAGCTGCCCTGGTGCCTGTCAAAATCATGGCATGACTCTGAGGAGGAATTGAGGCTTTTGTGGCATGTGCCAAAAGCTCACCAGTGGTCTGTGCCTGTTCCTGTGGCATCCCGCATCCTCATTTTCCGAGCAGGGAGCAAGTCCCTCAAGCTTCACACAGGCAATAGAATGCTGTCCGTGAGATGTTGGGGAGTGATGCTGGCCACTGCTGTGTTGGAAGGATCTGTGCTCCTCTCATTGTGGGGAGGAGAGAGGCAGCAGGGACTAGGGTAGGGATTTGTGGATCTGTGCTGGTCCGGCAGTTAACTTTGAAAAGTTCTTTAGTAATGACAAACATGTTTTCTATGCAGATAACTCTGGTCTCCCTGAGACCAGCTGGGCCCTTTTAATCGCAGGGCTCTTGCGCAGAAATTCAGCGCCTGCCCCTACATGGTCCTGCAGTAAAGTGTTTTTTCTCAGGTCCTTTCAAGGTTCAGCCCCAGCCTGCTCAAAGATGGTGCTGGTGCTGGTGTGTGTCTAGTGGAGGATAGAGCAGAGAGTTTACCTGTGTGGGGTAGGAGCTTCAACTTGCTTTGAATAGGTTGTGTTTGAACCATGGGAGCTATTTAGAAAGAGCCTAAGGAGCAAGATAATTCAAATCTAAGGCTAAAATGTCTCAGATGGTATCCAGCTACTTTGTTTTTCCTATTCACTAAAGACACACAGGGCAGGTATAGCAGCTCAGCTCCTGCTTACATGTCTGCAGTAAGTGTTCCTGTATGGAAGAGCAGAGCCAGGAAGGATTTTCTGTACTGAAGATACCGATACTACAGCAACTGTGGACATTTCAGATTTTATGCTGGTAAAAATGCTGCTTAGCCCTGCAACAGCGACAGTGCTGCTGGACCCCTTCCTTCACCCGCATTTGGAGTGACTTGTGGTTTCCTAGCTGCAGCTCATCTCTGTAGCTGGGTGCAAGCTCTCTAATGAAGGTCAGAAGTTCACCTATGTATATATAAAAATGTGGCTTTTCAGTGGCTCAGTGAGCCCTGTTCATTTCTGTTATCAGTGGTGGCTGGTTCCTGTGGCAGAGGCAGAGTCACAGCAGGATGTGTGAAGGGCCGTCCAGGATTTGTGGACCCATTCCTCCAGACCCTACACTCTTTCCAAACTATTACAAATGCCCCTTCTCAGGTGAGTCCTTGCTGCTTGTTAGGGATGTTACGCTTTTGTACTGTGACATGGCACAGCTTGTCCGTTTGATGTCCTTACTCTTTGACATCCTCAACAGTCTCCACTCACACTGGTGCAGGTGCTGCCTCATGGATGGTGATCCTAAAGGTGGTGTGTACAGCTGGTCAAAAGATAGGAAAGCATAAGTTAGAGGTGGAGAAGGGGTCTTCAGCATTGTTTGTAGGCTGTGGGTGAAGAAAACCACGAGGCCAGATAGTTCCCTGATAATCTCTTTCTCTTCCTTTCTCTGTAGCTCGAGGGAGGCTGGAAGGGAATGCTCTGAAGCTGGATTTTACCTCTGACCCTCTGGATCCAGTTCCTAACCCACACAGTGCCCGCCAGGTCCAACCAGCCCCTCACATTCGCCCCAGTGGAAGGGACTTCCTGGAGAAGGGACAGAAGGGGACGCTCAGTCTCTTACTGCAGCTTGAAGGGCTCTCCCTTGACGGGAGGCTGCCAGTCGAGAGTAAGTACTGCTGAGCTGCTGCTGGCCTGAGCTGTGTTTGGTGTCAGGGATGAAGCATCAGGGTTTTGGCTGAATTCCTCAACTCTGCTTCCTGAGGAGAGCTTGAGATTTGCAGGGCCGGTCACTCCACCTCCTGCATTTGGCCTGGCAGTGGTGTCCCCGGGCCATTGCACATGCTGGAGCCAGTGCTGCTGTGACCTTCTTGACTCCAGTCTGGCCCAGGTCTAAAATGGGAAGGGAGACTGTAAAAAAGAAGCTGTTTAATTTGTATTTGAGGAACTAGTCATGGATGAGAGGCTATTAAGAGGTGCTGGAAATAAATAAAGCTCTTCTAGTTTGCTGTTTCTGAATACAACCAGTATCTTTACAGTTAAACTTAAAAATGGATCAGGTGAAATCTTAATATATAGAGGGTGTTTAATTTGGGGAATTCCTTGTTAGCGAAGCCAGGCAGGATTTGGGAAGGCTGTATGTGTGGATACTGGGAATATCTTTGCAAAAGATGTTCCCTTCTCCAGGGAGGTCACCCAGAGTACGTTCAGAAGTCCAGGAAGGACATAAGGCTAAGCACTGGGTGTCTGATTTACTTCATGTGCTGGAATTGCCTCTAGCCCTGCCTGGTGCCAGTGTGGTGCCTGCCAGATGAACTGCTGTGCCAGAGCAGGAGAGGAGTGAAGAGAGTCTGGTTGTGTCAGCTGAGATATTCCCCATCTTGGAGAGCCCAAGGATCATTTTTGATTCAAAACCAACAAATATAATCCATAGTCTTGATTATGTCCCCTTGAATGTGGGACAACAGCTGACCCTGAAACCAGGTACAGTGCAGGTTTAAGGCTGTGCAGCTGCCATTAACCATTCAGAAACACCATGGGTGCTGAATTGGGAATTGACCTTGCTCTCAAGAGGATGCTGGTATGGCTTGTCTGGCATAGTCCCAAATGGGACAAGTGAGCCACACTCTTTCAGAACAAGGGAGTCTGTGAACACCAGTAATGTGCACAGACCCCTGCCAGTGCTCAGCTGGGCACTGTGGGATCCTCTGGCAGAAGAGGGTCAATCCTGGAGTGTGCATCTAACATGGGGAAGAATGCACAGCTTGTCTAGTCTGCAGAGGAGGGGAGAGCTTGCTCTTCTGTGGGCAGTTGGACCAGCTTTGGAGACAGACCTGTGGGCTCTGATGCCAGTGTTCCAAGAGCCTGAATCCCTGGACAGTGTCTGAGGGGTGAAGGCTGTGTCTCCCCTCGCTGTGCAGGGAAAGAGTCCAAGGATCATGGGAAGGAAAACGTAAGGCGAATAAAGGAGATTCAGAAGAAGTACAAAGAGAAGGAGCGAGCCCGAGAGCACAGCAAGCCCAAGCCTGTGAAAGCTCTCTGGAAATCCCAGAAATATGAAAACGTGGAGTCAAAGGTGAAGGCCAAACTCCAGGTCAGTACCCACTGAGCTCTTGAACTCTCTGGGCCGGGGATGCAGTTCAGCCATGAGGCTCTGTGGGACGGTGGAGATGGGGGAGTCCCAGAACCTCCGGATCTGGGGCAGCTCAGTGCTGCAGCACAGAGGGCAGATGTGACAGTGGGGCTATGTGCTGAGCGAGAAAGTGGTGTCTGGCTCCAGAGAGCAATTGCTGTAATAATCCACATCCCGTCCAGCCCAGAAGACCCCTCATGCAGGAGAAGCTGAGAGGAGGAAAATCTCATCACACCCTCTGCCTGGAGGCTCCTGCTTGGCCTCTTGGGGATATACAGGCTTCCCTTCACAGCTGTATTCCTGGGCTAGAGGTGCATCGAGCTGGCTTTTCAGCTTCCCAGTGTCTGGGGCAACACTTCTCTGGGGTTAGTGCCAAAGGGCTGTGGTATTCTGTCCCATGGATCATGGTCCTCGGAGGTAGGTCTTCAGGCTGCATCAAACCTCAGTCCAACTCTTACCACCCTGTGGCTCCACAGTGGGCTGTATGCCTCCAAATTTTTCTGTGATTGTTGTGGTGAATAACCCGTGCCGTGGGGGTGCACAGCATCTCCAGGCAATCAAAGTGGAGGTCCTGTAGATGAGCACAACCTGCAAGGTTGTGTGTACCTCCTGTCCTCTGTACACATGCTTGTGGGAGAAGGCCGTGCCTTGTTTCCTCAGGCTTTCTCAGCTGCTGCAACAAGCAGATGTCTGGCTTTGTGAAGGTTTTGGGTTACTTTTTGCTTCTTTCTGTTTCTTTCTCTGGATAATTTTTTCTCCCCTGGTGGGTTCCTGGTGTTTAAATGGTGCCTCTGTCAGAAGGCTTTGCTAAATGCACTGAAGACACTGCCTTGGTAGACTTCTACCTGTTTGTACAGAAAGTAAAGTGAAGGCCACGGGAGAGGGAAGGGAAGCTCCATCACTATCTTTGGGTGAATCTGTTGTCATCAGCCTGGATATGGGAAGCCCCTGTAGTCCAGGTGACCTCTGTATTCCATTAGCCTCTTCTTTCGTCCAGAAATAGGCACTGCAGCTACTATGGATGGGGTTGGCTCCTGCTGCATAGCAGCAAGCAGAGGAGTCTTGTGCCCACCCCCATCATAGTGACCTCCTGGGGAAGAGGCCCCAGGGCTCCCTTCCAGCTCAGCCTCACATGGGAGAAGCTCCTTGAGCAAGGGGCAGTGCAGGGTTGCTGCCTTGGCCAGTGTAGCCTTGAACTGTTAGAGCCTGGATTCCCATGAGCCTCGGGAGAGGGCTTTGTCCTGCGAGTCCCTGGTAGCCTTCACGGTCTCCATCTCTGTTCTCTTTGCAGCCAACCAGGTTGTGTGGACAGGAGTGACACAGGGAGCTGTTGCTTGTGCAGACAGCAGGTGCAAGCTGTCTCAAGCACTGACACTTACTCAAGCCTTCCCTTGGTATTCCCTTGCTGAGTTGGAGCCTCCAAGTTCCTCCTCATCTCTGCATTGCTTCACCCTGGTCTGAGGCCCTCAGGCCACCTTTTGACACTAAAACTAATTATGTGTACTGCTAACAACTGCAAAAATTGGCAAGAGGATTTCCAAGCCAGTGATTCCAAATGTTGTGTCCCTTTTTCCCGGTGACATCAACCTCCCTGAGGTCTGTGACCTTTCCACACACCGGAGCAAACCCACATGTGATTTAGGAACACAAGCCTACGCTCTCATTTGACAAATCCTCTGGGTTAGAGGAAGATTGAGATAATTTTTTCTTTTGTTCTGGGGAAGGGGAGTGGTCTCTGTGCAGGCAGTTTCTGCGTGGTGCGTTCCTTGTGCTCCAGAGAGAGGTGGCAGGAAGCCCTGGTGGTGACTCATGTAGCTTTAACTGTTACTGTGGCTCTCCTGGAGCTGGGGTGTTCCCTTTGAAGGATCTCCATCTTCTGTGGAGCTGCTGCTGCTCAGAGTTTAAGTTGAATCTGTTAGAGTGCTTCTTTTATAGGAGAAAGGCTTACAGGCTTGACTTAGCAAGCCTGAATCTGAATTTATGGGCTGCTGCAGTTTGGAGACCTTGATCAGACCCTCTCTTAACAGCAGTAATTGACTAATTCCTTCTAAGTATGCATCCGATTTCTGAACTGTGGCCTTTTGAGCTATTCCCTCAGGAGGAGGTGATCCATTAAGGATTGGATTAAGAAGGGGAAGAGGACCCTGTACTGTAACAGCTTGAGATGTGTGTAGTTTCTCAGCTTCCTTAACAGCTTTAGTAAGGCACAGGACCCCTTGTCCTCAGTCTGAGTACCACTCTTCAGTTTCTTTAAATGAGGTAGGAGAAAACAGTAGAGGCCTTGCTGGTCCTTGTGGTCTCTTTTGGAACACACCACAATAAGAAGCGTGGGGGCAAATCCCCATTCCACTCTTAATGGATCCTGTGATGCAGTGGGCTCAGTCCCTGATAGGCTTTGAGTTCATCTTTAACAGGATTAAGGGCTTCTGTAAGTTGTGGAGTCCAGTCACATTCCTTATTTTTCCAAAGCAAGGTTGTATAGTGGGCGAGCAATTACCAAAAACCCTGGTGCATGTTTTCACTAATAACCTCATGTGCCTAACAACTATTGTAATTCTGTTTTATTGCCCAGGGTTTGTCCTTCTCGGTGCTTGAGAGGGTATCATCAGGTACTGCAACAGCTCCTGCTACCCACCAGACCCCTAAGAATTTAACTTCTTGTCTGGGACCTTGTCATTCGGAGGGTGGAATGTTGAGCCCATTTTTATTCAATAGGTTCCAGGTGGCTCCAGCCCCTTGCCCCTCCTGTTCTTTATTGTCTCCACCCATTAGGATATCATCTATACATCGTATATGTGGACATCTGCTGACACCTCCACAGGACCGAGGAGTTTGGCCAAGGCACTGTAGGTAATACAGGCGGAATGTTTATACCCTTATGGGAGTTGGTTAAAAGTGTACTGCATCTCCTCCCAAGTGAAACCCAACTGGGGTTTGTCTTCTCCCTGTAGGGAAATCATAAAAACCATATCCTTAACATCTTGCATGGCCATCCAGGGGTGGACAGCAGTCTGTCCTGCTGTCACTGCAGAGGTTAGGCTCGGGACAGCAGCAGTTACCGTTGGAGTATTCTATTCAATTCCCTGGAATCAGTTGATAAACACCACTGGCCACCAGCCTCACGGACTGGCCAGACTGGAGAGTTCCAAGGGGAATGTGTATGACATGGAACATGTCTCTTCTCTAGATCTTTAATCGCTTCCAAGATGCCCCATTTGGCAGCAGATATTGAGCGGCACAGGTTGTTCTAGGCTGTGGTAGTGCAGGGGCAGTCTGTGAAAGCCTCACACAAGAAGCTTCTGCTTCTCTGCATTCCAAACTCCACACCCTGTCAAAGGGTAGATCCCATCCCTTGCCTGTTGGTATGTCAAACCCTCATCTATTTTCCTTGTGAGGGCTCAGAGCCACTTCCACAGCCGCCTCTCTCTCTTCTCACCACACAGCCAGAGTTGAGTTTGAGCTCAGGGGAATTTTTCTGTTACATCAGTTACCCCCACTGTATTTGCAGCTTTCCTTGACAGGTTAATTCCTCACTTCTCCACTTGCTGCTTAGTTAAAACCCTAATATGGGCCCTGTATCAATAAAATCCCAGACTTAGGGAATATGTCTCTGGGCTCCTTAGCAGCAGCCATTAGCAGCTATCACTAGGTGAGTGGGCAGCTGAACCCAAACCCCTAAACTTGTGGGTTTTAACCCCTGCAGGTCCTCCTGCTGAGGTGCCAAAGGGTTAAAGGCACCATTGCTGTTTGGGTGTGTGCCACCTTTGTGTCTGTCTGGGCTCCTGATTCTTCTTCCCTTTGGGGGGCTGTCAGTGCAGCCCCACTCAGGTACCAAGCAGTAATGCTCCTCACCAAAGGGCATTTCTTCCCAAGCCCTAAATGTTCTGTCTCAGGAAGGTTCAAAATCCTGGCGGGGTCCTGCCCATTGTGCTCCATGGCTGCCCGAGTTCTCTCCCTCAGAGACTGACTATTTCCAGGGTGTCTGGTGATCCTCTGAGGAGGGCTCTGAAGTGGCCATGACCTCCTGGAGCAGCCATCAGTGCAGCCCTCTCCCGTACCTTGCTTGGGTGCAGGCAGCCTTTGGCACTCCCTGCAGCAGCTTGGGCAGTGCTTTTCCTGGAGCAGGGGCAGGCTCTCCTCTCCCCCGGGCTCTACACCTCAGCCCAAGAGCCCCTTCAGGAGGTTATCGAGCAATCGCCCACCAGTCCATGACTCAGAACCACTCCTGGACCCCCAAACCTGCTCTCTTCTTCATCACTGCACAACACCCCATCTCCCCTGACACAGGCTCTCCGCTAATATTCTATTTCCATTTCTGCTCAAAAACTTCCTGTGCAATTCCCTGAGCTGAGGTCCCGACCAGGAGCCATGCACGACATCTGCCTGTCGGTTTTAATGAGAGCTCACACGTTCCTTTCCTCCAGCTCCACCATCTCTTCAAAGTTGCTCTCATCAGAACTTCCCCACATGTCCCTGTCCCCATCTTCCAGCCCCATAACCAACTGCCAAATTTGGACAACACTGGTGGGTCTTTTTGCTCGTGCCAGCATAATTTCAATTTTTTTGTTCCAATAAATGCTTTTGCTCTCTTTCTCTTTTCAATTTGTCTTCTGAACCGTCCATTTCCAAATAATTCCTTTCAAAACAGTTCTGTGCCTGCGCCAAGCCTGTGCCCAGGATGGCAACATGTGCTTTCTTCATCACCTCCCCTATCTTCACAGTGTCGTTCCATTCTCTCTGCAACTGCTCCTGGTTAAAACCACTTCTCCTTCGCGCACTGTACACCCAGGGGAGAAGGGATCATCCGTGCACCCGTCACATTTCCTCTGTAGACATCCCACTGACTATGCCACTTTAAATGTAACAGAACCAATAAATTGAGGCTAAATGACATTTATTGCTCAAACTCAATTCAAGCTCCACCAACATCAACTACAGATTCGGGATGTCACATGGATTCATCACTACACTGCTGAATCTTAAACTTTATGGCCAATGATCCAAAATGTGCAATCCCTCATCTGAAAAGGGAGGGCTCTCAACCTCGAGGAGTTCCCTTGGATGGCAACGCGACCCAAGGGGAGAGTTCCTGACTGCAGACCCACTGCTCCAAGGACGAATGACTCCAAAGGGCTCTCCAGTGGAGCTCCTTTTATACCCTTGTCCCATCTGAGCTGTGGTCAGATACGGTCATGTAGCTCCCATCGGCTCAAGACCCAACTTCCTCATTTGTCAGGGCTTTGTCAGGGCTTTGTCGGGGTGGTTGTACCTGCCATAACTTGTTTGACTTCGAACCAGCCATGCTGGGAAAAGGCACTTCTCATTAACTTACCAGAGAGATTTGGATCTCCTGGCTCCTGCTGCAACAAGACTGATCATCTTTGGAGCATGATCTGGCCAGGTAGTGCTGAGGGCATTGTACACCCTGGTTCTTAACACTAGAACTAGTCATTTGAACATCATATCCCGTGTCTGCCAAACTGCATGGGCCAGGCAACAAGGAATCTGCCTCGAGGGGCCTGCAGTTCAGCTGAGAGAGCAGCTGGGAGCTTGGCTACCTGTGAAGACCTGGAGGCTGCCCTGTACAGTTCCTGTTACTTCCAACAGCAGAACAGTTCCCTAGTTACATTTATCATAAGGTCACCCACTTGTCACAGTCAACTTTCAATTTTCAGGGTTTCTTTGCAATAAGACTGTCTGAGATAGTCCCCAGGCCTTCTGTTAGACGTCAGGTAGTGTTACTTTGTGCCAGTGCTAACCACAGCCTTTGAAAATGCTTTTCACATGCTATTCCACCGCCTCAAACCACCAGACTCCTCCACTCCCCACTCCTCTTTCTGTCTAAAGTAGCATAACCACAGATTTGGGGTGCTGAGCAGAGCAGCACTTGTGACCAGCAGCTCAGCACTCAGCTTCATGTCTACTTGGGCCATTTCAGTCAAGTTTGCTTGAATGGGCTCTGGATTTGTGGCACTGGGGTGGCTTCAGGGAGCTGAAGTTCTATACTGTTGCCAACAAGGGAGACTAGCGTGTGTCTCGACTTCAGCATGCTTATTGCATACTGCCATGTGCCCCTTTCACGGGAAGATTTCTGCTTTTTAAGGAGTTGTGATCATGGTCAGTATGGACAGTGTCCCTAGCTCTGGTAGATATCTGTGTTGGGTTATCTGATGTTGCTTTCCTTTCATGCCTACCATTTTAGTCAGTAAAAGGATTCTCCAGTCAATGCTATGTGCATATTTGATCCAAATGTCTGTTTCTGCAGAGTTTTCCCCCTTTTTTTAGCATTTCTTTACAGAGTTCAGTTGCCAGGTCTGGATTTGTTGTTGTAGGCAGTCAGTTTGGCCTTTGCTGGCTGAGTCCAGATTGTCTTCCCCCAAGAGCTCCTGCCAAGTCATGGCAGAAAGAGCGTGCTGTCATGTGCCTGCTGGAAACTTGTGGTTGAGCTTGCGGTTGACCTCCCAGACTTTGTTGGGTTGGTTTCTCTTTTCTCCAGCCTCCCTCCACTATTGGATTTTTTCTTGCCTCTCCCAGGAGAGCTCCCCACCTCCAAATCCAGAGGCTCTGAAATTCCTGAGGGCATATTCTCGCTGTGGCCCTGGGATCAAGCCGTGCAGACTGCTCTTCCCAGAGCCTGCCAGAATGAAAGCAGGAGCAGACACAGAGGATCCAGAGGCACTGGGTGTTGAAATCAAGGTGAGTTGCACACTAACTGCACCCATCCCAGGGGTTTCTGGCACTCATCCATCCCAAAGGTTTCTGGTACTTACCATTGCTCCTGCTTTGAACTCTTCATGTCTTCTTATAAAGTGTTGAGTCAGGTATGCTGTGTGAACAGGGAGATCTGTAAATACTCTTCCTGGCTGAAGGGAAGGAGCAGGGTCTTGGTCACTGGGTGTTCAAGAATTTCTAATACTGCCTCTGGCTTCATCCCTATTCATAGTTAAAGAGATCGTGAAGTCCTCTTTGAAGATCCCACTTCCTCACTGTGCCAGTGCCTGTGATCTCCAGTCTGCTCTTTGTAGGGCTTTGCAGGAGGTCTTGGGAATTTGGAGGCTGCTCTCACCTTAATCAAAGGAACTGTGGCTTCTGGATGTTAGACAAAAAATTGGGAAATGGGTGAGCTTTTTAGAAAGATGGGTTAAATGAGTAATAACAGTTGAACCTTTCAGGTGGTCTGTCTGGGAGATCCTAAACTGTTCTGTGTCTGATGTCTTCTTTCTTTGGCAAGCATGGAGTTGTCAGTCTGTTGGTTCCCAAAGGCCATGGAGGGACTTAATTTAGGACATAAACTCCTAAGGAGGAAACCCAAGAAAACCTTAAACTCAAATTCAGTGACCTTTTGCCCTGTCTTGGCCATCAGAGGAGCTGTGGTAGTGAGTCCTGTCTCTGGGAAAATGCCTCCACGGACCAGCTAAGGTCCTGCTCTGCCAGGCTTCTGGTGACGGCCCAAACAGTTTTAACTCTGACCTTCCAGCTGCCCTGATGGGCTCAGAATACACCAATAGGAGCCATGTGGACTACGCCAAGCCTGGTTCTTTCTGTCCTTCTGACTTTGAGGGCATGGGGTCAGCCTGGGGACCTTAAAAAGGCCAGTTTTAGGCTTGTCTTTTGGTGCCTGCCTTCTCAAACCATGGCCAATAGCTCCTGCCTGACTATGGCTCCACACCTGAGATGGGATGGGCTGAGGGCGCGTCTGTCCTGCTGTCCTACACCTGCAATTCAGTGTCTTGTGCAGGTGCTTCTTTGCTTTGTCCCTTGTGGGGACAGGGGCATTGTCTGTGTGCGTGTGAGCCGGGCCCTGCTGCCTCCCTCTCTCTTCTTGCAGATGCAGGTGGAGGGCAGGAGCATCGACTTCATTAAGCACAATGCCCGCAGTGCCAAGCGGGCCCTGCTGCGGCGGTCCCTGTCCGAACAGGCGCTGGCCGAGCTGCTGCAACAGAAGCACCAGGAGCAGGAGGACTACAACACCAAACAAAAGGGCCATGTCCCCCAGTAGTATGTATGCCCTCTCTGGTCCATGAGACTTTCTGTCACAAGCCCACTTTTGTTCACCACGTCCCTCAGCTTCTGCATAGAATGGGGGCTGAGGACAGAGGTATTCCTGCCATCTGCAAGCAGTGGGATTTACTGTGGCCTGGAGAATAAAAGCAATCTCTCCTGGTTTCTTCACAAGCACCCTCTGGCCAGTGTGACTGGGCTCAGAAAGAATTTTGTCTCCTCCTCCCTGGGTTGCTGTTGTCTGATGGTGCTGACATGGGGATGCTCTGTGCTCTGAGAAGTGTCCTCCTACCCCCTGTAAGCCTTGCACCACATGAGGTAGCTTCAATATTACAAGGTCTGGTTTTGGAGAGGCAAACACTTTACTCTGCCTCACAGTGTTCAGCCCTGGACCCAGCGTCTGAGGAACATCCAACTAGTGACTTGCCTGTTGGGGTTCTGAGTGGAAAACTGTTCCTGGTGACCCTGTCCTAGGACTGACCATGGTGTCAGTCCTTCGGCTCCATGCTGTGCCTGCTGTTCTCTGCCAGCATCCCTGGCTGTGAGCCGCTTTGTCCAGCTGCATTCTGTCACTGGCCTGCAGATGGTTTTGAGAGGACTCAGTGGCCTGGGCTAGAAGCAAGGAGCAGAAGCCCTTGTCTCCAAAGAGCTTGTTTCGGCCTCAGTGCATCTCTTCCAGCAGTCGTTCAGTGCATGTGGAGCATGTTTGCTGGTCCATGCATGTGGGCTAAGCCTGGGTGTACTCCTTCACAGCAGGAGCATGTGCCGGCAGCATGGGTCTCTGTGGTCCTCAGGCCCGGACATGGAGCAGGGTTTGAAGGGCTCGATTCCTGGCCTCTGCCTGCTTCCCTGGGCACCCCCTCCTGCCAGATGTGCTGACACGTGCCTCCTTTGCCTTGTGTTTGCCTTGCCAGCCTGCTGGAGAGGAAGGAGCTGTGGCGCAGAGAGATGGAGGAGCAGCTGCGAAACCTGCCAGATCCCAACATGCCACCTGGTCATACCATGATGCCGGAGGACCAGCGGCTGGAGACCCTCAGCAGTCTGAAGCAGAGTAAGAGGAAAAAAAACACGGATTCCAGCTCAGAAAAATGGGTGATTCTAGCCAGGATTTGGGAGATGAGTTCTGGGACACAAATTCCTGCCACTTGGAGTTATCTGGAATAAGGCATGTAGCTGGGATGTGAGCTGCATGTGTGGAAAGAGCAATTTCCTTCAGGTTGGTGAGCTTGCAAGTTACAGGATTGGCTCTGTGGACCAGGCTTGTCCAACAGACCTGATGTTAAGGTTACTATTGCTCTTAATATGATAGAAAGATTTTGGTTGGAAAGGACCTTCAGAGGTCTGTATTCCAGCCCTTGGTTCTTCAAAGCTGGCGCAGGTCACTCAGGTCCTCATCCAGCAGAGCTTTCAATGGAAGGATGGGTATTCTAAGTCCTTCTTCCAGTGCTGCCATCATTTTCGTGGCTGAGGTTGAGGTCATGGGAAAAGGACAGATTTCTTTGCTCTTCCACTTACACAACTTGTTTGGTTTGGTTTTGTGTTTTGCAGGCCAGGAGCAGCTGGTAAAGGACCTGGTGATGCTGCCAGTGAGGGCAGACACCCTCAGCATGCAGAAGAGGCGGGTGGAGCTGGAGAGGAAGCTCTCCCAGATAGAAGAGGCCATCAAAATTTTCTCAAGGCCCAAGGTCTTCATCAAGCTGGACTCTTGAGCTGGGGTAGGGTTAGGGCCCATGCAGGTGCCGATGCAGTGTCCAGTGTGCAGCCAGCTTCTCTTGCTCATGCTCCAGTGCTGTGTCTGTCCACGGGAAAGGGAGGGAGAAGTCCTAATATACTCTCTGTGGTCTGGAGAACAGTTGTCTCTGTGTTGCTTGACTTCTCAGAGATCAGTTCTCTGCTCTGGATCCATGGCATCACCTCTTATTTTCCCATTTTTCCCACTTCTAGGAACTGGTAGGAGGTCTCCCATGCAGCTGCCTGTGGTGTTCTTTGTCCCCCTCTCTCTCCTGAGCTCACCCATGGACCTGGCTCATTCTGGGCACCTGCAGAGTTGCCTGCATGAAACCCTTGTGCTGTTGGTCTGCCACGTGTGCCCTGGTCCTGAGCACTGCCCCATCCTGCTCACACAGCTCGGGGACCATGAAGAGGCACAGAGCTTCAGTCCTGTGCCCAGGGAAGAGCTGGGCTGGCTGCAGGGGGGCCTGGCAGGATGTCTGGAGAAGCCTTTGTTGTGTGGGGGGCGGGATGTGCTTCCATTAAGCACATCGTTTCCCTCTTCAGTGTGTGTGCAGCTCCCGGTGGGCTCAGCAGGGCCTGAGGAGTGCTGGTATAATGGCAGAAACCAGCAGCACTCAACAGCAACCCTGTAGCGCAGGCAGGGGGAGAGCCGTGGGTCCTGGTCCCACTTCTGCAGAGGCCCAGGGTGGCCAGGGAAGTTAGGTTTCACAGGGCTGGGGTGCTGGGACATGGTGGTGGACTCGAGTGGAGGGTGAGCGAAGTCCTGGTAGGTCTCAGTCTACAGCCTGACAGGACAAGGCTGGGCAAATGCCATTGCAGGAGGTGAGCTCATGGCCTCCTTACCTTCAGAGGCTGCACAGACCTTTGCAGGGATCCTGCTAAGTGAAGCGTAGACAGACTTGATCGAAAAAGGGATATCTGGAGGGCTTGGTCCACAGCTGGGTCAGCTCCACAGCTGGGGGCCTTGTCCAGCTGAGTTAGCAACATCTCCAAGGACGGGGTTGCCACCACCACTTCACTGGGGCTGTCTCCAGGCGGTGCCACCCCCAGGGAAACCCTTTTATCCTCTGAAGTCCCATCAGAATGTCCCATCAGAATGTCCCTCATTGCAGCTTGTGCCTGTTGCTCCATCTCTTTCCCTGCAACGGCTGCCCCAAGCAGGGGTTTGATCCAACCCAGGCAGGCTTTTTGGGGTGGGGATGTTGCAGAGCAGGGTCCAGCCCTGCCCGCGGCACCCTGAGGGACATTGCGCTGCCCTGGGACGTCAGGGGCTGACACTGCTGCCAAGGGACGAGGAAGCTTTTAGTGCAGGAGGAGGTGAAGATGCCAACTGAGAATCACCCCCAGTCCTCTGGGGCCACCCTCGAGGCAAACGCTGCAGCCAGGCTGAGCCGGCTGGATGAGGATGGTGCTGGGTGCTGTGGGCACCAGCCCCTGGCACCTCCCTGCCCATAGCAAGTCTGGACTAACCAGCCCTGCTGCCTGCTCTGCTCTGCTGCTCTGCTGCCTGCTCTGCTGCTCTGTTGCCTGCTCTGCTGCTCTGTGCCTGCTCCGCTGCTCTGCTGCCTGCTCGGCTGCCTGCTCTGCTGTCCGCTCTGCTGCCTGCTCTGCTGACGCTCTCCCAGAGTGTCACCTAGCTCAGGAGCCCTGGAGCTGCAAACCCTGCCTGCCACAGGTTTCTCACGGACAGTGAAAACCTGAACATTTGGTGCTGTCCCCTTAGACCCTGAGAGCTGTGGGTCCTTCTCCTCCTTGCCCAGCCCCACCACAGGCCCTTGGCAGCAGTGCTGGTGAAGGGACACTATTTGTGGGGCTAGGAGAGCTGGTGTGGGCCCTTGGCACTAAACCACCCCTGCGAGGTTTTGGCTGCGCTGGGGCCTCGGGACAGGAGCTGTGTGGGGTTTGGAGTTTGGTTCTCAGGGTTCAGCAAAAGCAACAGGACACAATTCCCCTTCCCTGTGGAGGGGACCGGCCATAGGGCACACTCATGCCTGTGCCCAGCATTGCCCCCAGAGCCAGGCCAAGGCACTTGGTGCTGGTGCTGAAGGACAATGCTGCAGAAGATGTGGTGATGGGGTGAAGGACCACAGATGGTGGCCAGCCATATGGCCAGGCCTGTCCCCACCAGGACAGGAGGAGGAGAAGCTCCTCCCGTGGGTCCGTGGGGACTCAGCAGCACCTCTCTGCTGGTGTGTTCCTACATCCCTCCCTGCGGGCAGGGAGGTGCTGGTCTGAGGCTGGGCCAGGCCAGCAGCAAAGCAAAGGCCAAAGCCACCATCAGCCCAGCACTTTGGTGCTGGGAGAGGGATGGAGGGCACTGGGAGCCCCAGGTGAGCAGTACAGTGACTACAGTACGGTACCGTGAGAAGGCAGCACAGTCCTCCTGGGCTTGGGGCTGGAGGAGGAGGATGGAGCTGTGCCACCCAGCAGCGTTTACTGAGGCTGAGTGACAGCCATGGTGCTGGTGCCAGCCTAGGAGCCACCTGGCTCCTGTGGATGTGATCAGGGTGTCTGCTGTGAGGTGAGAGCCCTGCAGTGGAGACAAAGTGGGAACTGGGGGGCCAGGCCAGGCTCATTGTGTCAGGACAACACGCCAGGCTTACTGCCCAGAACAGCCTGGACACGTGCCATGGGACACGGATGTGCAGGAGGAGGATGTGCTCCAGTGTCCTTCCAGATTCTCCACAATGGACCTCTTTGGGGTCACCCGGCGCAGCAGCAAAGCCACAGCCCCAGGGCTGGAGTCCCACAACCACTGTCACCTCCTCCCAGGGAGCCTGTGGAGCTAATCATGGGGTTCATGCTGGTCCACGATGGGATGGGCCACAGCATGGGATGAGGTGATAGGGCTGGTGGGGGATGCGCCTGACCCATCCCATGGCATTGGGGCTGTTTGCTGTCCTGGAGGGGGCTGTGACCTGTTGGGGTCCAGCCCCTGCAGTGACATGAACCAGGGACCAGCAAGGTGCTTTCTAGAAAAGGTTTTACTGTCCATTGCAATATATTAATTGATGATGCATATTTTGATAAAACACTTTAAAAACCCCCACTTGCTGGGACGCAGGGGGTGGGAGGCCGGGAGGCTCAGAGGAACAGTGCCCAGCGGCAGCAGGGCTCCTCGGGACACGGGCAGCAGGCAGCCCCACTACACCCCTGCCCACTGGCCCCATCATTGCCCCAGGGCCCACCACCAGCCTGGCTGTGTGGAAACCTGGCTGGTCACCAAGGGTGGCACGGGACTCTGTGGTGGCTGCCGAGGGTGGCACAGGACCCTGTGGCTATAGGGTGAGGAGGGTGCCATCCTCCTGCCCACTGCCCCGGCCAGGGCTGTCATCGTGGCTGCCAAGGGACTGGAGGGAGCCCTGGGAGCTGTGTGGGGATGGGCTTTGCTGGAGGGGTTGGTCCACAGGGCCCCCGTTGGGGCAGCCTTCGGGGATGTAGTGGGGCACACTGTCACTCTCGATGACCAGGTCGCCCTCTTCATCGCTCTCGGCCGTGCTGTAGTTGCTCAGGTACTGTGAGGCCGGGCTGGGGATCTGCTGGCTGGGGGTGCTGTCCGTGGACATGCCTGAGCTGCCCGAGGCCTTGCTGCTGCGGATGACGTTGTTGCGCTGGTTGGCCGGCTTGACGGTGATGATGAGGTTGTGGCTGTTGGCCACCATCATGTCTGTCACCTGGTCCAGAGACTTGCCGGCCACGTCGATGCCATTGACCTCCAGGATCTCATCGCTCACGGCCAGCAGCCCCGTGCTCTCGGCCAAGCCGCCCTTCACCAGGCGGGAGATGAAGATCCCGGGCACCTTCTCAACGCCATGCGAGGCCACTCGCACGCTGACGCCGTCACGGATGTAGAAGCCCAGCGGCTTGTCAGAGCCGTGCTTGTGGAGCCGCACGCGACGGTGGGTCTCGGGCAGGATGTCCACGTCGATGATGGAGGAGATCTGTCGGAAGTCCTGGGGCATGCCGATGAGGAGGTGGGTCTTGGTCCGATAGTGTGCAGGGCGCAGCAGCCCCTTCTTCTTTCGCTGCAAGGAGTTTGAGGCGAAGACACCAGCATCAGACTCTGCTGTAGGGAGCAAAGAGGACACAGGTCAGGCACTGCAGCTGCCCAGGGATGCAGCCACATGAACCGTGTGTTGGGGAAGCCGGCAGGAGAAATTCCCTGCTCACGGGTTTCACCGGCTTTTCCTCCCCAGAGCATCACCCTGGCTTTCCCTGCAGCCTGTCTCTGCTGGGCTCATCTCCTGGGATTACCCAGTGTACACAAGGCCAGGATTAGAGGGATCTAAGCGGTGATTCAGCCTTAATCACACTTTAAGCCAAACTCTGCAGCTTAACACTAGAGCTGTCAGCCCTGCTTGCCCAGGAGCCATGGCCATGCCCCACTTTGGGTTTGCAGGGGAGGGAAGCCCCCCACATGAGGGGCTGCTGTGGTGGCAGCTCCCTGAGATGAAATCCAGTCCCTGAGACAGCACCAGAGTTCCTTGTCCTCTCTGGAGAAGGGCCATCACTGGCATGCAATGGGGATGGCTGCAGCTGCATCCTGCAGAGCCCTGCCATCCCCAAGGATGGAGAATCCCCCACTCCTGGAGACCCATTCCAGGGACTCCTGAACATTCCAAACTGTGATTTGTCCCACTGCATCTTACTCTACCATCTGGCACCACCACACAGGGTTTGACTCTATCCTCCTCCAGTCTGCCCTGGGGCTGTTCCGTAGGGCCCAGCTTCATCATGTCGCCTCCTCAGCCGCACCCAGCAGGTGCTGGGGAGCATCCCCTGGGCCTTCTCTGGTTTCACCCCATCCCTTTCCATGTGGGAGCTCAGATCTGGATGCTTCATTGCTGGCATGTCCCCCATGATGCCCCCCCACCAGCATGCGGACCCTGCTCTAGCCACAGGGAGCTGGGGATGCTCCCAAGCACAGGGGATGTGGGGTTTCTCCAGAGCCAAGCAGCCTGCCAGGGCTCCTGGGTTATAAATATCTCCCTGCACACACAGCCTGGCATATTTTTAGCTCGGGAAGGGAGGTGGAGGCTTTCCCACAGCTATTCCAGCGCTCAGCTCCTCTCTGCGGGGCGCAGGGCGGCTGGGCCAGGCAGGGCCAGCACGCCAGCGACGAGCCCTTCAGCAGGTCTGGTGGTGTGCCGGACTTTCCCCTGCCCTTCCCGTGAGCCCAGCCCAGCCGAGGAGGGCCAGCGCCATGTCCCCAGCCAGGCTGCCCCTCAGGTACCCAGCAGAGTGACAGCATGGAGAGGAGCCAAGCTGCAGCCTTTGGTTTTTACCTCCCTCCAGCAGTCCTGGCTGCCCCGAGCCCACCGGCGGGTGCACACCTACATGTACATGCATGTGCATGGCTGTGAGAGTGGCT
This sequence comes from Strigops habroptila, assembly GCF_004027225.2. Taxonomy (NCBI): domain Eukaryota; kingdom Metazoa; phylum Chordata; class Aves; order Psittaciformes; family Psittacidae; genus Strigops; species Strigops habroptila. The sequence goes on from NC_044302.2 coordinate 22,177,522, forward strand.
CCACAGCCGCATTCGTCACCGACCCAGACTGGTTCAATGACAGCCAGCCTTGGGATGACCTGGATCCATTTTAAATCAGCTGTGACTCACAGGGCTTGCTCCTGGCCTCTCCACACACCTCCCCTGGTGCTGCCAGCCCCGTGGCCGCTGTCCCGCAGGCATGGCCAGTGCTGGGTTGTGCCGGTGCTGCCTCCTCACCTTCCTCATCACACTGTGCATGGTGCCAGGGCTGTGGCTGCCTGCTGGCCACATCATGCCACTTTGGCACTGTCACCCACAGGCTTTCCCAACAGCAGATGAGGTGGCTCTGGGAGCAGAAGCAACGCTCCCACGGCAACTCTGGCACACCCAGCCCCGTGCTGGCTCCCCATGCCGCAGCCTGGGTCCAGGAACTGGCCACGGTTCAGTGCCTGGATTGCTGCTGCCGGCCCCCATAGTATGTGGCCCCAGAGGAAATGTGTCCAGGGCATTCCACAACACCTTGGCACAAGAGCCCAGGAACACTGGCACACCAGCATCACCCCTTATCCAGGGCCTTTGTAACATAGCTTACTAACAGGAGCTGGAAACACGGAGTCATTCTGGACACCATGCTGGGAAAACGGCGGCTTTGAGAGCAGGCTTTAGCTCTGTGCGCTGTTGCTTGATGGTGCTACTCAAGAAAAAACCTCAGTGCTAGTAAACCAAGTGGAAGGGGACAGGCTTGTCTCCCTAGCAAAGGTGAGATGCAGCTGGGGTGTTTGTCACTGGAAGGTTTTCACCCTGCCATCACAGTGATTTCAGGCTCCTGTGGAAGGAAGCTGCTCTCTGGAAACACACCACTAAGGTCAGAGTGAGCTCCTGGGCTGCCAGGGAGGAGATGAGCCTCCTCCCACCCCAAAACCTTAGTAGAAACCAGCACCCCGAGAACTCTGCCAAAGTGATAGCTGCCGCTGCCTTGGGGCACGGAGCTGGATGGGGCTCCCAGTGTGGCGCTCACAGGGAGCAACATGGTGTTTTCCAGGAGCCTGGCTGGAAAATACGACTTCAAAGGGGTGAATGGCAAGGATTTGCCTCTGCTCATCGGGTCGCATGGAGCTGGGCTGGGGCAGGTGCCCCTTGGCATTGGGATGGACTGGAGGAGAGCCCACATGGGTGCCACAGCCCACTGGGGCTCTGGGAGCCTCCTGGTGCCACCACCTCCTGGTGCCACAGTGGCAGCTAGAGGGTATGTGATCAGCCACCTCTGCTGCAGCGCAGATGTGTAAGCAGCAGTACTGTGGCTCATGTCTCTCAATGGGGAGGACAGATCTGTTGCCTGTCTGCCAGTCCTGCTTACCCTTCTTTTGGATGATGACCCTGAGGAGGGGGTTGGCAGAGGATAGGGCTTTGTGGTAGTTGTCATCGTTGTTGATGGGCAGGAGGTCGCCGTGGATGTCCGTGTAGCCCAGGAGCACGTCCACCCGTGGGATCTGGTGCACTGTCTGCAGCAGGTGGTAGAAGTCCTGGAAGCTGCCCGTGCCGGAGCGCTTCATGGCGAAGCGGCGAAATTCGGCGTCAAACTGCAGAGAAGGAGGAGGAGGAAGAAGGTGAGACTGGGCAGGGCTGGCTCCAGCCAGCAGGACCTATGCAGGCAGAGCACAGCGCAGAGCTGCCCCAGTGCAGGCAGAGCCAGGCATGGGCAGCTCCAGAGCCCAAGCAGTACCAAGGCAGCGCACCCGTCAGTCAGAGCTTGTCCCAAAAGCAAGATAAAAGGAGTGCAGCCTTTTTCCTGCCCGGACAGACAAGTGACAGCATGGAGACGTATCCGGGTAGCAGAGGAAGGACCCTCCGGCTGTGCCACCAGCCACAGAGCTGCCAGGAGGCCCTTCCCTGCGACACGGGCGCTGCTGCAGCACCTGGTGAGCAACAGCGTTAGTTATTGCCTCCCTCAGTCACGACGAAGGAGAAGCCAATTAAGAAGAGACTGAGGAGCACCGCGATGCTCCCGCTGCCCAAAGGGGGTCCCAGCCCCGCAGCTGGAGCACCCCAGGCACAGCTGGCCGAGAGTGCACAGGGGGATCCACACATCTGGGTGAGCACAGAGCTGGGTGGGTGGGCACAAGTGGGTGAGGGAGCACATCTGGGCAAGAGTGTGCCAGCTGAGCACATATTTGGTTGTGCAGGCCCATCTTGGGGGGATCCACACCTAGGCGAGCATGTGCACAGCGTGGGGGTCATCCTGTGCTGGGGGTGCACATCTGGGTGCTGGCACAGCGCTGGCAGCTGGGTGAGAGCACATCTGGGCAAGGCGTACACACAGCACTCCCGCACCCGGGGGGGCCGCCCTGCATACCGGTGCTGCCAGCACCGCACTCCGGAGCGGGTGCACATCTGCCGAGCGCTCCCCGGCGGCGCTTACACGGCCGGTACCAGCTGCGCCGAGCGGGGCCGAGCCCGCGGTGTGGGACGCTGCGGCCGCCGCGCTAGGCAAGGCTCGGGGAGGCCCCGGGCAGCGCTGCCGCAGCGCAGGGGAGCGGAGCGAAAGGGAGCGGAACGGAAAGCCCGTACGGCCCGGCTCCCGCGCCGCTCCCCGGTGCGCGGTGCCGCCCCACGTGTGCTGGCCGGCGCGGAGGCGACGCGGCCGAGTCGTGACCGGGCGGCTCCGGCCCCGGAGCGGCCCCGACCCGGCGGTCCCTACCTTGCTCTTGACCTCGATGACGGGCTCGGCGGAGCGCGCCGGCGTGCGGTGGTGCTTGGCCATGCTGCGGGCCGGGCCCCGCGCCGCCGCCAGCGCCGCTCCCGCGGCCACCGGGGATTTTCACCGGCCATGACGTCACCAGGCAGCAGGTCGGGCGCGCCGCGCCATTGGCCCAGGCGGGACGGGGGGCGTGGTAGGAGGGTTGCTGACAACGTCGCCGTGGCAACGGGGGCGGGGCCACAGGGCGGCAGCGCCCCCTCCTCCTCTCTGCTCGCCCCCCCGCTCCCGGGACCCTCATTAGCGGCACAATTAAACCCACCGCGGGGGCGCCCGCCCCGCTCCGGGGCCGCTGCGCTCCGACACGCGGCAGCATCCCCGCTGCGCCCCGCTGGTATCACCGGCGGGAGCCCCGGCTCCGCCCGGCGCGACTCTGCGCAACCCGAGCCATGGGCGCGATGCCGAGGGCCAGTGGTATGAGGTTTCCAGCCCTGGGCTCCACGTTCCGGCTGGATTCACCCCCTGTCCGCAGGAAGGTTTTGTTACCGGTCCAGAGGGATTTGTTATTTCGGGACGAGCTGCTTTACGGAGTGGTTGGGTGGGAGTGATCTGATGGAGAATCTGCAGAGGGATCTGGACAGGCTGGATCGATGGGCCGAGGCCAATGGGATGAGGTTCAACAAGACAAAATGCTGGGTCCTGCACTTGGGTCCCCACAACCCTGCACAATGCTCCAGGCTTGGGGAAGACCAGCTGCAAAGCTGCTCATGGAAAAGGACCCGGGGGTGCTGATTGACAGAGCTGAACATGAGCAGCTTGTGCCCAGGAGGCCAAGGCGGCCAAAAGCATCCTGGGCTGTGTCAGCACCAGTGTGGGCAGCAGGGCCAGGGCGGTGATCATCCCCCTGTACTGGGCACTGGTGAGGCCACACCTCGAATCCTGTGTTTGCTTCTGGGCCCCTCACTGCAAGAGAGACATTGAGGTGCTGGAGCAGGGCCAGAGAAGGGCAACGGAGCTGGTGAAGGGCCTGGAGCACAAGTGTGATGAGGAACGGCTGAGGGACCTGAGAGGTTTAGTCTGGAGAAGAGAAGGCGCAGGGGGGATCTTATTGCTCTCTACAACTGCCTGGCAGGAGGATGGAGGCAGGAGGTGGCTGGTCTCTCCTCTCAAGGAACAAGGGATAGGACAAGAGGAAACAGCCTCAAGCTGTGCCAGGTAAGGTTTAGACTGGAGATTAGGGATGATTTCTTCCCAAAAAGGGTGTTCAGGCATTGGAACAGGCTGCCCAGGGCAGTGGTGGAGTCACCGTCCCTGGAAGTGTTCACAAACCGTGTAGATGAGGCCCTTAGTGACATGGTTCAGTGGTGGCCTTGGTAGTGCTGAGGTAATGGTTGGACTTGATGATCTTGAAGGTCTTTTCCAACCTGATTGATTTTATGATTTTACGGCATCTGTGTGTCAAGAATTCACTGGGTGTACAGCAAAGCACTCATGTCACTGTACCATTGCAGGGCCGGGACATGCTCATCTCCTCGTGCTGCCTGTGTGCCCATGAGTGGTGCCCTCAGGATGTGTCTCTGGTGGAACTGGCTCTGTGCAGGCACAGCAGTGCTCCAGGACATGTAGTCGTTCCCTCCATGGTGCAGCTCTGCCTGTGCAATGCTGGAGTGTGCTGCCAGCACCAGGGTCACCAGCCAAGGCTAAAGTCCTGCTCACGGGCTCTGAGGCAGCTGCCATGGCAGCTGCCGGGGCATGACGACAGCACCACGAAACCTACCATGAACCTACGAAGGTCAGTGCTTCCTGCTGAACAAACACACTGGTCTGAATCCTGAGAACCAGCCCAGCTTCTCTGGATCACACCGTTCTCTAATCCTTGCCCTATCCTGGCCTGCGGAGTAACCTTTGTCCAGCACAAAATTGCATCAGCCACGACACCATCAGCGCCCCAGTCCCATGGAGCCAGCCTGTGGGTCCTGCAGGGGAACAGAGGGAGCCTGGCAGGCTGTGAGACCGAGGGACACCCCCTTGCGTACCCCCAGATCCCCCACTGGCTGCTCCTGTGGTGACAGCAAGCTTGGCGCACACAGAGCTGTGAACTCATCAAGCAATCCTTCCCACCCCCCGGGGTTTTGCTTTCTTTTCATGTTGAGGTCAGAGATAACCCTCACTCAGACCAGGGTTAATTATCTGTGCAGCCACCAGTGACAAAAGGAGCTTTCAGCCCTTCGTCTCTAGTTTTGGTAAGTGGGAGTTAATTGTTCAGCAGGCCACTGGGGTGACTTGCTGGTCACACATTCTGTTTTGCACCGTGTCCCCGAATTGAGACCTAAGCTAAGCAGATGTTATCGGGGCAGGTATTTGTTTTGCCTTAGTACCAGGAGCTGTGAATCAGCTTCTGGGATGGCAGCATGTGCTACCAAATGTCCAGACATGTCCACCAACTTCATGTCCACCAGCTCTAGGCTGCTGTGGGCTCTCTGGGGGCCTCTATACCCTGACTTGGAGGGGACCTCGCAAGGTCTGGCACTCAGGTTGGTGGGCACCTCAGGAAGTCTCTTCTCCACCTCCTGCTGAAAGCTGGGTCAGTGCTGGGGTTGTCCAGCATGTTCCCATCAGCAGGCAGTTTCCCCATTGTTTTTCTGAGCAATGCAGTGGGCAGCCTGGGCGAGCTCTGTCCCTCTTGACCATGACAGGGAGGAAAAGCAGAGGAGTTGGAGCTGGAGGCAGGATCAGTGCTGCAACTACATCTGCTCACCTGGTCCACAGGCACAGGGAGTCCCAGCAAAACACACACTTCAAGCCGGAGAACTTGATTTGGCACCAGCATCTCCACAGCTTTACACTGCACCTGCCTCCCTCTGGGCACTCCAAGTAAAGGCTGCACCTGAGCAAGCAGCAAATAAAGTCGCCTTGACCTTAGGGTGGACACTGGCAGAGGCAGCCTTGGGCACTGCATTGTTCTTTCCAGCTTCCATTGCCATCAGGAGCTGCAGGACATGGATCAGGGTCCCTGACACAGTGTCTACTTGGTGTGATGGGGCCGGAGAGCTGAGAGGGAGTTGAGGCCAGCCGCGGTGCTCACTGTGGGGAGGGATGCTGCGCAGCATCTCCAACCCTGTAAGGATGTATCCTGGCAGCTGTGGAGGGTTGTGGAGCAGATGTTGTCTCAGCTCATGTCTTTGTAGCTCTTCCCCAGGAAGCAGTGAGGTGATGCATTCCCGCGGTGGAGTGTCTTTTCTGGTTGCAAGATCTGGTCTTGGCTGCAAACTCATCCATGCCTCTGGGCAACAGGTCTGGCTGCCAAGGAATACTGAGCAGCTGATGAACACGCAGAGTAAATACATGGTGCTGTCAGATAAAACCGACTTCTCACATTCCTACGATACTGTTTTAAAGTACGCTAAAACCCCCTCCTGGTGCATCAGGATCATTACCACCGTTTTTCCCGGTGCTGGATCACATCTCAAAGGAAGATGGGTGTGGAGAGGAGGGCTCAGAAGCTGCTGTTTTACATTTTCGTGTTTCATTTGGTGCGGTTTTTTTTGACAGTGATATTTTTCTGAATTGCCACCCTTCCGTAACCCCCCTGCACACTCCTTTTGCACCACACAGAAGCATGGCATGTCCTGTCCCACAAATTCAGCAACAAACCTGTTGAGGTAGCTACAGAGATCTGGTAAAACAACCATTGGAAAACTGACGTTTCACCAGGGCCAGGCTGTGGATCTGGCATGCACGGAGCCCCACAGGGAGCTGCAGGAGAAGGGGAGAGGAAAGAGTGAAGCCAGGGATCCCTAAAACTGGCACTGCTGCCAAAGCTGATGTGCGGTGCAATCATAGAATCAACCAGGTGGGAAAGACCTTCAAGATCATCAAGTCGAATTGTTCCCCAGCACTACCAAGGCCACCACTGAACCATGTCACTAAGGGCCTCATCTACACGGTTTGTGAACACTTCCAGGGACGGTGACTCCACCACTGCCCTGGGCAGCCTGTTCCAATGCCTGAACACCCTTTTTGGGAAGAAATCGTCCCTAATCTCCAGTCTAAACCTTACCTGGCACAGCTTGAGGCTGTTTCCTCTTGTCCTATCCCTTGTTCCTTGAGAGGAGAGACCAGCCACCTCCTGCCTCCATCCTCCTGCCAGGCAGTTGTAGAGAGCAATAAGATCCCCCCTGCGCCTTCTCTTCTCCAGACTAAACCTCTCAGGTCCCTCAGCCGTTCCTCATCACACTTGTGCTCCAGGCCCTTCACCAGCTCCGTTGCCCTTCTCTGGCCCTGCTCCAGCACCTCAATGTCTCTCTTGCAGTGAGGGGCCCAGAAGCAAACACAGGATTCGAGGTGTGGCCTCACCAGTGCCCAGTACAGGGGGATGATCACCGCCCTGGCCCTGCTGCCCACACTATTGCTGATACAGGCCAAGATGCTGGTGGCCTTCTTGGCTTCCTGGGCACAAGCTGCTCATGTTCAGCTCTGTCAATCAGCGCCCCCAGGTCCTTTTCCATGAGCAGCTTTGCAGCTGGTCTTCCCCAAGCCTGGAGCATTGTGCAGGGTTGTGGAGACCCAAGTCAGGACCTGGCACTTTGGAGCTCTTGCCTGAGCAGAGGACCAGGAGATCGCAGCGAAGGAGCCCGCCGCGGAGCCTCACGGGCTGTGGGGACCTGAGGTAACCTTCCTGCGCTGCCGGCGACAGACGCAGGTTTCGGCGGGCCTGCGGGGTGGGTGTCTGCAGGGTTAGACGCGCCCGCTCGGAGCCGAGGCCGGGCGCGGTGCTGCGGGCGGAGGTGGGCTCGGCTCCCCCAGGCCCAGAGAGGCCCCAGGCCGGGATCGCGGTTGCCATGGTGACGCCGCGCCGAGCTTGGAGTCCCCGCCCCTCACCGGTCGCAGTCCAATCAGCTCCTCCGTCTCCCGCCACCGCCCTCTCCCGCTGACCTCCGTCCCATTGGCCCACGTAGTAGTCCCTCTCCCCCGCTCCAGTCGCGGCCAATCAGCTGCAGCCACCGCGGCCCTGCGGCAGGGCGGGACGCGTCGCGCGCCTATAAAAGGCTGGGCCGGTGGCGGGTGCGGCCACAGCGACGTTCTACCGTCATGGGGGAGCTTCTGTTGCTGCTCGTCCGCAGCCCTACGCAGCGACACCCGGACCTGCGCCTCCGGGTCGAGCCCGCCTGGACCGTGCGCCGCCTCAAGACCGAGCTGCGCCGCCTCGTTCCCGGGGCACCGGTGAGTGCGCGGCGCCGCTTCCCCTCCCCGCTCCTTCCTCTCACCCTGCTGCGCGAGCCCCTTCCCGCCGCACAGGCGCTGTGGGGAGCGGGGCCGCGTCCCTGCGGGGCGCTCTCGTCGCCTCCCCTCTTCACCCGGCCGAGCCCTGACCGCTCGCCCCCCTTCCCCCGAAGTGTCCCGCACGCAGTTGCATCAGCTGTCCCCCCTCCCCTCCCCCTCGCGCGGAGGGTGTTGGGGGCTGGACTCGGGTTCCGGTTCGGCCGCTGTTAAACATTAACGGTTGTCCCGGGGCCGCGGCCGGGGAGCAGTGTGCGGGTGGCACCCAGCTGCCTTGGCGCCTTCCTTTGCAAGCTCTTCACCCCTCCAAGGGCAGGCGGCCCGGTCAGTTCTCAGCTGGGGTTCTAGACATGAGAATGCAGAAGCCCGAGTTCCTTGTGGGCCGGCACCATAGGAGCCCAGCTCCACGGCGCCCCACAGGCGGTGTCTCGGCAGGAGGACGTGCTTTTTGCTTTGCTTTCCCGAAGAGATTGCCCAGGAGCAAGGCTCAGTGTGTGCTTTCACCCACTGCTGGGCTGCGGTGGGAAGGATGCAGGGGTTTATCTTTGTCTGCTGGGATTCATCTGATGGGGTGTAACACATCGATTTGACACCACCACCTCCAGTGCTGGTCAGATTAGATTGTACTTCACACCTCTCTTTTAAGCAACATAAATGTTTTTGGCACTCTAAGGGAGGTGGCATGTAACTGAGTTCTTTGCTAAAGGAGTACTTTATAGCCTCCTGCTGACTTAGACCTCAGTGTTGGTAAATCGTGCACTTCAGTGTTGACTTGTTTTCATCAGCTGAATTTCCATGTGCACAATGCACCTTAGTGTGTAGGGTGCTTCCAGCTGCATTCTTCTGTCCATCTGGCTGCAAGTTGTCAGTTAATGCTCACATGTGCTTGGCAGAGCAAGTCATACTGTTCTTTGTTTTCTTTCTTCAAAGCCTGAAGAGGACCAAAAACTGATTTATGCTGGGAAGCTACTGCTGGATCATCATTATCTGAGAGAGTTGCTGCCAAAGGTGTGTATATATATAAAAAAACCTTTTATGTGCTGAAATACATCAGGAAAGTGATTGCTTTTTGAACATGTCTCCCCTTTCATTTTTAGCACGGGGAGTTGCATGCTCTTCATCTGGTGTACAAATTCAGGACTCCTGCACATGTGCAAGAATCTGATGCAGAGGTACTTACACTAAGTGAACCTACTACTCTGAATCTTGGGCTTGCGACTAAAAATGGGAAGTGCTGAACAGCTACTCTAAAGTTCACTGGTGCTGCAGTCTCTGTAATGGCAGTATTACTTTGTGATAATTTGATAAGGAATGTGAGAATGTATTTGGATTAGCCAAGTAAGAAAAATTGACTCTACAGTTCATCAGTAAAGGTTTTTATGGCATCTGTTAAGAAATATCGAAACTATAATCTTATAGCAATGCACTGCTCAGAGTAGAAGTGCTTTCTGGTAAATTCATTTTTAGGCAGAGTATGACTTATCATGTCTGAGGCTTTTTGGGACAGAGGCTGTGCTTGTGGGCAGAGGGCAGGGTATTAAAGTGGAAGTGGTTCCCCTTGGGGTGTGGGGGAGGAAGAAGGGTGTTAGCTGAGGACACTTTAACTGCTCTCATTAATGACTCAGCCTGTGGACAGGAAGCCAAAGCCCGAGCCTTAGTGCTTGAGCTGAGTACTTAACCTGTCTCCAGTGCAAATGGCCAAACCCAATTTTTACTTTCAAGTGGATGTGCTGGTGTGTCTAGAGTTGTGCTCGTATTGTCCATTATAGGCAATCCGACCTTATCCCGCCCTTGTCTGATGGTTGCTAGATGTGAGTCAGCTTTGGTATGGATATTACACAGATGGATTGCCATAGAACAGCTCTTGAATTCTGTGTCTGGTCGTTTGTGTATGCAAGTACAAACTTACCATAGCTAAAAGTCAAACTGTCTTGAGCACAGTTCCCTCTATTTCTTCCAGATGTTTTTATAACCCGATGGAATCTGACTGCATGCATAAAAGGTAACAAACACAGGTGCAGATCTGGTAACAGCAAGTCAGGTTTATGTGCCAGTCACTTTTTAAGGAACTTTAAAATGCTGATGGAGGTGCTTGTGGCATGGAGCCCAAGACCAGTGGCAGTGCTGAGGCAGCACTGGAGGTACTGTGCAGGACAAAGTGCATCAAGTCTGTAGCAGTTATAAAATAAGAGTGTGTTCTACACCTCTGTAAAATAAGAGGTGTAACCGCATTGCATAACGCTAGTGTAGTATCCCGAATAAACCTCACTCACTGCATTGCTGTCCTTAGGTTAAAGCTGATCAGCCAAAGTTACCATCAGAAGCTAGTAAAGAACCAGCTGTATCTTCCTCAGATGGTGAAAGACCAAGACGCTCTTCTGGTGGCCAGTCTTCAGCAGAAGTCAGTAAGAGGTAAATATGACTTTCAAAACATTGGCTTTGTGTTGGATGCCAGCTTCTTATGCCACATGTATTGTCTTAAGCCCACAGAACACGGGTCAAAGATGGTGAAATTATACATAAAAGCTTTAGCAGACATGGAAGAAGCTGAAGGAAAATGCACTGCTCTGTTGATTGAAAAAATCTTCCCTTTATTCATGTGGGTAAAGAGATCTTTAGTGCTCTGGAAAGAAGACCTGATTTTGCATTTGGGTGCACAAAATGGCAGAAACTGTTTACATTGTCCTGTAATAAATGACTTGTGCAGTTTGTCTAGTATTTGCTAATGATTAATTTATTAGTGATTATGATTAATTTGCTAGTGTTTAAATTTTAACCAAGGCTGGAAACAACTCAACATCCCTTCCAAAGTGTGGCTCCTGGCTTCTCTGCATATACAACCTACAACATGCTTCAGATGTCCTGGTTCCAGCAGATCTATGCAAGACAGTACTACATGCAATAGTAAGTGTTATGTCCAAAGCTACCAGTAGAAAGTCATACAAGGGAATAGAGAGCTGCTGGCAGTTCTTCCTCTTTTGTGTAAGACTTAACTGTTTTCTTCCGTTTTAAAGCATTATGGCTAGTGCTGGCAGGCTTTCCCACATTTAAAATGTGCAGTTTAAATTGCTTTGCATTTAGCCTGAGGAGAAGACGCAGTGGGCCAAACTGCACAGTCTCTACCTTCCACTGAGTAACAGTATCACTTTATCTCACCCAAATTAGTTTACTTTCACCTACTCATTAAATAAGTATATATAAGGTACTAGTGAAGATGTGAAGCTGTAGGAATAAACCCCTCCTGGAATCCTGCATCCAGCTCTGGAGTCCTCACTATAGAAAAGATAGGACCTGTTGGAGAGGGTCCAGAGAAGGGCCACAAAAATGATCAGAGGGTGGAGCACCTTTCTTATGGAGACAGGCTGAGAGAGTTGGGGATGTTCAGCCTGGAGAAGACTCTGGGAAGACCTTAGTGTGGCCTTTCAGTTCTTAAAAGGGGCCTAATAAGAAAGATAGGGAGAGACTTTTTAGCAGGGCCTGTTGCAATAGGATGAGAGGTGATGGTTTTAAACTAAAAGAGAGGAGATTCGGGCTGGATGTGAGGAAGAAATGTTTTACAATGAGGGTGGTAAAACACTGGCACAGGTTGCCCAGAGAAGTGGTGGATGTGCCGTCCCTGGAGACATTCAGGGCCAGGCTGGATGTAGTTCTGGGCATCCTGATTTAGTTGAAGATGTCCCTGCTCATTGCAGGGGAGTTGGACTACATGACCTTTGAAGGTCCCTTCCAACCCAAACTATTCCATGAGTCTATGATGGTAGTTGGTATTGTAACTTCACACTGAATGGTGTGGGAATGTTCTTCTACCTGTCATGCAGTGCATGGCTTCTTGTTCAGGCCAGTGGTTTTGAATCTTGCAAACTGCAGCTCTGATTCTTTTGGGAGGGCATGTGCCTGCAGAGTAACTGTAATCCTGGTGATAGACTTTAGCTCTTCACCATATTTTTGACTGCTTAACATAGCACAGAGAGGCACTGACTGGAAATTGGTAGCAGAGGTAAAGCTGAGACTGGCAAGAGCCTTCCAGACTACTTGTGGATTGCTCAAGAGGTTTTTTGCGAAGTATTGAAATTGTTCATAAAGTGAAAGGTGTCTAGTTTGACTTGCTGAAGTCACTTCTATGCAACCATTGTCATGGGCAGAGCTGAAACTTCGGTTTCTGTATCCTCTAAACTTGATGCTTTCTACTTGCATGTGATCTGACTCTCTTTAGAGATGGATGAACTTTCAGTGCCTGTGTTAAGTGTGAAATTATTTTACTAAGCGTTATTCTGTACTTTTGTGTTCTCTGGTTTCAGCTTGGCTTCTACTGCTGCATCTGCTGACCCATCCCATGCACAACGTTCTCAGGAGATACCAGTGGCACCAGTGACAACATCAGCTCCTCTCCCAGACACATTTCCTGCACAAAATCAGCCTGGAAACCAGAATGCTGCTGCCCAGGTTAATGCAGCAGCCAACCAGAACTTGCAAATGAATGCTCAAGGGGGTCCCCTCATGGAGGAAGAGGAGGAGGGTGGCCATCGAGATTGGTTGGACTGGCTCTACTCGGCAACGTTGTTCTATGTATTTGTCAACATGATCTATTTTTACTCCAGTGTCAGCAGATTCCTTCTGGTTATGGGTGGCAGTATCCTGATGTACCTGTAAGTGTATGGTGTTGATATTTATTATTGTATTAGAAAGGTAGGGATAAATCTTAGAAGCACAATAAAGATAATAGGCCCTCAGCTGATGTGCTTAGGATGTCTTGCCTGAGAAAGATAATCTGTCCTCTCAAATTCCTTGATCTCCTGTGATACAAGTGATGTAGACCTCTGAATTCCTGCCAGGAGGTCTAGGAGTTAAAGCTGGAGCAGCTCAAATTATCAGCTCTGCCAACCTCTATGCAGACTTGTGAGAATGAAGGCTAATTGCTGTTGGTAGTTCTAAAGTGTAATGTGAACACCTTGCTTGGGGTTATATCTCTGTGCTGTAGAGATACAGACCTTTTAAAAAGGTCTACATGGCCTGTTATGTTTTGGTCAGAGTGCTGGGTTTCATATATTCTTTGTGCCCCTTAGGGTGAGTACGGGGAAGTTACTCTGGGGTGCACAGAGCATGGTAACCAAGCAGGCTCTTTGTATCTCTGGCAGCATGCTGGATACACACCTGGATGTAGTGCTGCTTATTCTGAGTGCAAGATGATGCTCAGCCTTCCTCTTCTACCCCATGGCTTGCTGCTAACAGGAGGCTTTGAAAGTGCTTGCTGGGTTAGGGCAGAAAGACCTTAATATGCTGACCTTGCTGTCTGCAGCTCTGAGCTGTGTTGGTGTAACAGGAAGGAGTAATGTTTAAGTAGTAGTAATACAAATCTGTTGCCTTCCCCAGGCACCATGTTGGATGGCTTCCATTTAGACAAAGAGCGGTTCAGCCCTTCCCAGGCAACGTTCCTCCTCAAGCTGCTATAAACCAGGACCAGAACAATAACTTACAGGTATTGTCTTTTGTTTTTTTTTTTTTTTTTTAAAACCATGAGCATGAAAACCTGTGGAGTTTTACTTTCAGCTTACTAATGACATGTAGTAGCAGTGACTTTTCTTTGAACTTTATTCAGAAACTATCTTCCATGGGGGCAGAATTGCCAGCCTGAGTCCTCCTTTGCTAATTCCTCTGTTCTACAAAGTATTTCAGGCTGAATTTTATCACTTAGTTGCTTCTGTCCTTCAGGATGTTGTAATGGAGAGTGGCCTGTCCAAGGTTCTGTAGCTGAAGGCAGGGTTTAGACTGGTGCCTTGGTGGCAGGATTTGAGTTGGTAAGCAATTGGTCTTGCATTTCAAGCTGATGCTTCTGGATGGTGTCAGGGAAAGTTGTGAATTCATCCACAGTTTACCTCAGCCTGGTGCTTCACTTCTGTCCTAAATAATGTTCTGGGACATGCTGTGAGAGTTCACCAGTAACACCAGTGTGCAGCTTGGGTTTTTGACTTGGTGGTGGTTGTCTGGGGATACTTGCAAGCTTTTTATATTCTGACAGAGATATTTGGCTAACAAAATGCTATTTGACACCTGATTCTTCTAATGCATTTCTGAAATGACCTCATTCACCAAATACCCTTTCTTTTGGCAGGGGGGGAATGCAGGTGGAGCAAATGAATCTGAGGCATCTCCTGATGAGGGACAAGGCTCACAAGAGCTGCAGCAGACAAACCCTTCACTGATGGGCACAGTGTGGGTTTTCTTCAAGACTTTCTTTGCATCTCTCCTTCCAGAAGGGCTTGGAGTGACCCGCAACTGACCTGTCACCAGCCTGCTTGTCTGATACTGCAAACCGGGAGTGAAAGTGGATGGCACTTCCTCTGGCTTTCACTGACCAAGCAGATAAAACTGCAAGAAGCCTTAAGTCATTGCAGCCTAGAGACTGAGATGCTTGCCCTTAGTCCAAAGAACTTTGTTCTGGAGCATTTATTAGTTACCTATGTTGAGGCTTGGATTGTGAACTTGTGCACTAAATGCACAGGCTCTAAGCAGGTGTGCAAAAATGTTAGAGAAGCAAATTGCTGCTTCTGTGCAATGTGATTCCTGTTGGAATGTCTCAATGTTATTTAAATTACACTGAGTGTAGGATCTCAAAAAAAAAAAAGATTGCTAGATAAGCATTAGCAGATTGCAGATTTTTTAGATCTATTGTTAGATTGCTTCAACGATAGTTTAAAATTTGTGTAAATATTTTCCTATGAAGGATGTATAGTGCAATTTCCTTGCTGGATGAAGTGGAGGACTTTTAAAGTGACTTCTTAAAGCAGTTACCTCATTGGAGTTGTAGGCTAAACTTCATTTTGCCAAGTTCAGGTAGTTTAAACTTGAGGCTTAATTTTCCCCTAGCAGATCATGGCAGAAGCTCTAACTAGCAAGAATTTATGCAAGATGTAAACTTCTTCACTACTTTTGGATGCAAAGTTAAAGCAGTCTAATGCCTGTATTCGATTTTGATGCATTCTTACTGCAGAGCAACCTCCTTGTGTTACTTCACTGTCTTCCCTGTAGTTTCTGATATGGTCAAGGGCTTTGATTCCAATAAAACTTTGCAGGCGTTCATATCCACACTTGTACAGCAGTCAGAAGACTACCTGTGCAAAGCACAGGATGTGCTCTCACCTTGTTTTTATCGTAAAATCATGATAAATGAGCTGGGATGTGAAGAGGAAAAGTGCTCACAGAGCCTTAAACTGAGCTCCTTGCTGAACTGTATTCTTCATGAAGCAACCCTCAGCATTTAAGGTGCCTGGGATAGCTTGCAGCTCTATTTGCAGCTCTAGCTTGTTTGCTCACTGAAGGCTGCTGGCACAAAGGCCGTGGACACCCTGAAGCAGGTAATTCTGCAGGGATCTGGGAAGTCTGGAGTTTGACCCCTTCAGTCCTGTGTGTGACTGGTGATGCCGCAGTGCATTACCTTGGCTTGCAATATGCTGCCCAGGAACAGCAGCTACTCGTGAGATGTGTAGTGCTTTTCCTCTCTGCTACCTGCAGTTGGCAAAACTGTCAAGGAGTGTCTCATCAGGGCTGACACTCAGGAGTCGGTACAAGTGGTTGTAACAGCCCAGCTGGCAGCACTTGATCTTGCTGCCTCAGATCACACTAATGCTACATGTGTGGTGTTCACCTGCAGTAGCAAGTTTAACCTTGGTGATATTATTTTTGGCTTTGAACAAGTTTTCTTTCTCAGCCTCTTACCAAGTAGGTTTTTTCTGCCACAGCTTCAGTTTACTGGAGGCTTGGGGAGGATGGGTAGAGTTTAGCAATGAAGGATTTAAATGCTGTGAAGTAAATTGAGAGGAGATGACTGTTGCTACTTGGGGTATATTCTGCATAAGCCTTTGAGGATGTTTGCACAAGCAGTGTTCCCTCTTGCTAGTGGTAAGTCTACTTGTGTTCAGGATGATGAAGTTTTTTCTTCAGGGTGTGTTTAATCACTCAAGTGTCTCAAAGTGCCTAAATCAACTGAGATGTGCCTGGGTGTGGAGGAAATCTGCCAGTTTTTCAGAAGCCGGAGCTGAATGGGTTTGGTGTGATTTAGGCAACAATCAAGTGCTGGATTACTTGTGAACTTTTTAATCTGAGAAGTTACCACAGACAGCAAAACATCTCTTATTGTCTTGAGGCTTTTGCTGCTCCCACAAGTAGTCAGACTGGTTTAAAATTAGCTGGAAAACTAATTAAGCATAGCTAATGCTACTGGAGGGATGTGGTGAGGCTCCTGGCCCTTGGAGAACATTTCCTGGATGGCTTAGTGAAATGCATCTCTGGAGTGGAGGGAAACTTGACTACATCAGGGGGCACTGGGTGGATCATGTAAGTAACTGGTGTGTAATTCTGCTGCATCCTGGCAGGAGCACTGGTAATGAGAGCAGAGCTTGGCTGAGGGCACTGGGTGCCAGTGACTGTGCCAGACTGGTGGTATGTGGAGCTGTGAGTGTGGTGTGGTCCTAATTGCTGCTAATCCCTCACCAGGGATCCCTTGGCTTTGCCTTAGATGCATGGGAGCAAGTGGGGATGGCCAAGGTGTGGGAGTGGTGGAGGGGGATGGAGGCAGCTCAAGCTTAGGGGAAGGGCAGTGGGAACAGCGAGATGTGTAAATAGTGATGGTGAGGAAGGGGAGATGGCCTGCATGCCTGCTGGGGTGAGACAGGAGCATGAGCCTTGAGTTAGTTGAGTGAATTCAGGTTAGACGCTAGAATTGTATCATAGGATCACAGAATGGTCTGGGTTTGAAGGGACCTTAAAGCTCATCCAGTTCCAACCCCCTGCCACAAGCAGGGACACCTTCCACTGGACCACCTTGCTCCAAGCCCCGCCCAAGCTGGCCTTGAACACTGCCAGGGATGGTGCAGCCACAGCTTCTCTAGGCAACCCATGCCAGTGATTTGAGCCTTGAAACTTCCAGAGCAAGGCTGCTGAAAGAGCATAGGAGTCCCTGAGAGATTTTCGGGGAATAAGATGACCTTGTGCTGTGACACAAATTGTGAAGAAGGGAAAGGGCCTCAATGCTGTGGGCTTAGGAAGCTGGGTTTGTCTTGGCCATGCTTCAAGCTGTGTGATTCTGCTGATGTGGTTCCCCCTGCTGAGAGCAGATCTCTGTCCTAGATGAGCAAAGGGAGAAATGTACAGTCTAGTTTGTCTTCTCGGGCATCTTTCTTTTCTGCAGAAACTTCTAACAGGCTGCTTACTTAAGGAGTTACTGAAGTCCTGTTTGTCACCAAAGGGCATGCTCCTGTCCTCAACTTGTGGAACATAAATATCATGAGAATGAGATGCTGCTGAGCAGATAAGCTCGGCGGGGGATGTGAGGGTGTGTGTCTTCCCCTTTTCCCCAGTCAAATTACCAAACATGCCAACTGCACCTCCATCATCTCATCCCAGCCTGTGCTTCCTAAGAATAGCTCTTGAAATGTCTGCTTGTATTTCTGTTGCTTGAGTATCAAATTGAGTGATACCACAGAGGTAACCCAGGCCTGGTGCTCAGCCAGGGTCACAAACCTTCAGTGAGGGGCTAGAGGTCAGTTAATGCTCAGCTTCCTGCCCAGGAGGGCTAGGAAATGCTGGGACGTGCTGCTACTAGGCCCATGTCTTGTGTCTGCTTGGTGACCTGTGCTGCAGAAGGACTTCCCAGTTTTCTTATATTAGCACTGAAAGTTGTATTTGCTGCTTTTCTAAGCCTGGGTTTGGCAGTGCAGAAACAGCTGCTGCTCCTGCAGGCTCCAGCCCTGCTGCCCTGGGCAGCCTCAGGTGAAAAGCCTGGGCTGGCCTGTGTGTGCCAGCTTATTTTTAAGCTGGAGGTTGTTACAGGTGATACTGGTAGGGAAGAGAAAAAATCAGGTTGGTTTCAGGAGAATTCTGTAGAAGACCATGTGAGACTTCATTGTTCACAAAAGCCTCACGGGTGGTTTACTTCCCAGGTGAGAGTCTGTTAAAATCTCACTATTCACAAATAGGAGTTTGAATTTATTTGCTGTTGAACATCCAAGCTGTCACAGTTGTAATTTTTAACTGTGAGAAATAAGCTCTTCTCAAAGGTGAGTCTCTTCAACTCAAGATCCCCGTTGCTGGGGTTTGGGCAGCACAGCCATGGACAATGCAGGGCACATAGTTGTGGTCTCCATGGGACTGACCAGGGCCTTGTGAGCACTGGATGCAGGGGTGAGACTAGAGCTTTGTCCTTGCCCTCCTGCCACCCAGGGCTGGGCTGCTGCCTGAGCCTGGCGTGGTGCTGGGCCCATCCTGCTGACAGAGCAGAAGGCAGTGCGGTACCTGAAGGCTATCGCAGGAAGCAGCTGCAGGGTAACACTGAGCGTTTGGGGTCAATGCAGCATGAAGATTAATGGTGCTGTGATGTGCCTCTGCTCTGGATAGTGTGGGGAAAAACAACCCCAGTTACAGGACGATCTCCAGCAAGATGGTGAGCACAGGGTGTGTGTGCATGGCCTTCAGATAAAGCCTTACGCAGCAAGTACTTATCAAAACATCTTCCAGTGTCCCCTTTGCAAGCATTATGCAGAAGCTTGGGCATTTAACCTTTCTCTGGCATTTCAAGCCTACCCTGCCTCCTGCTAGCCAAACTTAACCTTTCTATAGAGCTTTTAAATCTGGCCTGTCTCCTGCTAGCCTGACCTTGCACTGGGAGGAGGGGGCTGCTGTGTCCCTGCTGCCCTGGCCTCTGCCTGGTTACTCCAGGTCAGAGGTGCTTGTAGCATCTCCATGTTCCACATGCTTTTGTTATTGTAGGTGGGAAGTCTCCAGCCTTCCTGTTCCTGCTGGAGGTCAATGCCCAGCAGTTCCCTGTCCTCCCTTGCTCTCAGGTCATCCCAGCAGCAGCTTCCCAAGTGGTGATGGGGCAGGGAAGCTGGCCTGTAAGGGGCTGTCAATGCGCTAGACCTACCAGGACCAGCACACTGGGTCTGGGTTCTTGGTCTTTCTGCCCCTATCTACCCTGGGACACCAGTGACAAACACACCTGTATCAGACTGCTTTGGTTCTCCCTTCATGCTGGTACGAATTGCTGCTCTGGGCAGGGGGGGTGGCTGTGTCCTCCTAGGCCCTGCTCTGCTTTCATCTACAGTCACTGAGATCAGCCTCAGTGGGGCTGCTTCCCTGTTGCAGTGTCTCCTCTGGATCTGTTCCAATAAAACTCAAACTGCACAGCATGCTTGAGTTTGTATCATTATCACTTGTGCTAAGGATGCTGGCAGATGGGCTTGTGTGACAGTCAGCAGAACCCTGTCTCTGCTAACTTAAGTGCTTCGCTGGCTCAGTGCTGATGGTACCCACTCCTACTGTGACCTCAGCTCTTGGCCACTGCACATCACTTAAACTGTGATCTGTGGGGAGGGCTGGGCATGTGGGAGCCTTCAGCTGAAGAAGAGCAGAAGCCTGAGCTGTTACAGGGGTAAAGCCTCTTGAACTGAAATCCTCTTCTACCAGGTCTGCCCTTTGCAGCTTCCCTGAAAAGGGGCTTCTTAGCCAGGGCTGTGAGGATGCCACAGCAGCTTGAGGTGATGGCACTGGGCTGCCATGTGGAAGCTCTGCTGGTCAGGCACCTGCTACCTTTATACATGCTTCCAGATACTAAATTATCACAGAATCCCATCCTGGTTCCACCCCCCCCGCCACAGGCAGGGACACCTTCCACTAGAGCAGGTTGCTCCAAGCCCTGTCCAACCTGGCCTTGAACACTGCCAGGGATGGGGCAGCCACAGCTTCTCTGGGCAACCTGTGCCAGGGCCTCAGCACCCTCACAGGGAAGAACTTCTGCCTAAGAGCTCATCTCAATCTCCCCTCTGTCAGGTTAAAGCCATTCCCCTTTGTCCTGTCCCTACAGGCCCTTGTAAAATGTCCCTGTTCACTGACAATGCAGCACGGGCTCGCAGCGGGCAGCCTGTCCCGTGCCGCTTGCCTGGATGAGGCTGTGGCAGCTGCTGGGCGGGTCAGTGGCCGCGAGTGCCCCGCGGGTACCTGAGGCCGTTCACGTCTCAACTCCGGACGCAAACAGTGCGGCAGGGCGGGGGCCGGACAGCAGGGCCCGGAGGAAGCGTCTTCACCCAGAGCAGGGAGCACGAGGCGTCTGCCAGGGAGAGTAGGGCAGCTGGCACCTCGCCTCGCTCGGGGGTCGAGTGTCCCCCTGCAGCGCTGCAAGATCTCACCCTTCCTTCTCCGTCTGTCCTTGCTGGCTAAATGGCTCACAGGAGATGCTGCTGCAAGGCTTCTTTATGAAATGAGGTCACCCTGTTTTCTCCTGCAGCTCGTTCTGGGGTGGCTTCTGCACCACAACAGAGTGTCAGGAGATGGTGGTTGCATGAGGAGTGCATGTGAACCTAGTTTCTCATGTCTTGAAATTAGCAGCTGGGAGGCTAGGTGCATGGAAGGCTCCAGCTTAGTGGGTTCTTCCCCATCCTGAATGTGCCAAACCAAAGATGGCCCAGAAATCCAGCCAAGAGGCAGAGAGCTCCCAAGTCCTGTGGTTCTGGGGGTCTCCAGAGATGGATATAGGCACTCACCCAGCAGTATTAGCAGGAGGGGCCCCCTCCCCAGGAGCATGCCTCAGTTTCGCCACTGTGGAAAGGAAATCAGTGGAAGGGGAAGCAGTTAATACAGAGGTACCGTTCAAATAGGGCTTTGCTGGGAAGAAAAAATTCTTCCCTGTGAGGGTGGTGAGGCCCAGAGAAACTGTGGCTGCCCCATCCCTGGCAGTGTTCAAGGCCAGCTTGGATGGGGCTTGGAGCAACCTGGTCTAGTGGAAGGTGTCCCTGCCCGTGGCAGGGGGTTGGAACTGGATGAGCTTTAAGCTCCCTTCCAACACAAACCAGTCTGTGATTCTGTGAAGTTACTGCAGGAATGGAAAATACGGAATATTTCTGTGTGAAGAGCAAATGATGAACTGGCTGGAAGCGGAGCATGAGGCTGCTCCCTTGACTTTATCCCCTCCTAATCTCCATCCCCCTCCAGTTTTCTCTGCTTGCTTTGATGCATGCATGTCCTGAGTTAAAGCAGTCTTGGCAGGAGCGCCAAGTCCTGCAGCCCAAGTGCCTGCTGTGGGAAGAAGGCAGCGTGCGACCTGAAGAGTGTTAAGGAAACTATAGGAAGATTAGGAAATGTGTGATGAGTTTTGATAACCAGAGGAAGCAGGTCATGTCCTGCTTCGAATGAGCACTGCTCAGAGGTATGAAAGCAGCCTTTGCCACGGTCAAGAAGCAGTCGGTCTTGTTGGCGCTCTCTGCTCTGGCTGGAGAAGCTCTGGGCTGGCAGGATGAGGCTGCGGACCTTCAGGATCTTGCTAGTGCTCGTCCACGTGTCAGCAGCCTGTGAGTTTGGGCCCTTCCCTTACAGAGTCACGGGGATTGTCTGCAGGATGACCAAGCCTGCGGCATTGCTGTGTAAGTGCCTGCTGTACGGGCTGTGCTTCTCTGCTCCCCACTACAAGTTAGTGATAGAGCAGCCAAGGGAGCGCGTTTCTTGCTTCCCTGGCTCTTGTGGAAACCGTTTATGCTGTCAGATATATTCATACCTGCCTGGGAGCACGGGTTAAAGCATGGGCACCTGAACTCAATAGGCACAACTTCTCAAAGGAGCTAGAAAACAATCCCAAAGCCCTCTCCACAACCCAAACCTTTAGCAATGTTAGTCACTGGGGGCTGGCGTGATGGAAGAGCTAGAGCAAATGTGTGTTTGATTTCTCACTTCACCTGGGGTGGAGCACAGAAGGGGAGAAACAAGGGTTCTCTGCTGCTGGGGTTTCTGTGCAAGGCTCTGAGGGCTCTGCATGTGGAAGAAGAATAACTAGGGCTTGCGCAAAGGGTGGGAGCAGCTCTGTCTCATTGCCTCCAACAGTGGGATATGCAGGAAAGGATGCTCGGCCAAACTCAGAGAGGGTATTTCTGGGAGGAAGAAATCCGGTACAAGCTTGCACCTGTTGCCAAGGCTGGAATTGTCTGGATAACATTAGAAAAATGGGTACAGAAATTGGAATCTCAGAAGTTTTCCTTTGGAGACCCAACAGCTGGCTGCAATACAAGCAAGCAGCAACAGAGGAAAGCACCAGGGTGAAAAAGTAAACAGTCTGTGCAGTGTAAGGATGAGACACCTTCAACCTTTCCAAAGTCCGCCCAAAGGTGCAAATGAAGTGTGTGAAAGCTGGGCTTGGTTCCCTGGGAACAGCCTGGCTGGTGACTGTCCAGCCCACACATGGCTGTCCCCAGCTGCCACCAGCTCTTAAAGTCAGGTTTGGGGCTGTTTTTGTCTTTAGTATGCCCTGAAACTACTTCTAGTGCGTCCTTAACCTAATGGGAATGCCTTGATTGAAACTCTTCTGTAGTGCTTTAACCCAGGGTGCGGACTTGGCTTTGAAGCCAGGACAGGCTGCAGTTTGGTATCTTTGCTCTTTTCTTCCAACAGTGAACCAGGAAACAGCACAGGTCATTCAAGCAGCATTCAGAAATGCCAAATTCCCAAATATCACCGGGGAAAGGTCCATGCGGCTCCTCGGCAAGGTGGCTTATGGGCTGACCAAGTGAGTGTCTCTGTGTCCCTGTGCCAGGAGAGGTGTGGGCTGACGGAGGGAGACAGGAACCGGCATTGGAGGGAGCTTTGATACAGCAATTCCTGGTGAAAGGAAAGGTCTGAACTAGGACAGATGCACTTTCTGGTCTGCGCCTTGCAGACAATTTGTACGCTGAGGTTTAGGCTGCTGATGTATTATTTGGGCTAACAAATGCAATGGTGCAAACACAGGATGGATTTCCTGCTGTGTCTGCAGTGAACAGAGAGCACTGCAATGAAACATGCTGAGAGAGCTGGGCTTGTTCAGCCTGGAAAAGAGAAGGCTCTGGGGTGACCTTAGAGCAGCTCCAGTGCCTGAAGGGGCTACAAGAAACCTGGAGAGAGGCTTTGGACAAGGGCCTGTAGGGACAGGACAAGGGGGAATGGCTTTAACCTGACAGAGGGGAGACTGAGATGAGATCTTAGGAAGAAGTTCTTCCCTGTGAGGGTGGTGAGGCCCTGGCACAGGTTGCCCAGAGAAGCTGTGGCTGCCCCATCCCTGGCAGTGTTCAAGGCCAGGACGGATGGGGCTTGGAGCAACCTGCTCTAGTGGAAGGTGTCCCTGCCTGTGGCAGGGGGTTGGAACTGGATGAACTTTAAGGTGCCTTCCAACCCGAACCAGGTTGGGATTCTATGAAAACAGAGTTATTTCTATAGCGCAGTCCTCTGTGTTTCCTGTTTAAAGCATTCCCCTCGCCCCATCCCTGACCATCGCCAGGGAGCAGCAGTGCACCGAGGCTGAGTAAAATCACTGTTGGCCTTGTGCGTGGCGCCACCGCTGTGATTTGCAAAAGCTCCCGACTGCAGGGTTGGCAGGGGCGCCTCAAGGACCCCAAGTCCTCATTAGCAAACGTGTCTCGCCTGGTCACAGAAAACAGCCGTGGAGTTGGTGACAACCCAGGTTTCTGTTTTTCCCAGCATACAGGTAAATGACTTGTCCATCGAGGAGAGTGAAGTGGAGCTCAAGGAGAACGATGCCATTCACATTGCCATTAAAAATGTGACAGCCTTCTTCAGAGGGACCCTGAACTATGGCTATGCTGGGGCCTGGTTGTAAGTACCTGGGGGCTGGCTGCTACCAAGCACCACGGCTCCCTCTCCTTCTGCTGCCCCCAGGCATGCGTTGCTGCAGAGGGGCTGCGCTGTCAGGCTCTCTTGGATCGCAGCACTGCTTACTGCCTACATGAGACAAGGTTTTATACACTGTAAGTGCTGCTCAGCCCCATCACTGCTCTTCTCACTCTGCTTTCTGCCTTTCTGTCCTCACCGTCACCCCCTGCATGACAAGACAAATGGCCAAAGCATAAAAGTTCTTCCTTCCCCTTCGCTGCTCTATATACTTTGAGTGGTGGAAAAAAAGAGTTTAATGATCCTGGTCTCATGAGTACTGCTAAGGCAGTGGTTTGCAACGATTTAAAGCCAGAGTATCTGAATGTGCTGCTGCATGTTGGGGTTTTACACTGATATGACTGATGTGAAATGTGTCATAAAACCCATCCTGTGGCTGTTGGGGGGTCAGGGAGAAGATGCATCCCATTTAGCATTCAGGTTGCTAAATGTTCTCTCTTCTGCCATTACAGTTTGCAGCTTTTTCATTCAGTTGATTTTGAAATCGAGTCTTCCATTGACCTCCAGATAAATATTAAACTGAGTAAGTAACAGCTGGGGATTGCAGGCTGCAAGGGTCTTGGTGTGTGTCCCTCCTCCAGAGCTGCAGGAAGGACCAGGTGGCCAGCTCCGCTTGTCTCTGTGGGGACTGGGTGGCAGCTGGAGCCTCAAGTGGGTCTCTGCCACCCTGTGCACACAGGACAGGAGACCACATGGCCCTCAAAGACCTCGTAGTTTTAATGGATCAAGCAGAGGAAGCTGGTATAAAAAATTTCTACAAAGCATATTCCTTGCGAAAGTTAGTAGGCCTAGACTAGAAAGGGACAGAGGCTAACCTCCCATAAAGGATAAGAGGGATGTGGGTTATCACACGCGCCTCAAAATACATTTTCCTGCCTCAAAATACATTTTCCTGGTAAGGTGCAGGGGGAGAGCAGCACAAAGTTCTCGATGACAGTATACTGCAATTTTCTAATGTTTTGCAATGCAATTTAATTCCCTCTGTGCTCTGGTCTGTGGGTTGTACATACTGCCCAGGTTCTCCTGGGTGATGTTAGGACACAACAAAGTTCCTCATGATAGGAGCTGGTATCCAAATGAAGTGCGAAGAAGCGTGCCTGGTAGACTAGCTCAGCTGGAGCTGTGAGCAGAAACCGTTCATCCAGGTCCAAGGTAGCCCCATCAGCCCCAGCTTTGCAGGGTCCTGAATCTTTTGGACACATGGCCCAGGAGGTGTGGGGGACTCTGGCTGCCCCTCTGCAGTGATGCCCTGCTCCAGGTCTGCAGGGTCTGCAAAGTACACTCGTCCTCCTCGTCTTGGTAGAAAATTAGCTTTTTTTTCTTTTCTCTTTTATCCCATGCAGTGTGCCAGAAGGACCAAGTGGCTGCCGATGCCTCAGACTGCTACCTGACTTTCCACAAACTCACACTTCACCTGCAAGGAGACAAGGAGTGAGTCTGTCCCCCTTCAAAGTCGGGCTTCACTTGCCCGGCTGCTGGCCCCCAGGTGCTTCAGCCCAAGCATCACCCACCCTGGGGACTGCTGGGTGATCCCGGACCATGCTCATGTTCTGTGCAGACCAGGCTGGCTGAAGCAGCTCTTCACGGATTTCATCTCCTTCACTTTGAAGTTTGTTCTCAAGAGTGAGGTAAGATCAGACACTGCCTGTGGATGGAGAAAGGTCAGTTTGCTACACACTCTTCTGCTCACGTATGCCCAGAAGATAATAGCATTTTAGTGCTTGCAAAAAATAAGACAAATAAATAGAATCTGCAAAACCTGCCCCCACCCCAGCTTGGATGGGGTCAAAGGTTGTGCTGACGCTGGGATCTTGGATGGTGCCGGCCTGAAGAACAGCCCCCAGGTCTCACCACGAGGCCCAGCTCTGCTCCACAATCCAAGTCCTAATCTCTTCCTTTTCCTCTTGTAGGTGTGCAACGAAATCAATTTTCTTGCCCAGGTGCTGGCAAAATTTGTACATGATTTAGCAGGTAAATATCCTTGGGTTTTTTGCTTTCTTTTTTATGTGCAACTTTTAATGCTTGAGCCCCAGCAGGACAGTAGCTACATCCATCAAAAAAATCCTTTGAAACTGTATGTGGGATCCTAAGCCTTCAGACAAAGGCAAAATAAACCTTAGCAAAGTTCTGGTTTGAATTTTTCTCTATCAGGTTGATTTTTAAGGGTGACTGCACTGGTTGAAAGACATGAAATACTTCAGTTCATGAGGTATTTCTTCTTCATCGTGTAATGACCAGAGGTGCAGAACAACTGCAGAATGAGTGACGTTAGCTAGCACAGTAACATGCATTGGAGTATTGGGGCTGAGATATTACAGCATCTGTGTATGCCTGCTGATGATTTTCCCATGGTTCCCAGTCCCAAGTATCAGGGAAAAGGATATGGAATGAAAAAAAAAAGGAATGTAGAACTGAGAGTAGTTCCCACTATTTCCAAGTGGGAACTATTGAGCAGTAGCAGGATCCAGCACTAGCACCCAAAAGAGTGGGATCCCTTAGTCTCATCATAGAATCCTAGAATGGGTTGGGTTGGAAAGGACCTTAAAGCTCATCCAGTTCCAACCCCCTGCCACGGGCAGGGACACCTTCCACTAGACCAGGTTGCTCCAAGCCCTGTCCAACCTGGCCTTTGAACACTGCCAGGGATGGGACATTCACAACTTCCTTGGGCATCCTGTTCCAATGTCTCACCACTCCCACTGTAAAAAATTTCTTCATTATACCTAAATCTCCCCTGTTTAAAATTAAACCCATTGCCCCTTGTCCTGTCACTACAGTCCCTAATGAAGAGTCATCTCTGTGTCCTTTTGTAACTCCCAGTCACCTTCTGCAGCAAGTCCTAAAAGTGACTGCCACATGCTGTGCCCACAGTCACCTTTCTGGTGTGAGGTTTTGGTGTTTTCTTCCTGCAGAAAATTTTGTCCGGGATGAAGCTATCAGTGTCGATATCTCCCTTGCATCAGTTCCTTTAATAAAAGCAAATTACCTAGAATCCCACCACAAGGTAAAGTAACCTGTGCTGCCCAGAGATCAAAGGTTTTCTGGGGATGATGTTTGCAGGAAGGCTACGAGGGGCTGGTTCCTTGCTGCCATGCAGAGCATGGGCTGCATCTGCATTT
This sequence comes from Strigops habroptila, assembly GCF_004027225.2. Taxonomy (NCBI): domain Eukaryota; kingdom Metazoa; phylum Chordata; class Aves; order Psittaciformes; family Psittacidae; genus Strigops; species Strigops habroptila. The sequence continues at coordinate 22,204,273 of NC_044302.2, forward strand.
GCAGCGTGGGCTGATGCCAGCCCTTCGCCTGGGCACGCAGCTCGCACTCTGCCCCAAGTCCAGCCTTCACCTTGCAATGGAATGCAGGTATTGACACCTTGTCCTGTCTGCCAGCTGCTCGTGGTGGCCAACACGCTTGCTTCCCTTTAAAGGGCCTCGTCCTGTACAAGAACTACTCCGATGTCTTCACTGACTCCGTTTTCTCCCCGTCACTGCTGACCGAGTCTCGGATGCTTTACTTCTGGCTGTCTGAACACACCCTCAACTCTTTGGCTTCAGCAGCTTTCTTAGATAGACGTCTGGAATTGACCATAGGAGGAGAGGAGTTGCAGGTGATTTCAGGGGTGGTTCCCTCCTTACATCATATTGTTGGGAGAGAGTAAAATAATCCCTAAATACTGTTTGGGTTTTTTTTGGTGAGGGTTAGTTTCTGTAGAAGATAGAAATCTGTAGTCAGTCACTACATGTGATCCTAGTCAGAAATTTGTGCCTTCTTAGCAAGAATGTGCTACCAGGCAGTGTTATCCCTTGGAGCAGTAATACCAGCTGGTAGAAAACTTGCCTGCTGAACTGCAAAGTGACGTGGCTTTCTGTAGGAGTACTGAGGTAGCCAAGGGGTGACCTCATGGGGAATTCAGCCATGCCTCTGTCCTGGCCACAAGCCACTCTGGCCATCCAGCCTGCATCAGGGTTGACCACAACCTGCTCTTTTGCTTTTCTACAACCTGTTTCTGGTTTGTTTCTGAAGGCACTGTTTGAAATGGAAGACACGGAAGCGCAGCGGAACGCGGTGCAGATGGTAACTTTTGGTCTTATTTAAAGCATTTTATGTCAAATGAAGAACTTTTCAAATAGATTCTGCTGCACTGTAACAACAGTGTCCTTCCTTGACAACTTGAATCTTGGGTGGGCATGAAGGGGAAACCAAGGACTGATGGAGAAACTCTGTGCTTTGCAAGGAGGATTTTGTCACCCTCCAAGCTGGCACAGCTTCTCTCCAACCCAGCTGAATTATTGGGCTTGTGTGAACTGGATGAAAAATTGGAGACTACAAAAGGGATGCACTTGTGTGGCAAACTGGCATGAAACTGGGAAAAAGCATGACTCTTCTGTTGCTCCTCTCTTGACCAGATTTTTCAAGGCACCTCCTATAACAACTGTGTGGCCAAGGTGTGGAGTCTTGCCCATCCCCAAATCTCTGTTCAGCCTGAAGGGACAGTTGTGAAGTCCTTGGTAGCAGTGGAGGTCAGCACCCTTCCCGCAGGAGAAGAGTCCCTGATGGTTCTGTACATGGAGAAGGTCAGTACTTGCTTCTCCTGACTGTGAAGACCTTGGGAAGGGTGGGTGGGTAAACCATGGGAGGTGGAGAAAGCATGTCAGTTCCTTTTAACACTGCCATCTCTTCCCTTAACATCTAAAGCTGGGAATGATGATAGCATTTACGCTGGCTCAAGGCCTCCTGTATTAGGCTAGCCCATCACTGGTGTGCAAGGTGGTAAAAGCAGCAGAAAGCTCTGATGAGCCCCCATTAACCTGCACCAGACGCAGTGAAACCCTTTAGCTGAGGTATTTTAAGTGAGAAAGAAGGCACCATGGGAATGTATTTATTTTGAAATCACCTCATTCCCAAATTCTAGCTCTGGCCCCCACTTAGAGGATGGTTGTCTCTGACATGAAGGTACAGCTGTGGAGAATGCCCAGCTCCAAATATAACCTTTTCCGCTATGTATGCCTCTATGAAAGTTCCTGCTTACACTGTGTTTTACCCCATACTCCTTTATACTGAATCTAAAGAGGCAGAAAAAAGAAATGCCAACAGCCTTGCTGTCATGGGTAACATCAAAAGAAAGCAGTATGTCTGTCCAGCCTTGTAATTATGGGCTGGTATGGACACTAAACACTGCATAAAAGCAAATCCCTGCCTGAGGGTAGACCAGCCTCTTCAATTTAAAGGGTTAAACTGTAATTGAGTACAGTTCCCTCCTGCCCTCTGCAAGCATCCCACACTAGCAGGGTGTGCCAGGGAAACATGCACGGCTGGTCTTTGTGCTCCAGGTGATCTCTTGAAACTAATTTCTGGTAGGAAACTACTGGACTAGAGGTGGTGCCCAAAACTGTGGCTCTCAGGATGTGATCTGCTTGCGGCCTGCCAGCCTCCTGGATCACAAAATGCTCCTTTTAAATGAATATTTGCATACAGGCAGAAGCAAGAAAATGAGCCTAAATGGTCAGAATTCAGAGATTGCTTTCTTTTTTAGTTTGGTTATAAATGCAAACACTATAGGAAGGCTACTTGTGGTATCCTTGGCTGTTCTCTCCACATCCAGTCTGATGATCTTTCATGTTGAGCTGGATGATCATTGGGAAACAACACTCTATGTAACCATTTCCTTCATGCATATGCAGGATTTCATTCACAAAATGGCAAAAGCATCAGTCCTGTGGATAAGCCAGTCTAGAATACCACAGGCTGAGGCTGTGGGCATCAGGGGGGAGTTCACTGCATGCAAATAGAGAAGGAAAATGCTGACCTTCTCTAGTAATATCTGGAGGTAAAGCCAGAAGGATGTTGAACTCTGGGTCATAGTAAGTAAACCAGAATGACCAAATGCAAGTCACTCCTATAAGGCAAGATGAGCCATGTCTCAACCCTGTTGTTCATCTTTGTGCAGGAAATCACGGTCACCATCCAAGCTGCCTATACAGAAAAGAAACTCATTTTGCACCCCTTGGAATCCAGGTTGGTACTGTGGTCTCTGGAGGGTTTCTCTGCCTCTCTTAGCCTGTATCTGAGAGCAGCATGACAAGAAGATCTCTGCAGCCCTTAGAGACTTCCCCCCTCTCCATTTTTTCCTTCCCTTCAGGATAGAGTTTAAAGTCTTTAACTGCACAGCTGATCCAAGTGAGGTAAGTTCCAAGAAAGTATTCGCTGGGCGATCTGTGGCAAAACGATGTATTTAAAACCTTTTTGTATGAATTTTCCGGCTTTCAGAATGATCCATCCATAAGAAACTTCCTGCAGACAATGATCTCGGTTGTTGGGATCCCAGAAGTGATTTCAAGTGAGTTTTCCCTTTGGGGAAGTGCCAACCTACTCCATTAAAGATCTCCTAAACCTAAATACTAAAAAATACATCAATAACCTTGACAGCTTGGTGGGACCACATTACTGATGCAAATTTCTGCTGGATTCACTTGGGGAATGGGGAACCCTTTGTAAATGACTGGGACAAAGGAAAAGTGAGTCTTCCGTCAGGCTTGAAGTTGTGGGGCATTGAAGCACAATTAGCTTTTGGCAAGAGGCAGAAAAGGTGGCAGTACATGATGAGCAGCAGACCAGGACAGCTGTACCTGTAACTGGATGGGTTTACTGATTCCACAGGGATCGAACCAGCTTTGACTTCACTGATGAACAGCAAAGGGCTTCATCTATTTGAGATCAGAAATCCTGAGATCATCACAAGAAAGGTAAGCAGAGTTCAGAAATACCTGGCTCTCAAAGCCCTTCTTGGGAGTGTGACATAAACTAATACAATACTTTTCTTCTCCCTTTTTAGGGATACATAATTGTACAACTTGACTTTAGCTTCCCGAATCATTTGCTTCTTGATTTTCTTCAGAATATAGAGCTGATCTCTTCTTAAAGGAGCCCAGAACTTGTGTACAAACAGAAAGATCGTGTCTGAACCAGTTAAAAGATGAGCTGATTTAAATCAGTTTCAGCTTAATTTTGTTTCCTTTTCCTAATAAATGCTCCAATTTCTGTGCGATTGTACTTCCATGGAGGCTTTCCTCTGCAAAGATCTTGAGTTCTGCACTTCTATGCACTTTACTTTTCCAGGATCTTTAAAGACTTGCATGCTTAGGAGTAAGGGTTGGACTCCTGAAGTGTACAGGCTCTGGGGTTAGCACTCAGGAGGCAGCAGAAATGGGCTTTACTCACCTTTTGGCATCTTTGTTGTTACGTTTTGGAAACATAGCATCTTTTGTGTTGATCCTGGGTTTCATTTTTACCATGAGCCAAGAGGCTCCTGATTTTGACAACTCAAATGACATTACGAAACTCCAAGTAACTCAGAACCAGTTCTACTAAAAGACCTGGGTATGGCTGAAAAAATGTAAATGGATGTGAATTGACAGTGCAGTGCAGTGCACTACAGTAACGCAGATCTCGTGCCCTGGGTGCTTTCTTTACAGAGCTTGTAGAGTCTGTGTAGAGCTCCAGGAAATTGTGATGCCCATGTTGTTGAGATGATGGGAATAAACTTGAGAAAAAAAAAAAAAAAATTATAGGGAAGCCAAAAAGATTATAAGTGCAGGAGTCCAGATAACAGGTTCCTCTTCCTTCCTACTACAGTGCAATTATTTATCTGAAGTGTCTGTTATTTTCCTGTACCAATTCATGCTTCCTTGTTTTAAATTTGTCTCTTCACTTCAAAGAGATCTTACATAACACACCTAAGGCTGTGGCGGTGGTCACGTTAACAAAGGCAGAGGATGATGTTCTCCTCCCACACAAAGCTGTATTAAAGCTGAGGCTCCTGCAAACAGCCCTGTGAGGCTGGCAGCAGAATGGCCTCGGTTTCTCGAGCTCCCGGGGCATGGTGGTTGCTCCTTCCGCACTGCCATGGGTGTCCTCCCTAGGGAACAAGACACCGAGATCCCCCAGTGCTCCCTGCTCCACACAACGGCTGGGTTTAAGATCTTTTCAGTGGACTTGGTGCCAAGGCTGGTGGAGGAGAAGACTGCGGCACGTGGAGTGGGCTGAGGTTGCTCCATGGCAGCCAAGGAAGGTTTATCTTGCTAAGCCTCAAGAGCTGTGTCCATGACACTGCAGGTGTCACTGTGAAAGATGTGACACCATGGCGAGGCCAGCAGTAGCCTTGAAGAAGCCCTGGTGCAGTGGGCAACTTCCCACTTCCCTTCCCACCCTGTCCCCACACCGTCTCTGCTGGCTAAGGGTTTGTCCATGCTCTCTCTTGCCCTAAAGCCACTGATGCTGAGGTTACACTTCCCCTCTCTGCATGGCAATGCCTGCTGAATTCCACGGGAACTGGCTTCTGTCAAGCCTGTCAACTCCTACTGACATTCCACTGGAGTGACGAGCATTAAAGAAATGGCAGGGGAAAAAAACACCTTTTTTTCACCCTTAGAGGTGCCTTGCCATACCAGGCAAAGGCGCCTGCTGGGGCACTCAGTGGTGACCCACTGGGGCTGGCCAAGCCGGCTGCCCTCGCATAGAGAGCGGGGGCTCTGCTGACGGGAGAAGCAGGGAAGTTGCCAGCAGACCCCAAAGGGTCCCACCGCGAAATGGCGGCGCAGCCCCGTCCCGGGCCGGGCGGGCGCTGCGGGTAGCCGTGCCTCGCCGTCGGCCCCCAAGAAATGGCGGCGCAGCCCCAGCCCAGGAGCGGAGCTGAGGAGGGCGGCGGTCGCCGAGCCTGGCGTGGAGCTGCCGCCGCGGCCCCACGTGCTTTCCCGGCAAAGCGGCTCCGCCGTCGGGCGGTTTCTGTTTCGAGGCGGGCTGCGCCGCCGCCGCCGCTGTGACCGACGGACAGCGCGCCGGTGAGTGCCGCGGTGGGAGGAGGCGGAGGGCGTCCTGCGGAGCTCCCCGTAAGCGTTCAGAGTGCGGGGTGGGGGGTCTGGCTGCGGTCTTTGCTCTCCCGTGTCCAAGGCGAAGGTTGGATGCGTTGCTGGAGGTGACTTTTGCTCCCTGGTGCTGGGATCAAACCAGTATCACAGCTTTTCCTAACTGGAGCAATGTATGGGAGTCTGTCAAGGATGATGTTGGGAACTTTTAGGCACAAAATCATTAGTTTGTTCATAAAGGGGTTGCATTGGTAGTGCTGTGACAGCTTCTGGTCTGGTGGAAACACCATCCACCCCACCATCCCCTCCTTCCACTTGTGGTCTGTTCCATCTACCCCTCTGTCTCCTCCTTCCACTCCTGATCCCTTCCATCTACCTCTCTGGTCCCCTCCATCTACCTCTCTGGTCCTCTCCATCTACCTCTGGTCCTCTCCATCCACCCTTGGTCTCCTCCATCCACTCCTTGGTCCCCTCCAACTACCCCAGTCCCCTCTGTCTACCCCATCCCCTCCACCCACCCCCTAGTTCTCTCAGAGCTCTGCCATTCCCTGCGCCCTACTCAAGGAGATGGGGGCATTGCTGGACATGCGTTTGGGGGGGGGGGGGTTGGATTTTTCTGTTTCTCTCTTTCTGATAAGTGAATTTTGAAACGGTGCTGTCTGCCATCTTGCCTTGTCTGGGACTCAGGTGCAGGCTGTATCTTGTCTTCCAGTGTAGCTTCTCTGGCTTCTAGAGAAATATTAATAATATTTAATTGTTTGTGGCACCTGATCTGGCTAGATCTGAGATCTCTGTGCACACAGTTCTATTTGATACCTGGGGTTTGTCCTCAGGTCATTCATATCTACTCTCACTTAAATCTTGTCCCTATTCCCAAGGAAAGGCAGGTTGCTTTTTTCCCTTCAATATAAAGGAAATAGTAAATAAATATTTCCTTATGTGCCAGGAAAAATGCATATAAATAAAAATATTCCCATTGCAAGAGCCTTAACCAAGTCAGAATTTACTCCACAGAGAGCATTCGCCCCCAAGTCCCATTTCTTTGGATCACTCCCTAAAATCTACCTGAATTATCATCTAGCTATACATATTTTAGAGCAGGATAACGCTCTTCTGCTTTTCTGAGTGGGTATTTTCGCTCACCTCACTGTTGTTATCACAGAGGAGCTGTAGTTGGGGAATTCCTGGACGGTTTTACTTTCATTTTGGTGCGTGCTTCAGTGGAGTGGGTTAGCAAGGGATATCAAGGCAGTGGATGTTGTCTTCCAGCTCCCCTGTTTTGTGACCCCCACTTTGGTTTTGGTGGCACTGCTCCGTTTCTGGGCCAGTGCTCCTCAGAATTGCAAGAAGTTGCAACAGTAGATTTGCAACAGGGAGCTTCAAATTCGTTTTTATTTTTCATGGATGGAAATGGCGAGAATGCTGAGTTGGGGAGGCAACTTGAGAAGTATTTTTCCAATGTGTTTTAATGGTGTTTCTGCATTTGAAGCATGAGGCCAACGGTCAAGGTTCAAAACTTCCCTGGCTCTTCTTAGGAGGTTTTTGTGCTTCATTTCGAGATTAGAGGTATTTTATTGTAGGTCACTGCCCATCATTTCTGATGGTCTTATTTAGCAGAGCAGTAGTAGCATAGGAGCTGTGCAGCACCGCCTGAGCTTTCATCTAACTTCTCAGTGTAGACTTCTTCTTGAATATGAGTCTTTCATCAATTCATATGAAATTAATTCATAGTCTTTGTCTGAATGGCTTCCAGTCTTCATTGGCATGATTCAATATTTATATTCAATATGAAGTAGGTAGCTCTTGGTCACCAGGGGAATAAAGTCAGAGCATTGCTGTCTCCAGGTTTCTGCGTGTTTTCTTGGCTGGAGAAATGTAAAATGAAAGTCCCTAAAGGTTGTCTCATCAGGCTACTGGGAAATGAGGTTTGTTTTGCAGGAAGCCCTGTTATTTTGCAGTTTGTTTAACTTTGACATGTTCAAATGTTTTCTTTTAAATCTTCCATTGCTTTGTTTGTTTTTAATGTGTGTGTTACTATTAGCCTTCTTTATTTGTATAACTGATAATATAAAATGAATTTCATAATAACACTTTTTGAATGAACACTTTCAGAGTCCTTTCCAGTATGTTCAGAGTTTGAATTCTTGGCATTATGGGAATAGCCTGAAGAGAAACTGGTCCTGGTTAAGCCGAATTTTCTTAGCATTTCACCAGGAACTTTGCTGTTGTTTTTGTTAGAATAGTGAGTGACGGGCATTAGAGGATTTTTACAAACTGGGGGGTTTGCCCACTTTCTGGTGGATCCCAGAGCTGCCTCACTTTTTATGTAGCACATCTTGAAAGCTTGATCTGGAATGGGAACCTGCGAAAAGCCTTTCTTGCACCAATACTCTGTTATAACAGTATTTGTTAATGCTGCATGATAACCACCTTTGACATGGTTTTGACCTGGAGGGTCAGAGATCGATAGAAGAGCATCCAGTGTCACCAGCTTTGCTCTTGTTGGATGTCTGTTTGTCTTTTGGAGTGCAGGAACAGAAAAGACTGATGAAATCCTTTCCACCCTGTCCTGTGCTGTTAGCACTCAGTCAGGTCACATCCCTTTGTTGCATTAATTTGGCTCAGTCTCAAAAATGTCCAAGGCTGTTCGAAGAGGCAGTACAGAGAGGGCAGAGAGTGCTGCTGGGTTATGGGGGAAGGGGTGTCCTCTTAAACATAAGCAGGACAAACGTCTTGAGCAATTTGAGCAAAATCCAGAGAGGGACTTTTTACAAAGGTCTGTAGTGACAGGATGTCCTGGGTTCAGCGGTAACAGTTATTTTTTTCCTTCCTAGTAGTTGGTGCAGCGCTGTGTTTGGGCTTTAGTTGGAGAACAATGCTGATGATAACACACCGATGGTTTAGTTGTTGCTCAGCAGCACTTACCCTCATCAAGGACTTTTCAGTGTCATGCTTTGCCAGTGAGGAGGGGCACGGGAAGCTGGGAGGAACCAGAGACAGGACACCTGACCTGAACTAGCCAAAGGGGTATTCCATACCACAGCACGTCATGCCCAGTATAGAAACTGGGGGGAGCCACCCGGAAGGGCGAGATCGCTGCTCGAGTTGGGCTGGGTGTTGGTTAGTGGGTGGTGAGCAATTGTATTGGGCGTCACTTGTGTTTGTTGGGTTTTTCCCTTTCCCCTTTTAGTTTTATATTCTCTCCCCTTGTTATTTCTATTATTATTATCATCATCATCATTATTATTATTATTATTACTATTGTATTATACTTTAGTTATTGGACTGTTCTTATCTCAACCTGTGGGGTTTACATTCTTTCGATTCTCCTCCCCGTCCTGCCCAGAGTGGGGAGAAAAGGGATGTGAGCAAGCAGCCACATGGTTCTGAGTTACCAGCTGGGCTTAAACCACAACACGGAACAAGGGGGAATGGCTTTAACCTGGCAGAGGGGAGATTGAGATGAGCTCTTAGGCAGAAGTTCTTCCCTGTGGGGGTGGTGAAGCCCTGGCACAGGGTGCCCAGGGAAACTGTGGCTGCCCCATCCCTGGCAGTGTTCAAGGCCAGGTTGGACGGGGCTTGGAGCAACCTGGTCTAGTGGAAGGTGTCCCTGCCCATGGCAGGCATTTGGAACTGGATAAGCTTTAAGGTCCCTTCCAGCCACAACCACTCTGATTCTGTGATTCTACGTCTGGGGAGTGAGGGCTGAACACCAGAGAAGGTGGGCTCCACAGGCACAACTCCCCTGTCTCACCACCCTCATGGTGGTGGGGTGGCTGCTGCTTTTGGGTTGAGAACATGTTTGCTCAGAGAATGGCAGTTACTAAGGAATGTTGCTGCGTGCACCAGCCTCATTAGGGGTGAAATGATTCTACCCAGTGGGATGCTTCCACTCAACAGGCAGCTGTCCACTGGAGGCAGCGTGGTCCAGATGCTGCTGTAGCCTGGGCTGGGGCCCTTCTGCAGCATGTATGGAGGCATGCAGGATGGTAACCAGTTTCCTCGTCCCCTTCCCTGTGGCAGGGGTGGTTGGACACCAGCCAGCACCAGCTGTAGTGTGGGGAGAAATCTCCCTTTGCCATCTCTGCTGAGAAGTGAGATGGAGCTGGTACGCATGGTGTTTTCAGCCTCCTGCACATGAAAGTCTTCTGGAGAGCTCTGTAGCCTCAGATGATCAGCTTTTCACAGCTTTTCTAGTGTGACTGACTGCCTGACTTGAGCAAGCTGCTTCTGCTTCTACATCAGCTTCCATGAAGGTGCTGAGACCAGTAGGTTGACATAGAAGACCAGCTCAAGTCAGGCAGTGGCACCAGGAAAGCTGTGATTCTTTTGAAATGTTCCTGTAAAGCCTGTCTTCACCTGCATCTTAGCACACAAGGCTCAGTCCTGCATTTTCATCCCACCAATAGTGGATCCTCAAATGTCCACACTTTGTGGTCACTGCTGGTTTGGGTGGAAGTTGCTACCTAGAGATGAAAAGCTCCACAGCTGACCCTGGGATCAAAGGCAGAGCTCTACATCTGTGACCTGTGTAATTGCCCATGTCCTTTCCTAGCTGCATCCTGCTCTGTTGTTATTATCCCTAGACATCTACATGGAGTGAGACAACTGCGTATGGGCATGCACCATGTGTTCGCATATGCTGAAATGGTGCTGCTAGCAGATCAGTTCTTCATCAGGGAATGGAACAGAAGCTGCATTTGCACTTGACAGCTGACGGGAGGCTGACCACACAACAGTGCAGGTAGGAGACTGTATGTGCATGGGTTTGCTGTGGAAAACAAGTGGAAGTGGAGGGTGACATTGTCACCAAAACAGAAATTAGTTGTTCATCCCCACAAAATGAGCAGCAAGAATGGCTGTCTGAGCCCTTTGATGGGGGAGATATCTTGCTCTTAGAGTCCCATGCCTCCTGCTGCATGTGAAACATGTCATATGTGGCATGTGGCCACTGCAGCGATACAGACGTCAACAGAGCTTTTCCTTGGCTGGTGCCAGAGAGACTGACTCCTGTTGCTTGCTCCTGCCCTTCACAGTGCTGTTACATTAGGCACTGTGCAGGTAAGAACTGTGGTCCTTGCACTGTATCATGGCTGCGCTGGGACTGGCCACATTACACTGCGAGAGTACGACAGCTAGGATATTCTGGGTTAGACCAGGGCTACAAAAGCACATCAGATCATCAAGGGCTGTGCTGGCTGCTCAACAGCAGGGCAGTGTGGGTAAACATCTCTCACTTCTGTGCCCATTGCTACCCTCTGGCCCCCATTTCAGAGTGATGATCTAGACCTGGATGTAGTCAGTGCCCGCTCCCAGCTAGTGGAGTTACTCAGCCACCACTCCGACTGGCTGCTCACGACCTCCCAGCGCTTCCTCCCAGGAGCGGCCCTGAATGGCCTGGATGGGATTACCGACCACAAAGAAAAAGTCTCAGTGCTCCTTGACCTGCTGGAGGAGGCTGGCCCTGCCACCTGGGAACAGTTTGTACAGTGCCTGTGCATGGAGTGCGACCTCCCCCTGGATCTGGAGATACAGGTCATGAGTTCTGCAAGAGAAGGTAGTGGCCAGGTTCCTCTGTCTCCAAACACAGCCAATGCCTTGGCCCGCAGAGCTAAGAGACCAGCCTAGGCAGAGAGAACACCAGTGCCTCACTCACAAAGTCAGTGCCTCATCAGTGAGATCTGGCAGTCCTCTCCATGGTGTCCAGCAACTATAAGCTTTTTAACCAAGCCACTTGGTTTAACGAATAATCTGACTTTGTTTCTGGTTCACTCAGTCTATCTTTCACCATAATCTCTGGAGTAAGATCAGACACTCAAAAAATAGCTATTGGAACAAATAGCAATAGTTCATGTTTTCAGAGGTGCTTTTTCACCATTGCTGGGCCTGGCTGCTGTTGGTGGGCAGTTTCTTCACCCTTTCAGTAGGAACTGGCCTGATTTGAGGATGGAGGGTTCTGTGGACCTTGTAGGAACCTGTGTGGTCATATCATCTGGATTCCCAAATTGGAAGTGTCTGCCAGGTCAAAGTCGCTTTTCCCAGAGAGTGTTCTTGAGAGACTAATTTGGTCTATTTTGGAGAAAGGTGTGCTGTACTGTAGGGATTCCTGCCTGCTTGTTGTGAGAGTGGAGAGCATCATGATAGCTGATACCAGCTGATAGCTCTTGAAAGAGAAAAACATGGATGCAATAGTATCTCAGAAGTTTCTCAATGGCAGTGATTTACATAGTAAGAAAATTCAGCTTCAGTCCATATTTCTTGGTGAAAGTTTATTTTGCCAAGTTTTCTCTTCCAGATTTCTTGAAGGAAGGTTTTGAAACTGCTGAAATTTGTTGTGGTAGTTTTTTCTTTTTGGCATAGAAATATAAGTTGAGGTAAAAAAAAAAAAAAAAAAGACAAGACATAAAAAGCCCAAACCCCATACAAAGTGTGCACCTCCTCTCCAGTAAAGCCAAGATGAAATGTTTTCATACATTTATTTGAAGACCAAAAAAACCCCAAAACCTACCTTTTCGCTCTGTAGATGTTAAATTCCTATTTTTTTATTTTCCTGGCCCAGAAAGGCAGGAATTACAGACATTTTAAAATACAGCAGAAGAAAACCACTTCCCCATATCAGTCATTAGCAGTTTGAGGTAACGAAAATGTTGTTATCCATAACAAGTGTGGTCAGTACACTAGGACATGGAGCTGTTGGAGCAAGTCCAGAGGAGGCCACGAGGATGGTCAGGGGCTGGAGCACCTCCCATGTGAAGACACGCTGAGAACATTGGGGCTGTTCAGCCTGGAGAAGAGAAGCTGCATGGAGACCTCAGAGCAGCCTTCCAGTATCTGAAGAGGGCCTATAAGGATGCTGAGGACAGACTCTTCATCAGGGACTGTAGTGATAGGACAAGGGGCAATGGGTTTAAACTTAAACAGGGGAAGTTCAGGTTAGATATAAGGAAGAAGTTCTTTACTGTGAGGATGGCGAGGCACCCCAAAGAAGTGGTAAATGCTCCATCCCTGTCAGTGTTCAAGGCCAGGTCGGACAGAGCCTTCGGCCATATGGTCTAGTGTGAGGAGTCCCTGCACGTGGCAGGGAGTTGGAACTAGATGATCTTAAGGTCCTTTCCAACCCAAACCATTCTATGATTCTATGATTCTATGATTCTATGTTCTGGACTATACACACAGTGTGCATGCACCCTCCTTTATGAAAGCCTGTGGCACCAGCTAAGCCTCTTCCTTACTGGGTTACTTTAGTTACTAATTCTTTTCTTCTGCAGGAAGTCTTACATGATGGGTCCTCTCAGCAGCACTGTCTTTCATATCATGTTTGCAGTAATTTGTCGCTACTTGCATCAGTTGGACAGATACAGCCTTTGGTCACCAACTGTAGCAGCAGTTCCTTTTGCAGAGGTGAAACGAGTGAAAGATCTGACAAGCACCAGGGGACAAGGACTTATGGGGGCTTTCTCTTAGGACTGAAGCTGAAACAGATTTCAGCTTTTTAGTGCTGTGGCATATCATAAAAGATGTCTCTTACGGTTTCATAGTTGGCTTGTGCTGGTTTAACTGTAGCATTAACAGTTTAGCATCATTGATCCTTTGAACGATGAATTGCTTTTGGTTTTGCTTTAGGGATGGCTTTCAGTCAATCCCAAAGCTGTGTGGTTGCAGGAGTTGTCCCAAGGATGTAGGCAGGAGTTGGTGGTTTGGAGGAGGATGACACAGGATGACACTTTAGAGTGGTGAAATAGTCTTAGCTTAGGCAAGATTAACCATTAGATTGCCTTAGCTGGAGTGACTCCTGGAGAAAAGAGTTTCTGTCTGCTTGGTGAGCGAGACTGGAGAACTCATGTGGACTAAACCCAACCTGAGGGGCAGCTCAAGCAGTGCTTGGGATGAGTAGTGGAGAAATAGCAGGGTTGAGTCTTCCAGCGCTAGAACTGTCTTACTTTGCATTACATGGCACACACGGCAAGTGTCATAGAATCATAGAATGGTTTGGGTGGGAAAGGATCTTAATACCATCTAGTTCCAAGCCCCTGCCATGGACAAGGACACCTTCCAGTAGACCATGTTGCTCAAGGCTCTGTCCAACCTGGCCTTGAACACTGCCAGGGATGGGGCATTCACAGCTTCCCTCTCCAGCATCTTTGTAGGCCCCCTTCAGATACTGGAAGGCTGCTCTGAGGTCTCCACGCAGCTTCTCTTCTCCAGGCTGAACAGCTCCAATTTTCTCAGCTTATCTTCATATGGGAGGTTCTCCAGCCCCTGACCATCCTCATGGCCTCCTCTGGACTTCCTCCAACAGCTCCATGTCCTTCTTATTTTGAGGACACCAGAACTGCACACCATATCCAAATGAGGTCCCATGAGAGCAAAGTAGAGGGGGAGAATCACCTCCGACTTGCTGGTCATGCTGCTGGTGATGCAGTCCAGGACACGGCTATTTGAGTGTTGAATGGATTTTGTGTGAGGCGGTGGTGCAGCATGTGTGCCCATTTGGAGCCTTGTTCTTTGTTGCTTTGTGCTGCTGCTAGAGCTTGGAGTAGCAGACTACTGGCCTGCACTCCCAGCTGGGAAATGCTGGAAATGACAGTGAGAGGATTTAATGTATGAAGGCTTCACTTTGCCCTTTGCAGTGGCATCCATCACCTGAATGTCAGTCAAAAGCCTTTGGTGCAGTGAAGGTGTGCGCCACCATTGTGGGATGTCCATGAGCCCTCATGTAACAGCTGCTGGAATAACTGGAAGCTGCTAAAATGTGAGTTGCCTCCTCAACCACCAGCCACTCAGTTTCCAGAACACGAAACACCAGCTCAGGTCCTCACAGCAGAGAGAGAAAGGCTGTGGTACTGGCATCCAGCGTGGGGAGAGGGTAAGTGGTGGAGGCAGTGGCCGAAGGAATCCGAAGTGTTGCAGGAAGCTGTCAGCAGTTTGCTGTATCCTCCTCAAATGTGTGCTGGGGGAAAACGAAGCAGCGGGAAATGAAGCCCAGCAGGGTAGAGGAGACACTGGGCCAGGACCATGGTAGTGCAGAGAGCGAAGCGCAGGTCTTGTGTGCTGGAGAGGTGCTTACTGTTGCTGTCAGGGAGTGGACTAGTCCTGGATTGCCCATTGGTGAAAATAGACAATTTGAAGGAAAAGCTGCTCTTCATTTTTTTTCCTGCTGTGTGAATTCGGGGACTGGCTAAAGTTCACACAGCAACAGGAGCTCCTTGCAGAGCTGGCTCTGGTTCTTGCTGAGGTTTGCCCATTTCTTCAGTACCTTATAAGTTGTGTGTTTGCATCTGCTGTTCGCATTCCCAGTTCCTGTTCAGGCAGAGGCAGGATTCCAGCAGTGCACTCCCTGATCAGTAAGCACTCCCTGCCTTGCCCAGCTCTGGTGATGTTACCCATTGTAAATCATAGCTCCCAACCTGCTGTTTGCAGTTCTAGCTGTTCCTATGGACACAGAGACACTTTAACTCTGCTTTTCGCTCCAGGACTGCTTCTCAGTCACAGCACTGCAAATACTGCATCTGGTGCGTTGCATGCAGTTTTCAGATGTTGAGAACAAAAGTGCCCTTTCTGTTCTGCAGGCAGACTGCTGTTGGTAGCTGCTGTGCTGCCCTACGGAGCAGGTGGTTCGTCTCTGTTGCTGGTGGAATAGGCATTTGAAAATAGCGCTGAAAGTTACTAGGACCAGCTAAGAAAGGAAACACTCGTGCCTCCCCCAGTTCTGCCTGTTCTCTGTCCCAGCATGCACCATAAGAAACAGGGAGTTAATTGCCATTAACAGCCCTGGGGAGCAGTGAGCTGTGTGTTCCTCAGACATGGCTGTTCCCTGCCCTGTTTCCCCAGGGTGACAGAGCAGTTTGTGTGTTAGAGAATCACAGAATGGTTTGGGTTGGAAAGGACCTTATGATCATCCAGTTCCAACCCCTGCTGCAGGCAGGGACACCTTCCACTATACCAAGCCCCATCCAACCTGGCCTTGAACACTGCCAGGGATGGGGCAGCCACAGCTTCTTTGGGCAGCCTGTGCCAGTGCTTCAGCACCTGATCAACCCAGTTTAAGCTTTAACCCATTGCCCCTTGTCCTATCACTACAGTCTCTGATGAAGAGTCCCTCTCTGGCATCCCTGTAGGCCCCCTTCAGATACCGGGAGCTGCTCTAAGGTGTTCTGGAGCCTTCTCTTCTCCAGGCTGAACAAGCCCAGCTCTCTCAGCCTGTCTCCAGAGCAGAGCTGTTCCAGGCCTCCCAGCATCTCTGTGGTCTCCTCTGGACTTGCTCCAACAGCTCCACATCCCTCTTGGGGTGTTGTCCCAGAGCTGGACACAGGACGGCAGGGCGGGGGTCTCCCCAGAGAGGAGCAGAGGGGCAGAATCCCCTCCCTCAACCTGCTGCTCACACTCTGGGGGTGCATCCCAGCACACGGGGGGGTTCTGGGCTCAAGTGCACACTGAAGCCAGATCATGGGGAGCTTCTCATCAACCGACACTCCCACATCCTTCTCCTCAGGACTGCTCCATCCAGTCTCTGCCGAGCCTGGGGATTTGTGCTGGAGGCAGGGGCAGGACCTTGCACTTGGCTTTGTGGAACTTCGTGAGGTTCCTGGTCCCACCTCTCCAGCCCGTCCAGGTCCCTCTGGATCCCATCCCTTCCCTCCAGCATTTTGGCCACACCACACAGCTTGGTGTCATCAGCAAACTTGTTGAGGGTGCTCGATCCCACTGTCCATGTCACCAACAAAGATGTTGAACAGGACTGGCCCCAATACTGACCCATGAGGGACATGGTGTCCATTTGGACATTAAGCCGTTGACTACAGCTCTCTGAGTGTGGCCATCCAGCCAATTCCTTATCCACTGGGTGGTCCATCCATTAAATCCATGTCTCTCCAGTTTAGAGACAAGGATGTCATGTGCGACAGTGTCTAACTTTGCACAAGTCCAGGTAGACGACATTAACTGCTCTGCCCCTATATCTGAAGGCCACCAAATCGGTCAGGCAGGATTTCCCCTTTGTGAAGCCATGTTGGCTGTCAGCAACCACCTCATTGTTTTTCATATGCCCAGGGTTGACAGCAAGGCAGAGGCATCACCTAGCCTACAAGGAGTCTCACTCTTGAAGTGGTTATGGTCAGTCTCAGAAATTGCAGGGCAGCTTTTCACAGCAAGTTATGTAGCTCCTTCCCCCGTGCTCCATGGCCAGCTGAGCCTGTGGAGGCTGACCTGGCAGCTGGCTTCCCTCACAAGGAAACTTCCTGTGGAAATCGATATTTCCTGCTCCTACTTTTTTTCTGGTCCATCACACCAGCTTACCCTGCTTTGGGTGGACTTAAATCCTGAGGAGGAGTGGAGAACAACTGAAAGAAGCTGTGCTATGGGCCTTGCTGCAGTGTGTGTGGCTGGGATATGTGGTACTGCTGTTCAATTTCTTTCTGTCTCAGATCTACCAGGCTTCTTTCATATGCTCAGAACCACATCCTCTATGCGCTGGGTAGCTTTGCAGTGCTTGTGGTTGTTATGTTTAATCCCAGCTGGAAACTAAACACCACACAACTGCTTGATCACACTTTCCCCTTCCTTGGTAGGGTGGGGAGGAGACCTGGAAAAAGGTTAAACCGATGGGTTGAAGTAAGATCAGTTTAATAATTGAAATAAAGTAAAATAGTAATGAAAAGGAGAGAGAGAGTGCAATAAAACCCAGGAAAAATCCCAAGTGATGCACAATACAATTGTTTACCATCCACTGACCAAAGCCCAGTGTCCCCAAGCAGCCATTGGTGGCTCCCAGTCAACTCCCCCCAGTTGTTATACTGAGCACGACATACTGGGGTGTGTTATACCCTTTAGCTAGTTCAGGTCTAGTGTCCGGCCTCTTCTTCCTCCCTGCTTCTTGTGCCCTGTCCTCACTGGCAGAGCATGAGAAACTGATCAAGGCAGGTTCTGCTGAGCAACAACTAAAACACTGGTGTGGTACCAGCATTATTCTCATCCTGAATTAAAAACACAGCACTGCACCAGCTACTAGGAAGAGAATTAACTCTATCCCAGCCGAAACCAGGACAGTATCCGTCCCTTTTTTTATACCATTTACATCAAGCTCAGGTCTCACATTTTCCAGTACGTCCCAGTTAACCACCATCAGCATTACAGTCTTCTGGTTTGTATACACACAGATATAATTCCCTTAGTCTATGGACCATCCCTACAAAAGTCCATTGAGTTAATTTAGTCCATGACTTTGGGTTTTGTCTGTTGTAACAGTCCTTCAGGGCAGGAAAAATGGTATGTGTGGTGTTGGATTGTTGCATGCTGAGGCTAGTTCTGGTTCCATCACTGTTGCGCTTGTCCAGATTCACCAGAGATGATTCTTCATTAATCTATAGTATCCTTGATACAGCATAGGGCGTCCACAGAAGTGATAATATGCAGCGTCATATAGCAATTAACATCATACAGTTTAATTTACTGGCTATTCTCACCTGAAATCAAATCTCCTCAAGGTACACACCAGAATTCCCCATCTTCCCACATTACCCACCAAGTGCACCCAGGTCCTTGAGCAAAAGCAATCCCAGGAGTGGGTTTGCCTTGGCCTGAGGCAGGAATAACGCAGGCTGTTTTCACTAGCATGTTTTTAATGTGCACCAGAGGAACTTTATTCCCCTCTATAGCATGTAAAAGTTCTGATTGGGCTGGGCCAGCCTGGTTGGCAGATTCCCTGGTGTTGACCAACTAGGTGGCTTTTGCTAAATGTGTATCCAAGCTTTTGAAAGTCCCACCACCCACTGCTGTCTTCGATTAGGTCATTAATGCCCTCTCTACTGCTGTGCATTCCTCTGAACCCAGAGTTACACATACCTCATTATTTTTGCCTTCCAGCAGCTGTGCTGCCAGCAGGACTATTTCTGAGGGTGCGTTTTGATGAGCTGTTGTGATAGTATTTTTTGTAATGTTCTGGCACTACTTGGCACTGTGCTTCTAAGCAAATGAGGGGATTGAGCACAAGGATCAAAGCATCATTTGCTAAACCTAACACATTTCTTGCAAAACATGCCTTTTAAAATTCATGTTGTTTCCTGCAAAGATTTTCAAAGCCAGGATTCCACCAGAAGCTTGTACCTCCCTGTTTCTGACATCCCTGCTGCCATTGGCTCAGAGTGGTAAGATTTGGCTATCAGCAGCTCTGTGAAGCGCAACATCATGTTCCAATATTAGATAAATGCTGAATCCTTGTAGCTGATCATGTGTCCCAGGGAAGATGAACGACCTGCTTGATTTCTCTGCAGAAAGGCTCAAGTGGAGAGAACAGAGAGGTAGCAGTTCACACTGAGGCAGGCAAGATTGTTATTATCCACTAGGAAAATCTGTATAAACAAACTGAAGTGTTGGAACGAATTGCCTGGAGAAGTTGAGGGAGCTCCATTACTGAAGGCCTTTGAACCAACCCAGACCTCTTGGTCACTCCTGAGAGCTGTAGCATATTCGGGGTGGGATGAGAGGATGGATTAGCCTCATGAGGACCAGCCCAAGCTGACTTTCTGTTGCTAGATGCCCCCTGCTTTTACTTCAGCATTTGCAAAAGCAGTTCTGTAAACTCAGCCTGAATTTGCAAATAGTTTCATCTCTCTGATTTTGCCTCTCCAGCTGCCCAAATGCTTTGCTGGAGGGTCTTCCTCAGCTTTAATAATATGCCATTCAAAATCCTCTTTTGACATGTTTCTGACTTTTCAACTTTCAGGGTTTGCTCGATGTCACCATCACAGCAGCTCTATGAGTGAGAAGGATGTGAAACAGCAGCAGCTCGGTATGTGAAAGTTCCAGCAGCAGAGCAGCAGTGTGCTTGCCTCTGAAGAAGGACCTATTTAAACACCCAAAACCCCAACCTCCCACCTTGAGGAAAACTTTTGTTTAGTAGCTGCATAAACTCTTAATGTAGTAGGTTATAAAATACACAGACAGTGGAACCTGGCAAATAACAAGAAGCATCCATTTCCTTTTCAGAGATATATTAAATCTAGTGGAGGAAAAGGCATACAGATGGCACAGACTAAGAACTCCCTAAAAGTATGATAT
The DNA here is from genome assembly GCF_004027225.2 of Strigops habroptila. Lineage (NCBI taxonomy): Eukaryota > Metazoa > Chordata > Aves > Psittaciformes > Psittacidae > Strigops > Strigops habroptila. Next base: position 22,223,914 of record NC_044302.2, read on the forward strand.
GCTGGTGAAGCATTCTGTTGTAGGTCATCCCTGTATTTGCCTTTTTTTTAGCCAAATCAGGAGCCATACTGACAATTGAAAACCCACTAAAGGCTCCACAGTTTCTCTAGCACATTTAAAACTCATATGGTTTCAGCTCTCTCTAAAACAGAGAACTCAATAGATGAGTGATGACAGAGTCGAGCCAGAGTAATTCCAGGAAGGACTGGGTAGCCTGAGCAGATCTGCAGGCTGTCGTGCACCAGAGTCTGTGTCCTTTCCTTCATCACCTGTCCTTCTTTACCCTTTTCCACCTCTGCTTTTAGCCTTGCGAGGCCCATGGTCCAGTGCTGCCCAGTGTCTGATGGGGGAGTGCAGGGAGCATGGCAAAGCTGCAGCTGGGCTGGAGCCAGTTTTTGATGGACAGTTTGCGTACAGGAAAGGCCTTGAGGAGGTGCTCCCAGGATGCCAGATCTTGTCTGCTGACATGAGTGAGGATAGGGTTTTTCAGAAGGTGCTGAGCACCCTTAATGATCACCACTGTTCTCCCTTCACCAAAGAGATGCTGGTACCGTCAGCGACCTCCAGTTCTCAAAGCAGTGTTTGTTCTGAGGTGCTGGTAGCTGACAAGTGTGGCACTTGTGGTGCTTGTGTGGGTGAACAGCGACCTAGTGAGCAGGGGATTATATGCATAACGTACCAATAGCTTAAAGAGATAATAATATTTAGTTTTTATATAAAACTGTTGCACCTTTTCCCTTAATTTTCTTCTCCTTCGGCCCCTGTGCAATAATAGGAAAAATTACGAGTTATTTTCTTGTGTTCAAAATTTGTCATCTCTACCCAGCTGTGTGGAGCAGCCTCTGACCAAAGCCATGTTTTCTCTGTCTATAAGTGGTAGAATTTTGGATCTGTTGCTGTTCAGAACTAACTTTTTCACCCTCATACTTGCTCTGTTGTCTTCTCTCAGATGCACTTGAAAAGTACCGGCTTCTCCTCATGGATTCTGTCTGCCAGAGATACGGAAGCCGGAGAGCAGCAAGAGAGCAGCGCAGGAACAAACACAGCCACTGGCTCTCAACCAAACTTTTGTCAACCTTGACATTTGGCACAGCAAGACCTCCCACTTAAAAAAGAGAACAGAGAAATCCCGAGAGGATGTGGCAGGTGCTCCTAAGCCAGAAGAATATGCGGATACAGCCATGAAAGTGTCAGATCTGTTTTGTAGTGTGGTCCCATCAGGCGCAATGAAGGTTGTCTTTTTGTTCGGTAAACCAGGTACAAGCAAGACCATGCTAATGCACAGCATTTGTCAGAAATGGGTTGAAGGTGACCTACCTCAGTTTCTCTTCACTTTCCTGTTTGAGTTTCGGCAGCTGAATTTATTAAAAAGAAAATTGACTCTGAAGGAACTTTTGTTTGACCTGTTCTTTCAGACAGAAGACAGCCCTGATGCAATATTCCAGTACCTCCTGGAAAATACCTGCGATACACTGATCATCTTTGATGGGCTGGATGAGTTTGCCGCTAACATGGACGCGTCAGGCTCTTCTGAGGGAAGGCCAACCCTTACCTCCTGTATGTCCATATCTGAGTTCTTTGCAGACCTCTGTCATGGGAAGCTCCTGTGTGGACGCACAGTGTTGGTCACCAGCTGACCTACGAGGCTACCTGACTTCTTAGTAAACACAATAAATCTGCTAGCAGAAACTTGGGGATTTGACCATAAGAAGGTTAAAGAATATGCCAGCCACTGTTTTCGTCAACATTCATTCAAAGAACAAGCCATTGCTCACCTGAAGAACAACACTAAGCTCCTCAGCGTGTGCCACATCCCTGCTCTGTGTTACGTTGTGTGCAACTGTTTGGAGTATTTGCTCCTTAAACATCAGACGAGCCTGGAGCTTCCTGAGACTATGACACAGTTTTATATCAAAATGCTTCTCATCTTCATAAATAAACAGCAGGGAGAGCGTGAAGGTGGTGAGGAGGCTCAGCTGCACTGCAACAGGAAGGCCATTTTGGGTCTCTGTGATGTTGCACTGAAAGGCCTGGAAGAAAAGAAGCTTATGTTTTATGGAAGAGAAATTCCAGGGCACGTGAAGGAATTTGCTTCCTTACATGGATTGCTGACTGCCTTTGAGGTGAAGATGAGTGGCACTTGCCCAGAGGTTGGCTATGCCTTTGTGCACTCGAGTTTGCAGGAGTTTTTTGCGGCATTGTTTCTCATGAAAGTAAGAGGGTGGACAAGAACTGCCTGAGGAAGAAGTTCTTTTTGAAGTCAAAGTGGACTTTAAAGAGCAAGGCAAAGACTGAGATAATGGAGAGTTTTCACATCTTCCTCTCAGGCCTGTCGTCAAAAGAATGTGGGACATTTCTCGTGCTGCTAGCTGAACAAGATGAAGCTTGGGTGCAGGGTAAGCAGGATGTAATCCTGCAATCTCTCAAGAAACTGGCAGCCACTCATCTGACAGGGCCTTTGAGCTCTGCCATTGCACTTTTGAAACGCAAGACCTCAAAGTAGCCCAGCACATCGGGGGCCTGCTGAATTTCAAGTACGAGTTCAAAAACTTTAGACTGACACCCCTGGACATGTCGGCTTTGCTTTTTGTCATGAACTTGGGCCAGGGTTTGACTCATTTGGATTTTGCAGGACGTCTCATGGACGTTGGCTGCTTGGAAGTTCTGGCCAGCTGTAAAAATGTAGATCACTTGAGGTAAACACACTGAGTGCGACGGACTGTTGGTGGAGAAGAAGAGTAAAGGGTTGGAAGGGCGAGCCTGGATTTGTTTTAGAAGGGCGGCAAAGAAGGTGTGAGAAATGCTGATCTGAGCAGCATAACTTCAATACTGAAAGTATTTATGAAATAAGGAATTTATGAGTGAGGGAAGAATATTAAGGATATATATAAATATAAGGATATTTTGGTATGCTTCTTTGTTTTGATTGAAACAATCAAACAACAGGGTAGTTAGTGTAGTAGAGAAGAGAGAAAATGATGGGCATTTCTTGACAGTACAGAGGCAGGGTGAATCCTGCAAGCAAATGAGAAAGTTGGGATTTAAGTGAAATCACCATGAACCAGATGAACAGAAGGTGACAACTGCACTCTCAGATGCTCTCTACTGGTGCTTTGCTGTAATGCTGGAAGGGCTTTTCGAGGAGGATCTCTTTGGATCCTGTTATGGAAAAGGTCTCATTTTGTATTTCTGTGACTGACTTTAGAGGAGTATGTGTAGAGTTTGCTAATGTGGAGAAGATGATAGGAAGCAGCCAGGGTGAGAATTACCTTGCCCTGAAGGGAATGATGTTGTCTGCTGTGAGGCGGAGGAGCAGAAACAGACATGAAAACTGCTATTCCTGGCTAGCGATATCATTGTAAAAAGAACAGCACTGATTGTTCTCTGCCTCCATTAAGAAGAACTGGAATACCATGTAATTTGCTGTTAGAAAAGCTTTCTGATGGTACGTCCTAACTGTAAATTGCTCATGCAGGCACAGGGCAGTGCATGGGGCCCACGAGCAGCTTAGCAGATGCCCAAGAATGGTTGGGCTCTTCCTTTGCATTAGGAGAACAAAACAAGGGATTTTGGGGGGATTCTTTCTTGGCTCATATACACTCCAGTCCATGCCTGCTTTTGTTTATGGTCTGCAGGATACCAACACTCTGAGAACTGTCTCTTGGAAGGGTGGGCAAAGGGCAGTGGGACCCCAAGCATCACCTCAGGCATGTTCCTAGCGACCATGGGCGATATACATCATGCCGCCACCCCTGTGCAGCGTGTTCCTGACTCCCTCTGGTTTAGGGGAGGGTGATGGAGGCACATGGGGCAACAGAGGCGTAGGTGGGTTTCTGCTTTCAAGGCCCCCAGACATGCTGTGGGAGACATTCAATGCATCCCATAATCAGTACATTCTGCAGCTGATTCAAAGGAGAGCTTGTGTACCTGAAAGCTTACCTGTTTGTCTGGTTTTTCCAACACCACTGGTTCCTTCTATAAAAAAGTCACTTCCCCTAAAAACCTTGTGTCTTATATTTTGAACAACTCTTGCTGTCCAAATTTAAAGTATCTGGCCTGAAATCAGCGCTCTCATAACTCAGCAGCTCTTCACATGGGAGCTGGGAAGCACTCTATGTTCGTAGGAGTTTGGTTTGCCCCTGTGTGACTTCCCTTGTCTCCAGGGTCCTTACTTTAGTGGAACATGTGGTAGGGCTGACTCTTCGTCTGTGGCAGCACTTACACATGGTGTCACTGTACCAAACGGCAGAACCTATTTCTTGAGGTATTTATAGTTGATGTGTAAGTTTAATGGCTTGGGGTTTTCTTTGAACTGATGTTTGAAAAGGTAAAGATGCTGCATAAAAGGAGCCCAGTACAATGTTAAAGAAAGAAATGAAGTGCTTTTTAAAAAATTGTGTTTTAACCTGCTCTGTGGGCTACCTTGTTTCAGGTTTTGTTGTGTTTATGTTTTTTCCCGTTTCTTCATGTTTTAGCTTTCGTAGTAGGAGGTATGGTGATGACTTTGCTGCTGCTCTTTCAAAGAGCGTATGAGGAATGGGAAGCCTGAAGACACTAGAGTAAGTCTTTGCTTGTGAGAGCCTTGTCTCTTTCTGTCTGTCCTCTGTTTCTATCTTGCAATTTAATTACATCAACTCAATCAAGGCTGATCTCCATGCAGCACTGTATAGAGAGTAACACAGGGCTGTGCAGAGCAGCACGGATATGTGTGGCTCTTCTTTTATGCTGACATCAAGAGTATTGCATCGCCCTGTTTGAAAAGGAGTATAAAGTTGGTTGCAGGGGGCAGAGTCAGGCCACCTCCACTCTGTGGTGATGTGCAGGCACATTTCTGAGACAGGCCTGCCATGTGCTGCACGGGATGCTTGTTCTCCCTCTGCTTGGTTTGAATGGTTCTTTCTTTTGCCAGGTTGACAAGTGGGAGCATCACAGCTAAGAGGATCATTGACTTGGTCCAGGCTTCATCACAGTGCCCTCAGCTTGAGGAAATAAAGTGAGTGTGTTATGGCAGTGACTCTCAAATCAACTGCTCATTCCTTGGGGGCGTGAAGTACTGATGAGAATGAATCTGTGTGCAGCTTGCAGGACAATCGGATACAGGATCTGGAGGTGAAGAGGATGATGGACCTGTTTTCCAGAATGGAAAAGCTGAAGAAAATAGAGTGAGTAAAAATGTCTTAAACCTATTAATAATGGTAGTCACTATGAAGCCAAGCACAGCATCAGAGAGAGTTTAAATCCTCATTGGAGCTGAGTGGCTGCATGTCTCTGTAAGGGGTGACACTCGCTTTTAGAGATGACAGTGGGGGGCATGTAGGCACAGACATTTAAACGCAAGCCCAGCTGTGCGTGATGCCTGTCTCAGTCTGAGATAGACTCAGCCTCACAATTTTTACCCAGGCATTTAAAAACAGTCTCAAGGGAGTTGTGGCACTGCTGACAACTCTCCAGGAATTACATGTGCTCAATTTGGTGCCTGGCATGACTTCTTCCTCTTCTGCTGCCCCACCTCTTATCTCCTTGGTCAGGCTCTGATTGAGATGCCTCACCTCTGCATCGGAGAGGATGGCCCCATTCCTGTCTTTCCAGACTTTTTCTTAGCCCTCTTCTCCTGTACACCTTGTAACATTAACAGCAAAGTGCTGAATGGGAGGGATTGACCGCTAGGAAAACTCCCAACACGGATCTGCATCTTTTTAGGTGGAGAGAACCAGGCTGATTTGCGATTTAAAGGGATTTAAAGCCATTGGAAAGCTAGCAGGGACAGTTTAAGCAGCAGCAGACGAAGCAGAGCAGAGCTGCTGCAAGTGTTGGGGTCTCAGTGTAGTTTGCATTACAGGAGAGGGATAGTCGCAAAGATGTGCTGACCCTGCATAGAACCGTAGAAACATTTAGGTTGGAAAAGGTCTTTAAGATCAACAAGTCCCAACTGTTGATGCTATAGGCAGAAACAGTATTAGATAAATCAGTATGTGGACAAAACCACTGACAATATCCCATATCCACATGGATTTCAGCTACAGTTCAAAGAAAGAGACAGAAAAGACACACTGTTCTCCTGGATTTTCAGCAATAAGAGGCATGCTCTGAGCCAAAGCCACAACACTGCCTTCCTACCCCAGTTAAAAAGGAGTGACTCTGCCTTTAAAAGTCTTCCACATATCCGTAGGTGCAAGCAGGTGAATCAAAAATACCTGCCATTACTGCTGGATCCCATGCGGGAGTTAATTACTGGCTTTGCAGTATGATTAGAAGTGTTGAAAAGCATCCCAGAAAGAGAAGCAAGACCTTATGGTTCATGTTCAATGAGGTCCAACAAGTAATGAAACAGACTAAACATGCAATTAAAGAATAACTCCTCAGAGGTTGCCAGTATTGTGTCTTCAGGGGTGTTTTAAATATCAGGGTTTAGACCACACTACTGTAACGTGTCATACTTAAAGGGAATATATTACAGCAAGAGGTATGTTGGGTCCAGCAGCTGAGGTTGTCTTCTCCCTCATGTTCACAGTTTGAGCAACAACGACCTTTCCTTGGATGCTATTCTCACTTTGTCAAAAGAAGTCATTGCGTGTCAGAACGCTACGGTTGTCAGGTATCAATACATGAGCGCTGCACGTTGTCTCTTTAGGTGCTGGCTTTTAAATGGACACTGCTTTACAGATTAATTGTTGGCTAATCAAGTCAACAAAAATTAATTTTACTCCTTTTTGTTTTATGTTTGAAACAAAATTTGAATTCATCACATTATGGACTTACTCTTTATATTTTTTTAATAGATCATTTTATCCTTGGTCTAGAAATTGTTTTGCAGGCTGTAATACTTCTTCTTATATAATAGAATTTAAACTTGCTCTTAAGCTCTGCAGTATATCAGCTTCTTTACCAGATAGCATGAATTTGCTACAAATCAGCTAAATTTGCTGAAAAGGTGTGGATTTAAGTAGCTTTAGCTCTGTGTTCCTTTAAATTACAGGTTTTGGTGTTTTCATGGGTCCAGAATGACCAAGAAAAAATGGAATTTTTAAATCCTAGCTCTTATGGTTGTGATATGTTGTAAGTTCAACAGGCCAAATTAATCCTTGCTGCGACTTCAGGGAAGCTGAATTGCATGCAGCTTTTTCTGATTTTTCTTGCTGGAATGGAGTTTCTACTGATCCTCTTTTCAACAAACTGCTGGTCTTGCAAAAAAAATTAAAAAACTCCAGCTCAATCTTCTTACCTGTGTTACTGTGGTGTGTGTACTGCAGCCCCAGCACGAGGGGTGTTCTGCTGCCTTGTAGCCACATGCCTGCTCTGTGGCTTGCCTGTGGCAATGTGCTAGTGTGGCAGATGCCAAGGCCCTCTTTAGCCTCCAGGCAACAGCTTCGGTCCTTATTAAGCACCTCTGCTAAAGAAATGGCATCCTTCCACCCCTGCCCTAACATTGGCTTTGATCTTTTTTTCAGGAAGGACATTGTGATTATATATTTTTCTGGGCCATCTGGGAAAGTTCCAAGGTGAGAAACTGCACTTGGGGTTGTGCTATATTCAGTGTTAGGCTGATTCAAACCACCAGCTTGGCATCACCATAAACCACTCCAGCCACAGAACTGGTTGCCACTACCCTTGTATCTGGCAGAGCTCAATCCACCTGAGCAAGCAGAAGCGTAAGCAAAATAGCTGGTCTTTGCACAGACCTACCAGCCAAAGGCTTGCCTTAGTGCCTGAGTAAGCTTGAAGTGCTGATTTTCTGTTGCAAAACTGCTGAAAAACAATTGAGCGTGAGGCTAAATGAAGGAAGAGACTTTGCTCCTTCTCTGGTTGGCTCCTGTGTTCTCCCTGCCTGTGTGTACTTTTGAGGAGAAGGTGGATTTGACCTTAATTCAGAAACTACAAAACAATCACTTGTTCCCTGCTGGGGAGCTCACTTTGTCCTGTCATGCAGTCCTTGAGGGACCTCCCATATTTCACATGCATGTGTAAACTGGCTCAGCCTGGCCCTGTGTCAGGTAAAAACTGCTCCTATTCACATGCCTGAACAGTGGTCCTGTGCTGCTGTGGGCAGCCTGGCACACGTGGATTTGTTTGTCTCTTCCTGTGATGGCACAGTCCCACATGGAGGCAAAACATCCTGCATCATAGTAGTGCCTTTGAATTGGGGCTCAGTTATCAAGTTGATTCAAATATAAAGTGAAATCCTTGTGCTCTCATCTCCTGGTGGAGCTCACCTGGCTCTTGAAAATCACTTAACCTTGCCTGGAATGGTTGCACAGAACACAGACTTTGTGGTTTCTTCCAGAAAAACACCAGAAAATACTAACCAGCATCTAAGTCACATATTTTATGAAGGCATATTAAAAGCCAGATATTTTGCTTGTTTGCAGATCTTTGGATTTGAGGTGGGAAGAGAATAAGGAACATGAAATTCCAACTAGACAAGTGAAGTTGTGGTAAGAGAAGGCATTGAAATCCCTGCTGGTGAATGCGATTTGCAGATGACAGCTACTACAGAAGGACAAGGGTAGCAGCTGTGTTGTTCCTTAAAGACAGAAGATGCTTCCACATATGAAAATGTTTTAAATAAACCTGAATCAGTAAATAAAAATAACAACAGAAATTGCTATCAGGCCAGCCAGTGGCTTTATTTCTTGTGTGTTGGGTTCTAGAGAGCAGCCCTAGAGAGGCAGGGTTCCCTTGGTAATGTCCATCTTGCCATATGTTCAAAGGCATGAGCCATAATAGTTTTCTTTCTTGCCTGGGCTCTAGAAAAGAGTAGTGGCTTTCTCAAAATAGACGTCAGGCATGTTATCTGAGCATGACAATGTTGGGAAATGGCCCTCCCTTCCCTGCTCTTTCTGTCACTACTCTGTACAACAGGAACAATTCTACCCATCCCCTTCTTGTGGATGGTGGTGCAAGGCAGCTGTCACAAGGTGTTGCACTTGCACAGCACTCTGCAAGTGCGTCCCTCTGCATTCCTTTTGCAGAGAGGCTGCAAGGGGATGGAATGATATGCCCAGGATTGTGTGACAGCAGAGAGCAAAAGATATCTCTTGGTACTGCTTCCGTGTGCCCTCATTTGGAGAGAGACACCACTTGCTCATTAAACTTTCCTGTTCACAGTTTGCAGGACTGCAGCCTGCCTTCCCAACATGCAAAGGAGATTGTTGCCATTCTGCAGAGCTGTCCCTGTCTCTCTGAAGTGGAGTAAGTGCCTCTTTTCCTTACTGTTGAGAGGCTGCAGGCAGGTGGCAGGGAGCAGGGGATGTTACATGTAGAGAGCAGTGAGACATGGGACCTGACCCCAAGAAGGGGTCTCAGCGTTCTGTTATATCTAGTGGGATCCTGGTTAGTGATTTTGGTGAGGTTCAGGTGGGGATGAATGCTGAGCAACCTTTGATTCCTGTGACTACAGCCAGTTACGAAGCAGAACCTGCTAAGGAAGCAGGGCTGCAAGAGGGAGGCACCATGGAGCCATCCCAGAGGCACGGCTCCTCCAGCAAATCCTCTGAGCCAGTGAAGGGACACAGATGGCTTCTGTGTTGTCCCTTTTCATAGAATCAGACTGGTTTGGGTTGGAAAGGACCTTAAAGCTCATCCAGTTCCAACCCCCTGCCACAGGCAGGGACACTTTCCACTAGAGCAGGTCGCTCCAAGCCCCATCCAACCTGGCCTTGAACACTGCCAGGGATGGGGCAGCCACAGCTGCTTTGGGCAACTTGTGCCAGTGCCTCACCACCCTCACTGGGAAGAACTTCTGCCTAGAATCTCCCCTCTGTCAGGTTAAAGCCATTCCCCCTTGTCCTGTCCCTACAGGCCCTCATCCAAAGCCGCTCTCCAGGTTTCTTGTAGCCCCTTTAGGCACTGGAGCTGCTGAAAGGTCTCCCAGAGCCTCCTCTTCTCCAGGCTGAACAAGCCCAGCTCTCTGAGCCTGTCTCCAAGCAGAGCTGCTCCAGCCCTTGAAACATCTCCGTGGCCTCCCCTGGACTCGCTCCAACAGTTCCATGTCCCTATTGTGCTGTTGCCCCAGAGCTCGACACACGACTGCAGGGGCGAGTCTCATGAACCCCCAAAAGCCATCCAGCTCTGTTGGGAGAAGGCAAGAGATCCACTTCATAACCTGCACACTGCAACAAGTGTTATCCCTGCATTTCCTTATTTGCCTCTATATGAGGCCACCTGGTTTCAGCTATAAAGCTCTCTCTCTAGCCTGTCTGCCCTGGAAAATGCAGGAATATCTGTTGCAAGGCAGTTCAGTCCAGACTGTATCTTGAATTTAGCTACACCTCAAACCCCAGTTCTCTAGCTCACTGATTAGAATCGGGATCTGGAGATTTTGTCACCCAGTGTTTTTTGCCTTCCTTTCTTCCAGGAGGACAGTGAACACTCATTTGGTTTCTTGTTTTCTACTCCCACTTAGATTTTCTAAAGTAAGATGGTTTTGGGGCTAAAGAATGAATCATGTTGTCCTTGTCTGAAGTTGCTTCATAGGCAGTGATAGGCAGGGAAGATTGATCTGGGACAGAAGAACAGTCCAGGCAAAAAAGTAACCGTAAGGAAAAGGAAAGCAAGCAGATTTTGAGGGCTTTGTTGTTTTATACTGTTCAAAATAGTCCACACTAACTGGAAAATGCCTCAGTTTGTCAGGTAACAAGCTTGGAGATGAAGGCTGTAGTTGTCTGCTGGAAAGCCTGCCTTGGATGTCAATTTCAAAGCAGCTGGAGTAAGTATATCCTTGTACAAAACCAAATTGCCCTCTTTTCTTATGCCTGGCAAGGACCAGGGATGCTGAGGAAGGACCCAGGAGGCAAAGGCCTCACCCAGACTACTACGGGAGCAGCTCTGAGCAATACTAAGGAAAGGTGAGACTCAGCCCATAAGACTGTTCGGGACTGTTCATGAAGTTGGTCACTTGCTCAGAGCATGATGCGCAGAAACTGATCTAAATGCATCCGAAGTGTCCATTCGCGAAACCACTTCCTCAGGAGTAGCAGTCCTGTGTGTTTTCCACCATGCCAGTTCTGATATGAAATGGGTTCAAGAATGCAGCACACCAGTGACTACTTCCACTAGGACAGTCCTGTGTGATTTCAGTGACCATAGAATTGTGGAATCCCAGACTGGTTGGAAGGGTTGGAAGGGACCTTAAAACTCATACAGTTCCAACCCCCTGCCATGGGCAGGGGCACCTTTCACTAGACCGGGTTGCTCCAAGCCCTGTCCGTCCTGGCCTTGAACACTGCCAGGGATGGGGCAGCCACAGCTTCTCTGGGCAACCTGTGCCAGCACCTCACCACCCTCGCAGGGAAGAACTTCTTCCCAAGATCTCATCTCAGTGTTCCCTCTGTCAGGTTAAAGCTATTCCCGCTTGTCCTGTCCCTACAGGCCCTTGTCGGAAGCCCCTCTCCAGGTTTCTTGTAGCTCCTTTAGGCACTGGGAGCTGCTCTGAGGTCTCCCCAAAGCCTTCCCTTTTGCAGGCTGAACAAGCCCAGCTCTCTCAGCCTGTCTCCAGAGAAGAGGTGCTCCACGCAGCTAATTGCCTTTTTTGTCTGTCTTAGTCTCAGTCAAAACCGCCTCTCTGTTAATGGCATTTGCAGTCTATTGAAGTTAGTAAGTACCTACCAGAAGATAATGGATGTACAAGTCAGGTATGTAAGTCTTGAATCATTCCTGGGGTTAATCCCAATATACAAGTCTGAGAGTTATGTTCTGAGGTTTTTGTTTAGTCATGCCGAAAGTAGGGTGGGTCAGGAACTTGTCCAAAGATGGTTACTAGCGCTGGCACTTGGTAATACACTGCTGTGAGCTCATTTTATCTGAGCCATGAACTAGCATTTGAGAAGCTACAGATCTGTGCGTCCTTTCATGCGTTGTGGGCAGTTATAGACTCTTCTATTCTCTCCTCTGGGAAGTTTTGGAGAGAGGGTCTCTGTAGGGTATGTGAACCAGTGACATCTCCTGGGGTGGAGCTGGAAGTTCTCTATCACTTTCCCTTGGAAATCTTCTGGAGTTCAAGTGCAACCATTTTGTCTGCACTTTCTCTAATGGTTCAGAGAAAGTGGGGCATCTGATATTGCATAGTTTGGTCCAACCAGCACTTAAAACTAGAGAAGATTATTTTTTGATTGCTTGGGGAGTGTTTTAAGTGATTGGTGTCCCCAGAGAGCTTTTGCAGAGCAAAAAAAATCCAACAAGAATTCGAGTAAATAACTGCAATGTGACATTGATTTTTTTCTCTTCTTCACAGCCTTTGTCATGAGACTGCAGTCCTGAGGTTTACAGGAGACAGAGAGTTTGCTTCCCTTTCTACTAGGTAGAGTGCGTGTGCACAAATGGTGTTTTCTTAGCATGTCAGTTCTTACATCCCATTTAAGTACCAAGGTTAACACTTTATCTCACAGCAGCTTTTCCCCCCCCTCTCTCTGAATCTAAATGTAGTACTTTCTCCTGGTTTCCTTAGCTGCTTTGGAATTTATCTCTGCCTTCTGTAGTGTTTATGTTTTATGTCATTTCAACCCACAGCATCCTAAACTGTGCTCTCTGATAATAGTGAACAGCAAAAACCCAAGTGAACCTCACATCTCCAGACCAAATTCCAAAAAGATTCACAGATCTCTGCACTCTCAAAACCCTCTAGTTCACTACACTATGCATTCTGGATCATGGTATGCCTAAATCAAAATAGATTTGGAGTTTCATTTTTCCCCCTCAGAAAATTACTGTCAAAACAGCTCAACCCAAATGTTTTGACTGAGAAATGGTTTCCTGTTGCTCCTGGAGCTGTAGGTTCATTTATTTATATCCTTGTTCTCCATGTACTGAGCCCACTGTAAAATAACATTTCCCACAGTACACAGCCCACCTCTTAGCCAGGGAGGAACAGCAGGGCTATCATGGCATGCAACCCAGTTGTTGTGGCTATGCTTGAAAGAGAGTGACCGCCTGACACACCTGATCTGTAACTCCTTTAAGGTACCAGGTGACATTTCAAACTCAGATTTAGGATTTTGATGTTCCATTTATTTGTGAATAGTCAGGCTTTAACACAGGAATGGACTCTTTTCATAAAACATGCTTAGGCAAAAGCTAAATTCTCCTGACTTCTCCAAACTGTAGCTTAGATGAGAAACCTGTGTTTCCGCCTTCTCCCCAGTTGCCTGCATCTTCAACTATTTGTTTAATCACTGAAAGAAAGAGGAGCTTGCTATTGGCAAGATATGGGTGTGGGCTAGAGCCAGGGCAGCCCCAGGGATCAGCCAAATTGCTGAAGTGTTTTAAGTGTTTTACTCTTGTTTAGGTTTGTGCTCGCTTAGGGAAGAGCCTGTGTGCTTCACTGATGACCAACAATACGGAGAGGAAAACCAGACTCCTACTGCCCCACGGAAAATAAGGTACCATGGCAAATTTTCCTTGTATTTCATGCGTGTCTTGTCTCTGGATCCAATAGCTGACATAACCTGCATCTCCAGCTTTGAATGGTGAAGCATGAGAGAGCTGGTAAAGGCTCATTCAATCAGTCATTTGTCAGTGTTCCCATTCCCACCTTCTATCACTAGAAGCTCTGTGGTTAGCATCTGTGGTTGTCCACAGGTGTCAAAATAGACTCTGGGTTGTGTATCTTGGTCACAGAACTGACATGGTGATTGTGCAGTTACCAGACCAGCTTCCATGGGAGCGGAGGGAGCTGGTGGTGACAGAGCTGCTGATGTTGGCTTTTCAAGGGGATTCTTGATTTCAGTGTCTCCTCTTTTATTCTCTGGTTGTCTGAAGGAGTGAAGTTTACAATCTTGTTTGCAATCCTGCAGACCTGGACTGTTGATTTCTTTCCTCCTAGGCTGACAGACAGTCATTTTCAAGCCAGTGACCTGGAGAAGCTGTGTGCAGTCCTGAAGGAATGTAGCAGCATCTCTGAGCTGGAGTGAGTCCTTCTTAACTCTTATGGTCTTTATCTGCAGTTCTTTGGGATACTGAGAAAATGCCACTTGTTTGTTCTGCAGTGTTGTACAGAGATGTGGTAGAGATGTAGCCTCATGAAGGGCATAGCTTTACGTGGGCTAATATCCTTTGCCAAGGAGACATACAGTTCTAATGCTCTCTTAGGGCAAAGGTTGCAGGACATAAACCTAGAAAGGGGCTGCTTGATCACTTAGCCTGACTTCAGGTATTCCAAAAGCTGGGAAACCTTGTCCTTTCATTTTGCCTTTGGGCCATTTGGGAGCAAAGCTGCAGAGACTGAGGAATCCCACCCAAACCAAGGGTGGGAATGTGTGGTTTTGCTGGTGATCCCACATATGGCGTGCAGGGACCGTCAGCACCAAAGGACTTTTTTCCATTAGTGCTGTGCCAACACCAAGAGATGGGCAGATGCAGCCCCGATGGAAGGGCTAATCAGCACACCCCCCACATCTAGATTTTGAGGCCAGAACAGGGACCAGCACAAGCATGTAGTCTGAGCACCACCATCTGAGAGCTGGCTATTCCCTTAGGCCTGGCAGCCTGTGGAAGAGATTTTTAGCCTTTGCCCTTCTTAAGCAATTGTGTCCCTTGATCTTACATGGGCTCCTCTGTTGGGCCTGTCTAGGTCAGTCACTTCTCAGAGCTGTGGACTTCTGGTCCCTGGTAACTGCATTAAAAAGGACCCCTCAGTCCAGAGGGGTTACTTGGTGGACATGAGAAAAGAATGAGCCCTGAGCTAGGTTTTTGACTGTCCTGTGTTGCTTATTTCTGGTCTCTGGTTTTCCTGTAGGCTTTACTTGTCAGTGGAGAGGGGCAGTGCATATGTTGGTTTGATTAGGGTGACCGTGTTCTGCTTCCAGAGCTCTTGTTACTAAGAGCTGATTGTTCCTATTCTTGTTTTCTATGAAAATTAAAAGCCTTTCTTTAAATCCTAGCCTATCAAATAATTATCTGGGAGATGCGGGACTGCTGCAGCTGTTTCAGTTCCTCCCGAATTTGAAAAGGTTAAGTTCTCTCAAGTGAGTAGCTTCTGTTTCTCCTTACTCATGGGTGGGTTTTGTGGGGGTATTGGTTGTGGCAGCACATTTGGGAAGGGCCCAGATGATGTGGTGTAAATTGCTAATAGTTTTCCTTGCAGTAGCTGATTTCGTCTGTTCTTCCTGTAGGCTTAATGGCAACCACATCTCCCTGAACTCTGTGTTTTTCTTAGCTCAGTCTTTATTTACATTGGAAGACATTAAAATAATGAACCTCAGGTATGACCAGGAGTACTTTTCCTATTTTTTGCTATTTGAAACCTCAAGCTGTGGCTTTTGAGGGGTGATAGACGAACATGTCTTCAAACTCCATCCTAATTATGTTCTTTCCTGATTACAGCTTAGGACACAGGCAGGTGGTTCATCTAGCCTTTTGGGACAGAAACAGGTAAAATTATACCCACTCCTCTGTCTAAGCCTTTTGAACTCCTAATGAAATCTTAAATAGATTATGATGTGAGTCCCCAGGGTGTGACAATTAAAGAGCCATTTTGCTCCAAGCTCCAGTCAGGGTGGTGGAAGCAGGGTGAGCTGTTTCATGGCTGAACAGCTTGAGAGTATGGAGCAGACAGCAGTATCCAACTGCTGATCAGGGCTGCAGCCATGTCCTTCCTGGGCCAGGGCAGAGCAAATGCCCAAGGAACTGAGTGGTTGCAGAATGCTCTGGAGACTGGAAAAGGGATGATAAGGCCCTTGTGATGATGGGAGCTTAATTCTGGCAGGTGGTGGGAAAAGGCAGATGAGTGTGAGGCCACTGCCAGCCCCTCACCCTTTTCCCCAGCTGCAGTCTGGGGAGTCAGTTCCATGGGGGCAATAACATGAGCACAACTCAGGGAATAAACCGTTCTTTCCCCAGGGTCACAAGTACCAGCAGATGGAGAAGCGATTTCCTCATGCATCCCAAGCATGAAGCAGAAGGACGGTGCTTTTGGTGTGGCCAGCCCCCAAAAAACTCCTTTTGTCACCCAGGATTGTAGGGACGGGTGGCTGGGGGAGTCTGTATCTCTAGTGTAAGGTGTGGAACAGACCCATTCCTCCAGCTGTCTCCTCAGAGAGCTGCCTTGTGACATGCCTGCCTTGGAGGGCTTTCCTGTGCTTGTATCCCATCATGACTGATTCCCGATGAGACACCTCTGCAAAAAGTGCATCTTTAATTTATCTCTCTTCCATCCTCTTCCCTGCTGAAACTGCTCGGGGAGGCCAGTCCGCAGAATAACACTTGTTTACAAGGGAGGGGGTCTTGGCTGGTGTAATTTGGCAAAGCCTTAAAGAGATTGGGCCAGCTGACATCAACCCAGGCCAACAGGTATTTGCGCTTTGGGGTCAGCGGAGGGACACAGTGATATGCCAGAGGTGGCTGGGTGAAGAAGGACCAAGTCCCAGGTCTGACCCTCCTGGGACAGACTTGGGATCTCCACTGCTACATGCATAGATGGGAAAACAATAGTGCATCTTTTGCTTGGCTGGGCTTGAGGGGTTGGCCTTGCTTTCCTACAGAGGAAACTTCTACCCATACAAAATGAGATACAGATTTGGCTGGCTACTACATTCGTCCCACGGAGACCTGCCAGTTTGTCACCAGGAAGGTTTCTGTGATTTCCTTCTTGAAGAAGGACATAGGAGGCACCATTCCCAGCCTTTCTCTGGGAGAACCAAGACAGTGCTGAGGAGGGAAAGAATTGTCCAGTTTCCTTAAACAACTTAAGTAGCAATGATGTGGCTCTAGGGAGGCAACACCCAAAGTGACATGGTATTTTGGTGGACTGGCTTTCTTGAATCAGCTCAGAGCAGGGGAAATCATCTGGTTGTCACAGGTTTTGACTTCTCAGTCCTAGATTGTTGGTAGCAAAATACAGGTAGTTGAAGCAGAAGGGTTGCTACGAGCCTTGTCCTAGGATGTGAGGCTCTGGGAGCATATGAAGGGAGTGTTGCCATACTGTGGTCATGGGGAATGTTTAGCTCCTGAGTGCTTTGTTTGCTTTAGTCTCAGGGACTGCAGAATGGGTCCAGAGGATGTGACCAGGCTGTGCCAGACACTAGCTCAATGTCCCCAGCTGACACAAATTGAGTAAGTGTTGTGCACTTGGCAGCTCTGTTTGTCTGTCTGTCTCCCCAGCCTGCAGATACAGTCACTGTTCAGGTTAGCAGCCAGTGTAAATTGGCTCTCCTCTAGCCACAGCCTTCTAGAAATCCCTGCAAAACTTCACGCCAGTGCTTAGATAAACCCACGCTTTCCACTGTCCTCTCTTTTCAAACATGGCCTCTCGTAAGTCTATCGTGTCAGTGTGTAAACACCTGAGAACACAAACGCATTTCGTAGTCTTCTTCAATCATATGACTAGACACAAGTGGTGCCACCTCAAGGCCCTGGCTTGCAGTATAGCTGCAGGAAGAGCACCTGGCCCACTAAACCATGAGATGAACTCCTGAAGAGCTGGGCACTCCAGAAGTAATAACAAATAAAACCAGCATAATACCCATATTTCATGCAATAAATACATCAGTAGCATGACTTTATAAATTTACAGTAATGAAAAAGTAAGACTCTTAAAACTGGAGAGTTAATTGGCTGTGGGATATAGAGAAGCACAGAGATCAGCCTTGAGGGGCTAAATCTTACACAACTTTTAGGGCATTTCTGGACATGTTCTTTTTCAGAATTTGCTCATGCACATGTGTGTGCACACCCACACCCATGTATAGTTTATAGAAATACTTACAGATTGGCCCAGTTTCTCTTAGAATTTGTTTCCTTCCATCTTTTACAGTCTGTCTGGAAATTCATTGAGTGACCAGAGCATTGAGAGATTACTGAGCTTCCTGCCATACCTCTGTCATCTGAAACTACTGAGGTAATGTTTGGGGTCCCTGTTCTGATTGCTGCCAGGAAACATTGGTTTGGAAAGTGCTAATACCACAGCATATTTTAGGAGCATTAATCTGTAATTGCAGATTAACAGGCTAGGCAAAGAAAATGCAGAAACTCCTTCACAACTGTTCCTGTTTTGTTTCTAGAACCAAAGCAGCACTGAACCATTTTTCTTTAATGATACATAGAGGGGGAAAAAAAAGGGTAGGAGGAGAAATACCCACCTTAAGCACAGCATCCCTCACTTAGCAGGTCCCATGGAACATGACTTCCAGCATCTATAGCACATGTAGGACGTGTTGGTTGACACATGGTGGCAGCACACACCTGTGTGGTCTGTATCTCACAGCTCTGCCCTTGCATGGATCTGGCATCCTGTCACACTTGATACCAAAAGGTTTCCTGGCAGCATATCAGCCATTTAGTTTGGGAATTTAGGCTAGAGAGGTGCTGTCAGGGGCTAAGGCACTCCCACCACGTGGACAAAAAGCCCATAACGAGCTTGGTCATCTTTTACAAGATATTGTAGCATAGGGGAGCTGCAGGTGTTGACAGACTGAATTTGCTCACTCAGGAGGTTGCTTCCAGTCTGGAGCATCTCTACTTCAGTAGCCCTGAAGAGGAGTTCAGTGTAAACCCTTGGTCTGTACTCACTTTTTAGTCAAAGGAGACTAAACGAGACTCTCCTTTTAGTTAAAGGAATGCTGGGTGCCAGTGCTCAAAACTTTAGATACTGATCTTGAGTTAAATGAGGTGGATCCAGCCTTTTGCATTTCAAAGTAAACAATGGGGAAATTGGCCTGTGTGTATTGAAACTTTTCTTGGGAGATGATTTCATTATTCTTTCTTTCCCCTCCTTTTTCAGTATTAGGAATAACACATTTTCACCATGTTGCACTGTCCTACTCATCAACTCCATCAACCTGTGTGAGCGGATCAGAATGGTAGAAGTCCGGTAAGATGAGCCAGCAGCACAGCTTCAGAGCTTCACATCTTTAAAGAGCGTAGCTGAAGGACTGTCTTCTGTGTTTGCTTCAGGTCAAGTGAAAATGCTTTTTTGCATCTAGGAGCAACCATGCGAAGCCAAAAGACATCCTGCAGGTACTGACATACAACACTTAATTATAATTCACTTGTTTTGAGTGGGTTTGAAACACTACTGCAGGTAGCCAAATCTCCTCTTGTATGAAGAACTCATGGGCTGGTGGTCAAGGAGCTTGGGCTAGTAGCTGAAGCTCTGTGGCTCAATTCAGCTGCCTAAGTGCAGCTGAGTACCATTTGGGTATATTGGGATGGCAGAAGCCTATGCCTTTCTTGAGTGGCCACAGGACTACTCATATTAGGAAGTTCTTCCCTGTGAGGGTGCTGAGGCCCTGGCACAGGTTGCCCAGAGAAGCTGTGACTGCCCCATCCCTGGCAGTGTTCAAGACCAGGTTGGATGGGGCTTGGAGCAACCTGGTCTAGTGGCAGGTGTCCCTGCCTGTGGCAGGGGGTTGGAACTGGATGAGCTTTAAGTTCCCTTCCAACACAAACCAGTCTTTGGTTCTATGATCACCTTGAGTTGCGCCAAAATCTGCTGCACAAGCAACTGAACTGAGCCATAACCACCACATTTTCTAAATGTGTGCCTCAAATTCTGGGTGATAATCTCCATGTGAGCATCAGTGTGGTGTGTATGTGATACATGTCTGTAGCCTCTCTGGGAGGGATGGTTGCTGGGTGCCTCTGTAGAACACTGAACATGTCTCCAGTTAGGCATCATGGAGATGGCAAAAACTGTGAAAAGATCTGTTCCCCACTTGGGGTTTGTCATTACTAACCTCAGGGAGGCGTTGTGAGAAGTGTCAAACACTGGCTCACCTAAGGGCATTCATCTCAGTGGATGTTGCACAGAGTCTGGTGTAAAAATGCAGCTGCTGATGGGTAGCTCTCACTGCTCAGGCTGAGCATGGTTGCCGGCTGTGCTTTAACTCTCTTGCTGTCTCATACGCAGGGTGACGGACTGTGCCATTGGTCAAGGGCAGATAGATGAGCTCTGCAGAGTCCTGGAGCAGCATGACGGGCTGGCAGAAGTGGAGTAAGTGTGAGTTGGGTTGTTACCATGGCCTTGAACAGGAGTCACTGAAGGAGAGCTGAGTTGGCATGGCTCAGCGCTGTCGGGGGTTTCCCAGCCCGTCTGCATATGGATGTGTGCGCATTCAGACTGTTTAGAAATAAAATTGATCAGTAATCTTACAGGTTCTTTTAATATACTTTTTAAGAGGGCTTGAGCTGCTGGGACAGCTTCCTTGAGATTTTAATTCTGTGGCTGTTTTGTGGCATTTGTTTCTTCACCTGAGCTCTGCTCTGAGCTTGTGTTCAGAGCTCTTCAGCTGAGCTTGCTCTGGAGCTTATGCATGAGGTAGATTTGTAGGGCAGCAGTAAGTTTTAGACAGAGCTTTACTGGACGAGCTGGGATTTAAGTCCAGGAAGCTTGGCTTTTTCCTTCAAAGCTTCTCAGCTGAGTTTTGATTGGCCATCTTCTTCTGCCTTTCAGTTTCTCCAGGAATCAGCTGGGACATGAAGGCCTGAGGTGCCTCTTGGACCACTTGCATCAAGTGCCTTTTACCTGTTCCCTCAAGTAAGAAGACATACTGTGCATCTGAGGTGCCCTAGCAGAAAGGTGTTCACGCCATCCTTCCTGAAGCTGGTTGTCACGCTTCTTGCCCATTCCTGCCTTAGGAAGTAAGGTCTGAGTAAGCCATGAGCACAGCTCAAGACCTCCAGGCCAGGGTGACCCAGGGTCTGATCCAAAACCTGCTGAAGTAAGTAAAAGTCTTTTTGTTAGCATCAGCAGGAGATAACAGGGCCCAGAATGGGGTAGCATGACAGAGGTTGATCCAGCCCCCTGAGTTTTCAGTTCATCACTTTGTTGTGTACATTGTCCTCTTTGAACAGTTCAAGGCCTGTAGGTGCTGTGAGCTTAGCTGTGCCCTATACCAGCCTCTCCCCTTCCATTTTGGTGGTGAAGCAACTGCTCCGGCAGTCAGCTGCTTCTGTAGTGCAAGAGGCAAGTTGCGCTTGCTGTGTCAACCCAAATCACCAGTTCTGTTTCTTGGAGGGGTTTGGTGCATTTAGCACAGCTGGAGTGGGCCAGCACCCCGCAAACTGATGTGCCAACTTCAGTTTTGCCTCTGTGGCTGAGGAGCCTAGGGACAGCCTGCTTCTGAACACCTGAAAAAACGTCCTTCTCTTCTATGCAGTCTCAGCCATAATGGGATTTCTCAGGATGGAGTTCTGTATCTCATGAATGCCTTTGCCACATCTGGAAATACCACTGAAGTTCAAGCCAGGTGTGTGTTTCTCCTCACTAATGTCTGATTCTTCCCTGCATGTTTTCCTCTTAATTACTGAATAATGATGAGGGCTACATTTTCAACTACCTTTATGTATAAGTGCATGCAAAGCTTTTGTTTATGTCCATTTCTGCTGGCCAAACATAGCTTCCAAGGAGGAAGCTAGCAGAACTGTTATTCCACAGGGGCAAGTCGTCTCTGTGTAGAAGGACACAGGTATTCAGCTGTGCTAGTTGTTGTCATGTATTTGTAAAGGAACCTCCTCAGGGCAGGAGTCAGCATTTGCTCTCTAAAACTGTCATCCCTAATTCACTTCAGTATGTGGAGATTTCATGAGTGAGTCTGTTGAAAGCAACATCCAATGTTCTTTACTTGTATTTGTGTCTTTATCTCCTTTCCTCCGTGGCAAAAATAGCCTATGGGTTCTGGGCTTTTTGCACTGTTTTTCTCATGGATTCTGTTCACAAGGCCATGCTGCAGAACTGCCCTTAGCAATATTTATGTTCATGTAGACCATTCAATTGTTGTGAACCAAATTTAACCAGGGTCACTTCCGTTCATACCTGCAGGTAAATGTGGGTGCTGAATCTTCTGGCTGAGATGCTTTAAAGCAGATCAGTCTCCTGGTTTGGCTCTTCCCAGCATGTGCTAGAGAGTGCAGGGACAGGAGGAGGCAGACAAAAGCAGGGCAGCTCAGGATTGCTTCTCGAACCACTAGTGCTGCCTTACGCCAATTTAGCATTAGCAAAACCTCATTTTCCTGGGCTGGTTTATTGTAGGGAGAGGTGAGTCGGGCCAAGTGCCCCTGTCACTGCTGCACTGTGTTGCTTTGGGCAGTTTGATGTATTATTAAATTCTGACCACTGGGAAGGATAGTCATTTTCCCTCCAAATCTTACACTCACATGTCTTCTCTGTGCAGTTTGTGCTCCAAAGCAACTTTAATCATCAAGTTGACAAGCAGAGATGACCCAAGAAAGATTTTGAGGTAATGGTACAGATTTTTTGGTGTGATTTCTTTAACAAAGGTGGTATCCTTTTTCTAGGGGCAAGGCAGACAAAACCTCTTGCAGCCCCTAGCTCCTGTCATGGTGATATTTTACATCACAGAGAATCCCACATCCCTTTGTCTTACTGCTTCCCCACTGACTCTCACTTAGGAACCTGTAGGTGTGCCTACACAGGACAGGGTGCTACAAGAAGCTGCACCATTAGCATACACATATGTTGTATTAGAACATCTCAACAGATGCTTTTGAAATGCTGCCACAATCTTTTTTGGAAGCCCTGCAAGGTATTTAAGGTTTTGTTCTCTGTGGGGAAAGATTGTAATGCCTGAAATTTCTGGGTCAGAAAGCCTGAACAGTTTTAAGGAACTCAGACTATTTTCCTTCATATTGTTTTAGACTCACAGAGTGTAAATTTCAACCAGAACACTTGGAAAAGTTGTGCTTGCTCCTGAAAAAATGCACTGGTCTGACAGAGTACATGTGAGTTAACGACTGCTTGAACCCATTTGGGTGGGCTCCTTTGTAAGCTGCTTGTTACAATGAGCTTTGGTTCTAGATCCTCAAATAACAATGTGACGGTCCAGGCTGCAGAAAGACTTTTGCATTCACTGAGAAAAAATCTGGGTCCTCTGAAAATCAGGTACTGTGTCACTGCGCTGTTTTAGACACTGATCTGAGGCATCTGGTCATCTAAGATCTACTTTTGTCAAAACCAAAAGTGAACTGTGCTTCTTCCAAAGATAGGTAGCGTTGGCCTGAGAAATTCTCAGGGGTGACTCTAAGTTATTGGTATTTTGGCTTTATCTCCTTCTTACTAAGCATCATGTAAAGCTGTAGCCATAAACTGTGCTGTGTAGACCCCTACCTGCCTTACAAAGAAGGTTGCTAATTCTAGTGAACACATTCCTAATGTGTTCTCACCAGAGGTCTCACCAGAGCGTCCCACAGTTCACCTGGGTAACAAATCCTTCACTTCTCCCAAGGTGCGTTGTGTTAGAACACAAGGGCCAGGTTCCCTCTCATTGCTGTCAGAGGTAAGCAGGCAGGAGAGAACTTGGTGTCTGTGTCCTCCTTTGCAGGGAAGCTCAGCTGCTTCTCTGTTCCCAGTTTGCATCCTGTTTCCTATGTAGTCATTACTCAGATGAGCAAAGCAGCCTTTTCATGCCTAACAGTGCTGAGCACTCAGCTGACAGAGGCACAGATGGATCCGTGCATGTGACTAAAACAGAGCTGCCTGTATTCTGCTTTGCAGCATAGAAGAGCATTGGGTATGTAAAGAAAGTGTCATGAACTTTATTGACCTGGCTGTCCAGACCTGTGGAAACATTACTGAGATCATGTAAGTAACAACTCAAGTTCTGGTATCTTCCAGATATTTTCTTTTAGCTTGGTACTTTTCAGGAAATGGGATTGAAGTGCTTAGAAGATTTGTGATTGCACACCTTAGGGGTTTAGCGGAAAGGAGACCATGTTCCTGGTATCCCTTTGGAGAAAAGGTGCCCGGACTAGGCTGGCTCTGGTAGTAGTTTAACCACTGCACACCTCTTCAGAGATAAGCTCTGTAAGAGGCTCGTGTAAGTATGTTACTGCACCTTGCTTCTAGCCTGGCTTATGATACTGAATAACAGGAGCTTAATGTTGATTTTCCTGGGAATGTTGTTTCCAGCTTGAACCATAACAGTATTGGTAATGATGGCTGCTCCAGACTCACAGAAGCATTGAGGAATATGCATTACATGGAGAAAATCAAGTAAGTTTCTCCTTTCTTGCAGTCCTTAATCAGCAGAGAGGTGACCACTAGCGCCAGCATTTGGAGAGACCCAGATGTGCTTATACACAATGTTGTAACAAAAGCATGGAGGTTGCAAAATGCTCATGTATGAAGTACCTTGTGCCAAAGGAAATCAGAGCTTGACGTTCAGAAGAGGAGAATTTGGTCTAACCCCACTCTGGTGCAGTTATGTAGAAAATAGTTTAAGCAGACTCTGGATTTAAATCTTCTCTGGAATTCCTGGGATGCAGAACAGGGCCAAAGGCTCTCCTGGGAGAGCACCAAATCCAGCATTCTCCTCCTCTGAAAAGATGTGAATCTAGAGCCAGCCCCAGGCTTGCTATGCTGTTTTTCCTCCTGCTCTAGCCAGATGCTGTCCATTCTCCTCTGCAGTAGTTTGGAAAATAATACCCCCCTGTTGCCTGTCTTGGTATTCTGGCTGAAGTAATTTCACACCCATTAACAGATCTGGTGATTTTGATTGTTCTTTGCAATTTTTAGTGCCTCATTAACAGCTATTAGTTTTTAATGAAATAGTTGAGACAAGCAGCTCTTTGATTCTGCTGCCAAGGTCGGAGGTGTCATCCAGCAGACGGGACATGTTAAATAAGATCTCATACTCTGCCTGGTTGTTAGCATTTCCTTTTATAGCACAACCTTTCTTCTCTTTAAAGCTTAAGCCACAACGAGATTGGAAATCCAGGCCTGATAAATCTAGCTGCTGTCCTGCTGGAAATGCAAAACTTTAAGAGAATCAAGTGAGTCCCTTTGTTTTGTTTGCAGTGGGTTTGGTTATGGCCACAGATGGTGAGAAAGCCTGTGTGGGAAGCCTTGTGCTGCCTTCATTTATACAATATTTCACCTTCCAGCCTTTCAGTGTAATTGAAAAGCTGTACCTGATACAAAATCACAAAGTCCTAGAATGGTTTGGGTTGGAAGGGACCTTAAAGTTCATCCAGTTCCAACCCCCTGCCATGGGCAGGGACATCTTCCACTAGACCAGATTGCTCCAAGCCCCATCAACCTGGCCTTGGACACTGCCAGGGATGGGGCAGCCACAGCTCCTCTGGGCAACCTGTGCCAGCACCTCACCACCCTCACAGGGAAGAACTTCTTCCCAAGAGCTCATCTCAGTCTCCCCTCTGTCAGGTTAAAGCCATTCTCCCTTGTCCTGTCCCTACAGGCCTTTGTCAGAAGCCCCTCTTCAGACTTCCTGTAGCCCCTTTAGGCACTGGAAACTGCTCTAAGGTCTCCCGGAGCCTTCTCTTCTCCAGGCTGAACAAGCCCAGCTCCCTCAGCCTGTCTCCAGAGCCAGCCTTCACTATCTGTTTGCGCAGAGATGTCTGGCTCTGTTGTGTCCTGGAAAGTAAATCTGCAAGGTTGTGGGGAATTGTACACGTCTCATATTCATACAGCAGTTTCCTCAGGCTCTGTCAGGTTCCCAGTGTGGTGGTCCCCAGTGTTCCTACACTGCTTGCTTTTACTGGTGGAAGTAGAGCTGAAATTGAGAATTTGTCAGACAAAGTGAGGAGACAGTCTCTAGAAAAGGCTCACTCTCAGAGACATGGATTCAAACTCTCACTCCTCCATGGCAGCAGAAATTAGAGCATCCAGGCTGGTTTTTAAGGGCTCTGGCCTATGCCTTATAATCTTTTGCAATTAAAAACCTGGCAGTGACTTGAACAAGAGAAGGAAATTCCCAGTTCTGTCTGAGAGAGGGAAAACTGCTCCTTCCCCCAGTACCTGCAGGGGCAGGAGTGACTGAGCACTAAGCAAAGACACACTACAAATCCCCAGGCTGTCTTCCGGAGACCTGTGCCTCTGGACACACCGCTGCAGCCCTGTTTAGTCCATGGTTGACCCAAGTCTGCCATCATGCCCAGCAAATAGTGAAATACTTTAAGTTGGTACATTCTGGTTCTTGTTCAATCACTGAGGGTCTTTCATGCTTATTTTAGCCTTTCAGGGAACAGCCCTAGTCCTGCTGGAGGGGAGAAGATGATGGAAGCTCCCGCCTATTGCAAATGCATGGAGGAGTTACTGTAAGTGTGTTATTTCCAGTGTCGCCTCAGGAAGCTGGGCAAAAGTCAGGACATAGAAACCAAATTTGATATGACTCCAGTAAAGCCAAAATCAGTTTTACCACTGGTTCTTAGGAGAGCAGGGTAAAAACTCACAGCAACATAGGATAAATATGTGTGGTGCTGGGTGTGGAAGATTTGGGATTGGTTGTTCACTCTGAGATTCCCAAAAACCGTACATGATTGTGGAAGAGCTGAATCTGTGGCTTAATGAGCAGTGGCACAGGCATATGGGCTGGACAGTACTTGTGTTGCCTCAGAAATCAGCATTAATCCATATAGCTGGAGAAATGGAGGGAAGGTGACAGACAGAGGCTTTCCTCAGCCAGACGTATTATCAGGCATTCCATTCTAGACCAGTCTATAGAACATATGTGCCCTCTCATATTAAATAAATCAAATTAAAAAGGAACAAATGAAGAAAAGTTACAGTTAAAATGGTGGACCTCTTCATCACACCTTCAAATTACAGTGTACTGGACTAAGGCACATATTAAAAAGTACAATTTCAGTTTAATTCCAGCTCAGGACAACTCAAAGGGAGATCAGTGTGCTCCTGAGGAGTGCAAGTCCGTTTTACTTCCCTGTTTAATTTCTGCTGCAGGATTACAAAGCCTAGTTGTCCTTTCCCCCCACCCTCATTGTCCTTTGAATCATGGACATTAGCTCCTTTCAGCATAGTTCCATGTGCATGTGGGTGAGGAATGGGGGTCACAGATCCCTGAAGGTGACGCACAGGTGAGGAATGAGGCTCTGTAGATCACTGCCAGTAACATTTAATTTCTGCTTCTTCCAGACTATCTCGGAATGTTTTTGGAGGTAGGGCAGCTGTGAAACTTGCCCGCTGTCTGCCTCACATGACCAACCTGAAGGTTCTGCAGTAAGTGTCAGCCTCTGTCCCAGGAAAGCTGGTTATCCTGGGAATATGTGGGATGGTTGAAAGAAGGCATAGGAGAAGGCATAGACTGCAGTGGTGCACTGGTCTCTTGTTTAGACATGATTTTCAGTGTGTCAGGATTGGGAAACCCTCCACAATTACTTTGAAGCCTCAAGTCACATCAACTATTCTTGTGTGAACTCTTACAGTGTTAACTTTAGAGATGAACCAGGCATTCTATATACAATAAAATAACCCTTCTGATGGGTTATTTTAGCTTCTGATGCCTCTGGCTGTCCTCTCGTTCTAGTGTACTGTAAACATAAATAGGAGTACCTTTTGTGGTCCTCACTGTTTTGTGCAGGTACCTGTGAGTCATTTTTAACCCTGAATTCAGGGATATTATATTTTTAAAGCTTTTATGGAGCCTTTCCAGGGCTCTAACATGCAAGACTTTCTCACACTGTTTTACAATAGCAAAGCAAGAAATGTGGGAGCGAGAAGAGCTCAGTAGGCTTAGTTAGCCTAGTGGTGTGTGTTGCAGCCTGTGCCTAAGGTATCATCAAAAGATAGCTTAAAAAGGAATCCCAGTGGTGGGAGACTTTAGTCCTCTGGGTAGGTTCTTTTCTTCACTGGAAAGGTGTTAAAAAATCTTCAGACATGAGATTTCCCATCTGCTCTTTGGACTGTTCCCTACTCATGCCGAACCAATCCCATGTGCACAGAGCTGGAGACAGAGCCCTGGTGCTACTGTGCAGCTGTAGCTTTTGCAGTGGCTGGCTGATTGTGCTCCTGCCTTGTGAGCATGGCCAAACCCATGAACTTCCGTGTCCTTAGGGCTAAGGGTCACTGACAGCAACTGGACATGCTAGCCACAGTGCTGACCCCCACTGCTGCCTCCCTGTTTTCCAGGCCCCTTCATTAAGATTAATCCACAAGGATCCCAGGTTATTACCAGCTGGTTCAAAAGAAGTAGCAGTTATCTTCTTGACAAATTAAATATGAGCTTTTGTTACAGCTTTATTCTAAAATAATCCTCCAATGCTTATGTTTCTTTTGTTAGCTTGCAGAACAATAACACTGGGGCAGCAGGAGGGATGGAGCTGGCCAGAGCTCTGGTGGTGTGTGGGCTGCTGGAAGAGATCAGGTAGGACACGGCAAGGTGCACTTGGATTCGTGCCAAATGGATGTATTGTATCACTCTGCGGGTGGGAATCATCCCAGCTCACTGGCCTGAGACCATCGCAGGGGCTCTGTCCATGCTCAGGGTGACTCTGTGGAGGACAGTCCCACACCTCTCCTAGACACTTCACATAGGAGGTGGAGTGAAGGTCACTGCAGTGCTCTGCCTGTGGGGCAGCTTGGATCACTTTAGATGTTAAACCTTGTCTGCCTGTGCTGTTTGCTGGGTTTGTGTGGCCACGTGCCTTTGAACTACTGTATTCAGTGACCTGGGGAGAGATAAAACTTCTAAATATGGAACTGAAGAATGGAAGTAATGTGAATTTACTCTTCCTGCTGCATCCATGATGCCACTGTTCTTTGTTACTGTGTTTATTGTTAAATCAGAAGTTGAATTAGGGTGTTGGTAATTTAGGTGTGAGGTATGTTAGAATAGGGGAGATATTGCCATGGTTTGTGTCTGCTGGTAGATGAGAACAGAGCAGCACACCCTGGTGAAGGCTGGGAGGCAGCTGCTCCCTGTGTCTTTTGAGAACCATGTCTTCTTCCCACTTTCCCTTACTGTCATCTCCTCTCAAGACACACCAGTCATAACTACAGTATAACTTCTTATTTCCAGTTTCAAATGCAACACCTGATGTGCTGCAGGTCTGTCTATCTTAGCCAGTAGGTATAACCCCACATTACTGTCTGCAAGCAATTCACTGCTGAATGGAATTATGTTGTGGACACATGTGTTATGTGTGACAGCAAGGCTGTCATTCCCATTTTACTAAGCGGGGAATTGACCTTGCATTGCCATGTGCCAGTCTGGCTTGCCCCTGCTCTCTAGAGTCTTCACTTAGTCTGGGTACTAGTTATTGACTTTCTAATTCACATAGTTATGTTTTGGTGGTGGCTTTTCTCTGGCTGTACCTGCTTTTCTGTGGCTGTTCAAAGCTTTTCCATTACTCTTAACAGTTTATCAGAAAATGACCTTGGGGAAGGAAGTATCTATGCCCTGTCCAAGGGGCTGCCATACTTTGAACACCTCCGGAAGATTGAGTGAGTACCAGAGCAGAGCATCGCCAGCTTTGGTTGTATTCCCCACTGGTTCTGACACCAGCACAATGTGCCGTTTTTCTCTCCCCACTGCTTCAGCTTGAAACTCTGTGGAATCACTGATGATGCTTCAAAATCACTTTCTCACGGCTTCCGACAATGCCCTTCCATAGAGGAGATAATGTGAGTGTGGGGATGGATGGGGGGAGACCCTGCAATGCACAGGTCACTCTTGTTTTAATGTCTGCTTCTATTTTCAACTGCAGTACACTTCTGATCTTTCTAAATACTTACTGATACCTACCACTAAGTAGTTTTTAGTGATAAATTTAATAGTAAATTACTAATTGACATAATTCACTGCTAAAAATGTTGTGGTATAACTAGCAACTTATCAGAGTTGCCCTGGAGTAGAGCTCTGTGCTCAGCAGTCATTTCCATCTTTTTCATCTCATTCCCTTGGTCTGCAGGACTCCAGAGATAACCACAGTCCTCAGGCTCTGTGGTGACACTCCCTGGTGTCTTACCATACACGGAAATATGTGGTAAAACTGAGGAAACTCCGCAAAATGAAGCTTGTAGAGCAGGGGAATGTTTACCTGCCATGATATGAAGGGGATAAGCTCTTGTAAAGAGGCTAATCTGTGAGGGGTAGTGTCACAGCACTGCTTCTGTTCCCTTGTGTTTTACGACTGACTCACAGTTGGGATTTCTTGTGTCTTAGACTCTCGTGGAATGCCCTTGGAGACGGAGGAGCGCAAGAGTTGGCCAGTGTTCTCCCAGGGATGGAAAAGCTGAAGCTGTTAGAGTGAGTACAGCCTTGAGAACAACCCGAGGAAAATCTGTTTTTTTGTTGTTGAGCCTTCAATCACACGACTTCCAAAAAGGCAGTGTACATTAGGAACAATAGACAGACAGGCTTCGTGCCTGCTTCTTCTTGCTTAGCCTGCTCCATGCACTGAGGGCCAGCCTTGCTTGAAGTGGCCCTTGTTTTCTTTAAGGTGTTTGCAGCATAGGTGTCTGAGCAGAAGCTAGTCTGTGAAGGCCTCCTGTTTGAGTTGGGGAAGACAAACTGATACTTGTCGAACATGACTTATATCACCTAATGAGCTCAGGTGAGCTGCCTCCTGCAAGCTTCTACTTCTCTTCAGTGTCTGGGATGGTCTAGATGGGTACTGTGCTCAGAGAGCCTTCCGTTGTGAAAGCCTTTATCAAGGCAAGCAATCCATCCCCAGGATGGAGCAGCCACATTGTGGGCATTGGGCCATCTGAGTTCACAGGAAGCTGGGATGCAGCTCCTATGCTGGAACTGCAGTGCAGCCAGCAGTGGGGATCCATGTGGCCAGCACATGTAATGGCCTGGTGGCATCACAGCCCAGCCCTGTTAATGGGAGAGATTGTCATCTTCTGCTCAAGAACTGTTTGTGGAGCTTTCCTCCCTTTGGAATACGTGGTACATGTCTTACATCCCTCAGCTATATGAAAATACTAGTCTGTGGGTCATAAGTTGAGCAACTGAGTTTTGTTTGTCTTGGACAAGGAAACTACATAGTAGAGCCTGGCTGTTTTGCAGGTACAAGCAGGAAGGTTGTGGCTGAAGCAGGAGAAGTTGTTAGTAGCATTTTTTGGCACCAAGCTTGCAGTGGGATCATTTATAGTGCTCCAGCAGCAACACTTCTGCTTACAAGCCCTGTTGCTAGACAGAGGTTACATGGAGTAGTGCAGACAGGAGAAGCAGCCAGGGATTATTCAGCTATTTTCCACTTTTGATTTGGTTTTGGATTTTAAAACTCTCTTTCATTTTTAAAACAGTCTGGAGAAAAATCGCATTGGTACCTGTGGGGCCACAAAGCTGGCAGAGGAACTTGTCAAGTGCCCAGAAATTCAATTCGTAAGGTGAGCAGTTCTCATGGAGCTCTGTGACTGGGTATTGGCTCAGCAAGGGGAAGCTGGGACAGTCTTGGGACAGTTGTGACCATGCCAGCCTGCTGCCCTGGGTTAGCTGGCATGGAATAGGGTGTTGCAGGGGATGCAGACACAAGCCAAGTAAGCCAAGTGTTTTCTAGACTAGCTCCACCTCTGCAGAAGGTTGGGGAAAAGGGACTGAAAAGCTTACTGGCTTGAAATGAGGCAAAAGTGAAGACCCAGTTGTGTAATGTCCCTATCAGGAAGTTTGTTGCATTTTTTCCTGTAAGTTTTCTTTCTCTCATTACATCTGGTTTCACTTCTGAGATATATTCCTGCTCTGTCATACTCTGTTCTGGGATCTGTATCTCACAGATACTTGGATGCCTGATGTTTCCCACTCTTTGTCATTGCGTCTCCAAGGCCTCCACTAGAAACCTCCTGTAGGAGAGACCCCACTCATCCTTCACTCATTTGAAAAGTTACTCTTATGAGAGCACCTCTGAGAACTTTCTGGTTACACAGGTCCCACAGACAAGTGCCTGCTCCTACCTGAGCTGTCTCTTTGCTCCAGAACTGGCTCTATCTTCCTCAATAGTGAGAGAATCCAAGAGCTAGAGGAATGTTTCTGGTCCCAGATGGAGCTTGGGGACCCTGTGTGCTTGCTCAGCTTGGTGGGCAGAGCACAGCATGCAGTCCCTTTGACTCATCGGGGCACTCTACTTCACAGATTGAAGGCCCAGTATGGGCAGCTTTGGGGTAGATTCCGCCAGATGAGGTAGATGAAGAAGTGTGGCTCATGTCAGTCAGGTTGCTTGTGTGTAACTTGGTTCTTCCTCCGCTTTCTGAGATCCTAGTGGCCTGAGGACTTTTCAAAACCTGAAGTCTCTCTCCCAAGCTATATGAGTCCATCTCAGTGGGCAGGCAGCTGCTGGGTTGCTGCTGTGTTGCTGGGGTATGGCCATAACTCAATCCTGTCTTGCTGCGTTATAACCATACCTTAATCCTGTCTCACTGTCAGGCCTGTTTTGATGAAATCCCAAAGCTGCCTCTTTCACTGTTTTCAGCATGCCACGCCTTGCTCACCATGCTTAGTCCTGCAGTAACATGTCTGCTGTTGTTGTAGGCTGTGGGACAATCTAGTGCCCAGAGGCGTTGCTGAGAATTTGGCAAGCCAAGACCCAAGACTGTGTTTCTCCTTCTACTAGCAAAGAAAAGCCTTTGCCTGACTGGGAATTGATCTTCACACCCCCCGCCCTCAAATATTGCACTGAAGAACCAAGGAGATCGAAGTTCCTACATTTAAAAACTGTAACTATTAGGTCTTCCTCTGCTGCATTGAATCAAGTGTGAACACTTTGTGGTGTTTTGATTTTTGTGAGCTTTTATTGTACAGAAAAGCAAAAGACTGTGAAGAGTTGCTGCTGAGCAGGCAGTGTTCTTGGTGTAAAAACGTTGAAACTCTCTTCAAGAGGATGAGATGCATCTGCTCAGGCATTCAGAAAGCCAAAATCGTATTTCATTATCTTTAATCTCAATTAGAACACCCACAGGGTGTTCCAGTGGAAGAATCCTCCGGGAGAGGATGTAAAATTATTTATGTAAAATTGTGAACTGTTGACCCTGCTCAAAATGCACTCGACAGGCTGTTTGAAAATGGTGTATAACCATGTGTGAAATACCTCTATGATTTTTAGATGAAAAATGGTGATAAGTGATTTTGTTTGCTTCACAGCAGGCTTCTTTTCATCCAGAATTGCCTCTGTTTCCTAATAGAAACTTCAGGACTTAAATTTCAAATCATTGCCCCAAAATGTTCAGTGTTTATGCTGTGATAATATGGAAAGGCTGATGTTGTCCTAAATTTCAGTGAGAAACTTTAAAGTACTATGGTTGTAAAACACTTCATCAGGAAACCGTGACTGCTCTGTGTGAGATGGTGTGCACTACTGACTATTTTCACGTGGGGTTTTGTAGACTCAATTGCGCTATACTCATTGAGGTGAAGTGAGGGGACGGTCAGCTTGAAACATTGACACATGATGGATCCTTCAAGCCTCTACTATCCCCTGAATCCCAAAGCCTACATGTCACTGGGCAATAGATGTTGGACCTGTGGGAACTGAGGGAGAAAATCCCAAAGACTCTGTCTGCTGCTCAGCAGAGGGGACAGACCACAGCTGCCCCATGCTTTCCTTGTGTGTTTGTGCTGTAAATACTCAATCATTGTAGTGGATTTATTTATGCAGTGTTTGCCTGTGGAGACACAACTGATCTGATTCAGGCATTTGGAATGAAATGGAAACACTGGTCCAGCAGACCTTTGGGCAGAGGGTGTGGGCAGCTGGTGCCAGTTATTCCTGGGGGAGCCACTATCCTTCCTTATAGATCCCTGTGAGATACTGACACTGTGGTGTAGTGGTGGGATATGTTTTGCAGGGACTGTACTCTGAAAAGGGTTTAAAAACAACAACAACAACAAAAAGGAGTAAAATTCCTTATCAGGCCATAACTCAATGCAGTAATCAGTCAAGAGATTAAAACACTGGAATGTAGGAAAAACTTCACCAAACATGGCCTCTATTTTCACCCCGTATTTTCAGATCTAGTTTGCAGATGCAAATCTTCCCAGTGCCCATCAGAGGAAACTTAACACGAAAGGCACCGTGCTCACATACCAAAAGGTGTTTGGTGCTATTTGCTCTCCACAGCTTTCAAGGTGAGCGTGTTTAGCAGCAGGGCTCTCCTCAGATCCTGGTCTCCCAGGTCTTCTTTTGGAAATGCAAGAGGTTGGACAGACTTTGCATTTACAGTCCATTTTAGTCCAGGCTGTAAGGTGAAACTTCCATTTCTTCCTGCATTTTAAACAGCATTTTAGTAGGACTCAGTATTATGCGTAATAAATGAGCCCGAGTTTTACTCTGTGTGAAGAGGAAAGTACTGGGATTGGACTTCTTATGTGAAGGCTTTGTGGTGGCTGTTTTATCTTCTTCAATACCAGCTGTGGCCAGAGCCTTTTGCTGTTACCACAGGCCCATGAACCAGGGGGAATCACCATGGTCAAACAGATCTTTGTTCAGCTCCCCTGTATCATCTTCTGATGCCACCCCTTCCTCCATTTGAATTTGTTTAGGAGTTACCATATTTTATTTTCATAGATTCACAGGCTCGTTTGGGTTGGAAGGGACCTCAGAGCTCATCCAGTTCCAACCCCCTGCTACAGGCAGGGACACCATTCACTAGACCAGGTTGCTCCAAGCCCCGTCCAACCTGGCCTTGAACACTACCAGGGATGGAGCATGTCTTATCTCTTTTTATTGGTGTGAAATATGCTTTCTTGTTTGTTTTTCCTCCTTTTTTTAATGGGGAAAATGTACTTCAACTGAAAAAATGAGAATGCTGCTTTGATGAGCACTTGGTTTTTGATGATCACCCTGTTTTGTTTCTGGTGGGTCCTGACCCTATGTGGCTGCCTTGGGTAGAGCAGCTACTGTAGAGAGATTTCTTGGGTTTGAATCATGTCACAGTTTCCCCTTGCAATGAAATGTGCTACTTTACTTAAAAATAGATGAGACCTGAGATTCCCTGGCTCCTGAAGGCAGAAAGCATACATCTGCACCGTGAGGTTTGCAGGAACATGAGGCATGCTACAAGTGCTGCTCTAGAGCTTCTCTTGACTTGGGATGATCAAGAGTGCCTCCGAAACCTAATGCACACTTCCATTTCTCAGGTTCTTCCCCAGATTCAGCTCCCAGGCACGTGTCTGGCCTGAGAGAGCAGCCATCCCAACGCAAGCCAGCGCAGGGACTCGCGGGACGTTGCATCATCTTTTCCAGAACACCAGGTGTCAGCCCAACCGTAAAAACGGGAAGAAGCCCGTTGTCTAGTCTAGCGCTTTCGGTGGAACCCGGCTCTGTGCAGCGTTTTGAGTGCGTGGCTCGCGTTTGTAAAAAACAGAGGTTTGGATTGAGTTGTACACGAGACACAACACTAGCCCTCGCTTTCTTACATCGAATGTCAAGGACTTTTGGGCCGCCGTTCCCCAGCACGCTTCCCATTCTCAGTGCACTGCTGATGTCCATGTTCTAGCTTGTGCCTAAAAGTTTCCAAGGGGAGCCTGGAAGCTTTGTACTGTTTTGAGGGGTAAAAGGAATCTTCTGGTATGCAGGAAGATGTGAGGCCGTTGGGGGTTGTGTGTGATGGTTGAATACCAAACCAGTTCCCAAACAGCTGATCGACGTGGGCCTTTTTTAGAGCTGTTACTATTGGGTTTCAGATTTATCACAGACCAAAAATGGAAATGCATCAGGACGCTCCGCACACCCCTATTGTTTCAGGCTCCTGCAGTCTCCAGAAGACAATGTCTGAGCTAGTCAGCACTGGTGCCAGACACAGAAGGGATTTTGCCCCCTGAGACCAGATCTTTAGCAAGAAATACCCTGCTGTAAATAACTACGCTGCCGGAGGGCGGTGAGGAGCCTGGATTCTGTGCCGGGGAACAGCCAGAGTCAGGCTGGGGCGGGCTTTGAACGCCATGGCTGCTGTTCTGCAGAGCTGGAAATGCAGCCTGGTTCTCCTCGCTAAAACTAGGTCCAGATAGTGCTGAACCTGCTGTGACTCTCAGGCATCACACTGGGCAGGAGAGTAAACACAGGAAAAACTGATACTGGAGAAAATAGGCACATTGGCATTCATGAAATACTGTCTGCCTCTCCCTTTCCTCCCTCACCCCCCAAGTGACAGTTTAAGCCACAGGCATGGAGGGAGGAGTGCAGGGCTCGTGCAGACCCCACTTTTCCCACTGAATTCCTCTTCCAGGGACAACGTTGTCCCTTCCTGTGGTGGTTTCTGGCTGGGTTAGGAAGAAAGGGTTTGCTCCTAAAAACTAGGCTCAGTTTTTAGCTGGAGGCTGCCTGTTGTGGTGCTGCGCTGAGCAGGAGCATTTGTGACCTGTGAGACCATCCTGGTCCCCTGCCTCACTCCTGGGGTGCCAGGGAGTGGGGTAGTGCCAGGAAGGGAGTGGAGCTGGCAAAGTGAGGGACCTCGTCCATGCCAAAATCCAACTTGGTGCCTTGAAACTCTTCCACCTTTAACAGTGGAAGCTGCAGGAGAGGGGAGGGCTGGCTGGGGGGAATATGGGACTTGCTGCTTTTGCCTGTGATCTTTAAAAGCATGAGCAGAGCCCATAGTAAAGGGCTCTGTACAATTAAAGGTGGTTTATTTGATCTGAAGCCTCAGAGGGAGGCTTCCAGTCTTACTATTACAGAATCCCAGACTGGTTTGGTTTGGAAGGAACCTTAAAGCCCATCCAGTTCCAACCTCCTGCCACAGGCAGGGACACCTTCCACTAGACCAGGTTACTCCAAGCCCCGTCCAGGGTCTTGAACACTGCCAGGGATGGGGCAGCCACAGCTTCCCTGGGCAACCTGTGCCAGCACCTCAGCACTCTCACAGCAAAGAACGTCTTCCTAAAATCTTCCTAAAATGCCAGATCTGCTGCTGGTTTAAACTTGACACCAGCAGAATTAGGCGGAGGTAAACCTGATGAGCCTGTAACTTGCCAAGTTATTACGTTGATAGCAAGCCTGGTATTAGGGTATGGGGGTGAAAATTAAGGGACAAAAGGGGCAAACCCCCTCAGTCAGGTTAAAGCCATTCCCCCTTGTCCTGTCCCTACAGGCCCTTGTCCAAAGTGCCTCTTTTGCAGCCCCTTTAGGCACTGAAGCTGCTGGAAGGTCTCTGGGAGCCTTCTCTTCTCCAGGCTGAACAAGCCCAGCTCTCTCAGCCTGTCTCCAGGCAGAGCTGCTCCAGGCCTTGAAACATCTCCGTGGCCTCCTCTGGACTCACTCCAACAGCTCCACATCCCTCTTGTGGTGGTGTCCCAGAGCTGGACGCAGGACGGCAGGGGGGGTCTCCCCAGACACAGCAGAGGGGGAGAATCCCCTCACTCGACCTGCTGCTCGCGCTCTGGGGTTGCAGCCCAGCACACCCATTATTACCGTATCTCCACATCAAAACTATAAATATCCCTGACGCCTGATGATGTGTCCACCAAGCGTCAGCTGAGGTTGTTCATGGTACGTTGGGTGCAAACCGCGGCAGTTCCAGGCTGGAAGGGGCGACTGCTTGGGTGAAGCGGGGGAAGGGTCGGTGCAATGCTGCCAACCCCGTGTCCTGAGGTCTCCCCGCCGCTGCCGGAGCAGCACCCGCACCCGGGGCTGGGTTCAGCACCGGGAGCACGCGCAGCAGCCGGGCAGAGTGAGCCCCGCCGGCCTCGAGGCAGCGCAGAAACCGGTGGGTTTGGTACAGAACGATCCACCAAAGTTCCGTTTTCGCTGCTACCGGGTGGAGAACGCGCAAACGCGTTTCCCAGCTGCGTTGCATGAGGTTTTTTTAAAGCTGCTTTCTGTTGCGAAAAGCGCAAGAGCCAGCTGGGAAGTTTCGGGGTGGATCCATGTGGGTTTGTTTAATCCGAAAGGCAGGATGCTGCTCCGGGGGTGGCCCAGGCATGGCCGCGCCCCCTCCCCCCCCCGGCATCACCGCCCCCACTCTTCTCTCCGTTACCGCGGCCGGGGCGGCGGCGGGAGTCGCTGAGCCGCGGCCCCGCGGGAGCTGCTCCGCCCCGGCGGCGAGTGCCGGGGGCGAGTGAGAACCGGGGTGAGAACCGGGGGTGAGTACCGGGGGCGACGCGGAGGTACCGAAGCGGGGAGAGGGTCAGGAGCGGGACCCGCCGGTGGCTGAGCCGGGCCCGTGGCGTGATCGTCCCCCGTGGGTCCGGTGGGTAGTGACAGCTGCGGGGGATGCACCGGCGGAGACCGGAGACCTCGGACATCCTGGCGGGAGCATGGCATTGGCCGGCCGGGATCACCCCAGGGGAGTCCCCGCATGGGGACCTGCAGGGCAGTGTTTGTGTGTGTCCCCGGCTTGTCCCGGGAGTGTGTGGTGTCCCTTCTGCCCTCCATCCCCTGGGACAGACGCTCCATCCCCTGAGACAGACCTTCATCCCATAAGACAGACCTTCCAACCCCTAGATGACACCCCCTATCCGCTGGGACACACACCCCCCCCCCCCCCCCATCGCTTCACACCCCCTTCCCCAGCCTAGGCCACTTTGTTGGTGCACAGTGTAGAACTTGTTCCCGCTGTCCCCACTTCCCTCTGCATTCACTCCTAACACTGCCAACCGGGCGCACAACCCCGAGGCAAGCGCTGGGGCCATGTGGCTTGGCTCCCCGGGGCTAGGACGTTTGATTGGGGTTTCTCCTGGCAGCTGCTGCTTCTCCTCCGGCATCGAGTTCCAGAGGGATCCGGTGAGCTCGTGGCTGGGATGTGCAGAAGCGCTTCTTGGGGAACTGTTTGCAGCCTGATGCTGATCTGACTAGTGATGATACCCTTCATGCAGTGCAGTTCTGGGGGGACTGAGGGAGTTCATGCTCACGGGTGGGCTGCTCCTCACTCCATTGTGCCCAGCAAGACCTTATGCCCCTGGGATCATGGCGAGCAGAGTACTGTGCTCAGCAGCGTGGGGTGCCCGGAGCATGGCAGGTAGGGAGATGTTTTCCTGTCAGCTCCCCCACCCTGAGGACCTGATGCAGTAAGTCTCTGGGTGAGTAACCCTTATCTAGGTGAGTGGCTGAATTTAAGCCAGCAAGGCTGGAGGACTTGGTGGGTGAACACATCCTTTGGAGCAGGTCACTGCAGGGAGGGTGGAACAGGAGTTGGAGGTGAGACTAGAGCTCAGCTTTGGTGTCAAAAACGTCTCTGAAGTTTTTCAGACTTTTCAGACTTCCTGCTGACTCCCCAATAGTCTCAGCTGCTACATCAGAAGGAATTAGAAGGATCCCTGTGAACCTTGAACCCCAGGTTTGAAGCCTCCTGGAGATGCACTTGAACCTTGCTGGAGAAGCTGAAGTCAGGATCAGGCCAGTGCAAGCACAGCCCAGGGGTGCTCAGCTCTGATATCGTTCCCCTGTCACCAGCACCAGCTTCCTCCTGCCAGCTGGTACCAGGCTTTTATGCCAGTGCGTGATGCCACTGGGCTTTTCTAGGGTCAGAAAATCATGGGCCAGAAATCCCATTGAAGCCTGTTGGGGAGCAGGGAGCAGAGCGATGGAAGGAGGAAGGCTGGGAACAAAAGCTCTGGGTGTGTGGAAAGGATCTGTTGCGAAGAACTGATTCAGTGGAGGATGTTTTGCTGGAGTAGCCTCAGGGAAATGCTGCATTTGCTTTGGTTACAGCTGGGTGGTAGCCTGGGACATACATTTTCTGGTCATGTGCATTTCTGTTTCTCTGCTGCTGCTGCTGGAGCATCCCTGCTGCGATAACGTGGAGGGAAGGCACCTGGTGAGGCTTCCCACTGTCCCCAAAATTGCACCTGCTTGCAGTGTACTTGCCCTGGGTACCTGAGCAGTCCTGGAGCTGCTTTCCTGGCTCCTGGAACACCTCACCACCCGGGGATGGGGTTTGCTGGCACCATCGGTGTGTGGCACACCATTCCCAGGACCCACTTGGTTGGGGTGGCAGTTTGCATCTCTTGAACGTTGCAGACATCAGGCTATAACAATGTGAGGGTGGCAGCGTTGTACAACTGCTAGTATTTGAGATGCGGCTGTGATGCTTCTCCCTCCCCACTGCCTTTCTGAGCTCGATCTCAAGAGAAATGACTTCATCCAGAGCTGCAACAGCCTATCTTGGCACGGGGACATCTTTGCTCCTGAGGTCCGCATTGGTGGACAGCGAGGGACCCTCTGCAGAGTGCTGGCAAGGCAGTGCAGTTTGTAAAGCCATCGGTTGTGGGGTTGGGTTAGGAGTCCTGGAACTTGGGGTTTCCAGTGTGGAAAAATCCAATTAGGGCCCAGCCACAGGAGCTGAGCTGTGGGTGAAAATGCTCCTTGCCCTGGGGCAATACATCAGCCACACAGCCCCCAGCATGGTCTCTGCTCGTCTGCCCACAATCCTCCTTCCTTGCCTCAGAACAGTGGGGTTATGCGGTGCTGGTGCCACTTCCTGACTTACCGGCCTGCTCTGGTTGTGTACTGGAATTGCACCGGCTTTGTTCGCCTTTTAGTAGTCTCAGTGTGGTGTGTGAAGAGTGTGGGAGGAACAACAGCTTCTCTTGCTCCCGTTACACCCGGTGGAAAGAGTTTCCCACTGACTTCAGTGGAAACGTCTCCCTGGGGAGCGCTGGCCGGAGCCGCTCACGCCACCGTAAATCAGGGCTTGTTCTCCGGAAGCCGCTGGCGTGCCGAGAACGTAATACCGGGTAATTGAGGAACAAGCCATGCTTGCAGTCTCCTGTCCTGGTTCAGGGTTGCCAGCTCTCATAAGGAACTCTTTATGTGAGAGTCTTGGCTGGCGTTCAGAGCCAGGGTGAGGGGAGACGAGAAGAAAACGTAAATTTTCTGGTGCAGTGGAGGAGCTGGGCATTTGAAATGGCACACAGGGCACAACCACAAAACAGCTGGAAGAAAGAAGGATTGGACACTTTCACCCCCCCTGAAATCTTACAGCTTGTCTTTTAAACCCCTGTAAAATGTTTGTCAAGGGACCCGAGTCATCACTTTTTGCTGCTTTGGTTCAGTTTCCTGGCTGCTGGCTTTAGGAGGTTACTTATTTGGATCACAGGAGCAGGGGATAAAGTAATTCTTGGGAACTCAGGTGGGTTTGATTGTAGGAATATCGTTAAAGTGTCAGGAAAACAAACAAGTGTAGTACTCAGCAAGAAGGGCTTCGCTTTTTATTTCTCTGCTGCTTTTGTTGAGGCTTTGGGTTTGGGCTGTCAGATTTTCTGCCTATAGCCAGCAGGAAAAAGCTCTGTCTAGAACAGTCTCCTTCCCCCCAGCCCTGGATTTTCCATCATCACGTGATTCCAGAAGCTGAAGATTTAGGAAGAAACATCAGCTGTCATGAGCCTGATTTTAAAAGTAAGACAAGCTGGGAACATAAGTTCTGCTGTTGAACAGCAAGTCCAGGGCTGTGCTGCTGTTTAAACCCAGGTTTATAATCCCCCAAGCAGAGTCTAAAGCTATTGGGAAGGAGTTGAGAATTTATCAGGCGCAGTTCTCATTATAACCCACCACATTTTGGATAGGGGCTTTGGACAAGGGCCTGTAGGGACAGGACAAGGGGGGTTGAGGTGACAGAGCGTTTAACCTGGCAGAGGGGAGACTGAGATGAGATCTTAGGAAGAAGTTCTTCCCTGTGAGAGTGATGAGGCCCTGGCACAGGTTGCCCAGAGAAGCTGTGGCTGCCGCATCTGTGGTAGTGTTTAAGGCCAGGACGGATGGGGCTTGGAGCAACCTGGTCTAGTGGAAGGTGTCCCTGCCCATGGCAGGGGGTTGCAACTGGATGAGCTTTAAGGTCCCCTCCAACTCAAACCATTCTATGGTTCTGTGATTCTATGAGGTTTTGTGTCGCTGGCATACAAATCCGTCTCAGGATGAAGCTTCACACATCAAGGGGCAGCATCTCCCTGCTGCAAAAGCAGGCCCATAAAATTCTTTTGGAAAAGATGGGATCATCACCTCCATGCAGGGTGAAGGTGGCCACCAGCCTCTGGGGACATCAGTGGTGGTCTGTGTGGCTTGATGTCAATGTGCCAGGGCAATGAGCATTGCTCATAAGTACCTATTAATTAATGCTTAGTTATGTTATCAGGGGAAGGGCTATGGGAATGGAATGGTGCCTGAGGTGGAGGGACCTGTATGCTGTCCACTGCTGGGGCTGCTGGCAGGGCCTTTCTGCCGGGCATGCATGTGATTTTGGCATGTGTTTATGTTAGAAAGCAGTTAAAGATGTTTCCCATCCCTTAAGTGATGATTTTTTTTTTTATCCCCCTCTCACGTGCACTGTGTGGTGCTGGCTGGAAATAGGAATTCAATTAAAATTCAGAAAGCCAGCATTTCTGTTTTCAGTAACTCAGAAAAGCCTGTAACAGCCAGAACACATCAAGTACACTGCGAGTGCAGGAGGTTCCTCCTGCACCTGCACGGGAGCCGCGCTGGCTGTGTGTCCCTCAGGGGCTGCCCTGCTCTCTTCCACTTCACAGGATCTGTCTTTAATTAAATCAACTCTTTCCTCCAAATCTGGTGGTTGAAACAGATACACCCCCCTCGTCGTGACGCTATGCCCAGCTCTTCTTGCACAGCTGCCCATGCCCAATGGGTACTGTGGTTTTCAGCTCCAGCACGGCGAAGGGAACTGGCTGTTGCAGCATGTGTACCTTTTCTTTGGGCGGTTGCGTGCGGAGTTTGATGTGATCACCAGGATCCACAGCGACAACACGATCTTTTCTGCCCTAAATCACAGGTTTCCCTAAATTGAGCCCTAGAGGAAGCTTGTAGTCAAAGGGAAATGTGCAGTCAGCCAAATCCGTGCTTGCCGGCGGAGATTGGGATGGGGTTGCTCCGACTGGCTCATCCATTGTTCCTGCCCTGCCCTGCCCCTCGCTTGCCCTTTCTCTATGTCTGAGCAGCAGGCCCAGAGCTGCTGCTGCTCTGGAAACCACATGCGGATTTGTGAGCAGGGCATGCCGTGGGTGCAGGATGTGCAGTGACCACAGGGAAGCCCTGCCCTCTGTGCAGCACTCGGCTCTCCTGCTCTTCGGGGACATGATTTCTCGCTGGTAAGTGGTTTTGGATATTTGGGGACAGTGTAATGACATTTTCAGACTTCATCTGTTTGGAGAACAGAATCCTGTTGTCCTTTGCTCTCTGGTGTCAGTGCAGCTCTGCTGGAGGACACTGGGTGCTGGAGCAGTGACCAGGCAGCAACTGTCTCTGCAGTTGCAAGGGGACTGTCCCCCACCCTGGAGGGACCTCTGAGGGGCTGTCATCTTTACCAGTACAGCACAGAGCAGCGAGGAGTGAGGAGGTTTGTAGAAAGCAGAAAATGGGATGTCTCCATCCTCTGTGGCTGTGGTTGGATGGCTGCATGCCACAGCCGAGGCTGGGGCCACGGTGCCAGCAGAGCAGCTGGAGCCTGTAAGGTCTTCACAAGTACTGAATGCCATTGTTGGTGATGCATGAGCAGCAGAGGAGCTCTGCCAGTGTGGTGGACTGTAAACATTGATGTCTCCTAATCCCCTTTCCCTTGAGAGTCTCGTGTGCTGGACCTGCTGAAGTGATTACAGTGGTATTACAGTGTGATAGATGATGTTGTTACGATACCTGTCTGTCCTGATTCCGTAGAGCACCAGGGAAGCCGATGCTCCAGCGCCTTCGTTATGGATGGAGAGGTCCCTGCACATCCCATGGCATGCACTGGGAAATGGCAGTCGGGCCGGGGAATGCTCTGTCCCATGGCCTCGCCCATGCCCGTGCCCCCCGGCGGGTCCTGCCCAGGTTCCCTCGGCAGAGCAGGCTTTCACAGCAGACACCCCGCCAGGGCTGGGCTGCTAGAGGGCACCCTGGGCCGTCCCACAGTGCACCCATGGGTGGGACAGGCTGCTCCATGGTTCCTCTGCACACACCACACAGCTCATTGCCACCAGCATGCTGCAGGGTGGGTGTCTGGAGGCAGGGCTGCAGCATCCCCTCTGCGCTTGAGCAGGGACAGAGGGACTGCTGGGAGGTCCCTGGAAGGTTTTATGGCTGCTGTGGGTTCCTTTTCACCCATGACTCATCCCAAGCAGGGAAGGAGTGATCTTTTCCCCTTCATCTGGCTGGAAAAGCTGGATGGGGCTCCTGAATCCCTGGGTTGGAGGTGCATGTTGCAAGGCTGCAGAGGGAGCAACAGCATCTCCACGGGGAAGTCCTTCTGCATGGGAAGTGCTCCTTTCTTTAAGTTATGACCCCAGATTTACTGATGTGTAGATGTGGGTCCTATCCCCGTTATCCGTCTGGTTGCTCTCTGGAGAGGGATCTCCCACTGGGTGAAACTCTCTCTGCATGGTCAGGGTGGGATCCCAGTGTCCCTGCCCACCCCGTGCTGGGGCTGGGGTCCTGTGATCAATCTGACCTAACTCCAGCTAGCTGATATCCACAAAGCTGATTGCCATGGGTGTACTGGGAGATGGGGGAGAGGATCCTGCAGCTTGTTTGAGACCTGGAGAAGCCCTGAGGAGGCCGGTCTCTCTCAGGACTGCTGAGGGAGCTGGGGCTTTTTCTGCCTCATTTTTCAGATGGGATCTGCATTGCTCATCCCACTTTCTGCCCAGTTGTGCTGCAAATCCTGTCGCTCACCCTTCCCTTCTCCCTCACCACCCCAGCCTGTCTGTCCTAGGTGCTGGGTGGTGGTTAATGTCTTCATTGATGATCTGGATGAGAGGATCGATGGCACACTCAATAAATTTGTAAATGACATCAGGCTGGCTGGAGTGTTGATCTGCTGCAGAATAGGAAGGCTCTACAGAGAGATCTGGACAGGTTGGATCGATGGGCCAAGGCCAATGGTATGAGGTTCAACAAGACAAAATGCTGGGTCCTGCACTTGGGTCCCCACAACCCCACACAATGCTCCAGGCTTGGGGAAGACCAGCTGCAAAGCTGCTCATGGAA
Organism: Strigops habroptila; assembly: GCF_004027225.2. Taxonomy (NCBI): domain Eukaryota; kingdom Metazoa; phylum Chordata; class Aves; order Psittaciformes; family Psittacidae; genus Strigops; species Strigops habroptila. The sequence continues at coordinate 22,268,455 of NC_044302.2, forward strand.
AAGGACCTGGGGGTGCTGACTGACAGAGCTGAACGTGAGCAGCTTGTGCCCAGGAAGCCAAGAAGGCCAATGGCATACCGGCTTGTATCAGCACTGGTGGGGGCAGCAGGGCCAGGGCAGTGATTATCTCCCTGTACTGGGCACTGGTGAGGCCACACGTCGAATCCTGTGTTCAGTTCTGAGCCCCTCACTACAAGAGAGACATTGAGGTGCTGGAGCAGGGCCAGAGAAGGGCAACGGAGCTGGTGAAGGGCCTGGAGCACAAGTGTGATGAGGAACGGCTGAGGGACCTGGGAGGTTTAGTCTGGAGAAGAAAGGGCTCAGGGGGGACCTTATCGCTCTCTACAAGTACCTGGCAGGAGGATGGAGCCAGGAGGTGGCTGGTCTCTTCTCCCAAGGAACAAGGGATAGGACAAGAGGAAATGGCGTGAAGCTGAACCAGGAGCGGCTTAGACTGGGTATTGGGGACAATTTCTTTCCCAGAGAGTGTTCAGGCATTGGAACAGGCTGCCCAGGGCAGTGGTGGAGTCACTATCCCTGGAAGTGTTCACAAACTGTGTAGATGAGGCCATTAGAGACATGGTTTAGTGGTGGCCTTGGCAGTGCTGGGGTAAAGGTTGGACTCGATGATCTTAAAGATCTTTTCCAACCTAGCTGATTCTATGATTCTATAGGTGATGCCTGGCCCACTTGTCTTCATTCCTCCCAGGGATGAGTAGTGGTTTCAGGTGGGAGCTTCATGAAAACGTAGCTTTGGGCTGATTCAGAGTAGTCCTTGGAAGCTGGTGTGGGGTCTTAGGAAACACCTGGGCTTAAACAAAAGGTTTCATGTGCCAATAGAAGCTCAATGTTGTTACAGCCCCTGGAGCTTCCTGATTTCTGTTTTGGAGGAGCACTTCACAGTTACATTGTCAGCCTGGCCCCAAATCCCTTGAATGGTGTCATTATGGAGGTGCTGCAAGTGGCATCTCGACCAGAGCTGGGGAGATGCCGCTGGATGTGGCAGGGTGGGCTTATCCTTACCGCTGGCAGCCCAAGTGACTGCATCAGCTGGAGCCACATTGGCCTGGTGGCGGGTGGGTGGCTCTGTGTCCAGCCCTGGCACTCACTTGCCCTGTCCTTGGGCTCTGGAGGAGCCTTGTCCCCAGTGCCTGGAGGAGCCCAGATGGATGTGTTTGTACTGAGGATCAAAGGAAGGGCCAGGGCTGTTTCTTGGTGGGTGTTGGCTGCTCTACAGTGTCAGGGACAGAGGGACTTTCCCCATCTCCCAATCCTGACACACCCTGTGAGTCCAAATGTGGTTTGAGAAAATCTTCCTGGAGTGGGACCTGAGCATCACGGGCATGGGACAGGAAAGGGCTGCCTTTTGCTGAGCGATGCCCTCTGGGGTGGGAGGATGGGGGCTGCCTGGGTCAGGGAGGGCACAGGATCAGTCCCACTTTCTTGGCCAGCCCTGATCTTGCGGAGAAGTGCAATTCACCCCCTGGGGACCCCAGGGTTAGGATTAGGGTTAGGGTGGTGCTGCTGCTGGCCGGGTGTGTGGAGCTGGGACATGGGGGGAAGTAGCCCGACAATTCTTGCTTTTACCAACTGCCTTTAGAGAGGGTTTTGGGGATGCTGGGTCAAGCACTGTGCTACTACTGCTCTAGACTGCCCCAGCTCCTTACATATGCCATGCCTGCCAAAGCTGAAAGTTGAAATTCAAATCCAAATTCAAATTGACATAGAGCTATCCAACCACAAAAAAAGGTGTTTGAGCTGTATTCCAGACCATTAAACCTGTCTTTTGCTCTCTCCTCCATGATAAATTCATGTAGTTATTGCCAAATGGCATTGTACTGTATTAAAGCAAAGCAGAGATCACAGTGAGGCGGCGGATAATAGGACATTTCAACCTACTGAAGACCTCTTTCCACCCACGATCTTTTTCTCTTGAAAATGCCTGAATGCAAGAAGTGCCATCGGGATGGACTTGTGTTTGGTGCCTTGGTCTGGCACTCTGGCTCATCCTCCTTTTCTGCTTCAGTTTATTCCTATTCCCTGCAGAAGCTACAGGACTTGGGAAAACTCCCTTGCCCACCCTGGTACACTGACTGGGAGGTTGTGGTCCCTGATGCAGCTGGGTGCAGCAGCCCTCTTTAGCATCTTCTCTTGCTGGCTGGGAAGAGGAATGCAACTTGTTTGGAGGGGCTGAAACGTGAAGCCGGTTGGGGCAGGCAGCTTTGGTGTCATGGGGTTTTCCTATGATTTGTGACTCCCAGGTCACCCTGGGTGACTTTGCACCAAACCAGACCTTAGAACAGTTTTCCAGTACCTAAAGGGGCTACAAGAAACCTGGAGAGGGGCTTTGGACAAGGGCCTGTAGGGACAGGACAAGGGGGAATGGCTTTAACCTGCCAGAGCCGAGACTGAGATGAGATCTTGGGAAGAAGTTCTTCTCCATGAGGGTGCTGAGGCGCTGGCAGTGGTTGCTCAGAGAAGCTGTGGCTGCCCCATCCCTGGCAGTGTTCAAGGCCAGGCTGGATGGGGCTTGGAGCAACCTGGTCTAGTGGAAGGTGTCCCTGTCTGTGGCAGGGGAGGGAACTGGGTAAGCTTTAAGGACCCTTCCAACCCAAATCAGTCTGTGATTCTATGGCCAGACCTGGTGGATGAGGGTTTTCCTGGGGACAGCTGAGAGGAGGAGGAGGGCGTTGTGGGTGACTATTCCCTGAGTGCAAAATGAAGAAGCAGCCACTGTGGCACTGAGGTGGCCACCAGCCGTTGTCATGCCTTGCTTGGGATGGGACTCACAGCACCAGTGTGAGAAACCTGGCTGTCATGAGCAGCGTTACTGCTGAAGCACCATTAGGCACGGTTTCCATCAGGAAGGGTTCACTGGGGAAATTATTTAATTAGGTTGTTCCAAAACTCTCTTTCTTGCTGTGCTAGGCCCCTGAAATATCCTAGTACAGTCCCTGTGGCCTCTTCTATCAGGCAGAACTGTGTGACTTGCTCACAGCGTGCCAATATGGAAACCAGAACCCAGACTGGGAATCCCCCTCTGCCATGTCTACCCCAAATCTCCAGAAATTTGGGGGAATTTGAGCTCAACTCCCAGGCATCCCACCCATGCTGGGATGTTCAGAGGCAGTTTTCAGCCTTTCCCTGCCTGTAGAAGAGGTGAAGATCCTCTGATGGTAGCGGGTACCCGAGGTACATCCTTGCAGGGAGTTTTCATGTGCAAGCAGCCCCTTCCTGCCTCCCCTAGGCTGCTCAGCCCTGGCAGAGGCATTTGCTGGAAAGGGGCTGTCAACATGACTAATTCCACGTACATCCAGAAGGAAACGAGGCTGTTATTAAGACCAGGTGCAGGCTGGTGAATCGACGTGTTGCCTGGGCGAGACTGAAAGGCAAACAGTTCTGCCCTGCAAAATGATTCTGGAGATGACTGGATTTGTTGACAGGAGGGAGCAGAGCATAGGGAGCTGTGCCATCATCTGTCCCAGTGCTTCCCAGCTTTTCCTGGTGCTGCCAGCTCCGCAAGTGGTGCGTTTCACCTTCGCTGCTGCTCTGGGCAAATGGTTTCTGTGTCCTTCTGCTCCTCCTTTCCTTTGCTTCAGTCTTCTGACAGCTCATTTTCACCTGCTCTTCGTCATCCCATGGGTACTGCTGCTCTCCTGCTGTGTCTCCACTGCTGTAAGCTCAGATATGTGCCTTATAGGAACCCAGATTACCTGTTTAACACTCGTCTTACTTTTCCCTCCCAAAAAGGACGTTTGCTTCTACAATGCAGTAGCTGTAGTAGGACAGCCTGAGTGGGTAAACTGAGCCACATGTGGCTCCTGTGAGGTGCTACAGGAATCACAGATCATCCCAAAGAAGGGAATGAACATTCGTGGGAAGGACCCAGTGGAATTTGCATGGTATCACTGGTGGATATCGGTACTTCCATGGCTGTTTCAAATATGTCTGGTATTCCCTGTGCAAATAAATCTATTCTTTTTAAGGAGAGGAGATCACGGAAATTTGGCAACAATATTAAGCCCCCAAAATGTTTCACTTAAATCATAGCTTCCTTTTTTTCTCTTCTGTTTATTCCTGTTAATGCTTAAAACTGGGCCTTAGCATGGCCTGAGCCACTGCTTCTCGTGGGGCTTCTCTTCTGTGGAGTGAAGGAAATCTCCCAGGGCAGAAGTCAGTTTGCAAAACGAACAACTCCTTCCCCTCCTCCTCTTTCAGATAAGAGAGGAAGAAAAGATCCCAGGGCTTCCAGCCGGCCCTTCTGCACGTGGTTTGGGGATCTGTTGTACAGACTGGGGAGGGCATGGGGTGAGGAGGAGGAGGAGAACATCTGTTTGTGTTGTTCTGGGTCTCCCAGATGTTCATCTCAGATATTCTTGGTGGCCCAAAGCCTTGTGTGTGCCCCCAGTCAGCAAACCCCCTCACTGCAGGACATTGTGAGCACCTTGGAGGTGACCAAGTACTTGCAGAAATGGCTTTAACCTGGCAGAGGGGAGATTGAGATGAGATCTTGGGAAGAAGTTCTTCCCTGTGAGGGTGGTGAGGCCCTGGCACAGGTTGCCCAGAGAAGCTGTGGCTGCCGCATCCCTGGCAGTGTTCAAGGCCAGGTTGGATAGGGCTTGGAGCAACCTGGTCTAGTGGAAGGTGTCCCTGCCCATGGCAGGGGGTTGCAACTGGATGAGCTTTAAGGTCCCTTCTAACACAAACAATTTCGGGATTCTGCGATTTTAAGTCATAGAGATAAAAGCACTTGAAGGTTATGAAGCACAAAGATGAGTCCAGCTCAGGAAGTCCTGGAAGCTGGACCCTAGAAGGGATTTGGGGAGCATGTTGCTCCACCCTGGTCTTACTCTTATGACAGCTCTTCAGGCATCTTCTGTGGCTGCTGGTAGATGAGACCATGGGGCAATCAGACTTTCATGCTTGTCCCTGAGACCTCTCATCAGTAGCCTGCCCATGTGATGGGCACAAAGCCAGCAGCTAGGATTGTACATTGGGAGAATATTCGGCTGCAGATGCTGAGTGAGTCGCAAGACTTTGTTCAGGGGCAGTGAATGCAGGGAGAGAACAAAGAAAGGAGGAGAGACTGGAATGCAGATGATGGTGGGTTGACTCGCCTGGTGCCAGCTGAAATGCATCCCTGAATTTAAAGCATTTGCTGGGTTATTGAAGTGCTGCTGGCTCACTGAAGCCTGGTGGTTGCCTCAGATGGTTCAGGCCTGGTGAACTCTTTGGCTAGAGGGACCTGCTGTGAACGATTATGCTCCTCGGGGGTTTATAGCAAGACTAGAGGTGGGGAGGAGTAGCCCGAGCCATGATGGGAGAGCTGCCCATCTCTTTGGCGTCTCCATCACTGGTGGGCTGGCTGAACCAGCAGCTCCTCAGTGGGAAAATCATCTTCACTGCGATGGTGGGGAAAGGAGTGACAGCATTTTCCCGCTGCCTTTTGCCTTCTTGGGGCGGTGGCAACTGCAGGATTTTGGCCTTGTTACTCATGAGATGGAATTAAGCTCTCCAGGTTGGTACCTGAGGGAGAGGCCAGTGTTCCAGTCCCTAATTTTGGGTGCACGGGAGAGGAATGTGACGTAAGTCCCACCAGGTCTCTGCCCTTAGCTGGCCCCGGCTGGTGCTGGCCACTTCTCCTCTTCCTCATGCCCGTCTTGACCGTGTGTTCTCCGGGGAGCACAGCAGGCTGAGTGCAGAGGCTGGAGCATGGGCGACATGCAGTGGCTGAGAGGATGTTCTGGTGCCTGTCAGCCCTGGGAAAAAGCTTTTCCCATTGAGTCATTTGCTGTCTCTGCTTTTTGTGAGATGGTGCTGAGATCTGGGGGAAGAGGAGCTGGAAAACCCATGATCTCCCTGCTCCGGCAGGACCAGGTCGGTACCGGCACAGCTGCCCTGTGTTTGCTTCTCAGAGGGAGTGGCAGACAGACAGCAGCATAAATAGAACAGGCGTGGCTATTCTGAGACATCGATTACAGGATCTGTGCGTTAAAGAAAAAAAGTGCATTAATTCTTTTATTTTAGCTACAGCAGGCAGCATTGGCTTGAGAGGAGCTGAGGCAGCTCTGGCAGGGACCCTGGTAGCCCCAGGGGCTCTGTGCTGGATGAGCCATGAGGACTTTTGGTTCTGCACATATGTCCTCGAAGCTGCGGCAGATGCGTGGCTGCCCACACGTGTCTCCATTTTCGTGTCACACTGTCACCATTCTGGTGTGGATGGAGAGTGACCGCGTGAGATGGGCTTGGTCTAGGCAAGGGGAAACCATACTCAGGGAAAGGTCATGGGACCTGTTTCAGTGATGTACACGTGTGTGTGCAGCCAAGGATGGGGACAGGACAAGGGGGAATGGCTTTCACCTGGCAGAGGGGAGATTGAGATGAGATCTTAGGCAGAAGGTCTTCCCTTTGAGGGTGGTGAGGCCCTGGCACAGGTTGCCCAGAGAAGCTGTGGCTGCCCCATCCCTGGCAGTGTTCAAGGCCAGGTTGGACGGGGCTTGGAGCAACCTGGTCTAGTGGAAGGTGTCCCTGCCCGTGGCAGGGGGTTGGAACTGGATGAGCTTCAAGGTCCCTGGGATTACCCCATCCCTGTCTCCCATCCCCATCCTGGCTTGGAGGCTGAGCTGCAAGAGAAGAGAAGAGGGTAGCCACCAGCTCTCAGCAGTGCAAGTGCTTGTAAATACTCATGCCTGGGCAAAACAAATAAATACTATTAATTGGGGTTTCAATGCCAAACAGCATCAGACAGCTTATCAAGGTGGAGGAAGAAGGTGTTCGGGGTTTTCAGATAAACTGGATGAGCCAGGAGGGAGCCCTTCTTGTAAAAGAGGGTGAAAGTTACTGAAGGAGCTGGTGAAGAGAGCTCTCTCTCCACCGGCAACCCCAGCCATGAAGGTTTATTAGTACAATTTAATCTGAAAACACTTTTTCTGCTCTTTTTTTCCCGTTTGCTGTTGTTTGTTGAAGACCATTGGTGCTTTTTACCAAGGAAACTGCACATCAGAAGGCAAAACTGTCATGTGGGATGAGGTTTTGCACTAATAATGGTATAGAACACATTTATCTGCAAAATGGCTTTGGTAGCAGACTTTTGGTAGGCTCTTCTTATGACAAAGGGTTTTTTATCAGGGCCCTGTAAATCTCACCAACCACCAGGTCATGCAGTGGTTGTCACAGTTGCCCTGCACTTCTACGAACCAGCTATTGCCACCTTTTAATTGCTGCCAGAGCCACTGCTTTCTGCGGGCCTGGTGAGCAGAGCTGTGGTTGCTGTCCACACCACTCATCCTCCTGGACTCACTCCTTTCCCTATGATAATTTCAGGGTCAGAGCTCAAGTTTGGCCCTGGTAGCTTAGGTCCACAAGCCATGGCTTGGGACCAGCTGGATGACAACCAGTTTTCATGCAGAAAGATGTTGCGGAAGTGTAGATCCTCCCCACAAAAACCTCACAGCATGCTGGAAGAAGAGGTTGGCGATGCTCCCACCCTTTGGAAAGGGGTGAGCAGAAGATGTTACCTTTCCTTGAAAATTTCTTATTTATGAACAAAACCCAGGCAGGTTGTAGGTGCTCTGCTGGGCATCTCAGGGCATCTCAGGACATCTGCCTGGTGTGGTGGCCGCATGAGGATGGTGGCTGTGCAGGGTCGATGCTTTGGAGCCAGCAAAGCCTCATAACTTATGAAGCGTAACTTAAAGCATGACGTGGCCCTCTGCCTGTGGCATCGGAGTGGTTTTGGCCTTTCTACTTGCACTGAGGTTCTTCTCCATTTCCTGTTCCACAGACTGCCTGGAGCTGCTGCTGCTGGAGTCCATGGCGTACACCATGATTCCCACGCCTGCAGGGCCTGTTGGCTCCCAGTACTGTGTCTGCAAGGTCGAGTTGTCTGTCTGCGGCCAAAACCTTCTGGACAGGGATGTCACTTCCAAATCTGACCCCTTCTGCGTCCTCTTCATGGAAGTCAACGGGAAGTGGATGGAGGTAAGTCCTGAAGTTGTGTGGGTTCCCTCCTCCTGTGGTTTGCCCATGCTGGTGTCTCCTTTGTGCTCTGCTGCAAGGCTGGTCCTTGTTCCTTCAGAGGTGGAAGCTCTTCTGGTCCTCCCAAGGCTGTGTGTGTGTCACCAGTGTGTTAACTATTCTGTGTTTTGCAACCAGACCTTTCCCCTTCGGTGCTTTTTGCTTCATGCTGGGAGCCAGATTTAACTGCAGATCTCAAAATGTCAACCTCTGGCAAAGCATGTGGCAGACGTGAAAGGATCTTGCCACTTTCAAAGTGGTCCCAGCCCCTTCTCAGCCTGCTGTAGGTTGGGAGTACTTTGGATTTGAGTGCCTGAAGTGTTGGTCTCACATGATAGTTGGATGTTGTGAGGTTCTGCTTGCAATGAGGCATGTTTCTAGGTGAGACAAGATAAACTGGTTCTTGGATCATGAGTTGTATAGACAGCTGGTCTTGGGGTTTCACTTGAAGAGTGGCTCTTTCTAGGGGCCAGGAGTGTGCTGAATGAGGGCCTGGCAGATCAGTCCAGTGGGGAAACGCTCATGCTCTGAACAGCCGTGGCCTCCTTCAAGAAGTATTTTGAGGTCAACAGTCTTTAAGCTGGGCATTTCATGACTCGACATGGAGAGGGATGGACCATGGAATGGGAAGGAGACTGTGGGAGCCAGGTGTGGCGGGTTTTGAATCAGTTCAGCCGCAGACAGACAACATCCAGATGGTAAATCCCAGACGAACTCTTCGGAGACATTGGTCTTTTCTCCTTATCAGAAATCTCATAAATAAATGCTTCAACTGCTGTATTTGATACCGGGAGACCCTGAGAAGAAACTGCAGATGATCTTGTTATTTGCTTGGTTTCAGAAGCCAGCTCCTTACAAATGAGAAATGTAATTCCTAGAGGAAGAGAGGAGGGGATGAATAATGATGTAAACAGTGGGATAGAGTGCACCCTTGGCAAGTCTGCAGGTGACGCCAAGCTGAGTGGTGTAGTTGATTTCCTGGAGGGAAGGGATGGGATCCAGAGGGACCTTTTCAGGCTGGAGGAGTGGGCCCTTGATAATCTCATTAAATTCAACAGGGCCAAGTGCAAGGTTCTGCCCCTGGGTCAGGGCAATCCCTAGTGCCTATAGACTGGGGGATGGAGAGATGGAGAGCAGCCCTGTGGAGAATGACTTGGGGATGCTCGTAGGTGACAAAATGAATATGACCCAGCAGTGCGTGCTGGCAGCTCAGAAACCCCCTGTGTGCTGGCCTGCATTTCTAGCAGTGTGAGCAGCAGGTCAAGGGAGGGAATTCTGCCTCTCTACTGCACTCTGGGGAGACCCCACTGCAGTCTTGCGTCCAGCTCTGGAGTCCTCAGTACAGGAAAGAGTTGGACCTGTTTGAGCAGGTCCAGAACTGGGGCATGAAGATGATCACATGGCTGGAGCACCTCTCCTATGGACACAGGCTGAGGGAACTGGGGTTGTTTAGCCTGGAGAAGAGAAGGCTCCGGAGAGACCTCTTTGTGGCCTTCCTAAATATAAGGGCACTTGTAATAAAGATCGAGAGAGACCTTTTACCAAGGCCTGTAGTGATAGAACAAGGGGCAACAGTTTTAGACTGGAAGAGGATAGGTTTAGCTTGGGTATAAGGAAGAAATGTTTTACCATAAGGGTGGTGAGGCCCTGGCACAGGTTGCCCAGAGAAGCTGTGGCTGCCCCATCCCTGGCCGTGTTCAAGGCCAGGTCGGATGGGGCTTGGAGCAACCTGGTCTAGTGAAAGGTGTCCCTGCCTGTGCAGAAGGTTGCAATTGGGTGAGCTTTAAGGTCCCTTCTAACCCAAACCAGTCTGTGATCCCATGACTCTCCTTCCTGCCAGCTCTGTGTGTCCCTGCTGCACTAGGATATCCTGCTCAGCAGACATGGGTGCTGCTCGCAGCCCATGAGCTGTGGGCACTGGGACTGTGGGCACAGAGGGACACTCCGGCACACTCCTGTGGCTCAGGGCATGAGGGGTTGTGCATATTTTTATTTTCCTTGTATGTACCAAAGAGCTGAGAGCCGCATTTATCTCCTCTGCCTACTCACTCCAACACAGGCTTACTCCAGGGCAACACACTGCTGATAAAAGGTTCTTTAGGGACAGGAGGACTTTCCGTGGCTGTGCTGTCCCTGGCAGTGATGGGATGCAGACAGTGCATGAGGAGCCGTTGTATGTTGTTCCCAGCCCTCTGCTTCAGCAGGATGAGGCTGTCAGTATCCAGGCTAATGGAGCATGAGGGAATCGGTTCTCAGCAGTTGTCTGAATTATTTTGTAGCATAAGTAAAATGTTGGCTTGATCCCAAAAGCCTGCTTCCCGGCATACCCACCAACTGAATGTGTATTCCTCCTGCAGGGAAGGGGCACACACGTGCCTCATCAGGGAACGGGAATGTGCTTGCTGCTGGCACCGTGGTTCATCCAGAGGTGCCCAAATTGGCTTTGAGCAGCACAACCTTGGTCATCATAGCCACGAGGACGATCAGAGGGCTGGAGCCTGTCCCATTTGAAGACAGGCTGATAAAACTGGGGCTGTTCAGCCTGGAGAAGAGAAGGCTGTGTGGAGACCACATAGCAGCCTTCCAGTATCTGAAGGGGGCCTACAAGGATGCTGGAGAGGGACTCTTCATCAGGGACTGTAGTGATAGGACAAGTGGCAATGTGTTCAAACTTAAACAGGGGAGATTTAGGTTGGATATAAGGAATAAATTCTTTACTGTGAAAGTGGTGAGGCACTGGAACAGGCTGCACAGAGAAGCTGTGGCTGCTGCATCCCTGGCAGTGTTCAAGGCCATGTTGGATGGGGCTTGGAGCAACCTGGTCTGGTGGAAGGTGTCTCTGCCTGTGCAGGGGTTTGGAACTGGATGATCTTTAAGGTCCCTTCCAACCCAAGCCACTCTGATTCTATGAAAGGGGACAACATAGAAGCCACCTGTGTCCCTTCACTGGTTCAGAGGATTTGCTGGAGACTCTGTGCCTCTGGGGTGGCTCCATGCTGCCTCCAGCATGCAGCACTGCTTCCTTAGCAGGGTCTGCTCTGTAACTGGCTGTAGTTGTCACAGGAATTGAAGGTTGCTCAGCATTCATTCCTTGCTGAACCTCACCAAAATCCCTAACCAGGATCCCACTAGACTAACAGACTAACCAGTCTGTGATTCCATGATTCTATGATCACCAGCAGTGCTGCTGCATCAGCAGGAGGTCTCTCTGGGGTGGGTCTCCTAGGCAGATGCATGTCGCAGGTTGGTTTTGCAGTCAGGGTGTGCACAAACTGTACCAAAACTCCTGAAGATGGTTTTCATGATGCTGTATTGGCTGTTCATCATCCCACATAGAGAAGCTGTAGTTGCAGTCGCCTTCTGCAGCAGTTCGGGTTGGGCAAGGTGCTGTCTGTGTAGTGAATCCAAACTCCAGAATCTGTGCAAAAGCACTTAGCTCCATGCCTAAGAAAACCTTTTGGCTACAGAATGAAAGACTCTGGGCTAAAATGCCTGGAGAAAAAGAAAAGAAGGGGGATTTTATCTTATAATTGCAGTTGTAGATAGTGTAAGACCTCTGTCAGTTGGTCTGGAAGAGAGCAGGTAAGCAAAGCATGGGCATGTGATGGATAGATACAGGCACTGGTGTTGGATGCAGCGCAAAATGAGCAGCTGAAGGGCATTATATCCTGTAAGCCAAACAAAATTTGTCCCAATTCCTGGGAAATGAGGTGGTTTCATTTTTCAGATAGTTGGGCTACTTGGGCAGCCTTTGAGCCCTTGGCCAAGGAGCTGGTGAATCAGTGGGTATCACCTAAGCTGTCCTGTGGCTGATCTTGCTGTGAGTGGGGAGGATGTAGGGGCAAACCTCCGCTTACCATGGTCTGCAATTAACTTTGCTCAGCAGCCTGAATGAGACTAATGAGTTTTCCAGCATTGATAGGTGTCATCCCTTTCATCTGATTGTTCTTTTCAGGAATTTCCCTTTCTGTCAGTATGTCTCAGTCCAGCAGTTTTGATTCCAAAGCTTCTTTCACAACACAAATGTGTGGTGGGTTTATTTATTTAGTTTATTATTTTTATTTTCTTCTGCTCTTTTTAGCTTCTTTTTAATTGGCACGACAGGCACTGGACGTCAGCCCTGAGCAGCAGATTTCCCGGCACTCCACTGCTGTTGTTCCAGCATGTGGCAGCAGTGGTGCATGGGCCTGAGTGTGGATGGGTGCTGGGGAGGGTCAGGAGAGGTGGGCTTGCCCGCAAGAGCCTCACTGGGTGGGACACTTGGTGGACACACAGCAGCTCATGCCACCATGGCTACCTGAGGGTGTCTCCATTGTCTTGCGTGCTTTTTGACCACACAGACGTGTCCCTTGTCCTGAGACAAACCTCTAAGACTGGTATCTTCTCCCAAGGAACAAGCAATAGGACAACAGGAAACAGCCTCAAGCTGTGGCAGGGGAGGTTTAGACTGGATATTAGGAACAATTTCTTCCCTGAGAGGATGGTGAGGCGTTAGAACAGGCTGCTCAGGGCAGTGGTGGAGTCACTGTCCCTGGAAGTGTTCAAAAACCATGTAGGCAAGGCCCTTAGTGACATGGTTTAGTGGTGGCCTTGGGGTAACGGTTGGACTTGATGATCTTAAAGGTCTTTTCCAACCTGGTTGATTCTATGATTCTTCCCCATCTGAAAGCAGTGGCCTTAAATAAACACAGCTGAAATGTAGGGGACGGATGGGGACAGCAACAGCTTAGTGGCATGAACCAATCCCACTACACTGCCCCTGCGTCCTCCACATGGTGTTAGGACAAGTCCCAACCATCAGACCTGGTTTAGGAGGTGGGTCCCCTCCTTAGGACCAGCACAGCCGTGGTGGTGCTAGCATCTGAGCTGGGTGATGGGCCTGCAGCAGCAGCTGATGCCAACAGAAAGATTTCTGCTCGCTGTTCTTTCTAGCTGTCACATTTGTTCCCAAATACAATTATTTTGTTTCACTGAGCTTAACAGGAATTAAAAAATCTTTGTGAATCAGCCTTGGAAGGGGTGGGGGGTGGGGAGGGACAATAAACCACAGCCCAAGAAGTGACACAAAGATGGGTGATGTTTAAATGTAATCTCGCAAGAACCATGAGAGACCCGGCCTGTGACGCTGGGAGCAGGGACACACCACTCAGCTGTGCTGCTGGCACCTGGCTGGCACCGCGCCTTCAGCGCAAGCTTCCTTTGGCACTTGGGAGAGCACCTCCCAGCGCTGGAGCATCAAGCATCTCCATGTGCTTGGGGTTGCTTGGAGTTCTTCAGCCAAATTCCCTTTGGAGGCTGAAGGATTCTTTGGCTGTGTTCATTGAACACAAGGGCTATTGCTGGAGATTATTTCCTGTTTTCATGCTTGATTTGGAGAACCAAAACTCTTATCCAAACTGGTATCTTTAATTAGCCTGGTTGCATCTTGAAAATCCTTGTGCTCTTCTGCTCTGGAGTGGCAAAGTCACCTCTGCTCTTTAGAGGGAATGCAGACCTGTCAGTGTTGGGGACAAGGAACACAGGAGTTGTTGGCATCCTTGTCTCTGGGTGGAGGTGGTGTGAAGAGGCCTTGTACATGATGGTCCCTGGCAAGCTGACTGGTGCGCATCAAACCAAAGACCAAACCCTGTGAAACAATCAACTGTGGCTTGTGATTTTGCTGTACTTCACACTGGTAACAGACAGGAGATTAAACACTCATTTAATTTGGTTGTTGAAGGAAGCCCTGTCACTCCAAAGGGTTAGCTCAAGACACATTGGCTGGGTTTTGATTTCCCTTCCCTGGTCCACCCCTTCCAGGGCAAAACTGGAGATGAGACTTAATGTTATCTCCTTCAAACTGGTGCCTGGGAGCAAGACGACTGGCTTCCCTTGGTCCCCAGCTTTGCAGTAGTTCAGAGAATATGGAAGGAGCTAAAATCCATCTCTGTTGCCTGCACAGTCTCATCTCCTAGGCTTGAAAGTGGATTTGTGTGTATTGTGCTGCTGAAATAAGGTGGACCTCATGGATGCCCACAGCTCCTGGTCCAACACATCTCTGAGCAGACATTTGGTGTCCTTTGGTATGTGATGGCTGCAGAGAAGGAAGGATCTGTGTGAAGGTGTGTGGCCCTGGTCAGCGTACAGCCCACTGGTGTTGATGTGTCTGATTCCCCAGAGCACAGCAGGTGGCTGCTCTGGGAACACAGCATTTACTTTAGTCGTTTCCTGGCAATTAAGACAGACTAAGCGACCGACTTCAAAAAACACTGCGATAGTTGAGGTATATATAGCAGCCTCACCACATTTCCACTCTGTCCCTCCAGAACCTGCCTCCTGTGCTGAATGAGTTTCTTTAGGGCTAAGGTGTGTGTTTACTTTTTTATTTTTTACTTTTTGGAGGTTTTTTTTTTCTGCTCTGCTGTACTTATTCTTGGCTTCACAGCTCTGGCAGACATCCCACAGCCTGGTGCTGGCACGGGGGATGCTTTCTGCAGAGGTCTTACCCTGAGAGTTGGGAAGGGCAGGCGGCTCAGCCTTGCCCAGGACTGGGTGTCCTGGCTACAAGAGAAGGCAGGATGCTGGTGAGGCTGTGGCATGGCCAGAGACTCCATGCTGTCCTGCAGGCAGATGGGATGGGTTTTCCAGGCACTGAAGGCAGCAGGTTTTATAAAACCACGGTGGTGAGTACCTCCTGCCTTTCTCCTTTAATAGCCCCTGTTACCATGCCCTGGGATATGGCAGGCCAATGCTGCCAGTTCCTCTACCAGCCCCGGTGGGCACGTGGCTGTTCCAGCTCGGATGCTTGGAGCTGCTGGTGCTTTCCGTGGGGCTGGCTAGGCAGGATGTCCACCAAACTGGCTGCTGCCTCTCACAAATAATCGATATGATATCAGTAGCCGCTCTCCTGACAATGCTTCTGCTTTGTTTGCTGATTGGAAGGTTTTCCTCCAGGCTGCGGGTGTTCATTCCTTGCTGAGCATTCAGGCTGTGCCACCAGCATCCTTTCTGCCCACTTTAGCTTCATAAGGATACGCTGCATGTTGGGCTCCAAACTTGCCATTCTCTGGTGCCTCTCAGGATGGATGATGGCCTGGTGGAGAGAATGATGGGTCCTGACTTAGGAGTTCAGATCCTCCTTGGCCATTGACTTCCAGAAGTAAATACACCAGCTCAGTTTTCCAGTTTTCCCAGTTTCTGTCACTTTGGCTAAAACTGTGGGTTGTTGTCTCTGTGGAGCATGTGCTGGGAGCCTGGCTGGTGCTTCCATCCTTCCAGCCCTCCCTGGTCTGAGTTACAAGGTCTGGGACCAAAGCTCCATTACTGGAGGGTAGCATCCCCGGGTCTCTGGAATGGATGTCCCCGGGATTTTTTGCTGCCTGCCAAGTTTCCTCTGCTCTTATCACTGCTCTTGGCTGCAGGATGCTGCAGACCGCTGAGGTGCTTCCCCTCCAACAGCAGGTTCCACATGTGCCTTCCAGTTTCCGTCATCATCTGTGCGCTTGTCCTTCCAACCTATTGGAGACATCATTTCTTCCAACCTGCTCACAATAGCTCAGGATGACAAAGTCTATTGAAGTCTTGTCTTCTAGGTCCTTCCAGTCTCTTGTTTCTTTTGGTGAAAGCTACAAAAAATGGTGATGATTTTTTTTCCCTCTTTTTTTTTCATGGAAGGCCAAGATGAAACCATATGCATGTTTTGGTTTGAGGTCTAGAGGGAAATGCTAGAGGGTTGCTGTTCTGGCTCATGACATTTTTCTTGGTTTGCTTGTCCTTGCTATTAGCTGCACAGCCTGGAAGGAACAAGTTTGGCATTACATCTGTGAGGGTCTGGCTGAGGGTCAGAGGTGTGTGAGAGCTTCTGCTCCTGGGAGAACAGGACTTAGAAGCAAATGAAACAGCTCTGGATTCAATGAGCCTTGAGTCCACGCCAAGCCTTGGCTAAGTGGGTGCTCCTGTCCTGGCTGTGGCTGGGGTGGGCTTGTACAGCCCTGTACACCCCATCCTTGGGGATGTAGGTCTCTGCATGAGGTGCCGTTACTCATGTAGGTCTATCCCACCTTGTGTTCACTGGGCATTACAAACTGCATTTAGGGGTAGCTCTGCTGAACGCCTGGTGCACTCACTCTGATGGTCACTGCGGGGTTTCTGGGTGGCTCTGGCTGAGGTCAGGGAAGAGACATGGCAGTGACAAAGACGCAAGATGCACATGCCTAAATGCCTCTTTTCTTTTTGTTCTTTGCAGCTTGACAGGACAGAGACAGCCGTGAACAACCTCAACCCAGCTTTCGCCAAGAAGTTTATCGTTGACTACCACTTTGAAGAAGTTCAGAAGCTCAAGTTTGCCCTGTTTGACCAGGACAAGTCAAGCATGCAGCTATATGAGCATGATTTCCTCGGCGAATTCTCCTGCACACTGGGCATGGTCAGTCTCTGAGGTCCTACAGCTTGCTGTCCTCCAGCAAAGGGACCCCAAATCACATCAGCCACAGGGATGTGGGAGGATTAGAGCTGCTGCTCCTGGAAAAGCTAATTTAATTTGCTTGTCATGCTTCAATTGTTCAGATTGCACTGTTCCACATTAGGGCTGTTGGCTGCTTGCTCGAGCCTAAGTTAGTCATAGTGTGGGCTTCTGCTGGTGCCTGCAGAGAGACATCAACTGGAAGTGTTTGAAGTACCTGTATCTCACCAGGGGTTATAGTGAAAACCCTGATGACCATCTTGGATTTGGACTTGGGAAACTTCCAGATGTTTAAAGTTAGGATGTATTGTGGTCTACCTTTCTATCTCAGCTTTGGGGTTTGTTTTTTTTGTTGTTTTTTTGGGGGGGGAGGGTTGGTTTTTGGGGAGTTATTCGAAAGCTGTGTGTAGCAAATCGTCTCTCTTACTTTAGTGTGTTGGTGCAGGAATGTGTCTTCTGCTCTTGTGGAAAAGCTTTCAGGACACAATGCAATTCATAAGCCTTTGGAAGGTCTTTGCATTCATGAGCCCAGGCCCTGTCAGGAGTTGGCAGGTACATTCTCCAAACATCTCTGTCCTCTGAGCTTGCTCTGACTCAGAGGCAGGGAATGAGGGGAAATTCCTCCGTTCTTTTGCAGCATCCATCATCTCAGGGCTGATGTGGTACCTGGCACAAGCGTAGAGGCTGGGAGAAGCTGTCTCTGTTGTGCTTGGTGCTGGGAACAGGGGGATAGGAGACACTGTAATAAGTGGGTTGGCATGGAAAGCCAGCCCAGGGTGTTCAGGGAGACTCGTGAATGTGATTGTTTTGTTATACAGACTACAATATGGCACTGTACATGGCAAGGAGGGGTAAGTGACTTTACCATTGCCAACTCAAGAGCCTGACAGGTTAGAAGAGCACTGGCATTTACAGAGGTGAGGTTTAACCCTGGATTTTTGGAATTGCTCTGTGATGACCTAATTCTGCTTCTGCAGAAGCGAAGACAGTGCAGGCAACAGCTCAGGCTGGTGTTCAGTGATTTAGACCAAACTCATCCTTTACTGTTAGTTCTGCTGCTGAAACACAGCCAGCTCTGGTGTGGGGCAGTTCAGCAACACTCACGGTGATGGTCCTGGTGTTGATGGAAGCTGCAAGCAGAGAATTTACTGACATAAGGAAACAGAGCTGAAACCTTGCTGTTCCTAAATGTGGCTCTGCAAAAGTCCAGGGCTCTGCAGGCTCACGCCAGTGAGGAGCGTTATCTGTATGCACTGGAGAAGAAGGTGGAAGAGTCTTGCTGGGTCTCCCAGAAGAGCCCAACCCTTTCTAGTGCTTTGCAAGGTGATTAGCTCAAAGCATGAGGCTAGATAGACCAGTCTGGGGCTGTGGTAATGGTGGGGATGGGCAGCTCTTGGCAGGTCTCACTGACATCTAAGGTTGATGGTTTAGCCATAGTGGCTGACAGGTATGGAGGAAGTGTCTCCTGTGTCTTTAGGCACAGCTAGTGGGCTTAGTCTGTCAGAAAAAAAGAGAGCTCTGAACTTCTGTAATCTCGTGTAAGTATTTACACTCTGCAAAAGAGAACTCAGCTTATGCCGAGTTTTTGCAGCAATTCCCATGTGATCTTAGTGCTGACCTGTAGTCCACAGTGAGACACCAGCTTGGAATGGAGGGATCTTCTCATTTTCCCTTTTTTAACCTGAGGTTCTGTTAAGCTTCTCTCCCCGTGGCCAGTGTGGGCTTGCAGCACAGCCAGGCTGCGGGGCAGAGGTGGACCGGAGTGGTAGCACATGCATGAGGGTGCCTGGTGAGGAGAGGGGTGAAACAGGTGGATGGAGCTTGTGGGTTCAGCCACCCTGCTGTGGATGGCTGGATTTTGCCTTGTGAGGTGTTTTTGTAAGCCCTTCCCCAGTTCTGAGGCATGAGCAGCTCTTGGGAGGGGAGGAGAGCAGCTGTGGGCAGCAACAACCGCACAGCGAGCATCTGACTCTTCAATTTTGAGTTAGCATTGCAGCTCTCTTGGATTAGCCAGATTGTTTTATTGCAGCTAATTAGGTCTGTGGTGAGATTTCAAAGGATGGTTGATCATTCGTGGGCTTGTAATGACCTTTGTGGCCAAACGAAATGCAGCAGGCATCACACTGCAGGCTGGAGGGTGTCCATGGTTTCTGCTAGGCAGTGTTGCGAGATTTTGCCTCCCTGGACACAGTGTGCCACAAATGTCTAGTGATACCTATACATTTATGAATCAAAAGCACCATAGGAAAAGCAACTGAAACTCTCTTTCAGTTTAAAACCATCACCCCTTGTCCTGTCACAACTAAGGCCTTACTAAGAAGTCTCTCTCCATCTTAGGGACTGTAGCAATCGGACAAGGGGTAATGGGTTTAAAATTAAGCAGGGAAAGTTTAGGTTAGATACAAGGAAAAAGTTCTTTACTGTGAGCATGGTGAGGCACTGGAACTTTGGGGAACCAACTTCTTTGGTTCCCCAAAGAAGTAGTAAATGCTCCATTCCTGGCAGTGTTCAAGGCCAGGTTGGATGGAGCCTTGAGTGACATGGTCTAGTGTGAGGCGTCCCTGCCCATGGCATGGAGGTTGGAACTAGATGATCTTAAGGTCCTTTCGAACCTAAACCATACTGTCATCCTACGACCTTTCTTATAAGCTCCCTTTAAGTAGTGAAAGGCCACAGTAAGGCCTCCCCGGAGGGAGAAGAACATTTCTGGAGAGGAATGGGAGGAATCGAAGCATGGCTGGATCACCTGGATGGCAGGAGCAAAAAGTTAAGACATTTCATTACATATTTTTTTTATTGTCACTATTATTTTCTGACTGTGTGGTGTAAGACCAAAGGTGGAGGCAGAAGGGTGGGTGGGACTGCACATTTTAAACTGCAACCCCTAGATCTCAAAGGTGTCCCCACTAGGTATGGGAGCAGAGCACAGGTAGTTCCAGTAGGTTGCTAGATCCCCATGTGAGGGTCCACGCTGCTTAGGGGAAACTTAAAGGATCCCCAGATCTGGAGGTGACTGAAACTCAGTGAGCTGAGAAAAATCTCAAGGGGTTCCATTCAGCTCCCAGGTCATCCTGTCTGGCCTCTCACAAGTCAGAAGTGAAGGGGAGAACATGCATTTGGGGGATGCTAACCTCTGTGCCTTGCTCGGCGGCTGCTGTGCAGGGTGTCCAGAACGATGCTGGGGGAGAACATCTGGCTTGTAATTGGGACTCACCAATGGAAATGTGTCCCGAAAGCAAGGTGGTGGCAGGGTCACATCAGAAGTATTTAAAATGGGGTTTGAAAAGTTGAGTTATGATTTTGCTGGGAGCAAACCACAGTAGCTCTGGTTGCGTGAGGTCCCACCAACCTGCACACAAGAGCTGGTCCCTGGGTTCAGTGGGAGGTGTTGCTTCAGCCTCTTGTGCTGCTCTGCACTGTTCAGCTGCTGCCCTGCACCCTGTGTGCTCAGGTAATGGTGGTGACATTCGCAGTATCATGGTCATCCCTGAGTGTGATGCTTTTCTTCTACTCCTGTGAATGCTTAATCAGAATTAACTGAGTCACTTATGAGACTGCTTTTGATCACTTGTACAATCATGACTTTATATTCTTTGGCTTCTCTAGATCGTCTCCAGCAAGAAAATAACAAGGACTCTCCTTTTGGGGAATGGCAAGCCAGCTGGGAAAGGGATGATAACGGTACAGTTACTCCTTTACATTACCTATGGTGTGCAGAGGTGGATAATAACCTGGGGGCAAGGCAGCGCACTCACCTGGGGTCCAGGAGAGTCAGGTTTATCTCATGAACGTTTTTCCCTTTACCTCCTGTTTTTCTGCCCACTTTGTTGTCTTTGGAGCACTGTTTATCCCGGGCAGGGACCATGTTGCCTAGCATCTGCCTAGTGCCCAGGGCTATGAGTCTTGAACCTCTGCTTCAGTCTCTGAAACAAGGAAAACCTCAGTCTGGAGAAGTACAAAGTAAAACCCTGCTGCTGCTGCTGTTTGTTATCTGGTACAAAATGGCTGCTCAGCCCTCGCTGGCACTGCGGGAGGTGAGAGGGCTGATGCCTTTGCTGGCGATGGGTGGTTTTGTTTGTAGGAAGAGGACGCCGTAGCAACAATTCTCATAGCAACAGCCGCTGCTCCCGATGCAGACCCCTTTGGGCAGTGGCCTTCTCACTGCAGATCTCTTTAGCGATGGGGTTTTTGAAAAGAAAAGACTAAATTTAGGTGCATTTCCCTCCCGCCACATTGCCCATCCTTTTTAATCTCTTCTGTGTTCTGGGTTTTGTGAGATGCGCAGCTGGGCAGCAAAGCTGTAGGAGAAAAGGCCAGCAAGGAGTTAAGCTTCCACCAGGTTTAAAAGCACTGGAAGGCTTTAAAAGCCCCAGGACCTGGCTGCTGCATGTGCATCTCCATTGCTGTTTGCTCTAGAGGCTGGGAAAATGCTGCCAGCTTTTCTCTCTTAATTGCTGCAGTTAGTTTTTAAATGAAAGAGTAAAAGCCACAAAAGCACATGTGCTGGCCCCAAGATGTATACCAGCTCTTGACACCCAGTTCAATGCTCGAGAGGGAAGAACTGTACCAGATTAAAAGCTTCCAGGCAAGTTCTAAGGTTACACACATTATAAAAAAAGGAAAGTCATGCATGTGTCATTAAAAATCAAAGGATCTGAGACATCTGCTTCATTTTGTACTGCTGATGTGCTTTTCTGATCTGGGTTTGGTTTTTTTTTGCCCTGGCTTGGGCTGGGTGATGACAACAGGGTTGTGTGTGGTGGGCACCTTTCCCCACTGCTTGGCACAGCACACTGCTGGAGCATGGGCTATGGGCACTATTGGAGGAGCAGGCTCCAGCTTTGGACTTACACAGATAAAACATGGAGTTTGGAACCAAAGCCTACCTTCCTCACCCCTACCCTCTTCAGTTTTGTCCAAGTATCCATATCCTTAACTGAGATGCCACAGGGGTGAATGTGACAGAAGAACCTTGGCTGGGTGGATGTGGTTGTGTGAGGGTCCTTAGGTTTGAAGAGATGGGGGAAAACCCCAAAGCAACCTGCTATGTTTGTAAAATCAACCCTGAGACCTTGCTGCTTGCCTCTGTTGGACACAGAAGTGGGGATGTTGTTACTGTCCATGCTGGCTAAGAGAAGATGCCACCAGCAGCCTGCAGCAGTGTGGCACAAGGATGCACCTGGCTTGTCTGCACGGTCCAGCTTTTATGTAGCCTCCAATGAGCCCTAAGATGCTGGACATTGGCTGGGTGTGCTTTTGCAGGGATTAGCAAAAGGCAAATTTCATCCACTTCCCTACAGCTCCTCTTCCTCGTGCTGGTTGTGGTGACCATATGTGCCGACTGATGACTAGGTAGGAGAGAAACTTGATGCTGTGGCTTTGCAATAGGGAACTTTTGAGTTCACATCTATACACAGCAGAGGAGAAAATTGGGTTTTGCATGTGGTGAATGGGTCCTTTGTGGACCAAAGAATTGTGTTTGCCATGGAAAGGCTGGGAGGTTGTTCAGGATGTTCAGGAGCTGCCCAGGCAGGTTCAAAAGCTGTATCTCTGCAGACTCCCCGGCTCTCCTAAGTGCCAGTAACTCCTTGACTGCTCATTCTGCAGAAAGTTGTCCCCTTCGTTTTTGCAAGTTTTTCTACAAGCCTTGCTGTGATTACTCCACATACCTCCAGTGAGGACTTACCTCCCTCCAGGACAGCCTCCTCGGGAGCCAGCAAACAGCTGCACTTGGCAGCACCATGTGTGAGGGAATTGTCCACCCCGTGCTCCCACCTGGGAGGATGCTGCAGCCAAGGATGCTGGGGAACAGCTCAGCCCGCCCCGGGGAGCGGAGGAGGAAGAGGTGGGGAGCAGATGCTTGGGCAGGACACCGCCTTGAGAAGGAAAAATACAAATGATTCAGAAAACGGCTGGTAGCAGAAGTGAATAAATGCGGGTTTTTTGGGTTTTTTTGTTATAAACATTCCTTTTCTTAAAATACCAAGAGACTCATTAGACCATGTTCCAGACAAAACTGGCCCACTGGTGGCTGGCAGCTGAAGCCCTTCTGGAGTGTATGTGAATAAAGTCTCTTAAACTGAAGTAGTCTGGGCTGTGCTCCTGCTGCTGCAGTGCCTCAAGAGCAATGGTGGCTTTTTCACTCTTGGGGCTGCCTCTCCGAGTGATTGTGGGGAGATGTGGCTCAAGTCCTTGGTCCCACTGGCATTTCCCCCAGGGGATGGGGCAGCTGCTTTTTGCTGTGCCCAGGCTGGGACATGGAGGATGAGGTGGCACATCTTGCAGGCAAGGGTTTTTATGGCTCCTGCTTCCTCGTGGCTCGGTCCTTGAAGGCCTCTCCAGGTCTTGAATGAGCCCTCGTGCAGAAAAGCCACGTGAGACCAGCTCAGGTATGACACACAAGAAAGGGGCTTTATTTCAGGGGCTGTCTGGGGAGTCCTGGCACCTCATTCTCCCTTCAGGTTGTCCGTTCAAAAGGCTTAATTGTACCTGAAAATCAACACAACCTTGCTTTGTCTTTCAGATAGCTGCCCAAGAGCTCTTGGACAACAGGGTGGTTACGCTGAACATGGCCGGCAGAAAACTGGATAAAAAGGTGAGTGGGGTTCTGACTGGGGGATGCGATGTTAAACTTCTGACCCTCATAGGTTAAAGAAATCTCTGCTTTTGGGCATAGCAGTGACGTAAAATAGTCCTGCTGGAGCAAGCATCAGGATAAGACTGGAGGGGTTCAAGTCCTGGCGGTGCCACTGGGTACACCCATGCCTCAGTTTTCCTGTCGTCACAGTATTGCTTTCTTCATCACATGCACTGAGATGGAAAGCTGATGTGTGGCACAGGATCTGCATACTAGCATGTCCTAAAGACAGCAGATACACTACTTCAGTGGCTGTCATTTGGAAATGTCTCCTGACAGAGCTGGCAGCTTCTTTGGTGTCCTTTGAACCTCAGAAGCGCTGACAGCTCCTGGCTCGTTGCCTTCAGCCCCTGTGGAAATGGAGTGAACGTCATCTTGTATGTCAAACAGTAGGGCCCATCTTTTCTGAGGAAGAATTGTTGACCTCATGGTGTCAAGTAGTGCCTGAGTTTTGCTTTGGATATAATATGCAGGAAATCCAAAACTTCTCTAAACAAAGCCATCTGACCCTATTTACCAGTTAACCAGAGATATTCCTCTTAAACCAGTGCTATTGCTAAGTGATCGATGCGAATATTATTTTTCCCTTCTTCCTAGTCAGAACTTGCATTACTGGCAGGATAGTCCTCAGTTTCTAAACTGGGATAAAGCAAGCTTCCAGGCAGAAGGGTATTTGCTGGGGCAGAAGACATGGTTTGTTCAGTCCTGTTGTCCAAACCAGATGGATGCCTGGTTTACCCAAGCGTTTTTCCCACTTGCACTTGCTGGCAATAGCTTTTTCCTTGCCCTTCTGCTTACCCTGCCTAGTGCAGAGAACTAAATGCCCCTGCTAGGAAATCCCCACATAACTTCATAAATGGTCTGGAAAATGTCTGGGATGTGGCCGAGGATCAATCCCCATGCATGTCAATGAAGATATCCCTAATGCAACAGTTTTCTTCCAGCACCCCAAGAAGAAGCCTCTGTTCCCTTGCAAGGCAAGGGATGGGATTTCACAGCAGGCTTGATGTCCTTCCTTCAATCTTCAGGGTCCCTTTGCAGCTGTGGCCATTGTGAAGATCAGGGCCAAGGACCTGGCTCCTCCCTGCATGCCTGAGGCACACCTCCAGTTGTTGTACTGGCCACTTCATTGGTGGGACCACATGCTCCATGGGCAGGAGTTGCCTTTTTAACCAGGTTTGCAACCAAGCTCCTCTACCAGGCATAACCTAGTACATATTCTGATATTCTTCAACTAGGACACCATACCTGTGGGTCTGCTGCCCTTCAAACACACAGTCACGGTACAGAAATTCAGCATCTACCTGGTTACACAGGGATAAGGACTG
Organism: Strigops habroptila; assembly: GCF_004027225.2. Classification (NCBI taxonomy): domain Eukaryota; kingdom Metazoa; phylum Chordata; class Aves; order Psittaciformes; family Psittacidae; genus Strigops; species Strigops habroptila. Next base: position 22,292,876 of record NC_044302.2, read on the forward strand.
TGGTATTCTTTCTTGGTCTCCATCCAGTTTATCAATAAGTTTCAGCAGAAAGCTCCTTCCTCAGTGACTGCCTGCTGATGGGGTTTCTGTGCAGACTTCCATAAGACAGCACAGCACTGCTCAGAGTCCTGCTTATGCGCAAAGAATGTTCATGTCACTTCACAGAAATTCAGATAGTCTCTGAACAAGGAAATTGGATGAAACACAATTCTTTTGGGTCATTATTGGCAGCTCCTGCCATGACCACCCTGAGGCTCGGACCTCTCTCAGGCTGCAGGCAAGTCCTCCTCCCCATCACACGTCCGTGGTTTCTCCATCCACACTACACTATGCTGAAGCTGCACAGCAGGAGCACGTCAGCAGCAGAACCAGCCTGATGCTCTTATTCCTTATCAGGAACCTGATCAGAGCCTGGTCAGCTCTTGGGAGAGTTGTTTTAAGGAAAAATCTCTTGCAGAAGGGTGGTACTTTCACCTGGTAACAGCCCTGATGAACTCAGAGCTGTGTGTACCACCGCAGCTGTGGGGACAGCTGGAGGGCAGAGATGCTTCAGCATGGCTCGGGAAGAGGAAGCACTGTGAGATGGGACTGCTGCTGGAAGCTGTAGTCTGGGGAGATGCATCTGGTGGAAGTGCCACCTCCACCCTCCTTGTCCATGGTGTGCAAGGACCAGTTTGGATGATTTGGATTCTTGGATCAGTTTGATCTGACCAGACCACTGATCTGGTCTGCTGAGCTCCTGTGGTTGCTCAGTTTCCATCTCCTGCCAGGCCTGCAGGAGTGAGATGTTTGTGGTTTTGATGTTTTAAAATAGTAGCACATAATCCTGTGTCTTGGAAACATCTCCCACCCTGCTCTGAATGGAGCAGTATTGACTGGGCTTGCAGACCAGGCTGCTGCATGTGGAATGGCAGCAGGCATCCTTCAAAGCTCCCTGCTGCCATCTAAGCTGGTGTCTCCACTAACCCATGCTGGGTTGGCTGTGAAACTGCACTGGATTGCATGTTAAGCCAGCATAAGCAGGGTCAGGTACTCATGGCTGGTTCTTTGATCCATCAGTGAAGCTTGAAAGTGTCAAGGCCAGGCTGCGGGTGAGCAGGATCAGAGCTGTGCCATAACTCTAACCCTGCAGAAAAAATAGCTTGGGTTTCTCTCCTACAAACATGTGAAAAAGGGTAGGAGAAAATAGCCCCATGTTACCAGAGTGCATCCCTGTGAGCCTTTTTGGTCTGCTCTTCTGGCAGAAGAATTCTGACTGAAGCAGGTTTTTGTTTCTCCGAGCCCAAACACTTTGCAGTGATTTACTTTTCTGGCTGGCTTTGGAAACAGGATTTGGATACAAATGTTAATGGGTTTTCTGCTGGAGCCTCACCAGAGCCTATGTCTGTCCTAGCTGCCACCTCCCATGCTGGCTGTGGACAGCAGCTAGTGGGGCATCCATGCTTCCTCCTCCTCCACGAGCAGTCCTCTGCATCTCCACTGCATCACTTGGAAGCCCCAAAAGCTCCTGTTCAAACTCTTAAGAAGTTCCTCCAGCTCTTTGCAGGACTCAGGCACCCACATCCCTCTGGGAGGAAAACCCAGCTGCAATGGCTTGAGTTCTCAGTAAATAATTTGGGATATTTTAGGCTTGTTTTTTGTTATCCACTTCCTAGTCTTGTTGAATGGGAATGAAGTTCTGTGTCGGAATGCTGGAGTTTCCCTGTGTGGGTGCCACCAGCACCGCCCTCCTCCGCTGCAGGTGCCCCTATGCATGACAGGGACACATTTTTCTCATGGGACACATATTTCTCGTAACCAGCAGCCCTTTAATATCTTGGAATATCTGAGGAGACAGGCAGGAAAGGCAGCACACACTGACTCAGGGCTGCGTATCTCAGCGGGTGTTACATGATCTCTGTTAACATCAGGGCAGCTTGCTTCTGAAAGATTTCCTCTGCTTATACTTCACTGCTGTGTGGAGGAGGGTGTTTTTTTCGTTTTCCCTCAAGACACTTGTGTACTTCATAATTCTGTTTTTCCTTTGAAGCTTTGGATGTTTTCCCGAGCCCAAACGCAGCTGCCTCCCAGCTGGGGCTGTTTTCCATGGCATCTGCATCCAGAGAGGTCACTGGTGCCAGGGCACATGCCAGGGTGCCAACTTGCCTGCAGCATCTGTGCCAAAAGGTGGCATGAAAGTCCATGGGATTCCGTGTGGCCAGGGTACGGAGGGGTGGCTGCCCATGGGTGCTGCCTGTTTGCTGGCGAGCTTGTGAGCCACTCTTGTGAGGACACAAGTCTGCGGGATTGGCACTGCTGGGGGAAGGAGCTTGGACGGGCTGCTTGCAGAGCACTGTGTGACCCATCCTGTTCTTCTCCCCCAGGACCTGTTTGGAAAGTCAGACCCTTTCTTGGAGTTCTATAAACCAGGTGACGATGGGAAATGGATGCTGGTCCACAGAACGGAGGTGAGCGCAACTCTAACCCAAGCTGCAGAGACGTGACTATCCTTACATCAGCTCCTCTTGCCCTTCATGGCATTATTTCACCAATGACCCATAAAGTGGAGTGGGATCCAGGGATTTCTAAACCTTACGGCTGCCTTCCCGGTACCCAGTCAAGGCTGCTGGACTCCAGTGGATAAGGATTTACTGAGGCTAGCAAGGACCTGAGATCTTTTCTGTGTTTTGCCCTCCTGTATCTACCAAGCAAAGAGTGAGATGGTTTTCTAACCCATGTTAACCCCTACGCTCAGCCTGGACATGGGCTGATCCCTGGACCACTCTCCCTCCACTTGCAGGACAGCAAGATGATCTGTGACCTGGGGAGATGGTGGAGAGAGGTGGAGGGAGGTGGCTTAGGGAATAGCAATGGGAAAAGATTAGAATGAGCTTTTGCCAGACCCTCAGCTAGGAGGACGCTCATGTGTCTCCAGCTTCAGAGCACAACACTCGGCTCATGTCTATTGGAGCTGGAAGCCACGGCCAAGGAGGCAAAGACCTACACCATGGTGTTTATTTACCAAGTCTTGCTGTAGGTTGTTTTTTACCACTGCTCTGCAGTCCATGAGGATTTCCCCCACTCACACCAGGATGTGTGTAACACCCCATGATCTGTGGTACTGATATAGGCTGACCCTAGCCCTGCTCTTTATTTTTTTTTGGTGCTTTCCCACACACATTTCCATGCATATGTAATTCATACCAAACTTAATATGTCTCGTGTATTTCTGTGGGAGCAGGCTGGGACCTTGTTTGATTGTTTCCTCCCAGTTTAGAGTGGGTAACGGGGCTTTGACTCACCAAGATGTGTTTCTCAGACATGTGGGGATTTGGAGTGACCTTCGGCAGTTCCTCCTGGAAGAGGCTTGGGAATTGGGAACGTGGCTTTGCACCAGCCATCGCTGATAAGCAGGTCAGGTTCATGAGGAGCAGATTTATATACTGGTTTTTCCTCTAGGTTGCTGCCCAGATTCTCCACTCTCCTGTTTCGCTGGAGAAGGGTCTAGCCAGGTTTTGTTTCAAGTAATGGGTGCTCTAACAGCCTGCTTCTTACCAGCCCCAAATGCATCCCATTGCCCTCAGAGGAGTCCCACACCACATGACCATCTATGTGTTTTGAGGCTGGATACAAAGAAATAAGGTTCCCATTCTTACAGCTTTTGCTGTGGAAATATAACCAGCTCTTCGTCTGATGCTGGCATCCCCCATGCCATGACAGAGGTGTCTGGCAGGGAAGGATCAGTGTGCTCATTACAGCTGATATTGAAGCATGAGTGTGGATGCTCAGCTGGCCGCCATGCGATGGAGATGCCGGATCCTTCCGCAAGCACTGCAGCCCGTGCTGGCTGCACGGGCACCCTCTCAGGGTGCATGGGCTCTCCCTGCTCTTCCCAGCCTCCTGCAGAAGGAGTTTACAAATTGCTGACTAAACTGTGCTTGCAGCGTCAGGGTTTCTTTCCGCTGGTCTCACATCAAAGCCTGTCTGTAAAACAAGATGCCTGTTGCAGGTCCTGTGTGGCTGTTTGCCTGCAGCAGCAGCCATGGACCTCTTCCAGCTGTGCTGTTGCTGCTGCAGCTGCAAGGGTCCATGGTCCTCCACTCCCTGTGTTTGCCTCGCACAGCCACCCATATCCAGCTTTCTAATACTCACATGAATCTCTCTTTTAAAGCACCACACCTTTGTGAAAGAGGGTCTTCACCTGCCTGCAGACATCTCTGAGGTACACGGCATGTGCCTGGATCCTGCCAGTGTTTGCTTTGTTTCCATCAAAGAAACCTAAGCAAACAATTGCATTCTCGCAGGAAATGTCAAAAAGCATCAATTAATATTTCTCCAGCTCAGGCAGTGGATGTTACGCAGACGAGGCAGGAGAGCTGGATGTGCCCAGGGCTGTTTGGCCTTCCCGGCTGGTTGCGGCATCCTGCTGCTCCATCTTCTTGGTGGTCAGACCCCAGATGGATATAGGCTGCGCTGGGGTGCTGGTGGGGAGTAAGCAATGAGTAAGGTGCAAGCAGTGTCATTCAGAGGGTGTAAATATTAGCTCCTGGCCTTGAACCGATGGGGTAGGTGGTTGTGCCCATGCTTCCCAGTCTGCTGCAGCTGTTTTCTCAAGCAGGTTTGTTTAATTGTCTCAGAGGTGTAATGCAAAGGAATCTGTTGTAACTCACAAGTGCTACAGCCTGAGAAGAGTGGGCTGCTCTGTCTAAGTTAGGAAGGCAGAAGAGGGCTGAGATGGAGCTTCTGCAGCTTGCCTGGCCTGCCCCACTGAGGACCTCGTCCAGGATTGGAGACGTGTCCCTGCTTTATGCCAGTCTCCCCCTGAAGATGTGTCTGTTGTAATAGCATCCCTCTGTTCCCACCCTACAGGTGATCAAGTACACACTGGACCCCACCTGGAAGCCCTTCACTGTGCCTTTGGTCTCACTGTGCAATGGAGATGTGGAGAAGCTGATAAAGGTAATGGGAGGCCCTTCAGCTTTCATTGTGGTGGTCAGCCTCTGGGATTGATCATTAAACATCCAAAACCCCATGGCTAGTTTATTAAAAAAACCCAAACCAACCAAAGCAGAACAACCCCCAAGCCCCCCCAAAACCCCACCCTTTTTTGGGGTCTCCAACAGGACAGGTTGGGAACTTCAGCAGGTCTCCTTGCAAGAGGTAGTGTCTGTGTCTGAGGCTGGTTTGTGCTCCTTCCGCCCTAGGTGGTGTGTTACGACTATGACAGTGATGGGGGACATGACTTCATCGGGGAGTTTCAGACCTCGGTGGCCAGGATGTGCGAAGCCCAAGATGTCTTTCCAGTAAGTGCCAACACACTTTCGGGGAAGAATAAGGAATAGGCTCCTTGGAGCTGGCAGTGGATTTCGGTACTTGCTCTGAGACCCTCAACCTGTTCTGAGAGGCCAAGTCGAGCCACCTTTCTCCTTCCACCGCCACCATAAGTGACCAAAGCCACAGTTGTAGCTAAAGCATCTGCACTATAGAGAGAGCTAAGGCAGTCTTGGGCTCTGCTGAGATGTCTGAAGCAGTACTCATGATTTGGGGGGTGCCCTGTGATTTGGAGGGCCAGAAGGGGACATGTGACATGCTGCACTGGTTTTGTGGCCAAAGCTGTCCCCGTCTTCCACTTGAAGTTTTGGACAAAAGCCTTGGCAGATGCCACCTGATTGAAGGCGTGTTGTGAATACTCATGAATAAGCAGTGCCTTTCACTGCTGTCATTGCTAGGAGTACTGCCTGCCCTAATTATTCATGTGTTTGACCCATCCTATCCCCTTCCCCAGCTTGTTCTGTGCCTCCAATTCCATCATTAAATACCTGTACCTCACTATGATTCCTTTCTGTCTCATCAGCACTTTGAGAGGCAGGGAGGGAGGGTGCCCGTGGGATGTGGCTGCTGGTAGCATCTGCAGCCCCCAGCACAGCCCAGCACCATTCTCACACCAGTGTCTGCCTCATGTGTTACAGCTTGAGATGGAGTGCATTAACCCCAAAAAGCAAAAGAAGAAAAAGAATTACAAGAACTCGGGGATCATCATTGTCAAGTCCTGCAAAGTGAGTATGATGCCAGGATGTTTCCTTCTGCTCCTGACTGAGCTCGGCTCTTCCTGAGCTCCCCCATCCCTTCTGCCTCCAGCACCCTTGCATTTACAAGTTCAGGTCCAGCAGAGCATGAATCAAAGTGTGATTTCCTTTCTGCCTGGGTATCTTGTTACTTGGAGCACCTGATGTACCAACTTGCTGGTGCCACCCTATGCCCAGCTAGCCACAGACCCAGGAGGACATGTTCAATAGAGGCAGCATCTGCACAAAGCCCAAGCTTTAGGTGCTTACTAACTCCTTGGTGTCAACTTGGGTAAGGGTTAGGTCAGGTAAGAAGAGTCTCTGTTCTGAGCTAAGTCCTCCCTTTGTATGGCACCAATACAGCTTTTCTCACACCAGATCTGCAGGTGGCATGAGACTGTTTTGGCCTTGGGGAGAGGACCTTCCATTTATTTCACCATGATGGACACTTCCAGCTCTGAAGGACCCCTGTTGGGCCTTCCAGCCCAGCTCTGGCCCAACACACAGCCCTGCTTGGCCTCATATGACTTGTGAACTGCCAAAATGCTGCCGTGGGAGTCCCAGGTGGTTCTTCCCATTGCTCTGCCAAGTGGCTGAATGTCTCCAAAGGCACAAACTCGCAGCGGCACAGGCTTGGGCACTTTCTGTGGGTTTTCTGGTATTTTTTTTGTTCTGCAGTGGTGAAGATTGCTGAAACACTTCTTGGTTTGGTTTGGTTTTCTTTCAGATAACCAGAGATTTCTCCTTCTTGGACTACATCCTGGGAGGCTGCCAGCTGATGTTTACCGTAAGGACTTTTGCTCCTCTTTGCCCAGTAATAGTAACACATATCTAACAGTCAAAACCAGGGAGGGAGGTTCTGCATGAGATTTAGTACCAGCTTGGGTGGCTTCTCATGGCAACGAGGAGCTGCCTGGTTTTGCTGTTAAACCGTGTGGGTTTGGGATTTCGAGGGTCATTACTGTGATGCTCAGGTGCATCCAGCAGCATGGAGGGAGTTGGCTAGACTTTAGCTGAAGGTCAGACTCACACAAAGACCCTCTGCCCCTTCACAGAACGTTACCAGCTTTTCTCCCCATCGCAGGGGTTTTTGTGGAAGCTCTCCTTGTTTTGAAGCCAGCTGAGAGGCTTTGGGCTGTTCATGAGGTGGTTTTCTCTATTTTTACTGGCATTTCCACCTTCTTTCAAGCTGGACCATGGCTTGTCAGGAGTAACTAACTGAAGACATTACAACCCTAAGTGAAACCACCACAACACAGAAGTGGGGTTTTCAATTTCTCCAAACTTTTCTGATGCAGTATCCAGAGAGCTGTGGGCACTCGCAGGATTTCAGTTTGTATTTTGTTGTTTCATCTAAAAACATGATGGGGTAGGAGAGTAGGAGGAGAAGGAAGAGTTGTCATAGGAACAGGAGGGATTGGGAGAGCTTTTGTGTGCCATTCTGCCGCTGTGTGCTCAGGTCGTGGTGCTGGAGAGTGAAGAGAAAATCATTAAATTTATTGTTAGCATAGAGCTCTTGTGTGAATTAGCCTTGAATAATGAAATCTCTGCCCACCCCATCTAAAGATCTGCTGGTTATTGGAGGGTTTCTCCCCTGCCCAAGGCGTCTTTGGTCCAAAACCCCGGGTGGGTTTGCGATGGGTGCAACACTGCAGGAACGCTGGAGCTGGTGCGTGTGCCCCTGCAGTTTGGAAAGGTGGCTGGTGTCCTCCCAATGAGGGAGGCAGTGGGGAGAGAAGGGCTGAATCCACAGAGGAGAGGGGCCTTGTGTCCAGCCACTTGCCTCGTGCTGCAGGCAGACCAGCTGCATCCCTCTGGAACTTGTAGCCCCAGTGCTGCTCTTTGTGGCATTGCTTGTCTGACTCTGCTGAGCCCCCCTACCGTGCCCTCCTTTCCCTCTTGCTCTCCAGCCATGCTTGTGGTGGCTCAGCAGGAGCTTGGCACATGGGCATGGGTGTTACAACAGTGTTGGCAAAGCTGTAAGGTTGTTTGACGAAGCAGTTGGGTTTTCATAGAACCATAGGATAGTTTGGGTTGGGAGGGAACTTTGAAGATCATCAGTCCAACCTGGGGACTCCCTCCATTAGACCAGCTTGCTCCAGACCCTGTCCAAGCTGGTCTTGGACACTGCCAGGGATGGGGCAGCCACAGCTTCTCTGGGCAACCTGTGCCAGCACCTCACTACCCTCACTGAACAACATTTTTCTCTTATCTCCAATCGAAACCTACCCTCTTCCAGTTTAAAACGATGTCCCCTTGTCCTGTCAAGCCTGTTTTACCAGCCAGCCTGGCACAGGGTGGTGGCACGTCCTGGACTGTGACTGTTTTGCCCCAGCCAGGCCAAAGGCCTTTCTCATCCAAATCACAGTTCAACCTCTCCCATTACAGACACGGAGCAAAATCCCTCGTGAATCCGCTGAGCTCAATTTAGCCCCGGAGTTATTCTGGGGTTTGCATATTTGCTGAGCAAACAAGGCGAGTGCAGTTGTGCCGCCCGCTCGCCTCTTCCCGGCTCTTCCTTCCCAGTCATTTCAAATCAGTTCAGCGTCTCGCCTCTGCTGACCAGATTTACTGAGTCTGGGATAGGCATTTCTACACATGTCTTTAAATAGCAAGCCTAATTGAGGAGGGAGAAGGATGAGTGCCTTGCCAACAAAGTCCCCTGAGAGCTCAGCATACATTGGTCCCCAGGGAAGCCCAGTGAATTCCCCAGGGAGAGATTTGCTCAGGGCTGTGACTCTTTGATCAAAGACCTTGAGATCCAAATGCCCAGGTGGCCCTGGCTGCTTTCGTGTCCATGGAGCTACTCAGATTCTGAACTTAGCACTTGGGAGATGAGCAGTGAGGATCCTGAGCTGGAGATGGTATGGCTTGCTGCATCAGCAGGGGCTGCTTTCAGGACATGATATGTGATGCTGGCTGGTGAAAAATGTAGGTGTAATAGCGAATGGCTTTGCCTAACTTAGTATTGAATTAGCTTTTTTTAGGGAAGGTGAAGAGCTGATAAAATGTTTCGAGTTTGAGTTTTGGGTCTTGATGGGGCTGTGTATAGACCTCAAAGGCAATGAAGGCTTAGTGGCCAGGTCTGTGGTGATGTCTGCTAACGGAGGATGGGTCTGTGCTTCTCTCTTGTCCCCCAGGTTGGGATTGACTTCACAGCCTCCAATGGGAACCCGCGAGACCCTTCCTCTTTGCACTACATCAACCCCATGGGGACAAACGAGTACTTGTCAGCTATATGGGCTGTTGGCCAGATCATCCAGGACTATGACTCGTAAGTACCATGCCTCTCTGCCTCCTCCCTGTTTTGTGGATGTTTTCCTGGCTTCCTGGGGGGCTGATGGGATGCATGTGCCTCGATTTCCCATCTGCAAGGTCAGGATTAAATAACACCTTGCTTTTGAAAAACTCCTTGGAGAAAATTTCCGTATACATTGGGATGCAGGAGGAGGACAGGGTAAGGACAAGGCTTCTTGTCTCCCCCCATCACTGCCATTGAGAGGAAGGGTGCTGTAGCAAAGGTGGAGCATCCAGTTGGTGCTTTCTTGGTGCAGAGGCAGATGCCCTCAGCTTGCTGGTATTTGCCTTGTTTCTCAGTCACCCTGAGGGTGCAACACAGAAAAACATCATCTTAGGCATCAACAAAGAAGACAAAACAGGAACCTTGGTCTCGCCATAATGGCTTTTGTGACCAAAATGAATAGTTAGTTTTTGTTTTAAATCTCTAGGGTTACACGTCTGCAAGAGATGCAGGTGTTTGGGCAAGAGGATGCTCCTGATCCCTATGGGTAATGAAGCAAAGCTCAGATCTTAGTTTTCTCTAAGGATCAAAAGCCAAAGTCGAACATGTATTCTGTCTCTGTTTGGCTCATGATTTTTAAAGGCACTGTGTTCTGGGGGAACGGAGGGCTGGCTGCTTTTCTAGCTGTCGCTTTCTGTAGCTGGGTGTTGGGCAGCTGGTAGCACAGGGAGGCCATGGCAAGAGCTGAGCCAGCCTACTTCCTGTGTGTACATACACCCACTGTTTCACTTCTCTTTTAGAGACAAGATGTTTCCTGCTCTGGGATTCGGTGCCCAGCTCCCGCCAGACTGGAAGGTGAAGTGTTGTGCCTAACTGCATGTTTAAGAGGGATTTGTCCTGATATTTTCTGGGCAGGAGCGGAGCTGCTGGGGCTTCCCAGCTGGCTTGGACAGGAAAAAGTTGCTGGGCAGAGGGGGAATAGGCAGATGTGGGATTTCAGCTGGTGGAGAGTGAGATGTGACAGTGTGAGTGGACCGTGAGGTGGGGATGGGGCACGGGCAGCCCATTCCTCTCTTCTAAGCTGGTATGAAAGCAGCAGCTCCCTGGCATTAACAGGCAGAGTCAGGCATTGATTCATTTTCCTGGCAAGAGGCAGGAACAATTCTGGGCAGGGGAAAAGGCCACTGGATGAATGTGTCAGATGGTGGCAAAGCCTGGAAGGGGGCAGGGAGCTGGTTACCCTTGACATGATGCAGCCTCCAGAGCCAGCAAGAAGTGGAGCAGAGGGATTTTTCCCCAAAAACACCTTGACCTTTTGTTGGGATTAGGCACTAAAGGGGTTAAAGACACCATGGTCCTGCAAGGGCCTGAGTTGGAGCATCCTGCTCCTCAGGTGGGCAGGCACTGCTTGGCTGATGGGAAACATGTTGTCATGGCTGAGAAGATGTGCTGGGGCACCACCATCGTTCATTACTGGCGGGGTCTTTTGGCTGCTCTTTGCTCATGCCCTTAATGTGCATTTTCTTTCTGCTTGCTGTTTTTGAGAAGTTCCCAGCTTCAGGCTGGGATTCAGTATCAGTGAGCCTGTTATGTTCTTTAGGGTGGCAGCTCTGCTCTGGGCTGAGCGCAGTGGGGCATGTTAAGTCACAAGGCTGAGGATGTCCTGCCTGCTCTGGCTTTGTGCTTTTCTCTGCTTTCCCAGCAGCCAAAATTCATATGATTCAAGTGGGAGCTCTTGCTGTTTGCCAGCCACAGGAGGAGATCCCTCCATGTGCACTTTGGTGCTGATTCATCCTCCTTGGCCGGCAAATGTCTCTGGTCTGTCACTTCACAGCTTTCGGTGGGAAAATCTTGGTAAGCAGCTTCCAAGGACTTACAGCCAGCTGCCATCAGGGATTTATTAGCTGGGGAGAGGAATGGCAATGGAAGGCGCAGTGGGGATGGAAAGGGTACACTGGCTCGGGCTACTGGGGGAATGGGTGAATAATCATTGCGAGCATCCTGCTCTGCTGCCCCTGTGTGTGGGTCAGTGCCCATGGGAAAGGCATTGCTGGGCTGGAAACACCCCTTCCTGCAAGGCTGGAGGTGGTACAGGGCTGAGGATGCTGGCTAGGGGCTGGAGGGCAGAGAGATGCTTCTCCTCGTCTCCCGCTGTGTCTGCCTCCTGCAGCCTGCCACAGAAATATTTTGGGCTGCTCCTATGGGCCTGGGGATGCTCTGTAAGCACTACCAGGAAAAACACCTCCTTTTCCCCCAGGATGATGTCTAAGCCCAGGTAAACCCCAGCAGAGAGCAGCTCTCCCTCCCCAGGTGCTTGGCCCATGCCTAAAGGTCACCCACCCAAATGCCCAGAGTGACCCATCGATTGCCTCAGGTTAGCATGGAGGCATCCCCAGTACATCATCCTGCACCACTCCAGCCTGGGACTTCATCCCTCCCCAGCTCGCCTGGCATCATTGCTCAATTCCCTTGTTAAAGGTTTTTGGCCATCAAGGCTCATTGGGTAGTTTCAAAGCCAAAGCAATCACTGAAACCCATGTCCTGTGTTACAGCAGGCAGGCGGCACAACACACCCAGGGGCACAACGAGGGGTGGCTGTTGTACCCACAAACTCGAGTGAAACAGAGAAGATGATTAAGAGATAAGAGCAGCATAAATCACACGTTGCCATGGCTCCCCCAGCGCTTCCCAGGCGCCCGTCGCAGCGAGATGTTTTGCACACAAAAGTCTCATTGGAAATGTCAAAGAACATCTTGCCATGTGTCAGCTCTGCAGAGAGCCTCAAGCAGTTTCCCAGCAAGGAACAGGAGAGGGAAGCAGATGGGTTTTGGTTTCTCAGGGATGAGCAAAGGCGAGGCAGCAGTGGAGAGGGTGATGGTTAACATCCGAGCCCCACCAGTCACCCCGTGTTTGGGAGATGGGCTTGGCCGAAGTGAGCTGGTGGCTTTGCTGATGTGCCATCCCCAAGGCTTTGCATCCATTTGCCTTTTATATATATATCTAAGGAAACTGAGTCACAGCAGGGGTGGAATCACTGGGGGAAGTGCCAGAGAACCCTCTGCAGTGTCAGTTCTCTGGCATACGCTCTGGACGTGTGTCTGCAAGGCACATCCCTAATTCCTGATGGGAAAGGATGGAGCTATGGCTGTCTCCATCCTTCAGAGGAAGAACACACAGGCTAGCTGCAAATGAACGTCTTACCTTTTGGGGTGGTTTGAAAGAGTTTCTCCCTGTGAGTTACTGGTGAATGTGAAACCTGTAGGTGCTCCAAATACATTTGGCTGCACAGAAACTGTTTTTCAAAGTATGAGCTGGATAGAGAACAAGATCCCTTTTTTCTCTTTTTTTTTTTTCCTTCATTATTTTGAAGCCCTCCTGTTGAGTTTTCCAACAGATATATATATATAAAATCTGTAAGAACTCCAGAGGAGGTTTTGCAACACTTCTGCAGGGGGTCTGCTGTATAGACAGTGAGGAGCGCAGCTCCAAACCGTTTTGTTGCAGCTTAAAAGAAAGAGAAACCTCTCTTTTGCAGTGAAAAATATGAAAATATTTTTGCTTGCCTCATCTATAAATACTCGTATGGCAGAATTTTGAATACAAAATTTGAGCCCTTTACAACTGAAAACCAAGAAATTGGAATTTGGATATTTTGCCCAAAATTGAGGCTTCTACAAGAAAGGGCATATGCAAAACACAGTCATGCATTTCAGACGCCATCTCTTCTCTAACCCAGGGGTTACTAGTGGCTGGGAGTGTTACTGGTTGTGCTCAACAGGCATGGAGAGACCCAAGCACGCTGTTGACGTCCACCTGTCCAACAGCTGAGCAGCTCCGCAGCACGGGGAGGACTTCTGGTTGACCTACTTTTGTTTTGTTGCTGTTTCCCACCCCACAGCCTCTTGCAAAAGTAGTTTCTGCTGCTTTTGATACAATGCCCAGTATAACTGGAAAGTCTGAATCAGATGCATGTTGCTTTTGAAGTCTCAGGAGGACTTCTGCTTCCATGGCGCCTTAAAGGACAGTCATTTTGCCAGTGTTACGAATACACATGTCCCCAAGTGCTCCCCGGCTGAGAAGCTCAGCAAACCTCCACCCTTCTGAGAGGGAGAAAATATCCTTGTTTTGTAACTTTGGCACAGCCAGTGTGGGAGCTTTTTGTTTCAGAGCCCTTGAGCTGGTGGCCTGGAAGCCCAGATTGTCCCCTTCAACCTTCAGAGGTGCTGGGAGAGGCACTTGCACATCCTTGGTGCTCCTTAGAGTCTGTTTGCTTCTTATGGTGCCTAAACTGAAGGTAGCAGCCTGAGGAATGCCCAGCCCCCCCGATCTGATGGTTGTTCCCCAAGCAAGCTGTTGACCCATACCGACACTGGAGAGGTTCATACGAGAGGGCAGGAGCCCTGACTCTCCCTTGCACCCGGGCTGTTGAGCTGCCCTGCCTTTGCTGGCAGAGAGGGGTTGAAACCAGCTGTTGCCCAGCATTTCCTGGTTTCTGTCCACAGGTTCTTCCTATGGAAGCAGCTGAGGGAGGTAGTGTGATTACAGCCAGCACTGCTGTTTGGTTTTGCTGGATGGGCTAATGCAATGGGCTGCAGATCAGGGTGTGCAGGCCTACTTGCTGTTGCCTGTGTCCCAGAAGGCATCCTCATGAGAGCATCTCCTTCAGCTTGAAAGGAGGTGCTGAAAGGATCTTGCACATACCTTAGAGGTCAATGAAAACCAGCCCAGATTGTGCTGGTGCTTTCTGTCCATCACGCCCAAGCATTCACGTCACCTCTGCTGTGCTGCCTTTCGCCTTCGTGCAGACCCAGGTGATGAAGCTAATCATCTGCTGGCTTTGCCATGATAGCTGGCATGCCAGATCAGGTCTTCAGCCCAGTTTGCTCTGTGGCTGCCTGCCTCCTGCTGCACCAGGCCACTTGCAGAGAATTGGGGAACTGGGATGCTGCCAGAACTGGGCCTCCCTGTGATGTTAATTGAGTTTTATTGACCCTTTATAACCTGGAATAGGATGAAGTAATTCCTCCTAGTGATTGGTGAGAAGGCCCAGGTGGCTGAAAACATCTCTTCTGCATGCTTTCCCTCTAGGCAGCCAGTAGGAAGCCACATGGGCAAACCTGCTTTGATAGCCGTAGAAGAGCGCATGATGTGATAATTTCAGGTGGCTCCTGATGGGGCGATTGAGGAACCAGTTCATCCTCAAACGCTGCTCAATCCTGACCACATTTGTATTTGCTGCTCCTTGCTGTTTGGGTGGCAAAGGGCTCAAAGTGTTATTGACCCAGGAAGATGGACTGTAACCAAGTCCTGCCCCAGGGAAGCACCAGGCCCAAACCAGCTTTGCAGCATCACCTAAACTGATAGTGAGCAACCTGCTCTGCACTCCATGTTAATTTGGGCCTTTTCTTCTCCACAGGTATCCCATGAGTTTGCCATTAACTTCAATCCCACAAACCCATTCTGTTCAGGTAAGCATCTTTAAAACTCCCTAGATGCCTTCAGTGTCTTCTGTCTTTCCTTCTGCATTTCAATTTCTCCAATAACACCTTGGGCATTTTTCAAGGTGTATTCAGACAGAAATTGACAGTGAAGCAGAGCACATGCTAAGGGTCCCCTCAGAGGAAAGCAGAGAAAATTTGAGGGTGTGTAGGAATGCACAGGGTAAAGTGCAACTGGGTTCAGACAACACAAAATCCTCCTTCATTTGTGATGTTGTGTCCTAGCAGCCGTCTCCTCCTCCAGCAAGCCTGCAAGAAACTAGGCCTATTTAGCAGATGGGGAATTCAGGCTTAATGCTTCATTTAGCAACTGGGGGCTGGTCACAGTCATGGCTGAAGAACTGCTCAGATCCTAAGTGGTTAAGGGCCATCACAGACTCCTAAAGTCATCTGATTTGACCTACCCCAACAAAACGGGGGCTCAGGCAGCCCCCAAACCTTGATGGCTCGCTGGTTCATGGAAGCTGACTGCGAACATCTGTTTTCCTGCTGCCTTGGCTTCATTCAGTTCCTCTCCAGTAGCTGTAAAGAATTCATTGGACATGATTTGTTGCAGGAATTAAATGGTGTGCAGAAGCCACCTGCCAGTCTTACCAGTGACAGGTCCTTCCCGAAGGGCTGGCTGTCAGCTGGTTAATTGTGGAATTGGTCATTTCTGAATTACACACTATGCATCCTTCCAGGAGAGAGCCATTTACCTTGTTCTGGTATGGCAGGAACAGAAGGGTATCTGAAGACTTGCAGGTCCCAAACAGAGTTTGGGAGCTCAGAGGGCGCTTGTGGGATTGATTTGCCATTAACTTCAATCCCACAAACCCATTCTGTTCAAGTAAGCATCTTTAAAACTCCTTAGATGCCTTCAGTGTCTTCTGTCTGCTCCATGTCTGTTTGGGTGTTGGCTATGCTCAGAGACCAGGAGTTGCTTTTCTTTATGCTCCTCCTCTTTGTCTGATACTAAGATTTCTGCGGAACCCCAAGGAAAGCTTTCTTTGACTGTGGGCGCTATGAGAACTCTCTTACCCCAAAAGGTCTGAGCACCTGCTACAAAGCAACTAAGGAGCAAAGTGCTGGTATTAGGAAATTTGAGTTGAGGTGGATAAAACCTGTGGAGCTGGATGGGCAGGAGGGGGATAGGTCTGACTTCAGCCCCCATGACAGTGTTAGCTAATGAAGTCTAATGGGACTTGTGGTGGGCCTGAACTGTGGTGCATTGTAATGCTTGGCTTCTCTGCTTTCCCTGAAGGTGTGGAGGGCATTGTCCAAGCATACTCGGCCTGCCTGCCCCACATCCGCTTCTACGGACCCACCAACTTCTCCCCTATCGTCAACCATGTGGCTCGCTTTGCGGCTCAGGCCACCCAACAGGAGGCCGCATCTGTAAGTCCGTTAGATCCCATGAGGCGATGGCAATCCCCATGGCTTTGGGCAGGGCAAGGCAAAGCCTTTCATGTCTTTCAGGAATGGTGAAAAAGTGATTGATTTCTCCCTAATTCTGACAGGGAAGGGCTGCAAGACATCCCTGGAATGGCTGGGTGGTGGGTATCAAACAGGCCAGTATGCAGTGGAGTCAGGGACATGAGACTGCCCTAGGAAGGGCACCTCAGAGGGGCTGAGGACTGTGAATGCCCAAAGAGGGAAAGGCTGTGTTTGTGGCATACCCTCAAGGACCATTCACCACTACACCAGGGTGAGCTCAGGCTCAGGAGTCCCTGACATGTGCTGGGCAGTAGCTGGCAGGAAACAGGGAAGGACAACTTTGTTCTTTCCTAATTTTTTTCTTAAAACATCTGCTGAACTCTAAGGGGCTTTGTTCTAAGGACGCAGGCCCTGTGCTTATGGATGGAATAATAGTCCTGAGGAGCTTGGGGTTCTTGTGCAGGCAGTCCAGCCACTCAGCAGTCCTGGAACTCCCTGTTAATTAGTCCATCTGAGCATTCGCATCCGTATGTCAAAAAGCTTCTAGTCAGCACAGGGGCCCTATGCAGCCGTGCTCAGTCATGCTGGGCTGGAAGGGAGCCAGAACCAGCCTGGTGTTGGAGGAGGAAGCTGGTGGGTGAAGAGATGCTGGGATGCCCATGTGTGGCAAGAGCTGCAGCTGGTGGTCCAGCCTTGCCAGAGGTGGCCGGCGTGTCCTTTTAGGGGTACAAAGATGCTGTGAGGACTGGAGCACCTCTACTCTGGAGACAGGCTGAGAGAGCTGGGCTTGTTCAGCCTGGAGAAGAGAAGGCTCCTTAAGGGGAGACCTTAGCGCAGCTCCCAGTGCCTGAAGAGGCTGACAAGAAACCTGGAGAGGGGCTTTGGACAAAGGCCTCTAGGGACAGGACAAGGGGGAATGGCTTTAAACTGACCCAGGGGAGATTGAGATGAGATCTTGGGAAGAAGTTCTTTCCCGTGAGAGTGGTGAGGCCCTGGCACAGGTTACCCAGAGAAACTGTGGCTGCCCCATCCCTGGCAGTGTTCAAGGCCGGGTTGGATGGGGCTTGGAGCAACCTGGTCTAGTGGAAGGTGTCCCTGCCCATGGCAGGGGGTTGGAACTGGATGAGCTTTAAGGTCCGTTCCAACACAAACCATTCTATGAGTCTATGATTCTATGAAGACAGTAAGATGGAGCTCACTTGGGTCCCTGTGGCAGCAGGCTGCCCATGCAGGACAGCAGGCCTGGCCCCTGGGTTTAGCTGCCCAAAAGCAGCTCAGCTTGAGCATCAGCACGTGTGTGGCAGGAGCTGCCTTGAGGTAAAAGTTTCTCTGATTCCTGCCTGGAGCAGAGCTGGATAACACCTGAAACCTCCTCCCGTTTGAAAATATCCAAGGGGATATTTTCCAGCGTTGCCTTGAGTGCTGTTACTCTTCCCAGCTGTGGGGGGCACAGGGAAATACTGAATTTGGTTTAATTCCGCACAAATCCAGGTTGTTTCTCAGTTTTTTGTTTCCTGTCTTGGCGTCAGTGAGGGAGGGAGAAGCCACAGGCTCCGTGCTGAGCAGAGGCACTAATCATATGCAAATTGCACCCCTCCGCTGGCACTAATAGTTTAATCAAGGGAGATTTTAAATAATGGGCACTGGCAGTGCCGGCAGAGGCAAGCCTGTGGTGGCTTCTTGGGGTTTTATGGAAGCACAAAGTGTTACTGATGAGTGATCTCACTTCCCTGGGGTCGTCTTCTCTTCCGTCCCATCTTCAACACGTGCAGCAAACCCCCTCCGATGCTGCCAGCTTCGGTGGCTGCCCGGACCTGCCTTCCTCTTGCTTCCGCTCTCGCTTGCTCCCAGCACTTCAAATAGAACCAAAGAACCTAGTCATTTTTCCATGGCAACACGCATCACAAACACGGGAGCTGTCGGCTCTTAAGGGATGGGAGGACTAAAATGTGTCGGTGTTGGGAGGGAGAAGCAGAGGGATTACACACGATTTCACTCTCAGGGAAGCATTAATAAGCTCTCAGGAATTAAAACACACCTTTCCAGCAGGGTCCCTGCATCCAAACCTCCTCTTTTCTTACCGCATGCTGTATAATGTTGCCTAATCCCTTCAAGTCCTGCTCACACATGAGCCTACTGATGTCGTTAGCAGCCTGGTCCCTGCCCCAGCAGCTCAAGGTGGGTACCCGGCTGTGGACCATGGCCGACCCCCGGCATCAGCTCTTATCCCATTTGGCCTCTGAAATATGCCGTGATACACATTGGATGAGCTCTGCTGCCCCCTCTTTTCTGGCAGACTTCCCAGCATTTTTCTCTGATCCCATTATGGATTTCTCATTAAAAAGGGACCAAAGGGAATTACTTCTTTCTGGGTTTCCTCTTTTTGACCACACACAGAGGCCAGGGGGAGTCAGCTTAAAGGTGTTCCCATTATCAGCTGCTCTCCACAAGGTTTTATTCTTCCTCCTGTACTGGTTCCTAGACAGGGTCAGGCCCTAGTCGCTTGTCATGGCCCCATGGAAGAGCATGTAGGTCTTCTCCTGGTCTTACCCTCCAGACTTGGATGACAGACTTGGTCCTACTCTTCAGACCTGCGTCTTCCCATAATTTGCTCTGAAAAGTTTGGATTTAGGGAAAAAGTAAACTCTGAGGGTGCTTTGCAGGCAGGGCTAATAAATCAAAAAGGGTTGGGAAAGGGCTGGCTGTCTGCTGGGAAAATCTCCTCACCCACATCTTTGGGTTGTGTTTAAACTCGACCCAGCCTTCTTTGCACTTGGAGTGTAGCGCTGGACAGTGTTGAGTCAAGATGATGCTTAGGGAAGATTTCAGGAGATGTGGACTAGAGGAAGACCAGGAAAATGGGCTTTTCCAGGATGGCTGTGCTAGTGGTTTTCAGAGGAAATGGAAAGAATGAGGAGAGGAACAAAGGGCTTCAATGCCCTTAAGTGCTTGGTTTTGTCATTTCTGCAGCGCAAGTAAGCTGTGTAATGTGCTAAAATTGAACCATTAGTTTCCCTGGAGGCAGAGGAGGTGGGCTTTTTGGAGGTCCACGTTCCCCAGAATTGCTTTGCTAAGTCCAGCAGGATGCTCCATTTGTCCATCCGCCCATCCTCTCCCTGCTGTGCAGGACCGGCCCCAATCACACTCTTTTCACCATGGGGAGTGGTGCAAATGCTGCTGCTCTGGCATCCCCCCCCCAGCTTCTACCACCCTCTGCATCCCGCCTCGTACCTCCAAGACCCACAGCTTTCTATGAGGCACGGATGAGCCCTGAGCTGGGATGCAGGGGATGCTCCCCATCTGTGCAATGTTTTGATGAGGATCCCACAACTTTAGCTTTTTGCCCCCGTCTCAAACTTCTCCTGGCTGTGACACAGAAGCTCTGCACAGATTAGGCTTTTTCTTCTGTCATTAAGTACAATTAGTAAATCAGCAAATCATTTTGGGGTGGGAGTTGGTTTGTTGTTGGTTTGATCTTTCAAAAACGGGGGTAATAATACCTGAAATGTCTGGGAGCTGCTAAGGGAGGTGATGGTGGCTGCCCTGAGGGGCAGTGAGCCTTGTGCTCCCAAACCAAACCTCATAAAGTTCAAGGACAACTGCAAGGTCCTGCTCCTGGGTCGGGTCAATCCCCAGCACAAATACAGGCTGGGCAGAGACTGGATGGAGAAGCCCTGAGGAGAAGGACTTGGTGGTGTTGGTCAGTGAGAAGCTGCCCATAACCCGGCTTCAGTGTGTGCTTGAGCCCAGAACCCCCCCGTGTGCTGGGCTGCACCCCCAGAGTGTGAGCAGCAAGTCGACAGAGGGGATTCTCCCCCCTCTGCTGCTCTCTGGGGAGACCCCCCTTGCAGTCCTGCCTCCAGCTCTGGGGCAACAACCCAAGAGGGATGTGGAGCTCTTGGAGCAAGTCCAGAGGAGGCCATGGAGATGCTGCGAGGGCTGGAGCAGCTCTGCTTGGAGACAGGCTGAGAGAGCTGGGCTTGTTCAGCCTGGAGAAGAGGCGGCTTCGGGAGACCTTAGAGCAGCTCCCAGTGCCTAAAGGGGCTACAAGAAACCTGGAGAGGGCTTTGGACAAGGGCCTGTAGGGGCAGGACAAGGGGGAATGGCTTTAACCTGACAGGTGGGAGATTGAGATGAGATCTTAGGAAGTTCTTCCCTGTGAAGGTGGTGAGGCGCTGGTACAGTTGCCCAGAGAACCTTCTGTGATTCTAAATCCCCAGGGAACCTGCCTCCCCCCATGTACAGAGCATCCTGTGTGCTCACACTCCACTGGCTCTGGCTGCAGTGTGAAGGTGCACCCACATGCCACTGAGTCTGACCCTCTGCCCTCCCCTTTGCAGCAATACTTCATCCTTCTCATCATCACAGATGGGGTGATCAGTGACATGGATGAGACGAGACATGCTGTGGTGCAGGCATCCAAGCTGCCCATGTCCATCATCATTGTGGGGGTTGGCAATGCTGACTTTGCTGCCATGGAGTTCCTGGACGGGGACAGCCGGGTGCTGCGTTCCCACACAGGCGAGGAGGCTGTGCGTGACATCGTCCAGTTTGTGCCCTTCCGGGATTTCCGCAACGTGAGTGTGGGCAGTGGCGGGTGATTGCAGGCAGGAATGGGGTCTCAAGCCTGGAAACAACCCTGGAAGTGGAGCAACCCCAGGAGAGGCAGTGAGAGGGAAGAGCCCACCTTATCTTGGCCCTGGATTCCATATCCCTCAGTGCTGCTCTGGTGTGGACTATGTAAATCAGTGCTGCAGGCAGGGGCAATAGTGATCCGCATCTCCATAGCATGCTCTATCCGAGCATCCCCCCATCACCACCACCCCTGTCACTGCCAGGCAGGTGGGACCAAAAACCAGTTCACTGCAGCAGGGTTCCTGCAGAAAGCCAGGGCAGTGCTGGGCTCATGTCTCTCACCATGGTCCTATGCTGGTCTCATCCGCACCCGTGATCCCACGTGCCACGTGCTGAGGGCTTAATGCTGGGGTGAGTCCCGACTCCCCCCTGTCCTCTTTCAGCACCTGTGGAAAGGTGTGATGCTGGCACTGGCCCTGCACGGGTATCTTCTGGGGGATGGTGGCCCAGCCCAGCCTTGTGTGTTGGAAAAAAGCTGATTAAGGAAGAAAAAAGAGGGAAAAAAACCATCAGAATGAGATGCTGTTGCCTGCCCATCATGATCGTCTGTGAGTCAGCCCTGGGTCAGATGCTACTGCTGGCACAGGATTGCCAGAGGGTGCATAACATCAGCCTGTACTTATCTTCACTCTTTTTGCACCTAATCAGTGTTTTTCCATTTCACCTGCTGTTATTCAATACCAGTGTTTTTCCTAACCTAGCCTGGATGTTTCAATCCCCCCTACCAGTGAATTATGTCCTGGAGGGAAGGTGTAGTATAGAATATAATTATCTGAGGTGTATAAAATGCTGGCTGCCAGTAGACTCAAGGGGGCATTAAATGAAATGCCACAGTCTGGAGGCAGGGACAGCTCAGCGACATTTGCTCAGTCAGTCCCTATGGCTGTTCTTACACTGGTGTTTGCTCCCTTTCGCCTGCAGGCCCCCAAGGAGACCCTGGCCAAAGCTGTGCTGGCAGAGCTGCCCCAGCAAGTTGTGCAGTACTTCAAGCACCAAAACTTGCCACCCATCAACTCAGAGCAGGCATAGAGCTGTGCCAGATTGTGCCTGCTGCATGTTGCCGAAGCCCGTTGGTCCTACTGGAAATGCATGTTCCACATGCTTTTAAGAGAAGAATACCCCCCTGAAACACTTTGTACTTCTTAATTTAATTGCTAAGTTCTTAAAAGTCATCCCGGAGAAGCGTCTGGATTCATTTTGTACAGTCCCGGCCTGAGGTGACACTGAGCAGTCTGGCCATGCCCTGGTCCTACTCTGTTGAGTCACTTCTCAGTATTGAATGTACTTTGTATAATTTCAGTGGAACAGGATACAATTTTTAGAACAAAACTTGCTTTTTCCAAGCAATGAAATGCTTAATATATTATTAGCATTCAATGAACTGGTCATTGTATAATTCATGTATCTGTGTTGTACCTGTACATCTATCATGCTCTACATTCATTTTTATACTGTGTACATGTTATATTTGTTATACTCAGGTTAATAAAGAAACTTGGACATTTAAAACAAGGGTCTTCTAGAGGAGAAGGTCTGGGAGCACCTTACGAGGTCAGCAGTGCAGGGTGTTTGAGAGTCACACTGACGAGAGCAGCCGCTCACCCTACACTTAGCAGTTCTGCTTGCTGTGCCCTGGGACCAGCCCCAGGCCACCAATGGCAACGTGCTGGAAGATGCTTTACTGGAGGTGGAGGTGAATATGGATGTCCAAGGGAGAGCAGCATCCCCACACCTTCCCCATCAGCTCTCATATTGAGAGCAGGCCAGAGGAGGACTTGGCAGTGTTGGGTGAGAAGCTCTTCATGACCCGGCTTCAGTGTGTGCTTGAGCCCAGAACCCCGCTGTGTGCTGGGCTGCATCCTCAGAGCGTGAGCAGCAGGTCAAGGGAGGGGATTCTCCCCCTCTACTGTGCTCTGGGGAGACCCTCCCTGCAGTCCTGCATCTAGCTCTGGGGCAGCAACACGAGAGGGATGTGGAGCTGTTGGAGCAAGTCCAGAAGAGGCCATGGAGATGCTGCGAGGGCTGGAGCACCTCTACTCTGGAGACAGGCTGAGAGAGCTGGACTTGTTCAGCCTCGAGAAGAGAAGGTTCCGGGGACACCTTAGAGCAGCTCCCAGTGCCTAAAGGGGCTACAGGAAACCTGTAGAGGGGCTTTGGACAAGGGCCTGTAGGGGCAGGACAAGGGGGAATGGCTTTAACCTGACAGGTGGGAGACTGAGATGAGATCTTAGGAAGAAGCTCTTCCCTGTGAGGGTGCTGAGGCCCTGGCACAGGTTGCCCAGAGAAGCTGTGGCTGCCCCATCCCTGGCAGTGTTCAAGGCCAGGTTGGACGGGGCTTGGAGCAACCTGGTCTAGTGGAAGGTGTCCCTGCCCGTGGCAGGGGGTTGGAACTGGATGAGCTTTAAGGTCCTTCCAGCCCAAACCACTCTGTGATTCTAGGATTCAGTGCCTACCTGAGCCGAGGGCAGGGAGCTGGTGTGTGCACACACCATGTGTGTGGGGAAAACGCCAGTGAACCTACAACCAAGTGGCAAAGGGAGCTGCATAGTTCACTGCTGCTTTATACCTAGACATTTTTCCAAGTCTGAGTAACAAAAGCTCCCTGCTGCCTGGGAGAAGATGGGCTGGATAATAAAATCCTGCTTTCCCAGCAGCTCCTTTGAGCTGCTCATCAGCAACATGCTATCTCCAGTGCTAATTGCTGCTTTCTTCTGTTGTTAACTAGATGAAGGGCTTTTGAAGCTGGCAGGTAGAGAGTTGAATACAGTGCAGGGATCACCAGTCTCACTCCAAACTCAGGCTTCATCTCCCTTCTCCCCATTAGCAAAAGCACTTGGGTGGGAGGTTGGCACCTGTGTGAAGCCTACAGCCCATTTGCATGCACGTGAGCTACTGGCTGTGCTCATTGCCGCTGACCACTACCAGCAAATGTGTGGTTGCCACCACTACCACTTAGTCACCAGCACACAGGCTGCCCTGTGAGCCCCACAGCTTGGCCAAAGCACAGAGCCAAAGCTGGTGGTGCAGCTGCTCCGAGCATGGCACTGGGTGAGACCCTATCTCTTAGGAGAGGTGGGACTGCTTCTTGAAGTATTTGCCTTGCAAAGCCACCTTGAATGGGAAAAGCCCAACCAGCATCACCCTTTTTCAAACTGAGAAGCACCTTTGAAGGGTGGCTCACTTAAAAATAATGCTGTACACACAGCTCAGCTTCCAGATCAGAGTTTGTGGCTCTGGAAGAAAATGTAGGGTTTTTTCCTTTCCATTGGAGAACCTCCCATGCAGCTGCACCAGCTAGTAAGCTCTTCTGCTAGTAGAGTGTTTGTGGGGGGTTGTAGTTTTTTTTAACACCTCTGTGAAGCTTTAACTACTAGCACAGACAATATGCCATTTACAAAGCTGTCCCTGGGGAGGGGGTGAAGCACATACTATGCAGTCACGGTTTTCCCTAAATAATAAAGAAATGTACCACCGACTGCTGGCATTGCTGGAGCCAGCTCTTCTGCAGCACATCAGCCCTGGGGCAAGGTTACTGCCACAGCTGCTGATTTATCGTCTGCCCCTTGCACTCCTCATGTCCCAGCATGTCTCTCAGTGCCCTTAAGTATTTTAACATCAGATGGCTTCTAACTGCAAGAAGGAAAATGAGACCAACTGACAGAATAACGAGCTGTGCCAGCTCTGCAGTTTGTTGACACAGGCCAGGCCATGAGAATAGCAGAGGTGGCTCACCCAAAGGTTTGTGTGAGTTCCCCAAGTGCCTTATTCCTGCTTTTTTGGGAACAAGAGGAAAGCAGAGGGCTATCACACCTTTTACTGAATTGCATCTCCTCCTGACCTTGAACAGTCCAACATCCCCTCCTGATCTCACCTGCAGCCTCTGTGGACCACCACCATGACATCTGCTGCAACTGACTGGCAATTCCCCTTACGAAGTTGTCCAAATCAGTCATTTTTCACTGCAGCTGTGTGAAATATCACTCAGGAAAATGACCCCAGCATGTTCACAGCCAGGCCAGGCTGTTCCGACTCTCTCAATAGAGATTATTGATCTAGCTTAATAAAGCCAGGGAGACACCTACATCTCTCACACCAACTGCTCAAGGCTCCTGCAAATTCAATTTTCAAGAAAAACAGGCATTTTTTGGTGCACCCTTTCCATTTCACTCCATAGCTAAGTATGATGAAAGCCATCAAAACCAAAACATTAGGGAAGCAGCAAGCGCTCTAGCTGTTTTCCACCTGAAGGTGCCATAATTATAGTAGCTAGAGAAGAGGCAGGAGCAACTGGAGCAAACACAAGAGGCGCTGGGCAACCCAAAAGAACAGGGGGGGAATTAGTGTTTGTAAGGATCTGATTGTGGAACAGTGATGTGCAAACAGAAAGGGTGTTTGGCTAAGGATAGCTTCACTGTGAGCATAACTCCCCTTGTTTCCTTTGGGGAAGTTCAACACTCAAGCTAAGGCATGAATCCAATTAAAGACCTTCAGCTTTCCCTGCTTTATCCCAGCTGCTCTTACCAGTTGCTCAGTGTCACACTCAGATAACTGCCCAGTGGTATGTGCCCATCGGCTGTCTTCTCAGCATCACATATACCAAGTGTGGTACCAAGAACAGGACAGCTGTGAGGGAGACTGTCACAAAGGCATTTTCATCTCCAAGTGGCCCAGCTGAGCTGTTCCAACCCATCGACCTCCCATCCACACTGTCTGCACACAGAGATGAAAAGGATGGGCCCTCAGCTTCCACAGCCAGTATGTCTCGCTCCTGCCTGGCTTCTTGGTCCACAGCACCCAGAAACATGCCGAAGTAAGGTTTCTCAAATCCAAAACGACTTCAAAACCCACCAACTGCAAAGGAATGTGGAGTTCTCCAGCTTCTGCAGAGAGATTTGGCTGAACTGGGGAATCCCACCCACTCTGGATTCATGCTGTTAAGGACACTGCTGCAGAAAAGCCAATTGACTTGTCAAGCACAGGTGTGGGAGCAATGGCTTTGGAGCAGAATAGCCAACTGCAGCTCCTGCCAGCTCACTCAGAACAAGAGCTTCCCCTCACCCTCCGCATTCATACGAGGCTGGCTTGCACCTCTCCTGGATGGTGGGTTGAGGAAGGGGCTGGCTGGGTAGTGCAGAAACTGGTTAATGGAATGAGAACAATTGTGAATGGAACAAGCCAAGATAAAAAAAATGCATTCAGAATGTCTTTAATCATGTAACACTAAAACTTCTTTACAGTGTCATGGCAATCTACACTTCACCATCTGCTTCAATTTTGTTCTTCCCCCATTTCTCAAATACAGAATAAAAACGACATTTTAAAACAGAACACATGGCTCTTTCTACAAGATTTCATTGCTTCAAGTGAGTATTTTTTGCCTGTTAGTCTTGTGTAAACTTCTTAAATCACCGGAATTCATTCTTTCTGTAAAAATTTTAAAGATAAGGCTTTTTCCTCCCTATCCTCAGACCTTTATTACGTTACTGGGTTTAGGATGGCAGCCCTTCTTAAAGGCTCAGTATGCACCCCAGAAATGGAAAGGCGGTGTGCGGGGGAAATATGAGTTATTTTAGGAGTATCTGAGTGTATTAAAGTTGAGAGGTTAGCTAGAAAGATTATATTTGGGGCAGAAGGATGCATCAAGCATCCATCAGGGCTTTGGAAGATACTCTGCACTACATTACACACGGAGGGATTTCATTATGGACCATCAAAGAAATTGTTGCTACGGAATACAGAAGAGACGATCTTCCCAGTGGAATTAATGGTGCCTTCGCTATCCGAGCTGGACTCTGAATCACTGCTGCCTGAGTAGGCGCCCAGGCCAGGCAAGATCCCAATGCACACAGCTGCTGAGGGACAGTGGACTGCGGAGCCTCCCACTGAGCTGCTTCCCAAGGGAACACAGGATGGTTTTTCTGAAAGAGAGGTACCTAAGTCAAAAATGAGAATGCAGGAAAAGGGCTTTTAATCAGCCTCATGTCAGTCACCTGCTCTTGCCACAGAAGTGGATGACTGCAGGATTTAATTAAAGCATAAGGCAGCTTTACGTTGCAACGAAGCTATTCTGACAGGAAGGACTGGCTACCTCAGGGTATTTTTTTTTTTTATACCTCAGGGTACTTTTTTTTATACCTCAGGGTATTTTTTTTTTTTTTCTCATCAGTAGTTTAAGTCCAGCTCTATGCTGGCATTACAGATTCTCATTCTAAAGTTGTCAGTTTAATGCTCGTCAAGTACCAAACCCACTAAATAAGAATAAATAGCTCTGCTTCATGTAATTGAGGATTTTTTTGCGATGTAACAGCATAGTTGGGGAAAAGCTTTATTCCATCATTCTGCAGTCAACATCTCCCATCTTCCACCGCTAACCAATTATTTCCAGTGTTCTGAAAGTTTACTGAACAGACGGAGTTCAGGAAGTGCCTTGGGTTGCTATTACACAATTGCAGCTCACCCTATTTGTGTCAGAGTACCTTAACAGCAGGCCAACTGCAGCCCTGACAGCTAAGACTGAAGTGCAACTTAATTTTTCTTCTAATTAATAGCTAATAGTGGATATATACAAATACATCAAATGTTGCTGTGAAGAGGAAGGGAATGATCTGTTCTGCATGTCTCCTCTTGACAGAACAGCATTAGGCTCAGAATGCAGCCAAGGAGACTCCTGTTAGTCATCAGGTAGAACTCCTTAAGGGTAAAATCAGTTAAGCATTAGAATAAACTGCCTAAGGAAGGTGCACAATCTCTTATCTGCAGAGATTTAAGAGCGGCTTAGACAAACACCTATCAGGAATGGTTTAGGCAGGGGATAAAACGATGATCTGTAGAGGTTCCCCCCAGCCCTATTTTCTATCAAGGCTGCTGTCAGCACCTATAGTTACTGTTTCTGCTGCTTTAAGAGAGAACATGCCAACTGCAGCCTGTGCTGTCTTGCATAATAAAGGACCAAACAAGCAAATCCTCTATCAGATTTAACACCAAGTCAGTTGCTGTGCAGGTGAGAGACAGCCAGCTTCCTACATGCAGAAATCAGGACATACCTTGATTCTTTTCATCATGATCAGTATCTAGTTTCAACCTCTTCACACTGTTACCACCATCTGAACTGTGGACAAAATAAGAAAGTGTCTTGTTCCTCATAAGATAACCATTTAATTACTGTAAGATTAAAAGTCACATCTTTGCCTCAAATGCTATAACAAATGCCAGTGGGATCCCTCGATCACCACCACCACTTCTAACTGCTATTAACTGGGGCTCCTCAGGGAACACGCAGAATCCTAGACAGAGCCAACACCTACATTGCAAGTAGGTTAACCTTGGAAACAGACACACTTGGACTCTGGGAGTCCAAGTCATACCCCTTGCACAGCAACCTAGAGCTGCCAATTCAGCTGGAAGCATCTCAAAGGAGATCTAGAATGACAACCTGAGCTTCAGCCACCCCACATGCCCACAGGCTAGCTCATGTGGATGACTACCACAGTTGGTGGCGCAACACCCGTGTCTCTTCCCTTCCAGGGTTTCCTTCCCCTCCTTCAAGCACCTAGAGAGCCTGTCCTAAAACATCTAGAAGTCTTGCACCCAGTAAGAAGCCCAGAAAGGTTTGCAGCAATTCACCATAATGTCAGTGTCTGACCTAAAAAAGAAAGGGGCCCTGTTGGGAAAAGGAGCATGACTTGGACTCTGCAGAGCTTCTATAACTCTTCCTTGTCACTGCTCGGTTTCCTTTTCCGCCTCTTGCGTGTTCCCAGTCCTAAGCCATCCACATAAACAAACGGTTCCCCGCTTCAGCTGTGATGAACTAAAATGATGAAGCATGAGCATCCTTCTGCATTAACTCTTTCCTGTCCCTGTCAAAGCATGCAGTAGAGATAAAAGGTTTCAATAATACGTCCTTTACAGGAAACTACAAAGCTCAGAGAGCAGATGTTGATCTCATGCTACACTTGTTTTGGACAGTTTGCAACAGAAGATAAGACAACAAAAATAGAAGACTGAAAAGCAAGTCTGTGATGGCACTGACATGTCAGTTAAGCTGCTCTCTTCAAATAGATGCCATCTGCAGACTTCAGATGTGCCATTAAGCACATGCCAGCTCCTTCTCTACATTCTACTCTGTTAAGTACTAGTAGTTACAAGAAAAAATAAACAAACACACACCCCCCCCCCCCCCAAAAAAAAAAACCAACCCCAAAACATTGTTGGCTGCTTGTTACCAGTTCAGGGCTTTTCTTCTCTGCCTTCGAAAAACCCAAACAACTATCCAACCCCACACATATTAGGTGGTGGAAGTGCTTATTTCAGTTTTCAGACATACAATTACTGCTGTACTGGCAGCTAAACATCACCCTACAAGATAAGCTTCTAAAATAATCTCTCATTCTCTGGGACAAAAACACTGACTGAATTTTGAGATGTCAGTAATCATCTGAAGTATTAGATGACTCATCTGTGGAAAATAAGTCTAGTCCCACATGCCTAGTTTCTCCATAACCTGTAGCACACCAGCAGCTGCATCTGCAGGCCATGATCAAAACAGCAAACAGGTCACAAACCCAGCTGCCATCTCCCTGGGATGGAAAGAGTGTTGACGTATCAGTGCAAATCAGCAAGGAACAAAGGAAGTTTGCCTGATGCCCTCAGGATCAAATTGGTACACCAAGCTCCTCTCTTGTAACTTCTGTCTCCCCCACGCTGCCCCCAGCAGCAATTAAAACACAGATAAAATGAGCTGATACATTAAGCAAACCTGAATGAAATCACATGAGTGAGGTGACACTGATATTTATAAATAGAGATGTAAAATAGATTCCCTCTAGATCCCCAACCAGGGTTGCCCAAGCCTGGCCGTCTAGAATGAAGAGACTACCCACTTGCTTTTACACACGCTTATCTATTTAAATTGCTTCATGTTTTTCCCACAGTTTGGGGGAGCCTATGGAAACAAGGCTGGTCTTTTCTTCTACCTCCCCCCATTTTTCTTTAGGGCTAAGGTTCACACCTCACTCTCTGAAAGCAGTTTTGGCTTGCCTCCCTTTATACCGCTAACTGGGTTCTGTTCCTCATGAATTTATAGAGGTGTGAAACTAACCTTCTGTGTTTCACAGCTCCTGCCAACAGCTTTGCCTGAGAGAATTTGCTCTTGTTTTCCACTGACTTCATGGGCAATTTCTTTTCAGTTTCCTTCTTTGGGTCCATACTGACTCCCACTTTGGTGAGAGTGCTGTGAACTAAGGGTTAAGGATCAACCAAGAAGGAATGGAGAGAACAGATACTTCCTCCCCCGATATATTTAGCGAGCTCTGCTGACAGCAGCAACTAAAGTTCACTCACATATTCTATCAAAATAACCTTATTTGTAATGACATTTAGCTGACACCTTCAGCCAAGACAGCAGAGACTTCACCCTCTGGGTTTGGAGCTCTCTCAGTATCAATACCAGCTCTCCCTGTAAAGACATCCAGGCGGCAGATCACAAAATGTTTTTCTGAAGGTAGAAAGGTGCAACACATGACATGTCCAACACCCATGAACATACCCAGCATCCTGCCTTTTCCTAAAGGTCTTAGAAAAGCAAAAAGGTCAGACTGGACCAATGGGGGAAATAAGGAGAGAAAAAAAAAAAGCAATACAATACTTCCCCCTTCTATGGGGATCAACACATTTGTAATTCAAATTTGCTGCTTCAATCTCTAAATCCTTGGGGGAAAAAAAAAAAAAAGTAGCAATATGTGGGCTCACTTCCACTCCTTCAACCCTCCTTTTGCTGAGCCCAGCAGACACCAGCCTGCCACAGCAAAACGGTTCAACTTTCTAGTTTGGTACTTACCACTTCAACTTTTCAGCTCATCTAGGGGCCACAAGGCTACTACTGCCAGTTTGAACACCAAACCCAAAAGGAAGGAGACACATCTGACTAAAGGTGCATGTGGTTCAAGATTCACCCAAAAAGATTGTGACAGCACAGAAAATCATCATAGCTTAAAACAGTGTTAGAATGGCAGGATGCAGCTGAAACCTGTAATGAGGTGGAGAAGCTTAAGCAGGTTCACAGACAGGATAAGGAGGAGCTTGATCTGTTATTAAGGCACACTCACACTGCATGCACACTAAACAGGTCTCCTTCTGTGCAAGACCTAGTCCCATCCCTGGTAACTGTTCATGTCCAGCTATCCCTGATGTAGCAATATCCTGTTTGTTAATGAGGTGCCAGCGGAGTTACAAAAGCTTCTGCAAAACTTTTAAACTGCACACAGCAAACACAAATCAACCCAATTTAAAAGGGCATTTGTTTATAATCCTAAATCTAACCTCACTGCAATTCCACTGATCACGTGACATCACCACAAGCTGGAGTTTCACAGGTGCCTCAGTTATTGCAGACAAATTGGCAGTTATTGCAGACAAATTGGACACTGAATTTCACATTGACAAACTATATATTTGACGTCACAGTTTTTTCTCCAATGAACATCTGCAAATCAAAAACCCCTTACACCTTCCTTTGAAGTGACACACCTGAAGTCCAATCACTTTACAATTACAAGCATTCAGATGCCATTCCTTATCAGATTTTCCTACGGATACAGCAGTAAGCTAGACTGCTCCCTACCTCAATCGAAAGCCGCCTCAGCCAAAACCCCTGCTCAGATTTATTCTAGATGGCACAGGAGTGCCATCCTGTGGCTATGGGAAGCAATCTGAAAGCTCATTGTGCCAAACATGGTTTGATGTAGCAATACACGATTCCACACATCAGTGATCAACTTCTGCGTGTCTGTTCATCACCTTGTTATATTCTAACACTGCACTACAAAAGCCAGGCTGAGGAACCCAAAGACTTTTCTTTCAAAAGATACCAAATTACAGGCCTTCCACTTCCAACCAGGAAGTGTTCTCCTGACACTCCCCAATTACCAGAGACAACACAGTGTGTTTTTAACAAGAGATTTTCTATGTACTGCTGCCATTAGCAAATGTAACACTATCTAGACAAGAAGCATTCCCTTTCCGGAAGCCTACATTAGAAATAAACCTCTTGATCTTAAATATAAGTGCATTTAAAAAGCTGTCCTACAGTAGAGCCTGCTTCTCGGGAGTGGGACTTTTCCTACATTTACACAGGATTTAAGACAAGACGATGGTGTTCTCGAACACTTCTTGGAAATCGGTTTAAAAAAAAAATAAATCTGTAAATCTTTAAACACTGTAAAACCAGTGGGGTCTGGATAGGGCAAGAAGTAAAAACCTCTACTTGTTCATGTAGGAGGAAGTAAAATTCCTATGCATCCATGCATATGAATTTTTTATGCTTGAGAGTGCATTAAAATATTCCAAGGCATGTTTATCCTGTAAGAGACAGGATTTCATTTACGTAGTTTTTACCCTGAAATTAATGTCTCTGGGTAGCTTAAATTGAGTGTTACACCAAGCAAAAGTCCAAATAATCAAACTCATGGGGTTGACATTCCTCTTACTGGTTTGGAAGAACCAATTGGTTTGAACGGTGCCTACAGATCCAGCACATTTACCTAGTATCTACTGGTTTTTGTCACTGATAAACCATTTTGTACTGCTAAACCATTACTAACAACCTGCAGATACGAGAACACCTTTTCTATTTCAAAAGCATACTACCAAAGCTTTCAAAACACAGGTGAGTCATTTTGCAAGTTTCCCTGAGGTTGCTTGAAATATTACGCTTGAATAAAATAAATAAAAAATAATAAAAAAAGGAAACGAATGAGCAGAACTCCTCAGTTCCTCATGAGATGAGGCGACTATAAAACATTGTCCCTACACCCACTTCATCAGCAATAAGTTCTGCAGTTTAATTTACAGCAAGACTTCAGATACAAAGCCAAACAGTATTTCTAATACTGCAAAGACTGAGGTTAGATGGCCTGTACATCTTGAACAGGCCCTGCTCAAGAAATTCAGGGATCCATGTCTTATGTGGCTAATTCAAGACAATGTAAGATTCCCTCTGGGCTGGAATGGTTCACCTCTGATATATGTGACCTAAATAGAGCTGTCAGCTGCTTCCACAGCACAATCTTATACGGCACGTCTCTGCATCAGCCAGACCCACAAGCAACAATCACCAAAACTAAATATATCCCACATGAACATCCCATTGTGAAATCCAGCAAATCAAATCAAGAAAATATTCCAAAACATTCAACCAACTACAGCCTATTTCTGAAGCGAAAAAAATTCATGAGTATTGCCAGGTTGGGGGGGTGCTTGGAGCAACCTGGTCTAGTAGAAGGTGTCTGGGCCCATGGCAGTAGGTTGGAACTGGATGAGCTTTAAGGTCCCTTAGAACTCAAACCACTTTAGGATTCTAGGACTATTGCTTTTTTATAAACACATTGCTAACTTAGATGCTCTTCTCAGAATACACGCTCTAAGTTGTACATCATTAATAAATACAAGGTTATGCAGATCTTTGTAGCTTTGGTACTATTCAGCTTCATTTGCTGACTGTTTTTAGTTACCTCCTTGTGCCCACAAACTCCTTCATTTACAGTCGAGCATCCTGGAAAACCTGTGCTTTGCTCGCTGATGACTTAAAAGCAATGGTTTCATCAGGAGGCAAGAGACCATGAGGTTCTGCACAGATTCAGTAAACCTCAGAAAAACAATGCTTACCTTAGCACAGAAATCCTCCAATCATTCCAACCTCCCTTGACTGGCATGATCAGAGAGCAAAGGCATCCTGTATTATTTTCTAGCACATCTTCATGAAAATCTGGCATTTAACAGCAAAGCCAAACCATCCTGCTCTTAGTACTGCCCGAAAGTCTGTACTACCCAGAGGAGCTGAGTCTCCATGGACACTGACTTCCTAGAAGAAAGTTGGCACATCTGCACAGATGTATGTAATTTCTCATCCTGCACTTATCAGCAAGGGAGAAAGTAGCTAAAACTTCAAAAAAAAAAACCAACCCAAAACACAGAGACATTCAAACATTATTTCAAACATGTTTAAAACAGCCAATATACAGTTAAAAAACCCAAACAAGAACATTTATTCTTCAATAAGAAGGCAAAAGAAAAAGATTAGAAGTAACAGGCTGATTTTCCTCTATGTTCTTTCTCTCTTTATAGCTATGGTATTTCATGCCCTCAATAACAGGCAAAACAAAACTAAAATCCTAAATAGCGTGGAGGGAGAGAAAAAAAAGTATCAAAGACGTGAGGGTTGAGGGGGAGGGAGGAACATCAAACGTTACAGTGGGAGATCCAAGTTACAATGAAAATATTAAATGTTTAAAAGTCTATCATCGTACATGTTCTGTAATGCAGTTCTATAGAAACAATGTCTATCACAGAATAAAACTACAGCCCCATCTCTTCTCCTCCTCTACACAACCACCAGCCATTTTAATGTAAAGGATATTCTGTATTCATTTAGTTCTTTCAGCTCTTCTTCTCTTCGTTGCTTTTCTAGTAGCTCTTGCTGCCGAGACACCTCATCAAGGAAATGCGTCTCATCTTCATCTAAGCCTCTTACCATATTTTCTGAATAAAGGAAAAGCATGCATGTTGATAAGCTAAAACCCCTTAGGAAGCAGCTGGATTCTGCTGGGTTCTGTAATTAAGGAGTAAAAACACTTCCCTGTGAATGATACTGGACGTTAACAAACTGAAACTCTTACACCTTCAAGCACACAAACTACAACAGTTTGAACACAACACTTACTACAGAGAAAAGCAAGACACAATTCCTAGGAAGCCATGAAATGCTATTGGACTTGCTGATACAATTCAGGAAAATCAACCACTGCAGGTCTGGAATGCCACCTGGAATGGGTTACACAAAACAAGGAATGACCACAGTAAGCAGTATCTTTATTGCTTTGGTTTCAGGCACCAAGTTTAAGCCTGTGTCCTCAGAATCTGTTCTTAAACCAATCAATAACTGGAAAAAACCCCACATAAATCTCTCCATAAATCTTTCCTCAAAATAGGAAGTACATTTTCTTAAAGCAAACAATTAGTAACTTCTCTGAGATTAACATCTGTGGTTTTGTTTTTTTTTTTTTAAGTAAAACCAGGACAATTCATAACTTTCAAATAAAAATAAATTCCTTCTAAACATGCTGCCCTAAGGACCGTGCACACTAGTGCAGTAGGAAGGTCTTTAATTTTCTGTTCTGTAAATGTTCAATGTCTTTCAATCAAATTATGTAGTTGAAAGGTAATAAAAAAATCTTTTTCAGAAAGACCAAGGCTTGCTGTCTGTAGTCATTATTCCCTACTAAATACGCTACAGTAGGGTTTGTTCTCCAGGTTACCAGGAATGTTATTCTGCAGGGGTTGCCTTAAAGGGAGCAGTTGGTTTACCTCTCAGTCACCCCCTGTCAGGGATGCTTTTCATTCAAGTACTGGGTTTATAGGTTTCCTGAACCAAAGGGAAGATGGTACAGATCTAATATAACTGGGCAAGGGAAACAATTAACTTAGACAGTTACTAGAAGTCTCTCCCATTCAGGTTGCCAGCAGTCAGCTTCCGGGTGGCTACCTGGACAAGAATTGCTTAGTCACATCACCAACAATTACCTGGATCAAGAGTTTACTTCAGTAAACTGGAAATTCTCCAGCTGGAAAGAATCCTGTAGGTATAGTTGGAGACTTAGATGCATTCCTGCTCCTATCTGTAGTTCCCACTTTTCACCACCAAAAATACAAGCGACATTTGAGAGACAGGAAACAACTTCTACTTCTCTTATTTTGGTTACATGATCATTCAGAAAGAAAAATTTTAAAGTTGCATTATAGAGAATGGCAGAAAATTCTTCCCTGTGAGGGTGGTGAGGCCCTGGCACAGGTTGCCCAGAGAAGCTGTGGCTGCCCCATCCTTGGCAGTGTTCAAGGCCCAGGTTGGAGCAACCTAATCTAGCAGAAGGTGCCCCTGCCCGTGGCAGGGGGTTCAACTGGATGAGCTTTAAGGTTCCTTCCAATCCAAACAGTCTATGGTTCTATGATTATTCTTCGTTTAAAACGCTGTAACAGCCTACTAAAATCACTTTACTTTGAAAAGGAAGACATCTTCCAGTGCTGAATAACCCAGCAGAAAGAAGAACTGCTAGTCTGTGTAGCGGTTTTTATCTGCACAAGAAGTTTAGAGTCTAACTAAGTTTGTCTGTTTATGCAAACACAATTCTTCAGCATTAAGGTGTTTCTCCTCCCACGTCCCATCATCAATTCTGACAGATCAGAATGACAGTACACTAAAATAATTTCCTACTCCTTCAAAATTCCCATGGATAGAAAAATTATTTATGAACATTTTAAGGCAAATTCAAGCATAGTAGGGGACAAATTTTGTCACAAGTGGCCAAATTGGGCTGAAGTCTGATGAGGTAAACTAGTGGTCCACAGTCCACCCAACACTGATCTTTAGTTAGTCAGTTCCTCCCACTTACCTTCTCCCAGAGAATTTTGGCTACAGGAATGATTCTAAAAGCATCTACTATAAAACAGCAAAGGCAGTCATGGTCATCAGTGCCGTACTTGATAGCATCTATAGGAGCAGGGAGCGTTACCTAACAGAACTCAGATTGTCCCAGAGATAAAGATAAAACATGGTTTCATCACATCACAAAGACAAGAAAAATTCTAGACAGAATCCAGCTAGGACAATTGGAGCTTAAAGAACACAATCATTCAAGGGTAAGGCTTCCAGCTAAAGAACCAAAATGGATCAGAACCCACCTTAAAATGGAGTCTCACAGTATCATCCTCACTTCTCTTTAGATAAGAGCCAATAGCTCCCTTTTTCCCAAAACGGTTGACTAATAATTTTCTAGTTCTCACTATCATCTTTGCACTCAGCAGCACATATACAGGTGATACAATGCAAAGGATTTTTCTATAAAACCAGAAATTTAAACATCAGCAGAAATTAGGTTTCTATTTCATTAGAAGAGCTAAACACCTACTTTCAGAATAATCAACTCCTGCATGTTTACTTCTTCCAAACAGTCATCTTGAGCCTCAATTCACTTCTGCGTCAACCAATTATGGCTTGGAAATAGCATAGCTGCTGGAACAGGACTTGTTTTAATTGATTCAAATAGAACGGTCTTGTGTTAAAGAACGAGTTCAAGAGTCTCAAAACCATGTTACATTTCCACTCTTCCAGGGATTGGCGTTAGGGGATTTTTTTTATTTAATTGTGCAAAATAAGCCAAACATTCCGTGCTTTACAGGAATGCAGCTTTGAAACTGCAAGCAATTTTTAAGTGTCACACCTGTGCAGTGCTGTCACAGGGCCCAGGACAATGTTTTGTCTGTAGGAACACGTGCCACCCTTGAACAATACAAGACATCAATAACACTTTTCTGAAGCCTCTATTTATCTCTCAGAGACTGACAAGACACACAGATATGTCCCTCAGTCAGATGTTGTACACAGCTGTTGCACATCATACATGCAGCTTGCTGGGTTTTGGTTCAAAATAGGAACTACTGGTGCTTACTGAATTTAAACTGCTCCTCAAACTCCTGTTGCTTCTTTTCTCTCTGTTCCTGAAGTCTTTCATACAAGGAACGTGGGTCGTATGCCTCCTCTGGGCATTCTGAAAGGAAAGAACAAATGGCGAAATGTGAGCGTATGTTAGGAATACTAAATCACCAACAGATCTTAGTTCCTCCATGTAGAAACCTTTCAAAAGCGTAGAATACAAACTATTACCTTTTATTTCTGTTTTCCATGAAAGCAAAATATTCTCAGATCACCTTCCTATAATTATTAAAATCTATCCCATACCTTCTGGATCCTCAGGTTTTCGGACCTTTTCCCATTCCTCTTGCCTCCTCTTCCGTCGCTCCTCTAGCTCCGATTCAGACACAAATCTCTTGTTAATCACAAGGTCAGCAGTACCATCTGCCCCATCCATTGTGGTGCAGCCCGTCCTAAAAACACAGTACGAAAGACATCAGTGGCCTGATTTCACTTGTCAGTGCATGCGACATTACTACACATCCTGAAAAACAGACCTGCAGCTTGCAATAATTTCAGTTCTCTAAAGACCACCACATAGTAAGTATTGATTGAGATACCTACTCACACCCCTGTTACTCCTTCTTTACTCTTTTTCCTAATTATGTCTTCCCTGTTAGTTGCCTGCCTCCGGCTGCTTTCCTAAAAGTCGTATTTTAATGGAATTTTCCCCACACCACTTCTGATTTACCTCGCATCAATCAATCAATCAATCAATCAATCAATCAATCCCCCTAAAACACTAAAACCCACCCTTACACTCACAACCTTTTATTTCAGTTCTTGCAGCTCTCTGTTCTGGAGAAAGGATATGACACTTTACCCTCACTTTTCCTAAGTTCTTTCCACCTATTGAGAAAGCTGGCCTGTTTCCAGAGTTTTGGATACGTGTATTTACAAGTGGTTAACAGTGAGATTTCAGAAGTTAGCAAGCAATCTCTCTAACCTCCAAAAGCATTCTGCACCTCTTTGCAGCTCTGGGGTGAGCTAGGCTTGGACAGACAATGCTGGGGGCTGTCTGTCAGAGTTACACAGAGCTGAAGAGGTGAGTGAAAAAGGGAACTCCCTTGGGCTAAAACAGGGCTGGAAATAGAAAACATGAGCAGCACTTGTGACCAAGTGATCACAGTCCCTTCTCTCTGCTTCAAGAGATCCTAGTACTGAATACTGGCCAGGTCCCTATTTCAATACTTGGCGCAGGGTGGAGATGCTCCAAGGAGTCATCCTAAGAAGGAAACTCACGGTCTTGACACCTGTAAGCTCAAGATGTAACAAACTGCTTCTGCCAGTCTTATGTGGCTCCTTTCAATATTTACCCTGAAAGCTCCATGCTGTAGAACTGTCCTGAGTTTTGGCTAGGATAGTGTTAATTCTCTTCCTAGTGGCTGGTACAGCGCTGTGTTTGGGCTTTAGTCTGAGAACAATGCTGATAACACACCAGTGTTTTAGTTGTTGCTCAGCAGCACTTATCCTGATCAAAGACTTCTGAGTCTCTCATTCTCTGCCAGTGAGGAGGGGCACAAGAAGCCAGGAGGGAGCAGAGACAGGACACCTGACCCAGTCTAGCCAAAGGGGTATTCCATACCTCAGCACATCATGCCCAGTATATAAACTGGGGGGATTCACCTGGAAGGGATCGACTGCTGCTTGGGTCGGGCTGGGTATCCGTCAGAGGGTGCTGAGAAACTGTACTGGGCATCACTTGGGTTTCTTGGGTTTCACTCCTCTCACTCCCGCCCCCCTCTTCTATATTTTACTTATCAATTATTAAACTGTCCTTATCTCAATCCCCAGGTTTTACTTTTTTCCAGTTCTCTTCCCCAGCCCATTGGGGGAATGGGCAGGGAGTCAGTGTCAGTGAGCGGCCATGTGGTACTTGTGCGGCCCAGTGGCTGCCAGCTGGGGTTAAACCATGACAAGAACAGAGCATTAATGCCTATTTTTGCTTCTTACACCAAGCCTGTATAGGCAAGTACAAGGTAAACACAACCTAAAGCTGTTCATTTAAAGCCATGCTAACCTCATCTTCTTCTAGTTTCTTATTTCCTTGGTGTAACTTCAGCAGATACCTCAAGGAGTACAGACAATTGTCCCCTGCACTGCCAAACATTATTCACTTAGGATCTCAGCTGCCTGCATTTCAGCACTGGAAGAAAACCCAGGAACACTTACTCTTCCAGGGAGGGAAGGACGCAGTAACCCAGCTAACGGAAAGACTCAGTTTATCTCCCCTTTGTACCACCCGGGACCTCTCCTGCAGGAAGCAGAGTCCCTAAGTTCTTACAAAAACTGGTACTTTTGTGGGGTATTGCTTATAGTACAAATGACAAATTGATGTCTCAGGAGAAATCCAGCTTAAGGCACCAGACAAATATTTTTTACAGGAGGATGCATTCTTACGGTGGGAATTATCAAGAGAAGACAAAAGGATCCTCTTAAATGTTGGGGAAAGGAAGGTCAGGCCAAGGGTGATTTTTTTTTTTTTAAACTTTCTTTTGTTTCTTTTTCACTAGTTAACAAAAATCCACCCTAAACCAAGTCCCCTTTCCAGAAAGCACAGAACACCAGCCCTTTGAGTATCATTTCTGAAGGTGGTTCAAGCTGGAAACGTATAGAGAAAATGAGAATTGAATCTCCCTAGAAGTCCTAATCACACATGGCCAGCTTTCCTGCCCGTGTGCTGTAAAACCAAGATAACCTGGTTCTCCACTTGTGTCACCTCAGCCAGTCCATTTAGAGAGGAAATGAAAGGTTCCAATACAATGGTGATAGAAAGTCACAAAACCAAACTGGAATAGAAGGATTTAGCAAAAGCACAGTATCATCTGGGACTAAAGCTTTCAAAAGCAAATCATCTGCCTCCTGGATCAGCCAGTTCGCTTAGACATCATATTTTAAGACACCTAAAGTGGATTAAGGTTTTGACATACTGTTACGATGTTTTCACTGCGGCTCTGGAAACTAGTGCCTGAACAAACGCATTTCAGCAAATAACAACTTAACTGACAACCACGTGCTGGGGCACAAAGATGTGGGGGACAAAAAAAAAACTTTAAGTCCACCTTCACTTAGGACTGTGTTCTAGCGAGTGACACCCTATCATGGTGAATGACAAATGTCTACGTCGCAGCAACAAACTGCACCTTTTAATACTACTGGATGGTGACATTCCCAGGATCAAAACAAAACCAATACCTGTACAACCCTTGCCACCGCCCAGGCTGGAAGGGATCTGGAGCCGTTCCCGGGTACCCCTGTGCAGCTCCCGACACCCTCAGAGCTCATTCAACAACAGGCCCTGCTCCCCACCGCTGCAACGCAGCCGGCGGCGCGCCCTGCACCTTGCCGCACATCAAACCTGGTGCAGTGTGCCGAGCCCGGAGCCACCGCAGAGCCAGGCCGAGGCGTCGCTCCCACCACGGTGTACCCCAGCCGGAACCCGCCACCGGGATCCGGCCTCGCGGCTGCCGGTACGACTCGGAGCGCGTGAGCCTCCCTGGCGCAGGCCTGGCGTGTGGTGCCGGGGCCTGCTCCAGCCCGCGCCGCCGAGCCCTCACCGTGGCCTCCTCTCCCCACCTTCCACCTACCGCCACTGTCTCCGGGAGCTGCCTCCCTCCACGGCGCGACCCGGCCCGCCGCGCTCGCAGGGCCTGGGCCCGGCCCTCTCCGCCCCTGCACCCGAAGGGCCCCGCAGCCCGGGCACGGCCGGTTTCCTCGCTGCGCTCGCAAAGCCCCAGCCCTGCCGCAGATTCCGCCGCGCCCGAAGAGCCCCGGCCCTGCCGCAGATGCCGCCGCCACCGCCGCCGACTCCCGGGGCTCGGGCCGCCGCCGTCCGCACGTACCGCGGCCGCCGGTCCGTCACAGCGAGAACAGCAGCCCAGCCCAGCGCGCCGCCATTGATCCCCTCTAAACAGCCCGCCCCGCTTCGTTGGCTGCCGCCAGCCGCCCCGCCCCTTCCGCCGGTAACAGCCAACCAAATAAGCTCTTCCTTAAGCGCCCCCTCACCTCCGATAGCCAGTCCCCGTCGCTCTTACGGAAGGAAGAAGAACGCGCGAACGGCCGCGCGCATGGCAGGCGACAGACGACGTCAGGGCGGCTCAACTCCCCGATTGGGTGAAGCGCTCGTGCCGCGGGTGCGGCTGGTCGCCCGGGAGACGGTGGGGGGCGGGGCCGGGCGGGGCGGGGGCGGGCCGTGCGTCGCCTCCATCTTTCCGCCGTGCGCCGCCGCGGCACAAAGGAGCGGCGGGGCCGGGCCGCAGTGCAGTGCAGTGCAGTGCAGTGCAGTGCAGTGCAGTGCAGTGCAGTGCGCGGGTGCTGCTGCGCTCCGCTGGTGTTGAGGTGAGGTGCGGGCGAGGCGGCAGTGGGGTGGGCAGCGCTGCGGGCAGCGCTGCGCCGCGCCCTCGGGCGGCAGCGGCGAGGCGGGCGGGTCGCCTACCTACCGTGGAGCTGAGGTGGAGCGGGGCGGGCACCGGGCTGGTGCTGAGGGGAAGGGGCAGCGCTGGGTTGGGCTGTGGTGGTAGCGGGCCCGGTACGCTGGAGCCGGCCTCAGGTTAACGAGGGGAGGGCGCGGCGCTTGCCTCCACTCCGCCGTCCGGCTTCCCGCGTGTGCTGCCGCCGCTGCCGGGGCAGGGTCCTGGAGGGGAGGCGGTGTGAGGGCTGGAACCTGACGCGGAGCTGGGGCCGGGCCTGAGGCAGCGGCCGCGCTGCGCTCCCCTGGCTCTTAGGGCAGCGCGCTGCCTCGCTGGGGTCTCCCGTACTCCCCGGGAACGACAGCCGGCAGGAGGAGGCTGCTGCACGCCGGGTTCTTCTCGTGCTGCTGGGGGAGGCCCTGGAGCTGGTGAGAGCCGGGCTGAGGTGCAAGGTTGGGAGCTCGCAAAAGAAAGTAGCGAAACTGGGATGAAACCGGGGTTTGGTGGAATCGGGCGGCCCGGGCCCAGGGCCATTTGGTGTTACGGCGGGTGCTGAGAGCTCGTCCTGAAGCCTGTATGACTTGCAAAACACGGGTTTGCTCCAGCGGTCCGGGGCGGGCTGGGGCGAGGTGACCGGCTGCTCTGGGAGCTCGGGAACACTCGGAAGAATCGTGTTGAGCCCTGGGATATTTTTATATCGAGGTAAAAAGTCAGAGTCCCACAACTTTCTACCACTATCGCTGTAAAAATATTGCTGCAGAGCAACTTTTTGCTCTTACAGAGTAAATATAAAAAAGTGGAGTGAGCTACCAAGTGCAGCTCTTCACCTAGAGGTTCTGGTTTGGGCACTGGATTGGGCAGTGGTAACACCAGGGTGCTGCTTTGCTCTTAGTTCACAGCTTACAAAGCAGGTCTTTGTACTGCCTTCGTTGTGCTGATATCAAGCATGCGTTTCTCTATTAAGCCCTCTGATTTTGCCCTGCTGATCATTGTTTCTACCTTGCATATCTTCATCGCTCCCCCTTCTTTAATACTACTGTTTCTTACCTTTTGTTGTGCAGCAGAAGGTCCAGAGTCCGTTCTGGGTAGAGTCTTAATGTAGTGGAGACATTACTAGGGATGAGTGTACATCATGGGTTTCATTTTCTGTTCTGTTATTGCAAAATCTTGCTCCGAAGCTCTCGGTAACCACCCGACCTCCGAGCTGGTTCTGTTCTCAGCCTGCACTTGTCAGTGTTTTTCATGCAGGGAGCTTTGCTCCATGGGGAAGCATAGATAGAAGAGCTGCCTTTTCTCTTCTAAATTTATTCAGCCTTATAGATACTGCAATGTTTTCCGAGTGCTGGTGTGTTTGGTGGCTTTTTTTTTCCTTTTAGGTTTGTGTTGGTGTTTGTTTTCTTGAAGATAAGATATTTTTTTCCAGTTAGCACTAGCTTTGCTTCAGATTTTTAATTTTTCTGTCATTTGTCTCACAATGAATGCATTTGTATTGGTGCATTTTTTTCTCTCATGCTGGTCCTCGGTTCAGTTCTTCCACCTTACAATGTTCTGTACGTGGATCAGTGATATGAGGTTATTGTCATGTGGAGATCTACATCCATTTGTGTCCAGTTTACTTCTCAGGCTTAAGATTTTTGCTGTTTCCCTGCTAAACTGTAGAAATCTGTTCACAGTGAATGCTCAACACCTATGAGCCATTGGAAATATTCCCTCACATCTTGTCTCCTCTTGGACTCCAGTATTTGACTGTGGATTTCTGCAGGACTGTAAAAAACTACTTAAAAGTCTCATACTTTTTTAAGAATCGAGGATGCTGTTAAATGTGGTTTTCTCTTGCATTTATCCACATGCAAAGAATTGATTGTTTTGATCTGAATCTGACCCTTTCTTCTGCAAGTGCTCTTGCATGTGTCTTTGTTCTCTGCCAAAGCCCACTCAGCAAAAGAAGTCCTCTCTCCTGCTGGCACCCGTTCCTGTGTCTCTTCTTTTAGGATGTTACTGTTATTCCTTTGTGCCCTAATCTCTGCTGTTTGTTCTCCTAGGTCTGGTTGAATACGTTGTGTATTTCTCCTGGTGTGGGGTTGGTTTGTTGGTTTGTTGGGTTTTGGTTTTTTTTTCAGATGCATGAAGCTCTTGTATTTACATGATCATTTCTTCTTTTCATCCAAACACTCTCTCGAGGTTTCTGCTAGCTGAAAGTTTTCAGCATGAGCTGTCTGTCACTTGCCTGGGAAGCTTATTCAGGATCTTTTAATGCAGCATCTTGCATTCTGCACACCTCTTGCCATTACTCTTGCTATTCGTGATTGATTGTTAGCCTTAGTTTCGGTTCTCTACTTGCTCTTAGATACTTAGATAGCTGATACTCAGCTAGTCCCCACGCCTCCCTCAGCTGTGGTACTGGTGTGTGCTTCTGCATAGGTGGGGTGATTGATTTCCTTGAAGTCTGTAACTTTCCTTTTTGTTGGCCTTCACCTCCTATCTGTGGAGTTTGGCTGCAGTGCTTCATATTGGCCACTCTGGTATCCCCTGTGGCCTTGGAATTCAGTGATCTCTCAGTGGCTCACTTCATCTCACTGTTAACTTCGTTCTGTGCTTTTATTAATGCGCCCCCCTTTTTTTTTTTTTCTCTTAGAAGGGATGTGGTGGTTTTCTGCACAACTTCAATGCTCTTCTTTTAGTGTGTTTTCAGTAATTT
The DNA here is from genome assembly GCF_004027225.2 of Strigops habroptila. Lineage (NCBI taxonomy): Eukaryota > Metazoa > Chordata > Aves > Psittaciformes > Psittacidae > Strigops > Strigops habroptila. Next base: position 22,337,336 of record NC_044302.2, read on the forward strand.
CACTCTAGAGGTCTGGCTCTCTGCATGCTTCATTTGCTGTGAGCCTAATGAATAGGCTGAAATAGATTATAGGAGTGAACCAAAATGTTGTAAGTAAAGTAAGACATCTCTCATACCCTGCCCATAAGGTGATACCAAAGTCCATTTCCCTCAAGCTTTTTGCTAGTTTGTTAAAATTAAGGAATAAAAGGTGGATATTTAGTGGTGTAAGTAATAAGTTAGTGTTATCAGTAATCAGTGATTAATGATAAAAAGATGCTAATTTGTCGTGATATGCTACCTCGCATTCTATTCCTTAGGCTTCTTTGTTCAGATTTCCTTTCACACCAGTATCTCCCCTATCTGCCAACATATTGTGTTTTAAAGTGTCTCCTCTTGGTCTCTAAGTCACTTCAACATGCGTTGGTACCTTCAGAGTGGAGCAGAGCTCATCATATGCACTGCTTGGTTTCCCTCTTGACACAGGATCATCAAGCTAAAACGCTGTCACCTTGCAGTAAATTAAAGGCAAGCTAATGTGATGAAGTTTGTCCTGTTTTGCTCTATTGTCAGCATGTTGTGTTCAGCGTTTTAAACTGGTTGGTTTTGTGGTGGTGGTGTTTTTTGGTTTTCCCTCTCCTGAGCTCATGATTGCTCAGTAGACTTTGAATTTATTCCTTGCTTTAACATAGTGCAGGCAAAGGTGCTGTGCTGGGATTTTGTCTTTATAATTCTCATTAGAATTGTGTCATGTCGCTGCACTTTGTGTTTCCTTGTGTCCTGCCAATTCCCGGATTGTATTTGGTGGCTGTGAAGCTGGCATGTCACAGCAGCACCTGTGCCAGCGTAATCTTTATTGCATTTTCTATTATTCATTATGGTGTTGAGGTCTAACAGAAGTCAAATGTTCACGTGTGACTTAATCATGTGACTGACCAATGCATCATCATCTCTCTTCAGCCCTGGCTGTAATTACTCCAAACCTTGATTACTGCTACTGTGGCCAAAACTTGTGCTTTAGAAGCACAATGCTGCCATGGGAACTCTGTGTATTTGATAGGTTTTATCCATTCTGGAGAACAGAAGGCTCTAGGGAGGCCTTAGAGCAGCTCCAGTGCCTAAAGGGGCTACCAGAAAGCTGGAGAGGGGCTTTGGACAAGGGACTGCAGGGACAGGACAAGGGGGAATGGCTTTAACCTGACAGGGGGGAGATTGAGATGAGATCTTAGGCAGAAGTTCTTCCCTGTGAGGGTGCTGAGGCGCTGGCACAGGTTGCCCAGAGGAGCTGTGGCTGCCCCATCCCTGGCAGTGTTCAAGGCCAGGTTGGACGGGGCTTGGGGCAACCTGGTCTAGTGGATGGTGTCCCTGCCCGTGGCAGGGAGTTGGAACTGGATGAGCTTTAAGGCCCATCCCAGCACAAACTATTCTACGAGTCTGTGGTGATACCTGACAGTTCAAAATCTGGGGTGCCTCATTGTTAATGTATGCTTATTAATGGGGGTTCAGCGGGTTACCATGATCAGCAACAAGAAATCCATCCTTTACCTGATACATCTCTCCCCTTGGGAGAAGATGCAAGCAAAACACTTGCAACTGTAGTTATTTTTCTCCCTTTCTAAGGCTTCTTTTGCCATAGGGAACACTTTGCTCTTGCTGTTAAGTTTCTGAATATCTTGATGTTTTGCTAGGCATGAGGAGAAGGACAAGAACTGAGGATGTTTTGAAGTATTGGTGTGGCTTTTGGAATTGCTTGCTTCAGTGCACGTGCACAAACTGATATTAATATAGCTTGAAACACAGGTTAGAGAGCAGCCAATGAACCACATGCTGGAAGGCTAGGCCATTTGTGCATATTTTACGTGCTCTTGTAGACAGTGGGATGTGCTAGAAAGTGATACTGGAAAATGAAAACCCAGCAGGTATGCTGATGCTCATTTTTATTTAAAAGCAAAGCTGTCTCGTGACGTGCAGAAAGCTTAGAATTCTTCAATGCTTCTAAAAACATTCACCTAATGACGAGTGAAGAATGATGTGTGTGTTCACACCCAAACTCTGGTCAATGTATCAGTTCTGGAATGAAACATTAAAAAAATATCATAAGACCAATGGGCGAGTTGTTCTCTTTAGATTTTTACCCCTCTGGAGCACCTAGTGAAGTAGTATCTAAGTGTAATTATCAAAACAATTTTATCTTAATTCTCGTGAAATTTCTCAGAATTATTTAGAAGTCCCAGATGATGGTGACTTTGTGTTCCTGATATAATTACTGCTTTTTGAAAGCTGCTTAAATTGCTTTGTGCTTTCTGTCTTTTCTGATGTGCAGCAATAAATTAAATGGCTACACACTCTTGTTTAAGCCATTAAACACATACACGTTTGTCTTCATCCCCCTTCCTAACCCCTCTGTTCCTGTCCAAGTCATCTCTTGGGCAATCATTCCCCTTCCTCTTCTTGGTCACAGGAGCTCTGAAACTCATTGACCAACTTCCTCTGAGTTTCTTCATACCGATGGAGGCCTTAGAACACTAGAAAAAAGTAAATACCCCAGCTCAGTGGTAGGAACAGGATACCTGTGAGACCTGGAGTCAGTGGCTGTGCTGCTGATGGAAGCACTTGTCATGCATGGTTGCCTCTTCCACCTCAGGATCTCCTGCAGCATGCTTTCCTGGTAGACTTGTAGCAGGGCAGAGAAAAGGTCCCCAAGACAGAACCTGAAGAGACAAATGGTGAGAAACATAGCTGAACTCCTGTGTGGGTTTTCGTTGTGGTTTTTTGTTTTGTTTTCTTTTGAATAGGTGAGATAAGGGGTTCCAGTGACCTGCCCAGAGCTGTGCATCAAGTTCTGTAGACTTCAGCTCTGGAAGCCCCAGACAGATCAGTGATCATGCTTTCCGAGAGTGCCTCTGAGGCAGGTTTGCTAGCCTAGTGACCTACATGTTATATTTGACTTGGGTGACCATGTCTTAAGTGGCTGTCACAGTATCCACTTACAGGAGGAAAGAGAATCAGAAAGATGTCTTCTGCTCTGCTGGTACAGTCCTGAACTTAGGCTAGCAAAGAGCTGTCAGCTTTCCTTGGCTAGCAAGGAAGGTCACAACTCTGGCTTTCAGCTACAGCCGCTGACAGATCGGGCCATCCTCCAGTGCTGCTTCAATTGATCAAGAAGGGGAGCTTTCTTCAGCCTGTTTCCTGCTGCACTGTTAGGTTTTTCACATTTGAGATCACCAGTGTCACAAAGTGACAAATTTGGTGAGGCTGAGAATAGGAGGGTCTAGACATTGTCTGCTCCGTGCTCAGCTCTCCAAGGCAGTTGTCACACAGATGAAATGCAGGCTTCCAATTGAGGCATCACTGAATTCTTCAGCAATGTTATCAAAATCTTTCACACATTCAAAACTGTTTTCAGTGGTTTACGCACTCGTAATAGCTTAGTCATGCTGTCTAGTGGGGCTCCTCTCTGTGGTCTACAACAGGAAACTGTTCTGCCTTCTGCAGAGCAGTTCTCTACCTGACTTCCTTTGAAAACAAGCCCAGCTCTAACTTAGAAGAAACAAAAGCACTGAGATTAGTTTACAGACAAGAAACAGCACAACTCTGGGCTGTCACTGTGCCAGCTCAGTTACATGAAGCTGGTGGTTTGCTGACAAGGATCTGCTGCTGCTTCCAGCACACCTTGCTTGTAGCATCTTTCTGTAGCCCACGGGATGATTACTTGGATACCAGCCCAAGATCTAGTTTCCACAGCAGGACTACCCTGTGTGACTGTTTGAGCTGCTCGGTCTCTTGATTTGTCCCTCCAAAGTGCTTTTATGGTTTATATTTTATTAATATATGAGGTGCTTTAAGTATGTATTACTGCAACAAGGAGTTGATCTCTCCATAATTTAAGAGAACTTTCATTGGTTTCTGGGTAGTAATATAGGTAAAGCATTATCCTTTCTGAAACAGACTATTATTTAAGTTTACTAGAAAAAACTTAAAAACCAATGCTTTGTGTTTGTGGTGTTTCTTTGTGATTCTACACCTCTCTTTGGTACCCAAAGAGTCCACACTTTCCTCCCAGCACTGTCTGTTCTGAAATGTCTTGATATTTTTTTTCCCCTTAAGTTTTGAATGCTGATATCAGGAATCCTTTTGTCAAAGTTTAGCCAATTAATGTATTGTTCAGGTCTGTAACTTTCAGGGCAGCAAGGAAGACTAACTTGAATTAATTGAAGGATTTACGTTTAAGCCTCCAAATGAATGTGCGAAAATTTAGTACGGTATAGCTTATCAATATTATCTCTTGTATCTCTTGTATCTCTTATCTCTGCTTGTATCTCTTAAATCTGTCAGATTACATCTGCAGGGCATTATCCTAATCCTCCTGCCACTTCTGAAGCGTACATTATACCCTACTCTTTGGGCAACTGCTGAGATCATACAGCTCTGCCACACCACGTCAGCCTGCGGGAGGCAACTCTTGTTCAGCTGCACCAGAGCTGTCAAATACCACTATCTGGTTAAAAGATCCTTATCTCAGAAGTGTAGTCATCTGCCTCAAAGCATAACTTCGAGCTTTGTCTCTGAAAAGAAATATAATGACCTGTCGACAGCCTGAGGAGATGAGAACCAGGAAGCATGATTGATGCCAGCATTGAATGAGTGACTTAGACATAAAGTGAAGCTCAGATTTTCTGGAGGCTGGGGTACAAAGGACAGTTCCACCTAAATGATTGTGAGGAGACAAATTAAGACCTCTCAAATGGGAAGGCTCAGACAGTGGTAACTGCTTCAGTTTCTTCCTCAGAAAGAGCTGTAGCAGAACAGTCTCTGGTGCCTGAGGAGCCCTGAGCATGAGTGTATCCAGAGGTAAGGGAAAACCTGGGCAGGACAGGAGTCTCTTTACTAGGCCGTCTTTGGAGATACCAGTTTAAGTGAGAAAGTGAAGTTGACTTTAAATCCATGTTGCAATTTTAGCATTCCTGTACCAGCTTAATAAACAGATTTAAGGCAAGTAAAAAGACAAAATAATCCAATGTCCAGGTGATAATAAACTCTGACTTTCACAGTGAGTCTACATAGAAAGAATCACAGAATCATAGAATGGTTTGGGTTGGAAGGGACCTTAAAGCTCATCCAGTTACAACCTCCTGCCACATGCAGGGACACCTTCCACTAGACCAGCTTGCTCCAAGCCCCGTCCAACCTGGCCTTGAACACTGCCAGGGATGGGGCAGCCACAGCTTCTCTGGGCAACCTGTGCCAGCCCCTCACCACCCACACAGGGAAGAAACTACTGTGGTGGTACTTGGTGTCTACTGCATCTTCTGTCTTTGACTGTTAAATCAAGTCAAATGAGAGATCAGATCCTTCAGCTACTCGGTGTTTCTGACCATGCTAGAATCACCTAGAGGAGACTGCAGGGGTAAAGCCCAATTTAAGAGTAAGCCCTGCACACCCCTGTGGGGTTTCACTGACAAGTACCTTGGCAAGAGCTGGAAAGTTTCCAGATGTGATCAGTCTCTTCACCTTTTTGTGAAACAGGCATGGTCAGTCAGTTTAAGGTGCTCTGACTACAGCAAGGGAAGAAATGACTGTGGTAATGGCTTTGTCCATCGGATGGTGACATACTGCATGCCAGTAAATGCTGTCTCCCACTGAGTTTTTACACTAGGTCTAACCCTCCAGGATATTTTAAAAGAAATAGACTTGAATTAGAGATTTGATTCCAATTACACAATCCAGTGCTGGGTTACTGCATGCACAAGGACTGGCACAGCATTTACTTGCTCCTCCTGAAGGCTGTGGTGCACTTATGCGTGTGCTGCGTGATAGCCACGTTAGATGCCAAGTAGTTATTTCTCTTTAGTTGCACAAGTCTTACACTTGAAAGGTTGACCTCTGATCTCAATGTGATCTTCTGAGAGAGTCTCAGTTTCACATTATAATTACAAGGTCCTGCGCCTGGATTGAAGCAATCCCAAGCACAAACACAGGCTGGGCAGAGACTGGATGGAGCAGCCCTGAGGAGAAGGACTTAGGGGTCTTGGGTGAGGAGAAGGTTCCCATAACCCGGCTTCAGTGTGAGCTGGAGCCCGAATCCCCGCTATGTGCTGGGCTGCATCCCCAGAGCATGAGCAGCAGGTCGAGGGAGGGGATTCTGCCCCTTTGCTCCTCTCTGGGGAGACCCCCCCTGCCGTCCTGCGTCCAGCTCTGGGGCAACAACACAAAAAGGATGTGGAGCTGTTGGAGCGAGTTCAGAAGAGGCCATGGGGATGCTGCAAGGGCTGGAGCCCCTCTGCTCTGCAGACAGGCTGAGAGAGCTGGGCTTGTTCAGCCTGGAGAAGAGAAGGCTCCAGGGAGACCTTAGAGCAGCTCCAGTGCCTAAAAGGGCTACAAGAAACCTGGAGAGGGGCTTTGGTCAAGGGCCTGTAGTGACAGGACAAGGGGGAATGGCTTTAGCCTGACAGAGGGGAGATCGAGATGAGATTTTTAGGAAGAAGTTCTTCCCTGTGAGGGTGATGAGGCGCTGGCACAGGTTGCCCAGAGAAGCTGTGGCTGCCCCATCCCTGGCAGTGTTCAAGGCCAGGTTGGATGGGGCTTGGAGCAACCTGATCTATTAGGTGTCCCTGCCCATGGCAGGGGGTTGTAATTGGATGAGCTTTAAAATCCCTTCCAACCCAAACCAGTCTGGTATTCTGTAGTTCTGTGATAATTGTTTTTATTTTGCTGGAAATTCTGGGTTCTTATCGCCTACCCAGTCATTTGCAGCCTGATATCCTCTCCATGTTATGAAAGCTTGTACTTGGAAACGGGCTTCTTCCCCTTCTCATTCCTGTATTGAAGTCGATTATCTTGCAGTAATTCATCAGCTGTGTTTCCTTCTTGTGGTATTTGAACTTTTCATCTGATATCACAAGTATTTCCATCTCTTCTTCCCTTTTAGGAGCATTGTGTCTTTGGGACAGAAATACTGAGGAAATATTTCTAATTATTTTCTCTCTTTAATAGGAAGCTGCTGCCCAAAACTCTGTTTTGCATTTGAAAAGCTCTCAACTTCATGATGTGGTTTGCTGATTGAGCTCCTGTGTTACTTTGCTCTTGAGAAATTGTTGGTCTTACTCCTGTAACAATGGCAGAAAGTGGAAAAGCGGTTCTGATAGCTGAAACCTTTTCTACTTATGTGTGTGAAGGTCTTTTTGTTTGCTGGGCAGTGCACTCCCATTTCATGGAAAGGAAAGGCATTTTCCATTATGAGGCAGTATTATGATTGGGTGTAAGCAAATATTTGAGGGGATGAATCACTGGCTCTTGGGCTGCGCATTGCAGAGAGAAGGAGCCTAATGCCACTTGGAGCTGACTTCTCCATGGGCGTGCTCCGTGGGCTGGTGCAGAGGAGGCTCCTTTGGGTTGGCTGGCTGTCCTCACTGCCCCGCAGGTGCAAATCCACTCAGCAGTCATTCCACTGGAGGATGAGCTCACCTTGCCCTCTTGGGCTTCTCGTGGTAGCAAGCTGGTCAGTCTATGCAGATTGCATCTCCTTCATGCATCTGCGTACGTGCTTGAGCCTTCCAGGAGAGTGGCTGCTTGGTTGTGGCAGGGATGCTCCCAATGGCTGGTAGCACAAGTTGCAACTGATGGTCAGAATTCAGGGTGAATGGATGGCCCTGCCTGTTGGAAAGCAGGTACTGGCTGCTGCTACCTTTACCGTGTTTTTGCACTTCAAAACATGGGGTCTAGCTTTTATTAAAATACCACTGCAAAGTAAAGTAAATGTTACCACTTTTATCAACCTGGCTGCTGCTGTGAACAGCTCTCATAGTTGTGTTATCATTTTGTGAATTTCCTAAAAGAACATTCCTTGGGCCAGTGCAAAACTGATGGGATGGGGCTTTCTAGCATTGCAGTGTGTCTGAGTGACACAAAATCTAACTGCAGGGAAAGGGCTCACAGCTTTTAGCATGCAGAACCTGTTTTCCTTCCGTCATTTAGCTTAGCTCTTGCTGGTATTTGCACACACAGTGGCTTCATCTGAAGACTTTCAGTTCTACTTTGACTTGCACTAACTGTTTAAGAAAATGGTGCTGTTGCTTAGTTGAATCACAGCTGTTAGCTCACAATGTTTGGGTTAAAGAGTGTTTGGAGGGGATGTTCAAACACAGTCGGTAAAAGTAGCAATCCACACTAAATTCTCCAATAGCATAATTTATAAGGAAACTTGTACTCTTTGGTGAACAGTTGGTCATGGTCTTATCATGGAAGACTGCTGAATTTTCAGAGCAGTTGCAGAGACTCAGCTGTGTAACTGCTGAACGCTAGGAAAGTGTGTGTTTGTCTGTTGGCATGTGCTTGCTGTTAAGCCTGGCCTTAAGTGTCTGCTGCTAGGTAGGACACGAGGCTTCTCTTGGCCTCTCTTAATGCTGCTTTTATAACATTCTTGGTTTGCTCCTTGAAAATTTTTTTCTTCTTTTAGACAAGGTCTTTAAAAAAAACAACTCATGTTTTATTGCCACAGTATTTGCAAGTGGACTGTGAAGTATTTTTAGAATTAAAAACCAAAACAGAACATTTTAGTGTCAAGGTTTTACTGAGAGCAGGGATTTTCAAAAATTAGGCTTGAAGTTAAATTTTAAAATTTCTTTCCATGTCTGTATGGAGAGATTGTTATATCGTATTGAAACAATAATATATTTAATCTTTAATGATGTACAAAATGCTTTTGGTTTTGTGTGTTGCCCATGTCTCTGAGTTTGGACAGATGCAGATTTGTTCACTCATCACTTGCATCTCCCTCTCTACTGTATTTCCCTCCCTGTTCCGTCCTGCAGCTGACCTGAACTGAAGTTTGATGCCGTCATCATCTTTTCTTCAGCAGTGGGGGTGAGGGAGTCAGGATGGCCACTGACAGCCAAATGCTGAAGTTCATTATGCTGTAAAGCTGCCCTTTAAAAATGCCCCAGCTCTAATGCAATCCACTACATCACTGTTTTAAAAGACTTCTCTTAGAAAGCTTTTCCTCTGCACTTCAGAACCTTTCCTCACACATTGGTACTCTGTTGCTAGTTTGCAAGGCAGATCTGTAGTGGTCTTCATAGAATCACAGACTGGCAGGGGCACATCCCACTAGACCAGGTTCCTTCAAGCCCTGTCCAAGCTGGCCTTGAACACTGCCAGGAATGGGGCAGCCACAGCTTCTCTGGGCAACCTGTGCCAGCGCCTCATCACCCTCATGAGGAAGAACTTCTTCCCAAGATCTCATCTCAATCTCCCCTCTGTCAGGTTAAAGCCATTCCCCCTTGTCCTGTCCTGTCCTTTGGCCCTTGTCCAAAGCCCGTCTCCAGGTTTCTTGTAGCCCCTTTAGGCACTGGAGCTGCTCTAAGGTCTCCCTGGAGCCTTCTCTTCTCCAGGCTGAACAAGCCCAGCTCCCTTCTACCTTATGTTCCTGATTATTGAGCCTCTCGGTTTGTCTGAGACTTGACAATGAACTCCGTGTACATGATGGTAGGCAACAGCCAAGGGAGTGCTGTTAAACTCAGTTTCTACTAAATAAGGGGAGTTTATCCTGTCATTTCTCTCTTTCCCTTTATCTAATCAACTTTTATAGTCTGCTTGCTTTTATGTTCTGCTGTCCCTACTTGAGGGTGACCTGGAACAGATACTATTGTGCTCCTCTTCTTCCTGTAAGCAGTAATTTGAGGCGAGGAGTTGGTCACTGCTCTGCACTTGGTGCTATGGTGTCTGGAGTACCAAGGCTGTAAAAACTAATTGTGGGGGTTTTTTTGTAGCTGTGTCTAGTCCTAAAGCTAGTAGGTGGCAAATTGGTTTTTGAAGCCTCAAGAGCATTTCCCCTGTAAGGCTGAATGTAGTTGAAAATAACAGCATGGCTTGATGTCATGGGGGGTGTAGGGAGGAGGTGGAAAACATCTACCTTAGAGGCAGTTTCCAAGTGAATTGTTTGTTCTTTTCCATCTGTCTTCAGGGACTCTTCAGCATAGTTCCTAAAAGTGAAAGCAGAGTCAGCCCTAATGACTCGCTGCCTACCATAAAGGCTTACAGAGTGCTGCTGTTCCAGATACAACTACAACTGCACCCTGAAGTACAGTCTACTTCTGTAACAGCTCTTTGTGAGCAAGCCCAACTGTTCCTGAGCCAAACATACCTAAGGGTGAGTTGACCAGAACCACTTGTTCTTAATCATGCTTTAAGTTGTCAACCAGAAAAACCTAGGTTTTACTTACTGGTTTTGATCTTATGTCTATTTTTGTTCCTTAGTTAGGACCATACTGCTGATCCATAAAGTACAGTTTTTCCTTGCTCATTTTGATGAGAAGAGGTTTACTATGTTAACATTTTTGTAAACTACAGAACAGCTTAATTCAGATTCTATACCTGTAACTGTTTTATATTTTAGAATTATGTTACTAAAATGTCCTTAAATGGTCTAGATTCATAGATCCATGCATATTTTTCCTTGGGAAGACATGTTTTGTGTTTAATGTAACTAGCTCTTTTTAAAAAATAACTCCCCCAGATACCCCCCCAACCTTTCAAAGTCATCTGAACCTGTTGCGATCTTGCACAATTCTGTTTAAGATCCATGCAATCTGTATTGGCTCCCTCACATATACTTTTGACTGGCTGACTACGAAGTCAACAGCTGTGCTGGCTCAGATGGAAGGGCTCCTGAGCTTTGTGTCCCACCACTTATTGTGGTCCTACTGCTTAGAGAGTAAGGCAAGCACATTGTGGTGCCAGAACCCTTCTAATGATCCATGGTTTAGGAATTTCTTGAATGAGTTGTCAAGATCTTGTAATTTTTTTGCAATTAGTATCCCTTGAGGGATTTTTTCTTCCCTAGTTAGCCTTCAGCTAATTTCTTAATATGGAACCTTTCACTGTGCTATAAGAAGATAATGTACCTCAAACTAGAGACGAGTCTGAGAATTTGTTTGCAGTGCTGCCAGCGAGAGCTGGACATGCAGAGACTTGTTCCCATCACCGGTGTCTGGCTTCCCAAGTAATGTTGTTATGATCTTGTCCCAAATGGCAGCCTTTCATATTTGAAAGGTCTTTGCCTTTTTTTTTTTTTTTAACTTCATGGTGCCACATGTGTACTGTTAAATTATTTAATGATTGTATAATAATAATAATAACCTGGTACAATATATTCACCGTAATTTCTAGCTTAAGTTAAACTTGGTTCTTAAAAGAATAATATGTGCTTAGTCTTAAAAGTTACTTATTTATTCTGGCATGCCTGAAATGCTTAAGTAATGAAATGATGTCTTTTGTAAGGCTTTATTTTAGGTGAAACTTTAATGATCTATAGAAATATGCCCTATGGCTTGAAAAATCAGTTCTGATGAAATGGAGGTCTGAGTCTTTTTGCTCTTGCTAGCATTCTCAGCATAATGGTTTGGAGGGACTACCTTACAATCTCAGTTGCTAGTGGGCCTGTATTTGATCCAAACCGTTTGAATAAAGAACAAAAGAATGATTGAATTAGTTTTCGTTCCCAAAAAAAGAAGGTTGGTTTGACACTAGACCTGAACAAGCATAAACCTGCATGGAAAACACCCCTTTCAAAATCCCAATTAGATCTGTAGGCATTAAAATGGTGTCTGTAATTCCTGTTTATTTCAGGGTCGGTACTTGGTGCTTCTTTGAGGATCCAGTTGATGTAGGCACGTTCCAAAGACATGTTTATGCACAGATGGACTAAACAGTTCACTGTTAAATCTACAGTTTGTTGAGATATGCTATAACTGTAAGTTCAGCTCTTTACAATTTTGGCTATTTTGTAGACTCTTTCTGGAAATGGTACTGAATATTCCTGAGGAGAAATGAGACGCTTAAGCATTCAGCCTTTCTTTGGGTGGCCTAAGCATTATGTCTTTATAAAGAATAAATGAAATTGGTTTGGTAATACTTAGTGCTTAAATGGTAGCAGTGTGCTAGATTTAAAGCATGCTAGACACTGTGCTAGGCAAAGTTGCTCCTCTGCATCCAAAAACCATGGAAGAAATGGGAAATAATAGGTAGCATAGAAAGGAATGGTGTGTGGGCGAGAGCTACTTTACCCAGGGCACTTCCTCCTCCTCCTCCTTCTCTTCCTTCCTGTCTCCCTCCCTGCAATAGATTTCAGGTACAAACTTTGTTTTTGAGGTGCCTTATCCACCAGGACTGATTCTGTTGACTAAAATAGGAATTCTTCTGCTATTCATTAGAAGTAGAAACACTGACTCTTTGTTTTGGATTTGCTTTTTCAGACCTCCTTCTGGATGACCAATGTGTATTTTAACTGATTGTATCGGAAACTAAGTCTCCGACTTCCCATTCATTCCAGCTGGTAGCAACGCTTATAATGCAAAAAAATCACAATTCAGGATCCCAGAAACATTACTCTTAAAACTTTCTAGATGATTGTAGTTGCTTTGGTTGTGTTCTATGCTAGCAGAAGCCTTTTTCAAGGTTTACTATTGACTCTAGAGCACCACATTCCCCATTTACTGGGAGCCCTCGGGGCTGGCAATATGGGAAACTCATGTGTTTGCCGTGATGACAGTGGAGCAGAAGACAACGTGGAATCTCGGAGTCGGCAAACGGAGAACAGTAGAGTACATGTACCTGAAGCAAGAAGCCACGCAAGGGACTCTGTCCGTCCACCCAGAAGGGGTCGAGGGCCTCATGAACCAAGAAGGAAAAAACAGAATGTGGATGGGCTAGTACTTGACACACTGGCTGTAATTCGGACGTTAGTAGATAAGTAAGTACCTCCTCAAGGAATAATCCAACATGAGTGAAAATGTTCTTGTCTCCTCTCAAACTGTGGCTCCATCCTCTCACCAGTCTACACCAGACCCTCCCTGAAGCAGCCGTGTGTTTCCATCTGGAGGCTTAGGAGAGGAGCACCTTTCCTAAGGTAATAGAAGTAGCTCCTAAGTGCACAGGTACAGACTCTTCCAAGAGCTGAGAGCTTTCTCACAGTTCCTGTATGGCCCTACACCCAGGTGGGATGAGGAATGCGCTCAGTGTTTCTTACCTGGCATAGACACACAGGTTAGGAAGCAACAAACACTCCATAGTCTGGGAACTTCTGTCCTAAAAAACTGGTTGTTGTGCAAGTTTTCTGTTTTCAGGCTGTATTTACTTCTTTGGAAAAGGTTAAGCAAAACTAAGAGCTTTGATCTTTGTTAGCTTGTATAAACAGACTGATGTTTTCTCTCCAGTTTTAAGTGACTGCATGTTGTGACTGTTCAACTCCTGATCCCACTATTGCATTCTTTGCATGCTCAAAGCATCTATTAAAGGTGTGGGGGATATTTATGGTTTCATCCTTTTTTGTTTGTTTGCATTGTTTCCTACAAAGCTTTAGAAGGACCTTTCAAATGACGGGATAAGTTAGCTGATCATCTTTTGGGTTAGGTGCAGGCTAGGAATTGGAAAGGCCAAAACAGAAGGAAAAGAACTATTCTAGCTTCACAGCTGAGGTTTGAGTTTAAGGTGGACGAGGCTCAATGTGAGCCTTGATTCATATACCTTCACTGTTACTTTGGATTGTGCCTGCAGGGGAGGAGTTTGCCTTCCTGCTGTAAAATGCCTTAAATGGAAATACCAGGATTTTATTTTTTTTCTGAACATTTAAATCTGAGGGGTTTGGGGTTTTTAACAGGTTTTATTTTGTGGTCTGTCTTCAAATCATAAATTAACACTGTTTTGAAAGTCTCTCCCTAATCTTGCATGCCTTCCCCTTTTCCCTAAGTTCATCTTCTTAAGCTGTTTCACAACACTTCATGCATAGCTGATCCTGTTCCTGTGGGTCTTGAAATCAGTTTTGTAATCTTGTAAGCACTTTCCTATGCTACTGAGAGACAATAAGCAGATATTTTGCTGATCCTGGAGTCCTGTTTCTGACAAATTCCTGAAGCTACTGTGTTTCTTAGTTAATACTGACTCCAGTGAAATACTTTTAGACTCCCATAAACATGTGGGTTGGAACAGACCTTGTGAAGCTCATCCACTCCAGCCTCCTGCTTAAAACCCAGGTCTAGCAAGAGCAGGTGGCTCATGATTTTATCTAGTCAAGTGTTGAACATCTTTATCTAGTCAAGTGTTGAACATCTTCAGGATACAGAAAATCCTCCGCCTCTTTGTGTCCCTGTTCTAGTGTTTGACCATGCCCATGGTTTAAATAGTAAATAGTTTTGAAAGTTGGAATTTCCCATGTTCTAACACACCCCTGTTGCGTGCACTCTGAAAAGCCTGGCTGTCCTCTCTGCTCTTTCCCATTGCACAGTTGCAGGCAGCAGTATGGTATCTCCTCCTTTCTACTACTCTCCCTTAAGGATGAACAAACCTATTTCTCATAGCTTCTGCTTCTGTGTCATGTTCTTCAGCCGTCAACCATCTTGGAAGCCCTTTGCTAGACCCATTTCCTTGTAGCGATGTCTGGATATGGGGAGCCCAAAAATGAGTTTCCCTTGTTTTGTATTAAGGCAGCTGGTAAGCCCCAGCTGGTTTTATAATGCAGCTAAATATTGCAAGCTCTTGCAGATAAGACAGAGAATGAATAATGGAGGGGTCTTTTTGTAAAGCAAACTCTCTAAATGTGTATGAAGAAAGTTTAACAAGCTGTTCTGCTGGACTTGAAGCTGATGATAAGCCCTTATTAGATTAATAGGAATGCGTGCTTGGGGAAAAAAATCACACCTGGAAGTCTTGGTTTTCAGTGTAGGTGCAAGACTACGAATGCGTATGTTCCGTTGTCACCTGTTCCTCCTAGAGCCTGATTTTTCCGTTTTGAAGGCACTACAATGGAAGGAAATGGTAGAGAAGCTGACAAATCTCTTTGCATATCAAAAAATGTGCAAGAATAATGTCAAGCTAATGTGAAACCACATAAATAACAGCAGGCTGGAAATACGGGCTTCAGTGTGACAGTAGAGCCTTGAAGGGCGAAAGGCAGCAGTCCAAAGGACAGAAATCGAACCCATTCTTCTGACATTCTTTTCCAAAATCTATACTCAAAGTTAATGCACGGGAACACTCTGAAATGAAGTGTAAATAAGTTGTTACCCTGTGATCTACAATGAATTCCTGTTAGCTTCAGTTTTATTGTTGGCTTTCAATCTCAAAGTTTAGACCTAAAACATCTCTGACCACTGCTATTTTCCCCTTTGTGTTTAGAGGTACCCCTTTTCTACAAGGAAAGAATTTTCATTTCCTAGCCTCAGAAGGATAAGTGCTAATTTTTGGAGTTTATACCAAGTGCCGTTTATACAAAGTGCTTATACTTTATATGAAGTGTTTATACGAAATTAAGAAATTAGCAGAATGACTGTTTTGTTTCTAAATGAGGAAGCTCACCTGGAAAAAACTCCTTCCCATAAGGGTGGTAGGACACTGGCACAGGTTGCCCAGAGAAGCTGTGGCTGCCCCATCCCTGGCAGTGTTCAAGGCCAGGTTGGAGAGGGCTTGGAGCAACCTGCTCTAGTGGAAGGTGTCCCTGCCTGTGGCAGGGGGTTGGAACTGGATGAGCTTTAAGGTCAGTTCCAACCCAAACTAGTCTGGGATTCTATGAAACTTCATTTTAGCATTGTCTTGTGGAAATATTCAAGATTGTGTTAATTTGTTTGGTAAGAAAAACATGTACTTATGGTGGATGTCTTTAGTCACAACAGATTTTTCTCTTCTCTTCTCTTACAATTAGTCCCTCCAAAGTAGGTAGTTTTATTACCTGCATGATTAATCTGTGTTGAAATTTTCTAAAATTCATCTGTATTTCACATTTCCGATTTAATTTCAGACCTGTGTGATAGAAATTGCATGTGGCACCTATCATTCTAAGCCTGGGGTTAATCTGCACTGCCCAGATAAGGCATTTAGGACATGCTGCAGTGTATGATTTCTGTGTTGCTTACTAAATAGGATTTTGAGATCTTGTACTTGAGTACTAGGTACTCCCAGCAGCAGTGCATGCTCAGATGGACAGACCTGGCCGTAGCTTCTTGTCCTTGCTACAGCACCTTGCTCAGAGCTTCAGGAGCTGATCTAATTTGAACTCTTTACGGTTTTCATGTTGGGAAGGTGACTGGGTTAAATAGCTTCTGTTCGACTGCCTTACTTCTTATAGCTCTTGTTACTGAGTTTGAAGTCTGTGATGCTTGTAGGTGGCTCACCTTTCAGTTTTGTGGGTGATTTTTGGTTTGTTCTCTTTTAGTATTTATATTTAGCAGAGAATTTCTGGGGGAAAGTATGTTTAAGCTGTGTTCCTTGTGCACTGCTCTTGGCTTGCTTCACAACCTCTGACACAGTCTCTTGTTTCATACCCTGAGGAACCTTGCTGAGTAGCACTAAGGATTATGTTCAGCTTTTAGACATGCAAATATGGATCACCATTTTATTCATCAGCTATTGTAGATATGCAGATGTTGACTTTGAGCCAGAGAAAGGCTCCATTCCCATCTGTGTTTCAGATCTGAAAGTGGTGTTAGCAGTGTGCTGCCTGTGTAACTTCCTTTTGTTAAATACTGGAGTCATTTTCTGTCTGTGTATTATTGTTTAGTGTATTATGTTGATGATTGTGCATAAATTTTGACCTGTGTAATATCTCTTTCAGTGACCAGGAGCCTCCTTATTCAATGATCACATTGCATGAAATGGCAGAAACAGGTATCAAGGCATTGTGTTGGGCATTTAAGTTGTGATTCCAAAGCAAACACCCCCCCCCCCCCAAAAAAAAAACCACCCTCCCCCCCAAAAACCCCAAAAAAACCCAAACAAAAAAAACCCACAAAAGAACAAAGCCACGACTCTCCTTTTCTTTGCAGAGACGAATGCATGTGAGCAGCATGAGTGATGACTTGGTGTAGCTCTAGGGAGGTGGGATCCAAAATACAGTTCTACCCTTCAGAGGCTTCACTGAGCTCATTGCATTTGCCTCAGCTTTGAACTGTTAAAATTCCCACATGAACTCTCCAGAAGCAGCCAACGGATGGCCACAAACTTGTTGTAATGGCATTAAACTGTAAGCCATAAAGCATTTTCATCTGCAGCAAGGCAGAACCAACCTAGATGTTTATGGCAGACATGGTTTAAACCCATCTGCTCCCATGCAGGCTAATAGTACATACTTTTTGTTTGGGGTTTTGCTCTCCTTACCTCTGCTTTAATGATGTAGCTGTTCCAACCCTGTCCCTAAGTTCTCCTGCAGTATGAGCTGCGTCAACATGG
This sequence comes from Strigops habroptila, assembly GCF_004027225.2. Classification (NCBI taxonomy): domain Eukaryota; kingdom Metazoa; phylum Chordata; class Aves; order Psittaciformes; family Psittacidae; genus Strigops; species Strigops habroptila. The sequence goes on from NC_044302.2 coordinate 22,354,529, forward strand.
GCTGTTTCATTTTTGTTACAGTAGGAGAAATTCTCCATCTCAAGATCTCCACTAAATTTCTGGTTTAGGTGAATTTTTGTCTCTTGGTAGAGTTGCTACTGGTCTTAGGAAATATATTTCTAGATCATAATAAATTAATCAACCTGATTAGATATTGCAACACTTCAGAAAAATGTTTATCAGGGGAATGTGCAAACATTCCCATATGCAAAAACCCATACTCTAATGTATTACCTATTTACTGGTCACTGTTGAAGGGAGCCCTAGGTCTCTTTAACCTCACTCTCTTATATGCGGATACTTCGAAGGGAACTATTTTCTTGTAAATCCAAATCTGTTTACTTTGTTAGTAGTTTAACATCTTATATGCAGATTATTGTATACTTGCAAATAGAAGCTGTTGTCTACTCATTAAGCAATGAGAGTTGTCCCTTAGGAAAACACATTTTCTTTAGACCACCAGGCATGGGACAAGCTAATGCAGTTCCTCAGAGGCCCATGTCTTCCCCCTTGAGGGAACGTGGGAAGAGTCCTCCAATTCTTGCTAGAAGAAATACTTCCTCAGTGTCATCATGGATGCAGCATTTAACACTTAAGAGTCAACAATGGACACTGAACTCTGGAGTATCGCAGTGACACAAAGTGCTCATCCATATTGGTCATGCATGTTCCTTCCTAATAACAGTGGGAGCTCAAGGGTGCTCTGTCCTGGGCTAGATTGTTCTCCAAACAAGAGAGGGGTTCACTATTACCCAGGCTGCTGTGAACTTTTTTCCTTGAATTTAAACTTCTGTTTAAACAACAGAAGAAGAAACAACCCAAACTGTTGGATTGTTCTTCAATTTATTTTAGGATGTATTTTGAACACTTCAGGATCGCAGTTTTAATTCTGAGTGTTACTTCTGTTTTGTGTTTGACAGATGAAGGCTGGTTGGAAGTTGTCCAATCTTTAATTAGAGTTATTCCATTAGAAGATCCCCTGGGACCAGCTGTTATAACGCTGCTACTTGATGAATGTCCGCTGCCAACAAAAGTGAGTCTAAAGCACATGTATTTATCTGTGGCTGAATTTCAGTTATTTATGGTTGTCACACCCATGATAGCTCCTGGGAGGGTTTCACCAGGGATGCAGGACTGAGCTGTTCAGAAAATGGCTGAGACTTGCAATTTGGAGTATTTTGTGGCGACTTGATATATAATTGCTACTTAATGCTAGAAGCTTGGGAGGGGGAGTGGGCGGGTGGAAGAGGAGGAGAAGGTGGTAGGGAAATGTGGCCCATGGAGAAGAACAAGAGGCCTTTGGTCTTTAGCTGTTTTTCTTGCTGTCCTCTTCTGCCTCGTGATGCATGCATGCTTTGCAGATGCCACAAAAGTAGTCCACGTTCTGCCTTTTTGTTCTCCAGTTCTGGAAGCTGCACATTTACAAGTCCCTACTGAGTTTGTTCTTGCCCTGTGCATAAGAAATGCAACACCAGTGTGTCTTAAGTTAAACACATGAGGTGTTTTTAACTATGAAATATCTAGATAGAGTTTTGGCAAATTTGAATACTTTTCAGTGACCACTAATCTGTTTTTTTGGATGGGAGTGTGATCTTGGGTGTTCTTACTGCACTGGTATGGGTGTTTTAGCGTGGGCCTCAAGATGCTAACTGCTGTTGAATCACAGAGTCAGAGAGTGTTTTGGATTGTAAGGGACCTTAAAGCTCATCCAGTTACAATCTGCTGCCACAGGCAGAGACACCTTCCACTAGACCAGGTTGCTCAAGGCCCTGAATACCTTTAAATGTGGTGATTGTACAGAGAACCTGTATGCTTGTCATGATGTAATTTCTTCAGAAGCTGATGATGACATCATTGCAGCTTTCATTTAAGGATCTACTTATGCTGCCAATTTTAGTTGTTGGTTGGCATCGTTGGGGATATAAGAAGCTGGTAGCTTTGTCTTGCATAAACGTGTGAGTGGCTGGAGAGCTAGTCAAGCTCTTTACTACCTCAGGTGGGTTTGTCTCCTCTAGAAAATAGCCTAGAGCCATTTGAGACTTCTGACTGAGTTAAGTGTTGTATGATGGCTGTCACATGGACTGCAAAATGATTTTGAAAACAAAGCTACGACTAGAAATTTTGCCTGCTTTGAAAAAGTCAGGCAATGGAGACCACTGAGTGTGCTATGTGAAGAGTGACTTTGTAATTTCGGCTGTACAATGTAGTTAGCAATCAAGTGATTTGGTTTTTGAAAGCCACATGACTTCTATTTACTTTAAGGAGTTAGCTATTAAATAGTTGACCTTAACAAGACAAATGGAATAAGCTGCCTCTTTCTGGGGCACACAGAGCTTTTTATTCCTGTAGAATCTCTTTACGGCACAAGTTGTAGGATCTGCTGGTCACAGGCAGCCTGGTAAAGTGTTTGCTGCTGTTTGTTTTCCTTCTGTTCAGGAAAAGTTAAAGATTTTGTTCTTAAGAGTTTTAACTCAGTGCCCCATTTCTGTGACAGCTGGAGAACAAGTTGATTTCATTTTCTGTTATTGTAGGCTATAAACTCAATGAAATTAAAATGGCAGTGTAGTAAACTGTTTATTCTATAAAGTCGTTATTTAACTCAAAATAGTTGCTCTCTGTGACAGTTCTAATAGTGGCTAAAAGCAGTATCAATATGTCAAGAGTCTAATTTTAGTGAGGCTTTTCCCTCCCAGGCCTGTGCTCAGTCATCCTTTCTCTATTCTTTCCACTTAGTGTCAGTCCTGTTCATCAGTTCTGGATTTGTGGCTTTTCTTTTGGGAAGAGAACTACTTTTCAGTGTGATCTCTGTACAGACCTCAGGCTCTAACACAGTGAACTGATTTGAATGTGGCTCAGCACACAATTCAAAAACCCATACATATTTAACTTGAGCAGTACTCATTTGTTCTCCAAATGGCCTGCTGATGACTTCAATATGAGCAGTTCTATTTTAATTAGATCCTAGCCTGAGATTATGCAATTTCGATCTGAATTAGCTGAAACTTTCATGAAGTCTGGAAAGTTGAGGGGCATTTGGAACTTTGGGGTGTGGGGTTCTCCCTGTGGAGAACTTGTTCTGACTCTAGATTAACCCCTAACCACTCTGAAAGCACATTCAATACAAAGGGTATTCTATAGATCTGTATCTTGAATCTTATCCATACCATACTGCCTGAATGAAGCAAGTCAAAGCATGGCATTTTAGATTTATTACCGTCATTGGTGACTTCCTAAATCAGTGTGACTACAGAAAGCCATTTATGCTCTCAAGAATACCATTTATGACATCCTGCAAAGCTGACAGCTTCCTAAATTGATGATGGGGATTGTGGGCTCTTTTTTGGGGAGCTTATATCTTCAGTCCTGAATTCTAAAGTCTAAAACTGCCATTTTAGCTTGGAAGGAGTGTGAGTTTTAGGGCACTGGAAACAGAGTGGATGGTGTGCCAGATGTGCTGGTTGGTAGTTTGCCTTTGTCTACTAGTCTAGTTCTTACTGCTATAGGTAGTTCACTTGCATGTGTCCAGAGTGTCCTGAATTGTTGATCACACCAATGACCAACCTGGTGGTAACTGTAAAGTTATGTTGAACTTTTCTTCTCATTTGTTCTTTATTACCTTCTTATCTTAAAAGATAACCATCCCGTGCTATCTGTGATGTGATGCTGACTTTAGTAATACAATATAAAAATAATTGGTTGTACTACATGGAGTTAGGGGGAAAACTCTATTTGTCAGTGATGATGAGAGGCCTAATTTTTCTTTTTCAGGATGCATTACAGAAGTTAACTGAAATATTAAACTTAAGTGGAGCTGCTGCTTGCCAGGATGCTTGTCACCCTGCCAGACACCGGAATACAACAGCCGTGCTGGGCTGCTTAGCAGAGAAGTTAGCAGGTAAAGCCGTGGGATTCTTTGGGAAACTTGCACTTGGCTCACTGAGGCACCGTCTGCTGTATAACCCATACTGCAAACAAGTTCAGAAATGTCGTCTTAGAACTGAATAATGTTTCGCATAGAGGGGAGACCTCATGTGACAATCTACTGTGTGATTAAAACATGGAGCGCTCCCTAGGTTGGGTCTGAATGAGCCATTCACAATCCCACTTACTTGAAAAGCTCAAATCCTTCTGATGCATGGTTAGTGATGGTGGGTCAGTGTTTGTTTATGGTATATTGCTTCAGCACTGGTCACCAGTCTCTTCTGTGGACCTACCCTGTACATGAATTACTGAGGACATGTAGTTCTTTTGCCAGTAGACAGGAGTATCAAATTAGTAGACTTGGAAGCTGTAGAGAAACAAAAAAATACATCTTTTTTTTTTTCCTGCAAAATGCATATTGCTTTATTGTAGGTCACAGAAAAGATTTTCTCTTCTATGTTACTTGAAAGAAAATTGCTGGGATTCTATTTTAAGGTGTCTTCTTGTATAGAAAAAATTTTTATTCCCTGCTATTTCTAATACCCTGCTGAAAACTAATGATTAAGTTTCCTTCCCGCTGATGGTTGGATTTGTATCTAGTTTTTTGCTCCTTTTCTGAAAGTGAACAGGAAAAGGAGCAGAAGTGGTTGTCTGGCATCACCTCGTTATTAGAAAAATTCAGTATTTCTGTCAAAAAAAGTAAAGAAAAAGGGCAGGAAGCTTTTTCGTACAATAATACTTCCACCCTATTATACTAGGTCAAAATGAGATACTGTCTCTACTTTTGTCTTAGTCAACAGAGATCTTTCTGTATCAGCTCAGGCAGCAAATCTGTTAATGCTGTGCTGGAATCCACTGCAATTTGTTTGACTTCATAGATGTCAGAGTTGGATTCCCTTGTACCTCTCTTGATAAAACAGACAGTATTTCAGGGCTTTTTTTTTTTTTTTAATTGGTTGCTTGCTATGGTGCTGCTGCAAATTAACTATCAGGCTACATCAGATGCTCAGTTTTACTTATTTTGGGCTACTGATCAATAGAGCTGGTCTTTATACATTGATTCTGGAAGTAAAAGGGAGCCAGTTTCTTTTGAAAAGTAATGAGCATGAAAATACTAAGCAGAGACTGGTGGAGTCTTACTTCAAAAACTCAGAAGTATGCCTAGAACTCTACCCATTTACAGCAGGTAAACTGAATATGTTTGTAATTTGCCAGTAGCTGTGTAATTATTAAATGTATACCAAATATTTGACTGGAAACAATGACGATTGTTCTACCTTGGGACTTGGACCTGCTCAAGCAAGTCCAGAGGAGGCCACAAGAATGCTTTGAGGGCTGAAGCACCTCTGCTCTGGAGACAGACTGAAAGAGCTGGGCTTGTTCAGCCTGGAGAAGAGAAGGCTCCTTAAGGGGAGACCTTAGAGCAGCTTCCGATGCCTAAAGGGGCTACAAGAAAGCTGGAGAGGGGCTCTGGACCTCTAGGGACAGGATGAGGGGCAATGGCTTTAACCTGACAGACGGGAGACAGATGAGCTGTTAGGCAGAAGTTCTTCCCTGTGAGGGTGCTGAGGCCCTGGCACAGGTTGCCCAGAGAAGCTGTGGCTGCCCCATCCCTGGCAGTGCTCAAGGCCAGGTTGGATGGGGCTTGGAGCAACCTGGTCTAGTGGAAGCTGCTCCTGTCTTGGACACCTTGGGGTTTGGAACTGGATGAGCTTTAAGGTCCCTTCTAACACAAACCATTCAAGGATTCTACATTATAGTTCTGCTTTGGTGGAAAGTTCTTGTTCTTTAATTTTTGTCTTACGTTTAAAAGATCTGTGCCATGAAGAGTATATGGTAGTTCCATGGATGTATTTAACTTTTAATGTTCTTGTAGGTCCTGCAAGTATAGGCTTACTCAGCCCAGGCATATTGGAATATTTACTTCAGAGCCTGGTAAGTGTCTTCCATCTTTTTGTATGTATCCGTACACAGCAATTATACCGCATTTTTTGTTATTATTGTGAAAAGTTAGGGTCATATGTAGTAAATACTGGTTATGTATGTTACAGAAAGTTGAGATTCCAGAGAGTCCCTAGGATTTCCATCCTTGGAGATAATTAGAAGTCAATAGGACAAGGCACTGAGCAGGCTGATCTCAAACCAGCTCTCCACAGGAGGCTGAACTAGAGGAGCTGTGGAGCTCCCCTTCAACCTAAAGCATTCTGTGACAGACTAACAGCTTCTCCTACCCATCTGTGCTGGGTATTTATTAAATAACTTTTCTTCCTGCCCATGTTTAGAACTTCCAGTCCCATCCGACAGTGATGCTTTTTGCACTAATAGCACTGGAGAAGTTTGCACAAACAAGTAAGTATTAGCCTGATACTGCTCTTAACAGCCATACTACGGCTTCTACTGTGTAATTGTCACTTGGGAGCATGAGAGGCTGGGTTGGTGTAAACACAAATATGGAACAGAAATGTTTGTCCACTTACAGGCAAGAAATAGTTACTGCTTTAGTGATATCCCACTACCCCTGCAAACTCTTGAAATATTTGCTGAAACTCAGCACAGACCTTCCCAGTTGGAAATTGCTATGGAAGGACTTATGCCATGAGGCCTTTGTCACTGAAATAAATTCATTACAGGTAGAGAACAGCTATGATCGGTTATTTGTAGGCATGAAAAAATACTTATTGCTTTAATGACACCCCACGCACAAACCATTAAGAGGTTTGTGGAAACTCAGTCCTTCTCAGCTTTGAAATTGCTACATGAAGACTTAGGACATGAGACGTTTGTTATTTGAAAGGAAATAAATACCTATCAGAGAGATGGAGAACAGCTGTGATATAATAGTCTCTTGATGCAGCTCTGTGCTGAGGAGTGGTATATCTGAGTGCAAAGTTAATGCGTGTCTGCTTGGGGAAAGAATTTCATGCTGTTTGTAATACTAATGTTTAAAGGGGGGTTTCTACTGCATTTGTAGAATGTTACTATCTTTAACTGAACCTGTCAGTAGTTTATGGCATTTATTCTTTTTGCTGTCATTGCAGGTGAAAATAAAATGACAGTTTCTCAATCGTGTATTAGCGACCAGCTGATCCTGCTCGAGAAATGGGCAGATAATCCAGACTATTTAAAACGCCAGGTTGGGTTCTGCGCCCAGTGGAGTTTAGACAATCTGTGTAGGTATAAGAAAAGGATGGATTCATTTAATATTAATCACTTCTCCAAAGAGATGGAGGACTACTTTTGTGTTTGTTTTGTATAAACACTTACTGCAAATACACCTGACTGCATTTGTAACCACTCTCAAAAAAAAAAAGGGGGGGGGGGGGAGGGGTGGGAGGTAGGCAAATAAATCCAATGTAATTGCGTGGAAAGGAAATTTTGGCAAGGAAAATGTTCATGGAAGAAAGTGGTTTGTACTCTGCAAGTTGGAGCTGCAATGAAAGTTCTTCTTTGCACCACATTTCCTGTAACCCATGCTTCAGCAGATGTGCTGCATAGCTAAAGAGTGCAGCTCTGTCTCTGGAACAGCTGGATTACTGACATTCTGGTGACAGTCACTAGTGTGATCACACCCCAGCAGTGCAGTGTCTCAAAGAATTATTAAAGACTTCTTAAAGTAAAGATACAGTCTTGTGATCAAAAGTGAAGAGTGTTTGAGAAAGCACTTGACGAGATCTTTCTTTAGGATGATGAATAATCATCAGATTTGCTTGTTTAGTTGTTATTTGGAGGGTGCAATTCTAAAAACCTTGTAGTTTCTAATGCCTTTTGGATAAATTTGAGTAAAAGGTCTTTGTTGGGCTTTAGCCAGCTTTTGGAAGGCCAATGTCAGTTGTGTTCAGTAAATATTTGTGTAACTGTGTAGCAAGCTTGGGACGTCTGAAGTGTCTTAGTTTATAAATCTGAGATCTTACTGTGCTTGTGTCAGCAACTTGACACCTGGCAAGATAAATACTTCTGATCCTTCTATGTGAAATGGGGATGCAGGGAGAAAGAGCTGCTTTGGCTCAGTTCAAGTTTCTTGTTTTCCCCTTCCTTTCCTTCCCCATGCCCAAAATCTTGTTCTCTGTGGTGAATCAGAAGAACTCTGCCCAGCTGTATGTACAAATACAATTATAAATCCTGAAGCAGTGGCTCCTTTGTATGAACTTGGATGCCTTATGTTTGCCTGTGGGTTCCTGAAAGTAGAAACTAGACTGTAGGAGCTCTATTCAGAGGTCTAGGTCATACTCTCATGTTTAGAGGATATTTAGCATGCAGATTTTTGGAAGTGATGCTGTTTTCATGCTGGCAAAATGTCGATATCTCATTCAGGTATGCTAAAAATTAACTGGATCCTAGAGAGATTGATTGCCCACGTGTGGAATGATTAAAATAAAGGTCTGCTGCAGCTGTGATTAAAACAAGTTTTCTTTTGCAGTTTTAAAAGAAGGCAGGCAGTTCACATATGAGAAGGTTGACTTGACCGACATTAGGGCTATGCTGAACAGTAATGATGTCAGTGAATACCTGAAGATCTCTCCACATGGATTAGAGGTAGGATAAATTTTCATGATTCCAAGCTAAAAAGGAGCCTGAAGAAAAAGGCAGTTTTTAACTCTTTTTGATTCCTACTTGCTCCTATTATTTCCTGGAATGAATCAAAATTCTCTGCTAGCTTTGTTTAGAAGCTTTGCTTTGTCAGAGGGTTCTAACATCGCTACACTGATCTCAGCTGGAGAAATGTTCACACTAAAGTAAGACCTGTAACTCTGCCCCACAACCTCAGAAGAGTGAGGAGGATCCTAGAATCCCAGACTAGTTTGGGTTGGAGGGGACCTTAAAGCTCATCCAGTTCCAAACCCCTGCCATTGGCAAGGACACCTTCCATTAGACCAGGTTGCTCCAAGCCCCGTCCAGCCTGGCCTTGAACACTGCCAGGGATGGGGTAGCCACAGCTTCTCTGGGCAACCTGTGCCAGGGCCTCAGCACCCTCACAGGGAAGAACTTCTTCCTGAGATCTCATCTCAGTCTCCCCTCTGTCAAGTTAAACCCATTCCCCCTTGTCCTGTCCCTACAGGCCCTTGTACAAAGTTCCTTTCCAAGGATGCAGGAGGCAGCTGGCTTTTCATGCATTTTGACAAAAACTGTTCATAAAGTATAATTCCTATTGTTTGTCCTGTCTAGTCTTGAAAAGCCCATAGCAGCAAGATTTTTCTGTCAGCCACATGTTGCTTTTTTTCCTTCTTCCCCCACCCTACTTTTTCTAAGAACTTTTTTGAGTACTTACACATGGATTTTCATGCATTAACATTCAATATCTCTTTGTCTTTCATACCAGGAGTTAGCTAATAACCAGTGACCTGGGTCTTCCTATTCTGGCTGTCTTAGTCTTTAAATCGACTCTGTCAACTTCCTACTTTTTTTAATTTCCTCTGTGGCTTTCCACTGAACAACTATCAGTCTTGCCTACTCAATAGTTTGTGTGACAATGAGTGCTATAAAGAGAGGTCACTTTCTGTCTGAAATGCCTCTAAAATTATGTTGGTGTATTCTTATATTCAAGAAACCTGATCCAGGGAAGAAAGGGGCTTCTCTGAATGCTAATTTTGTAGAAACTTAAATTTTTGGTTTGGTTTTGGTAGGCTCGATGTGATGCCTCATCCTTTGAAAGTGTTAGATGTACATTCTGCGTCGATTCTGGAGTTTGGTACTATGAAGTTACAGTTATTACTTCAGGAGTGATGCAGATAGGATGGGCTACCAGAGACAGCAAATTTCTTAATCATGTGAGTACATGTAATGTCGTCTAGCTGATGATGTAACTTCACTATTTTCCTACTTACACCTAGGAACATAGCTCTGGTTATTCTGTGGCAGTAACTGAGCATTTGTGCGTTACCTTTGATTCTTTCATAGTTCTGTGAAGCTTTTTTTATTGAATGCAGTGGTACAAGAGAAAGCTGTGTTTTCACTGACAGACTGAAACTGTTCACGCAAGTAGTGTAGCTGCTAGCAGTGGCAGCATGTTACTGACTTGCTGTTGTCTGGAAGCTTCAGGAAAATTATTTCTTATTTCTTTTGGCTTAGTCTCTTGGAAATTCTTTAGATAAGTGGCTGTTACTGTCTGTAGGGTTTGGAAGTAAACAATTACTCACCCGGAACCAGCAGATTACCATGTACTTGCTCTTACACAGATCACCAAGCAGCCATTTGATTACCCTCTTTAACACAAGGGAAATAATTATTTCAATGCATGCTATCATTGGATCTGTTGGTAATGGCAAGATGGTACAATTTGGCTGTCACAGCTTCCTTTTTTTTTTTTTTTTTTTTTTTAAATAAGGGTTACAAAAAGATGAAACCCTTCTTGCCTTTATTCTGATAATACAGCATAAGTACACTGTCTTGTTTTACAGTTTGCTTTCCTCTCCCTCTCATCCAGATAACTTGGTATCTTAAGTATTCTTCTTCCTACTATTTTAAAATAGTATTACTAGCATTACTAGCATTAAAGCAAAATGTGCCATGTGCACACGAAGTCCAAGCCTATAGTCAAAGAATAATCTTGACTGTTAGTAGAGATGTAATTAGGACTTCTTCCTTCTTAAGTCTGTGTGGTAAGTCTGTATGCCTGTTGTAAACTGAGTACGCTGTAGCATAATTTACTTCAGTATTTCCATAATAATAAGAAAATGTAATAATTACTGCCCAAAAAACTTGTCTGCTTCAGCTTAGGGAGGACTTCACATATGATCAGCCTTCCAAACTTTAATGGAAGTTCATTCAAGTGCAAGGTAGAATTGTAGTACAGAAGGCAAGTGTGGCCAGCCTACCACCACTGAGCACAGTGGAAATACAGTGCTAGGATTTTAAGTTGACATTACTACTGGCTGAGCTTGTGTAAGAAATGTACCTGTAGCCCTTTATTGTTGTAATTGCATGGCTTTCTATTCCTACTTGGAATTTAATTTAGGAGAACAATTATATTTGTATATTTAATGTAGAGATAAGCAGTTAAAACTGCTTATTTCTGATTACTACAGGAAATGTCATACTATAGCTGGGTCAAATGCAGAAGCTAATATGAAGAGAGGCTAAATAGATACATGTGAGTACATACTGGTGGTGGGGGATATGAGAGAAATACATCAAGGACATGAAACAAACACCAGTGGAAAGAAACCCAAGGAATGAGAGAGTAGCTTTTCTCACCATTTAACTTCAGTCTTCCTGTGAGTTCAGTCATCTTGCTCCATTTCTCCTAATTATTCATGTGAATAGCATTGTTCTCTACTTGTGTATGACGTGTACATCACATCCACAGTCCAGTCCTGCATTTCTAGCAGGTTTATACAGACCTGCCCTGATCACAAGCGTTATAGGTGTTGAGTGTAATGGAAACTGAAATAAAAGGCTATGTGTCTGCCTTTAGACTGCTAAGAGGCTTAAAAGATTTTTCCGACTTACTGGTAAAGAGCTTGGTGTAGATGCGTTTTTCTGTCTGTGCTTCCTGTACAATGTATGAAAACAGGAAGTGTCATATCTGAGCAGGAGGATTTTTCTGTTGCTACAGCTGGTTGGCTAAATGCTGTTGTTTAACCTCATCGGGTGTCTACCTGAAGTACAGGATATTATCTTCTGGGTATGTTGCAAACAGAGTCATCAGAGTAGCCATATGCTCTTTATTTAGAGCACGTGTAACAAAAAGACTAGTCCTAAATATGACAGTAAACACCCATTAGCCAGGCTTAGCTTTAATTTGGGACATCGGAGGCTTGTGTAATTGGATGCTGTCTAATATTTGCACTCCAGACAGACCATGCTGAGCACGAGGAAGTTATCTTCCATAATGCTTTTGGGTTGCATGTTTGGGCTTTCCTACATGACAGATTCTTCTCCCACTCTGAAACTTTTAGTTTTGAATTTGTCTTGGACCTTGGCACTATCACGTGATAACCTTTTCACAAACTGAGGGAGCCTGGCACTGAAAGGACTACAGTATGCAACAGATCCAGTGAAGGGACAGTGGGTTTGTTCTCTGCTTGCTGTACATTCTGGTGGCACTGGGTTGTCTTGGGGTGGAAGGTACTACAGGTCTGGTAGTGGAACTTGGAAGGTAAGAAGGTGGTTACAGTTCTGTTTGACTTTCTAAGATGCAAAAAGTTAACCTAGCTATTTGGGTACCAGTCTCCTGATTTCTAAATATTTTAATAAACATGATTGATTTGAGCTCACAGAGAATGAAAAACACTTAGGAGACAATATCCTGTTCCTCCCCCCTCCTCACCCCAACAAGTTCCTTTTGATGTGAAAATGAAACTTAAGACTAGTTGGAAAGAATTGTCTTTAAGTAGGTGGGAGAACCCTTCCTGCTCTGGATGAAGAGTGCAGCTGAATAAAAATACATTTGACGCTTTCTGTGTGATGACTGCCTGCAGACTGAAATGCTTTACTTTTTTTCTGAAGGAAGGTTATGGCATTGGGGATGATGAATACTCCTGTGCCTATGATGGCTGCCGGCAGCTGATTTGGTATAATGCCAGAAGTAAACCACATTCCCATCCCTGTTGGAAAGAAGGTATTCAGTCCATCTTCTGCTGTACATCCTAGCTGGATTTCTGCACAGGATGTGCAGGTGTCTAGAAAGCAGTTTGTTAGTAGGTGCGAACAGAGCAGTTACTGCCTAATCCCGATGATACCAGAAGTTTAATAATTATTGTGCTTTTACTCATATTTGCAGTGGTTTAAATGTACAAAGTAGGCACCACTCTCTTGCTCCACTGTCTGTTTAAGAGAACCTGTTGGTTAAATGGTTTTTCTTTTAATGGGCAGAGTACAAATCATAGCACCAAATAACATTGCTGGACATTTAATCGTAAGGCTTCTGTCCAGATGTTTGTAGTCCTGCAAAACAGGGTTGAAATCTTCCTTTCTGGGTTGAAAGAGTTATTTTAGAGGAGGGGAAAAAAACCCCTGATCTCTGAATTAGACTTTGTTTGTTTGTTTATTTGTTTTAAGGAGGTGTTGCACTGTCTTGTTTACTTTAAATTCTTGGATAACTACTTGGACAGCAAAGTTCTGTTCTTGATCTCAGCTTTGAAATCTTGGTAGGAGTCTGTGCATGCCATGCTTGTGTGAACTGTGCTGCCTTCTCTTCTATTAAAAACTTCTCCCAAGGATGGCTAAATTAAAACACCTCTTAAATAGCACAAGCATGTTAGAAACTTAGATTTTGACAAGTATATGTTCTGAGGATATTTTCAACAGGTGTAAACAGCCAGGGAGAGACAGAGTGCAGCTTTTTTCTGGCTTTGGCAAATACTCTGCAATACTTCTACAACTGTGTAGTATTAATGCTCTGGCAGACTAAAATATTGTAATTTTTTACTATTTTCTCCTGTTTTTATCTATCTGTCTATCTGTTGTCTTCTGTCAGTGTTTCTTCCCATATGCTTTTGCAAACAATTCCTTTTAAGTGAGACGACTCATAGTGAGATATGTGGTGCTTAAAACAATAACTGTTTCAGCTGTTGGCATTTAACAACTGAAATCTTTCTTTGCTTTGTATGTAAGGAGACACAATAGGATTTCTACTAGACTTGCACGAAAAGCAAATGATCTTCTATTTAAATGGAAACCAGCTTCCTGCTGAGAAGCAAGTATTTTCATCTGCTATGTAAGTATGTGCTCACTTGGAAGGACAGTGACCTGCACGATAATTGTTTTAATTACACGAAGTGTTTCTGATGTCACATGCATATTCATATTTGCTTACTTGAAGCCATCATTAAGCAGGTTTCCCAATTGAAAGTGGCTTAGAAATCAGTGAGAAGGGTATAATTTTACAGGTGGATTTCAGGGTCCAAAATAAATACTTTGAACTTTCCAAAGGTAGGCTCAACTTGATGTTTTCTACTGTCAGACTAGCACAGCACTGAAATAGAATGAGGCTGTAGCAAGGATGAACATATTTCTAGTAGTCCTTGAGGAATTTTTTATCTTAAAAAAAAAAAAAAAAAAAAGCCTCAGTCCTGCAAGTGCTGCAGAATGTCTGTTTACTTACTGCTGCTCACTGAGGCCAGTTCCTGCAGTAGCATACTGAATATTCATGGCAGGATGTCTCTTGGTATCATTACAGAAAGGTGTTAGGCTTCTTTTGACAGCTCTGTTAAAATTAACACATGGCCAACTCCTGATGCTCATGGAGAAGTTCAGCCTTTTAGTTCTGAAAAGATAAGATGGTGTGATACTTGAGAAAGAAGTTTCTTGTGTAGCTTAACTAACCATTACAGTACTGTGTAAAGTAATATCACTGAGCTAACAATTTCATTCATGTTTTCTCCTTAAAATTAAGTTCAAGATGCAAGCAAAGAATAGTTCAGTTTAAAGAGTTGCAGAGTATCTTGTCTATTCAGCTTGCAGTTCTTCATGTGGAGTATGTCATTTATATACTCAACAGATTCTGCTACTTGGTTAGAACTTAGGTATTGCTTGACTCAGGCCCTTTCAGTAAATAAAACTGAAAGAGGTGATAGTTGTGGTGGTCTTACAAGGTGGCTGTGAAGAAAAGACGGCTGCCCTGAGGTAATCCTGCAAGGGCAAGGAGGAGCAGATGGGCATTGTGCTAAGAGTGCTCAGACCTGGATTCATCCTGTACAAGACCCACACAAGCGTATGAGCATTGCAAGCTTTCCAGGTTCCTGCCTGCTCAAATAAAGCAGAGGGAGCAGTGGATATGGAGGTGTCCCTTGTGGCTGGTACTGCCTCTCACAGCTCTGCTAAACAGCAGTTGTTTGGAAGAAAAATACTTTTTTCCAGTGCTGAAGGAGATATCTGAGCTGATCAGTGTAAAGAGGATCGGGCTGTAGGCTGTTCGGATGGATGTATCTGCTCTTAGTGTAAGTGTGACTAATCCTAACTGTAGAGTAGGCAGCCTTTATTGGCTCACTCAAGAGTAAATTCAGCTAAACTCTGATAGTAAATTCAGAAGCCGAGAACTAAATAAGGTAAACATGTGCAGCTGTAATTGGGTGCGTTAGAGGCTTTTCTTGCAATTAGCTGTAGAACTTCTATTGAAGGAACTTGTGTCTCTGTTTCAGGGTATATTTTTGTCTGGTAATAGTAGTAACATGTCTGGAAAGCTCTCCTATTGTTTGTTATTCTAAAATGTCTGTTCCTCATATTGCAGATCTGGCTTTTTTGCTGCAGCTAGTTTCATGTCCTATCAACAATGTGAGTTCAACTTTGGGGCAAAACCTTTCAAGTACCCACCATCAATGAAGTTTAGTACCTTTAATGATTATGCCTTTCTGACAGCAGAAGAGAAGATCATTTTGCCCAGGTAATCCTGTCTAGTTTGACTGTGTTTGCATATGGAGAAATAAAATGCTTAGCTTTCAAGTTGCATGGTCTTTATGTTCTACTTGCCAGCATTAATCTTATAGGGTCACACCTCCATAGGTCTCCTTTAGAAAAGGCTCCAGTGCAACTTAATGAGAAGGATGGGAGATACACAACCAAAATCCATTAAAATACAAAAAAAAAAAAAAGCTAAATTCAAGTGATCTAGTACTGTACAGTAAACTTCTTAGTAAAAGTGTCTCTTGCTGTCTAAGAATTATTAGGTTGGTCAAGGAGGTATAGTCCTAATTAAAAAAAGATGTCTTACTTAAAATTGACCTAATTTATGATGTTGGCAGCATAGAGGTACTGAATGATTGTAAGTCTCTAAGTTGTCCCTTTGTGATCCAGATGAAAATGTAATAATGTAATCTGGGATACAGTGTACCCCAGGCTTGCCAGTTGGATTAAAGCACCACCTCTAGAGTGGTGCTGAGGTTTGTGACTGGGGGGAAAAAAAAAAAAATCTTTTGTTACACCTAATGAAATGTAGCTCATCCCATTCCAACCCCCTGGAGAGAAACTGGGGGAAACTGGTTTCCTGTTGATGCCTGATGGGAAAAACTTGGTCTCTTGTGACACAGCCTGTTTACTATGTGATAGCACTGAAAGACTCCATTCAAGGTGGGACACTTGTTCTTTGTTTACACAAAGATCATCCCTGCCCTACAGCCTGAACTGTTTGGAAACTATAAACCAATCCTAAATTAAAATATAGTGTTGATCTTAAAAGTGATGGGGGGGGGAGGAAGGCAAGGGCCTGAGTGGACCCTAGTTATCCATCACAGGACTTAACATAAACTCATGTAGAGTTGTGCTGAATTTAATGTGTCCAGTATTGGGTTATAGTCTGGGCTAGACACTCACCTTGCCATTGAACAGTTTTGATTGTGTAATGTGTGTGTTCCACATCTGAAATGTCTTATCACATGGAGGATTTTTTTCCATTTACTCAACCCTGGGCTGTTGGTTTTATTTTGAATTTCTATTCTTTTAAACTGTAACACCATTGTAAGGTTTCTGAATTTTGTTGATACAAGGATTTGTGTGGTTTATTTGTGGATTTTTTTTCTTAACTCTTAAAAGTACACAGATACTAAAGAACAATTTATTTGAAGTGTTCAGCTCTCTTTGTCCCCTTCTGGCAGACCAGAATAGGGAGTTGAAGACTGTTTCAAACATCTCTGGGTGTGTTAAGCTTTTTTTGGGGGGGAAGTTATGATTGATGTTTATCAGCAGTAGTGTTGAGTAGCACAGGAAAGTGTTGCATTGGTCTTAATGCAACAGTCAGAATAAGTGTGAATCTATTGTTTTGAGTCAAATTAATGGGGGGGTGTCTCCTTCAGACACAGGCGCCTGGCTTTGTTGAAGCAAGTGAGTATCCGAGAGAATTGCTGCACACTTTGCTGCGATGAGGTAGCAGACACAGAACTCAGGCCGTGTGGACACAGGTAAAACCTTAAAAACAACCGAAAACCAAAGAAACGGGGAAAATGTGTGTGTTTGACATTCAGCTCAGGTGAAATCAGATGCAGTCACTGCTTATCTTGATTGACTCCCAAGTGTACAGGAAGTAACCCCTCTTCTTCCAGATGTGACAGATGGAGGTTAAGCATAGCATTCCCACTGTTACCCTCACTATATACCTGAGATATAATCCCTAATTGTGTGTGTCTGGGATTGGGGAAATACTGCAGCTATGTACATGTGCTACCCCTGGGCTACTGAGTCTTTATTCCCTGATATCAAAGGTTTATTTAAAAACCTAGAATGGCTTCGGTTGGAAGGGACCTTAAAGCTCATCTACTTCCATCCCTCCTGCCATGGACAGGGACACCTTCCACTAGACCAGTGCTTGCTTAGTACTTGTTTAGTACTGGTGCTGTGAAATCCAGATTACATGAGGAGAGCAACTCATTATATGCTCAAATACTCATTAAATGTTCAACAAATGGATTGTCTCAAGTAATAAATTCCTTTAAGAGCTAAAAATGGGACAGCAGTGCGAGTAATACAATAATAGCACTTTCCTGCCTTTAAGGAGCCTACTAAGAAATTAATTTATCTAAGTCCAGTTCCTTAGTGTTTTTAGAGCACTCATGGAAGCAGTCTTGCCATGGGTCTGGATGCTGGAAAGTTAAAAAGAGGAGAGATGTGCCCTCTGTGTGTCTACAAGAAGTGGTGACAGCCCCCCACAGGGCACTGGGACCGGTGTTCTCCAGATCCAGTGTCCAGATGAACAAAGTGTAATCCCAGCTAATGGCACTGGGTCTTTAAGATGCTGAGCAGCAGGAGCTCGTCTTAAAGCCTGTGGATCCACAACACCTGACTTGCAATTCCTAATCTCCACGCTGGAAGACTTACCTTGAGTGTGTTTCTAGCAGGCTAACTAAACTGCTTAGTGATTGGGTTTTTTCTTGTTTTGTTGATATTTTTCACACTGTAAATGCAGGCTTTAACTGATATTTCTTCTGCAGTGACCTGTGTATGGAGTGTGCCTTGCAGCTGGAGACCTGCCCTTTGTGTCGACAGGAGATACAAACCCGAGTCAGACAGATCTCTCACATTTCATGACACGTGGAGAAATACCGCAGACTTGTTTTCAATGAATTCAAACCAATGCTGAAAGGGGAAAGAATCTCTGACCAATCTTTACGCACATAAAACCATAGCCACGGCCAGATTTCATGCTAACCTGTTATCTCTTAATCTTACAAACGAAATCTTCAATAAGCTATTTCAAGTTGCCAGCAATGGGAACTGGTTTCAAGAATAAGAAGAGCTGGTAGGTCAGTGTGCTATGGCTGTTGGTTCCTCCAAGCAAGACCATAGGAGAGTGTCTCTCTTCTTCCCCCTTTCCTTCTCGCCTGTCGCAAGTGCTGAAAAAATTTGCACTGGAAGTACACGTACAATGCATTTTAGAAAAGAAAAGAAGAGCAAATAAGTATCTCCTAAACCAGGGCTGTTCTGTCTTGTGCTCGAAAGGCTCTATTTTTGGCAGAAGTCAGTACTAAAAAGAGAATGCCAATGTTTTCCTGTTCAATGTAGCCTCCTGCTGGTCAGAGACTCTGTATTTTCCGACAGTGGATATTAAACTGCTCAAAGACTTAATCCATACACAGGCTGATTTGAAAAGACAGTGTGGAGACCAGAGAGAAACTCACGTTTTAATAACCTGGTGATTCCAAAGAATGTTCTCATTGTCTTTAAATGTTAAAAGATTGTTGGTATTTTCAAGTTTCTGATGCTTTTAACTTCAGTACCCACATTTTTTTGTGAGGATATAATTTTCAGGAGGTATTCTTAACTAATTGTAACATTGGACTGGAATTAATTTGATATTCTGGGTATTTTTAAGGTATCATCAAACGTCTTTTTTTATCAGTGTTGGTTTTGAAAGTTATATTCACTTTAGAAATATTGAGCTATCTTAAAAGATTGGAGGATAATTTGGGGCCAGTTTATTTTAAGAAGTGTTATTTGGACAGGAAGTTGGGTCTTACTCTGTAACTCTTTAAAAATGCACCTTGCTTGCCACGTGTCAGCCCTGCTCTGAGCACATTTGGGGCCACACTTGATGGTTTTGGTAGGGATCACCCAGTGGGAATCTCTGCTCCACTTCAGTTACACACCTGTGACCTTTATATGTTAAGGATGCATTTCAGCAGGCAGCTCTTGAATGTTTTACTAGGTTCCTAGAAGGAATTAGGGTTCATAGCTGGTGTCAGTGAAGTAGCGCAAAACTCGGTGGAGTTATGCTTCTTGGCAGTGATTCAACAGCAGAGTATGTTGCAGTGAATTCTCATGCTGCGATGTATCTTATCTTTAAAATAACTTATCTTTATTGTACTGTCAAGTAGTAACACAGTAGAGCTGAGGCTGCTTCTTCCTGCTCAGCACTCTTGATTCCTACTAACCTAAATAGGAGCAAAGAGGTCTGCACGCAGGTCCCGGAATCAAGCTCTCTAAAGGTAGCTGTTTCACCTGCTGCCTTCGCTAATGCAAGGGTGCTGAATTTCATCCAGAGATACACATTAGGGAAAAAAAAAAGGGGGGGAGGGGGGAGGAAGTGTTTCTCTTGAACCTCTGGAGTACAATGTGTGAAATTAGGACAGTTCTGTCCATCATTTTTTCTTTACTTTTTTCTAAATACAGACTGAATCCAAGACTGGAGAGCTGGTTAGTCTTTTTGCTAAAATGAGAATTCTCTTCTGCCTTGAATGCCTGTTTTGATTAGTCAGACTGGCAAATCTGTGCTGCAGGGACCTTCTTTCCTTGCTGTGACTGTACTTTACGAGGTTTTGCTGTAATCCATGTTACTGGTCAGGGCCAAGTCTCTCCCTGCTCGCTGCTCAATGGGCAAATGTTAACACCATCACTGCCATGAGGATGTTAGGATTTCAGAACCACTTGAAATGAAGTTTTTCAATGCTTCCAAATGCAATGATAGGTTTTTACCCTAGAAACCATACTTTAGGGAAGAAGTGGGACAGACCCATTTTGAACTCTGCCTTAATTAAGATTTTAGGAACTTCAGGGCTTTGGTTTCCCTGGCCAGGATTAACTGAGGTAAAATTTTCAGAAGCACAGAAGTGCCTAGGACTCCACATTCCCATCAACTGATGTATGAGATTAAGCATTTAAGGCTCAGGTCCACAATGGCTTCAAGGTGTCTGGTGTCCCTTTGAACAGGAGGTGACTGAAGAGCCTCGCTGCCTCTGTGGACACGGGACTAAGTGCCTGCGTTCTTTGTTGGAAAGATGTGAATGCTTTGAAAATTTTGCCCCAGATTGTCTTCCATGTAGCTGGTGCTGTGCAGAGAAAGCCAGCAGAGATGGAGGAGAAAGCTGTGTCCTAGAGAACTGTCCTGTTCATTTCACAAACGGAAAGATTGCACCACTCCGGCTGGCTTTTTGCTGGAATTCACGATGGGGATGTCTTTGTAAAGCTTGATCGTCCACCACTGCTGCACTGTCCCCCTCAGTGCCTGCACTCTCCAAAGGCTCTGGGACTGGGGAGGGGAGGCAGTGGCTCCACAGGCCCTCAGGAAGGGAAAGAAATTGTAGTGAAGTCGTCCATTCAACAATAAAGTCTTTGAAAGCCATTTCTTGTTCTTTAATTCTTTGCTGCTGGTAAGGGCTGGGCTTCCAAACGCTGTGGTGCTGCAGGGTGATGCAGGCAGCCTTTGCACAAGAAGGAGGCTCTGAGGCAGAAACGCAAGGCCCGTGCAGGGCACAGGTCCCCGCTGGGGTGAGGTGGTGGGGCACAGCCTTCTGCCAGGTGACCCAAGGTACACTGAAGCCTCGGCTTAGAGTGCTGCCCTCCAGCCCTCAGGGCCATGCTTTGTGAGGGGAAAACCCGCTTTAACAGCGGCGGGGGAGCTGCGCGCACTGTAACGAAGCACGCTGTGTTCTCCGTTCATTTCTCCTAGGGCAGCCCCTTGCTGCTGGGACACCTTTTCACGCCACAGGGCCGCCACTACGGCGAGCACCGCCTACCCCAGGTGTGGGCGGGCCCTCCGCGGCCGCCTCCGCTCTTCGATTGGCTGCGGGCGGGGCGGAAGGAAGCGTTTCCGTGGAAACGGCCGGGCCGGGCTACGGTGGTGCCGCGGCGGCGGGAGGTGCGGGGCAGGGCTGGGGCCCCGGGCCCCGCTCGGGACGGGCGGGAGGTGGCCGGGGCGGGTCATCTGGGCGCCGTTTCAAGAGGGAAGGGCACGGCCTGGCCGCCAGGACCCCGTTGAGGAGCTGAGGTGAGGTAGGCGGGGTGCCCCAGGGGGAGACAGGACTGGGGCTGCACTGGAGCCAGGACTGAGAAGAGGAAGGCGAGTGCCG
Organism: Strigops habroptila; assembly: GCF_004027225.2. Classification (NCBI taxonomy): domain Eukaryota; kingdom Metazoa; phylum Chordata; class Aves; order Psittaciformes; family Psittacidae; genus Strigops; species Strigops habroptila. The sequence goes on from NC_044302.2 coordinate 22,375,660, forward strand.
CGCTCATTTCTCCTCCTGTCCCATGGGGTGATGCCGTCGACCTGGTTCCCGCCCTCGGCCCTGTGTCACCCAGCGAGGAGGGGGGAGTAGAACAGGGTGTCCCCGCGCCAGCCCGCCGGTCTGCAGTGGTCCTGGGGCGCCGTGTGCCTTGTCCTGCCTGTGGGAGGGGTCACCGGCTGCTCCCAGCCACGGGACGAGGGCCTGGCCAGGACACAGCCCAGCGCTGGCCAGGTACATAGGATCACTGTCCAAAGCCTGGCCTGCGAGCTCCCCAGGGCCCACCGGACCAGAGCAGCATCTTCATCTTGGCTTCATTTCCTTGTGTCTTTGTAATAGTCATAGGTGCTTTAGGAGAAAAGATGTAAAGGTCACCTGAAACCCCTTTATGGAGACTAACCGCAGGTGTGTGCAGTTCTGAGCCTGTTCTCTAAGGAGGCAGAGACAGTTCCTAGAGAACTTGGGTTATTACAAAAAAGAAGTAGCAGTAACTTTGGAAGAACATGATTTTGAAATTCCTACCTCTAAAAATTCACTTTTTGAGAAGCATTTGGTAACTTAACAATTGAATTTGTATTAATGACAAGTCCTATGTTATTTCTTAGCACTTTGTCTGAAAAGAAGAAATAACCGCTAACAGCAGCGAGTTTGTCTCTCCCCCAGCCAGGCTATGCAGGAACAATGGAGGATTCTGATGAAGAAACCTTTGATGTAGCCATGTGAGTATGCTATGATCTGAGTCAGATTTTCAATAAGCTTACTACTAGTTAAAAACTCTTCATAGGAATATAATTACACAAATGAATTTACACCCCACTGGTTTGCACATTCTGCCTCTAGGAGAACAAGGGTGCAGAATGTAAAGCTACAGGAGGGAATATCATCAGTTCAGAGTTTAGGTGAAGTCAAACTAAATGTAACTGCAATGAGTGTAGCACTGGGTCATTCTGGCTGAGTGATCAAAATAAGCACTGTAAGGCTGAACTTTTTGTGTGTGTGTGTGCGCTTTAATTTTAAAATTTCCCCTTTTCAAAAGCGTATATTGTCTTATATCATAGATTGTAAGAACAAACTATTCCTCTGTGTTTAAATATGCTCCTTCAAGACATTTGAGACCATTTACAGCTGACCTCTGCTCTGGAGACAGGCTGAGAGAGCTGGGCTTGTTCAGCCTGGAGAAGAGAAGGTTCCGGGGACACCTTAGAGCAGCTCCAGTGCCTAAAGGGGCTACAAGAAACCTGGAGAGGGGCTTTGGACAAGGGCCTGCAGGGACACAACAAAGGGGAATGGCTTTAACCTGACAGAGGGGAGATTGAGATGAGATCTTAGGAAGTTCTTCCCCGTGAGGCTGATGAGGCACTTGCACAGGTTGCCCAGAGAAGCTGCGGCTGCTCCATCCCTGGCAGTTCAAGGCCAGGCTGGACGGGGCTTGCAGCAACCTGGTCTAGTGGAAGGTGTCTGTGCCCATAGCAGGGAGTTGTAACTGGATGAGCTTTAAGGTCCCTTCCAAACCAAAACAGTCAGGCATTCTATGACCTCAACCAAATTTTACACTGCTAGATGCTAAGGCACTGCTTCACCCCACATTTGGCTGGCATACTCTTTTCCTGAAGCTTGTGACAGAGAGGGATGTGCGCCTGTGCCTCTGTAGCTCAAGTTCACAGATTTTGTTCTTTCAGTGTACAGACTGTCACAGATGGCCACATGCTGGGGCTGCTTCAGCAGCCCAGGTTGTGCTTGCCTAGTTGTGCACGATGAGGTGACAGAGGCTTAAACCACGAGATTGGTGAACGTGTGTTTCTTCAGGTATGCAGATGTACATGTGTTGTGTAGAGAGATGGAATAGCTGCTGTTTTGAAACAGATAAAATTCCATTATTTACCTTACAAGGTTTAAATTGATACTTTACATTTTCTGCTGCTGCTAAAATAAGCTCTATAACTAGTAGTAGCTTTTATTTGGAGGGGAGAAAATAGTGGAAATTCCCTATAAGAAGGTCCTGTCCTTGCATGTAAGTTGGAAGGGATGAGCCCTGGTGCCTAAAGCCCTAACTTGATGCTCGGGTACGTTATGTTTCCACTGTTCTGTGCCAGCTCCTCTCCTGGTGGTGGTGTGCCCCCTGGTGAAAAAAGAGCCTTTTCCAGTACCTTGACTTGGCTTTGCTCATCTCCCAAGGCTTAACAGATCAGAAATGATGCTTCACTTGGTGATCAGATGCCTTTTTAAATCAAATAGCTTTTCGTTTTTCCTGGTCAGAATAAGCCTGATGGCTCATTATAGTTGGTTAAAATGTTGCTGAATTAATTTCACTAGAAAAGTAACTATAATGAGTTTTTTAAAACCTAGCCTGACAGACTGTTCTGCTCTATTTACTAAAGAGAAATTTGAAAGAGAGAGGCTTTTAATTTAATTTAAATGGTGCTTTCGTGATCAAAGCTATTTTTTTTCTTAAAGACAAATGTCCTATGAGTCTCGTTTCCCTCATGTGTGGAAAAAACCCCGTCTTTCATCTCCTGGAGAATATAGGAAGTGCTCATCCCCCACTAAAGATGAGCTGTGAATGCCAAGGAGATCCTGTGGATTATTTACTGTGGCTGAACAAGGGGCGCAGTAATAGATTTAGCAGAGGGATCCAGAGTCCTGCAATGCTGGTACCAAAGGTTTCTTTCCTGGATTACTTCAGATCCATAATGGGGTTTAATTTTTCACAATAGAATGAGCATGGGAGATTATGCCGTTTACTTGTCATTTGTAGGGATGTTTCTTGAATAAGAAAAATATTTAAATTGCTTCTGTTGTGTGATATTTGTGTATATATTGAGTTTAAGTGGTTCCACAAGATCAAGTATTTCAAAATGTTCTCTAGAATGTCTAGAGTTCTGTGATCACCATATAGAGTTTACACAGGGAAGAGAGCAGAAGGAAAGCTTGTGGTAGCAGCTGGGATTTGTGGGTTGGAAAATGCTTAATTTCTTTTCTTCTAATTACACTCATTAAATCCTTCTGCACCAGAACTAGAATTACCTTGGCAGTAATGCCAGTAAAACAACATGGGGTTTTTTTCAATTAGGCACCTTACTGGGGGAAATAGAGTAGAGGCCTGATGAGAATCCTATGAAGCAATCTTATCAACAATGTCATGGATTATTTTGTAGGTTGAAACCAGGAAATTATTCAGTAATCTTGTAATTACTGGGCTGATTTGTGCTTAGGCTTTTGTTAACACGTTTTAATTATAACTTTAAAACTTTTATTTCTGCTGTGCTTGAAATATAGCTTTATGCAGTATGGTCTTTCTTTGCTTTCAGCTCCTCCTTCTCTGATGCAGAGTTTGATGCAGTTGTTGGGAATCTGGAGGATATCATAATGGGTAAGCTCTGCAAGTAGTTGTAGACAACGAGATGAGTGCTCTGCATATTGCAAGCTGCTCTTCTGTTAGCAGATATACAGAGCTAAAACAGCCCCTGCCTGCTTCATGAGAGCTTTCCTTTCTTTGTCCCTCTGACCCCCAGGTTAGTAGAATAGGAAAAATATACACAAAAGTCTTTTGTGTGTTGTTTGCACAACAACGCGCTTATGAATCTTGAAAATTATTCTCTGCACAACTGCAATATGCTGCTTCTTAAATAAGCAGTAAAGGTGCTTGTAAATCTCACATAGAAATCAAAGCTTCCTGGGATTTTTATACCCAGGAAAGGGGATGGCAGAGGCTGAGATGTAATGTTCCCTTCCCCAGCTCCTCCTAAACGTCCCCTGCCATGTTTGTTGGGATAGTCTTAGGAGCTGCCATGGTTTGTCCAGGCAGTTTGCTGTCATGCTTAGCTGCTGCTGCTGTAATCTGGAATATAAAGTGCCTGTGCTGCAGTTTAAACATGTTGTTCCTTGTCCTGTCTCTGCTGAACATGGGGAACAGTTTATTTTCTCTGTTTCTGCAGCACCCCTGCATAGCTGGAGATGGGTGTCATCACGTCTTGCCACTTTCCTCTTTTTGAGACTGTTCTTTGGAGTTGATTATGTTGCCTGTAACTTGTATGCGTGCATACAGTTATAAGGTGGCAGGACCTGTTCACAGCAGGAACATGGAATGATGCCAATCTCATCATGTGAGCTTAGGCAATTGTAGGTGCTAAATTCTCAGGACCATCATGTTACCTGAGAAGTCAGTCTGCATGAAGGTAGCTTACAACATACCAAGACACAGTTTGTGCCAGTCAGCCACCAGCTGCATCATAAGAACAACACGTTAGCTTTCTGACCACATCCTTCCCAGAGGGAGGTAGATTCTGCAGCCTCAGTTGCCTGGTGATGTAATTGAATCTGGAGAAATGCTAACAAACTGATTTTGAATGCATTAAGATTTAGAAAGCTGAGAGTGCTGTGTTTTAACACTGTGTTAAAGCAGTAAGCTCACTGCCCTGGACTTCAAGAGAGCGGACTTTGGCCTCTTCAGGAACCTGCTTAGTAAGGTTCCATGGGATAAAGCCCTAGACGGCAGGGGGACCCAAGACTGCTGCTGGATATTCAAGGATCACCTGCTACAAGCTCAGGAGCTTTGCGTCCTTACTAGAAGGAAGCGCGGCAGGAGGGCCACGAGACCTCCATGGATGGAATAGATGCTGCTGAGGAAACTTAGAGGGAAGAAAGAAGCTTATAAAAAGGTGGAAGCGAGGACAGGCAGCCTGGGAAGAATACAGGGATATTGTCCAGGAAGCTAGGGGCCAGGTTAGGAAAGCTAAGGCCCAGTTAAAATTGAGTCTGGTAAGGGATGTGAAAGATAACAGGAAAGGCTTCTATAGGTATGTAGCAAACAAAAGACAGACTAGGGACAGTGTGGGCCCTCTCCGGAAGCTATCGGGAGAACTGGCTACCATGGATTTGGAGACGGATGAGGTTCTTAATGACTTCTTTGCCTTAGTCTTCACTGGCAAATGCTCTGACCACACCACCCAAGTCTTGGAAGGCAGATGCAGGGACTGTGAGAATGAAGACCTTAGGCCCACTGCAGGAGAGGATCAGGTTTGAGATCATCTTAAGAACCTGAACGTGCACAAGTCCATGGGACCTGATGAAATCCATCCGCAGGTCCTGAAGGAGCTGGCGAATGAAGTTGCTATGCCACTGTCCATCATATTTGAAAAATCATGGCAGTCAGGTGAAGTTTCTGATGACTGGAAAAAGGGAAATATAACCCCCATGTTCAAGAAGGGGAAAATGGAAGACCCAGGGAATTACAGACCAGTCAGTCTCACCTCTGTGCCTGGCAAAATCTTGGAGCAGATTCTCCAGCAAAGCATGCTAAGGCACGTGAAAAACAATGAGGTGGTTGGTGACAGCCAACATGGCTTCACTAAGGGGAAATCCTGCCTGACCAATTTGGTGGCCTTCTATGATGGGGCTACGGAACTGATGGACAGGGGCAGAGCAGTTGACGTCATCTACCTGGACTTGTGCAAAGCGTTTGACACTGTCCTGCACGACATCCTTGTCTCTAAATTGGAGAGACCTCAATTTGATGAATGGACCACTTGGTGGATAAAGAATTAGCTGGATGGCCGCATGCAAATAGTTGTGGTCAACGGCTCAATGTCCAGTTGGAAACCTGTAACGAGTGGTGTCCGTCAGGGATCGGTGTTGAGACCGGTCCTGTTCAACATCTTTGTCAACAACATGGACAGTGGGATTGAGTGCACCCTCAGCAGGTTTGCCGACGACACCACGCTGTGTTGTTCGGTTGATACGCTGGAGGGAAGGGATGCCATCCAGAGGGACCTGGACATGCTTGAGAGGTGGGTCAATGCCAACCTTATGAAATTCAACCAAGCCAAGTGCCAGGTCGTACACCTGGGTCAGAGCAATCCCAGGGGGGATTGTAGCAATCCCAGCTACAGGCTGGGCGGAGAAGAGATGCAGAGCAGCCCTGCGGAGAAGGTCTCGGGGGTATTAGTTGATGAGAAACTGGACATGAGCCAGCAGTGTGCGCTTGCAGCCTAGAAAGCCAACTGTATCCTGGGCTTCATCAAAAGAAACATGACCAGCAGGTTGAAGGAGGTGATCCTGCCCCTCTACTCTGCTCTGTGAGACCTCACTTGGAGCTCTGTGTGCAGTTCTGGTGTCCTCAGCATAAGAAGGACATGGAGCTGTTGGAGCAAGGCCAGAGGAGGCCACGAGGATGATCAGGGGGCTGGAGCACCTGCCATATGAAGACAGGCTGAGAAAGTTGGGGCTGTTCAGCCTGGAGAAGAGAAGCTGAGTGGAGACCTCATAGCAGCCTTCCAGTATCTGAAGGGGGGCTACAAGGATGCCAAAGAGGGACTCTTCATCAGGGACTGTAGTGATAGGACAAGGGGTTATGGGTTCAAACTTAAACAGAGGAAGTTCAGGTTACATATAAGGAAGAAGTTCTTTACTGTGAGAGTGGTGAGGCACTGGAATGGGTTGCCCAAGGAAGTTGTGAATGCTCTGTCCGTGGCAGTGTTCAGGCCCAGGTTGGATGGAGTCTTGGGTGACATGGTTTAGTGTGAGGTGTCCCTGCCCATGGCAGGGGGGTTGGAGCTAGATGATCTTAAGGTCCTTTCCAACCCTAACCATTCTATGATTCTGTAAGTAAACTTTACACTTACATCTGTTCTGTTGAATTTGGCGGTCACCTACAACATTAATTTTTATTCTTGTTTCTTTCCACAATTGGAAAAGAATTCTTTAGCAATTGAAAATGAATCTGGGAATTTCACTAATAGTTTTTAATTCGAGGAAAAAAAAAATATTTTGAATTCTTGTAGTGAAGAATTTTATAAACTTTATTAAAAAATACAGATGTTTTGCTGACTTGAGCACCTGAACAAGAAGATGTTCAGAATAAATAACCATATTAATGAAACGTAGAGCAGGAGCACTTCTTTGCTAATACTAAATGTAAGTGAAACTTCTGAGAAGTAATTATAGACCTTGCTAGGTGTTGGTCCCATTCCATTCTGAATGCTGTCAGAACACAGACAGATGTGCTGCTACCCTGTTGACGCCGCTCCCATAGCTGGAGCAGTGCTGCTCTCCACCAGCAGCCTCGCGTCTTCTGACAGATGGGTCAGCAGTGGTGGCTCAGCAGCAGCTGTGGGACTGGTGTGACGGATTCTGCACGTGCCCTGGGCTCTGTGGGTACAATGCAGGAGCAGAGAACTAGTGAATGTGGGGTTTGTGTTCAGAAAAAATGACTGAACTCATAACTGTGTGATGCATTTTTATTGTGGCCCAGATGATGATTTCCAGATAATGCAGAGGACTTTTATGGAGAAGCACTACCAGGCGTTTGACGACTCAGAAGAAAACAAGCTCATCTATACTTGTATTTTTAATGAATATGTAAGATACTATTTTCCTATTTTTTGCATGTATTATTTTTCACTTTTCTTGAGGCCAGTGTCAGGTCCTGTATGAACTGGACTGGTTTATGAACTTTATGAACTACTGGTTTTATGTGGAGCAGAGCCAACATGCTGCCTGCTGTCTTCTTCTGACACACAGTCATGATCTGTGAGCAAGAAAGATGTTTTCTGGAGGCCTGGTTCCTTGCTCTTTGTTTCACCTGAAAATTTCTGTAGATGTTTTAGAAGTTGTATAACTCTCCTGAATAGAAATCTAGCCTGTTGCTGTAGTAAATAATGTGTTTAATGTGTGCATAACAAAGTTTATTCTTTTCCAGTTGTATTATTTCATGTTCTGGACACTTCAATTGCGTTCTTCATGCCAAGCATAATTATGAAATTATACCAGCCTACTAGTCAGTACTATCCAATGAGTTAAAAATAATTTGTTACTAGATACAAATAGCATTTGTTCTCAACAATATTCCCAGAAAAAATGTTCAGCTCGGCCTCAACGGTGGTATAGCAATTCCCAGCCAAGGAACCTCCAGTTGTTTGCCCAGTGAGGATAATACAAAGTGCCAATAAGGTGTCACTGTAAGGAAGATGTGCTGTTTTTGAATCTGCTCCTGAAATCTGTTATGATGTTATAGGGGTGGTTTGTTTGGGTTTGTTTTTTTTTCAGATCCGTTTAGTAGAGAAATACATTGAAGAAAAGTTGCTTGAACGGATTCCTGGTTTCAATATGACTGCTTTCATAATGTCACTGCAGTAAGTGTCTGCTTTGCTTTTGGTTGGGGGATGGTTTATGAGACTCTCAATTCTTTTTATCTGGATTAAAGCTGAGGTTTCAAAGTTCTCCCTTTTAGAAAGAGGTTCCTCATGAATTAAAAAAAAAGTATTAATGCAGGCAATGACTGACCATACTTTTCTTGCCTTCAGCACGTCCTGCTACTCTGAATTTCTGAACTGTCATGCTGAAATATATCAGATTTTAAGGGGTAGGAAGAGAAATCAGAATGAGAACACTGGAGGCTTTTCATAATTACTGTCGCTTTGAAGCCAGACCCTTGAAAGGTTCAGTCATGTTTATCTCTTTCAGGTGCGGTGTGGGACGCTTAAATAGCCTGGTAGTCTTTCAAGAGGCATGTGCTGAAATGCCTTTACTGAAATATTTCTTGTACAAAATATTCAGAGAAGAGTTTGGTTTGTCTTAATCACTGCATTTGGTCACTTCAGTTTAACCAACTTCATGAAGAGATCACTTCTGTAAAATCACTGTTTTTCGCCTTGAATAAGAGAATCAAGTGTAGTTGGGAACTGAGTATCTTAAAATATTAGATTTATTCTTTTTCTTGTAATAGGACATTAGGAAATTACTATGAACTCACTTAGTACTTAGACTGTTTAAGGTAAAGCTCCTTTTCATAAGAAATTAATTAAATGTAATAAAATACTTAAAAACAAAACAACAACAAAAAACCCCAACAAAACAAAAACAGCTGTTAACTATTAAGAAAGTCTTGTTGAAATGTTTACAAGGGCCTGTAGGGACAGGACAAGGGGGAATGGCTTTAACCTGCCAGAGGGGAGACTGAGATGAGATCTTAGGCAGAAGTTCTTCCCTGTGAGCGTGCTGAGGCCCTGGCACAGGTTGCCCAGAGAAGCCGTGGCTGCCCCATCCCTGGCAGTGTTCAAGGCCAGGTTGGATGGGGCTTGGAGCAACCTGGTCTAGTGGAAGGTGTCCCTGCCCGTGGCAGGGGGTTGGAACTGGATGAACTTTAAGGTCCCTTCCAACACAAACCAGTCTGGGATTCTGTGATAAGCTGAGAGGGGAGCACATGTTTTCATCAAAAGTCCTCTGCCAAGCACCATCAGCACAGTCCCTCACTCTTAAGGGATGTGTATGATTCTGTGCCTCTCCCTAAGCTTTCCCACAACTAAGGGACTGTCTGGCTGTTTCAGTGCTAGGTAAAGGCCAGTTGAGTGTTACTTCTGTTGACTTACAGGTCAGTTTCTTTGTCTGGATTTCAGGGACTGATGTGAAACAGTTATGTCTTGGATTTAGATAAATGTAATGTATTAATGTACTTGGATGGGAAATACTGCAAGGTAATATTTGGCTAAAGTTTTGCTTTATTTTAGACATTCTTGTTTAAATCTTGATATTGCTCTACTTGTGCCAGTATCCTTGTTGACCTCAAACTGTTTTAAAATAACTATTTCCCACACAATTTTCTAATTCCCCAAATTCTTCTCTCTATAGACAGCACAAAGATGAGATTGCAGGTGACATATTTGATATGCTTCTCACATTTATTGACTTTCTGGCTTTCAAAGAAATGTTTCTGGATTACAGAGCTGTAAGTATGTCACATTGTTTATTTTCATTGGTATAATGGCTGTTGGTTTTGTGTAGCTCTGCCTGAGAGTACCAAAGGTCATGTTACTACAGTAGGCAGCAGCATTTATTCAAAGGCTGTACAAGGGTCAAAAGGAAAAGAACTTCACTGAGTGTCTGTTTAAACACAAACTGCACATTTAGTGATTTCTAGAAAACTTGAACGAAGCTGATATGTGGAGCAGTTCTTCAGAAACATGCTTTGTGTGTCTTTGAACATTGATTTCCAACTGAACTTCAGGAGACACTTTCTCACTGTGTGGATGACCGAGCACTGGCACAGGTTGCCCAGGGAGACTGTGGAGCCTCCATCCTTGGAGATACTCAAAAGCAGTCTGGACACAGTCCTGAGTGGCCCTGCTTGAGCAGAGGGTTTGGACCAGGTGACTTCAGAGCTCCCATCCCACCTTGACCATCCTGTGATTCTATGATATTTTTTCTTTCCTCCCCACTCCCTGCGCATCCAAACTTAGCTTTTTAAGCTTATTCCATTTGTATTTCTCTTCCTTTCTGTCCAGGCTGGAGAAACAAACAAAACTAAAGGATTAGATTTTGGGATAAGCTTTTTCCTAGGGAAATGCAATACATGTAAAGGCTCTCCAATATCTGTCCAGCCACCTTTGACAAAGGAGCAAAAGAGTCAAAGTTGCTGTCAGAGTTAAGCCCTTTGATGCCTCCTCCACCCGTTAAAGTGTCATAAAAACAAGGGCAGGTTGAGGAGGAAGAGACAATCCGTGTCTGAGCAGCAGGAGTACCTTCAGTTGGGGTTTGCACCTTTGAGGTCTCCTGTGAGGCAGACCACAGAAGTGAGATCTCCCTTGTTCCCTGAGCGCTGCCTGGGTGTTCTTGACTGATGTGAGCAAGAATCTGCTCTGCCCTGGCCAGCAGAGCGACAGTGACCTTGCTCCAGGGCTTCCTGCAGAACCTCTTCTTGAAGTTTGGATTCACATTCAATCTCAGATACTCAGGTAACATGTAATTTTATACTGAATGGTGCAGCCAACAGAGTGTGTATTGTCCGTTTTAGTTTTTGAACTGCTTATTCCAAAAAAGCATTGAGTCACAGATTTCTTTTTCTCCCATGTTTCCAGGAAAAGGAAGGCCGAAGTGTGGATTTAAGCAGTGGGCTAGTGGTGACTTCACTAAACAAATCATCAATGTCCTCCTCCTAGAACAGTTCATGCAAGACTTTGCTTCTGCAGATGAAGAATCCTGGAACTTTAAAGGAATCCTGTTGACCTATTTTGTTAATTGTAGAGCTAAAATAATGGTTTGCAGCTACAACTGAAAATATCCCTGTCATTGTTTTTATTGAAGTAAGTTTTCATTCTTTTCTGTTGCAATTGTTTCAATTAATTACTTCAGTCAATGGCAGTGTGAGTAAATACCTCAGAAGTTACATTCTGTTAAGAGTTCTGTTGTATTTTAAACAAGGCCTCTTGTCAATCCAGAAGCTACAAGGCATGGCTGGGGGTGAATTCTTCTTTTGATGGGGAATTGTATCTTGGTGTTCCCTGCAAGACCTGTCTGCCTCTATGCTTCTCTCTTCTGTGTTTCTGTGGGCTGCTGTTCCCAGGATAACTCATCCTTCTATGACACTCCTGTCACTCATCCCTGTTTCGATGTGTTTTCCATCAGACAGAGGGGCTTTTTTAAGAGATTAAATATCTCTATATAATGAACTACCTGTGTGCAAGCCTGGCTTCATGTTTTAAGAGTTTTAATGTTGTCATAACAATGCATGCAGAGGCTAATTTTCTTACTGTTACCAGGTTTTATATATATATTCTTAGTTGTGGAAACATAACCCTTCATTTCGCTCACTGAACACCAAACAGAGACTGGTGTGTCAGGGACTGATGCAGTTTGTCCAGTCCCTTTTTGGTTCACACCTTCCATTAATGCAGTTACATTTTCTGAGTCTGTTCAGGAGCTGTTAGACCTTCTCCCATGTGGAGCATGCAGTACATTTTGCAGTGTGGCTTACTGTGCTCCACCTTTCCTGTGTAGCAAGATCTGGAAATAAATTGAACTTGTTTCACGTATTTTTATTAGCTTGTACGAGGAAGGCACGAAGGGAAAAGCTGCTGTGTCTGGCTGGACATCACTTCTAGTTCTGACAAACACCAGCCCGTGTCTCTAAGAAGTGTAAGGTGAATTTGTCATCTCTAGTGCAGGGGAGCAGGTGGCTTCGCATTCTCCCAAGCACTGATCCAGGATGTGTTCCCAGACCAGCTGCAGACTTGGTTTTTATATTTGAAGACCACCTGTAGCAAGGGGCAGAACTGACTTGCTGGTTCATAGATGGTCCTGTGAGCTCACCACCTGAGTGGTGCTGAGCCTAGAGGAAGGAGTGCATCCAAGCCTTGGCACCTCTTCCATGTTCTTGTGGTCTTGGATGCACACTGCATGTGTGCATGGATGTGAAGAAAAGCAAGGTGAACCCCGTGGGCCTTCCTCCTCCTCCCGTGGGGCTGGGCTGTGGGAAGGGGCAGTCCCCTCTGGCATTGACATCCCTGCTGCCCACTCCATGCCGTGCTGTACCTGCCACCTTCTTACATGAAAATGTCCTGAGAGACTCCAGTGCTGGATTTAGAGATGTTTTTATTTAAAGATATTTTTTATTTAAGTAGATTTTAATATAAAGATTTTTTTATTTAGCAAGATTTATTTGTTAAAGATTTATATATAATTTGTGCTTCAAATTGTTAGAAATCAATACAAGAACAGTTCACACTGCTTCCTTTGCTTAGCCTTCATCTTCAGCTCTGCTACCACTTATGTATCACTGTAGCTGGGAATGAACAGAGCTTGGTTTAGTGAATTTTAGTATGGGAGTAGCCTCTCCACGGAGCTGCTCCAGCGAGGACAAACCCCAAGGACAAGCAGGAGCTTCAGCCTCCAGCAAGTCCATGTCCTCCCAGCAAGGCTGTTGGTGGCAGCACCGGTGGGTTTCTGCTATGGGTACATCAGCAGGAAGCATCATCAGAGACCACAGAGCTGCATCCATGTGGCCCAGTACTGACCATTGCTGCTCCAAGAGCGAGACCTGGTGGCACGCGAAGCTCCGAGCCACTGAGCCTGGCACAAGCTGAGTCAGGATGGCCCATGGCTGGGCTTCGCTGCCCTCCTTACGCATGGTCAGTCACTTGGCTGGTGGCTGCGTTGCTGCCAAGCCCTTTCCAGGCGCGGAAGCTGAAGAAGGTGCTCACCCCATAGGCAACCATGGTGAGGCAGGCGAAGAACTGGAAGAGGAACAGAGGCCATGGGTGAGCGCAGCGGCTGCCTGACCCTGTGGCCTTCCCCTGCTCACTGCTACTTACAGATGCCGCGGCTCTTCGGTTGTAATCCCACTGCCGCCAGGATGTCGGCTGGACGGCAGCAGCGCACGTTACGAAGGCGGTAATGTACAGGACAGTTGCCACAGCGTTGAAGATCATCAGCTAGGGAAGGCAAAGAGGAGGTCGTGAGGTCTGGGCTCAGGCTTGTGTTTCTGGGTGAGGGATGGGCAAAAGGCTCAGTTTCACGTTCCTCCCTCATCCCCAGGAGAAGCTGAAGAAAAGGGTCCGGCCCCTCACACTGGGAACAAAGATAACATCTCACTACATGCACCCTGGGCTGCGCTGAGAGGTTTCTGATTGACACCACGCCTGCAACAGCAACACGGTGGCTGTAACTTTCAGGATTGATTCAGGCCTTCCTGTTTCAAACATTTTCTAAGCAACTGAGGGACAGAACGAAACAATGTCATTGGGCAAAGTGCACGGGACTTTGTTCCGTCGCCCAGAAGACCGTGAAGCCCTCATTCCTCTTACAGCACCTCCCGAGGATGTTTCCCACTTAGGAACCCCGCTCGCTTCCTCTTGGCTACGCACCACGAGGGACCAGGGGACCACGTAGAACTTGAGCTGTAGCTGTAGGAGGTAAGTCATGAAGAAAAGGACTGTTACTATCCAGAAGAAGATGGACACGAACATCACCCAGCTGTAGGCAGCGTGAAGGTAGTACGTCGTGTCGGCAATGAGAGCCCACACCAGTAAGCCCAGCACCTGCGGGGTGAAACGGGGAAGCGTTCAGGTGATGGTTCCTGCAGAGCATCACCCAGGAGCCCTGGCTCACTTGCACCTCCGGCAGCTGCATCCCCATGGTCAGCACAGCAGGGCTGGACTGAGGGGCAGCTCAGGACAGGGAGCTCACCTGGGACCCTCCTCGCTCGTGGGTGAGCTCATGCTTGGTACTGCTATGCCAGAAGCTGCACAGGGATGTCTTGCATGGCAGGATGAGTGAAATATGGGCAACCTCACCACCCAAGGCCCCTGCTCCACCAAGAAGCTCTCATGCACAGAGCCAGTCTCTGCAGGGGCTGGCTCAGTGTTAGAGGCAGCTCATGGGGTGGATGAGAGCTGGATGCGTGGGGCTCAGCCTTGAGCTCTCCCAGGTACAGCAAACTTCTGGACTTATTTCCACTGCTTGGTCTAGTCTGGTCTGGTTTGCACCTCCTGTGTACACTGCTCCTGGGGCTCAGCTTTCACTGTTCACCAAGTTTAATTGCATAACAATTGCAGCATTGTGTGCCTGCAGAATGATCCACAATAAAACCCCAGGTAGATGAGTCTGTTCCTGCCCTGGCAGGATGGAAGAGCCCAGCCCTGTGCTGTGTCCACCCCTGATCTTTGGACTCTGGAGGAGATGCTGCCCTGCTTCACCCCCAGCTGCCTTTTCCACTATCCCCTCCCCAAGAAGCTCCCTGAAGCAGCAAGTTGGTGGGTATTTTTTTATTTAGAAAGCCTTTAACCCATGATGGAGCAAGCAGAGGATAAGACACCAGCACACAGAATGGGCCCTGGAAAGGAAAGGCTGTTGCAAAGCAAATGGCACTTTCTGTGATTTCTGCAGTCCCCACCACAGCCTGTGCACTGGGATGCAGAGCCAGGGCTCCGGCACCCGCTTCACCCTCCTTCATCACCTCCCGGCTGCGCCAGAGCAAAGCAGGGTCCCTTCACACCTGCCACCTGGGGAGATATGAGGCTCCAGCCCTGCACCCTTCATGTTTCCCAGCACAACCGAACATCCCAGGGAGATGCCCACAGCAAGGCTGGGGCAAGAATGTGCCACAGATGCAGCCACAATATATTCTAGTTCCCAGCTGGGGTTGGGATCACAGACTCAAAGAATGGTTTGGGTTGAAAGGGACCTTAAAGATCATCCAGTTCCAAACCCCTGCCATGGGCAGGGACACCTTCCACTAGAGCAGGTTGCTCCAAGCCCCGTCCAACCTGGCCTTGAACACTGCCAGGGATGGGGCAGCCACAGCTTCTCTGGGCAACCTGTGCCAGGGCCTCAGCACCCTCACAGGGAAGAACTTCTGCGTAACAGCTCATCTCAGCCTCCCCTCTGGCAGGTTAAAGCCATTCCCCCTTGTCCTGTCCCTACAGGCCCTTGCCCAAAGCCCCTCTCCAGGTTTCTTGTAGCCCCTTTAGGTACTGGAAGCTGCTCTAAGGTCTCCCGGAGGTGCCTTTTCTCCAGGCTGAACAAGCCCAGCTCTCTCAGCCTGGGATCTTGCTGGGCAGAGGCAGGTGAAGCTGCCAGCACTGCCTGCACAAGCCCACATGGCTTATTGTCAGGGGAGAAACACAAGGGGCTTTGTCCTGCCCCAGTGCACTGCCCTGGTGCTCACTGCCCTGACAATGCTGCCTTGTCTGGCACACCCATTTCTAATGCTCGTCATCACAAAATATGTGCAGGGGAGAAACGTGTAGGAAAGAGCCCAGCTCTGGAAGCAGGAGGCGGCATGTGCAAGTTGCCCTGCCCTGGCTATGGGGAGAGAAAAGCAGGAGCCCTCAGGAACAGGTTCTGGGGAGCAGTGAGGTTCAGTGGATGGAGCTGGGTGAGCATGTTTAATGGTATGGCCCGAGTAATGGGACCAGGTGTGGGTTTGGAGGGTCCCTTCTGCTGATCTGGATTCCATCTCTCTTTCCTGATGCTCCTGCAAGACACCCCTGACAGCATCTTTCCCATGCCCCTCCTTGAGCATTTGTTCCTATGTCACTATCACGCCCATGCCCAGGGTGGAACTTTGGAGCAGGGAGCCAGCTCTATGCCAGCTGCCCCCAGGGAGAGGGGATGAACAAATGGGCTCCCCACTGCAGCAAGGCAGCTCACACCAGGCCCCCTGCGCAACTGAGCACCCACCCCTGTGCACATGGGGCACCCAAAAGTGCCAGGAGGGAGCAGCAGCAGGAGTTTATTCTGCAGCTGCCTCCATTTCTGAAGCCATGGGAAGGTGATGCTGCTGCAGCCCAGTTTGATGGTGCAAAGACCCTTCTGCTTGTCTAGAGCAGCCACCAAAGCCTGACCCAGGGGAGGGCAGCCGGAGGGCTGGGCGGGCCTAGGGAGGGTGAGAGCCCTGGGGCACCCCGGAAGCACCCCCAGCACCCCACCTCAGTGGGGGTCACCGTGCTTCCTAAGGCCGCCGGCCCCTATGGCTTGCGTCCCGCAGGGATGCCCACGCATATCAGCCGTGCCAGGTGCTGGGACCTGCCAGGCGTTGAGCCGAGTTCCAATTTGCATGAGGGCAAGGAGCTGAATTTTCCTCTGGCTTTGGAGAGGGAAGGAGGAGAGAGGGAGGCCGCGGTGTCTCAGGGTCAGAGATTAATTAGGGTTAGAGAGCGAGCACGGGATAGGGATGGCAGCCGAAGGGAAACCGAGCAGTATCCACCCAGGGCAACAAAGCAAAGCATCAGCCACCAAGCGTGTGTCGCGGTGCGCCCCCCCGCCCCGGTGCCCCGCGGTACTCACGGCCTGGGTGCACATCAGCCCCCCGAGCGGCGAAAGCACGAAGGCACCATCCAGGGCGGGCAGGGGGGCGGCGCGCGCGGAGCCGCTGCTGGACAGCCCGGCCATGCCGCGGGCACCGGCTGCACGCGGCCCCAGGGCTCCTCCGCCCCTCCCCGGGCGGGGCAGGGACCCACCGCCCCGTCCCGCCCCGCCCCGCGGGGCCCAATGTGTTAACTCAGCTACGGGCCCGGGACGTCGCGGATCTTCTCTTCTCTGCAGCTCGCTTTTGTGGCCTTTCTGTGGCTCCAACGTGTCCCCGTGCCTGGGGCTGTTACTCCTGGCACGTCTCCTTATTGAATCCCAGACTGGTTTGTGTTGGAAGCGACCTTAAAGTTCATCCATTTGCAACCCCCTGCCATGGGCAGCGACACCTTCCATTAGAACAGGTTGCTCCAAGCCCCGTCCAACCTGACCTTGAACACTGCCAGGGATGGGGCATTTACCGCTGGTTGTCCTGAAATCACAGTTCTTCAGCCAGTGTGCGGAGAGGTGAACAACACACAGAGCTGAGATATTGGGGCCCCTCTGCTCTGGAGACAGGCTGAGAGAGTTGGGCTTGTTCAGCCTGGAGAAGAAAAGGTTCTGGGGACACCTTAGAGCAGCTCCAGTGCCTAAAGGGGCTACAAGAAACCTGGAGAGGGGCTTTCGACAAGGGCCTGTAGGGACGGGACAAGGGGGAAAGGCTTTAACCTGACAGAGGGGAGGTTGAGATCTTAGGAAGAAGTTCTTCCCTGTGAGCGTGGTGAGACCCTGGCACGGGTTGCCCAGAGAAGCTGTGGCTGCCCCACCCCGGGCAGGGTTCAAGGCCAAGTTGGGTGGAGCTTGGAGCAACCTGATCCGGTGGAAGGTGTCCCTGCCCATGGCAGGGGTTTGGCACTGGGTGAGCTTTTAAGGTCCCTTCCAACCCAATCCATTCGGTGATTCTGTGATATGAATAGACAGATTGCAGTGTGAAGGGTCCGGTGTTTCCTCACACTCCTGCCATGCAGTTGATGATGTCCCAGCATGGTATGCTGCTTCACGCTTCCTGCTATCGTGTGGCTGGACCGTGACCTGCCCCCGTTCCCCCCCATCTCCTGCTCCCGCGGCCCCTTCTCCGGGTGGTTCTGCTGGGAGGTGAGAGCCCGACCAGCGCTGCCCGGTGCCCCACGGGGCGGGAGCGGCCGCGGCGGCGGGGCCTCGCCACAGCGGCGGCCGCTGGTCCTATAGTGCGGGGACGGGGGGGAGCCACAGTGGCGCAGGGCTGTCAGGATGGCCGAGCGGTCTAAGGCGCTGCGTTCAGGTCGCAGTCTCCCCTGGAGGCATGGGTTCGAATCCCACTTCTGATAATGCACTATTCTTTTGCGATATGGTCGCACCTGTAGCTTTAATTAATTAGTTAATTGCGTTTAATTGAGCTGGGGCATCTTTATTCCCCTGCCTTCAAGCAAAATGCTGTCGCCGGGCGGTGCAAAATGGAGATGTCAGAAGTGGGATTCGAACCCACGCCTCCAGAGGAGACTGCGACCTGAACGCAGCGCCTTAGACCGCTCGGCCATCCTGACCCGTTGTTTGTTGTTTTACCGTAGTGATCTTCCTCCGTCGCCCATGCGGATCCACCGAGCAGTCGGTCGCGATTGTCGCGGGGTGATCACAGTGTGAGTGGCGAGAGGTGTCCGAGGGACAGCGGCTGTCACCCCCACTGCCAACGGGCCGCCGAGGAGCTACGGGCCGGCCAGCCTCGCACCTACCCCTGGGAGTTGTAGAATCACAGAATAGTTTGGGTGGGAAGGGACCTTAAAGCTCATCCAGTTCCAACCCCCTGCCACAGGCAGGGACACCTTCCACTAGACCAGGTTGCTCCAAGCCCCCTCCAACCTGGCCTTCAACTCTGCCAGGGATGGGGCAGCCACAGCTCCTCTGGGCACACAGCCGCTGGTATCCCTCAGAGGGTGTGACAGAGGACAACTCTTCACTATGTGGGCCAGTTGCAGGGATGTCAGCACTTGGTTTTCTCTACAGAAAAACACAAACCCTCTTAGCACCTTTTGGCAGCTCCTGCTGCTTCTCCAGAGTGTGTTTAATATTGATCAGAGCAGTTGTGCCTGCCCCATGTTCTGTGATTCCATTCCCATTCTGCCAACAAGTACATCTGTTCGTCCTTTCCCCACCTATTTATCCCCACCTCACTCTGTGTGTGAGCCCATGATCTCACCTGGAGGCTGCTGATCTTGAAATGTGGAAAAAACCCCTACTCACCCTTCAAATAAATACCAGCGTTTGCTCTGTTCCAGGCTGCTCCTTGCTCCAATGCAAGGGCGCGGGCTGACAGGGTGATGCTGAGCCAGGGGGTGGGTGGTGCGGCAGTGCTTACATGACAGTTTGTTTGGTGCAGCAGGGTTCGGCCCTGCCAATTTGGAGTCAGCTCTGTACTGACCAGCCTGCAGCCTCCTACCCCTTCCTGCCCACGGATACAGCTCAGAGGAGTTGTTTGCATGTACTGCCACTACGAAAGAAAGGTGGGAGAGCAGCCAGGCAGGGGAGGACGGGGGGGGGGGGGGGGGGGGAGATGAAGGGGAAAAGCCACGTAAACAGCCAGCAGAGAAAGCTATTTTTTGAACAGTTCAGTCAACCCATTGTCCTGCGGTGAAGTCCTGGCAGCCTCGGAGTGGAGATGTTTATCTGCATCCATCCATGTGCTGCAACTCAACAAGCAGGAAACGATACAGCAGGGCTGAAATCATCTCCACATGGCCCCTCGAAGTGCAGGATCTGCAGAAGCCTGGTACCTCCACGGGCTGGGCTTGCCCCAGGCAGTCCTTTTCCTGCCTCATGGAAGAAGCCCGTCTAGCACCCACAGGGAGGTGTTTGGGAGCCCTGGTCCACCCATACCGGCTCTGAGTTACCAGCACCCACCTAGGGGATCTCCTGTGGTACGGAACCATGTCAGCAGGGCAAAGGGAGTTGCTGATTAACTCTAGGACAGAAGCAGCGATTCTTAGCGTGGGTGCTTCGGCCACAGAGGTAATAACCACCGCACGATGGCGTTGTCTGCTGCAGCACGAGGCAGAGGCCCGTCCTGTTCAGGAAACGCTGCAGGAGCCTTTCCGTCCCTACCGCGTGGGCCTTGTCACTTTGGGGCTGGCGGGGCCAGGAGCTGGGGGCACGCTGGTTGGGTTTGTCCTTTATCAGCCATCCGGTGGGTGCCCAGGGGAAGCGGCACATCCCGTGCTGATGGGGTCTTTCCTCTCGGCGGATGCCTGTCGGTGGCGGCCGGGGGCTTACAGGGGCTGGCTACACCGCGGCCCTGCAGCCCTCCCAGAGTCAGCCTTTGCACCAGCACTTGCCGGTGCTCCCCCATCCCTTCTGTCACAGCTCTGGGGGTCCTCGGGGGTCTTGCTGCCTGCAGTCGTGTTGTTGCCTAGATTTCACCCTGCTGGCTGGACGCGGGTGAACCAGCGCTTCTCTGGGGCTGGGGCTGGATCTGGAGCCAGCTCAAGGAGAAGGGGCACAGGCACATCAGCTCTTGCAGCAGATGGCTTGTTTTGTTTTGGCACACAGGCATGAGCCAGACTGTCTTCGGCCACAAGCCCTGGTTTGAGACTGGCTCTGTCCTCGGTGGGGAATTTGTTCCCCAAATAGCGTTTTGAATCCTAGACATGCCTCATCTCTGCTTTCTTAGTTCTCCTTCGCTGCCTCCTGAGGTTGATAGGCGGAATCATGGCCTGAGAGGGAATATCACATATCCGTACCCCCAGCAACCTCTTTATTAACTATCCTCTGGCAACACCAAAGTGCCAATGGCCAGCATCTGTGGCCTGTTTCTTTTAGGAAACAAGACAGCTACTTTGACCCTAAAAACACACCTCACAGCCACCAGAACTGGTCAGGGGAGCCCGAGGAGCTTTTGCACTAGACGGTGGGGCAGGTGTGATTCTGTCATGGTCCCAGAAAGAAAATTAGAGTAAGGTAAAAACATTGGGACCAAGCTGACTGGTCATCTAAATACACTGATGAGGGAGCAGGTCACTGTTTGGGTGGCAGCCAAAACCCATCCTGAGTGTGCAGGCTCTGACAGAAGCCGAGAAGGATACACCCTGTTCTTACAATGTGGGGTGCAGCAAAGCTGGGGTGGGAGAGGGAAGGGGTCTACTGACTCCCTGCTCTCTTGGTTGAGCCAGTGAGGCTTGAAAAGGGTTAAGAGCTCGGGCAGAGAAACGCGTGTCCAGGATTGTTTCCCTGCCCAGCCCAAGCGTGTTTATTATGCTAGTGCCTGTAAAGTCATGTTGGTGTCAGAAGCCCTGTGGGCTCCTGTGGCTGTTCACTGCTGCTTTTGTGTGTCCCTGGGCACTGGCGGAAGCCTGGCACATATCCGTGCCTGAGGCTTGGCAGAGAGCTCCGCCTGAATGAGCTGGGTGGCAGCTCTGGTTTGGAGAGATGTGGTGTCCCATTTCTATAGGAGACTGGCTGGGATTTGAAAGCTTGTGGGATGGGAGGGCTCAGCTCAGACTTTGGGCTGCCAATGGCCACAGCGCAGACACATCTAGTGCATCATAGCACTGCATGTGGCAGCTCTTTGAGCCCTTTGGTGCTGACCCGCAGGTTGCCACGGGCTCTCCTGGAAACACAGTTGGGGGTCAGCCCCTGCAGCAACACTGGAGAAAGGTTTTCTGCATCTCTCCACCCACTGTCACGGCTTAACTCATGTCAAACTGGTCCCACAGCCACTGTTGGAAGTCCTGAGGAGACAGGAAGAGGTAAGCTTTTCCAAAAGGCAATAAACAGAGCCACTTGTGGTAAGCTCCTTTCTTGGAAACTGGCAGCATTCATGTGCAAACACGTTGGATGGAGAAGTGAGAAGTGCAGATGTGGAGAACTGGTGAAGGTGGTGGCCCACACATGCTGCTGGATGGGACCAAAGGACTGGGTCTGTGGTAGGCAGGAGCTCCCTCTGCCCCTGAGCAAAGGGCTGGGGCCAGGACCCAGCCATTCCTGCCAGGAGAGGGACCCCTCCAGGGCAGGGGGTTGCTGGCACAGGTGCTTGCTGCTCCTGCTGTCGCAGGAAGGAAGGAGGCAGTAACTGGGGCGCTTGCCCTGTCCTTTCCCACAGCCATGGCAGCAGGCACTAGTCTGGCCCTCAGCTCTGGCAGAGGTGAAAGAGCAGAGCCATGGCAGTTAGCTGCTCCCCACCTTCTGCGTGTTCCACAGTGGCCCTGGTAGGACCCTTTCCCAGGATGTGAAGGAGGGGTTCCCAGGGTACCACTCTGGAGAGAGACACAGCACAGCCACACCAAGGGAAAGACTGGCTGCAGCTCCCGCAGCAGCCATGATCTCCTGTGGTGCATGGAGGTTTCTGTCATGCCTGTCCTGACCTCTCCCCTCTCTTCTCCACAGTGCAGTGATGAGACATGGCCCTTTCAGGGATCGTCTGGCTCTCCTTCATCACACCAGCTCCGTGGAAACAGTGCCTTCGGGACCTGCAGCTATGCAAAAGGTTTGCAAGATCAGGATGTGCCTCAGACTCTGCAGGGACTTGGCAGGACCCAGGGGCCTGATGTGCTCAAGCAAGCCTGTTCTGGAGGAGCAGAACTCCTTCCCCTCACCTGAAAACCTGCCCTGATTTCTTCTGTGTCACCCAGGCACATCTCCCCAGAAGAGCCTTGCTTGTTCCCTGTCCTAGGGAAGAGCTTGTGCCTGGTGGCTGCATTGCTCAGTGGGCGCATTGCTGCAAGTGACTCTTGTCTGTTTAGGAGAAGCTGAAGTATGTTGCAGACTAACCAGCTCTGTGTTTGTTTCTTTGCACGTAGTATTTTCAACAAACTTAAATCTTGTTTATTGCAGCAGCTGTTGCAGGCCTTGGCAATCTCCATGGGACAGTTGCAGGATTAGTTGTCTTCTGTTCTGTCTTCTTTGGCTGCAGAGGAAAGGCACCAATCCTCACTGCAGGTATGCACCTTTCCATGTATGTCTCACTGGATAAGCCACCAGTCTGCAGCTCAGCTGTGGTGCTGCCAGAGGGAAAAGTCATGCTCTGCAGCCTGGCCGGCTTGGGATGCTGACCAGGCTGTGGGCAGCCTCACTGTGGGAAAACAGAATATCAGCATTTTGCACTGTGTGCTAGTGACCAAATTTGTTCTAATTTACAAGGGGAAATGTGTTCAGAGAGCTGAGAGCCTGTGTGACGTCATCTGCTGTTTTTGGAAATGTTTTCTAAGTGAGGCAGTTTCCTAAAAACACAAGCCCTGCGCTGGTCGATACTTCCCAAGCAAGAGTGGTGCCATCTCCTGTAGAGGCACTGGCTGCGGACAGCCCCAGACTGCTTCTCATTTCCTGCCCTTTTCTTTAATGTGGGAAAATTCAAAGTTGTGCAGTGACAAACAGATTTCATGGATCCCATTATTTCATTTTCTCCCTTATAACAGTAATGGCTCAAGAGCTCTACATTAAGCACAGGTTGAGAGTATCTCCAAGATGGGAGGCCCCTGTAGCTCCAAGGACCCATCGCCTGAGTGTGTCACTGGTTGCCTTGGCCAGGAGAGAAGAGGTTGTTGGGCCAGTTCTGGACTGCTCTGGGCCATACCAACCAGTGCCATGTCACTGGAAAAGCCATTGGAGTTTCTCCAGATTGAAGCCTGGAAATCTGGTCCCACACATCAAGGACCGACTGTATGCACTGGCCTCATCCATAGTCTGTGCACCACCAGTCTCCCACGTCCTTGCTCACTCACTTTGCTGCACATATACTCCTTGAGAGAACCTGGAGGAGCCCAGTCCTGGTGAGCATGGAAGCTCTGCTGCAGGGATGGTGCTTCAGCTCCGTTGAGTCTAATGCTCTTGGACTGCAGTAAAGGGGGATTGTATAAGAGCAGTGGCTGAGCTGCCATCACCACTGAGGAGGGGTGTGGGCAGTGCAAGGATGAACTGCCACAAGGCAGGCTTAGCCGGGAAAAGAAAATCTCATCATACACCCAGAGCTGGAATCCTGGGTCAGCCTGCCTCCTCTGCAGCATCAAGCCCAGCTGGGTCTTCCCAAAAGTTAAATGTTCCTGCTGCCTCTTTCCAGCAAGCTTCTGGGACGGAGGGCAGCAAAGGGTGCTGTTAATACCTACCTCTGGGGGTGCTGGGCTTCCCTGCTCCAGGAAAACTGACTCCTGAGGTCTTGGGAGCTTCTGAACACACCATACAGTGGAAATCTTCATCCTTTTGTGGGATCAGCTCTGGCATCTCTCTTCCAGGTCATACAGCCTCCTAAGATCTCACTGACCTTTCTTTTTTCCCCAGTCACCACGTGATTTCCAGGAAGACAAACCTACTGTAACAAACATTTCCAGCATGGAAACACCCTGGAGGAGGCAGGCCATGTTCTGGGGCTGTTTCCTCTTTCTTTGGGACACAGGCCTTGTTCACTTTGTGTATTGTTTTGCATATTGTCTTTGTAGGGCTAAGTTGCTTCTTGCCTTCAAGAGCAATTCCCCAGCACTAGTCATATGTTCCGTCCACCTGTGAGGTCCTTGACCCTGAGCAGAGCTGGAGAACTTGCCTGCAAACAGCCCTGGCAAAGCTGCAGTGGGTGGGAAATGCTGGAACTACTTCCGTGTTTCTCACGGGGAAGATGGGATCTGGCCCTTTGGCCTGTGCTGTCTGTTGCTGGGACCTGCAGGAGTTCCCTACCAGGACTGCCAGGAGCCCTGGCTTCGCAGGAAAAGCAGCTGCATTGAGCTGTTCCTGCCTTAAAACAATGCCTGTGGCAAGCCGTGCCTTAAGCAAACAGAGCGCTCACCCTCCCACGCTGTATGCACACTTGGAGCCCTTTCATCACTTTTACCCATCACTGGCAGTAAGCCCTTTGCAGGAGGAGCAGAACCCATTTCTTCAGGGGAGACGTGAGCATGTGTGGGCCATTCCACCACCTCCAGCAGCCAAGGCGCCGACAGCCTCAGGCAATGCCAGTTTCTGGGGACAAATTTCCTGTAAGGCTCTGCTGAGCCTGAGAAAACACTGTCTGGGGAAGGGGCCAGAAAAAGTCCCAATAGATGCAGCGTGATCTGTTCTGGCTGGATCAAACAGACTATTTCGAAGTCTTAATTTTTATTTTCATATCCTTGAAATGGGTTTTATCTTCTATTACAATATAAGCAGAGGCTGAAATTACAGGCTGGGAGTTTCACCAAATGTTCTAAAAATACATCATATGGAAACCTAGGGGGTTTCAGTCTTTAGGAATAAAATCCTAACTGGAACTCTTGGAATTTCCCCCAGCACAGAGGAGCCAGGTTTCCATCAGCCCTAAGAAAACTGTGGGAAAAAAATATTTCAGAGGCAGCCACACTGTCTCAGTCTTGATCTTATCTTCATCTTTCAGCTGAGGGAGTTGGCAGGGAAAATTGCCACATATTCTGCTGGGATCTGAGATGAAAGAGAAAGTAAAGGTGCCAGATGTGACTGCCATGTCCATATGTCTGCTGCAGACCTGGCTTCATGCTGGTGCAGGAAGCAACCTGGCCAGCCTGGTTGCTTGGAGATCTGAGTGCCTTGCACTCCTGCTCTCACCATCAGCAACACCCCGAGGGCTGAGACCCTGATATATATCCAAAGTCAGGGCTGTGGTGACAAGCATGCTCTGCAGACAGCATTCTCAGCGAACACGGAGCTGCCTGGGAAGGCCGCTGGGTCCCTGCTCACCCCTGGCTTTGGTGATGTTCCCAAGAGGCAGCCTGGCTTGGGCTCCCTGTCTAGCTGATGAACTTTTAATCCCAATTAGCAAATTCTGCCTCTTTTGGCCTAATGACCTATGCTGCTGTTGTAAGATGGCCACCGAAAAGGAAGGGAATAGCTGCTTTTGCATTTGAGTTAAAGAGCTTAATGTGCACCAGGGAGCTGTGGATTGGAGGTGGGGAGAGCTTTACAAGCCTGAGGACAGTGGTGCCTCTCTCCAGTGGGAGAGGAGGATGGAGGAGGTGACTACTGGAAGTCCGTCCCTGCCTGAATGAGTCACCAAGGAGCTGCAGCTGATGTACATGTGCTAAGGAAAGCTGATGCAAGTGCAGGCGGGGAATTCCAGGACCTGTCTAGCTCTGGAGCAGGCGACATTCCCTCCCCTGTCCAACTCCTCCTTCCAATTCCTGTGTCGTCACCCTGGGATATGTCTGTGGGAGCTAAATAACAGTTGAAACCCCCACCTCAGGGCTTCATAATCCTGGTATGAGCTGCAGCAACTGCGTTGCTCCAGAGGACGCAATAAGCAGTCGGGAGTGGGAAATACTGGCGGTAATCCTTCCCTGCATGCCCTTCCTGCTACCGACCACAGGAACATGAAGGTTGTTTCTCTCCAGGTCCTGTTTGTGCTGAGGGTTCTGTGCCTGGTGGCCCGGGCTGGAGGTGAGCCGCAGCTCTGCATCCCCGCAGACTCCCCGAGGGAGCAGCTTCATTTGCGAGGGGGAGGTGAAGTGCTGGGGCGGGGGAAGCGGCACTGGATCAGGCAATGGGCACCCAGGGACCTTCGTGGGCTGTGGGAGATCTCATGACAGGATCAAGCTGGGTTTGGAAAGGGGCAGAGGGAGCCTATGGCAGTGATCCTGGCAGCGGTGACACCCGAGCAGCCCGTGACGGCTTTTGTCACTCCTGAGGGTAGGTGGGAAGAGTGTCAGAGGGACTTTCTCATCATTCATATTAGAAAAGAAGTATAATGCACTTCTTTTTCCCTTTTTCCATGTCCCCAAGGAATATGCCATGGGGGCAGACTACAGCCTATCCAGGGCTGGATGTCTGTCTGCACAAGATAACGTGCTCCCATCACTGCGAGGCAGAGGGGCACTGTGCTCCGGGGTGGGCTGGAGAATGGGGAAGAGGTAGGCACACCGCTCCCTGGGCTGGTTTTGGTTTAAGTTCTGCAGCACAGATCAGTAATTGCTGCCCCAGGTAGCAATTAAACAGGGTGCATTGCTGCCAGGCTGTCAGAAAGCTTCTCAGCACAAGCAAGTTGGACTTTGCCCAGGACAGAGGGATGATCTGTTCTCACCAAGGGAAGAGAGAGGGGCAAAGAGCCCTTAGGATCTGTGCCCTGCTTCCACCAGACCAGAGGAAGGAGGATAGCAAAGGCAGCTGGGGATAGAGCTTCTTCCTCTCCTCATACCCCTGTGCAGGTTCTCCAGGTCTGGCCTGAGTAAAGTGGGCACAGGGACATCAGGCAGCTTACCCCGCCCTTGGAACCTGCTGTCTGCTTCGGCACTGCCTAGCTCTGCTGCCCTGTGGCCAAGCGTCCATTTCCTCTAAAGTGATGGAATCAGGTGGGCACTGTAGAAAGAAAGGGTGGTGGTGCTCCCTGCGTGGGGTCTCTTAAACTGTGCTGAAAAGCAGGTACCAATGGCTCCCATGAGTGGTGCCTCTGAGGAGCAGTGGTTCTGGGTGGAGAGTCTCTCAGGTCCCAGGTGTCTCTGAGGTCCCTTTGGCAAAGACTCAGATGCAGCCCAGAGAAGCAGGGTTGTGTGCCCCAAGAGAAGGGGGACAACTAGGGCTGGCTCCATGCCCCCTCTGACGCTGCTTTGTCCTTGGAAGGGACTTTCCAAGCTCCTTCTCTCAGGCAAAAACACACCAGTAATTCAGCTAATTGCAAACCATTTGCATTGGTGCCAATAACAGGAAAATCAGTTAATGATTATTATCAGAGGAGAAGGGCCTTTGGGAGCAGTCCTCAATCACTCCCTGCCATACACCTCCATCCACAGGGATGACTCTGGCTCTTTTGTTGCTATACCTGTTTTGTTGAACAGTGCTTCTGAAAGTGGAGGACACCAGCAGCATGTCCTCTGGCTATAGAGAGTTAATTGGGAAGCTGGTCTCCCCTGAATGGGTATTCTTGACCCTACAGTGCCAGAGAAGACATTATTGTGTAAACAAATGGCTTTGCTTTAGCATTACAGAGATTGAAATGTGCTTCTGTCGAGGGGCCACAGGAGATTTGTTTGTGATTTCTTTGCAACCATGGGTTTCCTCAGTAAATGGATCAAAAGAGCTGAGGGTGTTCCTGTAGTGATGCTCATTCTTGCTCCTGGTGGCTGGATCATTCCCAAATAAACTGCACCAAATTCACCAAATTAATTTGGGTATCTGAGACAACATTTTGTAGAGACTGGCTGATTTAAATCAGCTTCCAGCTCCTTTCTTTAGAGAGGGGCTAAGATAAATCAGGGCTTGTTTTTCTAAGTCTTGATCCCTGGGATGTCAGAAACAAATTGCCAGGATGCATTGTGCAACCTACCCTCACTTGGCAAACGTGTTGTTAGAGGCTGGGGTAGGAGCAGGAGCAAAGCATCCCTTGTGATGTGACTGGCTTTGCCCCTTGAAGGGGTCAAGTGAGGTTTATTTTTACACTTTGCAAAATTAAAACTGAATTTTCTTGAGGAGGTGGAAGAGATGTTTGGTGAGAAACTGCTGCGAAGCTGGGCTGCTGAGATATCTAATGGAGCAATGTATTATTCACCAAAATATTCTTTTTCCGCACCCTTTCTCTGAGTTCAGGTGGCATTCAGAGACCACATATAAGCAAACAGAGAGGCAGGCTGCTCGCCTGGAGGGGAACTCCCACCAGAGGAATTGATATGTCTGATCAGAGAAGGAGAGGAACAAGCCCTCTGGTCTGCATTGCCTGCACTAAGAGCCTGTTGGTGACAGTTGCAGCAGGTCTTTTGGGAATGAAGAAATGTGTTTTCTGGGCACTGTGCTGAGAGCAGTCCTCCTGTGACCCAAAGAGGAGGGTACCTGCAGGTCTAGGTCCTTGCACAAAGGATCTCCAGGCAGTGCTTGCAGATCCTGTAAGGCAAGCTGCAGTGGTGGCCCAAGAGCCGCGCAATTTTCACGGTGCTTTTTTTGTAGTTTTCTGGGCATTTTATCACCTGTTTGGGTGATACAGAAACTCGCGGCCCTCCTGGGATTTTTCTTCATGTCATTCTACCAGGGATTGGAAATTTTCGTGGCAAGATCTGGACTCCTGCCCAGAGAAGAGAAGAAAGAAACTGCCTGTTTTTATAGTACCAGATAAAAAGCCAGTGTTTAATACGTAGAATACTTTATTTCAGGGCAACCTAAAGCACCTCTGAAGTGTTCAATTGAGTGTGGTGGTTTTACATCTGGGATAGCACCAAAGCGGATAAGGAGCTACCGCAGGACCGAGCCCCGCTGCACCAAACAAGCTGTCATGTAAGCACTGCCCCACCAAAACCCCTGATTCAGCATCACCCTGTCAGCCCGTGCCCTTGCCTTAGAGCAAGGAGCAATCTGGAAACAGAGCAAATGCTGGTATTTATTTGAAGGTAGGGGTTTTTTTCCCCATTTAAAGACCAGCAGCCTTCAAGTGAGATTATGGGCTCACACACAGAGTGAGGTGGGGATAAATAGGTGGGGAAAGGACTAACAGATGTACTTGTTGGCAAAATGGGGCATTGGAATCATAGACTCATAGGCTCACAGACTGGTTTTGGTTGGAAGGGAGCTTAAAGCTTATCCAGTTCCAGCACTTCCAGGGAAGCACACAGGGTGAGAGCTCACATGTTTCTGTGAAAGTAGTTGTTTTCTCTGGGGATGGATTAAGACTTGGAGCTTGTCTGGAGATGAGAAAAGCTTCATTCCCCCCCAGGATAATTGTTGTTTTCAGCTTATCCTGAAACCGAGGCACTATTAAGACCATTTTATTGCAGCCCAGGAAGTTGCTCCAAACTGAACCTACTGGGCTGACCTTGCAAAGTCTCATCTCACTCAGTAAACCAGAGGGTTTCGTCTTCAGATACGCTTGCCACTGGGCAACTGGTGCTTCCTGCTCTGATCATTGAAGGCAAACACTGCATCCAAAGATCAGAACAATGTTTTCAAAAGAGGAAAACTTCTTGGGAGGAAACCCTTCACTCATCAGTCACATTCAGCTGCTCACCATTCAATCAGATCTCAGAGGCACCTGGCCTTCCTGAAATACATAATCCATCCAACGCCCATGATGTTCATTATGGGCTTGAGAGAGTCAGTGTTGCTGTCTGCATGTCTTCCTTATCATGCTGATCATCTAAACCACTGTTTTCTTTATCCACTAAGTGATCCTTTTTTATTTTCAGATTTATTACCCTGAAGTCTGTGGAGATTTGTGCAGATCCAGAGGCAGAGTGGGTGAAGAAGATTGTAGAGAAACTGGATCAAAAAAAGGCTGAAGCCTCCCCGCTTTCACAGGGTGCCACCTCAGCAGCGGCTCCAGAAGAGCCTGGTGTTTTTCAGAAACATGTTGGCCTTCCAGTAACAGCTCCATCTCAGGCCACTACCCACTCTGAAGTCACTCCAGAAGCAAACAGAGATTCCTTAAAATCTCCTACACCTTCAGCGACTTCTGCAACAGGCATTGTCTCCAGCCAGCCCACCCTCTTCCACAAGGCTCTTGTGCATGGCTTTGACAATGCTGTAGGATCTACAGAAGAACCTGTAGGACACACTGCAAATGCTATGCCTGATGTTCAAGACATGACTTCTCCTAGCTCAAATTCAGTGGCCATTGCCAAAGGATCAGACCACCCTGGACTTCCTACAAATGAATCTCTGGACCCTACAAGTGCAAAAAACAGTGCACCAGACACTGACTCTAGGGGTTCAGATCCCCCCTCCATCCTGGACAGCATGGAAACTGCTTCAGTTCCTACTCTAAACTCCACAGCTGCCACAGACAAAGGTCCTTCTGTCCATACCAACAAAGTTTTCAGTTCCTCTGTAGGTGCTTTTGGTACCACAACATTTGATTATTCATCGCCTGTAGGAAAGCAAGAGCCTTCGGTCATGTTAATTTTCACTAGTCAAGCGTTCTTGGGCCAAGCCAGAGTACAGATGACTACAGAAAGACCGAATGCTCTGCCTCTTCCCAGCTTCTTGTCGACATCTCAAATGCATTTTGTCATCCTAGTTTCTGTGGTCTGCGGTCTGATGGTTTGCAGTGTTGCTGCTGTATGGCTGTATCTAAAATTTGGAGTCAAAACAGAGGAAATGTCAAGAGAAATGGTGCAGGGCTTGCTCTACCAGCAGGAGAGACATCAAAATAATATCTATCCAATGGAAGTAATCTGAATGCTTTATGGCATGGACATTTTTGGCCCAAACTGCATGTTGCTGCAGAAAAGCAAAGTTTATGTTGAACTGGTGACCAGCAGGAAGGAAAGCAGGGAATAAAAATACCAGAGAATACTGATTTTTCTGCAGAGCAGAATGTAAAAAAAAATTAATCTTTGACCAATTTTGGAAATAAATGAAACCCTTTTTCCTTCTAGCACTGTTACATACAAAGGCTGTTGCTGTTCTAGAGCTGCTTGGTGGCTCTTTGCCAGGTGGTGAGCAGACATGACTTTCCAAATCACTGTTGGGGATTTTCCTGCATTTCATCATGGCCCAGCTGAGAAGCTATTGACTCACCCACGCTGCTGGACTCAGGCTCAGCCACCCTGGGCAATTTTAACACCAAACCCACACAACTTGCACTTAAACCCTCTGCGGCTGCTTTCTTTGTGCTTCAGGTGGCTGCTTGGTCAGACCAAGAATGATGCTGGTGGTCAGCTGGGTGCTGGGTCTCCTTGGGTTGATCAAATACTCCATTTACTCTTGCTGGAGACATGAGGGGTGGCCTAGCTTGTCAGAGTGAGGTGATGAAAACTGTGTCTGATTAGGGGATTGAAGGTCTGTGCTACAGATTTCATGTTCAGAGGAGCTGGCAGCCCACAGTCTATCTCCTTGAAATCAGGCCACCTTTCTCGCTAACAGCTATGGGCATTTCTTCTTGTGAATATAGTCTGAGACCTGGTTCTTGGCAAGTCAACTGCAATAAAACCCTTCTGCCAGCTGATGGGCCATGTCCAGCTGTGTCCAGCACCAGGGCAGGATAATGTGGATGAGCCTTTGCAAATGGGGAAAAACTACAAAGTCACCCAATAATTTTGCTGTTCTTGTGATAACATTGGAGGGGTTTTGATCTTCTCTGCAAGCACAAAACCCAGGAAGTACACTCTCAGAGCAGCTAAATGCAGTTCTGGATTTAGTCATCTAGGAATTAAACAGCAGATGTACCATGCTTCTGGTCCCATATTCTCTCTAGAAATAAGCACGTTTGCTGTCCACAAGAAAGGACAAAATGCCTGTTCATGGTTGTGCACATCAGCTGAATTTCAGTTTTTCTTTTTTGAATGGTACTGATCACCAGGCTGTTAATATGCTGTAATAGTATCATGCTTTTTTTTTTAACCCAAATTGTTTTTGATTTTTACACATCTAGATGCTGCTGTATGTTATAAGCCTTGTCTATTATCTGTGGTCTGTTCCTGAAAGCCTTTATTAAACACTGACTCCAGTATGAATTTTGCTGGAGTGTGCAAAGATCTTCACAATATGATGCTTTGTAGGTAGAGATAAGTATCAAGGGTCAGATCATCCTCTAACCAACCTCAGTGAATCAGAAGTATAAATATGCATGCAGAAAAAAAGAAACCAAAACCACATCGTAAGGAACATAATCAAAGCAAAAAGGATGGGCCAGCTGTAAAGCAGAGCTAGAGGAAGGTGGCCTATTAGATCCATCAGATTGCATCATCAGGGCATCCATCCAGCCCTGGAGGTGGAGAGCATAGACTGCAACGGTGTTTGTTTTCTGCCATCATTCAATCCCTTATTTCTGTATTTTGTTGACTTGCGAGAGGGCAGGGGTTGATCTCAGGCTTTGTAAGTGCAGAACACAATCAAATTAACTGTAATCAGGAATTTGAGGTGACAGCCGCACTGTGTGATACTGGCTGGGGTTGGCTTACCTGGAGGGTCAATCAGGGGCTGTCAGTGGCACCTGCCTACCTGCCCTGCTCCTGCACAGCTGAGGTCTCAGCCTCGCACTTTCCTGTGGCATTATTTTTATAAGAAGCACATATAGAAGAAATGTTCTTTTTATAGTAAAGTTTTCTAGTGACTTGAGTGTATGTAATGTCCTGTTCTTGCAACTGGAGCATTGTGGGTCGAGACCTTTCTGGGAACACTGGAAAGCATTGTGTCTTGTCTGTTTTCTTGCTGGGTTTGGATGGCTTGTGCATATCCAAGAGAGCTGGGTCACTCTACTGGCACTACAGCAAATGGAATGGACACTTGTCTTGTCTGGCTATAGATGAAGTCGTCAGCTGAAGGCAATGCTGGGGAGATGAGTGAGCACCAGGTGATGTGATCGCTTCGATCAGTGTTTGTAAGGACACTGGTTTGGTTTCAGCTCCATAGCTTAAGATGTCATTCACTGTACAGTGCGGCTATTGTCAAGTTCTGATTCATTGCTGTATCAAGTGTATCTGGGTGTGTGTGCGAGATGTCTGTTCTGTACCTTTTTATAGAGGTAGAAGTAATAAAGTCCTTATGTTAAAACCTCTTGTCCTCAGGGGATTCAGCCCAAGGCTGGGTTCCCAAGACTGGTCCCTGCAGAGCTTTGGAGGTGCATGTGTCTGATTAAGCACCATGGGAGGAATCCCAGCATTGCCAAGAGACAGCAAAGCAGGCTCAGCTGATGTAGCTGGGCTATTGCTCCACTGTTTAAGGGATTCAGTCTTGCCAAAAATTTGCAGGGAGTATGTTTTCTCACAAGGAATTGCATTTCCTGTCCTGCTAAAGCAGTATTGAACAAACAGCTAGGGTTTTGCTTTGTTTAAGCAAAGCTGCGGCCAAACAGCTAGCCACAGAAATCAAATGTTAAGCTCCAAGTCTGTTCTGTGAGGGAGTAAGAGCCCAAGGGCTGAGCTAGGACCTCTCCCACCCCAGCAGGGGCTTGGGCTGCCCTTGTGTGCTCCTCTCTAGTGTTGGGGAAAGAGGCAGGAAAGGCAACACAACACAAGAGTGAGTGCCCAGGGACTTGCCTGGAGTGGGGAACTGGAGGGAGCAAGAGGGTCAGGGGTGAGCATCTCCCAGGAGCGTGGTCCCAGCCGTGCTCCAGCACCGCTGACAAGCGTGGAAGATGGCGAGTCCTGTAAATTTCCCCTCCATGAATCAGAAAGGTCATTTTGGGGGTAAGAAGTTCTTCTCTCCTCTCCTCTTTTCTCTCTCCTGTTACGCAGAAGGGGGACTGTGTAAACAAGGCAGCCCCAGCAGCAGTGAATCACTTGCAACACATGGAGCGAGCGCCAGCATGGGGCCACTGGGGGCTGTGGGTCCTGGGGAGCATTGGAATGTGTGGCCGGTCCCTTGGCCAACTGGAGGCACATACTACTCAGCTTTGCTGCTGCTCCCCAGCTTCTCTAAGTCTGGCAGTGCAGGGAAAAGACCCTGTGCAAAGAATGTCCAACCGTGCACCTTCCTGTGCTCCTCCTGGAGGTGCATGGGCTGCCATGGGTGTAGAATTTGGTCCAGCAGATAACCAATGCCAAATCTGTTAGGCTCAGGTGGGACAAGCTTGTCTTCTGCCCCTACTGTGCCAGACACATGCTTCTGCCTCAAGGTTTCCCCACAGTCCATGGGAGACAGGGGGGCCGTGGTCATGGCATACCCCTTCTGGTCCCTTCCTAACCCACATCTTTGTTTTCCAGCTCCACATCAGTGCAAACCCTCTCCACCACTTCATTATCTAGCTATTTTGGTTGACCTTATGAGAACAAGGCATCACTGGGACTCCACATAGGCTAACCTCCCTGCCTTCACATCCCCACAGGATCCATCAGATGGCGCAGTGGCAGGCCTTGAGGGCACTAATTGGCCTTAATCACCCTGACCACCTTCACCTGGGATCTGCCAGCCCCACCCACTGCACAAAGTCCAGGAGCCCCATTTAAGCTCAGCCCCATTAAACACAAGCTCAGGCTTGAGCCTCTAATGCCTGCTTTGGATGTGTTGTAAAGTGCTGGTCTGATGCCCTGGCCCTGCTATTGGATAGGCCTTGGACCTAACCTGTAGGTATCTTGCCTCCTGGTTGGCTAGACCCTTTGGTGCTGTAGCCCTGTCTCTCTCCCCTTCTCCTGTGGCTGGTGAATGGATGCCCCTAAGCCTCCCAAGTAGATTGTGGACCTAGCTTCTCACTTTGGTGTGTCTGGGACCATAGACAGAGCCTGTTACCAGCACCTGGCTCTGCCACTGTGCTCAGACCCTGTGGGACCTCACTGGTGAGGACACTGCCTGTGCTGAGGTTATAGAATCATAGGCTTACAGACTGGTTTGGATTGGAAGGGACCTTAAAGCTCATCTAGTTCCATCCCACTGCCACGGACAGAGACACCTTCCACTAGACCAGGTTGCTCCAAGCCCCATCCAACCTGGCCTTGAACACTGCCAGGGATGGGGCAGCCACAGCTTCCCTGGGCAACTTGTGCTAGGGCCTCACCACTCTCACAGGGAATAACTTCTTCCTAAGATCTCATCTCAGTCTCCCCTCTGTCAGTTTAAAGCCATTCCCCCTTGTCCTGTCCCTACCAAAGCCCCTCTCCAGGTTTCTTGTAGCCCCTTTAGGCACTGGAGCTGCTCTAAGGTCTCCCCTTAAGGAGCCGCCTTTTCTCCAGGCTGAACAAGTCCAGCTCTCTCAGTCTGTCTCCAGAGCAGAGCTACTCCAGCCCTCACAGCATCTCTGTGGCCTCCTCTGGACTCACTTGAGTAGGTCCACATCCCTCTTGTGTTGGCCACCTTTGGCTCCTGGCTTGTCCTCTCTCACTGCTCCCTGCAGTCTGGACCTCTGCCATTGCCTTCTCCAAGCCCTGACTTGTCTGCAGGGTGATGTGTGAGGGGCACAGTTATTCCTGTGAAGCAGAGACCCAGCAGTCTCCATCCTCTCTGGTTTGAGACTTACACTGTGATGTATGAAATGCCTGTTCCTGCCCGGCATGGTGGTTTTCCTGTGAAATGTTGCATCAGCATGCTGGTGCTTAGGTCATCCTCCGGTCAAGTTAACCTACCACTGCTTTCATGATGCTGGCTTGGCAGAATGCAGGATGTCCCCTTAGCTGCTTTGGCTCTCCAGTTGCACAGCTGCAGTTCTCTCATGATTTGGGTTTGCTTAATCTCTACTTTTACGAGGGTTGTGTGTGTGTTCACGCCACTGCAAGGGCTGCTCTTGTAGCTGAGGTCCCCCTTGGGTAACTGTGGGGCAAGATATTTTTGGCTTAACTGAGTTTGGCCTTGATGATTGGGCCCTGTGCCCTTGACAAAGAAAAAAGAGTTAAAGAAGAAACAAAGTATATTGGGCAAGCTAAATATGATGTGCTAAAAACAGCTTGGTATAAAAGGTAGAGCAATAGGCTAAAAATAGCTTTTGCTAGAATGGTATGAAAGCTAGAGCAATAGGCAATAAAGTAATTCGCTGCATGAGGATGCACTGAGTCCATGCCGCTAATCTCCACAGGTAACTGCAGAGGCTATCAGGACTCTCCAGGGTCATACCCCTTCAGTGACCATCTCAGGTGATGGAGGTGAGCGACAAGGCTTCATGCCACTGCCTTTGACTCTAGAAGCTCAAAAAAGGTCAGGCTTGAAAAAAGGAGGCTGAAGTCCTCACAAAACATCCTTGTTCTTGAGTGCTACCTGACACAGAAGTGTCTCCAGCACGTTCTCCCTCAGGAGCAGCAGCTCCTCCTGACACCCCAGATCCAACCTTCACTTAACCTGCAGTCAGTTGATCAACCTCATTAGAGGAAAAAATGGAAAAATGTCTCCTTTTTCAGTGAATTTGAAAAATGCACAAAAACCAGCATGACAAACTGATTTTCGCTTCCTTGGTGAAGTGCCTGCTTCCCATTCAGGTGCATCCCCTCGCAGCATCTCTGCTTGGCTGTTGTGGTGAGGGTTCCCAGCCTGGCCATGGTGGGTTTCTGGTCCATTGCCTGTGCCGGTGGGTGAGCTTGCCCAGTGATTTAGTGCAGATAACCCCCTGGGAAAGGGCTCCTGGACATGTCCTTCCTGCAACCTCTCTGTCTCGTGGCACCGGGCAGGACTTACTGCACAGGATGCGGTTTGGATCACCAGCTTCCAGTACTTGCTTGTCCCCAGTGTCCAGCTATAGGAAGCAGGCTTTGGAAGAGACTCTTGTTTTCCTCTTTTCAAATTGTCTTTCCAGGATGTAGGACCTGGCACAGTTGTATCTGGAGTCACAGGGTGAATGCTGACTCCGGGAAGGAACGAGAGCATTGCTTTTGGTTTGTGATTGTATCCTGAGTCAACCAGAGCTTCAAAATGAAGCTGGGAAGACCCTTGAGTGAGCACCCCAGAGAAATATGGAGGGGCTTTACACTCAGAAAGCTGAGGTTTAAATAGAAGAAAACCTAGAATGTTTCATATTCTAAATGGAGAAGACTCAAAGTGACTGGGTAGAACTGAAGTTAATAGAGAAATGTTTATTCGTAACCCTCCCACTGCCTCCGTGGGGACACGTTTCAGGTGCTCAGTGATGCTCAGCCAATACCGCTCCTGCCTTGGCAGCCCAGCTTCCTGAGCAGCATAGTGCCAGTGTGGCTGTTTTCCAGCACAGCTGGGTGTGCTCAGTTACCTGCTGAGAACCTATTTCCAAGCATGGAGCATGTTCTGCCCAGCTCCTTCCTCCCTCCAATGGCACCATTGCTGGCAAAGGCTGCACCTGAGGTGTCCCCAAGCTTCCCTCCTCTTCCTCCTTTTGCAGGATCAGGAGGACACTGTTGGATTTTTTTATGTAAACAAGCAAATTTTCCAGAGCCCAGCCAAATGAAAACAGAACTTGGGCCAGCAGTGGGGCTTTCCAACACTCATCAGTTAATGACAGCACACCAGCCTTTCCCTTCCCAAAAAGTAAAAGAATAAACATCAAAGGGTGTCCAGAGAATTGTGAATTGTCTGGCTGCAATAGTAATGGCTTGAAGACCTGAGAAAGGGGAAGCAGAGCATCCCAGGCCAGACCTTCTGCCAGATAAGCAGGCACAACCCTGCAGAAGCAGGCCCACACTGGTAGTTTTAGTTTTAATTCCCAAGGTCCTCTCCATCCAGAGCAGTCTCTTCCCTGCCTGGCTGCAGGGAGCCCCTGAACTTTTTCAGCCACCAGTACAGTGCTTCCCTGGCCGCCCACCCAAAGCATCCTCCGTGCATGGAGTGGTTGGGTGAAGCCCCAGGCTGTGGGGAGACATGCCATGGGCTTGCAGCAAGTCCATCCCCAAAATCCTTCTGTGTTGATCCGGGTCCAGCCCTCAGGAAGTGGCAATATGAGCAGCAATATGGCCCATGTCCTCAGCTCAGTGTTGCCAGTTTAGCTGCAGCTCAGAGTATTGTGGTCTCCAAAAGGCTGCATGCTGGGATGGTCTTGTGGGATGGGAGGCTGCTCTGGTCCCAGCAGCCATGGCCCAGGTCTGGGGAGGCATTCTCATAGAGGCACACAAGTCTGCAGGAAGGAAGCCTGGGGCAGAGCAGAGGTGGGGAAGTGGCTGAGAAGGAAAGGGAGCGCCTGCAAAGCTGTGGGAGAAAGGAAAGATGCTTTGGGGGATCAGCAGGAGGGCACGAGTTTATTACAGCCCAGGGAGACACTGAGTTACTGGGCTGAATGCACACAGGAAGGAGCAGCACTGTCCTTAGGGGTTGTGGGACCTGTCCAGAAATGCTTTATTTTTAGTCCTCTGGCTGCTGCACAGCACAGGTGGCCTCACGCCATCTCCTCCTGAGGAGGAGGAAGCTAAGCCATGCTTCTGAGATGAAGAGACTCCATCTCGCCACAGGAGCTGAGCCAAAGCACAGCAGCTACAGGCATCTCTGTGTGTATTTTAATCATGTCTACTAGGTTGGGAAGAGCCTCGGCATACCCTGCCTAAGCTTCTTGAGCCATCGTCGGCAGGATGTGTCTACCACTGCAGCTGGGGTTGAGGAGCCCTGGGCATGTCCTGAGCATTTCTCAGCATTGGGTGGGTTTCCCCCAGGTTTTTGAATTAGCATCCAAGGATGGTGCAGTCCCAGCCATAATGTCCTGCTCCAAAGGGGCAGAGAAGTGGCAATGTGAAGAAGGGCTTGAGGTACCCCTTGGGTACCTCACAGTGGGTGAAGGGGGAACTGTGGTGCCCAGGGATCTGCATGGAATGCTGCTGCTCCATGCATCTGCTTATAGCCTGGAAAAAAAGAGGCAATGGGGCAACAAGCTTCAGACCAGGGGCTGTGCATGCCTGGATGCCTGGCAAGGAGCTGCAGAAGGGTCTGGTGCTCTGGGTGGCTAAGCAGGAAGGGAAGTTGAGCACAGTGACGGGAAGCTGTCCCCAGATTAACACAGAGAAGCTGACCCCCTTTCTGCAGGTCCCTGAAGGCTTCAAGGCTGTGAAGAGAGGAAGGTGTTGGAAAAACACTTTAGAACTGTGGACACGAGCTCTTCCTTCCACTTCCCTTAGCCTGATTTAGCCTCCTGCCCTGAAGCAAAGGGGCTAAGCCAGCCTCATGTCCAAGGGAGGGCTTGGCTGCACCCCCTTCTCCCTTCACCTCATGCTTCCCAGCCATAAACAAAGACGTTTGGTAGAAAGCTTGTATTCCTCTCCATAGGAACAGCATGGAATGTGATGCAATTTCCGGAGGTATTTGACATCTTGCAGCTTTTGAGCCACAGAGGGCTGATGGCAGCAGCAGTCACTGCATTTCCACTTACGCTTCCCATTGAGTTCAGAAGCCATCCAGCCATCTCCATGTCTGTGTTGGCTCTGGGGCTAATAAGTGACTTTACAGAGAAAGCCAGGCTTTGCCTTCTCTGTCATCACGAATCCCCTCTATGTGGGTTTGAGAGCCCTTGGGGTTACGCCTCTGTGGAGGAGGATTTCACTTCCCTTGCAGACTCTGTGGCTTTCCCTCGATGTACAAAGTTCTTTCTAGGTACCACCAGAGTCAGTAACCCTGAAGATCCCACATGACATGGAAATCCCCTGGGTCAAAGGAAACCCACAGGACTTTCACTCGAAGTTGGTCAAAATTATTTGGAAAAGGGCTATTGCAGCACTGCCTTGCCTAAGCTCACAGATGAGCTCCAAGGAGAAGGCAGAGCAGCACCCTTGAGGAAGAGCCCTCACGCTGCCACCATGCTCAGTTCAAGGATGGTCCTGGTGCTCGCCATGCTGCTCACCCTGTCCCCATGCTGTGATGAAGGTAAAGCTCCTCGTGGGCCTCTGCTGCAAGTGAGGGCTGAGAGTTGTCCTGTTGGGGAGGTCAGGGCAAGAAACTGCAGTGTAAAGCAGGGACAGTGCCGATGGCAGGAGGAGCAACTCCCTGGTTGGGGCAGGGCTGCATGTCCTGTGGTGCAGGGAAGGATGTTCCCAGGGCTAGGTGGCTTTGGCAAAGCTGGTTGAGGGCTGTCGGTGCTGGGGGATAAGCTGAAGCATCCTCCAGCCCCGGAAATGGAGCAGGGCACCTCGGGCTCCTCATGGCAGCATCTGCAGAACAGGGGGATGTTGTGTGCATCAGTTGCTTCATGGGGGAAGGTCTTAAAGACTGCTTTCCAAAGCCAGTCTTCACTGTCTCTCTTTGCCTTCTCCAGTTCCACACACACTGTTCGAGTGCTGCTTCAGTTACAGGAGTCCCTTTTACAGCTGGCTAACCTGAAGGATTTCTACACAACTTCCAAGGAGTGCTCTTCCCCAGCAATTGTGTAAGTCCTGGTAATTTTCCCACTGCTGTGCTGTCACTACACATTCAGTTCATGGTTCAGGTCACAGGTTCTGGGGACAGGACTAGGCCAGGTCTGCATGGCGCAGTCTATGGGTGGCTGTCTTCCTATGTGAAGAGAGAGGGCATGACTGTCTGGCCAATTCTACAGGGCGGAGGTAAGAGGTTAGGACTCACAGTCCATCTCAGCTCCTGAAGGCTCTGCACAAGCAGTAGAGACACTGGGCTGCAGGATAAACTGCTTGTAGGATGTCAAGTACCCACGGGCAGCATGCAGGGCCAAAGGAAGCGGAGCAGAAGAGCAGGGTAGAGAGGATGGCATGGACATGTGTGGTGTTATAGCTCTTGTTTCTCACCAAGCTTCACCTTTCCTCTTGGCAGGTTTGAGACCAGGAATGGGACCAAGGTCTGTGCAAATCCAGAGGTGACTTGGGTGGAGAAAAGAGTTGAAAGACTTCAAAATAGGAAGGGACTTCGTGCTCCATGATGTAGAGTGGGTGTCTTGGTATAGGCTACCCAACGTCCTGGTGGGAAGGAAGGTTTACAGTCATCCTCCTGGGATGGGCTGCAGAGGACCCCGCTGCTGAGGGTGGGCACTGAATCCCCAGAGCCCTGCACCGCAATGACCAGCCAGGCACCAGCTCCTGGGGTCCTGCCAGCCCCACCAGCACCTGCCTGCTGAGCACAGCCACCAAATAAAGGTTTAATTCATGTGGTATGGGAGAGTGGTGGTGGCATTTCTCCTCCCAGCCCCAGCAACTGTGCTGCTGCCTGTCGTGCCGAGGCATGGAGCCAGGCAATGGGCTGGGGTGGGACGGGAGCTCTTCCTGCTGCCTCCTGGGCGCACCAGGAGATGATTCAGTTTGAGGAAACCTTTCAAACCATGGCCTCTTCAGGCCATGGAGGCACCCTGTTTGCTTGGTCTTGGTGCCCTCTCCTGGCGGCTGTGGCATGGCTGCAGCACCGACCCCAGGGCACTGTGCAGGGATACCCAGCCTGGCACTGTGCAGGGGGTGAGCACAGCATGCCTGGGAGCCCAGCACCTCATCTCTAGCCTGGTCTTTAATCCGCCTTCCCTAGCATCGGCTCCTGGCAGAGATGTGCCAGCACAGAACCAGCATCACCGTGATTTCAGCCCTAGCTTAGCCCATTGAGAGGCCTCTTACCCCATCCCATGGTGCATGTGAGTCGCACCAGCCCCTGCCACATGGGTCCCTGCCAGCTCCATGTATCCAGTACAGTGGGGCTTGGGCCATCCTTCAGAGCTGAATTCTCCAACTAGCACAGACCTCTGCAGCTGCTGTCACCTGCGGATAGGACAGGAGTGGGGCTATGAGGCCATGACGTGCATTAGAAGCTTCCAACAGAGGGTCCAGACCCAGGACAGGAGAAGGGCACCTGTCTGGGACAGTGGTTGTGGGTTCTATGGG
Organism: Strigops habroptila; assembly: GCF_004027225.2. Classification (NCBI taxonomy): domain Eukaryota; kingdom Metazoa; phylum Chordata; class Aves; order Psittaciformes; family Psittacidae; genus Strigops; species Strigops habroptila. The sequence goes on from NC_044302.2 coordinate 22,417,263, forward strand.
AAGATCTGGGTAACTCAGGACCTGCTGTCCTGGAAGACCACAGCACAGCTGCCAGGGGAGGGCTACAAGACAGGCTGGAGGCCAAGACAGACTCTGGAGACAGGCTGAGAAGAAGAGACACTTCTTGTCCAGCCTGGAGAAGAGAAGACTCTGGGGACACCTTAAAGCAGCTCCAGTGCCTAAAGGGGCTACAAGAAACCTGGAGACGGGCTTTGGACAAGGGCCTGTAGGGACAGGACAAGGGGGAACGGCTTTAACCTGACAGAGGGGAGATTGAGATGAGATCTTAGGAAGAAGTTCTTCCCTGTGAGAGTGGTGAGGCCCTGGCACAGGTTGCCCAGGGAAGCTGTGGCTATCCTTGAACACTGCCCATCCCTGGCAGTGTTCAAGGCCAGGTTGGATGGGGCTTGGAGCAACCTGGTCTAGTGGAAGGTGTCCCTGTCCATGGCAGAGAGTTGGAACTGGATGAGCTTTAAGGTCCCTTTCAACCCAAACCAGTCTGTGATTCTGTGATTCTGTGATATTAAAGAGTTGGTTTACTTCAGCTTTAATTTCTTTTTCTCTCTCATCCATTTCCATTGCCATCAGCTTTCTCTTTGTTGTGGAATTGCTCGCTGCTTAGACATACAATCTTGGCACAACCAGTAATGAGTTGAACAAACATGAGGGTTAATATTATAGCCATTAGCCCTATACATACAGATTTGAACAACATTTTAAGTACATTTGCAAACCATGCCTGGTGCCAACCCCACCCAGAAAAAGGGATGGGTTATGAATTTTATGAAAAGCTTTTAGGTGGCTTTGGATTGTCATTACATCTGTTTCTATTCTTCTGTCTTGGCCTACACAGTGTTAATGAGAGCACAAACTCCTCCACTGGCCTCTAATAGGTCATCTAATGCTAAATGGTTTTGTATCACCATTTGAGATCTAGATTTGACCTCTGTTTGTAAGATCTTTTTGCTGTACAGCCTCTACCATAGAGTTTGTTACACTATTTCCCTTGACACATTGCCTTTTCCAATTCTCCTGTTCCTAGCCATGGCACTGGAAGAAGGGTCTGGTGGATTTATGAAGGTTGGTTATTGTTACAGTTTTGCCTTTGCCTTTTTGGCCATGGTTGATGGTGATGAAGGTTTCCTCTAGAGAGGGCTGCATTCAACTATAGTGAGGTTGCGGTTGGTGTAGACATGAATAAAATCATGTGCACAGCCTGTCCCTCCTCTTCTCTCTACACAGATGGCTCCTTGCCTTTGCATTTACCTAACCAGGCAAACGTGGAGGAGGCCCTGGAGCTCCACATATGTGGAGGAGACTCTGCCACTGGTGGAGGTGGCCTGTGAGGTCATCGCGGGCACCCAGGTATGGCAGTTTGGAAGGGGCTGGAGGAGACTGAAACCAAGCCCAAAGGTCCACAGCTGGGACGGTAATAGCAGGGGAAAACCCAGTCCTCCAGAGAACCTCCTGGGGCCTCTCCAGGCCTTCAAATACCCCACATGCACTCATTTGCTTTATGAGGAACAGACAGTGGAGGCATCTACTAATGCTTCTGACGGGACAGGGTTAATCAGCTAGGGGAAAGGAGCAGTGGCCGTGTGCCTCAGAAGATCCTGAAAAGCGAGCTCGGAGCTTGGCATGTGACGTTTCCTGTGTGAGGAGATGTTGGATGGAGAAAGGCATCTGCTCAGTTCCTCCCTTAATTACTTTAATAAGTAATTTCGCTTTTAACAGATGCCTGGGAGGTGGTGTGACCCTGGTGGCTTGTTGGGCTCAAGGGTCTGTACATCAGCGAGGTGGCGGGAGCTGCAAAAGGGCAGGCGGGAGATCCTGGGGGATGCAGAGGCTGTGCAAGGGGGCTCAGGGACTGTGTATCAGGTGTCTTCTCCCTGCAGAGCCCTTGCCTGGGGAAGGCGTCATTAGAAACCAGCGGTGCTGTGCCCAGCTCTCTGCATGCCCACTCTGCTATCATGCCAGGTCACCAGACCCAATGGCCTGCAGACCGTTCTTCCAAAACAGAGTCGTCAGCACATTTGATTTGTTTCCTTCTCCTTTCTTCTTCTAGAGAACTTGCACAAACATGAGATAATCTTCAAAGAAGTCGATTTCCACCTTTCTCTCCTCCAAGAAGCCCTGCCTTGCCTCATTCCCAAGCCACAGCCAGGTCCTCTCCCATGCTCCCACTCAGCATCATCCCATTTGGGTTCCCACCAGGTCTCACCCCCTCCTTGCAGCTGCATCTTGGCTTCCCAGGGAGCAGATCTCTGCATGGAAGCTGGGCTGATGTCCACCAGTGCTGCGTGATGCTGCCCTTGGGGTCCTCTCTGGGGTCTGGGATGACTCTCTTGGGGTTGTGCCAAGGTTTGTCCCATCTCCCTGCAGAAATGACCTGTCTGTACACTGATAACCACACACCTCCATCCCTCTGACCCTCCCATGCCAATCCCACTGCTGGTATGGGAGGTGGAGGCAATGCTTGGGCTCAGTCTTGGGCTCAGATACAGACACCTCACTTCTGTTGCCCCATTTCTTCCCCTTCTATAAAGTCTCCTGAACCCACCAAAAGCATCTCTGTCACCACTTGCTCTGGGACCCCTCCTAGCTCAGTCCAGTGCAGCTTTTTCATCCCACCCCATCCAATGCTGAGTGCTTCAGTGCCTAACCCAAGGCTGTTGGTATGGGCAGGGTGGTTGGGGAGGCTGCTTTGGAGGGGACTCATCAGTCACTCGCTTTTTATGACTCAGGCAAACCAGCTAAACCTGTCACTGACCTGTAGCTGCTCAGAGATTTTGGGTTGTCTCTCCTGTTAGAAATGAAGAAGAAAGCATTAGACTTGACATTTTGTCATCACAGAACATTGTTTATAATCTGCTTTCCTGAGTAAATTTCGCTTCCCCTGAAGCCTCCTGGAAGCCCCTTTCAGCCCTATGGCTCTTCTGTAGAAAGCAGAAGTGGCTGCCCCACTCCTCAGCCTCTTTGACTTGCCACTGGATCTGCCCCCAGAATAAACGACAGAAATCCCCTTGCCTAAGAGACTTCTTAGAACATGTCTGAAATTTGGGGAAAAGCGGTTAAAGTGGGTGGTATGCAGAGGATAAATTATGGCACGGTGAAAGCCAAAGGCACAGACACCGGGCAAGGTAGCACAAAGCAGGACAGAGGAAAAGCCCCCGCGCTGCCGCCATGTTCGCTGCAAGGACAGTCCTGCTGCTCACCCTTCTCCTCACCTTCTCCCTGCACCACATCACAGGTAAGGCACCCCATGGGCCACTGCTGCAGGCTGGGTTCCGCCTGTCCCCACTGGGGAGGTCAGGGCAAGAAACTCTGGTGGGGAGCATGGATGGCGCTGCTGGCAGGAGGTGCATCCCCCTAGTCAGGGCAGGGTGGCACATCCTGGGGTGCAAGTGGCCTCAGCAAAGCCAACCCTGCAGAGATGCTGCAGGAGCTTGGAGTAGCCTCTGGCAGCTGTTCCCCAGGTCTCAGTTGGATGAGCAAGTGATTGGAGGGGGGAGCCTGTTGCAGCGGTTTGGAGACTCCCAAAATACCTTGCAAGTTGTGCCCCCAGCTTAAAAACCCCCAAAACCTCTTCCACTGGCTGGGCACCCCAACCTCACCATACACCGCAGCAGCGTGGGCTGTGGGTCCCACATGTTCCCCTCCCCCCTAATGTCCACGTTTCCCATTCCTGTGCTTGCTACCACGGAGGGAAACCAATCCCTGCTGCGGGGTGCTGTGGGAGCTGCCAAGAAGCTCCACAGCCCCCATCACATGTTCAATATCCTGCAGTGTAGCTGTCTGGCGATGCAATTAGGGCATCGTCACATCTGTCTTTTCCCTTGACAGCCCACATTAGGCCCACTGAATGCTGCACCAGTTATGCGCAGAGAACTGTCCGACACGTGAAGAGCTTCTACAAGACGCCCCAAGGCTGCTCCCTGCCTGCAGTCGTGTGAGTACCCCCGGGGTTTGCACTGCAGCACGGCTGGGAGCTGGAGCAGCTTCTCCTGTCCCTACCAACAGCTTGGTCCTGGCTGGGAGCACAGACCTGGGCAGGGCTGTGGTAGGAAGACAGCTCTGTGGGGTGGGCAGAGGGGAAAAAAACTTGCTTTTGGTGCTTTCTGCTAATGCCAGTGGTCTGGGAAGACTCAGAGATGGACCATCAGCCTGAGAAGGGCACAGGCTGCTGGAGATGGCTCCAAGCCTCCATCCAGGATGGCGCTGCACACAGGGAGGGGAAAAGTAGTGCCTGTGGAAGGAATAGCTCACAGTTCATGTTTTCACTCTCTTTCCTCACTTTCTCAATGCAGGATATTGGCTGCCACTGGTGATGAGGTCTGCGCCGACCCCAAGAAGCCCTGGGTGAAGAGAGCCATACAAAACCTTCAGAATAAAAAATTAAATCCTCCTTCCACTGTCCACCATCTAACTCGCCCATCCAGTCCTCCTGTCTCTGGAGGGAGCTGATGGCGCTCGTGGCGCTTCTTCGAAGGGTCCCATGGCAGTGGGCACCGTCACTGCAGGTGGAGCCAGCCCGGACCACCCCAGGACCAGTGTGACGGTGGCCACCAAGTTGCTCCGCTGTCACTGCCGTGTCATGATGTCCCCAGTGGAGCAAATATTTATAATAAATATATAAACATAATAATAAAGACTCATTGCCACAAGGTGCTCTTTGAATTTTTCCTGATTCTTCAGCCCGAGGAGACATCTTGCAAGCCCAGGGCATGGTGTGACTGAACGCCCCTGTTGCCATGGGCTTGTGTTTCTCCAGGCTTGGCACAAACCGTGCCTTATCACTGCATGCTTCTTTGGGAACATGATAGTGAGGCCAGGTCTTGACCCATAGGTAAGGTTACCCTTACCCACAAGTAAGTCTTTTTGTCCTTACAGCATGCTCTCTGCCCCCTGGGCATTGCAGGCACTCCAAAATCAGGTGGTTGGAGTGGAGGGTTTAGGGAGAAGACCTAGATCCTTTATCAACTTCCAAATATGCTGGTGGCTGCTGCAAAGTAAGTAAGGGAGATGAACACCAAAGTCTGCAGTGCCCAGAGGGTGAGGACACAAACCCCTCAAGTGGTAAGTGCCATGGACTGATCCTCAGCCTAAAGCCTCATCAGTGTTTTATGCTCGCGACTACAAAACAGGCAGGACTGTTATTTTCTAGAGTATTGAATGTAGGCGGAGGACAGGAAAAACCCATCCCACGAATCATAAGCACCATGGGATGATGCAGTGGTGGAAAGGGAAGCTGAAGCAGAATCAGATTTTGGGGGACAAACACCTCGTGGGTGGCACCTGGCTGTTTACAGACATAAAGCTCCAGAGTTATACCTTGAGAGCACGTAACACCGATGGCTATGATGGCCATGTTGTCTTCTGAAAGAAAAAGTGGATCTGCACCATGTGTAATGCAAAGGTGGTAAGCTCGTGGATAGAAGACCCCAACCTGTATTTCAGAGACTCTTTAAACACTTCCCTTACTAAGCAGCCTTTCCCAATCATTCACATTGGAGGGTTGCAAAGATGATTTCCTCCATTTGTTTTAAACACTGCTGCAAACCAAAACCACGTAGGCCCCCAACCAGAATATTACAAGTGGAGAATTACAAGCAATTACAAGAATTGCTCAAGGAGAAAAAGCAATTCTTGCCATGGCACACAGCTAATCTGGAAGTTTTTGACCTGCAGAAAGAGCTGTGTCAACAAAATGTGGAAGGTGTTACAAGATGCTATTGCCAACGAGAGGTGAAAATGTTGAGAAGCCCCGTGCATTGGGCTGACAAAGCACACGGCTCCACGCTGGCTCTTGCACAGGGATGTGTATTTTAATAAAAATAATTCTGTCAATATACAGCAGAATGTCAGTTTCTTTACCATAATTCCACTATATTTTCATAGGCTTTTTCCCAGTTAAAATCCCCCCCTCCCCTTTTTGAAGTTTTCATGCGAAGCATCAGATAACTTCATTCACAAATACTACGCTTAAACTGAACCAATGTGCACAATTCATGTAATGTTCATTTAGGATGTACCAAAGAGCAGACTCCCCCTCCTGCCTCTGTAGGCAATGAGGAGATCCGCTCCATCACAGGTCAGTGGTGGCCACTCATCCAGGGCTGGCTGGAAACCTGCAAAGACCTCAGCTCAGCATTTCATACCTGAGTTTTGAGCAACCAGCAGAAGAGAGTTTAACTGCATGGTGGGCAGGTCTTGGGGCTTGAACATGACGGTGCTGGCAGCCTCCTTCTGCCTGCCCCAGCTGGAGAGCTGTGAGGAACATGCACAGGTAGGACCTAGAGAGTCAATCCCCATCAAAGGCATATGCAGAGTCCTTGGTCCGGAAGTCACCACACTTGTGTGTTTCTTAAAGTTTTCTTTACAATACTGATTATCCCCAGAGCTGCTGCTGCTTCTCCTTTCTCCACATTTGAGCCTGTGAAGAGCCCAGCCTGCAAAACCACCCTGTGCTCCCTCCTGGAGGAAGAATGCATCTAAAGCCCTCCCAAGCAAAGCGGTCAGAGCACATGCCTGGACCCAAGTGGAGTGTCTGCCGGGCCAGAGGAAGATCAACAAGGAGCAGAGGTTTGCATGGTCTCCAGGAATGTTTCTGCAGCAATGCGAGTGTAAATCCCACACAGGACTTGGCTTCCTGCGAGCACGAGAGAGTTAAGCCTCCCTCTTGGAAGAAAACACAGCCAGCAGGACATGCTCCTCAGGCCTGGATGAACCTGTGGCTTGCTGGGCTCTGTGCACTGGTGTGGGATGCAGGGAGAGGGACAGACATGCCATGTTCATTCGTTCATCCCCTGCCACCTCTTGTTGCAGAGCGGGATGGTGGAGAGCAGCTAGCGCTTCCTCTGGAGGAGACCTCTGAGCTCTCAACCGCTCCCCTTTCCTCCCCAAATCTGCTGTAACATCCCCACACACACAACCCACCAACACTACCTCCAGCTCTCTGACCTACACAGCAGATGGGACATGGCTCACAGCCAGATTTTGTCTCTGTCTAGGAGCTGCTGAACTGGAGGTCCCTCCATCACTAGGGCAGAAGGGTCCCAGCAGCACACAGCACATCTCCCCTGTCATGGCCCCCCTCAACCTTCATGCAGTAACATTTAGGGATGGACATGCAGAGCTGGAGCCCCAAACCAGCTCTCTACAAGAGACCTACTCTGCTCCAGATCCACAACTCGGGCTGCTCTAACACTGGCAGGGTTTGAAGGAAGCTATTTCTTCTACAAAGGGGCATCCTGGGTGGACCAGGACCACCTTTTCAAGGAACATGTTCCTTCTCTCATGCTGTGACCAGCTCCATGGGACTGAAGTGTGATGGACCTCTCTGCTTGTTGTCCCATGGGGCAGTTGAAGTCTGCACACTGCTTCTTCATGGAAAGCACTTCCCAATGCTGTGTTGTGCACCTTCATGGCATCTATGTGCTACCACACAGCCCGGCTGCCACAGTTCACCTTCTCATTCAACTCCATGATGGCAGAAGGAACTCTGAAACTTGCATCTAAGCAACATGTGCTATGTGAGTATTAAAAAACAGGTACCAAAGCACAGCAGCATTGCAGCAATCCAACAAGGTTTGCTTTGCTGAAGAAGAAGACAGCTCATAACCCCTGATTTCTAAGGAGGAAAATGATAAGTTCAATATCCAGAGCTAGTTACACCAGCTTTGGTTGTTCCAGTTGTTCAAGGAAGCCTCAAGAACAAAGCTATTTAAAGAACAGTAAAGATGCCTTAATAAGACTGTGTGAAAAATAAGGACACAGCTCAAGGACAGGTTGAGATGTCACTGTGAAAAACCAGAAGGAACAAGGAAGCAGACGGCAAAATGCCTGGTATACACAGCCACGAGGAACAATGCCCTCAAAGGGGCCCATTCTCCGCACCAGTCACAGCTGCATCTCCTGGTGTCCACATCGGGTGGGCAGCAGCACAGTCAGCACCACGAGGATATTGGAAATACAAACAGAGAAGGATTTGGGGGTGTTAGTTGATGAGCAACTGGACATGAGCCGGCAGTGTGCGCTCGCAGCCCAGAAAGCCAACTGTATCCTCAGCTGTATCAAAAGAAGCGTGACGAGTAGGTTGAAGGAGGTGATCCTGCCCCTCTACTCTGTTCTCGTGAGATCTCACTTAAGAGTACTGTGTACAGTTCTGGTGTCCTCAACATAAGGACATGGAGCTGTTGGAGCAAGTCCAGAGGAGGGCCACAAGGATAATAAGGGGGCTGGAGCACCCCCATATGAAGATAGGCTGAGAAAGTTGGGGCTGTTCAGCCTGGAGAAGAGAAGCTGAGTGGAGACCTCAGAGCAGCCTTCCAGTATCTGAAGGGGGCCTACAAGGATGCTGGAGAGGGATTCTTCATTAGGGACTGTAGTGATAAGACAAGGGGTAATGAGTTCAAACTTAAACAGGGGAAGTTTAGGTTAGATATAAGGAAGAAGTTCTTTACTGTGAGAGTGGTGAGGCACTGGAATGGGTTGCCCAAGGAAGTTGTGAATGCTCCATCTCTGGCCGTGTTCAAGTCCAGACTGGATAGTGCCTTGGGTGACATGGTTTAGTGCGAGGTGTCCCTGCCCATGGCAGGGGGGTTGGAACTAGATGATCTTAAGGTCCTTTCCAACCCTAATTATTCTATGATTCTATGATTCTATAGCACTGGGAACCACACACCTTCTACCGCATGTCCCACAGCAATAAGCTGCAGTTCTGGTACACGTGGGAGCTGGAAGGGAAGGAGAGCAGCCGCTGGACAACCTCCCCCAAACACCTAGATGTCACATACTCGGTGCTTACTTTGGAGGTCTCTCTCTGTGATGCTGGCCACACAGAAAGGCTAAATTCCTAACCAACTCCAAAAGAACAACAGAAGTGCTACAGCCAGCCAAGCTGCAGGCTGACGGGACCCTGAACGATGACAAAAAGGGATGGTCACACACAGATCTGCCCTTCAGGCCAGCGCAGCAGAAACAAGCCCAGGAAGAGCAGTTGGAGTTGCCATGTCCATGCTCAATGAAGACGCTGTAGCCACGACCTGCAGTGTTGACCCTGCAGCTTCTGCAGCGCCAAACATTACAGATACTACCTCTGGTGGTCACACAGATGAGAGAACACTGGGACTGTGTGAGGCAAAGGAGCAAGAAAAGAGACCTGAGAGCAGTAAGAAGCTTCCCCCAAACAGCTGGCTCTGAGAGCACATCTAAGGACGGATGGGAAACAGACTGCTGCCCTGCCTGCTTGCAGGAAAGCCTGACTGAGAGCTCACTCAAGCCTGCAAGTCTTGAATCAGTTTTTGTTAAATACCTGCTAGGATAGGATCATGAAGCCACAAGAGGAGTCATTCAGAACAAGATGGTTCTAAGAGGAACAAGATTTGGCTCCCCTGGTACAGGAGACACAGCCCTGGAATGCATCCAGCAGAAGCCACTAAGATGGTCAGAATTGGAATACAAGGTGTATGAGGTGGATACAGCTCCCAGAAGCATTTTTCCCACCTACTCCAATGCATCCACCTCCTGGATCAATCATTCCGAAGTTCTCCCATGTTACTGTTGATGTGACTGCACTCACTGCTTGTGCGGACAGCACGAACCCTTGTCTGTGAGGAGAAAAGCCTGGTGATGCAATTCAGCTCCATGAAGCTCTCTAAACAGAACCCCCAAAGAACAAGGCTCCAAGTCTGGAGTTCCCAAAATGCTGTTTTTCAAAGGGCCACTTAACAAGGCAGGGCATTAGGCTCAAAACAAAAGCCCATGATGTGCAAGGCTGCAGTTCAACACCCTTAAAAGCAGGTTTTCACTAGGTCCCTGTGAAACATTATCTTTCTGAGAGGCCCTTGCTGCAATGCAGTGTTGGAGGAAAATGGGTAGAGTGGCTGGTGTCCAGAGTACATAGAATCATAGAACCAACTAGGGTGGAAAATACCTTAAAGATCATCAAGCCCAACTGTCACCCCAGGACTGCCAAGTCCACCAGCCAAGTAGCTGGAGTGTGCTTGCTACTCTGTAGATTACAGCTCTTTGGTGCTGACTCTGGACTGATTAGTGGACAGCTGAGACCCCCTAGATGTGCAGACACAGAAGAGCTATAAGAGGTTTAGTTATTATAGCGGCAGCATTTCATGTCCTGAGAAGTATGCCATAGCTATAAAGCCTCTCTTGGGACTGCATGATGAGAAACGTGAGCAATGCCTGGCTGTAGTTTGGAAAAACCTCTTCCTAGGATCTGAAGTCCAGCCCAGTAGAGAGCAACACAGGCATCAACATTATAAGGTATCCCCGCCTGTGGCAGGATGGTTGGAACTAGATAATCCTTAGGGTTCCTTCCAACTCAAACCAGTCTGTGATTCATTATATGATAAAACAGGGCCATAGCTGAGACCTTGTCCTACTCACCTAGAAATGGGACATCAGCAGTTTCTACAAGGCGCTACTCAATCATTTGCGTGGCTTTACTGAAGGACTCCTGGGAGAAGTCACACTGTGAGGGATTGCCCAGATGAAGCAGAGTCTCAGCTGGGGTGTTCTTAGGCCAGGTTGGATGGGCCTTGAGCAACCTGATCTAGTGGAAGGTGTCCCTGCCCGTGGCAGGGGGTTCGAAGTGGATGATCTTCCACTAGACTAGGTTGCTCAAGGCCCCATCCAACCTGGTCTTATTATTCTATGATTCTAAGACCTGTTTCTGAGCAAAGTATGAAGCATTTGGAATAACAAATCCCAGATCACTTTAAAAAAAATAACTTTTAAACTGCACGTAGCTTCTGGTTAGATGCACAACCACAATTAAAAGTTAAAAACCTCAATTCAGTTCAGTTCTGTTTGTTTTTTTTTAATGACTGTAACAATTGAAACCAAGCCTCAGCTGACATGAAACATCAAGGAGCAGCCAGGGACATTCAAAGACCAAAAGGCTTTGAAAAATAGTCTGGGAAAACCAAGTCAGACATCTTGTCTAGAAATCCATGGTAGGCTGAAGCCTACACCTACACCCCACACACCACAAACACACTTACGCATCCCCACATGGAGTCATGGTTGCTTTAGTCAGAGTCTGAGTACAACAATCAGAAACCACTAGTAAAACCACAAGAACACTTGAAATAAAAAAACCCAAACAAGTAACGGGTGACAGATATGTCACAGCAGAAAAGCCTTTGCACTCCTCAAAAACTAGAATCAGAACAGCAGGTACAAGAGCAGGCAAGATGAAGCTGGCAGCAGCGATGGGTATTGGTTACAGCAGTAAGGCTGGTCAGGAAGTGGGTCAAGCAGAAAAGGAAGAACAACTCAAGCTGGCTTATCACTTTGAGTGCAAGACGTGGAAAGCATCATTGCTTTCTCATCTACAGGGATCTGCTGCCATCATCAGTGCTGCACATCATTCATGGCAGTGAGGGACACTGACAATTAATCACCAGTAAGATTGTGACCCCTCAGCACTAACCCTGACAGAAGAGCAAGATGGTTTCTACCACAGGGATGCTCTCCATGAGAAGCCAGACACACCATCTCATCACACCAGAATTTCTTGGCACCTGAATAATGCAGTATCTAGGAGCATCTCTTGGGGTTTTTGTAGTGAAGAGGAAAACAATGCAAAATAAAATGCTCCAGGATAGTCAGTACAGCTTTGCTGAGAGACTGAGGCATTAATATGACACATGACAGAGACTTGGCTTAAAGGAACCACCAAAAGGAGGAACAAAAAAGCTTAGAAAGAGATAAAGATTATGTTACAAAGATGAGAGAGGCCTGACTGCAGCCAGACAGCAGCAAACTGAATGGTGACCAACAGCGGAGGAAGCCGCCATATGTGAAAGGCAAAGCCAGGCACCATGGTATTTCCAGCCTAAGTTCCCACAATAAGCCCCTCAGCATGCCTTAAGCCTGGATCTAAGAAATGGAGAGCCTGCAGAAGAATCTCTCACCAGGACAAGTTCAAGTGCTGCCTCAGGTTTGGCACAGGCACATAAGGGCTTCAGAAAGGAGTTAAGTGTCTCTGCAACTGCAGCCAGGAAAGGACTGCAGGCTGGGTAACAGCCTTCACTAGGACAAAGAGCAGAGTTGAGAGTCAGTAGTGGAGCTTTCAGGCACGAGCTGTTCCCAGAACTGAAACAGATTTGCCCCAGATTTGCAAGTTAAATTCTGCATGGTGCAGTTCTCTGCTCCTGTGTGTCTAGAAGAAGAGCTGCGGTACACAGAAATCCTCCCTCTGCTTTTTTCAGCTGAGTTGATCTAATAAAAATCTCCATCTCTAAACCTCATGTTGCGTGTTTTCTTAGGCCATCATGGCTGAAGCACTGACTTTATACATCGTTCACCTTCACTAAAAGGTAGTTACAGGCATTCCCAACCATCTCCAACACCATCTGCACATTCACTGCCATACTTGCCTTCTGCAGTGTAGGGGACACCTGACTCCTGCTCTACCTTGGTTTCAGACCTTATGTTCCAGCTGCAAACCAAGCCTGCAAATGCAGAAAATCCTTAATGCTCTGCACGGAGGTCACACAGCACCTTCCCTTCTTCAGCAGCACACAACCTGTCTGTCTGTATGAAGCCCTGGCACTGGCTAACCTCCATTTTCAGGGCAAACTTCAACACAATCTCTTCCTCTTTCACTGACCTTTCAAAAAAAAAAATTCATAAACAGCAGTAAAATACATGTTGGGTCTCAGCTCCCCTGGGCCCTCCTCAGAGCTACTGACCTAAAACTCATTTGGTGCAGAATTACACTTCCTTCTGTGCAGCCAAATCAAACCTGAAGTCTCCCAAGGGTATACCAGTGGATGCAAAGCACATAGTCCTGCTGCACAGCCTCACCACTTGAAAGTACATGCTCAGAAGCGCTTACAGGCAGATGATTTGAATGCCAGAAGCTCAGCAGCACTCAAGTCCCTGGGTTTGATACATACTGCAGAGGGAAACATTAATCTGCCTTACTTGGAGGTTACTCATGCACAGATCCTTACTTTGGGCCTGAAACTAGAATAATTTTCTTAGCACTCTGTAATGTTGCTGTTTCCTTCTGAATGGCTCAGACCTTACAAAGTTGGTACTGATCTAAACCACAGCCTGATCTCAGCATGTGCCACCTGCAAGGGTAAGAACAGGCCAGCTTACTGTTCCCAAGACACTTCCAAAACTTAAAAGTGCTCATTTAGATCGGTGTTACCTGGGGAGAGGCAGTAAGTACTATTGTTACTGAGTTTTAGTGACAGAGCCCCCCTATATGAAGAAAAAGGGGTGGTTGTGATTTAACACCTAAACTGACAGCCCAACCAGCAGCATCCATGGATGTTTCCTGGAGGCCAACACACTAGTTGATAACTTTCCTGCTTCTACCAACACACTAGTAGATAACTTAATATTCATCAGTCTTGTCCTTCTAACTGCTGTGAGAGCTTGATGTACCCATTTCTCAGGGCTGTGAGATGCTGCTATATTTCAGCCACTAACAGAGGCAATGTCAAGTCTTCTAATCTTCCCACTCACAAAGACAAGGATGTCTCTTAAGAGAGGCATGCACCATGAAGGACCAAGCTCCTCCACTTTTCATCACTAGCGCACGACAGGACGTACCTCACCAGATCTCCTGAAGAGTTGTATGTATGGCTGGGACTGAGTCTGTGGGCAATAAATACATCAATGACTTTGTGGAGGTGGAAGAGACCTTTTTAATATACAGGATTCAAATAAAATAGAAAATTCCCTCTGAGCTGCTGCTGTGAGAAGAGTTCAGATAACTAGCACAGAAGATGATGCTGTATGTGCACAATGGAGGGAGAAGGGAAGAAAAGAACAAGCTGTCAGCAACTTGATGAGCTTCCTCAGTAAATCAGCAGAAACCAGCTCAGCAAAACTCTCCAGATAAAATATTGGTGGATCCATGAGAAACAACTCAAACCAAAAGAGAAATCCCTACATCAGAAGGTGCTACATTAGAATAACCAGCGAAATACTGCGTGCCGCTGGAGCCACAGCAATGGCAGAGAGATAGGTAAGATCTGCCAGCCGTTCCTGGGGTTGGGAATAGCCACACAGTGAGGGACTCACTCAATCAGTTCACAGGCAGTGTGTGTTTGTGTTAGAGGGGGTGTTGGAAAGGAGGTCAGGCTATTGAACGAGGTGGTCATGTAGAGTGGCAGCAACGGAAGGTGAAGGGCAGCACTCAATGACGTCAACTCCATCTTGCTCTGGTAGCTAGTGCAAATAGTCGTCTACTCTGGCAAAGGAACAGGAGCCCAAGCCCACGCGAGCCATAAGCCGCAAACACTCCGAGGCCTGGCCCAGGGCAAGCATCAGTGGGGGCTGCTTTGGCAGGTTCTGAGATTCTGTGGGGGCAAAAAACAGAAATCTGTTTAGAAGAGGTGTTCAGCTGCATGCTGGCTACTTGTGCTCAGTCCTGCTCAGTCCCACCCAGGCACCAAGCTCAGCATCCCTGGCAGAAGGCCCTGGCGCTGGAAGGAAACTACTCCTGAGCACCAGTGGCTCTGCACCACTGCTCCTCTGCACACCCCACCACCCATGACATGCCCCACGTGGAGCCACAGCTCACCACAGTGTTTGAGAAAGTGTCACTGTGGTGGCCAGGGCAAGAAAAAGTCAATGGAGCTCCTGCTGCAAAACCCCCAAAGCAGGAGAAATCAAAGTGTGGAAGAATAAGAAAAGGCAGGAGAAACTGGGACCAAATGAGAGGCAATCTCTCCATCTCTCCCACTTATGCAAGTCTACACAGCAGTCCAAGCACTAGACAAACTCCCTCACTGGTCACTGCTTCTTTCCAACGTCATGTTTGCTATGTATGCAAGAGGGAATCCTCAGCTGACCTAGACAAGGTGTCTTCTGGGGGCTAGATCATTACCACAGCCTCGATTCTGACACTGGACTGCAGACAGCCAGGTTCTCTGGGCTATAAGAGGCATAGCACATGATGGGAACACACAGAGGCAATGCTTGAAGGGAAGACAAACCCTGCCCGCATTTAACTCTGCACGTTCAGCATGAGCTCAAAGGTAAGTGGAATTACGGCTCCCCTCTGCTTTACACCCAGCACTATGGAAAACTGCTTCACTTATGAGATACTGCAACAGAGCAACTGCATTTCCTGCCAGAAAGTAGGATGACGGCAGGACAAGATTCAGCCAACCAAAACAGCATGGAAAAGAGCTCTGGTAATGCCGGCAAAATGATTCAGGTGAGTTCAGAGCAAGAAGGAAGAGAAGCAGGAAATGTATCAAAAAGATCCTGGCTTCTTTAGTAAGCAGGGGAGGAAAATCCTAAGGAACATCCTTGGAAGCAGCATTAAGGAAAACGCAAGGAAGGGAGTAAAAAGAAGATTACATCAGAAGGATCCATTCTCTGTAGGCTTTCCTTCCTGCATCACTGCCCTGTCAGTCCCCAGCAACAGGAAGAGAGGCAAAGCTAAACACAAGTATTTCTGAGCTTTTCCTGACACTCACAGGCTTGCCTGACACAGGACAGCCCTTGAGAGGTATGTCCAGCGGGTAGCACTAACATAGGAACCAGGCCTTACCCAATATAGCACTATTAAGAGCAGCACACACGGGTTCCCTCTGGATTGGGTCCAGCTGTTGACCAACGGGGCAGTTCCAAGGATCTGAATAAGCTAACAAGCTGAATGCATCCTGTGTGAGAGAACAGAAAGGAACAGTAAGGTCATGCATGGCTGCAAACACACAGGAAAACCAGGTCCATCAGCTGGGGCACCTCCTGCCATCACCAAGGTGACAGGTGGCTACCTCCTGAAAAGAAGGGGCCTTTTTCTTCTTGGCAGCAAGGGACCACACTGGGCTATCAATATAGCAGATTAAAAAGGGTGTCCCCTCCACCTGGCAGGGGAGCCAGCACAGGAAGGCAGGTAGTCACCTGGAGAGAAGAGCACGCATGCAGTTTCTCCAGGAAGGCAGGCGGGAATTGTGCTGCTTCTCTCCTGTGCTGAGCATTGGGTCTAGATGCTCTGTGTTCACCAAGCTTTCACCTCTGATCCCCATGCAGGCCCCCTCTTCCTCACCAAGAGCAGAAGTGGGGGATACCCAGAGCTCTGCAAAGGAACCCACAACCCCAGTGCTGACCCACAGAACTGCTGTGATGCAGCACAAGGCCCAGGCTTACCTGAAGCATCTTTTTGTGCATTGTGTTCTTTCCGTATTCCCTGCAAAGCTGCTCGCTCAGAATCTGCAGCTCGCGTCCAAACTGGATCATTCGCTCCGTGGCAGCATGGTTCCCTCCACAGACCTGCCTCTGGGGGCAGCTGTCTTCTAGAGGAAAGGCAGAGGAGAAGTAACAACTGTCTTTCATTCCCCACCGTTGCCCACTCTGTGACATGACACCCATAAACTCCTTCCCCTTATGGAGCAGGTAGCTGATCTCCACTCTGAGTTTATCCCACTGGAAGCTTTCTGTGATCCCTGAACTGCAAAAGCCAGCAGTATTTTTTCATAGCACCTTTTAGGTACAGGGAAAACTTGAGTTCAGTTTGTTTAATGCCTGAGGATTAGCTACACATCAAGTCTTCTGACAAAATCATGGGAGCTTGCAGCTCCAGCCATGTTTCCCCTTTATGTGTGTAGTATAGTGCACACAACATGGAAACTCCTGGTCTAACCAATCCCAGACTCCAAAAACTTTCAGTCAGAGATGCTAACACCACCAACTTCCCCGAACTGGTTGCCCACAAGACCCACTCTAACTGGAGGAATCCCCAGTTTCATCCTCTCCCTTCCAGCTAAAGCATCCACGAACATGACAGTTGTAGCTGACCACACTGTGCTGAGAACACTTTGTGACTGGGCATCAGCCACCTTTGCACAGCTTTGTTCAGTTTCTCAGCTGGCAGAAGTGCCAGGATTGCTTTAAGCTGGTTTCATGACTGGAGCTGAACAACCTTTTGACTCCTATTGCTTTCCCTGCTCCACATCACGAGCACTGCTGAGACTACGAAAAGCCAGACCTAGTTTAGTTCTAGGACAGATTCATCTTCCCTGTGAAACATGCACCTTGAGAATTTCATTCACTGGGGTGGGTATGTGTTTTTTTCCACACAATCCAATTACAATCCAACTCTCAATACCAACTCTTTCTATTACCCTTTACCCTTCCTGCCTCTGAGGCCCTACCCATGCTGGATTCATCTGTCTGCAGGATCTCTTCATGTTTGTAGGTGCCATTCATTATCCTGGTAGATGAATTTTCCAGGACACCATTAGGGTAATGCTCAGCTTCCATTTCCATCTCACTGTCACTGAGGTGAAAGGAAGAAAGAAAAGTTAGAGGTGGGTCCATGCACACCCCATGAATTCCAACAAGGCCAAGGGCAAGTTCCTGCATTTGGGTTGGAGCAATCCCAAACACAAATACAGGCTGGATGGAGACTGGATGGAGCAGCTCTGAGGAGAAGGACTTAGGGGTGCTGGGTGATGGGAAGCTCCCCGTGACCCGGCTTCAGTGTGCGCTTGAGCCCAGATCCTCCCACATGTGCTAGGCTGCATCCCCAGAGCATGAGCAGCAGGTCAAGGGAGGGGATTCTCCCCCTTTATTGTGCTCTGGGGAGAACCCCCCCCGCTACAGTCCTGTGTCCAGCTCTGGGGCAACAACACAAGAAGGACGTGGAGCTCTGGGAGCGAGTCCAAAGGAGGCCACAGAGATGCTGTGAGGGTTCAAGCAGCTCTGCTCTGGAGACAGGCTGAGAGAGCTGGGCTTGTTCAGCCTGGAGAAGAGAAGGCCCCGGAAAGACCTTTCCGCAGCTCCCAGTGCCCAAAGGGGCTGACAAGATACCTGTAGATGGGCTTTTGACAAGGACCTGTAGGGACAGGACAAGGGCGAATGGCTTTAACCTGACAGAGGGGAGACTGAGATGAGACTGGAAGAAGTTCTTCCCTGTGAGGGTGGTGAGGCCCTGGCACAGGTTGCCCAGAGAAGCTGTGGCTGCCCCATCCCTGGCAGTGTTCCAGGCCAGGTTGGACGGGGCTTGGAGCAACCTGGTCTAGTGGAAGGTGTCCCTGCCTGTGGCAGGGGGTTGGAACTGGATGATCTTTAAGATCCCTTCCCACACAAACCAGTCTGATTCTGTGAGCCTCTAAGCCTAAGCCAGAGCAAGGGAACTGGAAAAGGCTTGTTTCTGCTGGGAATAGTAGTGATCTTGTAGATAATTCTGCTGTTCAAAAGAGCAGGACAGATGCTTTTCTGGCTCCTCAGAAATGAGACTCAGAAAGAGCCCTCTCCCGCCATCTCATCCTTCTCAGGCATCTACAAAGGAAAAAAAATACCTGGTTTCTTGATTACTCGTGCTACTGTGCTGCTGAGATTTTGTAGAATCTGTAGAATTGGACTCTGAGTAGTTCACAGATGAGGGGGAGGAGGAAGAGGAAGATGAAGATGATGAACTCAGTGTTGGGTATTTACTGTGACTCTGTTTGCTTTTCGTGGACACGACTCCATTGCTACAGGTTGGACTATCTGCTCCTGAAAGTCAAGAGGAAAGTGAAAAATGAGACCAGAATGACGTTATCACTATACTGTGAAGCCAACGATTTAGCAAAAGAGCTGGCCCCAAAGGAAGAAAGCAAAATAACACTGCAGAGCTTCAATTATGGTTTATTGTTCTTAAATCCAGTGCGGCTTAGAGAAAACATAGATGAATATGGAAGGAACCCCACTGCTCATCAGCAACATCTGAGCTGAAGGAAGTTCTAAAACCAGGCTGTAAATAAAAAGCTGGGCAGAAACAGCTCTGGTATAGAAATTATTGTTGAAATATGAAGCATGGATGGTTTGTAAAGAAGTTTACGAACTCTCTTCTCACAAAACCAAATATTTCTCATAAACTCTCTAACCAGAAAAACTATGAAAACATAGGTGAAAACTGGGCAACAAGGAGAACTCTTTGCAAGAACTTGCCAGGCTTTCCACAACCTATCTTACATTAGGGGTATACTTGATTCACACAACACTCAGCAAATAAGAACAATCCTTTTAAAAATCACAAGCTTCAGGAGAACAGACATCACTAAAAGGAGAGTCAGGCTTGAAATCTCAACTGCTCCCCCTCCAAAAGATGCCTAAAAGCTGTGGAACTCACTGACACAGGACAAAACCCCTTAGTCATTACTGCAAGTTTTATATGGATTCAGAAAGGACTGGCTAAACTTACAGGGGCTATTTAATATCAAGACAACTGCGAACCACTAGGGTCTCAAACAATAATTTGGAAGAACCTCATTATGTTTTTTCTGCCTTCATATATTCTCCCCTAGGCAACCACTATTGACCACAGTATCTTGGCTAGATGATGGGACCTGGCATGGCTGTTCTTCCAGAAATAGTGATATATCCAAATTCATCAGCTGATCACACAGTTATATTTATAGCTAGGGAATTTATTTCTGTTTCTATCATGACAACACAGAGATTCAAACAAGGAGCAATTTTGTGCATTTTAATGACAAAGATGCAGCAGACTCTGCACAACAGTTCTACTTAACGTTTGAAATATGCACTGATGAAATGATCACTATTTTCAAAGCACAAGGTCTGACAGAGAGAACGGTGAAGGTGATGTCCCATGGATGGAGACATGTACATATGAATGCTGCCTTCTGCTGCAGATGTAGGCATTTCCTCGTTGAAAACAGGTATTACCAAGAGCTTTTATGGACTGATGGGATGATTCTGACTATCTAGTCAGAGATACATACCCAGGGTTCTTCACTACACAATACAGGAAAACAAAGATACTGGCTTAGGAAGGTGAATGACAGCCCAGAGACATTCAAGTACTTGTCTTCCTTTCCCTTCAGTGTTTGCCTGTCCACAGCAGTGGGAATAAAGAAACAAAATACACTTATATGGCTGTGAGCAGCTCAAGCCTCAGTGAAGCAGGTCTGAGTGTTTTCAGGGGCTCTGCAGGTCATACTCCCTGGCCCACTCCATCTTCAAAGCCACAGTCAATAATTACCTAGGGAACATATCTTGGGTGTCCTGGTTTATCTTGTTCTACTTCAAATCCTGAAGTTTAATTTCCCTAACTGCAAAGAGTTGATGCTCAAGAGATGGGTTTTGCAGGAACAGAACTGTTCCCTTCTCACATGCTTAGAGCTTGCAAGGCAAAGCCCACGGGGCAGGGAGACGCTCTCATGAAAAGCAACCCTCCTAACCTTTCACTCAGTTAGCCAGAACTGAGCAGCATCTACTGCTCGGTTCTTACTAGAAAGCAATTCTTTTGCAAACTCCAAGGTTCAGGAACAGGCTTTGTTTTCCAGACCTCCTCGTACAGCTCTGTCAGTGGAACACCGAGTCACTAGTGGCTGCACGAGAAGGCCACCTTCAAAACCTTCTTTATTGTGAAAATACCTGCTATGCAGACAATTGTCAGTGGAAAATAACTAATGCAAAACTAATTCTGCAACCGTGCAGAGACACCTATGATCACGTATCTCCTCCCAGCTGGTTATCAGAAAGGAAAGGAGCATTCATAGAATAATGCACAGAAAATAGCAGGTAAGGTAACACACAACCATGTCCACCTTTGACATTTGCTGTTCTCACTACAAGACACAGAGAACACACTTACCGGTACTATGAACGTGTGAGTTGTTTGATCCATGTCTAGGACTTAAGCTGGGGGACCCGGGGTAACTGTCCTGGGATCTCGGGCTGCGGGCACTGAAACAACGGACTTCACTGTCTGTCCCATTCACCATCTCCACAAACTGCCGACACCTGATGCCACAGGAGGGAAGAATGAGAAGAAGCTGCATGACAGCCAGGATGCTCTGCACTGAGGCTTCCTCAGTTACCAAGTGGAGAACTTCTGGAAACTGCATAAGAGTTAAACTTCTTGACTTTCAAAAGACATTCCAGACACCTGGTACCCATGTATTGCAAGTGCTCTGATAATGCTATAGGAGGAAGGAGCTCGGAAACTTCAACTTTGAAGTTAATGAATGTTGAGACATTCCCAAAAAGCAAGCTTATTTCCATTGTGGTAAGAATAAACTGTTCCTTTACAGCATGCTTTCATCTCCACCACCTCTGCAGGTACTCCAAAATTCTATTGTGGGTTGTATTTTTTTCAGATAGAAGATACTAAATCTGCCAAACATCATAGTTCCCCCACTATTCCATAAGCCTGGAAATACTGGCCAATGGAAAACAGAGAAGTAAGGGTAAAAAAATGCAATATCCACAGGGATAGTGAGGACAACTCCTCATTTAGCTTTACTGGGAATTGTCCTTATATGCCTCAGAAGGCTGGGGAGAGCCACTCTGTACAGCTGGAAGAACTGGGACACATAAGCTCTTTTTCCCTTTAAACTCTTCCCCAGACAGCCTTTTCTATACCTCTGCCTTTCTAGGAAACTTCACAGTGACTGCCACGTGCTCCAGTGTTGTAAGATCTCCACAAGACAAGTAAAGACCATCTGTGAAGGAGCAGAAACTCCTTCACAGAGCTAAAATTTCACCTACCTCTGCCTGACCTTACAAGGCAAAGCCATATCAGGTCTGAGCAGCAACAACAGGGCTAAGTCTACATTGCTACAAGCACTGTGCAAAGGACTGAACCTCCGTCCTCTCCCACCTGCTCCCGAAGGGAATCTCAAACAATCCGAATTCAGACCAAGGTGTGCAGCCAGACTGGATGGCTGCACAGCCTCTTTCTTCTCTCCTTCATCTACACATTTCAGCATTAGGGAGTATAAAGCTATTCATACTTACTTTAACATGAAGAGCAGGTTGGGGTTATGTTCTAGGAGGCCAGGATAGAGCTGCTGGGTGGCTTCTATAGCCTCTCCCACTCTGCCTGCTAACACTAGCTTCTGTATTCCTGAAAGCAAAAGGAGACCCATTGACACACAGGACTGGCCAACAAGATCGGCCAGAGGAATTGTCTCACATATGCCACATGGCTCCCCACTACCACCTTGCATAAGGTCTAGGGAGAACTGGGGACCACATCTTGCTTGTTATGGATCAGGGTGAGGAAAAGCCTGTGAAAATGAGGGAGACTCTGTTAGTAGCTCAGAAACACCAAGAGTAGAAGGATCTGAAGGAGAATTAGGAATGTGCTGAGGTGGAGTGCTTCAGGACTTTTGTCCTTTAGTCCCAGAGCCATGGAAAGAAAGCAGGACACGACAATTTCAGAGGTCATCACCAAGAACATAGAAAAGGAGAAGGTCATCAGGAGTAGTCAGCATGGATTCACCAAGGGTAAATCTTGCTTGACCAAACTGATAGCCTTCTATGATGATGTGGCAGGATGGGTTGATGAAGGGAGAGCAGTGGATATTATCTACCTCGACCTCAGCAAGGCTTTTAACACTGTCTCACATAACATCCTGGTAGGTAAGCTTAGGAAATACAGGTCAGATGAATGGACAGTGAGGTGAATCAAAAACTGGCTGAATGGCAGAGCTCAGAGGGTTCAGCGGAGTAGAATCCAGTTGGAGGCCTGTAGTCAGTGGTGTTCCCCAGGGGTCAATACTGGCTCCAGTCTTATTCAACTTGTTTATCAATGACCTGGATGAAGGGCTAGAGTGTTGCCTCAGCAAACTTGCTGATGATACGAAGCTGGGGGCAGTGGCTAACAAACCTGAAGGCTGTGCTGCCATTCAGTGGGACCTCAATAGGCTGGAGAGAAACCCAGTGAGGTTCAACAAGGGAAAGTGCAGGGTCCTGCACCTGGGAAGGAAGAACCCCAAGCACCAGCACAGGCTGGGTCCTAACCTACTAGAGAGCAGTACAGCTGAGAAAGACCTGGGACTGTTGGTAGATGGTAAGTTGACTATGAGCCAGCAGTGTGCCCTTGAGCCAGGAGGGACAAGAGTACCCTGGGGTGCATTGGGAGGAGTGTGGCCAGCAGTCAAGGGAGGTGATCCTCCCCCTCTAACTCTGCTCTGGAGAGGCCGCATCTGGAGAACTGTGTCCAGCCCTGGGCTCCTCAGTATAAGAGAGACAAGGAGCTACTGGAGAGAGTCCAGGGGAGGGCCACAGGGATGATCAGGGGTCTGGAGAATCTCGCTTATGAGGAGAGATTGCAGGAGCTGGGCTTGTTTAGTCTAAAGAGCAGACTGAGAGGGGATCATTAATTATATCATCATCATTAACACAGGTAAGTATCTCAAAGATGGGTGCCAGAAGGATGGTGCCAGACTCTTTTCAGTGGTGCTCAGTGACAGGGCAAGGAGCAATGGCCATAAACTAAAAGATAAGTTCGACCTCAACATGAGGAAGAACAACTTTCCACTGAGGGTGGCAGAGCCCTGGAACAGGCTGCCCACGGGGGTCGTGGAGTCTCCCTGTCTGGAGACATTCAAGACCTGCCTGGTTCCTGTGTGACCTGCTCTAGGCGGCCCTGCTTTGGCAGAGGGTTGGACTGGATGATCTCCAGAGGTCCCTTTCAAACCTAATGATTCTGTGGTTCTGTGAAGACTGCAGGTCACCCCCATATTACATCCTCTGGCTGGTTCACACTTGGAAGTGTATGTATGGCTGAGCATCAGACAAGCAGAGTATTCTTAGAGGGTCTGTGGGCTTAAACCACAGCCCAGTGCTGTTTCCCCCATATCCCTACCTCTAAGTAGAAGTAGTTATACCAACAAAACTGGGTTCCTGCAAGTCAGGAACCTCAAAGCACTGAAATAACACCTGAACTTGGCCTGCAATAAGGATGTGGCATCTGTAAGCCAGCTCCAAGAATCAGCTACTGAGCAAGCTAGAAAGAGCTCAATGAGTTGTATGATCTCTGAGGTGCAAAGATACAAGGCAGAAGCCAGCTATGATCCTGGGTGTTCATGGCTCACATATGTTCCTTCAGTGGGCCAGAAGACACAAGTGCAAGACCCAACCTGAGATCCCACCCCTGAACACTCAGAGAAGCTGCTGATCTACAGAGGTTCACATTTTATTTTTTTCTAAGTGTCCTTAAAACTACAAATACACTGCATTTCCTTCTCTGTTTTTCCAGGACTCCTTACAAACAACAGAGAGAAGGTTTTGGATCACCTGTGAGGTGCCCTAATGACAGCAAGCCGTGACTTTTTCAAGTCACGAGCAGTTGAAAGCCCAGCCTGGAAATCCATATTAGTGACCCCCAGTAATAATGTGCAATGACTAGTCTTGGCTCCCATGTCTCAATGTTTATCTGCTTGTCATCATAGCTGAAAGCTAAAACCAAAGAGGTGGTTCTCACACCAACGTGTGTTGCACTCCTTCATTTCACTCTCCGTTTCATGTCTCACTGCTTTTAGCAGCTCTCTTCTTTGCCTTGTTTGGCAACTCTCACAGATGTCATTGCTTTCTTATTTCCCCCTCTCTTTGTTTTCCCATCTCTGTATTCCTCACACCTTTTATTTGAGCCCCAGCTTCAGAGCTTCTCCATCTGCCTCATCACCTGTCCTCAGACAAACAAGACTGCACAGCCTTGCGTGCCTCCAGAAGGCTTTGCCACCAAAACCCACACCAGCAGAACACTGAACTCAGGGCTGCACAATGCATGACCTGGAAAGCAAAAAGCCCATCAGCACTACCAGCCAGCAGCTACAAGTTATTGTGGGTACTAAGCAGAGTTCTCAGATGAACCTGAATGCTGGCTAAGAACATGTAATGTATGGAGAGTGAGCTGCAAAGGGGCACGATGCTCCCCATGCATAACAGTCACATGAGGAATGGTTCACAAAGGGAAGGGAAACTACAGAGCGGGATGTAGCCTGTAGTCAACAGCCAGTAGAATGCAGAAAACACACCAATGTTCTGTGACTCTGCAGGCTGAGCCTGGGAATAGAAAAGCTAAAAAAAAAATAAAAAAATATAAAGGCAAACCAAAAAGACAGCAGGAGAAAGCCAAAAGCCCTTTCAGCCTCCCCAGCTGAGACAGAAGCTGCTCTGGAGGAAACAGCAGAAACCAAACCAGGCAGTGAATGCAAATCCTTCACCTAGTGCAAGCTAAACACACTGGCTGCAAGTTTGCAAAATCTTCAATATGCAAAGAACTTTCATGAAAACAAAATGTGTGAAGGGTCTGGAAAGTTTGTTAAGTCTGGAAGCTGCAGTCAAAATAAATCGATATGTCTGGGTCCCTATGAGCAGGCTAAGGAAACTAATAACCCAAAATGCTAATAATCCAAACCCAAAAGGATCTTTGCTGCACAGTGACCTCAGTTCAGGTAAAGTCCAAGGTAACTGTTCTATGCTCCACTGATTTGACACTACCTCCAAGAAAGCACCTTAGATACTACATTTAGCCTGATGTGTGAAACTGCTGGACTCAAAGCTGAGAGTCACTTCATAACTTCCAGGATTCAGCTACTTATTTTCAACAAGACTGGGGAAAATTAACCAAGTTGATCAGACAATTTTGCACACTCTACACTGCCAGGCATGCAGGTCAGTGCTCAGAGCAGACAGGCAAAGGAAAGAATAGGGCAGTTCTTCAGGCAAAGAGGGCAGAGGATGGAAGGGACACAGTGATGATGGGAAAAGTGCTCCCAGCAGTGGTCCCCAAGTTCTGCTGACCCACAGGCACCAACGTTGAGTCAGCAGTGTGCTCTGGACAGCTTTGGAGTAACTTTTCTGCATGGAGTCATGGCGTAACTTTTCTGCTTCCACAGCACTCCATTCCTCTGCAGAGTCCTCAACGTAACACATGGCCAGTGCGCCATGCTTTGGGAACAACTACCCAAGAGACTTACTTTGTCTATTCTTTATTGAGGTCTGTTCTTCCTGGATTGTGGTGTCTGTGATTCTGGCAAAGGCAGTTGCTGTTGAACAGTACCCATGATGAACCAAATACGATGAAACCATACTAGAAAATAGAAAAATAAAAACAGATGAAGAGACATTGGTAAAACAGGGTAATCCACTGGAGAAAAAAAAAAATAAACACAACAGAAATTGCAATTGCAGTGACCAAATTCAGCTTACTCAGGACATAACCAGGGTTCAGAGAAGTGTAAATTTACAAGATAGGCACCTGCTCCTCAGCAAACAGGAGGGAGGCTCTAAATTCATCTTACAGGAGGTGGGGGAGAATAACGAAAAATTAAAGACTCCCAGTTCATACACGCTATTTATTTATTTCGTGCCTGCTGACCGGGGTCACTTGTAAGGGCTCAGTACTGCATCCAGTGACATCCTATAGAGACATCACATCCGAACCTCAGAGAGGCTCATGGCTTTCAAGTAGACCTCAAAAATAAAAGATTCTGGTCCTGAATTACTTCCACCACTTATTTTGCCAGCAATCCTATCTCTAGTAGTTAAATCTCCTTATGAATTCTACGCATTCACAGATACTTTATCTGCTGATTTACAATGAGTAGCCCATCAGCATTGATTTTACAAACATTTTCACATTTTAAAGTTGTATTTTAAAAAATGTTGGGGGGGGAGGAGGAGGCAGCATCACTGTAGAAAACAAACACAACAAAGCGTCTTTCTGAACAGGCTGTTTCTAAGGCACTTCTGCTTCCCAGGATATGGTGGTTAAATGTTAATGCTCACCAGATTTTAACAAAACCTAAAAAGCCAGCACAGCCTTTCAAAGCTTCTAGTGATAAATCTCAAAATAGGCTTCTCATGATGAAGCTGCTATTAATCTGACTAAGTCGCAGCTCAAAACCCATGTTCAACTTGGCTACTCTCAGTACAAGAAAGAAGTATTTTATGAGTCAGCAATCATGACAGGCATAACATTGTAAGCACGTGTGTATTTTTAAAACTTGCTATAAAAGCAAGTGCTTCTCATCAGGGTTGGTCCAAGACATGCCTTTTGCCCTTGGCATGGCACAGACAGGCAGACCCAAGTGCATCCCTCTTGCTGTCAAGCTCAGCAGCCAGGTCATCCTGGCTCAGCCAGGCTGAAACACTGAACACCATGATCCAGGCTTGCAGGAATGGAGGGGAAAAGGCAACTCTTGCTCTAGTGTAATTCAGTAGCCAGAGTCAGAGGCTGCAAAAATTTAAATGCTCTACAAAGCTGCACAAAACCAGTCATTTTTACCAGGGAAAGGAAAAAACACTCCAGTGCTGCAGGAGCCTGTGCTACCAACGTACTAAAACATCTAAAACTAAGCTTGACAGACCAGTGCTCTCACCCACTGCAGGTCCTTTTATGTTCGAAGATGCAGGACACACTTTTTTCTGAACAAGTCACCTTTTGAGCACTAGGAACCAATTATTTTCATTTAAATATCAATTAAACCCTTCCTTCTCTTTGGCTGCTTTCCAAAAGCAGATCTTGTCTTTCCAAAGCCTGACAAGACGCATTGCAAAGAATGAAATGACTCTACTGTGTCAACAGTACAGTACATCAGAATGAAAATGAACATTAAAGTCAATGCCAGTTGTTACATCTCATCCATGCTGGGTCAGACCAAACACCCTATGGCCCAGTGCTTGGACTTCCTAACTGGGAAAAACAAATGCTTAGGGAAAAATAAAGGCACACATGAAATATACTTTTCCTTTCCAGCTTTCAGTGATCAGTCAGATAGCTCCTATCCTAGTGGTGGAATCTCACTCCATCTTAGCTCTGATAGATTTTTCTT
Organism: Strigops habroptila; assembly: GCF_004027225.2. Lineage (NCBI taxonomy): Eukaryota > Metazoa > Chordata > Aves > Psittaciformes > Psittacidae > Strigops > Strigops habroptila. The sequence goes on from NC_044302.2 coordinate 22,444,835, forward strand.
TATTATAACTTCTTCAGTCACTTTTTGGATCCATGCTGTTTTCATGGTATTTTATGGCAGAGAGTGTGAAAAAAACCCTCCTTTATTCTTTCTAAATGTGCCATCTTCACTTAAAATCATAGAATCAACCAGCTTGGAAAAGACCTTAAGGATCGAGTCCAACGTCTACCACAGCACTGGCACGGCCACCACTAAACCATGTCACTAATGGCCTCATCTACATGGTTTGTGAACACTTCCAGGGATGGGGACTCCACCACTGCTCTGGGCAGCCTGTTACAATGCCTCACCACCCTTTGGGGAAGGAATTGTTCCTCATCTCCAGTCTAAACTTCCCCTGGCGCAGCTTGAGGCTGTTTCCTCTTATCCTATCACTTGTTCCTTGAGAGAAGAGGCCAGCCACCTCCTGGCTCCATCCTCCTGCCAGGTAGTTGTAGAGAGTGATAAGGTCCCCCTTGAACCTTCTCTTCTCCAGACTAAACCCCTCCAGGTCCCTCAGCTGTTCCTCATCACACTTGTGCTCCAGGCCCTTCACCAGCCCCGTTGCCCTTCTCTGGACCAGCTCCAGCACCTCAATGCCTCTCTTGTAGCGAGGGGCCAGAACTGAATACAGGATTTGAGGTGTGGCCTCACCAGTGCCCAGTACAGGGGAACAATCAGTGCCCTGGCCCTGCTGGCCACACTAGTGCTGACACAGGCCAGGATGCTTTTGGCCTTCTCGACTGCCTGGGCACAAGTTGGCTCTTGTTCAGCTCTGTCAATCAGCACCCCCAGGCCCTTTTCCATGAGGAGCTTTGCAGCCACTCTTCCCCAAGCCTGGAGTGTTGCATGGGGTTGTTGTGGGCCAAGTGAAGGAAATGGCACTTCGCCTTGTTGAACCTCATACCACTGGCCACAGCCCATTAACCCAGCCTGTCTAGATCTCTCTGCAGAGCCTCTCCACTCTCCAGCAGATCAACACTTCCACCCAACCTGGTGTCATTTGCAAACTTACTGAGGGGGCACTTGATCCCCTTATGCCCCTTCAGTAAGTTGGTAAATGATACCAGGTTAAAAAGATAAAGACATTAAACAGAACTGGCCCCAGTACCAAGCCCTGGGGAACACCACTTGTGACTGGCCACCAACAGATTTAACTCCATTCACCACCAATCTTTGGGCTCAGCCATCCAGACAGTTTTTTATCCAGTGAAGAGTACACCATCCAAGCCATGAGCAGCCAGTTTCTCCAGGAGAATGCTGTTGGAAACTGTCAAAGGCTTTACTAAAGTCTAGGTAGACAACATCCACAGCCTTTCCCTCATCCACTAAGCAGATCACCTTGCTATAGAAGGTCACTTGATGTCCTTTAATTCTTGCAGTATAATTGTTCCTTCATCACCTTCTAAAGGCTATTCAAGACATTTTTTTCACACTTCTGCCTTACCCCTCACAATTGTGTCCTTCAAAGCTGTATATTTGTTCCGGGCCTTACACCCACCCCATACCCACCCACCCTATGTGCAAAGGCACATCCTGCTTTGGGTTTTTTTTCATTATTTTCTCACTTCTATTACATACTTTTGGAGAGAACCAAAACATCACATTAACGGTGCACCACACATTCATACAGCGACAATTATTTCTGGCCTCTGTATTTCCCCTGACAAATCCTTGAATTACCTTCTTTCCCTGCTTTTTACCAAAAAGCAAAACAAAACAAAAAAAAAAAAGAGCTGACATTTCTGTGTAATGATTCATCATAACCCAAAGATCTCATTCCTTCCTGGAAGAGTCCCTTCTTCCCATCCATTTCTTAACATCCTCAACACCACAGACACCACCAGCATGCATCCAAGCCTCTCTACAGTCTTGTCCTTCCAGAGTGACAATCTCTTACCCACTTATTCCCTCTTTTGTCTCTTAAACAACTCATAATCCACATTGGACATTAGCCCCTGACTGCATAGGCCCCCCGTAGTTTGCAGCAAGGGAACTTCTCAAAAGCCTTTTGGACTTCCAAGATGAAGACAGCAGCCCAACAACCATATCAATGTGTCTGCAGGCTCCTCTTTGCAAAACCCACATCCTATTTCTCCATGTGCCCAACACATCTACACTTCAGCAGAGCTTTTACACATTTGTCCAAGTCAGACATCAAGGTTCTCTCAGCCCATCGGTGCCTGACTCTCTTCTGAAACCCTTCATGAAACATGGCACCACACACACCATCCTCCCCCTCTCTTGACCCAAGGCAGTTTGGAGAGAAACTTTGATCCACAGCCACAAGTTCACCTGTTTTCTCCTTAAGTCTCATTAGGACTCTAGGCAAATATCTGATCCCAGAGACTTTCTTCACTCACCTATTTCTTCCAGTGCTTCTTTGACAGACACTTCAATACCAGACACAAGTTCTGCCAAGTCCCTCACAAAGAAGCGTTCCAGCACGACAACCTACCTGATTTCTGGACACACAGGCAAGGAATTCAACTGCACATGGTCTTATCCTCCCCAAGGTCTCTTTTTATACTGCAGTCTTCCTATAGGCCCTACAAACTCTCTGGCAGGCCTCCTGTTTCTTATTTTTGTGAAGAAAGATATTATTATTATTTTCAATAGCTTCTGCTAGTTGTTTTTCAAAGGTTTTGCTGGCTGCCCTGAATTATCTGCAAATATCCAAATACAAGACTAACAGAAAACAAGAACGATCGCATGGATGCGATCATCAATGCATCTAAGTCTCCTGGATGACAGTGACCAGTATCAGCTGTTTAGAGAAAGAATATAATAAAAAGGTGAAACATAGAGTTCTCTGTAATCAGAGATAGAAGCAACAGCCATAGACCTGGGGGTTTAAAATATAACTATGGAATTGGTCTCTGTGAATTACTGTGAATATTTAAATGTGTATCTTTTAAAATCTACTTATACTTAAACTTCCACTACTTCTTGCAGCAGCAAGTCCCGCAGTTTCAGTGAAAAAATTGTTTTTAAGCGAGAAGATGCTTTTTCTCTAGTTCTTGTGGTTTGAGAAACAGTGAATAATCACTTTCTAGTCATGCCCTTCATGGTGTGAATGACTGACAACAGACAACTACAGTCCACCTTCCTCAATTACCTGTTTCCAAGCTGTGGAGCCTTAATCACTTCTGTGTTTCTTCAGGCAGAAGGTACTCGTGACCTCTGACAACTCTTGTTAATTGTTCTCATCAAGTTCCACTCAATCCTTTTTGCCATTCGAAATGCATTCAATATTCATACATTTACAAAGTGCCATAACTGTGTTTTCAGTTAAGTTGGGTGTGGAAACCTTTGGTTTAGGCTATTTCTTGCTCTTTCATTTCTCAGTTCAGCTGACTTACATACTGGCTTTTCTCCTATGTTAGAGTTTTTATGGTGTCCTTTTCCCTCCCCTTCCCCCAGTGCATCACCTCAAAGTGTATGTTCTTCCATTCCTACAAGCTTTCATGCAGTCTTTGGCTGAAAACTTCTCCCATATCTTTTACCTTTGAAACAGCAGCAATCTACATAGGAAAGACTATCAAACAACAAAACAGAGGGTAAAACAAATTGAGCAAAATGCACTGCCTGGCAATTTTTGCCATAAGAATGCATAAATTAGCATTCAAAAAGTATTTATAGCCTAACAGAATGGAGGAAGCTGAACACCAAAACAGTGACTTACTTCTGCAGCATGGCTTGCCACTCGCCTAATCTGTCTCCTATGGGAAACCGCTTAATGGTGCTCTGAATCTTCGCTCGCCACTCCCTCATGTAGTCCTCAATGTCGAACACAAATGGCTGCTGCCCAAAGTTGGCATCGACTATCTCTCCTGGAGTCTGGAGACCCACTGTAGGGTAAAGATTTGACTGGGAAGGAAGAAAAAAAAAAAACCTCTATTAAACCCAGCTTTCTGCTCCAGTTACATGGTTTGGTTAAGACAGAAATGCTACTCTTTACATTGAAAAATGTACTGGACTAGGGAGGAGCAACATCCCTTTAGGGACCTCTCAAGGAACCTCACAACTTACTGTGCAGTTATTGAAAACTATTGCATAAAACTAGAGCCATGGGTTCAATCTCCCAGCAGTCAGTGATTGCTGCCATGGCTGCTGCCCATGGCCTGTCCATTTCCTGGCTCAGTTTTCTAAGCAATTTCTACCAAAATTCAAGAGCCAGCAGCTAATAATAATAATAGTAAGAAGATCAACATCAAGAATAACAAAAATGAAAGGGGCATTATGTCAATCCACAGATCTATGTGTTCTCCACTTTTTTGTCAGATTTCTCTTACTCCTTGGCAGCTGCTCTCTGAATATTTTACATCTCTGATGACAAGGGAATGGCTGGTAATGGAGTTCTGAGGTTAAGTCTTTGATGGTCCCAAGACTGCAAGTCATCCATACAAGAAATTTCACTGCTGATAGATGAATTTCATTTTAAGAACAAGCCTATGGATCCAAATGGAAGCTTTCATCCACCACCAGAATATGGGGAAAACAAAAAATTACCACTGTGAAAATACCTCTAAAATTCAGCCAATAATTCTGCTTATTGGCAGAATTATGATGATCTAATCGAGAACAGGTAGTCAAAGTCTATCTAGAAGTTCTCTGAATTCAGGCTCTTTTAAGTTTCTGGATACAAACTGAATCCCCAAGCCAGTTAAGTGTGGGGAAAAGAGAAATAGCATCAGAAAAGGTTTAGGGGTGCCTGGTTCTCATCACTCTGGATCACACTTTCTAAAAGCATGTTCCATTCACTGTTCTGTTATTTTTCTGCAGCACAAATTACTTTTTTGTTTGCAACACAAACTTCACTAATCCTCTGCTTCAGAGCATCTGCTATAGCTCACAAGGTTCAGGGAGAAATCTCTCCCATGCTGCTCACTCACTGTTTGGTGTTGGGTTTTCTCACTTTGCTCTGACACGCTGGATACTGACCCAGCCAGAAACCAGACACTGGCCAAGGCACATGGACATCTGCAGTGAAATTAGAGTCTGGAAGGTGCCTGGTTGTGGTATCTTGCTCATGGTGGAACCCATGTCAGCCATTAGATCAGCGGAAGGGCAGACCTCTCCGTCTAGCGAGATCTACTACCGCGGGGTAGCCGGTCATCCTAAAGGAAGCCTAAGTTCTCTCCTCCTCTATAGTTAGGGGCATGGGTTTCCCTGCAGTTATCTGGAACATTTATTCAACTCTTTTTTCACTATTGCAGAAACTAAGACACTGGCAACATCACGGATTGCCCCCTGAAACATTGCTGTGGATTTCACTTTTTACTAATGTATTAATGAGGCGGAACTCAGTAGAATCCTAATCCCATTGGCAAAAATGGAGCTAGCATGATTTGGGAAGAGATTACTTCTCCCTGCTTTCACTGGCATGGCTACATCTGCAGTACCATACTTGGTTCCCCACCTCCACATTTACATCCCCAGGACAAGCAAAATGCACAAATGGGGCCCAGCAGGGTTCTGCTATGGTGGCAAGAGGGTTGGAGTGCATAGCACGTAAGAAGAGGCTGAGGGAATTACCCTGGAGAAGTCAAAAGCGAAAATCTAACTGCAAGTCTTCCACTCCCAAAAGGGATGTGATAAAAAAGATGGAGACAGATTCTTCTCAAGGGTATTCAGTGAAAGGACAATGGGCACAAGCTGCAGCCAGGGAAATTTTGATGGGACATAAGGAAGAAATTTTTCCTTGTAAGGATGATTAAGGACCAGAACAGATTTCTAAAGAGGCCGAAGCACTTCTGTTCTCTGAGATTTTCAAAACTCAACTGGATAAGGTCCTGACAAACCTCCTCTACCTTTGAAATGATCAAATCTCAAAAAAACAAAGGAAAAAACATGAATCTATAAATAGAGGCTGGAAATGCGGATGACCGCATCATTGCTGACTCAGCACACCTCCTCCTTTCCTATTCTCACACCAAGGAAGTTGCTGGGTTAGAGGTGTGCAAAGAAAACAACACCATGGCACAGGAAGAGCTACCAGAGGAAAATGCTGTGTTTAAAGTCAGTCTCTCCTCTTTCAAACCTTGCTGACAAGGAAATATCTGTAACAAGGGATCAGATCTTTTTCGCAGTCCATAATGTCAACTTCTTTATTAACTTAGCTTTTTAGTATTATGAACCCAAGGACATCCAAAGCTAGGAATCAGACACCCAAAATACTTGGAAGGTAGAAGTAAAAACCTCCAAGTTACAACATATCACATATTTTTCAGCCAGTCTGTGGTGTGTTCATCTTTGAGGAGAAGCTGCCCATCCCCAACTGCTCTCAAATCACCTCCAAGTTAAAATTCCATTTTTCACATGTGAGACGTGTCCTCTCTGGTTAGCAACTGTTGGAACTACACATATCCCCACCACCCTGCCAGATGCAGGGAGACATCACCCCAGAGCCCACTGACCAGGCAGATGCTTCTCCTGCCAGGCTCTTCATACATTCCCTGTAACATCTGGACCACCTCTTGCCTCTGATGTTGGTTAGCTGCTCACAGCTTCCTACTTCATTTTGACTTGGTTTTTAACCCCCTTGTCTCTTTGGATGCCTGCAATCCCACCCTGGGCTCTTCCACATCCTGCTTTTCCACATTTCAGCAAACTGTCATGCAGGATGAACCTCATATGGGCTTGTGTAAATAAGAGAGTTGGGCTTCAGGATTGGCTTAAACTGGTATAAAAGGGAAAAATCCCTCTGTGGGATATTCCCTTCTATTTGCAAGCAGTTACTTTTGCATTAATTTCAGCCTACGCTAATCCCTCACAGTATTTTCATAGAAATGCAAAGACTCTTTAGAGGGAATGGAAAAAAGCTGAAGCAAATACATTTCACCGTGTGAGACTTATCACAACAAAATGTGGCTTTCAGCTGAAAGTATCCATTCCAACTTCCTAATATTGCGAATATTGCTAAATATTGTCTTCATCATTTGCCTCAAAAAGGGGAATTTTGCAATAAGCACTTCAAGGAAACAATTTCTAGACTGGTATAATGTTTTGAAGGGTCAAATTAATTCCTTGTGTAATCTCATAGACATGCCAACCCTAAAAGTTATTTAAGCTTAAAAGGTGTAAAAGTGATGGGGCCTACTAGCCATGCTTCTCACTGATGTGTGTACCAGTCAGCTTCACCGCACTGCCTGGAGTATAAGAAAAAGCTTTCTTTCTACAGCCCCTTCCTGGAGGATTTCAGGAGCTAGCTATGGAACAGAGCCAGAGCCAAAACTGTGTGTCAAGCTGCTCAAAGCAGAGAACCCCAAGGTCACTCAGTTGGGGCTGCTGCTTCTGTTCCTGCTTGCAGTTCAATTTTTAGACTGTGACTTTAGCAGGTGAAGAACACATTACTTTGCATAACCTTCATAAGATGGATGTTTTCTCTTCTTTACCTTACACGTGTACATTGTGTTCAAGCCTGGATGAAAAATACCACTTGCAAGTTATACCAGCTTCCAATTCCCTACTACCTCAAGACTTCTATAGTCTCTGACAATAGTCATTATATTTAAACCAAAAGTCTGTCTTGAGTTTGGTATCCGCTTCTTCAGGAAAGGGCAGCAACCCAAACTGGTTGGAAGAACAACAAAGAAGCCACGGACCAAGGGAGCAGAAAGGGCCAGAAAAGGATATGGAATACAGAGGCGCCTGCAAGGGTGATAGAAGAAGACAGGAATTCAAGGGAAGGATACTGGAAAAGGGTAACAGGACTGAGGGACTGATGAAAATCAGGTGCAGCCAACACAACAGCCATTTAGCACATGAAGAGGAATGTCCAAAACCCACATTGGGGCAGAAGTCTGCTATTCTTCCTCGCATCCAGAGTCAGAAGGCCAAACGACCCACTCAAGTGTTTCTAAACCTCTTTTTAAAGAGAAATTATCTCATGGAGGATAATTACCAATAGCAGGAGGCCTATAGAGCCACTGTTTTCCTTCCTGTCCCACAGTAACAGTTACGGATCAGCTGCTGCTGTAAGAGCCAGAAGGACATTTCCATGGAAAACAGCCCAGCCAACTGGGTGGTGAAAGGCATAGAGATACTCTTCAACCTTCAAATTGGAGACCCTGCCACAAGGCATTCGAATAGCTGATCTGCAAAACCACCTGATCAGGTCTTCTTCCAGTTTAACACTAAACCAGCATCTCCTCTGCACAGGACACACAGAGAAGCATGAGACCCTGTAAGGATGACCTGGTGAGATCAAGAAACAGCAGGATGGGGGATGCCCTGGGCTCAGTGAGCCTGGGAACCAAGGAAAAAGCTGTATTGACAGCTGATGTGAAAAGGCAAATTAAATAACTGGAACATCTTTCAGCACAAACACTGGCTGGGATATGGGAGAGACTGGTAAAGCCATACACCCCATTGGGAAGGCGAACAGAGAGTGGTAGGCACTATTTCTCACAACACAAAAATTAGAGGAACAAAATACATTTTTTGGCAGGAGGTGCCAGACAGAGAAGAGCAAGCTTTCTTCCACACGGTGCAGAAGTCAGCCAAGAAAATCAGCACTTTGGAGGCCTAAGTTATGGAAAATAATGAATTCCTCAGAGGAAATTCACTTAGGGTTTTTAAGTACAAAGACAGGAGTGCAACCTCAGGGACAGAAAGTTCTTTGTATGAGGGAAGTGGGTGCAGTAGATGTATTGGTGTATGTCTGACCTACTTTTATCTTCTTTTCCTAAACATCTGCTCCTTGTTTAGGAACACTTGAGTCTGAAAAAGAGCAACCATGGTTTTGCTCATGACCCACTGCAAAAGTCGTGCTTTCCTGCTTTCTGACTAGATGCTGTTGCTTGGTGTAACTCAGCTGGTGCCAGTGCACTCAAGAGTAGTTTGGTATTAGTTGGTGAATCAGAGGACTAACTATCAGCCCCACATGGATGCCAAATACATTCCTCCAGTGATTCCATGAGCTGGTTACTCATGGTGGGAGAAGGCTTGTCAAAAACCTGTGTGATGAGCATGCACGCTACAGCCAGCCTGATGATGGAACATATGAGAGGCTACTCAATAGCTTTGCACATACACTCCCCACAGTCAAAGCTGCATTGGGAAGACATTGACCTGTAATGAAGTTTGAATCCTTGCTTTAATTCCAGGAGAAGGATCCCTCACCGCCTCTAGAGGATGCCTCACACTCTAGAGGTGGTGAGGAATGAGAGGAGGCATGTGAGTAGCCCACAAACCCAGGCACAGGACTACGAAGTCACAGAAAAAGGAGCATCCACATCTTTCAGTAATGCTTTACCATTTCTTTAACAAGAATCAAACAGAATCACACTACACACACTCTTCCCCCTCCCTTTTGTTTGCATCCATAGTTGAAATACTGAAAAGAGGTGTACTTACAGGGAGGTCTGTAAAGGCTATACCTGTGGGGGGAAAAATATTAGAATTAAAAAGACAAAGGATTTTCTTCCTGCTTGGCTACATCCTTAACATGTTACAAAACGCTGCTGTGTTTCAGTAACTCTCAGCTCTGACCCTGCTCTTCCCGACTTTTTGTATCTAGAAGTAACCTCCTTCCCCAGACCCCTTCTCTGCAAGGTTTTGCATCTGGGGAAGGGCTCAGGGAAAAGGCTAAATGTTTCTGACATCTGCCCCAAAAATTTGATTTTCTAAAAGGCAGCTCCTCTTTCCTTTGCTTCTCCCTCTGTTACTATGAAGGAACTGTTTTCATGACTCACTTTGGCTTTACAAACAGAGGTGTACTGTAACACTGCTTTGGTTTAGGCTACAACCAGTTCTTACTAGCCAGAGAGACAGAAATGAACATTCAAAACTTTGCATTACTGCTGGGGAAGAGCCTTGCAACAGGACCCAAGAGCACCGGCGAAACAGTGTGCCAAGAACAGCCGCATTCTCAACTACACTGCTACAGTTCCAAGTAGAAGAGATGGAAAAGAAGTCTACAGTTTCCCTTTTCATTTACATTTAGCATGCCAGAAAAGAGATGCTGAGACGAAGGCAGCCACTGCCTAGGATGGCTGACAGAGTTGTGGCCAAAAACAACGCTCAGCTAGCATCAGGCTACCCCTGGGCACAGCTCTGCAATGCTAGTCATCTGCAAGGCCAGCAGGTCAAGGAAGGAGATTCTGTCCCTCTGCTACACTCTGGGGAGACACCCCCCCTGCTACAGTCCTGCATCTAGCTCTAGGGCAACAAGACAAGAAGGATGTGGAGCTCTTGGAGCAGGTCCAGAGGAGGCAACAGAGATGCCGTGAGGGCTGGAGCAGCTCTGCTCTGGAGACAGGCTGACAGAGCTGGGCTTGTTCAGCCTGGAGAAGAGAAGGCTCCAGGGAGACCTTAGAGCAGCTCCAGTGTCTAAAAGGGGCTACAAGAAAGCTGAAGAGTGGCTTTGGACAAGGGCCTGTAGGGACAGGACAAGGGAGAATGGCTTTAACCTGACAAAGGGGAGATTGAGAGGAGATCTTAGGCAGAAGTTCTTCCCTGTGAGGGTGCTGAGGCCCTGGCACAGGTTGCCCAGAGAACCTGTGGCTGCCCCATCCCTGGCAGTGTTCAAGGCCAGGTTGGAAGGGGCTTGAAGCAATCTGGTCTAGCAGAAGGTGTTCCTGCCTATGGCAGGGGGTTGGAACTGGTTGAGCTTTAAAGTCCCTTCCAACCCAAACCAGTCTGAGACTCCATGAAATATTTACTGTTTGATACAGCACAGATTCAAAATCAAATTCTCTGGAAAAAAATCATTAGTATTTTACTAAATAAATAGCCAACATGGTTTCATTAACATGATGGCAGCTTGGACCTCGTCCCAGTGCAAACTACTCTCTGATTCTATAAATAAACTTATTACATTGCCTTTAAATTAAGGCATTTGTATGTTTTGCACCCTGTTACATAACTAAGTAAAAGTTTAAAGCCATTCCTATTTATCCTGTCACTACCTATCCTTGTAAAAAGTGCCTCTCCAGATTTCTTGTCAGCCCCCTTTAGGTACTGGTCTCCCTCCTCTCACCCATTTCTCTCTCTTTCTCTCCCAATTCACCCTCACCACACTTCCAACCACATCTCATCATGTTTTTTACTGCCAGGACTCTGCTCAGAACTTGTCAAAAGCATTTTATCAGCAGCCAGAAGACATTCAAGGCATATTCCAGAACAGGGAATTTAGACTACGTATGATGTCACAGTTTTTGTGCGATGTCTCCAGAGTTCAATACTTAGCTTCAACAATAACATCCAGAATTTTGATAACCAAGAAAACAGTTCTTATACCATGCTCATGATGGATCTGATTAAATAGAAAAATATGGAGACAATGGAAGATTATAGTTAAGCAACAGGAGAAAATGTAAAGAAAACAAAAGGGATGTCTAATTAACATATGAAAAGGAGAGGATTGAAAAGGTGAAGAGAGAAATGGTGAAGAGGGAATATCATCTTTAGGGAAAGACAAAGCTACTGCAATTCTGTTAAAAATGACAAGTTCAAATGCCCAGAGGCAGGGCACTGGAACCCTGCTGCCAAGCTAACTGGCACCACAAAGGGACTGACTGTCTCATGAATATTTCTGATATCTGCAGCAGTATTACACAATGACCTCATTTCTTAAGACAAGACATATACAGCTTCAGGGGCTTTATGTCAAGGAACATCAAGAAAAAAGCACATTCATCCCCTTCCAGGTAAACCTTGGGTGTACACAACCCAAAAATGAGATTCTCAGGTTAGCATTAAGTATCATGAAATGTTCAAGATCTTCAAGGATATGCTTCCACCAGTGCAGAAAGCATTCAGGCTTTCAAATAAACCATTGTTCCCGCCTCCATCTGCTCTTAGTTCCTCTGCTGACAACTGCCTCACCTCCTCTCTTAAATCTATCTGTTCTGTGCTCCTGAGAAGCTGTGTAACAGACTGTGATTCGTGGCCCATGGGACTCCTCTCCTCAGCATTCACTGGGGAGCACTTCTCTTGAATGCTGTGTTTCTTTATCAGTAGCACCACTGGCACTTAACAACAGTCTTCCTGGGTGAGGTTTTCTTTCTTTGTAAAAAGACAGTACAATGTTGCAGCAGCTTTTGTGGCATCTGCCCAGCAATGACGATGGTCTGCTACTCCGTAGTACTTCCATCACTCTGTCTCCTCTAACTACATCATCTCTCATCTCTGAGTACAACCATTATGCCACTACAGCTCAAAGAGTGGCTGGTACACAAATGAGCCAGTTGTGAACACTCAGGAGAGTCTCCTACCTATAATCTTCTCATACATCTCAAGTCTTGTACTATACATCTGAAAGCTGAAGAGGACACCCAGCAGACAGCAATGTTTTTATTTAATGCTGTTCTCTAAGCATAGCGTAACTTAATTCCCTTCCTTTCCTGTTTCTTCCCACTGACATTGCTCACTGCTGAGGTAGGCTGCTCACCACGGGATCATTCAATGGCACATTAGAAAACACAGCTTTTCATCCCAAAAGCCCATCTTTGAAGTAAAAGGAGCACTAAAAATCAAGAAAGAAAGACCAGGTAACTTCACTTCTATAAAGATCTCCAAACATCCCAAACAAAACAAATCCAGGTCCAGGACATCAGGCAAAGAATTTGAGGATGGTAATGACACTGAACTATGCTCTGTGCCTGGCTTCATCTGCACAGAGACCCAGGCATCGGACAGCCCTGGGAATAGAGCAGAGGAAAGAGCAAGAGACAATTTCTAGAACACCCCTTCTACTCTGCAGACTCCTGTAGAAATTAAAAAGAAATTAAGAAGAAATTAAATTTCAAACAAACTAATCTGTATTCATTAAACAGAAGACCTGGCCTCTTCCTGACTGTCATGCTTTCATTGAGGTCAAAAGCAACGGCACTGTCAGGCCGAAAAATGGTGAAGCTGGAAAATTACCCCCTCCAACAAAGGAAAACAGCAAGCACGAGCCACTGCACTACTTCTGTGCAAACACACACTAAACATCAAGGACAGCAACTAAAAGGAGAGATTTTGTGAAATCTTTTTAACCATTTCAGTATCTTAGTCACTGTTGTATGGGGAACTTTTCTCATTCCTAAGTGACAGTTCCTGCTCTATACCATCAGCAGTTGCTTTCACACCTCTGCCTGTCCTCCCAGTACCTGACTGGCAAGGGCAACATCCACAGATTATAAACTAAATTTAGAACAATCTAGGTAATAGAAATCTGAGCAATTAACTAATTGCCCAGACTACAAATGACTCCTAGTGTCTTCAGCAGTGACTGATCGCACCAGGTAGTAAACCACAAGTCTTCACTAGGACACCCCCAGCACCACACATGATCTGACTGATAAACAGTCATAATTTCAAAAAAGAAGCCAGATTAAACTCTCAGCTCTCAGAAGCTCCCCACTGGGATCCTGATCAATGCTCCATTTATACAACTAGAATGTTAAAAATAAGTCTCAAAAGATGCTCCAAGAATGGAAACCTCCTGACCTGTTGCAAAGCATCAGGACTAGCTGCTGAATGCAGTGTCATAGACTCAATTGAGAATGCTTCTCAGAAAGCACGTGCCTCATTTCCTGACAACCATCAAAAAAATGGGGTGAACGAAATTAGAGGAAAACTGTAAAAACCTTTCCCTAAAAAGTTCTTTCTGCAGGAGCACCAGACCTCCCTGCATCTGCCTCAAAGGAAGGATTCTTCTTGAGATTTGAGGGTGCAAAACCCACATCTCAGATCCATATCCCTGACACACCTCTAGCATAGTGTGCTACCTTCAAAGAATCACACACTGGCTGAGGTTGGAGGCATCATCATCTGGTCCAACTCCTCTGCGCAAGCAAGGCCACCCACAGCTGGTTGCCCAGGACCATGTCAGATGACTTCTGAAAATCTTCAAGGAGACTTCATGACTCCTCTGGGCAATCTGTGCTAATGTTCAGTCACCCTCATAGTTAAAGTGTCTCCTGATGCTCAGAGGGAACCTCCTGTGTTTCAGTTTACGCTCATGGCTTCTCATCCTGGCACTAGGCACCACTGAGTCTGGCGCTCTCTGTTTTGCACCCTTCCTTCAGGTATCTACACATATTGATGACATTCCCCTGAGACTTCTCTTCACCAACCTGAACAGCCCCAGCTCTCTCAGCCTTTCCCCTCCTTGGACAGATCATAGAATCACAGAGTGGTCTGGGTTGGAAGGGACGTTAAAGCTCAACCAGTTCCAACCCCCTGCCGTAGGCAAGAACACCTTCTGCTAGACCAGGTTGCTCCAAGCCCCGTCCAGCCTGGCCTTGAACACTGCCAGGGATGGGGCAGCCACAGCTTCTCTGGGCAACCTGTGCCAGGGCCTCAGCACCCTCACAGGGAAGAATTTCTGCCTAAGATCTCCTCTCAATCTCCCCTTTGTCAGGTTAAAGCCATTCCCCCTTGTCCTGTCCCTACAGGCCCTTGTCCAAAGCCCCTCTCCAGGTTTCTTGTAGCCCGTTTAGGCACTGGAGCTGCTCTAAGGTCTCCCTGGAGCCTCCTCTTCTCCAGGCTGAACAAGCCCAGCTCTGTCAGCCTGTCTCCAGAGCAGAGCTGCTCCAGCCCTCGCAGCAACTTCGTGGCCTCCTCTGGACTCGCTCCAAGAGCTCCACATCCGTCTTGTCGCCTCAGAGCTGGACGCAGGACTGTAGGGGGTGATCTCCCCCGAGCACAGTAGAGGGGCAGAATCCCCTCCCAGTCCCAGAGGGGCAGAATCCCCTCCCAGTCCCAGATGCTCCAGTGCTTTCATCATCTTGGCAGGCCTCTGCTGAACTCTCTCCAGCACGTCCATCTCTCTCCAATACCAGGGTGCCCAGTACTTTTTCCAAGAGTTCACCAGAAATTACACACTCTCCACCACACTCCAATCCCACTCCTTCCTTCAGCCCAGCCAGTAACTCAAAATAACTTTTGTTCTGTTGAATGCTTTAAGTAGGGTATTTTTCTACCAGTTACTTCATCTTGAATTCAACAAAGTAGAACTGACACAGCAAGGAGAAGCAAAGGAAAGGAGTGCTTGTCCCTGCCCAACCAAATGAATTCCAGCACAAAAAGTGAGATGAACTTATCAAAACTGCATGTCTTCTATGACCAAAAAAACCCACAAGAATTTATCTGGGGTGGAGAATATGTCATCCAAGTGAAAGATATTTTAAGTGAAAACAGCCACAAGTTTCTATTTCAGGCAAATCAGATGTGACAGATGCCTGGAAAACATGTGTGCGAGATTCCTTTGGGCAAAGTTTTGAAGTCCTTAACTTCAGGGTTAATATTGAAACAACTGTGGAATGAACGAAATTGTAGGTCAGTGCTTAAGTAAGACTTCTTAAACTGAATTAATGTCTAGCTTTGGGAATGCTGGGACTGATGTGTTAAGGCTCACAGATGGACAAGTCCCTTTTAAAAATGAAAAGACTGATACAGTGGCTTTGTAGGTACTTGAATAATACAGTAACTAAACTTACCATTTCTTTATTTCCTCATTGCCCAGCCATTTGCCATCTCATCCAACCTCCCCCAGCTGTGCAGTAGCAGAGGAAAGGAGCAGAAGCTGAGGATGCAATCCTAACCTACTTCAACAGATGGAGCAGCACAAAAACCCTTTCACATGCTGAAAGTATTTCTGTCTTGCAGCCAATTTACAACTCCTGACTGCTGCCCAGAGCTGTTTTGCTCTCCTATTCCACAAATGTGGGACAAGTGTTACAACACATGCCAAGTATTAGAGTAAGCAGCAGCAAGAGCAGGGCAGGAGCATCCCTCTCCTGAGAACACCTTTCTTTACTTACCTAAGCTGTGGCCATTTTTTGTGTAGAAGCAGGTGTTGTTGATGAGGT
Organism: Strigops habroptila; assembly: GCF_004027225.2. Lineage (NCBI taxonomy): Eukaryota > Metazoa > Chordata > Aves > Psittaciformes > Psittacidae > Strigops > Strigops habroptila. The sequence continues at coordinate 22,460,620 of NC_044302.2, forward strand.
TGACACAGCAGCCGATCACATCTCCAGTGGTGAATGTAGGGCCATAGGGCTGTCCTGTCCCCGAAGAGCAGAAGGAGTGCCCATCATCCCCGTGGTACCCATAGGAATGTTTATCCCATCCTGCACAAGACAATACAAAAGAGCAGGTCAGTAGTGAGACCATCTCAGGTGAGCGACATGGCGGTGATAGCCTCGGGACACAATTTTCTGGGAGGAAATTCAAAATTTTTAATCCTACTCCTGATTCATCCCAATATTAACTTTCACATACCAGTAACTGAAAAGTCATCAATCATAATACATCAATTAGGTTTCAACCTCATTTGTCCCTTATGAGAAATAACTAAAGGAACATTGAAAAAAGTAACTTTGACAAAGATTTTTTTGTTTTAAAAACCTATTTCTGTTTTATCTTGCCTGCAGTGAAACAAGCTTCTTGTTGTAAAACATTTGTGTTTCCCACTAACACCATCTTCCAGCAGAAGTATTTAATAAAATAATTCTCAGCCAAGTGCAGCATTGTCTGCTCACAGGCGTAACCTAATGGTCAAAGGCACCTTTCGCATTCTCACATTTACATTTCCCTTCCAACAGCTGATAAAGATTTCTGTGTTCCCCTTGGGTGGTGACATTTCCCATTCTGGGGACATCTTACAGCACAACCCTCAGCTGGCAATTCTAAAAGTGGTCAATTCTAACATTAATGTAGGAGGTAAAGGCGACAGGATCAGCATGATAGGCTTGAGCAACATTCTGAATGCAAGCTACAAGGCCCTGATACTGAACAAGCCTTGGGCTGATGGGCCAGGAGGTTGAAAGACAGATAAGCCAGGATGTTGGGAAACAGGAAAAGTGTGGCATGCCCGGGCATGTTGAGAAGGTACCAAATGAGGGAATAAAAGGGGCTTGATTATAATAAAGTTTGTCTCAGTATCCTCACCGACCTGAGTCCATGCCTTCAATACGCCACAAATGGCGCCAAACGTAGGGCATGAAGACTAGCTGTCGATTCGGTGGCGCAGCTCAGCCGAACTACAGGATTAAACACTGAGAGGAAGCGTATCCAGAGCGCTCTATTACCTATCACTGGACGAAGGTAAGCGGCTGAGAACTATGGAGACTGTTTTAACAAAAGAACAAAAAGTGTTTTACAAGTCTTTATTAATATTCTTAAGAAGTACGGGAAGAAAACAGATGAGGAAGAATTGAAACGTGTTCTTCTACAGGCATCAAAAGCTGACCCATTTATTAATTCCTCTAATATTTATACCCTGAAGATTTGGGACAAAATCAGTGTTTATCTGTGGGACAGTGCCACGAAAAATGATAAGGTTGCCGCCGCTCTACTGACCCCTTGGCGAACTATTTTTGAAACTTTAAAAGCTCATGTCGGCTCACAATCAACGGAAGTAGAAGCAGCACTTTTGGCTCCCCCTCTGCCCCCCTCTTTGGCGGACCCTGCCGTAAGACCAAAAACTCAGCCTGTTGCTGCTGCTCCTGCGGTTCTGCCTCCTGATAATTCCTGTGATAACCCAGATGACTCTTTTGACCTAGGGATTATTGATCCGGAAAAGGAGCCTGATTTATATCCCCCAGACCCTCATGATAAATGGGCAGCTGTAAAGGGAGAAGCGAGATGAGCGGGGGATGCGGATGTACTGTGTGCTTTCCCTGTGATGTATATGCCTGATCAAGATCCGCGATGGGAAGGTCTCTCGTATGCTCTTATCAAAGATATCAGATGAACAGTGACGGACCATGGACTTGGGGCTCCATATACAACCCATTTGATACAGTCTCTCTGTGCTACTCATGTATTTACCCCAAATGATTTTAAAACGTTGTTTTGTTTGATAATGACGGACATGCAATATACTATGTGGAAGAGGACAGAAACTATTTGATCGCTGCCAAAGAGAAGTAACTACTTGGCTGGAGAAGAAAGAGTTAAAGAAGCAGCAAAGTACACTGTGTGATTAAGCAGAGCAACCCAGCTGGACAGGAGTAGGAGAACAGAAAGATAAGGAACTGGTTATTCTGGGACTGTTTGTAAAACGACAAAGAATGTTGAAAAAACAAAACTGTAAACCAGGAACTAAACATGATGTGATAAAACAGCTTGGTGTAAGAGTTAGAGCAATATGCTAAAGATAGCTTTTGCTAGAATGGTATAAAAGCTAGAGCAATAGGCAATAAAGTTATTTGCTGCATGAAAAAAAGAAGAAGAAAAAAAAAGTTAAAACTGATAATGGACCCGGATATACAGCCAAGCCTACCTTAGTCCTTTTCCTACAACAGATATCCCACACTCTCCCACGGGCCAAAATGTACAAAACAAAAAAGGGGGAGTGGGGGATACACACCCTATGAATGTTTTTAAGTTTTTGAACCTCAAGAAATTGATTTATTAGGTTCTGTTAAAATGGATGAATGTTTGTATTTTAATTATACAGGTCAGAATCAATCATTAATTCAAATTGTTAACTCTTCTTTGTCTGTCTATTGAAATGCTTCTATATGGTGTAATCATACGTCTGTCACCATTTCTCGCTCTTCTAATAGTCCTATATCGCTTCCCCGAGGCGTCTTTCTAATCTGCAGAGATCGACCATGGCCTGGCATCCCTTCTCACCTACAAGGAGGCCCTTGTACTCTAGGCAGATTAACAATGTTAACCCCAAATATTTCTATGATACTGAATTATACTAGATTCCACCATCTCCACAGGTTAAAAAGGTCTGCTCATGCTTTTACTCCCGACTGCAAAGACACAGCTACATTCTGGAGTCCTGCAGAGATAATCTCAGTGGCCTTTTTTACACCAGGAGTAGCTGCTGCACAAGCTCTTGCAACTTTAAACAAATTAGGCTGTTGGCTTGCAAAGCAAACAAATGCCACATCTAATGCTCTTTCCAGTCTCCTCCTTGATATAGATTCTGTAAGACATGCAACCTTACAAAATCGGGCTGCCACAGATTTTCTTCTCCTTGTCCATGGTCATGGGTGTGAGGACTTTGAAGGTCTATGTTGCATGAACCTTTCAGACCACTCTGAATGGGTTCACAAAAGTATATAAACTCTTAAAGAATTTACAGGAAAACTTCAGGTTGAGGATGACTGGAACCCTTTTTCAGGTTTATTTGCTGGAATAAGAGCATGGGTAAAAAAATTGATTGTATTAGGAGCTCTTGTTTTCTTAGTGTTTATCAGCTTGTTAATTTGTATTCCTTGTTTAATGAAACTTATACAATCTCTTATTGATCGAGCCCTCAAATAGGTAATGATAATAGATGTACAAAACAAAAAAGGGGGAGATGTGGGAGGTAAAGGCGACAGGATCTGCATGATGGGCTTGAGCAACACTCTGAATGCAAGCTACAAGGCCCTGATACCGAACAAGCCTTGGGCTGATGGGCCAGGAGATTGAAAGACAGATAAGCCAGGATGTTGGGAGACAGATAAGCCAAGATGTTGGGAGACAGATAAGCCAGGATGTTGGGAAACAGGAAAAGCGTGGCATGCCCGGGCATGTTGAGAAGGTACCAAATGAGGGAATAAAAGGGGCTTGGTTGTAATAAAGTTTGTCTCAGTATCCTCACCAACCTGAGTCCATGCCTTCAATACACCACACATTAACATCTTTTATTTCTTCTGCAAGTAACACTGTGCCAGGGTTACAGCTGGGGTCAGGGACTGCATCCTGCCCACATGCCCTTTTCCACACCTCACAGTAATTCCACCATTCCAAGCTCCTGATTTTGTTCTGTTCTACCCCAGTTCTGTTGTAGATTCTTTTCTGAATTTCCTACATGTAGAAATGCCACATATAACTGGTAACTACTGCAAAGAAGAGAGATTAATCCGTCTTTTAAAAGTGGAAGCGTTCTTCAGGCAACACACTGGTCTTCTCTTTTCATGATTCTCATCTCCCTCTTGCAGAGGAGAAGACAGTGCTCCCACAGCTGTGGCCAGAGAGTGATTCAGTGAATGCCACCTGAACCCACTAACCCATGCCTGTGCCAACTTCAGGTGCCACTACTGCTCAAGATGGCTTACCCCTGCCTCTCTTAGGAGACCAGACAGGTAGAAACTCCTATGTTGCAGAAGACTGTGGCAGGTGAGGCGTCATAGAAGCATAGAATGGTTTGGGTTGGAAGGGACCTTAAAGCTCATCTACTTCCACCCCTCCTGCCATGAGCAGAGACACCACAGAGTCCTGAGAAACAATCTTACCAGAGAGTTTAAAGAAAGCACAACACACTGTCTTATTAAAAGACTTCCAAAAGAATCAAGATTTTTTCCAGCTCTTTGTAGTGTTCCTATGAACTACACAATCAAAACCACATGGCACAGAGAGATGGGCTTCTATCAAAAAGCCTAAGATAGATACAACATTAATCACAACCACCTGTGTTTTAAACAGATAGGGCTGGGTCCTTAGGCAGACCGTGCCAACTGAAGTGGAAGCAAAAGAAGGTGCTTTGGGAGTCTACTGACCATGTACAACCTGAGGGTAGTGCAGAATCTGTTAAATGTGGAGCAATGGTCTTGGCAAAAGGACTGGATAAGAAATGCAAAGACCAGGAGAGGAGAGGGGTTAAAAAGTAGAAAGCAAAGTAGAAGGCAAAAAAAGACTGAGCACTGCAAAGCCCAGTGAGAAGCCCTGTGAAGGTGGGCTGAAGCACTCCTGCAAACCATGACAACAGCAACAACCTGACGGCACTAGAAATTTAATCCTGTAAAATGCTCAGTTACATGCACCCAGGTGTCTTCATCAGCTGACCCACAGGCTCAGGGTTTCTCAGAAGAGCATGAAACTTATGCATTGGGTGCATGGCCAAGGCCCTCTGTTTATTGCACCACACGACAGGAATGCAAATGGGAGATTCAGGGAATGGAGCAAGACTGAAACATGCCACGGCCCAAGATTTTGGGCCTCTGGGCAGAGTTTGGCAGTGAAAAATGTGAAGGATTCCTAGCAAATCCTAGACTAGAAATGGTGAACGATTCCCTCTGTTAAGTCCCACAGATCCACAGGAACAGACTGAGATGTCTAGGAGTCAGCTCCATCTTCCCTCGGACCAGCTCCAAACAAGCTGTTGACAGTAGCACCAGTACTGGCTAACATCTCCAGGAAGGACAGGGACAGCAGAACAGACAGCACCCTCAGCAAGCTCAAAACCAATGCCAAATTGGGTTGCCAAAAACAAAGGAGGGAGTGATAGGGGCTCTAGAGTCTGTTGTCAAACTTCCACTGCCAAGACTCCATCCAGTAAAAACATCACTGAAATACCAAGGTTTTAACACTGTGGCCCTTTTCCATTATTCGTTTTATTTTCCCTGCTGCTGGCCTGTGGAAGGCTGCCATCGCTGATCTATTAGTTTAGTCTCTCCAGAACCAGATCTGTGACATGTGCGTCAGTTCAGAACTTCTCTAATGAAGCTGTTGGTAACTTCAGATGATAATTCTAATCAATTTATCTACTAAGCTACTTAATATAATACAATCCAAATACAAACTTGTAGCTATTCTGCAAAAAAAGCATTCCTGGCCTTACGAAGCATTTGATAAAAGCTTGTCATCGGATACATCTACGTAGTCAGACGCTTACACACCATCTTACACACCAGACAAGGCTACCAGAAGAAATGCAACAATGTGCCCAACTGTGAGGACAATTTCACAAAATACTTCTGCCAATGCAGACACTATAGGTTCTGCAGTGTAAGGGAGAAAAAAAAAGGTTCTATTACCTACAGATCTTGACAGATCCGACTGAAAAAAAACCAACTCCTCTTGCTCCTGTAAGATTTGTGCTTCACAGTACTAGTACTTGCTATACTCACCACTCTGGTGATGAACACACTGATGATGAACTCTAATCAGAAGCAACTGAAGAAAGGCTTCACAGAATCCCAGACTCGTTTGGGTTGGAAAGGACCTTAAAGCTCATCCAGTTCCAACCCCCTGCCATGGGCAGGGACACCTTCCACTAGAGCAGGTTGCTCCAAGCGCCGTCCAACCTGGCCTTGAACACTGCCAGGGATGGGGCAGCCACAGCGTCTCTGGGCAACCTGTGCCAGGGTCTCACCAGTGCCTCTCGGAAGTTCTTCCTAAGATCTCATCTCTGTCTCCTCTCTCTCAGGTTAAAGCCATTCCCCTTTGTCCTGTCCCTACAGGACCTTGTCCAAAGCCCCTCTCCAGGTTTCTTGTAGCCCGTTTAGGCACTGGAACTGCTCTAAGGTCTCCCTGGAGCCTTCTCTTCTCCAGGCTGAACAAGCCCAGCTCGTCAGCCTGTCTCCAGAGCAGAGCTGCTCCAGCCCTCACAGCATCTCCATGGCCTCCTCTGGACTCACTCAAGCAGGCACTTTGAGGATAGTGTCAGATTTGGTATGTATTGCAACAGTGCCTGGACAAAGTTTGATTTGAATTTTACTCTCCACAGAGAACCACTAATATCACCAGTTCAGGAGATCTCGCTCACTCAGCACTTTGCTAGTGACATACAGAGTTAACTTTTTCAACTCAAAAGTTGTGTAATGCTGAATCTGGACCTGACACAACACTAAGTGTTTTAAATCTAGACGGCTAGCCTTATCAAATCACCATGGTCACCTTAAAACATCAAGCCATATTTATTGGCGAGAACTTACCGTACTCACCATAAACATAAGTTGAGTGGTGTTAATTATATGCCTAACCTTTAGTTATTTATTAATCAACTAATGTATCAGTATTTCTAAAATTCTGCCCAGAATAAACATGAGGGCAATGGCATCCAGGGCATTCCAGCACTGGCCAACCTCAGCCAGTCTCCTGGAATTTTCTAACAATCTGAATTAGAAATAACAGTCAGCACTTCTAATACTTCTAGGTCAAAGTTATGTGGGCCTATTGATTTAAATAGCGTATCCCTATCGAAAGCGTTTGGCATTATCTTGGATTACCAGCAGCATGGGGAGTAACTCATCACACATATTTTGCAAATGTGTCCCCCAACTTCTCTCCAAATAAAAAAACACTTGCTGAAAACTTGGGACTTTTCTGCATTATTAACAATTTACTATCGCCACCTAGTAATAGGTTTGTGATGTTACAACCTTCGACTCCTATGACACTGCTCATGCCTCCAGTTACTCAGTATCTTCTTTCTTTACAAAACCTAACACTGCTTTAATGAGGGCTGACTCAGACTTCCTATATGCCTTCCCCACACTTACACTAGCAAATTCTCTGGACATTTTAACTTCTGCACCACTTGTACTCGAGTACTTCCAGAAGCCACTACTGAGACCTGGAAGGCAAGTTCTTAAACAGGTCAGTCATACGGGATACGGGGTCAACCCAGATAAGGGTCCTCTTCAAGAGTGAGATGGCATAAGCATAGGACACGTGTGTACCATGCTCTTACTAAACAGTGTCACCGCTTTCAGTAGAGACACACTGAGCCAGGTGGAGATTCTGCTCCCTTGGTACTCAGAGGATTTTCTTTCCATTAAATTGTTCGATCCTCCTTTAAGCACATGGAAACATTCATACCATCCACTGTACCCTGCAATAAGGAGTTTTACAGCGTAACTGTAAAGCAGCATGAAAGCAGCGTAACTGCAAGCAGCATGAAAGCATGCCCCCTACTACTTGTATTTGATACCCTGTAGTTCTTGCACTTGAGAAGATGGCGAACTACATGTTCAGTCTCTCCAGAACATACATCATTATACAGACCTCTGCAAAATCCCCCATAATCATCCCTTTTTCAGACTGATGACTCCTAGCCTATTTAGCTACTCCCTATATTTCTGACCATCATCAGTTGAACCTTTTCTGGATCTACAGTGTTCTTTTGAGAGCGGAGATGAAGGTGCGCCATGGAGAAGGGCAGCAGGCTGCAGCTGTTCTCTGTACTGTTCCCTAGCTCTCTGTGCGTTAATCCCAGCATTTTCCCCTTTATTGTCCTTTTTACCACTGAACTGATGTTTCCATGAAGCTATTGTCATCACTCCAAAACGCATCATCACTCTTGTGACAACGCTCTCTCCACGCAGATTCCCATCTGCCATCTCACCCTCAGCCCTTGGCCTTATCTCACTCCCGCAGCTCCTTTCCAGCTCCTCTCACCTTCCCACTCTCAGTGGGCTGGTGCAGTCTATCCTGGGCAGCTGCTTCTAGGAAAACTGTGGAACCACTCAAGAACAAACAGTTTCTGACCAGTAACTCACTCCAACAAGGCTGTGTGGTTTAAGTAACATCCCATTTCAGTCTCTGGGTGATAGATGACATCTAGAGCCATGGACACTTCACACCTATGTGCAGCTGACCAAGTCTAAAAATTCTCAAATGCAAGTGCAGATTCCTTGCAAAATGTCAGACATCTGGACCAGATGGGAGAATGTGCTTTTCTTTTTCTTATAAAAACTAGATCATAGACCCCCAAAGAACCATACTTGATAGACTGTAGTGAGCTAGAGTGGCTGGAGGGTCCAGTTAGCACGGATCACATATTCCTTCCTTTTCCTTCCCTCTCTCTCTTCAAAAGTGCAAAATCATATAAGGAGGGGAGACAGGCAGAGAACAGAATGGACTTGGCGTCCTGGCCCAGGGCAGTGGTCAAAACAGAATCCAAACTTCCCAACTCCTAAGGCTTCTGTTTTCACTACAGCTCATTTTGAAGATAAGCGCACATGCAAATACACAGGCAGAACACTTCAACCCCCAAACCCAAGATACATGTATTTGCAACCAGCCAGCCAGATTCAGAATAGCTCAGACTGTGCAATCAACCAGAGAACGTGAAGGAACAAAACCAGAAACCATGAGTGGGGCTTGGGAGGACATTTTTATATGTTCAGCACCAAACCGAAGTTCTGTTTGGCCTGCTAACAAGAAAAAGCAGATACACTGATCTTCTTGGCAGGCTATCTTGGTCCTAACACACAGTGAAAAAAAATGAACAGCAAGTTCCATTGCTGCTGCTTGTTGAACAGGGCAGATTTACGCAATGCCAGAGCATGTGGCAGGAAAGACTTGAGCTACTTCAGGACACAGCTGCAGGCTCAACTCATACATGCTCACTCTTAAGCACTGGAGATTGATGAAGTGTGCACTAGAACCCCCAAGTATCCTCCATCCACTCCTGCTCAACCCTGCTCTACTCGCGACATTTTGGGCAGACCCTGTGATGGTAATAACTTTTTTATCTAAGATGAGGCTCTGCCTTGCAATGAGAAAGTGGCACTATTGGGCTAGGACACCATTTACTGCTGAGCACTGTGGAAATAACACGGCATTTTAGCTTTCCACTTCAAGAGTGCCAGTAATGTACACAGAACAACTGTCAGGCACTGGGTAAAACTGGCATCATGGCTACATCACACATCTAGGAACACCAGGACACGAATAAGCTGCTCAGCCTTGGAAGTGTGTAGCATCAGCCCACGTACAGCACAGAGACAACGCAGGGTGCCCTGATGGAAGTTATGAAGAGCAATATTTTCATTATGCCTTTGCTGGCCTGCTGCTCCTTTCACAGAGTGCAGAGAAGAAAGTGAACTGACAACTTGTTGGAGCAATTCCAGAGGAGGCCATGGAGATGAGGCATCTATACTACCTCTGCTCTGGAGACAGGCTGAGAGAGCTGGGCCTGTTCAGCCTGGAGAAGAGAAGGCTCCAGGGAGACCTTGGAGCAGCTCCAGTGCCTAAAGGGGCTACAAGAAACCTGGAGAAGGGCTTTGGACAAGGGCCTGTAGGGACAGGACAAGGGGGAATGGCTTTAAACTGACAGAAAGGAGATCTTGGGAAGAAGTTCTTCCCTGTGAGGGTGGTGAAGTCCTGGCACAGGTTGTCCAGAAAAGCTGTGGCTGCCCCATCCCTGGCAGTGTTCAAGGCCAGGCTGGATGGGGCTTGGAGCAACCTGGTCTAGCAGAAGGTGTCCCTGCTTCTGTGTGGGGAGGCCCACTGATCACAGAAAAGATGGTTGTTCAAGTAAGTTACAGCCTGACACCTCAGACTCTTCCTGCTCTGCCACCTGCCACACTTGAAATGATGGCAGACAGATGGACGTTACCATTGACACATAGACCATTCCCTGCTCATGTGCATTCTAGGCAAGAAACATGTCCCACTGCAGCTCAGTCCATTCGTTCAAGGTCACTGCTACCTGGTGCAGAAGCTGCTGTCAAGGGCCGGGCTTTGTTCATAACAAGTGCCATGATGACCTGACCTGCAACTTGGAAAATGTGAAAGCTGAAGCAGTAAGCAATGGTGGGGAAGTATGCATCTGGTCGTAGGAAGAGCATATGGAAATTCCTCAGAAAGAATCAGGAGATTTGTAAATAGGGCTTGTGGCTATTGTACCCTGAGTAATGGAAGAGTTTGGAGGCATATTCTTCAGGACAGACCCCAGTGACTGCTCTACACTCTATGCAGGGTCTGCATCTTTCCAGATTTTAACTGTACCTACTTTCTCTCTTTCGTCTTTTGAAAGGCTTTTCATCTCCCTCCCCCCCTGTTCTTGTCCAGTATTTAGCCTGTGGCATTCCTCTTCCCACTCCTCTGGCCAGCAATCCTAGCTTCCCAAGGCTGCCCATGCCTGGGCAAGTAGTATGCAAACACTATTGCAGAGGGACAGGAACTTGTGTCAACACACTGAAATAAACCAAACAAAGTAGTTTTAATGACATTTATTGAATCCAAAGTCCAGCAGAAACAAATGTACGAACTTTGCTTGTGCAGTGCTTGGGGAATGGGATGTGGAGGGTGGAGCTGGGCGCAGAACCCAGGGCAGCTGCTGGAGCATGTTCCAGCTGGAGGCAGGGCCATGTCCATGGACCCTGCTGTGCAGGCTGCTGCTCCCGGCCAGCCATGGCCTATGGCAGCAGCAGAGCATGGTGGCAGTGGAGAGAAAGGTACATTAAACAGAGGCTGAACAGATGAATATGGTGCAGAGAGAAGTAGGATGTTGCTGTTCAGAGTTGGTTCTACAGCGTCCTGGGCACAGCAGTCCCAAGCAGGGACAGGACAAAAATAAACACAGGGAAGAAGCCGTTACCACATTAGAAGCAGAACTACCCTCTAACTGACTGCTCTACCATCTTCCAGTGGATTTGGCTCTGTCAGTGGATATGGTGGACATCAGCTCAGGACAGTCAAAGCATGACTTTGCCCCTAGCAAAGGGAAGGCCAAACAAGCCCCTGTGTTCCTACAGCTTTAGAAGCTAATTGCCTGGTCGAAAAAGGCCTGTTGCCCCAAGAATCATCTGGGGTGCTGCAGCGTCTCAGCTGTACTTCAGTGTTATAGCATTTATGCCAAACCATATGAAGTTGCATAAACATCAGATGCTTGAGTGAGGGCAAGGAGGTAGCTTTGTTTTTCTTCACGCTTCAACCATGCTTCAGAATCAGATCAACTCTTAATGTTGCAACACATCTTCCTGTTTTCATAACCAGCCTATAGAAATAGCTGCTCAGTGGCCACAGTAACCTATGCTATAGATTTGGGGTGGTGGGAATAGGGGAGGCATCGTCCTGACATTGAACAATTGTCTAGGCACAGTCACACCACCAGCTGCAGGACAGGAATAGGATGAGGGAAGAGCATGCTCAGTGTTTTACAGAATCTTCCTGGCAGAACTTCAAGGGCCTGTACATCTGCCCAGAACACGCCAAAGAAAAAGAAGTGTCCCTAAAACCCACTTACCTAGGGACACCAGGAAATGAAGAAGCCCTGGCTAGTAACACCCCAACTTTTTCTTTCTCATAACGGCTTCTACTTCTTCTGCAAGGTGGCAAAATGACTTTGAAGGCAACAGAAGCCCAAACACTGCACTATGGGACCAATGCATATGCAGAAAATAAAACCACTTCACCCCATGGAGGAAAAACTTCCTAAAGTAGGGTTGGACGTGCTCAGATCCCACAGCCTTTGTAGCATCACAGTGAACATGTCCAAGCTAATGGTGCAGTGCACCACACCACAGCACACATCCCAACCATGGACTTGCCTCTCACCTTGGCTTCCAGCAGATCAAGCTGGCTCATCCAAGACCAAAAATGTGTCAACCATCCAAAAGAGGGAGGGGGAAGAAAAAAAGAAAAAGAAAAAAAGGGAATCCCAGCATCACTGTCATATTAAGAGAAAGCAAGACCAAAAGGACACAGCAACCCAAAGATCAGAAAGACCCCCAGGACAGCTAAAAAGACCTGCAAGCATTTGGGAGACCTAGCAGAATGTGGGTGCTTGATCCACCATAGACTATAAGCAGAAAGTAACACTAAAATTTCCTGTTTAACAATATTGATCTGGCATGGTGGTTTTCAGACCCGGTCAGCAGCTCCTACCATTTGACAGCTACTGCACCCTAACTAGCCTTCAAAACAACACCAAACCACAGTCTACACCTAATTATATAAAATGACACTACCCATTGACTCATAAAGAGAAAAATAACAAAACCAGAAAGCTCTGGATGGGTGCAACACAGGCTATTGTTGACCCTTCTCAACAGAAATGGTCTGTTCCTCCCGCCCCGAGATTTGCCAATGAATTCATTCCACTATGAATTAGCACGCACCTCACCACAGAATACAGTCATCAAAATAGAAATCCTACTTCCTTGAATGAATAAAGATGACAAACCCTCCCAACTTACAAGCTTGATGGGTTATCATCAGAACATGATCTGGTCTTCCCTATACCAGAAAGATCAAGATGCACAAGAAACCATTTACAGCCCGTAAAGAGCACAACATGGTTAAAGCACAACTACAAAACAGGTTGGCTCTATCTACAAAGGCAAGGCTCAAAAAGCTGTCTAGCACAATCAGGTCACCACTGCACTATTATATCTATTACATTTCCTGACACCCCAACTGGAGGGGGTGGGGAGAAGAGTAGGGGTGCAAAACAGTGTAGGACTGGGATGAAAAAGAAGTTGGATAAGGAGTTTTGCCATTTATCTATTCTGGGCTACACCTGCAGGCCAGAAATCCCCTGTGTGCTGGGCTGCACCCCCAGAGCATGAGCAGCAGGTTGAGGGAGGGGATTCTGCCCCTCTACTGTAGTCTGGGGAGATGCCCCCTGCAGTCTTGTGTCCAGCTCTGTGGAAACACCACAAGAGGGACGTGGAGCTCTTGGAGCGAGTCCAGAGGAGGCCACGGAGATGCTGTGAGGGCTGGAGCAGCTCTGCCTGGAGACAGGCTGAGAGAGCTGGGCTTGGTCAGCCTGAAGTAGAGAAGGCTCCAGAGACACCTTAGAGCAGCTCCCAGTGCCTAAGGGGGCTACAAGAAAGCTGGAGAGGGGCTTTGGACAAGGGCCTGTAGGGACAGGGCAAAGGGGAATGGCTTTAACCTGAAAGAGGGGAGGCTGAGATGAGTTGTTAGGAAGTTCTTGCCTGTGAGGGTGGTGAGGCCCTGGCACAGGTTGCCCAGCCTTTTTCCCTGAGTAAGAATCACTGATGCCTGCGCACTTAATAGTGGAAACACTTTCTTTGATTAACCTTCCAAGGCCAGGGTTACTGCCTTGAAATACTGATTGATGGTTTTGTTCAGCTTGAATGATGTGGCTAAGCACCTTCCCAAATACTCCAGGGTGAAGTGCGGTTACTGGAAGCTCAGCGTTTGGTCTGCTTCCTCCATTCAACCCTGCAGTCTGTGTGCCCAAAAGCAGGTCTAACTGAAAAGACCAACAGAAACAGGGCGGGGGGGGGGGGGGGGGGGGGGGGGGGGGGGGGGGGCGGGGGCAAGCCAGAAAACAATGCCTCCCTAAAAACCTGCCCAAATGGCTGGCAGCAGTTTTGCTGGCTGCAGACAAGGCAGTCAATATGAGCAATACGAGTAAACGTGAACTGAAGTGGATCTGAAGAGGAACAAGGTAGTCACTTTTACTTTATACAGTCCTAATTTTCACATAAATAGCCATAAATAAAACATGAGATTAAATTTACCTTTAACTCATAAGGTTATTCATCCCCATTCTGTGGTTCAGGAGCTGGTTTTGATACTCTCCACCTCTGAACACATCTAAGAGAGAGAGTCAGGCCTGACCTCATTTGAGGACTTGATCATCACCGCTCTACTGTCACTATTCAGCAAGTATCGAGAAGTGAATTAAGGTATATGTCCAACTCCTCCTGCCATGCCAACTCACTCAACATCAGCTCTCAGCAGAAGGCTCATGTTTTAAAACATGCCCCACCTAAACAAGTTGTATCCAGCTAGCGCAAGATAACCTGACGAGAAGGCACACCTAACGAGCAGAGCGTAGGAGTGCTGGGGGCTACGGCAGCCATGAGGTTCAAGAACGAACTGCACAAAAACAACTGCCAGTTCAGCAGTTCTTGTTTCGATATTTTTCACTGCTTATAAAAACTGTGTGAGTCAATCCACTGTAAACCACAGCTCCCACACAGTACACTTCAGCACTACAACTCCAAAAACCAAGATCTATTGAGAAGAAAGAGGGAATGGTACAATAAACTAACATGCAAATTTGTGCATTTCTTGCAATTCCTGCACAGCATGTTCATAGTCAAAGTTGGTTTCTTTGCAAGAAGCCACTGTCCCTTTGATTTGCACAATCCCGGAGTGCAGCCCAGGCTGGAATCTGACCAGCTGGGAGCAGCACTGGGGAAAGGGACCTGGGAGACACAAGCTCCACAGGAGTGAACAGTGAGTGGCTGCGGTAGAGAAAGCCAACAGGGTGCTGGGGAACATCAACAAGGGCATCACCAGCAGAGATAAAGATGTCATTGTCCCACTCTGCTCAGCATTTGTCAGGCCACATATGGAATGCTGTGCTCAGTTCTGGTCCCCACTGTACAAAAAAGATGTGGACAGGCTGGAGAGCATCTAGAGAAGAGCCACAAAGATAATCCAAGGACCGGGCAGAAATGTTGGACCAGATGATCATTCAGGTGCTTTCCAACTACGGGATTCCGTGATTCTATGATTTCAGGTAACTTGTTCCACTATCACCAAGACAATTTCTGTAGATGCTCTCATCCCATCGTACTCTACAGTATTAATAACTGTGGCATGCACATTGCAGCCTCTTTAATTTATCACCAGCAAGAAACCAGACACAGCTAGAAGGCATTTGGCCCAGAAATCTCCCAAAATAAGATTCTCCTCCATCACCCACATTTGAGTTTTCCTCGTGAAACCCTTCCGTAGCGCAGGCATTACCACTACTAGCACTCAGCCCTTCTAACAACAGCTAATAGTCCTTCTCAGCTCCATAGCTTCACAAACCTTCAGCCCCTTGATCATGTGGCCTATAATGTATCAGATAGGTAACAGCAGGACAAGCGTACGCTGCCATTAACATTTGTTTTCAATGCTTTATTATGTAAATGAATGAAACAAAGCTCAGTGCAAAAAAAATTATTCAATCAAGTTCAAGTGTCATCTGACTAATCACCAAAATAAAAAGTATCCAGCCAGAGAGACGCAGCCAGCCCAGTAAGCCCTAGCAAGATCTACCTTCATGAGAAGTCTCCATGACCAGTTAGATAACTGTTAATTGGAGGGAACACTCAGTCTTTAATTAAGGTTTTCAGCACATATCATAGGTGAGAGTAAAACCTGTTTCTATCAAAAATCATCTCAGACGACTGTTACCCGTGCATTTCTGTAGAATAAAGTTTCACAGAGGAGTTGCTTCAGCCTGCCCTGCCTGTGTGATGAACTGGGAAACAAACAGATTCAAGACACCAAAACCAACCAGTGTCCCCCGCCCATCATTATTAACCCAATTACATGACCCAGTTCACATGCAGCCCCACAAACTAGTTTGTTGGGATAAATTAGAGGGTACCAGAGCATAAGCAAGTTTGTGGATAGGAACTGGCATAGCCAGCTGAAGGACTGCATGTGTATCTACATCCTGGGAGTGTTTCCAAAGTAACTTTCGTGGAGTGCACATTTATTTATTATTTATTTAAAAATCAATATCAATATATTTAACTGATATACAGAAACTAATTGCCATACTCTACAATTTACACAGGTACTGAGTGATGTGTGTCTTTATGAAATTCCTTATGGGTACTACAGTTATCTATATGCAAATCAGATACCAAACCAAAGATTTGGGGACTATTCAATTTGGGTTATACTTGCTGCACAAATAAAATAATTTCCTGACAAGGTGTATCTCCTCCTGGCTAGCGAGGGGAAAGGTTTAAATGTGGAGTTTGGTTATATACTAACTCTTCATTTAGTAACTCCAGCAGGGAACTGCAGAGACAGTTTTGCCATTACCAGTCTAGCAGAAGTAATATTAACAGACCCAAATTGCCATAAAAGTATTAAATGTTGAACCAAGTATACATTTTGGTACCACCTTAAGTTACTCAAGAACCACTTTTATCCCAAAACTCTAACAAATAGTACTCAATGGTCTCTGTGGTGCTTAGTCCTGAAGAGGACACAACGAAGTGCAAGTAGAAAATACAAAGAAAACAACCAAGCAAATAGGACTACGCAATGATCATGTAAAAGCAAGTACTCAAACCCCTCCTAAGAAATCACAAGGCTTCCTTCAGCCATTCTTGAATAATTTAAGTGGTTTAACCAGAAACCTCAATGGTCTCAAGTTCTGCAAGAAGAGCTACAGCAACACTAAGAACAAAGCAGGGGGTTGAGGGGGGGGTAAGTTGAATGTCTCCATGCTTCTTTACAGCATTAAACCTTCCTTATGGATAATAACAGAGGGGAGGAACAGAATTCGGGTTTCTCTGTGGTGCTCCAAGGTTCTCTACATACTTCACAGGTATCACACGAGTAGCTTTACTTCAGCCTGACGTGCACAGAGCACAACAGGCAAGCTGCCCATAGCCTGAGGTCTACTCGCCCAGCCTTGACACATGGAGTCTACACTGTCAGCAGCTTGGACTGCCACTGCTTCCTGATCCTTTTTTTTATAAAATCATAGAATAGTTTGGGTTAGAAAGAATCCTCAAAGGTCATCTAGTTCAACCCAATGTTGAGGGGGGACATCTTCATCTAGACCAGGCTGCTCAGAGCCTCATCCAGCCTGGCCTTGAATGTCTCCAGGGATGGGGCATTCACCATCTCTCTCGGCACCCTGGGCCAGAATTTTACCACCCTCATTGTAAAGAATTTCTTCCTCACATCCAGCCTGAATCTCCCCTCTTTTAGTTTAAAACCTTCTCACCTCTTCCTGTTGCAACAGGACCTGCTAAAAAGTATCTCCCCATCTTTCTTATAGGCCTCCTTTAAGACCTGAAAAGACAAAATAAGGTCTCCCCAGAGTCTTCTCTTCTTGTTGTGGTTTAAGCCCAGCCAGTAACTGAGAACCACGCAGCCATTCACTCATGCCCCTCCTTTTCCCTCCTGCTCCCAGTGGGATGGGAAGGAGAATTGAAAGAATGTAAATCCCATGGGTTGAGATAGGAACAGTCCAATAACTAAAGTATAACATAACACTGCTACTACTACTACTAATAATAATAAGGGAAGTAACAAGGCGAGAGAATATAAAACTAAAAAGGGAAGGGAAAAAGAAACCCAAACAATAAACAAAAGTGATGCCCAATATAATTGCTCAGCATCTGCTGACTGATACCCAGCCCGATGCAAGCAGCAATCTGGGCCTTCCAGGTGACTCCCCCCAGTTTATTCCCAAGCATGATGCTCCGTGGTATGGAGTATCACTTTGGGGTCAGTCGTCCCATCTCTGCTCCCTTCAGGCTTCCTGTGCCCCTCCTCACTGGCAGAGCATGAGAGACTAAAAAGTCCTTGATCACGGTAAGTGCTGCTGAGCAACAACTAAAACATTGGTTTGTTACCAGCATTGTTCTCAGAGTAAACCAAAGCCCAAGCACAGCACTGCACCAGCTACTAGGAAGGAGAAAAATAACTGCTACAGCTGGACCTAGGACTTCTCCAGGCTGAACAACCCCAACCCTCTCAGCCTTTCCTCATAGCAGAGGTCCTCCATTCCTCTGATCATTTTTGTGTCTCTCCTCTGGGCCATCTCCAACAGGTCCATGTCTTTACTGTACTGAGGACTCCAGAGTTGGATGCAATAGTCGGGGGGTGACAGGCTGGGGGGGAGGGGGCAGTCTCTCAGCAGAGCAGATTAGAGGGGCAGAATCACCCATCTGCTTTCCTAATGTGTTAACAAGTTGCAAGAAGGATAAACTACATCATTAAAATTACATCTAAACTAAAAGCAAAACTTTGATATGCTCTATTTCCCGGACTTGCTCTGAATTATAATGTTTTCTTTTACCACAGAGAGTAAGACACTGGTGCTTGTGATGCATCCAATGGTTAGATCTCAGAAGAGGTCAACACACATTGCCACAAATCAAGAAAATATGGCAAATAGGGACAGGGTGAAGGAAGAGCCAGGGATGTTTGGTCAGAGAGAAGACCACAAATGAGTGATAGAGGTCTTCATGTATATAAAGATGAAAGAAATTAATTATTCTTCACCTCCACATGATCCAAGAGTAATGGATTTAAGACTACACAGGAGATTCAGCTTAGTCATCAGGAAAAGTTTCCAACACAAGGACAGCGTTGAAAGAAGTTGCCAGAAAGATAATGGAAGACTGGTTTAGACGCACGCCTGTCAGGCAGGACTGATGCATAATTGAATCAGCTTCAGATCAGAAGATTTGGTTAGGTCTCATCTTCTATAATTATTATATTTACCATTGGGACTAAGTCCTTTAGCACAAGTCCTTCATTTATCATTGGAGTCACAGAAAGTGACAACAGAAAGCACAAACTGATACACAGAAATTAACTTCTTTAGACACATTTGAAGTAGAACGATCCCCTAAGTTCTGTGAAAGATTACAGGGGGAAAAGAAAAAAACAACCCACAAAACAAACCCAAACAAAACTAGAAGGAAGGCTAGAAGGAATATCTGGAGGTCCCACCAAATTTCCCAATCATCGCAGTATTAACTTAAGAATTAGATGAGGTTGCCTAGAGCCTTGTCTAATAGAGGTTTCAAAATCTCTGAGGATAGAGCCTTTGCAGCAACCCACCCCCAGCTCTGATGAGGAATAATATCTTACTTCCAATGAGAATTTTTTTTGTTGCAACTAGTATCCATTGCCTCTGTTCCCTGTACTGTGCACCTCCAAAAAGGGTCTGGGTGCATGTTCGCTGCAAGCTCCTTTAGATAGTGAAAGGCTGCTACTGGATCCCTTTTCTGCCTCTTCTTCTCCAGGTTGAACAAGCCCAGTTCCTTTAGTTTCTCACTGGTTCCTACAATACAACATCTATCCAGCCTCCCTTCTCCGGTCATCACTGGAAAGGAGAACACCTGCCTGAAAAACCCTCATGAATATCCCTAGAGGAGAAACCAATGTCTTTTTCCTCTGAAAGGAAGGAAGAGGAAGACAGAGTCCTCAATAAGCTTGCTTCCCTCCTGCGCCTCCTCTGATAACATGCAAGATAAGCTGAGAAGAAATAAAGTCCTATCTACAAATGTCAATGGAAACCTATGAGCACGAGGAGAATGCAAAGGAAAGGAAGGGATCTGCAAGCAAAGCCCATTCATCATGCTGGTGACTTACAGAAGAGCATGGATGGCTTTCAGAGTAGAGGGGAGTACGGGGAAGTCTTAATTCCCAGTGCTCATTTTTATTTTATCTACATGTTTACAGAAACAGATCACTCACAAGGACCCTTTGCTGAACAGAGACACAGGACAGCTGGACAAACTGTTTCTGATTTGTCTGACCTTGCTTAAGGTATCACAGTCCCTGAAGCCAAACCCCAACACAGAGAAGGCCTCTGTACAATGATTTTTGCTGGTTATTTTGCACTCTAACTCAAGTCTATAAAAGTTTCTTGATTTTGAAAGCTTGTTCTTTTGATAGGGAGTTTGAAGCAGGCAGAGAGTTACTAAGCCAAGCAGTACGCTTTCACTTGAAAAGTAAAGTGAAAAAATAATCAAAGTTTCATAAAAGAAAAGGATGGTGAGTGGAAGCTGGCACTCCCCTTAACTCATGTAATGTTGCACAGCAGGACAAGTCAGTTATTATCCAGAGGGTGTTTAAAGTCTCTAAAGGAGATTGGTCAGATCCTATCTATGCTGTTTCTTAAACTGAAGCAGGGTATGCCTAAGGGTATGGTTTCACATTATAGGCTGAACTAAGACCTTGATGCTAGAGGAGCATCCTTCCTTTCCTCTCTGCTTGACTGTACGTTCCTTTGAGGGGGTTACCCTCAAAGAGCTGTAACAAATGAAATGTTCTCTCCCAAGAGCAGGAAGGACTTGAACCGATGCCAGGGAGAATTGCCTCCAGTGTGTGCTTCTCATCCATAGTAAAGGATGGAACAGGAACACACCTGTTCCATTTTATGAAGGTTTGGTGAAACCTGTAGCAAACCACCATTTTCAGCTGGGCTCAGAAAAACTTTGTGGATTAAGGGCAAAATAATAGTAGTAGTAGTAATAATAATAATAATGAAAAAAATAATAATAACAACAATAAAAAAATAAAGGATGTTTCAGATGTTATATTCAGGATGCAAAGGTAAGAGTGTTGCTCTGTAAGTTCTGAAGAAACCAGCCTGCCACAACCCCAATACAATAGAACAGCAGAAAAACAGCAAAGGCCTGGCAAAGGAGGTGACAAGTGCCAGAGCCAGCAGCTTGCACAAGGGAAGAAGAGGGACCGTGCAGGTGGCAGGGAGGAATGGTCAGATTTTGATGACAGGGAGTGATATATCAGTTCAGCTGTAACATGTAATTTCATCCTCAGATACAAAAAAAAATGCTGGGCACACATGAAAAATAAGTTGTATCTGGGGCAAGAAGTGAGAAGACATTTTAATAAAAGCCACTAGTTTAACGCAGACTGTTTACTGGTAAGTGTTGTAAATGTCTTTTAAAAACTTGAACATATGTTAAGATATGACAGGGTCACAAAAGTTGGCACTTCAATAAAACCCCACAATAATTTCAGACCAGGCAATTGACTTTCAAAGCACGGCCCACCAAAACCTTGAATGGAACAGGGACAGGGCACTCTAGTTTCAAAAGCAGTCCCTGTTCACAGCGCAGTTTCTCCAGCCACACTTCCACCCTTCGGAGAAAGCTCAGCACTACCCCCACCAGCACCATGCTGGGCTGAAGCCAAAATAAACTTGGCATAAAGCACAAATGCCCTGACTTGGAACTGGATATGGCCAAAGCGTTTGTTCTCGGGGGCGAGTGGAGAGGAGCGAGAGACAGAACGCAGCAACAAGATGTTTTTTGAACAATTAGGGCTGATAGAGTGCAGAGGATCCCCACTGAAAGTGGGAACAAGAAAGGGACCAACTTTGGCTCCCAGACCAGGCTGTGGGCTCCCAAACCACTGCTTGTGGTGGGTTACATACTGCCCTGTCAGCACACTGAGCCAAAGTTGGTCTGTTAGAGCAGAAGTGACTTAGAAAGGATCCAAGGAGACAACCCTGGCAGGGGTTCAGGTCACAAAAAGTTAAAATTACACTTTGACATGAAGCCAAGTCAAGACTCCAAAGTCTTGTCACTTCTTTGTGAGCTCTCGCTCTGTACTGTGAAGGACCTCATAACAGTTAAGCTTGATACATGACTCTCACTTTCGTTACTTGAGCAATATAACAAAATAAATCAGATTCATTCTCCAAAAGCCAGGAATATAATTATTGAGCTGTAATACAGAGCCACAAAGTTCATTTTACACAGATGATGGGAGATCGACCTAACTATGCCCACTGAATCACTCTTGGCAGCGTAATCCACATGCAACCAAACAGGTTCATAGGATCAGATTTGTACAGTTCATTGCTAAACAAGCACTATCTAAGTCTCAAATTCATTTTATGTTTCATTTCACATAGAGAAAAGAGTTCCACATTTGCCACCTACACTCTAGAAATAATAGTATACAGGCACTTTGATTCAAACTGGCCACAAAATACTGCTCATGTAGCTCATGGGTTTTACAGCCATTTATCAGAAGTGGTTTGGCTCATTTTTAGTCTACAAAGCAGGAAAAAAAAAAAAAGAAATTATGTTGGCTGTTCAGTTTCAGGACAGCACACTGATGACATTCAGTACATGCACCATCTCAGGTTAGTATTCAGTGGTGTTTTATATATGTATGTATGTGCATGTTATAATCCCCGGAGAATCCTAGGTTAACCATAATCCAACCAGCAGTCTGCTGGCCAAGTTTACAAGACCAACCCACCCATCTTTCCACTGCATAGGCCAGAGAGCCATTTCTTGAACAGATCATGCTACATTACTGGCCAATGAACTGCTCTTCCAAGCAGCCAAGCACTACAACCCTGGGAAGAGATAATGAGAGTAGACTCATGCCTCATCTCATACGTGCACAACCTGTTTGGGTCAGGAGGTCTGGCAGGAGAGGAGTGCAGAGCAAGAAGTCTGAAAACTGAGACTTCCATATCTTCTGTATACCAGATCATCCTGATCTAGACATTCCCTACATTTCTGCAACCAAGTTTCACTTGAGAAAACTGGCAGTGTCCTGCCTTCCTCCTTCTTTCTTTCTAGTTCCAAGTGGATACAGGCCCACAACCTGAAATCTCCCTCCAGTGTGCATATGCTGTAGTTTTCATAACAATTATTAACAAATATAGTTTACAGTAAGATGCAAATTCTTTAAAACATGGGTGTCACTGAAACCATTCTCTCCAAAACCTGAGCTATCGCAGAAGCGTAGAATTAAGGAGGAAAGGGACATCCGTAAATCACTTAGTCCAACCCCTGCTCAAAGGAGGTCTACTTGGATCAGGTTAGTCAAGGCCACGTCCATCTGAGCCCTAAATACCTCCAAAGACAGAGGTTCACAAGCTCTGAAATTACCAGAGAAAAACAGATGCAAGGAAGATGCAACAGGACTGAGGACTTGCCTCTGACAGCAGCCAAGAGATGACTCTCGAGGTCAATCAATGTAACCAAAGTGGTACCTGGGAAAGGAAAGTCTGCCTGCAACTGGAAACCATGGCTGCAGTTTATCAATGGCCACCACGCTGCACTGACGCTTAACAATGCTTCTTGTTTCACTGGTGAAATCTTAGTTGAACTAATTAACTAATGCAATTGGCCTACAATTCCAAATTTCTTCTCTATCAACGCAAAAGGTCCCAAATGCTGCCTTGTGCATTCCAAGATCCCTATGCTTCTCTTCAGTGACGAGACAAGGCAGCTGCTCCACTGCAAAGCTCAGCAGCAGATTTACAATTAAACAAATGGGCACCAGCAATTCGGCTATTTTCTGAAATCATCCAAGGATCCTGGCTGGCTTAGTCTCCTTTTCATCTTCTTGCTGAGACTCCATCTGCAGTCTTAGCAGAAGTTCAGGGACATACATTCAGGAATTTATCACAGAGCTACAGAATCACGTGTTTTGCCAAGAGAATAGTCAGGGATTTTGCTCCAATGCTGCAACATTTTCAATTATAAGGAAAAAAAAATAAGCCTGTTCCACTCTCTGAATATGCAAGTGTCCTGGGTTCAGCTATAGCAGTCATTTTTCTCCTGGTCCCTACGTCCCCCACGGTCCCTACGTCCCTGGAATTTCTCGCTGGACAATCATATGCGTGCCAGGTTATTTATTAGTCGGATACCTCACGAGAAATCAGCAACCCGGTGTACGTAAGGTCCTCTACTCCCAGCGTCAGGTCCTATCATTCCCCCTACGCCCTTGCCCTACTTGCTCTTTTGTGCCTCTGGTTCCTCGGTCAGGGCCATGGACTGGTTGACTCACCGCATTATTCCATACCATTCACGTCATGCTCAGATCCCACATCTCTCAGCACACCATCACCCCTGTCCCATATATACACATATATATACACCCACACCCACACACAGAGAAAGATATCGTTCCCTAGTCCATGGACCAATCCCTGTAAAATTGCTGAACTCATCCAGTCCATGATGTCAGGCTCCATCTCTTGTAATAGTCTTTCAGGGCAGGAGGGACGGTACATAGTGTTGGGTTGTTGCCTGCTGATGATACCGCCAAACTCATCTGGTCACTGCTGAGCTCGTCTGGTTTCCTCAAAATTCATTCTTTGTTGAGGTGATGATCGGAGGGAAGTCAGGGTCAATGGCTGGCGACCTGAAGATATCTAGCTGGTGGGCTATAAAAGTGTTATAGAGCAGGCAACAGCGTACAATTGAGTTCATTGGCTGTTTTCCCCCAAAATCAAATCCCCTTGAGGTACACATCGGACTTCCCCATCTTCCCGCATTACCCACCAAGTATATCCAGGTCCCTGAGCAAAAGCAACCCCACGAGTGGGTTTGCCTTTACCTGAAGCAGGAATAACCCAGACTGTCTTCCCCAACAAATTCTTTATGTGCACCACAGGAACTTTATCCCCCTCTACAGTACGTAAAAGTTCTGATTGGGCTGGGCCAGCCCTGTTGGCAGATCCCCTACTGTTGACCAACCAGGTGGCTTTTGGTAAATGTGTATCCCAGTGTTTGAAAGTCCCACCACCCATTGCTCTCAGTGTAGTTTTTAACAGCCCATTGTACCGTTCGATTTTCCCAGAGGCTGGTGCATGGTAGGGGATGTGGTATACCCACTCAATGCCATGCTCTTTGGCCCAAGTGTCTATGAGGTTGTTCCGGAAATGAGTCCCATTGTCTGACTCAATTCTCTCTGGGGTGTCGTGTCGCCACAAGACTTGTTTCTCAAGGCCCAGGATAGTGTTCCGGGCAGTGGCGTGGGACACAGCGTATGTTTCCAGCCAGCCGGTGGTTGCTTCCACCATGGTAAGCACATAGCGCTTGCCCTGGCGGGTTGGTGGGAGTGTGATATAGTCAATCTGCCAGGCCTCCCCATATTTGTACTTCAGCCATCGTCCTCCATACCAGAGAGGCTTTAACCGCTTGGCTTGCTTAATTGCAGCACATGTTTCACATTCGTGAATAACCTGGGCAATAGTGTCCATCGTTAAGTCCACCCCTCGATCACGAGCCCATCTATATGTTGCATCTCTGCCTTGATGGCCTGAGGTGTCATGGGCCCACCGGGCTAAAAATAATTCACCCTTATGTTGCCAATCCAAGTCCATCTGAGCCACTTTAATCTTAGCAGCTTTATCCACTTGCTGGTTATTCTGGTGTTCCTCAGTGGCCCGACTCTTGGGTACATGAGCATCTACGTGGCGTACCTTCACCACCAGGTTCTGCACCCGAGCAGCGATATCTTGCCACAATGCAGCAGCCCAGATGGGTTTACTTCTGCGTTGCCAGTTGCTCTGCTTCCATTGCTGCAACCACCCCCACAGGGCATTTGCCACCATCCATGAGTCAGTACAGAGATAAAGTACTGGCCATTTTTCTCGTTCAGCAATGTCCAAGGCCAGCTGGATGGCTTTCACCTCTGCAAATTGACTCGATTCACCCTCTCCCTCAGCAGTTTCTGCAACTTGTCGCAGGGGACTCCACACAGCTGCCTTCCATCTCCGATGCTTTCCCACAATACGGCAGGACCCATCAGTAAACAAGGCATATTGCTTTTCACTCTCCGACAGTTCATTATATGGTGGGGCCTCTTCAGCACGCGTCACCTCCTCTTCTGGTGACATCCCAAAATCTTTGCCCTCTGGCCAGTCCATGATGACTTCTAGAATTCCTGGACGACTGGGATTTCCTATTCGAGCTCGTTGTGTAATTAGTGCGGCCCACTTACTCCATGTAGCATCAGTTGCATGATGTGTAGAGGAGACCCTGCCTTTGAACATCCAGCCCAGCACAGGCAACCGGGGTGCCAGGAGGAGCTGCGCTTCAGTTCCAATCACTTCTGAGGCAGCTTGAACCCCTTCATAGGCTGCCAGGATCTCTTTTTCAGTGGGAGTGTAGCTGGCCTCGGATCCTTTATATCCCCGACTCCAAAAGCCAAGGGGTCGACCTCGAGTCTCCCCTGGAGCTTTCTGCCAGAGGCTCCAGGTAGGACCATTCTCCCCAGCTGCGGTATAGAGCACATTTTTCACATCTGGCCCGGCCCGGACTGGTCCAAGGGCTACTGCATGAACTATTTCTCGTTTAATTTGTTCAAAGGCTTGTTGTTGCTCAGGGCCCCATTTGAAATCATTCTTCTTCCGGGTCACGTGGTAGAGAGGGCTTACAATCAGACTGTAATTTGGGATGTGCATTCTCCAGAACCCCACAACACCTAAGAAAGCTTGTGTTTCTTTCTTGTTAGTTGGTGGAGACATTGCTGTTATCTTGTTGATCACGTCTGTGGGGATCTGGCGGCGTCCATCTTGCCATTTTATTCCCAAAAATTGAATCTCCTGTGCAGGTCCCTTGACCTTATTCCGTTTTATGGCAAAACCGGCCTTCAGCAGGATTTGGATTATTTTCCTCCCTTTCTCAAAAACTTCTTCCGCTGTATCACCCCACACGATGATGTCATCAATGTATTGCAGGTGTTCTGGAGCTTGCCCCTGTTCCAGTGCAGTCTGGATCAATCCATGGCAGATGGTAGGGCTGTGTTTCCACCCCTGGGGCAGTCGGTTCCAAGTGTACTGGACGCCCCTCCAAGTGAAAGCAAACTGTGGCCTGCATTCTGCTGCCAAAGGGATTGAGAAAAATGCATTGGCAATGTCAATTGTGGCATACCACTTGGCTGCCTTTGACTCCAGTTCATACTGAAGTTCTAACATGTCCGGTACGGCAGCACTCAATGGTGGTGTGACTTCGTTCAGGCCACGATAGTCTACTGTTAATCTCCACTCTCCATTAGACTTTTGCACTGGCCATATGGGGCTATTAAAGGGTGAGCGGGTCCTGCTGATCACTCCTTGGCTCTCCAGTCTGCGGATCAGCTTATGGATGGGAATCAAGGAGTCTCGGTTGGTGCGATATTGCCGCCGGTGCACTGTTGTGGTCGCAATTGGCACTTGTTGTTCTTCGACCTTCAGCAACCCCACAACAGAAGGATCCTCTGAGAGACCGGGTAAGGTGGACAGCTGCTTAATTTCCTCTGTCTCCAAGGCAGCGATACCAAAAGCCCATCTATACCCTTTTGGGTCTTTGAAATACCCTCTCCTGAGATAGTCTATGCCAAGGATGCATGGAGCCCCTGGACCAGTTACAATGGGGTGCTTTTGCCACTCCCTCCCAGTCAGGCTGATTTCAGCTTCCAGCATAGTTAACGCTTGGGATCCTCCTGTCACTCCAGAAATAGAAATGGGTTTCACCCCTTGATACCTTGATGGCATCAGAGTACACTGTGCACCGGTATCTACTAGAGCCTTATACTTCTGTGGGACTGATGTGCCAGGCCATCTGATCCACACAGTCCAGTAAACCCGATTATCCCTCTCCTCCACCTGGCTGGAGGCAGGGCCCCTCTAATAGTGATCACAAAATTCTCCACTTCTGTCTTGTAGAAAGGGATTAGTATTCCTTATCACAGGAGCTGGAGTAAAATCAGCTCTTTCGCTCCATCTGGGAAACTGCTCGCCAGAGACTGGAGCAGCAGCTTTCCTGGGAGGATCATCCTTGACCATTGTTCTCCTCTTCAGTTCACGCACCCGTTGCTCCAGAGCTGAAGTAGGTTTTCCATCCCACTTTCTCATGTCTTCTCCATGATCCCGCAGGTAAAACCATAGGGTGGCCCGTGGCGTGTACCTCGTATATTTTCTTTCTCGAGCAGTAGGGCGCCTTCTGTTGATAGCTGAGACATGGGTTGGTACGCGTGGAGAGCTGGATAGATCGGATAAATCGTCTCTCAATTGTTTGAACTCCTGGGACAGTTTTTCCACAGCTGAAATGATGGAAGGGGTGAGATTGTCTTCGAACTCTCGGAGTTGACGAATCAGGAAATCCACTGTTGGTGATACTCCGTCATTCCAGGTCATTGATGCCAATGTGTGGGCATATGATGATGGCGCACTCCGTGTAAGCTTCCGCCACATGGGTCGTGTACATTCGACTTCATCTGGGTCTACGGATGTGTTCCTGGAATCCGGCCTACGATAGATCATCTCTATAATGGCTGATTCCCTCAGGGACTGGATGCCTTTCTCTATCGTGGTCCAGTTGGCTGAGCGATTCGTAATATCGTCTTTGTAGGGAAACCTTTCCTTCACAGCTGCCAGGAGCCGCCTCCAAAGACTGAGGGCTCGCTTCTCTCTTGCAATCGCTTTGTCAATTCCTCCTTCCTTAGCAAGTGATCCCAGCTGCTTGGCTTCCCTACCTTCTAGTTCATGACCGTCGGCCCCATTGTCCCAGCACCGGAGCAACCAGGTGACAATGTGCTCCCCTGGAAGACGGGTGAAATCTTTTTGCATATTCCGTAGTTCGGTTGAGGTCCGGGGTCGAGAAGTGACCTCTTCTTCTTCTTCCTCTTCCTCTGACCCACGTAGTAGTAACTCTTGTTCAGGTGCTGTTGCATATAGTAATGGCACTGGGTCTTCATCTTTCTTCGCTTCGCGGGTTGCTCTTTGTGCCTTTCGTCTGCTTTTGCTTACAGGGGCAACAGACATTGTCACAAACTGGACATTTGGTTTAGCTGCAGTGTTTGTCACTGTGGTTGGAGTGGCTGCAGTGTCTGCCACTAGGATTGGAGTGGTTGCAATGTCTATTGCTGGGGTTGGTGCAGCTGTTGTGCTTGGGAGTTGAGTAACACCAACAGCTGCATTATCTGTTGCTGTCGGGGTTTGAGTAGCTACTGTGCTTGTCACTGGGGTTGGTGTAGCTGCAGTGCTTGGAGTAGCCATATCGTCTGTTGCTGTCGGGGTTTGAATAGCTACTGTGCATGTCACTGGGGTTGGTGTAGCTGTGGTGCTTGGAGTAGCTATATTGTCTGTTGCTGTCGGGGTTTGAGTAGCTACTGTGCTTGTCACTGGGGTTGGTGTGGCTGCGGTGCTTGGAGTAGCCACATTGTCTGTTGCTGTCGGGGTTTGAGTAGCTGTTGTGCATGTCACTGGGGTTGGTGTAACTGCTGTATTTCAAGTTGGAGTAGTTGCGTTGTCTGTTGTGGTCAGGGTTTGAGTAGCTGTTGTGCTTGTCACTGGGGTTGATGTAGCTGCTGTACTTGGAGTAGCTGTGTTGACTGTTGTGGTCAGGGTCTGAGTAGCTGCTGTGCTTGTAGTTGGCATAGCTGCGTTGTCTGTTGCTTTGCCATCAGATCCAGAGACATTTTTTTCCCTTTGAAGGTGCTGGATAGTGTTGAGCAGGGCTCTGTAGGCATAGGCCAAGCCCCAGCACGTTGCCAAAATTTGTCCCTCTCTGGTATAACCAGGACGACAGCACACCTCGTTTAAGTGTTTTACTAGTTTTTCCGGATGTTGCACTTGTTCAGTGGTGAAGTTCCAAAGCACTGGAGGGGCCCACTGGCCTAGGTACTTGCCCATACTATCCCACACACCCTGCCACTCATAACTGTCCAGCCTCAGGGAAAATCTCCTGGTGGTCCTCCTATATCGTCGTCTAACCCTAGACCAGATTCGAACCTGATACTGCTGAATTTTTGACATTAAACGAAATAGGATGTTCCTACGACGGGATGGCCGTGGGTAAAACACACTCCGTATGTTTGCCAACATGCTGATCCCCAGCACAATCAGCAGGCAGGTTTCAAGGGTACTCAAAGGCCATCTAAAACCTTCAGAACTCTCAATTGCTGTTGCAAATAGGCTGGTGGGGGAACGGGGGGTGAAAGAGAATGCTTCCTTCGTAAGTTTACCCCCCGAGGAGAAAAAAAAAGATATGCAATTGCTAAAATATTTCATTATATACCTCCCAATGTATAGTGGTGATGGCCACGCTGGAAGCACAAACCAGACCAGTTTCATGATCAATGAGTCTATTGTATTACAAGTCATTACCATGAAGTACAGTGAAACAAGAACCTTAGCCCAGGCCCCCCAGCCGATAAACGCTAAAACAGCAAATAGTGGCTGTAAGTAAGGTACAACATGCTGAAACTCTGAGATCAAGCGCAACACGTCTGAGAGCCAAGTAATCACTATTGTGACGAGTAGTAACAATGAATGCTTATCACAAATATGATTAAACACACTCTGGTCAGATCTGTCGTTATCTCAACCTTTCGAGCCCCACGTTGGGCGCCAAAAAGAACTGTCGTGGTTTGAGCCCAGCCGGTAACTCAGAACCACACAGCCGCTCGCTCACTCCCCCCCCCCCCCTTCTTCCTCCCCCCGCTCCCGGAGGGATGGGGAGGAGAATGGGAAGAATGTAACTCCCACGGGTTGAGATAAGAGCAGTCCCGCAACTAAGGTATAACACAAAACCACTACTGCTACCACCAATGATAATAACGATTAGTGAAATAACAAGGGGAGAGGATACAATTGCTCACCACCCGCCGACCGATACCCAGCCCGACCCGAGCAGTGATCTGGGCCTTCCGGGTAACTCCCCCCGGTTTATATACTGGGCATGACGTGCTGTGGTATGGAATACCCCTTTGGCTAGTTTGGGTCAGGTGTCCTGTCTCTGCTTCCTCCCGGCTTCCCCTCCTCCCTGGCAAAGCATGAGACTGAGAAAGTCCTTGGTTGGAATAAACATTACTTAGCAACAACTAAAAACATCGGTGTTATCAGCGTTGTTCCCAGGCTGAAAGTTAAAAAACACAGCACTGCACCAGCTACTAAGCAGGAGAAAAATGACTGCTATAGCTGAACCCAGGACAGCAAGTTACCGGTGAAGATGAAAGCAAAATCCTCACTGAGAAGTAAATTCACAAGGGTCTTAGTGCAAACCCTATGGAAGCTCTTCCTTTTGCTAGGACATTCACAAAACATTCTCCTTTGGAGATAGCAAGATGCGTAACAAGGCATTTCAGCTGTAAAACAACTCCATCAGCAGTAAATCACACCCAAGATCAAAAAAAGTCCCCACCACTGGGACCAGCTGTCATTCATCCTGGTACTTGAAGAACATTTACCTTCTACCAAACACAGACCACTTCTAGTTTCCAAGCCAGCTGAAAGAATTCCTGCTGCAGAAGTCACTATGTTGATCCCAATTTAAAAATTATAAGTTTACTTAATACATTGGATACAGTTAGAGAAAGATTACCAATTCTTTCTTTTTAAAAAGAAGCTACTTAATCAACTTAGAGGGTAACCTACAAACACTTCAAACAAGCGAAGCAACAATATTAACTGGAAATACTCCTCTGTCACATTCTTCTGGTTTTTCAGGGGGAAGAGGGAAAGAGAAGAGAGCCAATATGATGGGCCAATTTCCCTGTCATTTTCAGATTCCTTCATGTAAATTTGTCAAGTGGGATGCACAGATGAAATGTCAAATTATTTTGATAAGACACAAAGAAGAGCTTGCATGTCTGCAAGCTCATTACCTTACCCATTACTCATTAGTTTAATATTAATTTCTATTATCTGCTAAAATCATCATGCCTACATTAACAATACGAGTAACTCAGTTTAAGGTAGCACTCAATAGTTTGAAACTTCCAGACCCAAGATACTCATAGTGATGACATTTTTATTAATAGAAACACATTCGCTAATACATATATGTAAATTAAAATCTTTATTTTCAAATGAACACTTAGCACAGACTGTAAACCAAAACAAACCTTAACAGTGACTTACCAGGAAGCCTGTTCATGTTGACTCCTTGAGCAGAAAGTCCTATTCCCATATACCTTCAAAAAAAACCAAAGGATCAGTCAAGCACAGAATGGCCAAGCCACCTGATTTCCTGCAGCAGAAATAGAGCAGTAAAAAAACCCCAATCCACAATCATTTAAGGTAAGAATGTTGAAACCACTTTTCCATTACTTTTTCAGTCTTTTCTTGAATCCAAGATAAAATGTCAGCCTGCTTTAGAGACTGACAGCTTTCCGGTATACAACTACAGCTGTTCTTTAGCTCTTCATGTGCAGGAAGAGGACTGGAAAGCAATCAGCAACTAAACTTCAGGGGTTTTGGGGTTTTGTTGTTGAGGTGGGGTTTTTTTCATGTATCATAAAAAAACCCCATTTATATAGATGGTTAACAAGAGAGTCAAAAATACATAAGGGCAGCTATAGTATACGGGGACAAATGTCTATCTAGCCTAAGGTATTGCCTAAAGAACAGCTGGCAGTGGATGCACAGGACAGAGCAAACAACTGTACTTTCCAAGAACATTCTTTCATTGTCCAACACATCTGACACATTTCTAAAGCGTCCTTTCTGTATTTCACGCCACAATACATTTTCTTCATTAATCTGTTCGCCTTCTGAACTTTTGCAAGCTCTTTGAGAAGACAACATCCTGCAGCTCCACCACTCAATTACTGTCCAAGCTAGTTTTGCTTCACACTTGCAATTTTAGAATTAGAAGAGAGGGGAAGAGCGTTTCTCTGTTAACTTTACTCAAGGATTTGACAGTCCTCATTCTTAACCTGCTCCCCAATGGTCTCTTCTCAAGTTTGACTACTCACAGTCTACTAAGTTATTCCTCTTACGGAAACTCCTCTATACATCTTAATACTCTTGCTACGCTTCCAGTTCTGTATCCTCTTTGAGAAGCCAGGGGAAACCAGAACAGCGTGCCACAAAGGCTCATCTTCCTCACTGCAATATTTATGCACATACCCATTTTGTTTGTTCTATTTCTGTTAAATTGCATGGTCTGTAAATCTTTTAACCCGTGGAACCACAGAAACAGCTTCTCTGCTCACTTGATTTTTAACAAGCTTGCATATTTTTAGGTTGCTGCTGGGCTCTTGTTCATGTAAAGGTATAAATCTATGAGGCTACTGCCAGAGTCCCCCTATTTTTTCACAGTAGCAGTTTTCTTCCTGTGGCTTCCTCGACCACCTGCTCCACAAAACATTTTTCATGACTAAAAACTTATTTCAGAATTTGACCCCA
The DNA here is from genome assembly GCF_004027225.2 of Strigops habroptila. Classification (NCBI taxonomy): domain Eukaryota; kingdom Metazoa; phylum Chordata; class Aves; order Psittaciformes; family Psittacidae; genus Strigops; species Strigops habroptila. The sequence continues at coordinate 22,493,484 of NC_044302.2, forward strand.
AAGTTAAATTTCTTCAAGTTATATGAGTTAAGTCTCCTGCAGCAACTGTTCCCTGCCCTTCACTTCTCCAACTCAATCATTGTCAATACCCCAATCAAAGAGCATGGAAATGGTAATAACTGATTTTTTTTCTTGTTTACACAGAAATGTTAATCCTTAGAGATTTAAAAGCTTATCAGATCTTTATCTACAGTCTCTTTAATAAATGGCACCACATCCTCACAAATATGGCAAATTTAGTCTTTCTTGTGCACTTCACATCCTGGTAGCATGAACTTCCAGATTTTAAACATCCAAACCCCAGTTTTTTCAGGGCTTTAAATTAAGTCAGTCCCTTCTTTAGAAAATATGCCCTATTTCAGAAATGCCCAATTTCCAGGGGATTCTCCCCACACCAATTCCTCAGTAGAAATACTCAAAGTGTTCCTCCTCACCTCTCTGGTACTGGGCAAAGGACAGTACTGTGTAAAGGTGGGGAAAGGCATTTTGGAAACTGCTACAGCAGAGATGCTGGTTTTCAACTTCCTATGTAACAGTCAAAGTTTTACATACAGAACCAGAGAAAGTAGGGCTGCCCCGTCCCTGGCAGTGTTCAAGGCCAGACTGGATGGGGCTTGGAGCAACCTGGTTTAGTGGAAGGTGTCCCTGCCTGTGGCAGGGAGTTGGAACTGGATGAGCTTTAAGGTCCCTTCCAACCTAAACCATTCTAGAATTCTCTGATAACCTTTTCTGCTCTTCCCTATGCCTTCAGCTCCGAAGGCATCACAACTATCACTTCGCACTCGGCAGCTGGCACAATACTTGGATACCTCAGGAGAGCTGCATACTTGTGTCTACCAGCCCACTTAGGATGCCATTTGTTGTCCCTGGCTTCAGAAACCCAGTTATCCATGCACCTGATCACTGAATTGCCAACCATTGTATGGTCGACCTTTTCCTTTTAGCTGGCCCTTGGACTCTTAGGGTTGTCTTCAGAGAAAAATGATACATGATCATGATATGGAGAACCTATTCCTGGGCCCGTAACTTCACACAGCTCAGTGTTTTCCTGCCGCAAGATTAGGGCTCTGAGAGTTCAAAGTTTCTTGAGGTGAACACTGACAAATAGGGCTATGTCAATGTAATGGCCAGCTACATCCAAGAAAGTTCAGCCCAGGTCCTTCAGCTCTCACCATGTATAAAATAGGTAGCTACACAAGCAGGATAAAAATTTTCAGCAACTCAACTCAAATTTTCAGCAGTTCATTTGGAAGTGAGGTTTGTTAATCACCAGGACAAACCAAACAGAACTTCCACCTATTCTGTTGAGTGTCACCAGAATAAATAATCAAAGAATTCATGTCAGTAATGCTTTATGCTGTTCCCAGGCTGAATACACCATTTGCCACTGACACGGTTTATGTGACCTTTGTTGAATACTAGCTGACTTAGAGAACAAAGTCAGCTGTCAAGAGTGAAAAATCCAGAGCTGGAAAACTAAGTTGGCAGAACACCTCAGCTTCAGGTACAGTTGGTTTCAACCACAGTATTTTGCAGGGTTTGGGGTCATGTCAGGTATAATGGTGCTTGGGGTGGCAGGTGGAGAAGTAGGTTATTTTTCTAGGTCCCAGTGGTAATTTTAGCCCAGTGAGGCTTGTATTATGCCTTTTCTTTCTTAAATGGTGCTCAAGGCAAGTCTTCACCTCTGATCTGTATTTTCTGTCTTTCAGTATTCCTACGTATATTGCTAATCTACATCACCACTGTTTTCCCTTCCTGAAGGTAACTCAGAAAAGGGACAGATTTGACCCTTCCTACAGCTGACAGACACCAGTTGAACATGATCCTAAAAGTGGAAGGGAGCTGAGAATCTGATACCTTGGTCCAGCAAAAAGTTTTTTATTCTTGCTCTGTAGTTTTGCCAGTATATACCCATAAACAGACTGAGAAGTGTTATGTTACCACATTGCTGCCTCTTCATTTTGTTCTGCTCACTCACCTTCTCCTCCATGTTCTTTGGCTTTCAGAGCTTCTCTGCCTTTCTGAGGGCTGCTGGGCAGCATCTCCTCCATCCCTCAGGATACTTGTAGTTGTTTTCAATGAGCTTTTAAGAATTTTATTTTCTTGCCTTTATTTCCTTCTTTTCAGCCTTGCATTATTTGTCTTTGCTGACCTCTGCTTGGGGAACTGGGATTCTTTCTGTCAGTGCTATTTCTGAAGCACCATTACAGAACAGCACAACATCCATGAGTAAAACCAGAACTGCTTCCACTTCAGAGATCCATTATATTCCATTATGTAGTAGTTCCAAAACATTTATTGTTAGGAGTCAGAGACAGCTGGAATCCAGTATTTTATGTACTATAGATAATATTTTTTTTGAATCAGATGCAACTTGTTTTTTCACTTTCTTAAAAGAACATGCCCCTTCCCCCACCATAGCTGTGACAATGTGGTTTCAGGTGGTAAATTGATATGGGTTATCTTTTCTCACCACTCTTTAAACCTGGCATGAAGTCAGGGTCCACCTCAGAGAAGAATGATAGTTCAGAGCTTTGCCCAAGAGACTGTGGAAGTATCTGAAATGCCACCAGTGTGATGGGGTATATTATTAGTCTCTAACTTCATAATTTAGTATGATTATTTAGACTTAGCTGTGGGTGTTAAAGGAGTGGGGTGCACGATAGCTGGGAGGACAGGATTCTTACTAGATAGGTGTGGTTATTAGAAAAAAATGCAGGATGCAGTAAGCGTTTGAATCACAGACTCACTTCTGGAAGAGAAGAACGTCCCCTGGTTAACTCGTGGCTCAGCTGGGCTGCTTGGTCTTGGCTGAGGTGCGTAGTAAAATGCTAACCCCAGGAACTTCTACCATGTGTCAGTGATATTGTTAGTTCACTAACTGAGCAGGGCACAACTGCTTTGTTGGAAGTCATGGCCTACAAAACAACTTATTTAACGTCTATGTTTTTAACTTTTAAGTTGGGGCCTCAGTGTATCTCGGCATACACAGTTGTCTTTCTTTACAGCATGCTTTATCCTGGCACAGTGTTAATGGAGCAGCAAAGAAGAGTTCTAGTATTGTGATCATCAGACGGGCAGCCAACGTGTATTCTTCACCTTCATCTCCCCACCTTCCAGATGGTGTGAATTTTTTCTGCCTTCCAGATGAAGGACTTGGAAGAGGAGTGGCACAGATTGTTTCACCATCCTGACTTGGTACCTTTCAGCAGGTTATGAAATAAGGGGGAATCATAATATCTTTCTTTTCATGGCAGAGCCTTAATAAATCTGCTCTGCTAATTGTCAGAACTAGCGTTTGAGATAAGTACTCTTTTTATGTTTCTTGGAGAAAATCTTGTAGGTTTTTGGGCAAAGAAATACCTCCTTTGTTTAAACAGTGCTCTAGTCCAGCTAGGACCATGGAATAATTGCTTTCTCCTTCCTTCTGCGCTACATTTATCTTGCGTATAGCAATGCCTCTCAAGGGCTGAGTGCTTTCCAGGTGTTCCAGGGGAAATGCTTGTTGCTTCTGGGATTCTTAAAACTGGAGAATAAAAATACAGGTATACCTAGAGTTCTGTTGCCGAGTTCTCTATTCTGCCCAACGGGTTCTTCACTCCTGCACTTGAAAAGGCAAATAGATGAAGTGCTGGAATTCCAGCATTAGTTACTTGCTGTCAAAGGGCAGGTTTGTTCTGAAGATTTTCTGCTGGGTTCATGAGGATTTTTGTGGGTTGCTCGCACAAAGTAGCTTTAGACTAGCCAAAAAACTTTTCTTACGTTGACTTTTTGGCAGGCTCTCTGGGTATCAAGATTGTTCTGAAGAAACAACTTTTGACTTGACGAACTGCTTCCCACATGGGTGGATTCCCCTTTGGGGATAAACTAAATGCAGAGGTCAGTATTCCTCTCCTTGTATGACTGCTTATAACAGCCTCTTTGAGACATCCCTGTGTTTGATTTTAGGTTAGTCAAATATTGTCACTCCTGTGAAATAACTTTCCTTGTAGCTTTTTAGGTAATTTCTGCCCAGTGACAATATATAATGTTTCCTGGCTGAGTCAGTGCATCTGAGATCTTTTGTATCTTTAAGAGTTACATTATAATTTCAAAGTACAGTCACCACTTTGACTCTTTCCATCTGTTTTCCAAGGAAGGCCTTATACTGGCAGAATCAAAAAAAAAACCACATATTTTTTTCAAAGATGCAACTTTAATTTGTATATTTTATGTCTCTGCACTGCAGAATCCACCTCGCAAGTTCTTTTAGGAGCCAGAAGTGATGCTGTCCTGTTTAAAGGTCACTGGACTGGAGTATCATGCATGCTGATGTTTACTGCTGAAGTACTTGGGAATTGGGGGAGGGAACCAAAAAGCTTTGTCTCTTTGAACTTAATCTTCATAGAATCCTAGAATGTTTGGGTTGGAAGGGACCTTAAAGCTCATCCAGTTCCAACCCACTGGCACGGGCAGGGTCACCTTCCACTAGACCAGGTTGCTCCAAACCCCGTCCAGCCTGGCCTTGAACACTGCCAGGGATGGGGCAGCCACAGCTTCTCTGGGCAACCTGTGCCAGGGCCTCAGCACCCTCACAGGGAAGAACTTCTGCCTAAGATCCCATCTCAGTCTCCCCTCTGTCAGGTTAAAGCCATTCCCCCTTGTCCTGTCCCTACAGGCCCTTGTCCAAAGCCACTCTTCAGCTTTCTTGTAGCCCCTTTTAGACACTGGAGCTGCTCTAAGGTCTCCCTGGAGCCTTCTCTTCTCCAGGCTGAACACGCCCAGCTCTGTCAGCCTGTCTCCAGAGCAGAGCTGCTGCAGCCCTCGCAGCAACTCCGTGGCCTCCTCTGGACTCGCTCCAAGAGCTCCACATCCCTCTTGTGTTGGGGGCCTCACTTATAATGCAGATATCACACAGCTAACACAATTCAGCTTTACAGTGCTAGTGGCAGAGCTGAAGAGAATCAAGCTTTGCAATAGATCAGAACCATTTACGTTGGAAAAAACCTTTAAGATTATAAATTCTTCAGCAGTTCATCATCCTGGACCTTCGTAAGTGAAGGAAGAAAGTTTCCCTTCTAAAAAAGTTATGCCACTTGTACAATTTCATTATTAAACAAAGAATTGCTTGGATCTATAAGCCTAGAAGATTTAAATAATTAGTTCCCATTATTCTATGATTTGATTTATTAACTGAACCATATTCTGAAGAATTGAATCATAATAACGTTTTTACACATATTCTAAAGATGTTCAGTTGATTTTGATACATTTGACGTCTGCCATTTTCCTACCTTTTCTTTAACAGATATTCAGAAATAGCAAGAGGAGAGGAGAGAAAAAAATCAAAACCAAAACCACATATTCCTGAAATTTTTCTTCTTTACTGTGCAAAATCACACAACTCTAACAGGACCAAAAAAAAAAAAAAAAACCAAAAAACCCAACCACAGAAAAAATGGAAAAATTAACAGAAAGAAAGAAGTTATTACCACAGCCTAAAAACTAGATCTCAGACTTCAGACACACCTAAATGCACACGTCACAAGTGAAGAAGTCACATATCACCACCACTACTTCCATTTTGTTTCCTAATTCCATAAATTCTTTTAATGAGAAGTTAATATTCTACCACTATAGTGCATGGGCCCATGATACTGCTACATAGCCCATGATACTGCTACAAAGCCCATGATACTGGAAAGTTTCACTTTCATTTGCCAGTTCATTGATTAAATAAAAAGGCAATAAAAAACCAGTTATCAACTTCAAATCAGATATTCCAATCTCACAACTTGCTTTACATTGAAAAAGCTGCTCTCAATGTTACTCCCTTTCGCAGGAGCTTAGCAGAACAGTGACAGAAAATAACTCCTCGTTTGAGATGTCATCAATTGACATGAAACCTCCACAGAAAATGCATTTCTCTCCACCTCAGAGCACCAAAGCTCATCAGTCAGAAGCTGAGCAAGCAGGACTTGCTCAGGCAAGACTGTTGGCAAATGGGAACAAGGTGAGAACTGTTTACGGAATCTGCTTGGGGGATTTATTTATTTATGTGTTTGTCTAAATGAATGTCTGTGGAACAACATAAATTCAAGTAGGCAGAGATATCTCCAAACCAAGCAACCCCCTCTCTGCACTGGTTTTGGACTCCTGGAAATCAGGATGGAAAAAAATAAAAAGGGGAAGGAAATCAATTATTTACAGGCTTATCAGATACCAATCAGGGATCACACAGCATGTGCAGGCACTGGAAATCCTCAGTTCCCACAGAATATGCCTTAGCCTTCCCTTCAGCCACATCCAGACACACCTGACATTACAGGATGGCCACAGAACAGCAAAGATGAGGGCACACAAACAACCATGCCATTAAAGCAGAGCGCGTCGCAGACAGGCCTTCTATCAGCATCTGGAAACCATCAGAGCACACAAGTGAAAGGCTTTTCAAAGAGCAATCAAGCTCACCATATGCTGAAGAGAAGTGGAAAGTTGGCAAGGAGAAACATAAGAGAGAGAGGGGCAGATTACTTGTTACTGATGTAAAGACTGCTAAACCACCAATACCTCTGACCTTTATTTTTCTTTTTCAGAGAGAAATAAAGCTATTTTTAAGTTTGAGATACTATGCACTTGTGTATGAAAGCTAAAGGAAGATTTAAAATAAACTATGGTATGGACAAGGCCAGATTAGCTCTCTGGCCACTCTCCTCGAAGTACTCTTTCCTTCCACTCCTAGAAAAACGCCCATGACCTAATGCAGCACCAACCAGTATCTGTGGACAACAGGCTGCACATCCCAGAGCAACTGTGAAACATGGCTGAAGAAGGATACCAACACACTCTGTTGCCCGTGTCTTCCCAACCTCCCTCTTCTGCCCTTCTGGGTCTCCTCTTCCCCACAGAAAGCACTGCTAGAATCAGGAACCTGTACACAGTCAGGGTTGGCCAGCAGGATGACCCCCCAGCCACACTCCATCACAACCCACCACGTGGTTGGGGGAGGTAAAACAGGTCAAGAAACCAAAAGGGTGGCCAGGAACATGCACTACCACCCATGAGACAATTCACGTTGTCTCAGCATGAAGAGGACAATAAAGATGAATTGTCCTCCTGAGCCACAATAGCCTGTAAGTTGTAGGTTGACTGCCCTACCCTGATGAGTCTTACACTGCTCCTGTTTACCAAGGAGAGATCATCTCATGGGAAGACAGAAGCTGTGAGATGTGCTGACAAATCAAGTGACCAGAAACACGTATTTGAGAGAGAGGATGAGTCCAGTGCTTCAAATATAGTCAAGGTTGAACTTGTTATATACACCACTGTTTACACAAGCAGGAGCTATATGTGGCAGCTCATGAACAAGACAGTCATGCACATTTCTGCGAGTCTGCTCACCTGAGGAATGCTGGAAGCAAGCCACCCACAGAACCAGGGAGAGGCCTGGACCAGGAAAGACTTTCCAATCTTCAACCTCATGAAGTTGAAGGGGCCAAGTGCAGGGTCCTGCACTTGGGTCGGGGTAACCCCTGGTATCGGTACAGGCTGGAGGATGGAGGGATTGAGAGTAGCCCTGAGGAGGACTTGGGGGTACTGATGGATGAAAGATTGGACATAAGAGGGCAATGTGCGCTTGCAGCCCAGAAGGCCAATCGTATCTTGGGCTGTATCCAGAGGAGCGTGGCCAGCAGGTCAAGGGAGGTGATTCTTCCCCTCTACTCTGCTCTCATGAGACCCCACCTGGAGTACTGTGTCCAGCTCTGGAGTCCTCAGTACAGGAAAGACATGGACCTGTTGGAGAGGTTCCAGAGAAGGGCCACGAAATGATCAGATGGATGGAGCACCTCTGCTATGAGGAACAGCTGAGCTGGGGTTGTTCAGCCTGCAGAAGAGAAGACTCCGGGGAAAACTTATTGTGGCCTTTCAGTTCTCAAAAAGGGGCCAATAAAAAAGATGGGGAGAGACTTTTTAGCATGGCCTGTTGTGATAGGATGAAGGGTGATGATTTTAAACTAAAAGAGGGGGGATTCAGGTTGGATGTGAGGAAGAAATTCTTTACAACGAGGGTGGTAAAATCCTGGCCCAGGATGCCCAGAGAGATGGTGGATGCCCCATCCCTGGAGATATTCAAGGCCAGGCTGGGCAGGGCTCTAAGCAACCTGGACTAGTTGAAGATGTCCCTCCTCATTGCAGGGGGTCGGAATAGATGAGCTCTGAAGGTCCCTTCCAGCCCAAACTGTTCTACGATTCTACGCTTCCTTCTTCATCCTTCTGCCCAAAGCATAAGTAACTATGAAAGTTATGTCAGGCAGTCTGGGGCATTGCCCAGGCACATGTGAAGACAGAGATGCCACAGCTTCTCTAGGCATCCTGTTTTGGTGCTTAACCATTTTCACAAGGAAAATTCCCTATTCAGTGTTAGGACCATTGTTGTTTAATATCTTCGCTGGTGATCTGGATGAGGGGATTGAGTGCACCCTCAGAAAATTTGTGGATGACACCAAGTTGGGTGGGAGTGTTGATCTGCTGGAGGGTAGAGAGGCTCTGCAGAGGGATTTGAACAGGCTGGATCGATAGGCTGTGGCCAATGGTATGAGGTTCAAAGAGGCAAAGTGCCAGGTCCTGCACTTGAGCCATAAACACCCCATGCAACGCCCCAGGCTTGGGGAAGAGTGGCTGTAAAGCTGCTCACGGAAAAGGACCTAGGGGTGCTGAGTGACAGGGCTGAACATGAGCCAGCTTGTGCCCAGACAGTCAAGAAGGCCAAAAGCATTCTGGCCTGTATGAGCACTAGTGTGGCCAGCAGGGCCAGGGCAGTGATCATCCCCCTGTACTGGGCACTGGTGAGGCTGCATCTCAAATCCTGTGTTCAGCTCTGGGCCCCTTGCTACAAGAGAGATATTGAGGTGCTGGAGCGGGTCCAGAGAAGGGCAACAGAGCTGGTGAAGAGCCTGGCGCACAAGTATGGTAAGGAACAGCTGAGGGACCTGGAGGGGTTTAGACTGGAGAAGAGAAGGCTCAAGGGGGACCTTATTGCTCTCTACAACTACCTGAAAGGAAGATGGAGCCAGCATGTGGCTAATCTCTTCTCCTAAGGAACAAGCAACAGTTCCTTAGGAAATGGAAAGAGGAAATGGCCTCAAGCTGCACTAGGGGAGGTTTAGACTGGATAATAGGAACAGTTTCTTTCCCAAAGGGTGGTCAGGCATTGGAACAGGCTGCCCAGGGCAGTGGTGGAGTCATCATCACAAGTGTTCACAAATCATGTAGAGGAGGCCCTTACTGACATGGTTTAGTGGTGGCCTTGGCAGTGCTGGGGTAAAGGTTGGACTTGACGATCTTAAAGGTCTTTTCCAACTCAACTGATTCTATGGTTCTGTGATTCTAACATCTCTTGTCAGGCTGCAAAAAGTCATCATGCCAGCTTCAGGATTCCCACATCTCCAGTAAAAGCCACTGGGAGCTTCTACCCATCTCTTACCTGCAGCCTTAGTTTCTGTTGTTTATTAACAACTGTCAGCATCCAAACAGACCACAGAGTGCTACACTAACAACTATTATCAGAGAGAGAGGACGGCTTTGAGCAAAATCAATCAGAACTCCTCAAAGCACACTTCCTGAAATCCACTGCACCAATGAATTTTTTGAGATTCTTGTTTCAAACCTCAATCACTCACATTTTAAACCTAAATGTGAAAAGCTGTCACAAACTTCACAAAGAGGAACACAGTGAATAACACCTCACTACTCCATACAGCAGTAACAAAATAACAAGCTATAGAAAAGAGACTTGACATCTGAAGTAGCCGTTCTGGAAAAGAGCTCAGAAAGACTCCTCTTCCTCTCCCCTTGCTAACAGGCTTCCAGTTGAGTTCCCAGGGACATGCTTTGCCACTTGGGCCACTTGAAAACTTCATTTCCTCCAATCCCAACTTTAGATTTCTTTTATTCCTTTAAACTGAAGACACCAGGGTGTAATAAACACCGACAGCTTCTTAAGAAGCTGTCTCTGCTTAAGAAGAGATGTCTCTGCTGCAGTTCACTATTACAACACACAAAGCCTCCAACAAGCAAACTTCAAACTATTAAAGATAAGACACTCAAGAGCAGCTTGTTCACTGACAGACAGGCAGCAGCTACAATATCAATCCACAATTCCAAATCCCAGTGCCACAGTGGGATTGGAAATTGGAGCTCACTCTACCAGCAAAAGAGAAACACAGCACAGGAAGGCCAGAGACATCAGCCGAGCTCTCGAAGGCTCCCCACTGCCTGCCTTCAGATCACAGTTAACGTTCATATTGCTGTAGCGTTAATACACACAGCTCCCTGTCTTTGAAAGTATTCTGGGAAAGTAATTGTAACTACAGAATACAGCAAAAACAACAATTGACTAATAATATAGTCAACTCGGATCTTGGGAAACAAGCAGAAAATTCCATTCTCTCTCTGTAAGACTGATCTAGAATGATTCTAGGTCAGTGACCTGTCATAATGCAGTTTCTTTGGAAAATTGTCCCTGTAAATTATTTCAATTTCAGCAATCACATAAACTAATCAAGTGTAGGGTTTCAAAACAGACAAGCAGTTAATCACCAAGTCAGTGAAGCGAAAGAATACAGATGGTCTTTTCCTTGCACCTGTAAAGCATTCAGCCCAGCACCCACCTCTGCACAGATAACCTAATAATCATTACAGACCTAAATGCAGAACAATTCAAGATCCTTTGCAAGTTCCTTTACAAATAGGCCACTTCTCAATTCAACAGCAAAACATTTCAACAGTAAGAACTTATGACCTTAATTCAGTTTTTAGTAAGGATGTTTGCTGCCCTTCCTTACGACCCTGTCATAGTTTAAGCCCAGCCAGTAACTCAGAACCACACAGCTGTTCGCCCACTCCCCGCTTTTCCCCCCCCACTTCCCCCTCCATTGCGATGGGGAGGAGAATCAAAAGAATGTAAACCCCATGGGTTGAGATAAGAACAGCCCAATAATTGTTCATAATAACAGCCCAATAATATAAAACTACTACTACCATCACTAATAATAATAATAAAAATGATAAAGGAAGTAACAAGGGATATATTTACTTAATATAAAAGTAAAAAGGGAAGAGAAAAAAAAAACCCCACAATAACCAGCAGTGATGCACAATAAAATTGCTTACCACCCACTGACCAATACCCAGCCCTACCTGAGCAGCAATCGGTCCCTTCTGGGTGACTCCTCCCCACCCCCCACCCCCCCCCCCGGCAGAGTATGAGAGACTGAAAAGTCCTTGATCAGAGTAAACATTACTGAGCAACAACTAAAACATTGGTGTGTTATCAGCATTGTTACCAGACTAAAGCCAAAGCACAGCACTGCACCAGCTACTAGGACGGAGAAAAATAACTTACAGCTGAACCCAGGACAGACCCCTAAACCAGCCAGAGTTCAAATGTCACTCTTGAAGGACTGGATTAATTAATTGCACTTAATACCTTCTCCCGTGGGGCTTTCCCTTTCCAGGATAGTTAGGCCTGTGATGCTCATCCTTTAGCAACAAAAAATGCCAAACACACACACACAGAGCAGGCTGATACCTTTATAATGATTAAAAATTCAATCTGCAGTACCGGTAGAAACCCTGACCTTGTCAGAAATGCCCCTTTATTGCTTTCCCAACTTCCTTAACATTGCTTTAAAGGAACTCTATATACATCCTCATTCAGTTACATATTGGATCAAAATACTGCCCAACAGACTGACCACAAGACTGGATGGGATCCAAACCCCACTGCCAGCTCAGCTCCCAGAGGTGCCACCTTGCAGGGAACGGCTGCTTCTAATGTTACCGAGAGGATCTGCTGCTGTGGCAGCTCTTTGACTTGCTCCTGGTCAAGTAGTAGACACTGACAGGGCAAACGCAGCCTCAACAACAGCCTACAATATTAAATAGTACCACAAAAAGCAGGACTGGGGCAGCAAAAACCTCAGATTTAGCATTCTGGTTCCAACACAGTCCCCCAAGCTTCCACAGTTGTCATGTGTCATGCTGCTCTGTGGTGCAATCTATCCTGAGCTAAGGCCCTTTGACTTGAAGTCAAATTCAGGTCCTAGATAAGATATGACAGAATTAGCACAGATTCCAGCTTATATTTACAACCACCCCATTTCCCCTTCTTTGAATATCTTCCTTGATCATGCATATAGGGTTTATAAAAAACAGTCTCAGAAGTTCTCCTTCCAGACCTCAAGTACTGCTATGAGTACTCTTCAGCCCACCACCATCTCTCTAACAGTCCAAATTAAGGTCAAAGTTCCTTCCTATTTCATTCCACTTCTGAAGCATAATTCCAGAAATCCAAGTGACCAGATCTAGCTAGCAAGAGGAAAAACAATATCAATTCAAACTGCACCACAGACCCAAAGTTTCCTAAATTTTTAAAACTGCCCATATCAAACAGCACAGAAAGCAGCTGTTTAAGTGCCTCTGCCTCCAGTACATTCTACCACGTTTATACCTATTAATCAAAAGAATCCAACCTCCCCATGATGTACCTGCCTGTTCCACCCTGCAACCACAGGACCTCCAGCCCTTCCAGAAAGGAGGTCAGAGTACAGCAGAACTGTTAAATCCACATCACCAACCACTGAACTGGAACGAGGTACTTACCCATCTCTACCTTTACTGACGATCTTCACTTCAAAATAATAAATGCCACAGGCTGCAGGTATAGGGTGCGTAGCCCTGACTGAGGCAGCATCTTTGTGATTCTTACCATGACCTAGGAAGGAACAGAAATATAAGTCCCGATGGGAGCTGAAATCTGCCACATTTTGGTCTGAAACAGCACTACCAGAACACAGCAGGGACCTGTTTCTACATACATCCAGTAATTTAAAGCCCTCTTTTCCGAGAACTGAAATATACAACCCTGCGCTGCCACTGCGAACCATCCCCTCAGTATGAGCACTGTAGCTTTTTCTTTGTTTACACTGTGAAGTTACTGAGAAAGACTCACAGTAGCACCTTTCCCTCTCCTCACGTACAGAATTTGAAGACCAATGTACACCAACAGAAAACAAAATGATTACACAAGAGGGGAATGACATCAGTGTTTACTAACCAGGCAGGAAAAGGAATAATCAGCTCTCTGCTGGGTGGGCAGGGAAAACAGCCTCCACTAGCGAGCAAGGAAAACACCAGTGCGATTCCCCTAGCCCTACAAGTCTGCAGGCATCCCTTTTGTGTAAACTCACGGAGCCAAAGCCCCAGATCCGATGCGTATCGATGCCATCCGGCCCCTTGGCCGGGCTTTACGCAGGATGACCGAGTAAACAGACGACCTGGCTACAATGAGGCGCTCGAGCCCGGACTGGTGAAACTGAGCAGCGTTCTAGAAGGCAGCACTCTCCGCCAGGGAAAGAGCCCTAGGCTCCCGACCGCCTCTACTGCCTGAGCCCAGAGAAACCCACAGCACCCAGGGCCAGCAGCCCGCCCCGAGGCCGGAGCTCGGCAGCCCCCGCTCCCCGCACTGCTCCCCAGCCGAACCGCCCCTTCCGCCGGGAGCTACCAGACCCACTGCCGCCCCAGCGCAGACCCGGGTGCCGGCCGGGCGAGTGTCGCGCCAGGGCCGCCCCGCGCCAGGCCCAGGCCGAAGCCGAACCCGGCGCCGCCGCCCCAGCCCGGCACCTTTGTAGTGGACGCGCAGGTTGCCCTGCGAGAGGCCGATGTAGTTGTACTTGTCCTTGGGGCTCCAGGACCGCGGCAGCGGCGTCTCCTCCTGGTTGACGGCGGGGTAGAGCCGGCGCAGGCGCCGGCTCAGCTCCTGCTCCTCGGGCGGGCACGGCAGCGCCGCGTCCCCTCCGTGCGGGCTGCTCGCGCCCGCCTCCGCCATCTTGGATTTGCTTTGTGTCACCGGTCAGGGAGCGAGGCCCACCTCCGGCCGCCGGCCAATGGGCTGCGAGCGTAGCCACAATGGCGCCGCGCTGCCCGACGGGAAGCGAAGTCCGCACCGTGCCCGCCTCCGCACCTCCCTTGCTCTCCGAGACTACAGCTCCCGAAAGAATCGCCGCATGAAGCCCCGCCCTCCTCGGCGCGCTGCACGGCGGAAAACGGCCGGGGGAACGCCACCGGGTGCGGGACTCCCGCTCCCAGCGTGCTCCGAGGCAGCGCGGCTCTGTGGGGCCGCCTGCGCGAAAGGGCTGGTACGGACCGCGCCAACAGCAGAGCCGGCAGTGCAGTGCTGGCGGCCTCGCCCCGGGCCGGCCGCTCAGCAGAGCCCGCCTCCGCCGGGGCGGGGCTGGGCCGCGCTGGGGCTGCTGCCGCTGGCGAGCGGCACCGGCGCGTCAGGCGTTGCCAGGGCAGCTGTGACGGTGCGACGGGGTCCTTGCGGGGGGGGGGAGAGTGTCTCCATGGGGACGCGTGTAAACAGCGGGTGCGCAGCCATGGCGGTGGGCCGCCCTCCGCCGGGCAGGTACGGGCCGGGCCTGAAGGAGGGAGAGAGGGACGAAGGAAGAAAGGGATAGGGCCTAGGCTCCGCAGGGAGAGCCCAGTGGAGGCCTTCTGTTCCTTCCTACGATGCCGCCCCGGCCCTGCCCCCCGATAACTGTTGTCAGGCATGGCTTCCAATTGCTGCTGCTTTTGCGTGCTCCTTGTAGCCAGGCGGACAACACAAGGTTCCGCGGCTCCTCGTGCCGGTGTAACTGTGCCGTGAAAGTTGTGCCGGGTATAGTCTTCTCTTTTCTGTGTCGTTGTGCTGATCACTAAGCAAGTTTCAGAGATTACCCTGGGTTAGCGTTCCGCTGAGGTGATAACTGAAAGCAGCTTATAAAGAGGTCTGATAAGCCGTGGCAGCACCACAAGGTAAACCGCGGGAGGATGTGGCTGGAAAGAGGAGGTGCTCTGGCTTTTCAAGAGCACGGAGCTGCTATGTCAGCTCACAGTGTCTCAGGGAATCTCACCCAAAGGTGGGGTTCCTTGGGCAAGCTGACCCACTGCTTGGGGTTTCCACCTCCATCCTCACTGCCAGCTGCAGAATCACAGAAGGGATCTTGTGTGTTAGGTTTTCAGGCAGCCTATACTGGGGACCTGCAGGTCTTCCCATGCATTAGCAAATTAAAACAGCTCAGAGTTGTCCAGCATACAATAGAGCTAACACTATGTTGGCACCAGGAGCCCATTGTAGTGGAGGAGAAACAGGACCTCCCCACCCAGCAGTGGCTGCACTGTTACTGCATTTCAGAATGCTGCAGCTTGAGGCTGCCATTTTTTACGTGAGGGTGGGAGATCCAACAGCCCACCTGATAGAATCTCTCAGCCTGGTGCTGTGCTGGCCCTTGGTGGGCTCCTGGAAGTGAGGGCAGTTTGCCCTATGCCCTCCTTCCTGGAAAGTGGGTTGGAGGGTGAGAGCTGCTAAAGGTACAACAGCTGCTTCCCCCTGAGGGTGAAGCCAGGCTGGCAGCTGAAGCCAGTGCTCAGAGATCAAGCTGAGTCTGTGTTAGTCTTGTGCAGTGGAGCACCAGCAAATACACTGGGATCTCAGGGCTGCTTTTCCGTACCATGGCCACACTCATTTTCCCTACAATACACATGCAAGCGTATGTTTACTTCTCAAAGCCTTTCACCAATACATGCCAGTTTCTAGTCTAGGAAAGAGAGTTCCTGGTTGTATTTGTCCCGTGATTTGCTGGTTCCTACTGGCTGTCAGGCCGTCTGTGCCATGGCATGACTAGCACCGCAGGGAACTGGCTTTGCAAGCACTTCTGGGATCCCAAATCCTGGTTCTTGACACATGGGTGACAGGTTCTCTAGTGCTGTTTTGCATCTCTCCTCTTCACAAGAGATGCAATTCATGGTTGTTCTCATTGGGACAGTGAGGACAGTACCAATTGGTGCGCCAGCCACCAGATGGCAAACCCCGAAGTTCAGCTGCACCACAGATTTTTCCAGGAGTCCCGCCCGGTGCCTTATCCTGTTGGATATTTTCATCCATCAGGCGCTTGATAACTGGCTGCTTACCTTAGGTACATGTGAGCCAAGCGCTCAGTCTCCACTGGATATTTAGTTAATTCTATATATTTTGAAAAGTTTTTCTTGCGGGACTTCTTTCACATATACTTTCTATATTTTGAAAAGTTTCTTTCACAGGACTGCTCCTGAATCTTCCTCAGAGACTCCAGATTGCCAGACATGCACCAACAGTCTGATATCTATCCTGTCCGAGGAACAGAAGAACCCGGTGAGTTGAAGACTTCCAGTGGAGCATCCAAACTTTAGTTGACTTGGGCATCTTTAAATCTTGCTGGAAGCTCAGGAACCATCCCAAACTAGTAGGAGGTTGAGCAGATTCTAATCACTTAAATATTTCTTAAATATATATGTAGAGAGAAAATCTATATGTGGCAGCTAACTCTTGAATTTCAGATTCAGATATCATCTTTGTGAATTAACTACTGCACGTTTAAGGGTGGAGGAAAAAGGAGAGGAGTATAAATGTTGTTCTTGGCTGCGACATTATGAGGGGGCATGTGAAACACTGAACATGTAGTTTAAAAAAAGAAAAAAGGAAAAATAAAAAGAAACTCCATGCTGTTTAATCATAGGCTAAGAGCATCCTGCAGGAACATCTGCTCCCTGGTATTTATCAGTCTTACTAGATAAAATAAACTAGCATGGGAAAAAATTTATATCCACATTATGAGAAAATGAATTCTGTGAATATATAGACCAACAAACAAATGGGAGATTAAGGTCTATAAAAGTCATGTTATTTATGCTGGGTTTGGGTGGGGTTTTTTTGTTAGTGTTTTGGTTGTATTTCAAGGATATGCCACTTCTGTGACAAGCTGTTAGTGCTACATTAGCACAAGAACTTAAAGTATTATTTTGTTCCTAGAGCTGTGACATTCTGTAAGCACTTTCCTCATTGTACAGAAGATTTTCAACCTACTGTAAATTGGAATCTTACTGTTTCTCCAGTGTAATCTTCCTGCTTCTTGCACTGGAATTAGGAAATCTAAACTTCTGAGGCTTTACATTTAACCATTTGAAGGCTTGGTCAGCCTGAAGTTTAGGTTTTGAAAGTCAAACCCTCCTGTCTGGCCATGGTTAATTTTTTGTAAACTTTACAGACAGAACAGGGAGGGATTTGTATTGGATAATCACCTAGTAATTATTTTGTTTTAATAATGGGAGAAGGACTTTTTTGTAAAAGCAAAAAGGGACAGGACAAGGGAGAATGGCCTTAAACTGACAGAGGGGAGATTGAGATGAGATCTTAGGAAGAAGTTCTTCCGTGTGAGGGTGGTGAGGCCCTGGCACAGGTTGTCCAGAGAAGCTGTGGCTGCCCCATCCCTGGCAGTGTTCAAGGCCAGGTTGGACACAGGGGCTTGGAGCAACCTGGTCTAGTGGAAGGTGTCCCTGCCCATGGCAGGGAGTTGGATGAGCTTTAAGGTTCCTTCCAACCCAAACCAGTCTGGAATTCTATAAATGAAGATAAAGTAGAGAGTAGAGCAATCCTGCATGGTCTTTTTATGGTTCCTCAGACCTTACCTTCACTACATTCTACACTGATGCAAATCAGCTGTTTTGTGTAGGGTCTCCAACCTACCTTTAAAACTCAGTCTGTATGAGTTAACCTAGCTCAATGCGCCCTTCCTGTTGGAGGGACACGTTAGTGCAAAACTCCCCACTGCAAACCAGAGCAGAGTGAAACCTGTTAGTCTGGGTTTCATCTGGATTATTGCAAAATTCTGGTTGGTTGTGTGATGCTTTATTTTCCGGTGGTCCCAGTGTACACCAAGAAATCATTTTGCACCCAAAGATGTGAACACTTTCCCACAATCATGTAACCCAGGCAGCATGAACAACAGCTACCAGGGGATTGTTCAGAGCTGTGTAACAAATGGTTTCTAGCTGGGAAGATGATTTCTTCAAAGAACAAAAAAAGTTTACTTGGTTTTTAGGTGTGGTTGGTCCCGGCTGAGAAGAGTTTCAGGGTTCAGCCCTTGTCTTTCATAGGCAGTTGTACTGATCCTGGATTTTGGCTCTTTGTGGTGAGTTTGTGGTGCCAGCTACAGCAAAAGGATTCTCTCCTTTCAATCATTCAGCTTTCGACTAAAGGCCCTTGGTCCATATGGCCTGCATTTGCAGCTGGACAGACAGTGCTAAGGAATCACAAACCCTGCTGTGCCCCAAAGGAGAGACAGTCTAGGTAAGCTCAGCCTGTACTACTGGTTAAGTCACCAGAATTGCTGGAAGGTTTTTGAAAACTAAGACCTTACAAAGCAGAACCTCCTCCAGTATTAGAACAATGATGTTGGGTTACCCCACAAGTGTTCAGCATAACAGAGAAGAGATTGTTGGTTCTGACTAGTAGCTCTGTAGGAGATGTCAAGTATTAACGTAATAGTGAGTCATGCTTAGTATAAACGTCACCGTACCATGCTATCATTTAGTGATTCATTGACCGACATCATACAGGATTCTGTCAGGGCACTGAGTGCACCAACAGGCTCTGCGAGCTCTCTTCCAGTCCTAGGCTCTTGGGTGCCTGGGCTCAAGACTGATTTTGATGCAGCCCAGCTGGATAACCTGAGATCAGGTGCTGTGGAAAAAGCTGTGTGAGAAAGAGATTTGAGAAGCCTTCACTCAGGTGCACTCACCGTTGGTTCTTGCTGGAGCTATGGTGTGGCCATGTGTCTCATACCTCACTGACCTTAGCCTGCTGATTTGACATACCAGGTGACATCACACCTTCCTCATCATTGCAGACTTGCCTGACCATCACTGAACTACAGGTGACCCAGGCTACCATCAATGGACCTGCTCTGCTTTTCTTGTTCAAGTCCTGTGGCATTGTGCCCTGCTCCCTGGTTTCCTTGCTATCACCCTGTGGGGTCCCAGCTCCCCTTGAGTAAAGGCACCCAAACTCTGAGGAGTAAGGGGAAAAGGTTGTAGAGCCTGTTGGTGCACTCAGGGCTCTGACAGACAGCAGGACACCTCTGTGGATGATATAATAAGGGTAGTTGGCTTTTTAGTTTTAATTCTATCTGGTTGTAATATGAAATATGCAGAGAAGGCTGCCCCATTTCTGGCAGTGTTCAAGGCCAGGTTGGACGGGGCTTGGAGCAACCTGGTCTAGTGGAAGGTGTCCCTGCCTGTAGCAGGGGCTTGGAACTAGATGAGCTTTAACTCATAAATATATGATAATCATATGATAATATGATAATAAAATCCAGCAAAAGGACACTGAGCCTAGAACCTTCTGAGGTTCTTGAGGAATCTAGAACTTCCTGAAACTTAGTATATTTTCAGTTCTCTCTTCAAACGGCTGTTTTCCTTGACCAGTAAATACACAATTAGTATTTATTCTCTTCTGATACAGAGAACCCACTCACTTGGCTTTTTATACCAAAAGTCATTATGAAGTTCTTAAACCAAGAGGTAGTAATAGCAGGATGTCTTGAATAGCTTCCTGCTCCATCCAGGAATTTTAAATTGTCCATTGTATGCTATATAATTTTCCCTTACCTGAGAGCATATATATGTACTACAGTAAAAAAAAAAAAGAAAAACCAAAAAAAAAAAAACCAAAAAAAAAAAAAACCAATGGGGCAGTAGGAAGAAATCAAGATCCTTGAGCTTATTTTTTGAGTTCATTCTTATGTATAGGACACACTTAAGTTCATGCATCCATTCTTTCCCTATGTCTCTGCAGCAATAAACAAGCTCTTCTCACCATTCCAAAGCCACCATACTTGGAGCAAATGGAGTCCTACTTAAAGAAGGAGCTGCAGGCTCTTGAGTGGAGTAAAGAGAATGCCCAGGAACTGAAGTTACAGGTCTGATACAAGGTTCTCTTGGCTTGAAATGAAGTGCTGAGATGGGTACTTAAATTTGCTATCCAAAGGAAAAAGGAGATGAGAGAAGTAGGCGCCTATGGGTAGTACTGAATAAGTGGATTTGTAGCTCAGACTAGAGAACTTGCACAGGATTCAGTTTATTTATATATTGGGTTGCTGCTCTTTGCATGTTATTGGGTTGTTTGCATCTTCTAATGTATTCCACATCTTCTATAACAGTTTCCATTTTCAAATCAAAGCCCAAGTCTTCAAAAGACATGATAATCTAAAGTGGATGTGAAACAGAATTTACATGCTAAACTCCTGGAGATTTCTGCCTAAACCCATCAAGCAGCAAGGGTGCAGGTTCCCAAATTTTTTCACTGCAAAACCTCTCTTTTCTGAAGTTCGGATTCTGCATGTGACAAAAAGAGGCTTTCTCTTGCCTGAGCCTAATCAGGATCCCCAACATTCTTAGTTTCTAATGGGCCTGATCCTGGGATGTTTGTTGTGAGTGTTTGAGGACACACCTCATGGAGACATTGAGAATCACCACTTTAATTTAAAACACTGATAGGACTGGGTACTCCTGCTTTTGTCATACCCTGACATTAGAGCATTTATGCAGACCATGGGAAGTTTGCATTTGATTTTCTCTGCATTTATTCATTCAAATTCTCATTCCAAAGGAATCCTGTAGTGATGGGAAAAGTGGCAGATGGAAGAAGAATGGAAAGAAACAAAGAGTGTCTAATGGGAAGAGAAAGTAGAGGTTTTATGAATGTGTTTATGATTTGAATTTTTTTTTTTACTGTCTTACATAACATGTTTTGGTTTTGTTGTATTTAATAATGAGAACATTACTTACTGCTAGTGAAGTCTTTACATGGCCCAGATACAACCTGGGAGTTTGACTATCCTCTCTGAACAAGTTTTATTCTGCCGAGGAGCTCATTTGTGGAGAGCCTTTCTCCACTCTGCCATTGAACTTCACAGAATAGGCAACAAAAGCAGCAATAGGATCTTGTTACTTACCTTTGCAACTATATTGCTACATCCATATCGTAACTTGAATTCCAATCAGCTCCATCTAATGCTTATCATTTTCATTTTGAAGCTATGCCCTGACAGACTTGATCAAAACTTCTCTTTCTTTGCTCTCCCTCATGTTGTGGTGCCTATCAACAGCAGAGGGAACTCCACCTTCATATGAGGATTTGGAATGGCAAACCAGAGATGGAGAGATAAAGAGCATTGTGTTAGCAGTATTTTTATAATTATCTTTACTGTTATTAGACACCATTTGCACCAGACAAAACAGCTATCTCTGAATTTTGAAAAATGGGCTACTGAATGTTTTCTCAAGCTTGTTTTCTTCTCTCAGCCCTACAGAGAGGTCTTTGAATTCTTCATAGGCAGCTTCAAGACCTATAAGCCCTTGCTGTCCGCTATAAGGAATGAATATGAAGTTACTTTGGGTAAGCTTTTGGACTTGGACCTGTGGGGAAAAAAACACTAATGGAGATGTTCTTATAGAGCTTAGCTGTGTTAGATACATACATAGGATGAGCAGCCTAAACAGATGTCAACTGGTAAAACCTTCTTTCTGGTCCATTAGGTTAACTTCTTTCATACATAAAATGTTGTTGGAAGCCTTTTTTTCCTAGAATATTTGAGATGTTTAGATTTAAGATTTTTAGATATTTTAAATCTTCATCACATACACAGTTCAGGCAACAGCAGCGTATCAAGATTTTCTGGGACAATCAAAGTTCTGGTGGGGTGTATCATACTAATATATTTGGAGGCACTTGCACTGGTAACTTGAAACTGGAATTACTGCTAAAGGCAGGGCAGAGAACTGAACAGGCCATTCTTAGTGAGGTTTAAGCTTTGCTTGGCATTCAGATGCCACAGTAATACCAGGACTTTGTAAACCATCACAGAGGGCTAGAAATAGACTCTGTAACCAGGAGCTCATTTCACACAGGGCACTGAGCAGCTATCAAATGTCAGCAGTCTTGTACTGGAACAAACTCCTAAAGGATATATATTGTTTATCCCAGTACCTGTTACCTAGACTATCTAAATCACAGGCCCTCATTACAGACAACCGTTCTTTGCACCTTCAACCAGGTGAATAAGTCCATTTTAAAAACTCTCTAAAAAATTTTTTTTTTCCAAATCACTTTTATCAGTTTCCTTCCAGAACTCTTTCCTAGACATTTCTTTGCTTCAGCTCCCAGAGAGATTACTGCTGGCCATGCTGTAGCTGATATTGTACTGCTTTCTGAAGGTTTTTGGTTTGGGTTTTTATTTGGTTATTTTGTTTTGGGTTGGGTCATTTTTTTTAAGCATTTATTTACTGACTCCTCCATTTTGCTTGGATGTGATATTTCCCTTTTTTCTTTGAAGTTTCTATAGACCCAGCAAAACATATCTTTTATGGTTTTTGGAAATCAGCTGAATGCCAGTGAACCAGTATGCCATGGTAGCAAACATACTTGAAGGTCTAAGAAGAAAATAAGTGGATTTTCTTTTCTTTTTTTTTTTTTTTTTTTTTTTTTTAAATTGGAATCCTCCCGTCTTTCTGAATATTGAGGACTCATTTCCCTAATTACAGATACTACCTTGCTAATGAGGCCTGCATGACATCCATCTACTTTTAGCTACGGGTATTGGATGGGGTTATCAGTAATTTCCGGGCCTCCTCCTCTCTGCCCAGTACAGACAACAGCTCACCTGCCTGGCCAAGGAAGCAGAGATCTAATCCAACAGCTCTTGGCCACGGAAACAAGAAGGTCCCATTCCCCAGTCCTGATGGTGCCCTCCCACTGCTTAGACTGCACCAGCTCTGGAACTCGCTGGATACTCACTGAGTCAATTCACCCAGCAGGAAAAACAGAGACCAAGAGCCGCAAACTTTCCTGTCAGGTTAGTGGGTTGACTTGCTCACAAAGGTGTCTGAGCTAGGGAAGAGAAAAAAGCAAGTGTCTGAAAGCAGAAAGCATACAAAAGGAAGGAAATTTACTGTTTTATAGAACTGAGCTCCTAAATATTTTATTCTTATATTATATAAACTTAAATTCCTAAATATTTATCTTTATTTTTAAATTATTAAATATTCTTAAATTATGTCTGTGCTTAACAAAAACAACTTCTTTAAAATCTGTGAGGTGGCCACTATGAGGGCTCCTAACATCAGAATTTCATATTCTGCTTATAGTCACTCATTACAGTGCTCAGAGCCTTAAGCTGCAGCTTTGGAGCTGATAAATGAGCCAGTTGGCTTAGAGAGCTGTCTTGTCACTCCACCAACCTGAAGCATTTCAGCTGTCTTTGAAACTGAAACTAAACCTGCTTTATACCACAGCATCGAATTTCTCAGCCAACTAGCTATTACCTTTGTGGTCTGACTTTGCAGCTTTGTCTTACTCTGTTTTTACTGCCCTAGGCATACATCCTGTGTACCAGCTTAGCCTAGAGGACGTTTAAGGTACTCACCACTGCACCCACTGCTGGGGCAGGTTCTGCCCTTACATCTGCTAGCATTACAACATAAGCCCACTTCAGTCAGGTTTTTTTCAGGTCTGGTTTTAAAACAAACAAACAAACAAACAAAAACCACACGAAGCAACCAAAAAATGAATTATTAAATGCTGTTCTAAAAATGTACTGCTTACATTGTATATTTAGCTGCATCCTTTTGGCAGCATGTTTGAGGTAGCCAGCACAGGCATAGCTGAGCATGCAGACCAGAGAAGGTGGCTGCCTCTGACGGGTACAGGGATGTGCAGCCCTTACTGTCTGCTTCCAGTCACCATTTCCCTTCTGCTAGAACTGTACATAGAGCTGTAGCTCCTTTGGGTGTTAAGGTTGTGCTGAGCCAGCACTGAGACTTTATGACATTGTTTCTGTGTAAATTCACATGAATGTGAAGGTACTAAAAAGAATTTGGGAAATATTATCAATGTATATTTCAAAATATTTGGAAAAGATTATCATAGAAGAGAGAGCCATTAAATCCTTACAGCTGTTAGCCTGATCTGACATAAAGGTTGTGTCATTAGGAGCTCCTCTAAGCCAAAGCTAAGTGATAGAGTAGGTCTTCATGGTGATGTTATCCACAGCTGAATCCATTTCTGGATTAAAATAATACTCAGGTTGCTATGTCCACAGAGCCTTCACATTCACTCCTTTGTGGTGCTAAGACTTCTAGGTCCATCCTGTAATTCTGTATATGCAGTGAGCTGTACTGCAGCCTGAATTCTTTCTAAGTGAGAGAATGTCTGTCTATTCTTGGCGTGGGGAGACTTATGAGAGGTCAGAGAGCTGATGTTCTCAAATGGCACTGGCCAGTGCCCACACTACCAAATAATCACTTCGGCAGCCAATGAGTTGTGCTCTACTCCTACTAGGCAGCTATGATTATAAATATTGCTGCACTTAACTAAAGGCGCTTAGGTAGGCTCCTTGTGGTCAGGAGTCAGTTGTGAAACACTCAAACTATGCCTTGAAACACATTTGCTGAAGTTTTAACACAGCTCTTAGCTCACACTGAGCAACCACACATCACAATGTCAGAATCTCTGGGCTAATGCTCTCATTTTTGCTATCTCTTACCCTCACACAAGTATCACAGTGAAAGAGTTTTGCAAAACCTTTGGTACAGTTACAGCATGGGAAGAAAATTCACACCCAAGTACGATAAGAAAAGTAGTTCCTGTTCTTAGATTCATGTATGAGTTTTAACTTTTAAAATGTAAAATCTGTTGCATAGTATTTGTACATAAGTATACCAGATTTTACTGAGTAGGCAAAAACCTCCAAGTCAGATAATTCAGTATCCACCAACATTTCTATTCTTCTGTTCAGGAAAGGGAATGAAGAGTTTTGATTGCTGAATAATGCAGTTATTCACAAACAAAACAAGGCTTGCTCACAGCCTCCTTTCAATCACACCATATCCCATCTTTGATCATTTTATTCTCCTGGTGGAATTCCATCTAGTCATAAAAAGAAGCCTTCGCACCAAGGAGGTTACATCAAATGAAATTCTACCACATAACTGTAACTAGGATGTGGGACCCAAGTCAAGTACTGTCACTGGATTCCTCAGGTAAATATCCTGAGGACAGGTTTTCAAGACAAAGGGGAAATAGCTGAGAGAGAAAAGCACAAGTTATAGCAGAGAAAACCAAGAGCAGCACAGGAGTTCTTTATTAGATGTTCTGAAGAGAAAAGCAAGATAAGAGAGGCATACCTAAAAGGAGGGGAGAGTGGGTAGACAAGAAGTTTGTATACAAAAGGTTGCATGAGACCATGCAGTTGGAGACAAGAAAGCAGGTCAAAGTTCACAAAGAATGTTCCTTCAGAAAAGAGGATGTGTTGCTAATTACCAGTAGTCTTTAGCCCCATATGCTGCCTGTGCTTAGGTGGGGACCTACCCACCTAGTGAAACATGACAAAGCCATCAGTGCTTATTATGTCTTATCAAAGCTTTAAATACTCAAGAAAACAAAATAAAATACTACTCATCCTTTGTTTTCCAAATTAGGACAAATGTCATGAGCTGACATCAGAAATCCTGACCAAGTTCATATGCACAGCTAGATAAACAACAGGATATAATCCTAACAAAGACTACCCCCAGTCCCTAGGCACTCACTAGGCCAAGCAGCAAAAGCTCCATCTTCAGTCCCACTTCCCACCAGCACTCTTTTGAAGCTGAATATCCCACAGCCCAGCTGAGTGGAATTCAGGCTTTATTGCTCATTGTGAGACCTCACCTCTGCTTTCTTTAGATTATCAGAAGAAAAGGATCCACGAACTGGAGCCCCTGAAGGCAATGGTTGCAACCGCCTCGGAGGAGTGCACCCTGCAGATACTGGCACTGCAGGAAAAGCAGAAAGAGGAAATAAGAATACTAGACCAGGAGAAACAACATTTGTTAAAGATCATTGGCCACATGAAGGAAGAAAAGAATTCTCTTCAGATTCAGGTAACTTAGACAATGATGAGTCAAATGTTTCCCAATAGCAGCTGGATGCATTTTATACATGTGATCTCTTACCTCCCAGCCTCTCATCGTTCGGTGTTAGCAGAAGTTCTGGAGCAGACACTAACCACTTGGCACAGTTGTGCTGCTGGATTTTGGCCAGCCATCTGGAGAATATTCTGTTCCCTTGGGACAGGCTGTGCTGCCACTGTCAGAAGTCTTCACTTGCATCCATTGCCCCAGCTCACTCTTCCAGGGTCACACCTGAAGAGGGAAGGAAATAAGTATCTTCCTGGTACTAATGTTTTCTCATGTAAAAATAAGTCCACTTTTACAACACTGAACCTTAGCATCTTTAAATCTGTATCGTTCATCTTCCTGCCGGTGCAGTCACACTGATATCTATGGGGAAGATTAGTTAAGTCCTTCAATTTAAATTTCCACTTTATACAGTTCTTGGACAGTTTCAGCTACTCAGGCAGAAATGACAGTACTGCTGGAGAGCAATAAGAGCAGAGCTACTGCATGAGGAAGGACAAGCCAGGGGCTGGGGGTGACCGCAGCACAGTCAAAGCATGGTCTTAATAGCACCAAAGCAAGGCGCTGGTAGCGGTTGTCCTCAGCAGTTCCAGATGAGGCAGTTAAGCCCAGGGTCCACCCATGGTTGGTAGGGCAAGGTAGCAGCACAAGATAGGGCCAGAGTCAGGACTGGAGACAAAACTGCAGCAGACATCCAAAAGGATCCATCCAGGAAAAGAGCTACCTATGATATCAGTCCAAGGTCTGGTTAGGATACAGAGGCAGAACTAGAAACAGATACACCTGCAGCACAGCTCAACAGCCTCAGCCTGTTTAACAGGCTGTGGGCAGATGGTGGGTGGATGGAGAATCCAGGTGAGGCTGATGAGGATAATCAAGGTTCTTGGGGCCCTGAGAGCTACTATAACTAATTCAGGAAGCATCAAAGAAGTGTTGGTTGGAAGGAACATCTAGAGTCTCCAGCCCAACCTCCCCCACCAGCAAAACTATCACCTACATTGCATCAGCTCAGCCATGAGCTTGTCTGGCTGAGTTTTTGAGATCCTCCCAGGATGGTGATCCTCCACTTGCCTGGGCAGTGTGTTCCATAGTTGTATCATCCTCCTGGTGGAAAATCAGCAAGAGGAAGAAACAAATTGTCCTACAATTTGTATATAACCTACAGCAATTCCACTGTAGTCAGAGGTGTGGTAAGAGCAGGAGCAAGTACCTGAACTTCCTTTCATCCCCTAGTTTAAGTACTAAGCTTAAGTGGTAAAGGTGAAGAAGAACAAGCTTCAGGACAGACTAGGTAGGCTCCTTATTCACCTAGCTAGCACTTGGTGAACGCTAAGAGGCTTTGGTTTCACTAGCAAGATCCAAATGCTCATTAGTATCTCTTCCGTTTGCAGTCCTAGACCTAGCCAGTTCCACTTGCTGGTACTCCCAGGCCTCAGTGCTTCATCAAGCCTTAGAGAACCTTCCCTGAAAGGAGCAACTGGGAACTTACACAAAGTTACACTTGGCTTAGAGAGCCCAGAATCCACATTCTAGCTTGGGCTGTTTAAGTTTTGCAATTTGTGTGGAGGAGGTTGGGAAGAATAATTCTGCTAAAACCAGAATTCCATTTCTGAAACAGCATTCAGCTGTTCTAACTGGCATGGTTAGATACTGAAAAATTCCTTGGAAAGAGCCACCTAAGCTGCTGACTTGCCTGCTGGAGGCAGCATGGTTGTGGCTATGTTGGTGTAGGGACACAGGCAGACCAGCATTGCTACAAAGAGCTGGTATTTATATGAGAGTAGAGGAATTCAGAATTCTTATCAGAATCAGAATAGGCAGAGGTCCCCAGGACACTAGTTGTCTTCTGAGCAACAAGTAAAACACCCTCTTGATTCATTCTCTATCCAGCAGATTAGGCAGCTGTTATCAGTGAGAGGATGTGACCACATAACGAAATGCATATCCTGGGAATAGGCTATGGTTTTACACATAGACCCAGTTCTTAGACTTCCAGATTTCTGATGGTTTTACTTTGCCACTAGTTTAAAATGCAATTAAAATTCAAAATTACAGCAGGAAATGAAAAATACAGCACAAAAACAATCCCATGTTGCTGTCCAAGATACATTTTTGTCACCAGTTCCAGTGGAGTAAATTGGTAAGAGCAGCAGCTTATTTTCTCCTGTGTGACCAGCAACAGGGACAGAATATGTTGCTGGAAGGTTTTCTAGATACAGGCTTACATCAGAGAGATGGTGTACTCAGATGATGAAATGTATATAACTTGCTCTCTAGAAGGCTAAACGCTCAGACTAGCCTTCTGTAACACCCTTCTGCATGCTGCATCTGAGTTTGAACTCTTTGGTTATATTTCCATCCCATCAGTCCTTTCCTATAGTGTTATCTCTGACCCAGAAGAGCATTCCAGAGTTCCCACTGATGATGTGTTCCTGATCGGTTCAAGCCTCTCTTTCCTGCAGGTGGAGCGTCTGCAGGCAAGCGTAGCTGAGGAATATTCCCGCTACCTCAATGAGCACAGTGTCTGCAAACTGCTTCTGGAAAAACTGAATGATATGAATGCACAGCTGGACACAAGACCTCGCCAAGAACAAGGTAGAGAGAGTGGATCTCTGGAAGAACCTGTCCTGCACAAAGACCCAAATGCACACGCATGGCTGCAGCAGTGCAGAAAAAATTCAGAGTATCTCTGAAATATCCTCAGATATGCTTTGATTCTTGAAAGAAGTTAGAGAAATTCATGGACAAAAATTCCTGAAAGAGGTAGGAAAGGGAATAAGCAGGGAGGTACCTACTAATGTGATCTGATTCCATAAGTCATTGCTTATATTCTTGTACACTCTTGCTCAGCACAAGAGGTAAACAAATGCAAAAGTTCTTTATGTTTTTTTGACTCGAGTGCCAACTGGCAGCACATCTTACCCAGCCACGTGCCTGTCCACATTTCAGATGTCACAAATACCTGGCACAGAGGTTACTCACAGTGGTAGAGACCCTTTCAGTGTGCATGATCTCTGTTGATCCAGTCAGGTTACAGGCACCCATAGCGCTACTGCTTGTTACTCACTGCCTGTAGCCATTGCCTCTGCATAAAGCTCTCACTCACCTGGGCTCCTTTCTGTTAATCAAAACTAAGCCTGAGCTTTCACATATGTATGTGTCCACGGGAGACAAGGCAGGACAGTGGGTGGGAATGGGAACACTGCAATATACTCCTGAACTTGCAGTTCTTCAACAATCATACAGTCTGCACCCATTCAACTCTCGCTGACACTTTGTAGGGTTATGTGGTCTAAAAGCTTAATAGATGGTTTTGAAAACTACGACTGCAATTTTACTGTCATGGGTTTTCAGCAGTGGCTGTTGTCAAGGGTGAAGATGTGGTGAAGTTAACTTTGGCGTTGAAGGTAGCCCGGCAGGACCTCACAAAAGCCCATGCTATGCTGACCCAAATGAAAGCAAGCTATGGAGATGACGTGCCCAGGAGAGATTTTGAATCACTTGAGAAAAAGTACTCCTATTTACTTCAGAAGGTGAGCATAAGCTCCTAATTTTCAAGGTACACCACACATACACAAATACAGCATGATGCTTCAGTATTCAGGTTGGGACAGGGACTCAGTAAACCCAGAGCTCACATAAAGGCATTTCTTTCTTCTTTGTACATAAAATACATGAAAAGCCACTGTCTTCTAATTCCCAAAGCTCCCTGTCTATTGGAATCACAGCCTGCCTGAGCACTCAGAATTAGTGCACCATCACAGACCCTTAAAAGCAGGTTTACCTGAGTTAATACAGTAAAAGCAAGGATGGCCCACAGAGCACCACGAGCCTACAGACTATGGCTTGAGCACTATTCTCTGAACTCATCATAGATATAAATAAATGAACTAGGTTCACCTCATATACATTGCACAGTGTTGTCCAAAACCACTGCTGGCCTACTAATACTTATCTGTCTAGCTGGGGTTTTGCCTTTTCCAGTAGAATTAAATGGCTTCTTTAGCCTTCTGGGACTCCAAGGTCATCAACCCAGCTATGGGGCTGATCTATGCATTTTCCAGCTGAAAGATCTGGATGAGGTTCCTCATGTTGTATCTGTTTGCTGCCTTTTCAGAATAAATGTCTGACAGCTTAGCTTGCACTGGAGATGCACAGGAGCAATGCCAGGTCACATGCAGGATAGGGTCTGCTTCCAACCCTGCAGCAGCAGTGTGGCAGTGACCTCAACTCTAGAAGGGTGGAAAAGAGACCACATCAGATCCCACCATGTAGTTCGTGCACAGCTGTCAAGCGAGTCGGATGAAAACCTCCATTAAGGAAAAAAAGAAGTACCTGGTGGCTGTGCTTCAGAAAAGCAGTGTTGGGCTGGTCAAGATACATTTGGGCCATTGGCAGCTTCATCCAAGCCCTGACCATCAGCACAGCTTGATCCACTGCTCATGTCCGTACGTCAGGGCATAACAAATACAGACACAGCCCTCAAAACCCAGACTAGAGGTGGGAGTACCTCCGAATCCCAACGGACCTTTGTACTAGTACAGCAGAGATAAATCATATTGAAAAGAAACACTTTCTAAATAAAATATAGTGGATTTAAAGAGGATGGATGGAAAAATTTCTAGAACAGAAGCCTGTCTTTCTCCTGTTCTCTCCTAGTGGATTAAGATATATTTTTAAACACAAAAACTGGTAAAAAGGGTCACTCACATGTTTTGTCAGAAGTTTTTGTAAATGGTAACAATGAAATTTAATAAATGATTTATTTTTATTCTGATCTCAAAGCAATTATCCAGACACAGCTCTCCATAAGTCTATGGACTACACTGACTGCTCACCGGAGCTGTCCAGCTGTTGTTAGAAGCAGAAAATTTCTGTTACTCTGGTTAGTTTGTTACAATCCTCCTTTCTGTATCCTTTAGACAAAGACTCTGCAGAAGAATTTTGATCAGCTCCATAAGGAATATGAAACACTTCTGGAAATCCAAAGAGAGACTGCAGAAGAGCGAGACAACTTCCATGCTGAACTCCAGCGAGTTCAGCACAACAGCACGCCCCGCCCAAAATGGGAGAAGTGTTCAGGTGCCAAATGTATTCAGTAGTGGTTTGCTTAAGGCAGCTCATCTTTAAACACTTTGCTATGGTGCATTTCTTACCTGCAATGCCCGATTTTCTCTGAGGCTTTTAGGAGTGGCCTGAGTATTCCCTTTTGCCTTACTGGTCTTAGGTGACAAACTAGGTGTCTATTGTAAGGCTCCTACTGGGATTCACACAAAACCATTCTCCTCTTCTACCAGCTCAGTGTCTTCTTGCGGTTGCAGAGGTGATTCCTGGTGGAATTGACCAGTGGCATCGTCTGGCTGAGGGGAAGACCAGCGATGAGCTTGTGGATGTGCTGCTGGAAGAAATAGGAACAAGAGTGCTAAAAGAGATAAAGGTCTTCCATGGACAGGTATGTACAAGCTTTCTTTGCTGCCTGTTTCCACTGAGAATAATTGGTAATAAGTATCCACTACAAAGGTGGGAGAATTGCTTTCATGGCTGGTGTCTTCAATATTCACCTTCCCATCAGTGTAACAACTGAAAACTTTAAAGCTGGGAAAACTCAGGTGCAGTAGAAAAGCTGAAACTGAGAGCGAGCGTACTGAACACACAGCTGAAGTGGCCACACTTTATGATGATGCTACATGAATCATCATACATGCAGGTGGGCTAGAGCCCCCTACTAATGCTGCGCTATCTGGCTGAGCCAAATTAACAGCTTCCTGCTGCTGAAAAGCCTTGTCCTTCTCCCCTGTCTCTACCCCCAACGCTGGCTGCAGTGACAGGAAAGTGTCTAGCAGAGTGGTATTTATTTATTCCCAGGTTAGTTCTCTGCTGATGAGATTAAGACAAGCACTAGAATAAGAGTAAGTAGCAAGACTACGCAGGATGTGACTACTCATTGTGGCAGCAGTAAAATAATTCAACTCAAATTGTCTTGAGCTGGAAGGCTGCCTGGTGGAAAAGGACCTGGGGGTGCTGACTGATGGAGCTGAACATGAGCCAGCTTGCGTATCAGCACTAGTGTGGCCAGCTGGACCAGGGCAGTTCCCCTGTACTGGGCACTGGTGAGGCTGCACCTCGAATCCTGTGTTCAGTTCTAGGCCCCTCACTGCAAGAGAGACATTGAGGTGCTGGAGCGGGTTCAGAGAAGGGCAGTGGAGCTGGTGAAGGGCCTGGAGCACAAGTGTGGTGAGGAACGGCTGAGGGACCTGGAGGGGTTTAGTCTGGAGAAGAGAAGGTTCAAGGGGCACCTTATCACTCTCTACAACTACCTGGCAGGAGGATGGAGCAAGCGTGTGGCTAGTCTCTTCTCCCAAGGAACAAGCAATAGGAAAGAGGAAACGGCCTCAAGTTGCACCAGAGGAGGTTTAGACTGGATAATAGGAACAATTTCTTCCCCAAAAGGGTGGTCAGGCATTGGAACAGGCTGCCCAGAGCAGTGGTGGAGTTACCGTCCCTGGAAGTGTTCCCAAATCATGTAGAGGAGGCCTTTAGTGACATGGTTTAGTGGTGGACATGACAGTGCTGGGGAACGGTTGGACTTGATGATCTCAAAGGTTTTTTCCAACCTGGTTGATTTTATGATTCTATGATTGCAGTGCACTCCAGCACGTGGGGGAATCAGGAAATGCTAAGGGGACAAGGAAATGTTATAAGGATTCTTCACATCATATCAAGCATAACTGTATCCAAAGGTGTTCTCAGGGACACAGCAGTATTTCTTGGTCCTTCAACATCTCTTCCTCAGCCTTTTCAGAACCTTGAACTGTTTGTCTTGCCATTCCTGAAAGAAGTTTCCAAGGAAGATCTTTCCTCTTCTATTTTTGTTGGGCAGAACCTCTCACACAGTCCCATTTTGTCCACCTTGGAGCACTTGAGACACACTGCAGAGGTGCTGATGTGTATGTTTTATAGTACTGGGAATGAGACCCACACAAATGACTCATTTTAATGGCTTTAGATGCTGAGGACGTGGCTTTGGTGCTGCATCATTGTCAGTGAGGTGAATGCCTTACCTATGTCTGTTTCTTTTCCATTCCTTAGGGAAAAGGTGACAATATTCCTGTGTACCTGAGGCATGAAGGTGAAGTCAGGAACAGAAAGCTGACTAAGAAGGATGTGGTGAACATCCTAAAGGATATCTGGAAGGAGAAAATTGCACTAGAACAGCAGGTTTGTCCCAGTTTCCTCCACAAACAGCATTTGCTATGACTTTGGGAAGCAGGGTCTCCCCATGTTCTGCCTAGTGTTTCATCTGAATTGAGCTGCATAAAACATTTTAAGACCAAAATGCCTCAGCTGGCAGTAACCCTGTGCCTGGCAGGGCTTCCCAGGGATCTGACTCATGGATTAGGACAGTATCACCTGGATAACCTGGTGTAGCTCCATCGCAGGCCAAAGAGGCTTACTCTGCAGCTCCTGCTCTCGGGACAGCTGAGTTGCTCACAACACAGGTGATGCCCAACCACTGCTGCAAATTCAGAGGCTTTCAGGAAACCAGAACTCAGTGCACATGTCCAGGGCCATAAACTGCAGCAGTCTAGCAGTTGTTGCAAGAGCAGCAACACGAAGAGTCAGTGAGGACTCCTCCGCAAGGCAGGGTGCCCAGGGGAGGAACTGCTGCAGTCACCCTGAGTCAAATCAGCCACACTCATGAGTCCAAGACCTCAGCTAGCTCAGCTGCTGTTGCTCTGGGGTGTGATGGTGCTCTGTGGACCATCACCACTATGCAACGTCTGTCCTAGGTGGTAGAAACCTTGGCAACATCTGCACAGCCAGAGCATAGCCAGGGGCTTTTGCTGGGTTAATTTTAATCCATGCCAATCTGTTATTAAGCTTTATAGTGTTGGTGTGAGAGGAACAGGTGGCACTGCAGGAAAAACAAGGAGTAGGGGCAAAAAATGATTTACATTAGAATTCATTTATCAATATAAAAGTGCTTTGGTTTTGTTACACAAACCCCAAAGCATTTGCCCTTCTTTGTGAGCCAAGAAGGGTGGGTTGAGAGTGACAACTGGAGGCCAAAGGGGCCTGTCTGGGGTGATACAAGACTCAAAAGAGAATAAAAGTAGCTGTTTAATTCTTCCCGTGTTAGGGACAAGTATGAGACCATCTCCCCGGCTACTGGTCAAGCCCTGTCACTGTGTCTCAGTCATATGAGAGCAACCTTGAGAGAGGCAGAGTCACTTTACAGATTTCTTCTCTTGAGCTAAAAGCCTAGAAACATCACTGAGATTAGCCCTAAATGGCTTAATGTTTTCTATGGCAGCTGTCCTTTTACATCCAGCTTGGTTTCCTGGGGAAATAGGGTTGCTGCAGTCACTGTCTGGCTCTACTTTTCTCCAGTAACTGCTTCCATTTTCCAACCCATGATTCAAGCTCAGCTAAATATGAGGGAGCAGTAGCACCTCACAGGTAGCAAGCTTCTACATATTTCACAAACGCAGGCAGGAGAAGAGAGATTTTGTCAGTGGCCTCAGCAACAGGAGAGTTTCATTTATCTGGGAGAAACATTTTGAATGACCTAATAAGGGAGAAGGCTCCAGCCAGCACTACTGCCATGTTAGCATTGTGTGGGATCCCCATCCCCCAAAGACAGACTGTATGCAAACAGTGGAGTTACATGGGCAGGCTTGATCTGGTTCTGCTGCTTATGGGAGTTACTTGTTACTTGCAGACAGGAAAATGATCCAGTCTGCCTGAGTTCTTTCTCAGCTACCTCCAGAAGCAGTATGGAGATGCCGCTGCCATGGAATGGTCTTATACTCTCTTCGAGAACATGCGGCTCTGTCGATCAAACCACATCCTGAGCTCAACCTACTCTGTACTCACCGGGCAGGTAGGCAACCCACAGCCCAGTGCTGCTCTGCCCAGACAGCCCTGGTGGCACAGGCAGGAGGCAAGGGCAGTGTTCACTGCAAAGCAGCTTCACCTCTCATTCCTCCCCCTGGGAAGCTGCACCTTCTCATGAGGGTAAAAGCTGACGGACACTAGAGAAGGGAATCCTGTCCATGCAAGACACGGCAGGCTCTCACTGCTCCTAACAGAGCTTCTAGAAGACCCCATTTCTTTCACACACTTTGAGTAGTACCATATCTGCTCTCTCCGATGAGAGGCTTCTGTTTACAAGTTTTACATACCTGCCTCTTTCTCTCAGAAGGACTTCCCTGGAACAGCTCATGGTTTGTCTCTGTGTGGTGTCTGTGAAGATCAGGGCACAGCTGCTGAACTGCAGCACCATGCAGGCTCTGGCAGCCTATCTCCCCACTCCCAGCACCATGTCAGAGCTGGAGAGCTTTAGCTGCATGGCACATCCTTCCACCTCCTGTAACACAAAGACATGTAGCCCCCCCAGGTCCTCTTACACTTGCCCTACTCATGTCTTGCTTGGATATTGAAAAGCAGCTGGGACCAAGTGCTACCCCCTAGGCAGGGAGGCTACTGCTGGGGGGGAGGGGGGAGTCCAGGGTGTGCATCTGCACCTGAGGGTTTAACAGCTGAAGCAAGTTTCTCAACAAGAAGCCATTGTGACCAACCACCCTGCAAACCATGGTGATGCTTGCTTAGTTATTTGTAAATCGACAAAAGCAGCTCAGGTACAATTTGCTTTAGAGGGGAGCATAGTCCTTTTACAGTTTTGGTTCCCTCCTGAAGGCAGTCTGAGGAACAGATGGGGCAGTTACTGATCTGTGAACCTTCCCTGTTTCACAGGTGGGTGAAGAACAGTACCACAGCCAGAATCAGCTCATTTCCAATCTGCAGGAGGAGTTGGCTGCCTGTGATAGCTCAGACAGTGGATCCTTGACCAGCAAGCAGTTCAGGCAAGAGCCAAACTGGTGCCCATGAGCAATGCCCATGTTTGGCACACGTCAGAGCTCGTGACACACTGATTCTGTCTGCTCTCCTTACCTGCCAGTGCAACCAGGGGGGAGGTTTTTTCTCATTTTTAAATTCCTGTCTCTGTACAGCATGGCTCTGAGGGAAGCTTTTCCCCTGAAAAGGAAAGAGTCAATCCAGGAACTGGTTGATGCAAGCAGATGCAAGTTGGACAGCAGTGAAGACCTCATCGACTACTTATCCTTATTCAAAGAGGTAAGCTGATACTAAATTTTCCTTTTAATTCAGATTAAGTCTAATTTAGGGATTAAATTTGTTTTATCGGATTAACTATGTTTATTAGACTAACAAAGTTGCAGTGCCCACCAGAAGCTCTAACACCTGAAGACCATCTGAAGACAACAGCAATGCAAGCTTGTGTTTTTCTGTGATAGGAGTTTTTCCATATTCTTTATCTTTATTTTCACTTTTCATGTGGAAATTCCATTTCTGGGAGGGCTGAGCTATTTTATACACAGTGGGGACTGCTCCTATCCAAACTACAACACATGTTGAGTGCTAACACACCTGTAACTTCTTTCAGGATGAGGAAGGGAATGCTGAACCTTTTGTTGCCAAGCTCAGGACCCAGTATGTCAGGGAGAAGCAGGAGTATCTGAGACAGCTGAAGAATAAGCTGGGAAATGTAACGTAAGTAAGTGTGAAGAGAAGGGGCTGATGGGGGCAGCAGATCAGGGCAGCATGCACAGAGGGAGCCCTGGCTGTGAATCTTGCACTAAATACCAAAACTTGGCTGAGCCCAGCTCTGCAGAACACTGCATAGTGGCAGTTCCTGACCCAAAGGACTTGGATATGGCAGGCAGCGAGTAGAGATGATGGCTTGTACCAGTAATCCCTTTCGGCACCTGAAGTCTCATGTCTCAACAGCCCTTAGCTCTCCAAAAATAGCAGTAAAATCCTGTACACCCTCAGAGAGTGGTTCTGAGGAGTGTGAAGTGCAAATGGGACTGACAACTACAGATTTAAAGGTGCTAATCTGAGAAATAATTCCACTTCAAACCAAGAGGCAGTTACTGCCTAGAGAAAAAGGCTGGTGCCATGCACGGAGCACTGAGGAGAACACCAAGGGTGGGTAGATGCCCATGAAGTTATGTACTGTCCAATATGGGCACTGAATTAGCAAGAGAATATATAGTTGTGCAGCAAAGGATATCACAATGTACAAGAAAGTGAAATTAAGGTCTTCCCAGGTTATGACGAATATCACATTTCCTAATTTCCCTTTAGTTTGAAATTTCATACTTAGCAGTCTTTATTACGTGTGTGTTTAAAAACCAAAGGGATACTAGTAGAAGCAGAGACAACAATACCAAAAGTCATCTTTGCTTTGCATTTCAAGCAACACGGATTCTCACTGTGGCACCACTAAGTAAATATTCCTTTCACCTACCACAGCATAGCAGTGATTGAGTTGTTTTTGAACAGGGAGGTGAAGGCAGATGATCTGAAGACCGCCTTCTGCATGATCGATCCTGGTATTGATGATCAGACGCTGGATACCTACATTGGCCTGGCTTATCGGGTCCAAACAGATGAGCCAGCCCAAGAAGTCGTGCCTGTGGAAACTGTCCTTGAGAGACTGACTGCTGGAGATGTGAGACGAGTAGGGCCGTCACCCGGGGTGGGAAGCATGACAGGCTTTGAAGGAGAGTGTTAAAAATAAATTGAATGTTTGATCAACAGGTTTGAATACCAAGCCAAGTAGAGTTACTGCACTAAATACTTCTTCCCGTGCACATGGAGATACAGCTAGTAACCAGCAGCTGAGAGGATAGGCTAGTCTGAACTATCAGAAGCACTTTCAGCTTAATCAGCAAAGCCCTGCAATACAGTTTTGCAGCTTCTGCAGAGCCATTCCAGCTCAGCCAGACTTGCAGTGGGAAGTTGTCTGATCCCCAGATAGAGGCTTCACCCCCCAGGGCACCGGGGCACTGCAGGGGCTTGGGCTTTGCCTGGTGACAGCACAACTGTGCTCTAGCAACTGGTACTAGAACCCAAGAAGCCACCACCAAACTCTGGCTGCTTTAGCCCTTGGGCTTTATGGTCCCTTGGCTAACAAGGAAGGGTTTCAAAGATTCACTTCCAAAAACAGGAGCTAGCAGTACAGTCAGAGTGCAAGTGAAAGGTGAGTTCAGTTCACACCAGATTTGCTATCATGCCTGTCCGCAAGGAGACTCGATGTAGTCATTGTCGTTGTCCAGTACAAAGTCACTTCAAAAAAGAAATTCAAGTGCTGCTCCACGAGTAGGTTTAACCAAACTGGGAGCTGCAAAAGCAATCCAAGCACAGAAAAACTGAAATCTGCCCCTTGCTTCAACGAAGACACCACATGCGTTTTGGTAGCTACCTTTCTAAGCACTGGGATTAATTCATAGAATCAGAATCCTAGAATAGTTTTGGTTGGAAGGGACCTTAAAGCTCATCCAGTTCCAACCCCCAGCTGGTATGACAGAGTAAGAACCACCATCCCAGCATCTCTGCGGCCACCTCTGGACTCACTCCAGCAGCTCCACGTCCCTCTTGTGTTGTTGCCCCAGAGCTGGACATGAGACTGCAGGGGGGGTGTCCCCAGGGCACAGCAGAGGGGGAGAATACCCTCCCTGACCTGCTTCTCATGCTCTGGGGGTGCAGCCCAGCACACGGGGCGGTTCTGGGCTCAAGTGCACACTGAAGCTGGGTCATGGAGAGGCTTCTCATCACCCAACACCCCAAAGTCCTTCTACTTTCTACTTGATACTCTCCCAATTCCCCATTGCTTCCAGCTCACCAATGTCCTGACCTCACTGTGCTCAGCAGCCCTTAGTGGGCCCCTCACAGAAACTGCTGCATGAATAGTGTGTGTGGAAAGATACTACTCTTCAGTACCCACCTGGGACATCTACAATCCCACCAGTGGGCTCGTGCAGGTATGAAAACAGGCATGGAGCTTCCCAGTGAGTCAACAGCTCCTTGAAGGGCCGCATAGCCCAGTGTCCACACTTGCCCTTGTGTTAAAGACTCACTCTTTGTAGGAGAAGAATGTGAGCTGGTAGTCCTTCGCAGAGCTTGGCATGTCAATGTATTCCAGCCTCTGCAGCACAGAACTGCTGTCCAGGGTCTCTGGTTTGAGCACGTCAATAACTACAAGGAACCTGTGGGTGAGAAGGATGCAGTGAAGGTCAACAGGAAGGACTTCCATAGGGTACTGTTTCAGGGAATCGAAGGATTCCGGTGGGGAAATAATGGAACCAACAAGAATGAGTTTTTTCTTGACCTTATTGCAATGGTTAAATTAGGAGAATGCTTAAAGAGTGTCCAGGTTACTTATTAGGTTATATGCTTACCAACCCCGTCAAGGACCCGATGATCAAGAGACCAGCTCCGAGATGCATTGTAGTAGGATATGTACGTAGCAGCAGTACACACGTACTGCCAGTAGCACCCGTGGCAGGTACTACCTTGGCGGGTGTCCCCGCGGAGGCAATGTGGACCTCGGTGGTAGTGAGATCTGCCTCCCCGCCTCTTCCGAGCCCTGGGCTTTTACGAGTTAAAAAGTGCTGAGTCATCTTGGCTCGGGGCCAGCCTCTGCCAAGCGGAGTGGCCTAGTGGCCTATTTGGCACTAGTTTCAGTCTGCGTTCTAAAGCACAGAGGGTCTTTTAGGGGGTGGCAACTTCTGGTTACTTTCCCCCCTTCCCTCTTCTTCATCGCTATCTTCATCCCATTCCAGCATCTTCGTCACCTCTAAGTGTCCTTGGCTGCCTTTTACGAGCAGCATTTGGCTAAGGCAACTGGCTACAACATCCCCTTCTGATGAAAATGATGAATTCAGCACAGCTCGTTTCTTCATCTTAGTTACAAAGTTACACTTACAAGGCAGAAGGGCTGGGGATGTACACTTACAAGGCAAAAAAAGGCTCGGGATGGGCCATCACGGACCATTAACTGTTGTGTCTCTGGGCACATACCACCGCGTGGTCCGTGAGTGGACCATTTCCGAGTTAAACTAATCATCTGCATTTGTGGAGAAAAGCGAAAACTTAGCTAAGCGCAGTCTAGGGTAGTCTGCTTTAGGTGACCATGCTTGAGGAGGGGGCCACCATGGACTAGATTATCTCAAGAGGGCGCATCCAACCTTCACCCCCCTGTGACCCACGCCAACCACAGGCAGGTTGGCCTGCCCTTCGCTCTGAATGGTCCTCTTATAACAGAGGAGGCCATTCCTTACATCATGGTCTGGCATGGCATGTGTTTCCACCACTCAACGCCTATTGGGTTGCAACCAACAGCGGAGCTAAAGGTTCTTCTCAGTGGCAAACACAGAGGCCAACCCAGTCTTGCCCTTGACCATGATAAGGACATTTGGCCAGCCTCAGTCATAGAGTCATAGAATGGTTTGGGCCGGGAAGGACTCCAAGACCACTCAGTTTCAACCTCCTTGTCATGGGTAGGACACCCCACACCAAACCATGCTGTTCAAGGCTCCGCCCAACCTGGCCTCCGAACACCACCAGGGATGTATCATTCACAAATTCCTTTGGCAATCTCATCGACACTGCTGAGTTTCACCTGCCCCCTTCCATTAACATTTCCATTAAAAAGTCACTACCATAACAAAGCACACACATATTTGCATTAGTAAAATAATTACTACAGGATGCAGCAGCACATTGTGGGTGTTGGCGGCAGTGGGGAATAAAGCCAAAAACTGCTCACCAGTGGTGTTACCTATTGTGTCTTCGGACACATGCCACCGCGTGGTCTGTGTCGGGACCATCTCCAAGTCATCTTAACCTGACTTCAAAAGGGGTCATGAGCTGTGATATCATTTGTAGCATACAAGGTAACAAAATGGGAATACAACACAAAATACAACTGAAGATAAGCAATAACAATAAGCCAAATAACAACAGCTTTTGTAGCCACAGTCACCCCCATCGGAGGTTGCAAAAGAAATTCCAACTATTGCCTACCTTCAGTTGTTGAGTCAAATTATCTAGATCAGCTAAGTGTGCAGAGATAGATTTAGAGTGATCAGAAAGATTCATACAACACATTCCCTCAAACTCTTTGACATCCATGTGCATGTGCTAGTAACAAAAAATCAATAGCGGCCTGATTTTGGAGGGTTGCGTGTCGTATGGAATCAATGTCCACTAATAACTCCTTTATGGCACCTGTAGTAGCATTGGTTTCTTTGGCTAACCAACATCCTAGTTTACACAGAGAAGCTAAAGCTTGAGCGGCAGCTACACCAGGCACAAAGAAAGATGCAAAGATTGTTTTCTCAGTGTTCCAAAAAGTGACCTTAATATTACAGTTTTTCTGAAAAGTGCTGATGCTGCGTCGTTTTCTATGATGCTGCCGCAGTACCTGTAGTGCGGATGTGTTTGGCTGCAGGAGAGTGAGTTGACCTAGGTTGCACGGGCCTCCCCATATGGCAGCAGGGAGCCCATATCAGCCTCTATCGCCACATAACAAAAAGAGTCCATCAGGTAGAGTCATTGGTGTATTAAACAAGGCTGCGGTGCTCACACTACTAATGTTACACCATAGAGTATGGTTCAAATAAACAGGCTTTGTGGCACTGACAGTAGTTATACTGGTATTGGTCACAATGGTACTTGCATAGTTAAACCAAGTACATACTGCAGGCCTGAGCAAAGCGGCAAGTAGATTAAGCTCCTGTGGAGGCAACAGATGTGTCTGGCCTACATGAGAGAGCCATATGTTCCAGTTCTGCATGCCGTTCCAGTTCTGCATGCCATTCCAGTTCTTGAAGGCATTCTGTAAGGCTGTGGGGAGCGTAGCGTGTACCGCGTTGCGGAGGTCCTCTTCTGTCAAGGGAACGCCCACTAGACACGTCGAAAATGGGTTTGATGGTGTTGCAGTACTCAAACAGACAGTGTCATGGGGGGTGATATTGGCAATGGTGATCCATAGATTGGTTTGGGGCAGTATCATCGGCCACAGCCAGGCCAAAAGTCTGTAGGAAGGG
This sequence comes from Strigops habroptila, assembly GCF_004027225.2. NCBI lineage: Eukaryota > Metazoa > Chordata > Aves > Psittaciformes > Psittacidae > Strigops > Strigops habroptila. Next base: position 22,535,252 of record NC_044302.2, read on the forward strand.
AAACACAAAAATGTTATACACACGCACACACCCCCTCCCTTCCTATTCTCTTCTACGAAGATGTTCGGCTGGGACTCTAAGCCACTGATCAGATTTGGGGCACATGATAGTGACTGCTTGGGAGTCATCCGCAGCTGTTACTTCTGCTGGTATCGGGACGTGTGTTCCAGGTTTTTGATACCAAACTTGACCTCCACCAAAGGATTTGCCTGCTGATCTTAGTTCCACTAGTCCAGTTACATAATAGATATTGCACCATGTTCCAGGGAGAATGATTTGTTGTTTTCCAGATTGATTTTTCAACCCTAACATTATGGGCTTTTTATAATCTGCTGGTGAAGGATTTAACAACTGGATATTCAACCTTTTCAAATCAGGATGTAAGACAATATGTCAAAGTAATACTTCTATGCTGGGTTGTATATGTACTTGGACATCAGTTCTTAACCAGTGTTCTTTTTTTGGGCCTAAGGTCAAAGGGGTTTTTTTTGGACTAAAACTATGCTTCCGTTTTCAGGATATACTGTATAGTCCTTCCCTCCGGACACAGTGACTGAACCATGCATGACCCGTGCTAGTGCAACCCGTGGGAGTTACATTCTGCTACTGCAGAGCTACTGCACGGGTCTCTTTAACGACGTTAAAGGTGTTAGTGTGGGGGAGAGCATTTGATTATTGAGAATTCATTGAGCTTCACTTAAATGGTCTACCCACTTAGCATAACTACCATTCCCCAAATGCTTTAATTGGGCCTTTAATAGGCCGTTCATTCGTTCCACTAAACCCACTCCCTGGGGATGATGTGGCAAATGCCATGTCCAACTAATATTTCGTTCATTAGTCCATTGGGCTACCTGTGCGTTTTTGAAATGTGTTCCATTATCGGACTGTATCTCTCTTGGAGTTCCATAATATAATTCAATAGTTTCTAAACATCTGATAGTGGCATGGCTGTTTGCATATCGAGTTGGAATTACCACTATAACACTAGGATAGGTATCTACAGCTACACACGCATAACGTTGTCTCCTATGCTCTGGTAAAGGACCAATAAAATCGATTTGCCATACCTCACCTCTCTTGGTCCCTCTTTTCAGCTTTCCCATTGGGGTGTGAAAGACTTCTGCATTTTTAGGAGTTGACAAACTGAACAATTTCCAATCACCTGTTCAAGTGCTGTTTGGGATAATATGTTTCCACGAGCAAGTGCCCACGCCCGTGTTCCCTCTCGTCCTGCATGACCAGCCTTTTCATGGGCCCATCAACTAAGACCCAATTGTTCCTCCTTATTCAGGACAGCCGATCGAATTTTTGCCTGTTTGTCTACTTCTTCATTCTATTTAGCAGTTTCTGTATTTTTCATTGTATGTGCATCTACATGATGGACCTGAATCACTCGGGTATGCAATGCATCCCATATTTTTTGCCAAAATTCCTTTCCCCATACTTCCTTTGTTCCAATTTTAAAATTATCTTGCTGCCACTTACCTAGCCAGTTCACCAGTCTCTGTGCTACTGTCCATGAATCTGTGAAGAGATAGCATACTTGGCCTTCCGGCGTAGCATCAATGGCTTGCCATGCAGCTACTAATTCTGCTAATTGGCTCCTACCTTTAGCGCCCTCTAACACTAGTCGTGGGTTAGTTTTAGGATTGAAAGCCACCGCGCGCCACCTTTTGGTACCGTTACTGCTTCCATCTGTAAACCAAGCATTTTTCTTTTGTTCATCCGTGAGGTCTTCATAGGCAGACCCCCATCTCCCTATTTGATAATTTATCTGTTCTCGATTAAACTGTCGAGGAGCCCCCGTCACTCCGTCACTTATAGCTTCATGTAAAAACTGCACTCCTTTTGATCCTGGTTTAGCTTGTTCCTGTATGTACCATCTCACCTTTTGTATAGTAGCCTCTTGTGCGTGTCCCACCTTATGGGTGGTTGGATCACTAAGGACCCAGGACATGATGGGAGTTTCTGTTCGTAAGAGGACTTCACATCCCACTGTTTTCGCTTCTGAATTGGCCAATGCCCAATAAATGGCTAATAATTGTTGTTCAAAAGCCATATAGTGAGTGGCTGCCCCCGTGAATTGACGTGACCAGAATCCCAGAGGGTGGCGTCTCCCTCTTGCAACTGCCAGAGGCTCCATAGAGCCACTCCCTGATTAACTGAAACATGTAATTCTACCGGACCAGGGAGAATAGGGTGTAATTCCATATATTCACCTATTAAGGCCTTAACTGCTTCAAATGCCTTATTTTGCTCTGGTCCCCACTCCCACTCTGCTTTTTTCCATGCGATTCTATGCAAAGGTTTTAGTAAAATAGCCAAATTAGGTAGTTGATTATGCCAAAAACCTACTGCTCCCAAAAACTGCTGTATCTGTCTTCTTGTATTTGGGGTTGGCCATTCTTGAAGGGTTTTTCGTGCCTTTTCAGACACCTGTTGAATACCATTAAACTATACAATTCCTAAATAGGTCACAGTAGTAGCTGGGCCTTGTATCTTTTTCGGGTTCACTGCCCACCCAACATCTTGCAACTTAGCAATAACTTGCGTCAACGTGTTGTCTACTGAGGAATGTGTGGGTCCCTGTATGAGGATGTCATCAATATACTGTACCACCTGGACCTGCGGATCTATTGAAATCTGTTTCAAGGTATGAGCCAACGCCTGATGACAACAGGTAGGGCTATGCTTGTAGCCTTGTGGTAACTGTGTAAACGTATATTGTGTTCCTGTCAAGTGAATGCAAATTGCTCCTCTGTTTTCAGGACTGTGAAAAAAGTGTTTGCCACATCAATTACTGCATACCAGCGCCCACTGTGTTGTTGCATTTGTTGTATCAATGAAGCAACATCGGGCACAGCTGCAGCGATTGGAGGAGTTACTTTTTTTACTCCTTTATTGTCATATGCCAGCTACCATCCGATTTCTTTACAGGCCATACTGGGCTGTTAAAAGCAGAATGTGTGTGCCACACGACACCTGCTGCCAGTAGGTCATCAATGGTCTGTTGTATCTCCTTATCTCCCCCGGGAATTTTGTACTGTTTGAGGTTTACCACCTGGGTGGCAACCGGTGTAAGTGCTTCTTCAGGGATATACCCTACTGTGACTGTACGAACTTGTATCCACCGGGGGGAACCAAACGACCACAATTCAATCCCTAATACTAGGCTGTTGCCTTTCAACAGGTCAATCCCAATTATATATCCACCTGTTGCTGCAATCATTACATTATATTCTTTGGGTAACCAGTCTCCAATTTGCAATTTCAGTCTGGTTTGTACACTTTGCACAGGAGCATCTCCTAACCCCCAGGATCCCAATCAGGCTGAGTAATTACTGCTCTAACCCGTAGACCTCGATCCGTATTTTCCTTAGGACACCTCCATCAGTGCCTGGTGGCTCGTACTGCGTACGATGCTGCCAATTTCTCTAACTTTTCCTGCCACCCTGCTCCAGCCTGAGTGGCGGCTACTAATGCTTGCTGTTGTACAATTCCTCTGGCTTTTTCCGCCTGCAATTCTAATTGTCCTATCTTTTCTTCTAACGCTTGATTATGTCCACAAATGATCTTAAAGGCACTGAGGAGGCTGCCCCCCATTCGCCCAGCATGTTGTAACCTCTCTTTATTTTTTGTATTAGCTCCCTCTATGAACTGTCCCCAATATTTCAATAGTTCCAGCGGAACTTGCTCTGTCTATGGCTCAGGACGTACCAATGTGCAGGTTTCCCACCTATCCCATAATGTGTTCCACAGCTCAGCCCCCCATCCAGGCCATTCTACTGGAGGTGCTGCAGAAGCAGCCCCAGCGTCCTTTTTCTTAAACATAGTGTTAATTTCTCTGCTAAACAATAATATCTAATCATGGCGCAATCCAGTAGCTATACACTCCTCTACTCGGCCCCATACAGCTAAACAATAATATCAATCAGGTGAGTGGGTCTTATCTCTAAACGTGGCGCAATCCGGTAGTTGTGCACTCCACTGCGTGGCCCCACAAAAACCTGTCAGGTAGTTGTGAACCCCACTACCTGATGTGCCCTGACCCACTGTTCCAATTTCCTCAGTTCCGGAATTCCATCCTTGTTGCCAATTTATGTTTCTGGGAATCAAAGGATTCTGGTGACAAAATAATGGAACCAACAAGAATGAGTTTTTTCTTGACCTTATTGCAATGGTTAAATTAGGAGAATGCTTAAAGAGTGTCTAGGGTACTTATTAGGTTATATGCTTACCAACCCTGTCAAGGACCCGATGATCAAGAGACCAGCTGCAAGATGCATTGTAGCAGGATATGTACGTAGCAGCAGTACACATGTACTGCCAGTAGTACCCGTGGCAGGTACTATCTTCGCGGGCATCCCCGCGGAGGCAATGTGGACCTCGGTGGTAGTGAGATCTGCCTCCCTGCCTCTTCCGAGCCCTGAGCCCTGAGTTAAAAAGTGCTGAGTCATCTTGGCTCAAGGGCCAGCCTCTGCCAAGCGGAGTGGCCTAGTGGCCTATTTGGCACTAGTTTCAGTCTGCGTTCTAAAGCACAGAGGGTCTTTTAGGGGGTGGCAACTTCTGGTTACTTTCTCCCCTTCCCTCTTCTTCATCGCTATCTTCATCCCATTCCAGCATCTTCGTCACCTCTAAGTGTCCTTGGCTGCCTTTTACGAGCAGCATTTGGCTAAGGCAACTGGCTAGAACATCCCCTTCTGATGAAAATGATGAATTCAGCACAGCTCGTTTCTTCGTCTTACAAGGCAGAAGGGCTGGGGATGTACACTTACAAGGCAAGAAAGACTCGGGATGGGCCATTACAGACCATTAACTATTGTGTCTCCGGACCAGATACCCATCATGTGGGGGTATAACACAGCCCCTCTCATGCTCAGTGCCTCAGGCACAGGGAGACAGCTCTCATTCCCCTTGGAGGAAAGCCCTCCCAGATGGCTCTACATAGGCAGAACATGGGTATGGCCAGACATGGCCAAGGAGACGGAAAAGCTTTCAGAAAGGAGCTTCCAGGCAGTGGAAGCTTCCTTCCTTGTGCTGCTGCAGGGACTCCTGATGGGACCTCCTGGGCTGGACTCACCTCTGTGGTCTGTGCAGCCACTTGGACACAGGGAGGATCTCAGTGTAGGAATTCCTACACGGCACCTGCTGGGAAATGGTCCCTGAACACTTGTGGATTTCAGCAGTTCCCTGCAGGCAGTAGTATAAGCCTGTCCCATCTGGCAGTGAGAAGAAGATGGAGCCCTACAGACAAAAAATAGAAGTGAGCATTCCTGCTCTGGACTGTCACCAAAATCCAGGAAATAACCCCTCCAATCAGAACGATGGGTTAGAAACTAACGTGACTTTATTACGGTATTGAGTGCATGGGGGATCCCTCCGCCCGTCATGCACACTGAGAAGAGGCAGTTTACAGCTTATATACCATTATTATATACATGTTCATTATAATTCTGTGAAATGCCCACTCAATTCTCATTACTCATGCATATGGTAATTTGAGGAATGGTCTCTAGGGGTCGTGGTGGTCGGTTGGGGAGAAATACTCATTTTTACCCTTTTATGGGCATCCATTAGTTAAGGACATTGGAACGTATATTTAGTCCTTCAGTTAACTACATGTTCTTGTTTGGTCTAATTTATGATCCTGAGAGGCTCCTAGAGTTGTTTTCTTTTGCAGCCGTCTACCTATTTCTCTGGCCTTATCAACAGGAGGAAGGCCTACACTGGTTTGAGAGCAGACATCTGGTCCTCTTGTTGCATCCTTCCTCAAGACTGTTCATGTCTAAGTATACACAGTGAAATACTAATTTAATTTGGTATCAATTATACAGTGAAATACTAATTTAATTCGGTATCAGGACCAGCTATATGGCTGGCTCTGGAGCACCCCTGGACAGTCCCATGTCTGAGGCTGTCACTGGAGCAGCTTTCAGCACGTCCACCTGGCAGAGCTGTGGCTGCAGCCCTGTCCCTTGCAGGAGGAGACATCAGCGTCAGACCCGCTTGGGCCAGTACAGCTACAGGACACGGAGGCAGCATCTCTGAGCAAAGCAAGGAGACATGGGCCCTGCAGCAGAGCTGTTCTGCCCATCCCAATACTCCTTTAACTGGCCTCACTCACCTGGGCACGCCCCTGCCAGCCTGTGCTCATGCAGGGACAGCCGTGGGCAGGGGGTGGCCGCCTCTGCTGAGCTCCACTGCCCCAGTCCTGTTGGGCTTAGCCCCAACAGCACTGCCCAGAGAGCAGCCTCTACACTGGCACAACAGGGGCCCACCAGCCATAGGCCACGGAAAGCTCCTATTCATGCTTATTCTGGGTGCCTGTGGATCCCAGACACCTGCCTATGGCATCTCCTCTGCCTCCAGAGCAGCTGAAAGCTGCAGGACTCACGCGGGCTGTACATTAAAGAGATGCTGAGCACATGCAACCCTACACGGCACGGATCTGCTGAGCACCCTGGAGACTGAGACCACAAGTCTCTGATCTCATTTCTGGCCTAGTGTAAGGTCAGCTGGAGCGGGACAAGGACCCAGCAGCTCCAGCACCCCAGAGCCCTTCTGAACTGACCCCTTTGATTTATGAGCTTGTCCCTAGTGTGGCATAGAAAACACTGCAGAGAAGCCGGCCACCCCCATGTGCCCAGCCTGAGACCTGCAGGAAGGGTTCCTTCCAAAGCTCCTGGATGACTGAAGGTGATGTCAAGAGATCTCTGTGTCGTTTCCCACCTGACTGCTCACAGCCAGGAGGGCACTGAGAAACTGCAGGGTAACTTTGCCCTTCTTGCTCCCTGCATGCTGCAGAAGGACACCAGCAGGGTGGTGCTGGCAGAAGTGGTTGTGCCCAGGGCTTGGGGAGACTGTGCAACCCATGGGACTGAGCATGGGGGTTTCTCTGTGCTGCAAACGCAGGGACCAGGAGCTGCACAGAAAAAACTTCATTTCCTGGGCCTTCAGAAAGCCTGGCTTTTTAGGCTAGTGTGAGAGACTGAACTGAAATCAGACTCCACCACCCATTGTCTCAGAGATTGGTATGGGAGGAGTTGAGATAAGACTCCAGTGTCCATTGCCTGAGAGAAAGGTGTGAGGAACTGAAACGGGACTCCATGGTCCATTACCCTAGAGATGGGTGGGAGGAGCTGAGATAAGACTCTTCCGTCCATTATATGGAGGATTGGTGTGAGGAATTGCTGCCCATTATCCCAAGAATTGCTGCAGACATGCAGTTGAAGAACTGGCTGCAAGACCAGCGAAACTGGTCCACGAGTAATGTGTAGTATGACATTAAGAACAGAGGTATTCCCCCCAACTCATAATAAAAGGGGGAAAAGGTAGTCACCATGAAGGACACCCTCCACAAGAACACCCTCCACGAGGACACCCTCCACAGGGACACCCACCTCCAACGACAACTACAGAGCCCTGGGACACTGCTGGATCTACGGTGGTGACTATTTCTCTGCACCCTGAATTCTTGCTTCATTTCTATCTTTTTTCCCATCTATCCTATAGCTATCTCTTTTTTACAATAATTTCCTTTTTTTCTAATAATTGTGTTTTTGTAATAAACCAACTGATCAGTTACGGTACTTGACCTCGCTTAAGTCTTAATTTCACTCTTGGGATCATGAACGAAATAGGTCTGACACTGGGTTTTTCTCCAGTCGGACCCGACATTAAATTGCCTTCACGGACAGGATCCCTTGCAGTGAAAAGTACCGTAATCTCACGTAAAGTGTAAGTTATTACGTGCATACCACTCAGGCACGTAAGGGGTGGATTTTGTTGAAACAAATGTGCCGCCTCCCTGAGACGATTGCCCCATTCAAAGTAGTGAAGCTGCGCCTCAGGGCAGAGATGTGTTGCATGGTCTTTTAAGAAACATAGGGCTCGCCCCTGTTCTGCCAGGGGTAGAGCAGGCAAAGAAAAACTGGCATAATTTGCAAAGCGTAACAGACTGAATAAGCGCCCTGCAAAAGGATGCAAACCTCTGGCCCAGAAAGGGTAAATCGATTCTCTGTGCCGCACTAGATGCCAGTTTGGCGGCTGCAGTAGAGGCTAGGGAACAACAACAAACAGCTGAATCTCTGTTCATACAAACTTCGCAAGATCTAGTCTGATCCCTAGATAGTAAACTTAACAGTTAGACAAAGAGAAAATTCAGGTTAACTACTTGCAATTAGCCCTGAAAGAGCAACTCCTTGCAGAGAAAAACACCTCTCCAGGATCTGAGAAAACAACTGAATACCCCCAAAGTGACCTGGAAGAGGCGAGACTAAGGTTAGAAAAATTAAATGTTCCTGCCGCAGACAGTTAGCTGCTCCAACATGTTTAGCAATTGAAATATCCCTGGGATCGTCCCCACGCATGGAAGCGCTTGTGTCCATACTGTCACACGCTGCCAGTTTCCAAGTCACGGTGGCCACATGCAAACTGGCTTTGGGAATGCTCCATCATTCAAGCTGACTCCCAAACTGCATGGGAACGTGCAGGCAGGCTGCGACAGAGCAACAGGCATTGCTGGCAGCATACTGCTATACATGACTGTCCTGCTGTGCCCAGGAAGATAGGTGTCTGTGGGCTGCTTTGTTTGGTGGTCCCATCAACAGGATTAGCTTAGACTGGCCCTTCCAGGGTCATTCCCTGCAAGCGTGCCAGGTGCTCTGCACCAGGGCCTTGCAGCCTGCAAACAGACCCACACAAGGGGGAAGATGACAGGAAACAGGCACATTCCCTCTCCACATGCCAAGAGGCAGCCACACCGCAGTGCCCTCATGCTCTCCGTGCAAGCTCCCCATGGTGGTTTCAAAGCACCTCTCAGACGAGTGTGCTGCAGAGGAAACTGACACATGGTGGGCACAGGGCTGGCAGAAAGCTCCATGTAGAGGCAGAGCTCATCTCCCACTCCCTGTGTTGGGCTACTGTTACCACACTGCACTGCGAGACCTCCTGGGGGTGACATCCGCCAATCTCACCTCTTCCATGGGTGAAAACTGGACTTGGACATGGCACTGCTATCGTGGAGAGAGGGTTCCAGCTGAGGGCAGCACCTCAAAGCCACAGGGCTCAAGCTTCAACTCCTCGAGCGGCTTCTGACACACGCTTACTGGCAGATGTTTGTCAACCTGAGCACAGAAACCAGTCGCGTGAGGTCTCTGCCTGTGAGGGTAAGACCCTCAGCTTCTTCACACTGCTGACAGCACCCTCATCCAAACCATACATGGCCACCACCGCCTAGAACTGGAGGGCAAACACGTAGGCAGGGCAGGCACTATTCTGAAAGGAGCAGGAATGGGTGAAGACGGCAGAGAAATGAAGCATGATCTAGTGAACAGTCCCGCGCAAACCAGCCTTGCTCTGTACCCTCAAAGGCCTCCTCAAGAGAGCTGCAGCCCAAGTCCTTAGGCAGCCAGAGGGTCAGAAGAAGCAAGAGAGGCAAAGAAAACCCAATCAAGAAGTTGCACTGTCTGTGCTTTACCTCCTTAACAGGCTCATTCATGCTGATGGACCATTTACAGGGGACCTGGAGTTTATTGTGGAGCTGGATGGTTTCTTCCTGGCACTGCCCACACTGGACAGCAGAGAACTCCAGCCTGTCCCTGAAGAGGCAGAGGGACAGTTCAGCCACAGTGGCACAGAGGCGGACCTGGAATGTGGGGCCTCCTGTGACCTAGAGAACGACAGAGCATTCAGTTGAGAGCCCAGGTGACACCTGCTGCTGTGCCCGACCTGCTGCCTGCTCCAGAAGCTGGAGTACCTTGATGGGCAGGAGCACATCCACCTTTCCCACTGGCAGGTTGGCGCTTTGTGGGTCGAAGCACAGTTCGAATGTCTTAGTCTCACAGTAGGGCAGGCACTTCGCACAGTCCAGGCAAACGCTGAAGCCTTGAACACACAAAAATAAAATAGCTAATATACACAAGGAACAGGAAATGTATCAGAAGCACAGTAAGGCCACAGGGGTATCCTGACTGGCAGCTCTGTGAAAGACCGCTTTGCACCTACAGAGAAGCTGCTCTTCTACCTTTGTCATGGCTCAAAGAGAAAGGGTTTCAACAGCAAGAATAAAGGGTTTGCATGGTAAAACCAAAACACGTCAGTTGACAAGCTCCAGCAACTCCTTCGTTGGGCATCTCAGGCAAGGAGGCACAGACCTCTCCAAAGGAGAATTGCCAACTAAGATACCCCATGCTGTGGTGTTCCCTGGACAATAGCTTAGAGGAGATGCCTGACCACCCCTCTTTAATCTTTTAAACCCCTCAGAGACATGGAACTGCAGTGATGGAACTGCAGCCTTATCTCAAGGCCCGTTTTGGAAACCTGTTTTGATACAACAGAGGATCCCACAGGCTGTATCCTCAATAAAGGCTGAGCAGAAGTGCTGTGACACTATGAACTCTAAACAAAGCACTTCCAAACTATGAAGAACCCATCTGTTTGCAACATAAACCCTCAGAGTGCACAAAGAAACTCAGACGAGGCTCATGGTAGGCAAGAGCAGAAGATGTTGAGAGGTGACCAAGGTGATCAGCCCATCTAGGCCCTGCAGTGAGATTTTAGGGCAGCCACAGGCAGGCCAGGTCTCTGGGCACCACTGGCTAGAATTCAGGCTCTAAAGCACTGAGCAGGGGGGTAGTAAGGAGGAAAAAGCTGTAAAAGGAAGCACTCAAAATCTCCCCATGTCCAGTGGCTTCAGCTGATGTGTCAGAGACAGCTTCTTCAAGCCCCCGTGAAGCCTCTCCACCACTGGTTACCTGTGTTAAACAGGACATATCTATCAGCATGGAAGGACATAGGAAGTGCCTGGTATTGGTGATCTTCACAGTGTGTGTGTGGATGTTATCAGGAATGATGTAGGCAAAGTCCAGGACATACTGGGGCAGCTCAGCTCTGAAAGAAGGAGTAGGAACATTCCATAAACCTCAGCATGGCTCCATTTCCAATTGGCTGGGAAATGTAAATAAAGCGGATATTTCTGTATTCATTGCTGTAAAAATTAAACCCAAGCCCAGGAAACCCAATGCCTGACTATCCACTAATCAGACTCAGGTAAGTCATTGGGAGTACAGGTCCTAAGCCTTATCAGCTACAAGTGGGACCTTAAAATTTGTTTAAAATGGCTGCTGCACACAGTGCCTCTGCTAAGAAAAACCACTGTAAGTAAGTCCACTGGACCTCTACTGGTCTCAATGAAACTGCTAAGCTGGTGTACAGCCCAAGCCTGAAACAGCTTCAGGACCTTGCAGTAACATTTGCTTGCACAGAAAATCTTCACCACTCTGCAGCCAGATCTGTCCCCAAAGCAGCACCAGTAAATGCAGTAATCAACACCTACAAGATTGCTGGGAAGGTCTTTTTCCAGGCAGTCCCACTTGGAAAAGCACATAAGGGATCTGTACCATTCCCTGCTCTTTCTGCTTAGTGGGGTCTGTTTGTTGGCACAAAGATTCCAGCTTTGAGTTGCCCCTTTCAGAGCTGGTCAGCAGGGATGGTGTCTGTGCTGTCTGGAAGGGCTTGATGGTCTGCACCGGACTGCCTCAGCTCTAAGAACAGAACCAGCAACTGTGGGGAACGGAGCACCTCCGAAGCTCAGGGTAGCACTGTGCAAGTGAGGACACTGAGCTGCTCACAGGGAGCACGTCACACCTCTCAGGATCAGACCCTTTCTGAAGTCCCCAGCTATTCCCAGCTCTGAGACACAAGGAGCTCTCAGGAGCAGTGCTGCACTGCTGACCGTTACCCTCGGGGCCCCTGGAGAGGAGGCTACAGGAGTTCCTACTAACTTGAGAAGCCTCTGATGTGTATGCTGGTGAAAGGCAGTGTGCTCCCGGGGACAGGAGGCGAGAGCTTTCTGCTGCTCGAGAGCATGTTCCTCAATTAGCATCTCCTCCACCTGCATCTGCAGCTGAGCATCCAACTGAGGAAAGGACATACAGGGGCTGTTTAGCAAAGGTCCTTCCCAAGGCACAAGCTTGTCTCAGGCGGAGGATCCCACCCTGCTCTTGTTGAGAGGGTCAATGGAGTCATCCTGTCTCACTGTGTTAGCCGAGAGAAGAACACATAACCACTCTAAGGAGGTTATATGTGGTGCTTTATTTCGAGGCCCCGGGAACCAGGGGTACCCACCCAAATCTGGTTCCAAAGACCGTCACAACGCGCCCGCAATTTATCTTACTGAGATTTCACAATCTAATGTATATTCAACAGGTTACATGCTCCTCTCATACATATGTATTTATAAATTGCATCATCTCCTAATTACATCATCAGTTGTTTCTGCGCTTGCGCAGCCCCCTTCTGGTGGTCGTCAGGATGAAGTAAGTAGTCTTCCTCAGATGAAGTAAGACGTCTTCCTCGCTATGTCCTTTTTAACTTTTAGAGTCCTGGATAAATCCCAGCGATTGTGCTTGCGCCAATATTCTTCTCTCTCTCCTTGACTGGTTCTTAGTATACAACTCTGTTTCTCAACACAATTAAAAGTTCTACTTGAATAATCTTTAAAGTACTGTTCCTACCAAACCACCACCCCATAAGGATATCGCTTGAATAGTCTCATAAATCTACGTCCACATCCTAGATACTAGGCTTTTCTGACCTAGTAACAAACTTAACAAAACACAAATCAACCAAATCAGTGAGACTAAATACTATATATATATAGATTAAAACTTGATCAAACTTCTGTTAATCAAACGTTATGATTTCTAACAACTGCGCAGTGTCTGTGACACCTCCTGCTCTCAGTCAGGACCTTACGTCCAAAGAAATGAACTCCAGCATCTCTGACTGCCCACTTATCAAAGCTGATCTGGACAGACAGACAAGCTAGTAACCTTCCAGAGTTCCAGCTATTTCCCTGCCCCCAGTCAGTGCCAAAGCAGCTTGGACAAAAGCTGTCCTGGAAAGGGACCCATGAGAGAGCTGGAGCCTCTTGGAGATGAACACAGCACAGCCCCAAGGTGCATTCAGGCTGCTGCTTTACAGTCTGTAAACCTGGCAGGGCTTGTGCTGTGAGCAACAAACACCCCAGCACCGACCTGCATGTCCTTCAGAGCACCATAAACCCAACCTCTTAAGCACAGCCTTCAGCATCTCCCTGAGGTAGTCACAAGCTGGTGCATCTCCAGAGGGACAACTCCCAGAGGTGGGCAGCCCCCTGGGGCATGCTGAGCTGACACAGCCCGTGGCCAGGGGTGTGCAGGCAGGTCCCCAGTGCCAGCAGGGCCCTGGGCAGCTGCTGTGGGGCGCAGGAGCTCCAGTGACACACAGGAGGGCAGCACATATGGGATGGGGCAGCAGCTCTGCTCACCACAGTGCCCGAGTAGTCCCTGCGGGGCTCAGCCACTGCAGCCTCTCCCAAAGCAATGGTCTCATCTCTCTGGCTGCCTTTGTCCACCTTTTCTTTGGCCTTTTCGAAGATCTTCTCGTTCTATGTTGCCTGAAAGCAGAGACCACCACCAACAGCAGCAAGGCATGCAGAGCACAAATCCCATGGAAGACGGGAAGTCCCACTTCCCCGACACTGGCCTCGCCCAGAAACAAACTGCTCCAGCAATCCAGGGAAAGCAGATCCTGCTGCTTCTCAGCCCCACCCATCTCCCTCCCCACACAGGAATGTTTTATCCCCCCCCAACGTGATGCAAACTCAACCCTGCCAAAATCCCTGCCAGCCTCTATTACAGCTTTTCCAAGCTTTTCTGCCTAGCCATCATCTTCCCAGACTTCCAACAGATACGCTGGCAAACTCTGCAGGATGGCAAAGCCCACATGGGCTCGTCTGCCAGAGACTCAGGAAGCAACCAGAAATCCAAGTATTTGTCTGACAGCTCTGCAACCTCCAGGGCTGGTGGAGGTGGCTGTGAGGTGCCCTATGGGCATATGGCATGAGGAAAAGCCAGGGGACCTTCCTGGAGAGCAGACAGGCAATGCTCACCTTTAATGTTCCTGGGCAGGTCCAAGTGGATCCTGGGAAAGGTTCCTTCTCCTTTCAGGGAGATTTTTTCTTACTCCAGGTGACCCAGTTGGATCTGGAAAGCCCTGCAGAAGACTCAAGGCACTCCTGGCAGGTAATAGACTTTAAGCACCTGCTCCTTGCCAGGTCCAATGTAACCCTGCAGGGCACTGGAGAAGAGGATTCAGTGGAAGGATGGCTCAGATGACAGACACACTGAGAAGACAAGACAGGTTCTCATATATAAGAAAATGTCATCACCTTCTCCAGCTTTCTTGTACCTAAAAGCCCAAGTCTCCTACATCAAGATGCAGTATGTCCTTCAGAGGCCTCGCAAGGCTGCAGTCTGCAGCATAGGCTGCCCTTTGCTCAGCATGAGCAGAGCTCTTCTGGCAGGGTTTACCCTCTGCTAGCCAGAGCCAGGCACAACAAACAGAAGCTCTTTTACCAGCTGCTCTGGAAGAGGAGTGAAGGGCCTGTGCTCTCAGGAGGGCCAGCAGCTCTTGTCACAGCCTGTCACATCAGTGGTTCCCAGGCTGTGCCAAAGGGCCTGACCCCTTATTAATGACCCCAACCAAAAAAGCCTGTGCGGTGACTCCAAGGGTACAAGAGCCCATCCAGACCCACAGTGACCTGCAGACATACATCTCTGGAAGTAAAGGAGAACAGGCCAGGACAAGGTCTAGGGAAGAAGGGGTTGCTGGAAAGGGTACCTCCTCTTTGCACAAAACTGTGAGCAGGCAGCTCAGATCTAATTAGAAGCTTTGCAGCTCTCCCTAATGTCTACCTGTGGTCTGCTTGATGCCACGTGCTCCAATGTATTGAGTGCTATGACACTGCAGCAGTTGGATGTCAGTACATCCAGAACTAGTTTCCCAAACTCTGTCTAGTTTAGATAAACTGTGCAAGAAGCCCAGCGCAATGCGTGGACAGGAAGACATAGCTTAGGCTGAGCTTAGCTCTGAGGCTCCAGACACATTGTCATTGGAGCAGGGGCAGCAGGTTGCAACTGGGCTGTTGAGGTTTGGAGCTGGCTGCATGTGCACGTGAATGTTCAGAGCTGACCTCAGGCTGCTGCATGCTCTCCATTATGGGCCATATCCTGCTTGCTTGTCTTCTCTGAGCAGTATCACTACTTATGAGGCCACTAGAGCTGATAAGGTTGTAAGAAATCACTGCATGTGAGTGAAAATTATCTTGTAGCATTCTGCCCAAGAGAGAGGACACAACTGGAGCCAGTCTGGGTTCACTTTCTGGTTTTGATCTTGTCCAGGCAGCTGCCTCCTCTCAAGGTCCTGCTCCTATTCACCTTCTTCGGCCACGCCAACACTGTCATCCAGGTCACGGTGCTGTGCAAGGTGGAGGGAGGCCCGAGCTATGAGGTGGCTCTGCGTGAGGAGGTCTCGCGCGTCAGCTACCTCCTGGACACCACCAAGATCAACTGCGGGCTGCAGGTACCTCACGCTGCTCTTGGCAGAGCTCCTTGTCTCCAACTATCACTGGTGGGTTGCTGCCCACCCGGGTCTAGGGCTCTCCGCCCTTCCCAGCTGCTTTGCTGGCTCTGTGGCTTGGAAGTCCAACCTTTGGGTGATACCTCCTGCATCCAAGGTGGTGTTTAATGGCCATCTCCACCCCAGCCCAGCCCAGAGTTGAGAATCCCTCCTCTTGGAGGTAGCTAACGCTGCCTCCTGGGGCATGCAGGATCCCAGTGGTGATCTCCAGAGGGACATGTCCCTCAGACATCCATCTGCTGATCCGCTCCTGAAGCCTGAGGTCCAACAATATGCTCTCTTTTAATGCTCTTGATTAATCAGTAAAATAACCAGGGAAGCTAACTTGGGTTTCCAGTCACTGAAGCTGGAGAGAATGTCCCAGAATAATCCCCACTGTACTTCTTTACAGTTACAACTCCCACAGCTGTTTCCAGCTGTTGGCCCTGTGTGCATTGCAGTGTCTGTCTCCCTTTTGGTTTGTATTTTGCTCACAAATACCTGTGTGCAGGTGCCTTTTCCCCTGAAATGCCTCGATGCCTGCTCCTGTGTTTCAGCTTGCTGTTGGGTGACACCTTCAAGTGCAAAGGGCTTGTGCTCCCTGGTTGGTTTATTACTGATCTTTTCATGGTTGTTATTGCATCTCTGCCATAAATACCTGTTCCTACGTAGGGCTCAGAGGTACCCTGTGGCCGTGGGTTCCCCAGAGAGCCAAGTGCCCATATCTCCTGTGCACTTCCTGCTTCTGTGTTGTGTTCCTTTGCTTTCAACCCAATGGAAGGGGAATGAAATTCCCAGCAGCAGATGTGTGCCTGTAACTTCCTGCTCCTATGTACTCTCCTCAGGTGGTTAACAAAGTTACAGAAGCAGTGGTGACCCTGCAGCACAGAGGGAAGCTGGGATTCAGCTTCATGCTGCTGAGCCCCAGCACAGGCACTGCAGCCAGCTCCCTGCCTAGTGTGCCCTGGTCATGCCCAGCACAGTGAGTAGCAGAAGGGCTTCACCCTGGCCCTGTGTCAGGCTGGCCAGGAGAGAGTTTTAGGAGGAAAAAATAGAAAAAGAAGAAAAGCCAACACAAAACCAGCCAGGAGAGACAGGGCTGTGAGCGATCGCTGCTGAGGCAGAGAAGGTCCATCAAGCACAGTCCTCATGTGCAGCTCTACAGAGCTGCTCGATGGCCTTGGCCAGCAGCAGCTCTACTGTCCTACAGCAGCCAACAGCTGGAGGCACAAGTGCTCCAGGAGCTCTTTGGACCCCTAGTGAAGTTAGAAACCAGACTCATCTCCAACAGCATTCTCTCTCACTTCACCAAGCGCCTCATGGAGAGCAAGGAGCAGTCTGCTCTCCCACCTGCAGCCCCAACACATAAGGTAGCTTTGCAAAGCCCATGCTGCTTTCATGGGTCCCACACACCTCGCCCAGTGCCCTTGGCTCAGCAGCTCAATTCTATCTCCACATCATGAAGGGGAGAACAGAGCTGCTGAGACTGTCCCCAGCTGGAGACGAGTGAAAGAATGACCTTGGGTTTCATGGCAAAACCTTGATCCAGCCCAAATCAGTAACCAAAGCTCCATGTACTTGGAGAAGCTGTTTAACTTCCTTATTTGGACACAGCCCTCTCCCCTTCCCCCCAGGCTTTCGGTCACCAGCCACTGTAGCAAATGCCAGGATGCAGCCCTGACGAAATGCCTGACAAGGACCTGACAAAAGCCCAGGAGAGCTTCCCTGTGCGCAGCTCTCGTCCCACCCACATGGTGGTCAGCAGGTCCAGGGGCCTGAGCCAATGGAGGAAGTTGGGTCCTGAGCCCATGGGAGCTACATGACCACATCTGACCGCAGATTGGACCAGGGTATAAAAGGAGCCCCACTGGAGAGCCCTTTCGAGTCGTTCCTCCTCAGGGCAGTGGGTCTGCAGTCATGCACTCTCCCCTTGGGTCACGTTGCCATCCAAGGGAACTCCTTAAGGTTGAAAGCCCTCCCATTATTAGGTGAGGGATTGTGCATTTTGGATCATTGGCCATAAAGTTTAAGAATCAGCAGTGTAGTGATGAATCCATGTGACATCCCGAATCTGGAGGTGATGTTGGTGGAGCTTGAATGAAGTTTGAGCAATAAATGTCATTTAGCCTCAATTTATTCATTCTGTGACAGACATCTGCAGAGTGGGAGCAATGAACTTGCACGTGACATCCACTTGCAACTTGTCTTCCCTTCTTTGTTCCCCACGGTGGCTTGACACAGCAGCTTCTCCTTCACTACCTGCATGCGAGTCATGTGTTACTCAGTGGGTGTTATCAGGCCGTCTAGAAAAAACACTGCATTTGCGACTTCTAACTGTATGGATAGTGGAAAAAGGACAAATCGAAATGTCAAAACACAGCTGACACTCTATCTTCAAACATTACAATAGCGAAATGTCATCTCCGTAATTATTTGCTGCATACTAGAAATTTTTTACATTCTTGAAAATTTATAGCTTCATGCTATCCACTCAAGACCATACTCACCCATTAATCAAACGTGTTTTCAGAATTGATTAGAACCCAACAATTTTCCTTAGTTTCGCTAAAGCTATTGTATTATGATGATTCCAATTATGCACATGTATTAGAACAGCCTTATGGCAGTCTAAGGAACATACATGCCTATCATGTCATCAGACAGATGTTTTTCCAGATGCTTTAATTGCCAACCAGAGCCTACACCGGGTAGCGTGATGACTTTTACATAATTTTTTTGTACAAAGAGCCTGTAAGGAGCTGTCAGGGAAGAAAATATTAATTTACATCTCCTTAAGCAACGCTAAATTGAATAAGGCTAAATCTCTTGACAGCTCTTCAGAGATAATCTGGCAAATTCAGATCACGCCTTTGTTTAACACAATCACCTCACTTTCAATTTGGTGTTAACACCGAAGTACTTTAAATACAGACACCCTGAGTTACCAGTCATTAACATCAGTGTTTAATGTATATAATATAGATGTTACATATAATATATAAAAAATGTTGATTTATTATACATATTAATATCATTATATATAATTATATATAATGTAGCTGTAGTTTGATTTCTGTTAGGATTGATAGCATTTACAGAAATACACAAGTAATTTTATCCTGCGGAGGCTTTTGTTGGTGTATCTGCTGAAGTTTCAGATTACGTTTTGTAAATGTTGTTCTGCCTCTAGACTGAGAACAACTTCAAAACTGGAGCTGGCTAAACAAAAAGGCTGTGTAGGCAGGTTCAGCAGCAGCAGCAGCCACCGCCACCTCCACAACCACTCATGACTGTTTTCCCTCCTGGTGCTCTGGTGACTGCCAGTTTGTTGGAAGAGAAGTTAAGTTTTATTTCCACATATGCAGTAACTCCAGAATTTTAGTAGAGCTAATTTCCCAGCTGTTGGCATTTATTCACAAGGGCTGTCAGGTTCCTGTATGAAGACAACCAGCACCAGCAAGTGTTCTGGGCTCCCAGTGACAATCAATACCCATTTACCAATAACTGGTAAATAACAACACTTTAGAATTTCTGTTAAAAATTTATCTTTGGATAAGCTGAATGGGCTTTTTTTCTTTATCTTTTCCCTCTCCAAAAGGTTCTCTGAGGAGAGGCAGTACCATTAACTTAGCAGGTGGCAGACCAGGCTGGGAACTCTACGTATGCTATAGAAATTCAATATACTACTACTTGTAATCTAGGCCATAACATATGATTTACACAACAGCTGATTGATAATCAAATAAGTATGCACAGAGAGTTGGTGAAGGACTTTGAGAGGACGAATGATGCTAAGGAACATATGTGGAGTAATGTGAAATGGTTCTCTGAAAAATAATAAAAGAAAAACTTGTGAAGAAAACACTCAAAGCGTAGCTGATATTTTCTGTCCCCAAAATTGACTTGGGCAGGAGTCTGAATAGCTCTCTATTACTAATGCTGCCGCTATCTTCCTAGAGTAATGGCTTGAGTAATATTACTAGAGGCTGCGTTTAGTTCTGCCACTTGCAGTTGCATTATGTCAGCAGCTGAACAAAGCTTTGACATAATCATGTGGGCAGGGAAAAATAGCAAAAAAACCAAACCAAAACAACAACAAAAAAACCCTAGCCAAAACCCAAAAAACCCCACCCCCAAAAAAACCCTCAACACCCCCACCCAAAATAAAAAAAACAAAACACACACACAAAAAAACCCAAATCAACCAACCAACAAAAAAAAAAAAAAACCCAAAACCAAACCAAGTTTGTCAGGAAAAAAAATTAGGGAGAATGACTGTTTTGAATGAACTTCTATTTTTTGTGTGTTGTGTATTTTTTTAAGGTCCAAGTCTCCCTGTAGTATTTCATTTTACTCTAGGAGTTCATATACCTACTCCAAGTCAACATCAGGTTCTTCCTGCACTGGCCCCTATTCTGAAATGTCTAGTTGTTCCAATTCTCATTCCAACTCACCATCACTGCAGTACCCAAGAAGAGGCAGAGGCAACAGTCATGACTATCGTTCCAGGTCAAGGTCACCCGCATACAGAAGACACCATTGACAGTCAAGCCCCAGCACTCTCCCACATCCCTGTTTCTTGCTTCATTCATTAAAAGGTCTGAGTGTTCGCTTTGCAGCACCTCTCTCTGCCTGCAGTCATTTGCAGAGGGGGAAGCGGGTAGGGGGTTAAATCAGCCCCTGCCCCCCCCATGGGTGGCTGAGCTGGGATGGGGATGCCCATCAAGAGGATGGATAGATGGGACACTGGTCCAGAAACCACGTTGATTAGCATCAACGCCGGGAGGACAGAGACCTCCGTCACTGCAACCTGCCCATGCTGATTGAGGCGAGGCTGGGATGCAATGTACAGAATTACAAGGACAAACATTTTTCATGCACATGCTGTGTCCCAGCCCAATTGGGGCACCCCAGTGTGCCTTTACAGAGGGCCCTTATGCCCTTCAGTCTGTCAGGTACAAGATGACTTGCCTGATCACCAGCGCCCACACTATCAACTACTAATCACTGTCAAACTTTGCAAAGCTACTGTAGGTTTTCAGCATTCTCACTGCTTGTCTACTGATCCCTGGAGTCAGTCTTTCTATAATTACTGATCTGTGATGCCTGAAGATGCTGGGAGGGGTTCCAAGATGTGTCACGGGCTAGGATCAGATTTGTTTGTAAGGAAATCTTAAATTGGTGAAGATCTTGAGAGGAGAAATGATGCTAATGAGCATATGTGGAATAATGTGAAATAGGAAGAAAACTAACTATCCCAGCTGATACCAGGACAGGTTCTTTAAAAGGTAATAAACATGTGAAGAAAAAACTCAGGGTAGCTAATGTTTTCTATGCCAAAAAATGTCTTGGGCAGGAGTCTGAAGAGCTCTCCATTAGTAATGCTGCCAGCATCTTTCCTAGAGTAATGTCTATGAGCTGTATTAGTAGAGGCTGACACAATTTTTCTTGACATCCTGTCACTGTCCTTGATTAGAACTAGAGATAAGTACAAAATTTTGCTGGAACATCTGCTAGAAGTGTTGATTAAATAGTCCTGTATGTAGGGTTGCAGTACAAGTGTTTTGCATCCTATACCAATTACCAAATAAGTAGGGAATTTAAGTAGTCTAAACAGGCATTTTAAAATTGAGCTTTAGTGTCTTCAGGCTAAATCATGTTTTCTTGGTGTTTGATACTGCACTATAGCCATTAAGACTTACTCTTTTTGCACCTTACTGCAACAAAAATGATTTGCACTGCAACTAGTTGTTGCATAGTGAAAAATGTATGCGTTCACTGTCATGCTTTAAGCCACACATTTACACAGTCTGCATTCAAACGAAACTGTGCAGTGTTCAAAGAATGGATCTATATCCGTAAGGACTAGAAATTCAGAAACGCCATGCCATTGTCCATGTTCCAGAAACAATTCTATTTCAGCTGTTGCACCCCTGCCCTGAAATGTCCAAAAATTACAACCAGTTAAATTCTTCTGTAAAAATGGTGTTAGTTTCCAATGCAAAATTAAGTAAACATATGAAAAACAGTAAAGTGCTTCTGAAGTGCTCCTTCTTCGTGTCTTGAAGTTGAATAATGCTGCAACATGACATTGAGGCTCAAAAGGTTATCCCCTTCTGAGCTTCCCAAACTGGCAAATACTCTACAGGATAGTATAAAAATATTCTCATCCTTTTAAGAGAAAGATGTTTAAACACTGTGTCCTTCGCAACTCCTTCTTCCCTTTTTATGTTTTAGCTGGTTTTATTATACTGTCTTTCTTGGGAGGAACAGCCACTCCTCCTTTCCACTTTGTCTCATCAATTTTTTGTTTTGGCTTATCCTTCTCTTTTTTTCTCCTTTTCAGACATCCATTTGAAAGCAATAGAATCTGCTTCCGTAAGTTCTTCTCTCACAGGGGTGGGTGGCATCATCTCTGCTTGGGAACATGAGCAGAGAGTCCATTTCAATGTCCTCTGCTGTAACTGGTTCGCTTGGTTTTCGCTCACCTTCCTACAACTCAGCATGGGAAAACCCTTCATCCTCGTCCCTTTTCTTCTCTTCTGGTGTTTTTAACGTTTATTTCCTTTAAAGAAGGACAGCTTCCTTATATCCATGGTAGCAACAAAAAAAAGGGAGGAGGGAAAACCAAAGTATTGCAAAATGCAGTGCCTGAGAGACCAAAGAGCCTAACCTTAGTGTTGGATGGTGGACCCTATGACAGGAATACCCCAATAACTGCAGAACTGGACAGTCTTTCTGGGTCCATCGATGAGAAGGACAGGTGAGGGTTCTCCAAATGCCAAGGGGAGGTCAGAATTACAAGGGGCAAAATGCTCCAAAATTCCCCATCGACACTGATCACTCTGACACAAAAGGACTTCCAACAGAGAGTTGCAACATCTAGAATGAGGGCATTCATGGGGTGAGGAATGTGGTTTCATACAGGCCACTTGGACAGCCTTCCTGCACCCTTTTTATGGAAATTATGGGTTAATCAACAAACGGACAGCCTGCTTGCTGGGAAGGTACTAGACCAAATTGTTCCATCCATTCCTCCACCCTCACTATTGGGAAATTAAAAGGGGGAGCTCACAACCCCCTGGCTCTGGGAGCTCCAAAGGGTTGTCCTAAGGATTGCTGGTTGCCCCCACATTCCCTGCCTGCAGGCTGCCCTGTAGCTATGTAAGCAGGTGCTTCCACCCTCCCCCTGATAGACCTTCCTGCACACCCTACTTTGGAGACAGGTCTTCTACACCGCCTAGGACAGACCAGGACATGAATATCTGAGAATGCATGAAGCAAGCAAGTCTCAGTCACAGCTTTCCCCTAGGGCCACATGGCAGCCACAAGCAGCCAGCAGAGACTTACAAAGACAGTGATGTCTCTTGAGGCACTGATGACAGTCCTATTACTGCAAAAATTGGTCAGAGAAACTCTCTAAGACTTCATCTGGAGTTTTAGAAAGCAGACATTCGTTATTGCAGTGCTGGGCGCACACACGAATCATTTCACAAAGGTGAGCACACCCGTTACTTGCCAGCAACACCTATATATTTAACATACTCATGCATATTCACAGGTTTTCCAGGAAATTATTTACATATTCATGAGAATTCCAGGAACTAATTATAATATTTGCATTCTAACCATGCATGCGCTTTCTTTGTGAGTGGGGGTCTCTGGTGGTTGCCGACAGTCTTCCTCACTGTGTTTACTGAGAGACCTCAGTGCTCGCGCATGCTCGCAAGGTCTGAGTGCTGAGTTAGCAGTTGGTATGTCCTTGCTTCTTTTCTGTTCCAGTCTCTGTTATCTTGAAGGCTAGCATCCGCGGTCTTATTTACTGCCTCCTTAGTTGTTATTAGACCCGTGATGTTCCTTCCCCCATCAGCCAGACATTCCTTTCTCCCTACATGTTAGCAAGTTAGAACAGTTTTCTCTATATTACTATGCTAGTTTAAAGTCATACACACTATTGTTAATTTAAACCTGTAATTCAAGCCTACATTTCCCCTCTTTGAGACTTACGGAATATACATATATTCCGTAAGTCTCATTCTATATTCTTTACCCATATTTGATTCTAATACACCATCATGACCAGCAACTACAAAATTGAATCATGACACATGCTAGGATACAGACACAAATTATTACTATAATGATCACAAACAAGTTTCTTAACCATATCCAATTTGGTAGCCAAGAAGTAAGTCCATGTCATAATTCTTCAAATCCCCAGGAAGTATCATCTTTAGCAGCCTGATGTAAGATCTTTGTCTGCTTCAGATTTTTGCTGGGTCTGTGGATATTCTGCCGCTCTGGTCTATGTATGTGCAACAGTGTACAAACACTGCCTTGAAAGGTGAATAATAAATCGAGGGTCATCCCATTTTACAGCACTACTTCACAGGACGTATTGGTGCAACAAGGAAAAACCTCCAGCCAACGAGAAAACATATCTATTAGTACCAGTATATATATACCTGAGCCTGTTATGCCATGGCAGTTCTGTAAAGTCCACTTGCCAATGGTCCTGTGGACAATTGCCTTTGTTGTTCCAAGTGGGGGTCTCTTAGCATGCTAAGAATTATTTCGTAAACAAGGTTCACACCTCTTTATAACACTTTTGTAATTCCAGACATTTGCATACTCAGAACTTGGAGCTTTAAAACCTCAGTCATTGATTCTATTTCCCCATGACTTGCCTGGTGGTTTTCTTCTCGCAAGAGGCTAGTGAATTATTACTTGCCTGTTTGGTGTAACCCACCATCCTTCATCATTCTTCTTGGCTCCTAGTAGACTAGGTAATTTCTCATCCTCTGTTTGGTAACTTGGAATTTCATTATCCAAGCACTGATACTTATGAGGCAATACTTATTAATAAAGGGGACCCGCAGTTCTTTGGCTGCATTGTTAACAGCGCAATTATCAATATTCACTAGAGTGTTATCAAATGTATATGCCTTGCAATGCATTACTGCTACATTTCAAGGTAGCTGGACTCCTTTTAACAGTTATATTTTATAGGGGACCCCTGAGAGGTTACCAATCTCCTTTCTTTCCATATGACCCCATGGACATGAACAATTTCAAAAGCAAATTTTGACATTCTGACAATTCCAGAACTCTCAGTAGCATGATCAGATCACAGCTGCCTGTGCTGATGTGTCAGGGGGAGGCAGGGCTTTAGCCTCTATTATCTCATGTTTGGTTACCACAGCGTATCCTGCTTTCCAGTTTCCATTTTTCATAAAGCTGCTACCATCCACAAACAGTTCGTAGTCCACATCCTTCAGGGATGTATCTTGCAGGTCAGTATGACTGGAATACACCTGCTCAATAGTCTGTAAACAGTTGTGAGTCAGCGCTCCTGCTTCTGGATCAGTTGTCAAAAGCACTGCTGGGTTCAGAAGGTTAGTTACTTTCAATTCTACGTCCTCTTGTTCTAAAAGCAAAGACTGATATTTTAACAGCCTGCTTGGGGAAAGCCAATGACTGCTTTTCTGTTCCAGGATGGTTGTTAACATATGAAGTACAAATACAGTCCATTTTATCCCAAAGTATTTGGTAAAATTTTCTATTAGAGGCTCTAGTCCCTTCTTTCCCAAGCTGAAAGGCAAAGGCCAGAGGGAAGTACAGGAGCTCCGGCTGTTAGGAAAATGAGTGCAGGCCACACAAGATCAGCTGACACTTCTGTACAGACCCAGTTCCAGCTGAGGGAACATCTCTTACCTCAACATCTTCAGTTCTGCTGCAGATACCTATGTCTTGTGGTTTAAGCTGAACCCAGGACACCATGTCAGCTCCTGAAAGGATAAACACTCCGTTAGAGCATCCACCACCAAAGTTGCTGGAGCTTCCCAGGAGAGGCTTAGCTAGGAAACCACAGCAAAAGCTGCTAATTCTTTGGGTTGCCCTGCGTGGAAGTAGAAGAGCCCGTAACTTAGCCAGCCACTATCAGCAATGCTCCCTTGCAGGACGTGCTGTCCCACAGGAGTCACCAACCTCTATCATAGAATGGTTTGGGTTAGAAGGGACCTTAAAGCTCATCCAGTTCCAACCCCCTGCCATGGGCAGGGACACCTCCCACTAGACCAGGTTGCTCCAAGTGTTAGATATATAGAGTAATTAGACTTGTGAGTTGCTTGATTTATGTTCCGTTAAGCCTGTTGCTAACAGTTTGAAACTTGCTGAGTTTTTTTAGTACCGCATAAAAAGTCCTGACAGCAAAGACAGACCTTGGCCGAGCTGGGTGTCTGCACTCAAGGCTACTGGAAAGTTTGGTAACTAGGATGTGGAGATAAATATATGAGACTATCCAAGCGAAGCAGTACTCCCCAGGCGAAGCAGTACTCCCCAGGTTACTTCAAAGCAGAACCTTTAAGATAAGAAACGAAGATGCATACCAGTACCAGTCAGAAAGAGATAAGAAGAATGCTGGTGAAAGCATCATCGTTGGAACCTATCCAGGACTCAAAAGGTGAAAAGTACACAGCGAGGAAGACGTCTTACTTCATCTGAGGAAGACTACTTACTTCATCTTGAGACCCCTGCCCACGACCACCAGGAGGCACTGCGCAAGCGCAGAACATATGGAAATGACTTTTGTACTCATTACAATACGAAGCGGGGATAGGTCATGAATATGTATCAGCATAGTGGGAAAGGTGATGCATATGTAATACTTTACAGGATAAATTGTGAGCACGTTGTAACGGTCTTCGGAACCAGATTTGGGTGGGTACCCCTGGTTCCCGGGGCCTCGGAATAAAGCACCACATATAACCTCCTTAGAGTGGTTATGTGTTCTTCTCTCGGCTAACAGTTTTGGCGACCCAGATGGGACCTCGCGGGCATTGCTGAGGCGGCTCGCGCATCGATTCAGCTCCAGCCGGCACCGAGTGATTCTCGGGGAGCCATCGACCGCGACCGACCTCCGGTGCTCTCGACGGACCAACGGCATTGGTAAGAGACGGTGCTTTATTATTTGGTATTGGTACCATTTCCTGGTCTGGTAAAAGCCTGCCTGTTAGACACGGCGAAAGCTGTGCGTGGTTGGGCTACGGAGCTCCAGGGGAAGCCTAGGCGCCGTCCGTCAGACAGTGGCGAAAGCCCTGCAGGTTCGGCAACAGTGGTCTGGTCTGGTAAACTATTTGGTATAAAGCCTGCAGGTTCAGGCAAACAGTGGTCTGGTTAAGTATTTGGTATACTTTCATGGTCTGGTAAAGTATTTGGTATACTTTCATATTTTGAAATCGAATTTGTCTGTATTAGCCTGTATTGAAATAAGCTTGGAATGTCATCAATACCAAAGTCGTCGCCGTTAGGGTGTATTTTGAGTCACTGGAAGGAGGGGCGGTTTGGACAAGGGATGCAAAAAGGGAAATTAATTGATTACTGTAATGTGTGGTGGACGCAATATAAATTAGAGGATCAAGTCCGCTGGCCGGAGAATGGAACTTTAGATTATGATACGATTATGCAATTAATGTTATTTTGCAAACGGGAAGGAAAATGGGACGAGGTCCCATATGTGGAACTGTTCTTTATGTTAAGAGACAATGATGAATGGAGAAAGGCGTGTGGAATAATGGTTGTTAATGCAAAATCGAGTGAACAATGTAAAGGCTGTGTGGGTGAGAAGAAATGTATGAGATGCATGGCTGTGAATAATGTTTTGCTTTCCGGACCTTGTGGAGAAGGTACGGCGCGGCAAGAAGAACGGGGCGACTTCCAGGGCGCAGCCTTTACCGGCGGAAGCCCCCCACCTTGCCGCCCAGTCCCACCGTGCTCCACCGGGACACGCGGTGGCGGGTGCGCCCAGGGACACGCCGCCGGGATGGAAAAACCCCGAGCGGCTGCGGCGCGGTGATGTCCCGCGACCGGTTTGCATTTTCCCATTGAAAGCGCCGGGGATGCCCGGTGTCGCCGGTGAGGAAGAGGGGAGGTAAACACAGAGGCGGCCCCGGCGCGGGAGGCGCCGTCCGGCGGTGTGACAGTCGCCCGCCGGTGTTGCATCAGTCTGCGCCCCGCTATCGGGGGTGGGGGGTGTGTCGGGAGGGCGCGGCGGTGCCGGTAGCTCCGCCGTGTCCGTGGCGTTCGGAGCAGGCCGTGGCAGCGGCAGCGCTCACGTCCCGTGCCCCGTCCCACACACACCGCGCCCCCCCCCCACCCCGCCGCGGGTCCCACCTTTGTCCGCGCGCGCCCCCCCGCCCCGCGCGCCTGGGCCACGTGACGTGTCCGCGGCGCGGCGCCGGCTGCGGCAACTGACGTCGCCTCCCACCTCCGCAGGCGCGGCGAGCCCCGCCGCCAAGGACAAAAGAGCGGCAGCGGCAGGGTGAGCAGCGCCGAGGTGGGCAAGTTCAACATTTCAGAAAGATGATGATGATTCTGATTTGTTGATAGCCCCACCAACTCCGTCAATCCCACCTGCCTTAAGAAGCAGGAAAGTAAGGGATGACAGTGATGATGAGAACCTAGAAGTAAATAAAGGATGTGAATGTAGAAAAGAACAGGAATGTCCCTTCACCCCGGTTTCACATCGGACCCGACAGCAAGATATGCAGGGTAAAGAGGCAAGAATTCAAACGTCTAGTGTGTTATTGGCGCCGCTCCATCAGGGAGTAGGTACAGAGGGACCTGTGTATGTTAAAGTTCCTTTTTCTCCGGGAGATTTGGTGCTTTGGAAACAATCCACTGGGGCTTATGCCAAGAACAATAAATTGGTCAAAGTTATATAATGTCAGACAGGAAAGGACAGAATCTCCGTCCGTGTTTTTGGAGCAACTTAAAGAAGTGGCCAGGAAATATACGGATCTGGATGTAGAAACGGAACAGGCTAAGGCTCAGCTGGCTCTAATTTTCCTAGGGCAATCTCAGGATAATATCAGGAAGAAATTGCAGAAATTAGAGGGTGCTGAGTTACGTGATTTAGCTAAGCTGCTGGAAACAGCTTGGAAAGTGTATAATAACCGAGAAAAAGACGGTGCTCAGAGGCAGCAGCGAAATTTATTGGCTATAATACAAGGCAGAGGACAAGGTACCCCAGGTAATAGGGGAAGAGGTAGAGGAATAATGCGTGGGCGAGGAAGAGGATTTGGAACATTTAATAATCCAAGGTCAGGATCAGGCAGATTAGGCATTAATCAATGTGCCTATTGTAAACAGGAGGGGCATTGGAAAAATGAATGCCCTCAGAGACTGAGACAGAACCCGCAATCTGGATACTCCTTCGGGAATCCGAGGTGGCAAAAGCCATGGTTCTGGGAGAATATGGGAGTCAGAGCTGACTAGAATCGGAAAAGGGTGAACCACTAGTAAAAATAAGGCTGGGGGGAGAGGAGGTACAATTTTTAGTCGATACTGGTGCAACTTACTCTGTGTTAAATGACCTGTATGGGAAAATAGGGGATAAGACTACCACAATAATAGGGGCCACAGGGAGAGAGGAGGTGCGGTCATTCATGCGACCCCTGGAATTACGGTTTGGGGGAAAGGAATTGATACATGAGTTTCTATACATGCCGGACTGTCCTGTTTCCCTGTTGGGACGAGATTTATTATCAAAATTAAACGCTAAAATTATTTTTGAAAATGGGGAATTGATTATGCAGGTACCGGAATCACAATCCGGACAGATACTAGTGTTAAAGAACAGTCCAAATGCCCGGATACCTAGGGAAGTAGAGGAAGCAGTGATTCCCACAGTTTGGGAAACAGAAATTCCCGGAAAATCAAAGATGGCTCAGCTGGTAGTAGTGGAATTGAAAGAAGGGGCAAGACAGGTACGGATAAAACAATATCCCATAAAATTGGAGGCACGATATGGGATAGTGAAAACGATTGAGAAATTTTTAAAGTTTGGAATTTTAGAAGAATGTGAATCAGAATATAACACACCAATTTTTCCAGTAAAGAAACCGAATGGTGAATACAGGTTAGTACAGGACCTAAGGGCAATAAATGAAATAACAAAGGATATCTATCCGGTAGTGGCTAATCCATATACATTGTTGACATCTGTAAAGGAGAAATATAAATGGTTCACAGTAATTGATTTAAAAGATGCTTTCTTCTGCATTCCCCTTGACAAAAGTAGTAGGAAACTCTTTGCCTTTGAATGGGAAAACCCGCACAATGGACGTAAGACTCAGTTAACCTGGACGAGACTCCCACAAGGATTCAAGAATAGCCCGACGCTTTTTGGAAATCAGCTGGCGAAAGAATTGGAACTCTGGGTAACTCAAGGGAAAATTCAGGTACCAAGAACACAATATCTCTTATTGCAATATGTAGATGATATATTCATTGCAACTGAACAAGAATCACTGTGTGTACGAGTAACAATAGAGATCCTGAATCAATTGGGACTAAATGGGTATAAGGTTTCGAGGGAGAAAGCCCAGATTGCCTGCACTACTGTAATGTATTTGGGCTGTGAAATCTCCCAGGGACAACGGAGGTTGGGAATTGATCGTATAAAGGCAATTTGTGCTATTCCAGAGCCTCGGAATTTACATGAACTGAGAACATTCCTTGGAATGGCGGGTTGGTGCAGGTTATGGATATCGGACTATGGACTGATAGCTAAACCTTTATATGAGGCACAGAAATCTCAGACCTTCATTTGGGAAGGGTCCCAAAAGGAAGCTTTTAAGAAGCTAAAAAAAGCGTTAATAAAAGCACCCGCCCTGGGATTACCGGATTTAACCAAGGACTTCCAGCTGTTTGTGCACGAGAGACAGAGATTGGCATTGGGAGTTCTGACGCAGAGACTGGGAAGCTGGAAGCGACCAGTGGGATACTTCTCCAAACAGCTGGATCCGGTAAGTGCTGGATGGCCATCGTGCCTACGAGCAGTAGCAGCAACAGTGACATTAATACAAGAAGTAAGAAAATTGACCTTAGGAAAACATATTGATGTATATGTGCCACACATGGTAATGACTGTCTTAGAACAAAAAGGGGGGTACTGGCTATCCCCAAGTCGGATGATGAAATACCAGGCAGTATTAACTGAACAAGATGATGTGACTCTAAAGACGACTAACTTGTTGAATCCAGCAGCTTTTCTAGGTACAAACACAGAGGACGGCATATTAGAACACGATTGTGTGGAGACGATTGAATATACATATGCGACGAGGGCCGATTTGAAGGATGCCCCACTTGAGCAACCTGATCAGGAACTTTTTACTGATGGAAGCAGTTTTGTGGAAGGTGGGGTCCGTTATGCTGGGTATGCAGTAACTACACAAAACGCCCTAATAGAAGCAAAAGCTTTGCCCCCAGGGACTTCAGCACAACGGGCAGAGATAATAGCTCTCACCAGAGCTTTAGAACTGAGCAAAGGAAAGCGGGTAAATATATGGACTGATTCGAAATATGCATTCGGTGTGGCCCATATACATGGAGCTCTATGAAAGGAACGAGGACTCCTGTCCTCACAAGGGACAAACATAAAATATCAAGAGGAAATTCTGAATTTGATAACTGCTGTGCAATTACCAAAACAGGTGGCTATCATGCACTGTAAAGCGCATCAAGGAGGAAGTTCTAAGATAGCCGAAGGAAATACATTTGCGGATCGGATGGCTAGACGAATTGCACGACAGGTACGGACAGTTATGGCTCTGATACCAACGAAGGTAAGCCCATTACAGAATTATATGAACCAAAAACCAAGATACTCAGAAGAAGATGTTAAATTGGCTGAATTAGTAAAGGCCCGATTGAACTCGAAAGGATGGTACGTAACCACTACTGGACAAGTGGTGGTACCACCTGCTATCATGCGAACGATTCTACAAATTGAACATCAAAAATGTCATTGGGGGGCAGAAGCATTGGTAACATATTTAAAACGAGGAATGATCTCTACACAGATGTTAACAATGGCAAAATCCATAGGATCTAAATGCGAAATTTGTTTGAAAAACAATCCAGTAGTCAAAAGGAAAGTAGAAATGGGAAATATCAGAGTAGGTATAGAGCCGGGTGACTATTGGCAAATTGATTTTGTGGAATTACCCAAGATACAGGGATATCGATACTTGTTAGTAGGGGTTGACACTTTTTCTGGATGGCCAGAAGCCTCTCCCTGTCTCATCAATCAGGCTAAAGAAACAGTGAAATGGTTGTTGAAAGAACATGGTGTTTGTGGATATCTCAAGGATAGAGCCGATCACTGCTGTGTGCATATACCAAACGTAACTGCAGATATAGAATATGACATTGCTCAATTAGGGAAAATTGAAAAGGAAGCTGAAAAGCAAAAGGAAGAAATAAGTCAAAATTGGGTAGGAGCATTATTTGATGGATTGGGAATTCACCTTACTGGGTGGATTCATTCCCTCATAGAGACAGTGTTTACCCTATTGCTTGTGTTCCTCGTAATCTATTTGGTATATTTTTGTATTCGAAGAAAAATAACCCGGAATACCAGTTGGACACATAAAATCATTGGAGCAGTGACTCGAGAATATCCACGACACCCAATAACTCCTCCTCTTACCTATCAGGAAACTACTACATGAGTGAAAATACTTGCAAAAGATGAAGTATTTTCAAAGGGGGGAAATGTTAGATATATAGAGTAATTAGACTTGTGAGTTGCTTGATTTATGTTCCGTTAAGCCTGTTGCTAACAGTTTGAAACTTGCTGAGTTTTTTTAGTACCGCATAAAAAGTCCTGACAGCAAAGACAGACCTTGGCCGAGCTGGGTGTCTGCACTCAAGGCTACTGGAAAGTTTGGTAACTAGGATGTGGAGATAAATATATGAGACTATCCAAGCGAAGCAGTACTCCCCAGGCGAAGCAGTACTCCCCAGGTTACTTCAAAGCAGAACCTTTAAGATAAGAAACGAAGATGCATACCAGTACCAGTCAGAAAGAGATAAGAAGAATGCTGGTGAAAGCATCATCGTTGGAACCTATCCAGGACTCAAAAGGTGAAAAGTACACAGCGAGGAAGACGTCTTACTTCATCTGAGGAAGACTACTTACTTCATCTTGAGACCCCTGCCCACGACCACCAGGAGGCACTGCGCAAGCGCAGAACATATGGAAATGACTTTTGTACTCATTACAATACGAAGCGGGGATAGGTCATGAATATGTATCAGCATAGTGGGAAAGGTGATGCATATGTAATACTTTACAGGATAAATTGTGAGCACGTTGTAACGGTCTTCGGAACCAGATTTGGGTGGGTATCCCTGGTTCCCGGGGCCTCGGAATAAAGCACCACATATAACCTCCTTAGAGTGGTTATGTGTTCTTCTCTCGGCTAACACAAGCGCGGTCCAACCTGGCCTTGAACACTGCCAGGGAGATGGGGCAGCCACAGCTGCTCCGGGCAACCTGTGCTAGCACCTCACCACCCTCATAGTGAACTTCTCCTTAACATCTAATGTAAATCTTTCGGTTTAGAGCCATCAGTTTAGTGGCATCCATGCAGGTGTAAAAAATTAAAGTATTGTTTTTGCAGTCGGCCACAAGATGGTGGTTAAGGCGGGAAAATGTCGGCAGGAGCTGAGTGGTTACAATGTACAGGAGCCATAGCAGCAAAGGAGGTTGGCAGGTGGGGCCAGTGAGCTCTCAAGTAGAGTAATGCGCTCTGTAACCAGGGGCAGACTTCATGCAGATAACTGAGGCGCTTTGGATAGGCTGTAAACTTTGGAGTACCTAGCCATAGGGAAACAAGGGAGGGACTTTGCAGTCGGAGAGAAGCCTTGTAACCAGCGTGTGCCTACTTACCAGGACATCTGTTTTTGCAGAAACGTTAAATAAATAGCTGCTTCATTCTTGTGTCTAACATGAGCCTTTACAAGAGAAGTTTTTAGGTTTGTAAGACAGGGAATCCTGCTGCCATGAGGAGAGTGAGAGCACTCAGAGATGAGGGGCTTGTAAGAGGTTGGGAGCTGATGCCTTCTGGAGGTCCCAGCAGGGTGCTGGGGGTTGTGTCCCTGTCACCTCTCATCCTGCTGCCAGACACCTCCAAAAGGGTTCTGACTCCATACCCTCCCTGCCCTCCGTGGGGCAGCTGGGGGCAGCTGAGAGACGATGTGGCCCGGCTGGCTCTTGGTTGCGGCTGCCTGGCCCCAGCCTTCCCGGCCTCACCTCACAGAGCCCGCATCTATTCTCTGCCCAGCTCAGTGCCCCTGTGCTAGACTCTCTCCAGTGCCTTGCTGCCACTCTGGCACTGGGGAGCCCAGAATGGATCTAGTCCCCCAGAATGGTCTTTGTAGTGTCACAGTGAGGGGAAAACTCCCTCCTCTCATCCACTGATTGCCTTATTGCCTGTACAGCCCAGCACCGGCTGGTACTGCTAGGAGAGGATGAGAAGGTCCTCACCCCTCCCTGGTGCAAAGCCCTGCAGGCAGCAGAACCGTTTCATTCCTTCCAGCCCTCTGCTCACACTTGGGTTTTCAGGCCAGACCTGCACATCCTGAAAATGGAGGCAGTGCAGGAGGTTGGAGGGGGACTGTCCCTGCAGCCATCACTACTTTTATGGCCATTGGGATGTCTCTGCTAAAGCAGCTGCAAGACTATGAGGTGAGAGGGGAGGTGGGGGGATGTGTCATGCCCTCAACTATTCCCCTGGCTTCTGTGGGTGCTGCAGCAGCAGGACATCTCACATGATGGCACCTCTGCCCTCCTGCAGTCACTTCATCACCAAGCGCCAATCTGCTGCTCAGGCTGGACTAATGCCACTGCTCCCTGCTCCTCTGCCCAGGTGCTGGCAGTGCTCTCCTGGGCAATATAAAGCCTCTGCCATAAACTCCAGCATCTCTCCAGCGCCTTTGCCCAAGGCCCCTCCCTCCTTAGCTTTGGTTTGGGAACTGGTGCAGCCCTATGGCTCCTGCCTCTGCAAGAACCCACACTGTGCCCCAAGGTGCAGGGCACTCATAACTTCCTCTCCTCAGGGCATGGTCTTGTTCCCACACCTCCTTTGTCATGGTCCATTTGGATCTCTCAAATGTACAGGACAATATACTCTGGGATTTAAACTTTATTTCATGAACTCATTGTCAGGCACCTATGAGAAAAATAAAATCAATTACCTAGCTGACAATGAGAGTGCTCCTCCTCCCTCCTCCATCACAGCGGAGTCAATCTCACTATCTGGCTCCCTGCTAGTCTCCCCGAGGCTTTCCTGACTGATGCCTGCAGCTCATACCTTGTGTCCATGTTGCTCAGATGATCTGAGAGGCAGTACATCTCTCTCATGGCTCCCTGGGAATGAGGACAAATCAAGTCCCTTCACTTCCCTTTGTGATCCCCAGGGTGACCAAGTGGAGACATACCAGGAGCTGTAGACCACCTTGCAGGGAGACAATGGCTGCCGAGCAGTGTTGTGAACCACCTGATAGCAGAGGCATCCAGAGACATGCGAGCAGCTCAGGTGAGCTTGTTGTCTTTTAAGGCCACCAAAGCAAGCTGTCTCGATCCCTGATTTTTTGGGAAATACAGAGTGGCACAGAGATGTTCCTCACTTGTTCAGACCCAGCAGAGGTCCTAAGGAAGAGGCTCTTTCTGACTCAGCAGTACAGGGAATTTCGAGTCGGGATGCAGAGAGCTGTGCAGAGAAGCCGACTTGGGGCTCTTTCTGACTGAGCAAGAGCTGGGTTCAAGCTCAAGGTTTCCTTCTCCTGCCTTGAGGAAAAGCCATGTGATCCCACCAGCTCCATGGAGAGGCCCCAGTAGGGTCTTGAGTCTGGGACAGTTTTTTCCTGGCATCTCCCTAGAGAGGGAGAGGGGGCAGTGGCACAGGGAAAAGCTTACAGCACAGCTGTCCTGAGGGGTCTCGCAGAGGAGACGGGGTCATTCAGCTGGTCCAAGTGCCTCAGCCTGTTTCTCGGGAAGGTTTATCCTGTGATGCTTTTGCAGGGTGTGACAGTTGACATGAAGATGGCTGCCAGTAATGCCCTGGTAGCTCTGGCACGCTCCCAGTTCCACTTTGTCATGTCTGAGCTCCAGAGCCATCTGAAGGCCATGGGGAAGATGCCTGATGAGAGTGTGCTCCTGACCTTGGGCAAAATGGCCCACAGCTATGGTATGGCAGTATCAGCCTCCTGGTTTGAGTAGGGGCCTGTGCTATCGTGAGGAAGGGATCCTCCCCCTCCCTAACTGCTCTGTGTAAAATCAGGATGGCTATGGAGTTGCTGAGCCTCCGTGCTCCATGCCAGGGCCAGCTGGCAGCTCTGTCTTACCCAGCCCAATCCCAGTTCCCAAAGGAAGTAGGAACCCAATGGAGGCAAACCCACGGGGTCTCTGCCCCCCCACCATCTTTCCTATTTCTCCAGAAGGCTTCCCTGTGTCCCGCTTGCAGAAGGCAACTCTCCACGTGCCCTCTGGCATGTCCTGCATGGCCCATCAGCCCCAGGGGTGGACAGGGGTGGATGGAGTCCAGACTCCCATGCCTCTCACTGACCCTCTCGGTCCCTCTGCCCCTGCCTACTCTGCAGCCCTGCAGTACATCCCCTTTGTAAGGATGATGATGCTCACCCTGTGCACTATGCTGAGCCAGGTAGGGAGTGGATCCTGCACTCTGCCTGCAGTGGTGAGTCTGAGCTCCTTGGCCAGGGTACCTGGGGCAGGGGCTGGGGTGGCCTTCAATGCCTTCATGTGTTCTCCGAGGGAAGATGGTGGGTGTCAGCCCACAGCAAGGTCAGGCCTTGGGGGTCCCAAACTGCTATGAGTGTGTGGAAGGAGTGGGGGAAGCACGGGAGGTTTCTGTGGGCAGGATGTGGTGGTACTGCACAGAGGAATGCCTGGGCCCCTTTCCATGGCTTCTGTTCCCCTGCTTTCCTCTGGGATTAAAATCCCTGCTCGGAAAGCAGGGGAAAAAGAAGGGGCCATTGAGGAAGAGAAAGTGTGATGGGGAGGAGGAGAGAAACAGTAGGGTGTTTGAATCCAGGCACCTCAAGAGCAGAGATTGCCCTCAGATCCAGATCTGGTCGCAGGATGGGGCCTACCGAGCTTGGGATTGTCGTTAAAGCAGGCTTGGGTGAGGATGCAAGGTTCCTTCCTTGCTGCACACTCTTACATGCTCCCTTTTCCTTTCTTGTTGTGCAGTTCTGGAGGAATGGTTGAAAGGAGTTAGTACGTACTTCTGCAACCAGGAGCAATGCCCCTTCCCTTGCAAGGGAGTAGCAGAGTTCTGTGAAGCCATTTACCTGATCTTCCACTACGCGACAGGTAGTTGGCTGGGCCTCAAGGAGGAAGAGGTGAGAAGTGCTGCTTCCACTTCTGGAGCCACAGCAGGGATGTCCATACTGGTGGGTCTGGGTGGGTCTGTCTATGCCCAGTCAGGTGTGAGCAGAAACGTGAGGGGAGGGAGGATCCCTGACTAGAAGCAGCTGAGTCCTGAGTCCTCTCTGCAGGGAGGGCTCGGGTACCAGCATGGGGAAAAGCTCTCTCTTCTCTGGAGTGAGCAGTGCTCTTAACAGGGCAGAAAGGAAAGAGAAACCCCTCCCAGCGGGAACAGCAGACTGGTGTGCAGGGGGTGCTGAGTGCTAAGCAGACCTTCAAGCTTCCAAGCAGAGCCTCTCCCTTCCCTCTTCAGGAGACAAGCAGGCTGTCCTCAGGGCGCTAGCTGCCATGACGGAGGTCCTCCTGCATGAGAAGCAGTACCCAGAGCATTCCTTAGAGCTGGTCCTCTGGCTCCTGCACCAATATCAGGAGGTCCTAGACACCTCCATGGTCACCAAGGTGGAGGTTTTTCTCAGGGCCCAGTGTGTCTGCTGGAGTGTGTCTGTGTGAGTGCCGTGAGGTGCCAGGGAGCTGTGGGGTGCCAGATGGAGCTGAGGTCTTAGAGAAAGAATAGGGAGAGCAGAGGAGGCCTGAGGCTTCATGGGCTCTTTGGGCAAGAAAAGACCAACGCAGGGGGTCCAGGAAGGAGGCACTCACCTTCTCAGGAAGGGAGGCATTGCCACCTCCCTGGAGCTCTGTGTGTGGGAAGAGCTTTGCCCTAATGCCCAGGGCCATGTCTAGTCTTGCCCAATGAGGAGCAAGATCTGATGAGTGGAAAGTGGTAGGAAACTGAGTTGTGAACCCCAGGCTTTGTTCAGAGGAAGGAGGCCCTCTCAATGCTACTCTGAGGGGAGAGAAACAAGAAGCCCCGTGCAGGGGAGTTTGGGTTTTCCCCTTGGAGCTAGTGTTAGGGACTCCCCTTAGCCTAGATGTGCTGGCTTTTTCCTTTCCCAAGTGCCTTAAGGTGGCTTTAGCTTCCTTTTCCTCCCCTGTTCTCTCGCAGAGCCTTAGCTATGTCCTGGAGATGCTGGAGGTACTTCAGACCCCACTCCCACAGGACACGGCTCTTGCCATCCACACTGCTGTGTACTGCCAGGTAAGGGTAGCCTGCACCCTGCCGCTGGCCTGGGCCCCACACATGTGATTGCCATGGAGGGGAAAGACCTGCTGGCGTTCAGAGCAGTGCAGGGCAGGGGAGGAGAGGACACGCTTCCAACTGGGATCTTCCTGCAGGCCAGGAGCATACCAGGCTTTTTGATCCAGGTGCACCTTAAGGCTGCAGGAGGCCTGATCCTGGGTCTTTGGAATGGGCCCAAGGGGCAGGCCGCTTCCCAGCGCATTTTCCCTTTCCGCCAAGTCCAGGAGGACTCTGGACCACCGGCATGCTCAGGGAAGCCGTTCAACACTGCTGAGCCTTAGCTTCTGCTGCTGCTGCTGCAAACCTCTGTGCATGCCCGGAGCCACCATGGGTTGGCCTGGGTTTTGGCTGTGGGTCCTGTGCCCAGAGTGCCCAGGGAGAGGAAAATGGAGAGCATAGTTTCTTTTAAGTCCCTCTCAACACTGTTTTGACTTTCTCTTAAACGGACCTTGTTCCCACAGCTCTCTGATGTGACCAAGGAGTCTTGCCCGGCTCATAAGGCAGAGCTGTCCCGCTGCATCTTGCTGGAGGGTAAGGAGAGAAGACTGTGCTATGCCGTGGCAGCTCTCTCCCTGTCCTTCATCATCAGGGCAGCTTCTGCTAACACAGAATGCAATTTGTTCCCCACAGCACGAATTTGGCCCGAGGAAACAGTCACGTTTCTACACTCACAGCTGAGAGGCAGGAGCGAAACCAGTCGTGTGGCAGCCCTGGGCCTGCTGGTAGTGCTGGCCCACTGTGACGGTCAGTGCCACAGATCAGGGGCACAAAGCAGTGGCTAGGGCTGCTGGCCTGAGAGCAGGAACAGGCTGAAAGTGGTGCACGTGCACTCGAAAGAATCTGCAAAGAGCAGGTCCCACAGCTAAGCCGTTGTCCGGTGGTAGGGCATGAGCTCACTGCCAGCAGCAGAAATGGCAGCACACCAGGGATGATGCTCCAGGCTCAGTAAGATGGGCAGGCTGCTGGGCTGGAGCTATTGTACCAATGCCGTTTCATCCTGTTACCATAGCTTTCAGTCCCTATAAAATAGCTGTGACTCTTGAAATGGAGTTGTTCTGGCTATGCTGCTGCCTCATGGAAGTCAGAGTTGGGCCCTGTGTTCTGTGGGGCAAATGCCTGTCCAGCCTGGTGCTAAAGCCAGACCTGCCATCAGGAGCAAAGGCTTCTGTGTGCCCTCGTCATCTCCCCATGAGCCACAAAGGCTGCCCCAAGCAAACCGTCTGGGTTTTGAACAGGAGGGTCATAACCACACTCTCCCATGGCAGGTGTGGAGGGCAGTTCTGGAGTTCATCAGGGAGCTGCTCAGCTCTGGCTCCCAGAGCTCCTGGGCATGGGATGTCGTGGGGCACATCTTCACTGAGTTCAGCCAGACCTCAGGCAGACTGGTAAGGGCAGAGCAGGACACCTAGGGCTTTGACCGGTGCCTGGACTGTTCTGAGGCCTCCTGCAGACATTCTTGGCCATGAAGAATTCCATGCTGCAGGGCCATTGGCACTGGCACTGCTGTTGGAGTGGATTCCAAATGGCCATTCCTCATAGATGTCTCTACTGATGTTGGTGCAGATGCCAGTGGATTATGTGGGTTTACACCTGGGCATGTTACCCAGGACTGCAGGGCTATGCATGCACCCCATGGGCTGAGCTGTGCCCACAGGCACCTTCAGCAAAGCCGCCTTGTGAAGGGAGGGGCTTGTAGGGACGGGACATCCACCATCCTTAAATGCTGATAGACAGTCAGCAAAACACAGACAGTGCATAAAGATGGGCCTGGCAAGAGGAGCTTTCTGTGGTGTTCTTGTGCTCTGGCCCTCCAAAGCATACTGTGCCCATCTGATAACTGTCTGGGGTCCTACATCCCCTCTGGCAAGGGGACAGGCCATTTGTCAGTCCCTTTGGTGAGCATTTCCAGCTGGGCACGCAGGAGATGAAAGCTGGGCATGGCCAAACCTCCACTGACTTGCCAAGGCTCTTCCCTCTGGCAAGAGCTTCCCTCTAGTTGGGAAGTCTGTGTTTGCTGCTTTGCTCTGAGGCTCGGGGAGGCTCTGCTTTGGGAGAAGGGCAAAGAAAAGGTCTTCTGGGTGCTCATCCACATCCATCTGGCTGGGCATCCTACCTCCAGAGCTAGCACCAAGCACAGCCCTTCCGAAGGGCATGATCCTCACCTCTGTTTTGGTTGCACGATAGCAGCATTTGGGCCCTGGGAGACTGTGTAGACAAACAGTGGCACTCTCTGCTCCTAGGCTTCTCAGTCCTTCCAAGGGTCCGGGAGCTGGTCCTCAAGCTGGTTCTGTCCTTGTCCTCCTTCAGGACGACTGCTCCAGGAAAGCAGGCACAGGAACACTGGTGAGTTGTGCCTGAGCCTCATCAGTTAGGAGCTGAGAGCAACAGGGATTTTGCCAACTCTTGTCTTACAGGTGGCAGCAAGCCTTTTTGCCAAGGAAACACGGGAGGATGAAGCAATTCAAACCCTGTGCATAGACATCCTGGGCTCTCTGGATGTCTGTGAGAGGGATAACCAAAGTAAGTTGCCCTCTGCCCTGCTGCTGTGGACACTTTGTGCCTTCAGGACATTTCTCCTCATGCTCCCCCATGCCCTGCACCTCCCCCTCATATGTGCTAAAACACACAAGCCTCACAGAAATGCAGTCTACCTTTTCGTCTCCAAGCTGATTGGAAATGCTTATGTGGTGAATAGCCTGGATCTTCTCTGCAG
The DNA here is from genome assembly GCF_004027225.2 of Strigops habroptila. NCBI lineage: Eukaryota > Metazoa > Chordata > Aves > Psittaciformes > Psittacidae > Strigops > Strigops habroptila. Next base: position 22,575,785 of record NC_044302.2, read on the forward strand.
CTCCTGTGGCCCACACTGCTGCAATACATGGTGCCAGCCCAATACAGCAGCATGCTGATCCCATTCTCCCAGTCTCCGAGCTTTGGTTGAGAGACGGCAGAGAACATGGTGCAGGGAAGAGGAAGAGCCTATTGCAGTAGGCTCCCAGGAGCAAGGTGGGAGCTCCAGTGAATGCTGCTGGGCTTGGCCAATGGCTGGGCCAGTCCGGATCTCCCTCTGCCCCACCAGCCCTGAGCAGGAGTTGGGAAAAGGAAAGGGCAGATACATGCTCTGCTGCTGGGCACGAGGGGCTCTGCCCTGCATTGCCACTTGCCTGACACACCGGTCTGGCTCTCATGCTAGCATCCGTCTCCTGGTGAGCCAGGCCTTGTTCCTGGCCCTGCTGCAGCTGCCTTCTCTCATGCCAGGCAGCCCTGGGAGCCCTGAGGCCAATGCTGTGGCAGTGCAGCTGCTCTCACCGTCAGCCCTTTGTGGGGGCATCAGAGGTGTCAGGGGCAGGGCACAGCAGGGGCTCACTGGCTCAACCAGATTTTTTTCTTCCCCAGCGCCCAGCTGCCAGCTCCCCAGGCCCTGTTGGCTTGACTGCTGGTGAGGGGCCCTAGAGAAAGAGCTTCTCTGGGCAGGGGTGGTGGGAGAGCCCAGGGCAGAGATGCTGTTGAAGCCAGTGCCGGCAGCCCCCAAGGAGAAGGCAGCAAGCCTGAGCCCATCAGCGATTCCACTTCCTCCTCGAGGCTGGCATCCTCATCCTCCTGGGTGGAGCTGTTGGCTGCCTGCTGCTGGCCAAGTGGTGCTGAGCTCCCTCCCTCCCTGTTGGGAGAATCTGTGGCTATGGCAGCAGGAGCAACCCTTCTGCCCTGCCCTTGCCTACGTGGTGGCAGTGGCTCGTCATGTGAGCAGCAAACATGCAGTCACTGCCTTGCAGCTGCTTCAGGCCCTCCATGGCAGGATCCACAAAGCCTTGTGGGAAAGTGTGAGAAACAGAGATCCCCCTCCTGATGCAGTACCTGGAACGTAAGGTCAGGGTGGGAATGGAAAGGCTGGAGGGAGAGAGGGGGGTTCAGGGAAATGCAGCTTCCCAGTGTAATGGAGGAGAATTGTCCCAGCACTTGCTGGGGCAGCCATCCCACAGCGTCAGTTCGGCCCAAGGGATGGCTGGGGCCATTGACATCCCCTTAGATGGCAGGTCTTGGTGGCACCCCCATGTCCTGGCTGGGATTGTCATTAGGGCAGAGACAGGCCTGGTGCTCCTGGAGCAGGTGAAGCCCTGGGCTTTGGAGGACCAAGTTCCCAGGCTGGGCCAGGTTTGAAGGAGCCGTCCTTGGCAACAGCCTGGGAAAAGGGCTGCAAATGGGTAGAAAGAAGGGGGTCGTTAAGGAGAAAATGGGTGTTGCTGGGGCAGGCTGTGACTCAGTGGTTGGAGTTGTTCTGGGAGCTGCAGGCAAACAGTGGGGATCAGCCTGCAGTCAATGCATCTTTGTTCACCTTGAATCAGTCGCTCCGACAAATGCCCTGGGATCCCTCCTGTCTCCTTGACCTCACAAGGATTTGGACATATGTGCTTGTTGGCCCTGTCTAACCTGATGGCCTGGGACTTTCTGGAAGTCTGACCGCGGAGGAGACCAGCAGGCTCGTCTCTGGTGTGAGCTTAAATAGCAGTGAGAGCTTTTGCTCCCTCCTGCTTTCTAGGGAAAAAATGAGAGCTCCTTGGATTCTGCAGAGTGGGAGCACCGTGTGCTCAAGCTACAACATCCTTGTGGGGTGTCACAAATAAAGGGGAGACGAGGGAGCAGACAAAGTTGTGGGAGGAAGCTCAGGGCTGCCTGTGTGGGCACCAGGAGGTGGGGGGACCTCATCAGCACCCTGTGCCTCTCCCCAGAGTAAATTCCTGCCTGCTCAGAGAAGCTGCTGCCTGCACACGTGTCATGGCTGATGGCTAATGCCCTTTAACGCTGTGCCATGCGCCTTAGCACTGCCTCCTCCTCCTTGTCTGGCAATCTGGAGGGGGTGGGGTGTCTCACCTCAGATATTAGGAGAAGAGGGAAGCTGGTGAAGAAAAGCTTGGGTGGGGCAGGGCAAGAGACTGCCATTTCCAGCAGCTTTTCCTTGGCAGCATCCCAGGACAAGTGAATGTGGAAAGGGCCCTGGCCAAAGGCAGGGGAACACACTCACTTCCTCTCCTGCTCACCAAAGTTTCTGCAAGTGTCAATGGAGCCCATTGAGGACAAGGCCTGGACTATGGGCCTAAGCCAGGTGCTGAGCCAGCAGCTGAGCAGCTCTGCCCGTCACTCCTGGGAGATGGTGTCCTGGGAGAAGGTCCCCTGTCCCACACTGGGGTTAGTGCTCTGCCCAGGCAGGCAGTTTCCACTGCTCCCCCTTCCCTTGACCCCAACAGGCACGTTTCTCCGTGGGGCTGCCCAAGCACCTGGCTACAGCCTGGCTTTGCGGCTGGACTCACCCGCTTCTGGGGTGGTTGAGTCTGTCTGGGGCCAGCCCTCTGCTGACAGGTTGGGCAGTGACCACATCTTGGGCTCGGTCTCTTCTCTTTTAGCTTTTACTGTGCAAGTTTCTTGGTGCTGGCAGGTTGTCAGGACCTCAGACACATGCAAGGGCAGGTGCTGCGGTTCCTCCGTGAGACAAACTCTGTGGAGCTGTGTGAGGCCCAGGTGAGGTGATGCTCATGTTCTGAGTATTCCCTGCCTGTTCCTGAGGGAGAGGGTGGGCTGCTCCAGATCTTGATCTTCCCATTTCTGCCTTTCCCCCCTTGCCTGGCCATTGTCACTGGCCATGGCTGAGTGGGCTGGAACTGACTCCCCATTTTTCTGTGGTTGCAGGTAATGATTTCTGTTGTGTCAAAAGCTGTTGAGAGCCACTTCCATCTGGTCTTGACTTTGTTCTCTGCCCCTTTCACCAGAGACTGTTTTGATCAGACTTCCACAGGCTTGGAGGTAAAGGATCCAGGGCTTTGGCGGTTGGCTTTCCTTGGAAAGGATGGGCTTTGACACTTGGTGTATCAGAGCCACCCAGCTGGGGCAGCTGCAGCGGTTGCTTGCTTGCAGCCATGCTGCCTCTGACTTAATTTCAGCCAGAGCTGGCGACAAGGCAGGGGGCATAGTGTGACACTCTGCCCCTTCCTTGAAGCTGAGGACTGGGAGCAGGAGCCTGGTGAGGTCTTGCTGGCTCTGCTCCACAGGTAGGGGCTGTGGGGAAGTGCAGCCGGGCCCAGGAAGGGCCAACAGTGTTGGGATTCTGTCTGCACCTCCTGCTTGTGAGAGAAGTGCTGTTTTCACATATTGGAGATGGGGCTTTGCAATATTAAGGCTTTGCAATACTGGGGCTGGGGCTAAGGTACTAGGGGAACGAAACAAAGGGTTTGAAATACCATGACTTTGAAACAGACACTTTCTGTAGTTAAAGACAATGTCATCTTTGGGTGACAGACAGTCTGTGGTTAAAAAGAATGCTATCTTTGTACAACCTATGAAACTAAGCCAGTGCAAACTGCTTCTGTAGTTAAACAGTAAGTTGGGGTACCACATGTCTGCCAGAGAGTTATGAAATCAAACCATGAAAGAAGATAAATAAGAGGAAGGAGTGTATGAAATGGAGTAAGGGGAGATGTAAACAGAGGCGGGACAGTTAGCATGTTGATTATACATGTCAGATAGGCTGTAAACCTTGGAGTGACCAACGGGGAAACAAAGGAGGGAACTTGCGGATGGGATAGGAAATATAAATCATAGTTCTGCTTTTGCTGTGTGTGCCTACGTGCTAGGACACCCATTTTTGCAAAATCGTTAAATAAATAGCTGCTTCATTGTTGTGTCTAACTAAGGCCTGCCTGAACCTAGAGACCATTTCTCACACTGCCCATCCCCATGCAAGAACCCAAGCTGCGGGATGTGAACAGCTCCTGGCCCCAGAGCTCACACGCAGCTTAAGGAGTGCCTTGAGGAGCTGCTGGCAGGTGCCCAGGGAAGCGAGGAGATGGACACGGCCTCCAGCAGGAACCTGCAGGAATCCTAGGACTGATGCCTTAGGCATCTCTGTCAACAGCAGCAGAAGATGGAGAGAGCCCAGACCATTCGCGCTGCTTTCCTGCGCACCTACTGTGGGATTGCGCTGTGTGCCCCCAAGGAACAGCTGCTCACCCATGTGGATGAGCATGCCCATCATGGGCAACATCCTGCAGCTCTCCAGAGCTACAGAAAGGGTAGGAGCACAGAGAGCTATAGAAAGGGTTGGGCAGGGATGCCTAAGTGCCCCAGCTCCAGCCCCCTGGGGCTGAGGTCTACTGAGATGGATGGCCTCTTTTTAAAGATCTCCCAAGGAAGGGTTTGTCCTCAAGGCCCAGCTCCATCCCTGCCGTGAGTCCCCCCTGGCCATGCTCCTCTTCTACCGCTCAGCCCTGCCAAGAATTCAAGAGGTGCTTTGCTCTCTTTGGCCTCAGGACTTGCAGCTCAAGCTCGCCCTGTTGCAGAGCATCACCGAGGTCAGCTGTGCTATCCAGGCTGTGGGCGACTGCGGCAGCTTTGAGCTCTCCTTAGAGCAAGAGGCAACATGGGCCCTGCTGATGAGTGCCCGCAGCTGGGGAAGTCACACAGGGGAGTTCTAGGCTGCGCCTAGAACAGGGAAATCAGTCTGATTTTCCTGGAGGAATGATGGTCTTGGCTTCGTGGCAGCTCCTGGAGCTGTGTCCCAAGCTGGTGTTGCCCTTGGGTGCTGGTGCTGGGTGGCTGTGGCTTAGGAGCAGGGTCCCTCTCACAGTGCCTTTGGGGATCCGTGGGAGTGACAAGGCAGTGTCTGTCCAAGTCTGGCAGGAAAGCCTGTCCCCACGGGAGGTGGAAGGGCTGTCCCTTGTCACCGCCCACTGCCAATGCTGCACTTGTTTCTCTGGGCCTTGCAGGACCAGATAAAGAGGGAGCCCCAGCACTCCCTGCTGTATGGAGTGTTTCAGGCCCTAGAGGAGTTGAGGTCTGTTTCTCAGGCTCTGGGGACTCCCAGTGTGCCCCAGCTGGCACACTCCCAGCTGGCACGGCCTTAAGCATGGGACCAGGAACTATTGGGACTGTGGAGTGGGAGAGTGTTCCCCATGTCAGGTATCCCCCTGAAGACAGGAAGAGAGATACCTTAACCTGGGGGGGCCCTGGTGGGAGGTTGCCAGCTGCCTGTGATGGGGCAGGAGTTATGAACCTGAAGGCAGTGCTCACTGGCATGGGCTGGGCTTGTTGGATTTGGGGTCCTCCATTAGCAGAAACCCAGTTGTGGTTTAAGCCACTTTGGAGAGGGCTAGTAAATCCCCTTTCTGTTTTCTCTTCCTTTTCCCTCTGGCCAGCAAGCTGAGGCCACGTCTGAGTAGGGAGGAAAATCGCTACCTGCTGGCGGTGTGCTGCCAGACTGTTGTGTCCTACCCTTCCGAGGAGCAAATGAAGAAGGGAAGGCGGACCACAAGGGCAGCTGCGAACACGCAGGTACCCACTAGCCAGTCCCACCCCACCCTGGGGTCAGGACCCCAATTCAGCGTGCCCTGGCAGCCCCCATGCTGCAGAACCTCAGCTCTCTTTTCCTGCTCTTAGCTTCCACATAGGAGAGGCATGGAGGATCTGAGCCAGCTCATAGGAACCCTTCTGGAGGCAGAGGGGAGCTCTGCCTGCTTTGATGAAGTGGTTCATGTGAGTTTCCATGGGGCAACAGGGAAAGGGTCACAGGGGCAGAGAATCAAGGCCTTAGTGGGTGATAGGAGGTAGATACCTTCCCTACAGGGAACTGGGACTTTGGCTCCTCACTGAGACCATGCATCTGGCTGGGGCCAGGGGCTGAGATGGGGGACAGGAGTGCAGCCTCAGACAGGCAGAGAAGTGGACCCTGAGGGAAAACCCAGAGCCAGACCTGAGCTGGGCAAGAGCAGCACCAGGGAAGGCGGGAGCGGGGAGACACTGGCAGGGAAGCAACATGTGCCTCAGGGGAGAGGCGGATGCAGACAGCAAGGGGTGGAGGCTGCAGTGCCAAGTGTTGGTGGGGAAAGGCCACATGGGCAATGGGCCAGAGAAGACAGGAGAGGGAGGGGAATCTCACGGAGAGAAACATGCCTGTTGTGAGAGAGATGCACCCAATCCCCCTCCCCGGGTCCTGAAGGACTGGCTCTCCTCAGCCATAGAACAGAGGCAGGACAGAGCCCTGCAGTTTTGCGTCCATGCGCTGGGCCCTTTGAAGGAGTGATCTGAGCTCATGGTGGCTGGGGACCGCCATGTGCCTTGGTGCCCCATTCACACTATTCATAGTTCCATAAGGGAGACCTGCCTGCCTGGATGCTGGGTTTCAGGATTCCTAGGATTCTGAGGCAGCCCTTCTGCTTATGCCTATGCCCAATCGCTGCTCAGGCGAGCGGGTGCTGGGGCTGCCTGTGACTCTTTACCGGCTGCTCTTCCCTGCAGAGGGGATGTCCCTGCAAGCAGTTTGGCTCTCTGGAGGGACTGCTGGGGTCCCTGACCACTGGCTGCTGGGACTCATGCCACTAGAGGACAAGGGTCTGCCTTGGTTAACTTCTCCAAAGGCAAGGTGAGGAGGGTGGGCACTGCCTAGCCTTGCTGGGCCTGATCTTTCCTGCCTTCCTTGACTGGTGCCACCAGGGCCCCGCAAGGCTAGACCCCCATCCCCTGGAGGGAAGGGGGAGGCAACATGCTCTCCTGGTTTCCTGCCCCCACCCTGTTCGCCCTCTGCCTCCCCACCCATTTCAGGAAGGGGACAGGGCTGCTGAGTTCCACACCACTGGGGCCTGTGTGAGGTTGGGTGGTCAGGACCACCCTCTGCTTCTGTCTGAGAGGGTGGGTGACCCCTGGTGGCCCCAGTGCTGAGGATTGTGTCATTCCGCCCCCCCCCCCCCCCCCCCCCCCCCGTATGTACCCCTCTCCACATTTGGGAGAGACAGAGGGTGGTCAGACAACTCACTTGGATGAGGTCTTTGATGCTTCAGAGGGTGCCTTACCCTTCACTCCCTGCCGTGAGCCTGGAGAAACAGGCAGCTACCCAGGCAGTCTCCAAACTCATCCCTGCTGGGGAGGAAATTTCCTGCCGAGACAAGAGAGAAGACCAATTTGCTGCCCAGAGCAAACTGGGCAGGGAGGAGGCATCTGAGCTACAGGCCTACAGTGTGCTGCAAAGGGTCATGTTCAAACTCTTTCCTCCTCAGGCAGCAGAGTCTGCATGTGCTGAGGAAGACCTGGGGAGGTTCCCTGCTTCCTGGAGGCAATGGTAGCCTTTGTGGGAATAGGGGATGCAGCTGCTAGGAGCAAAGGCTGCTGAAACCCCGAAGCCCCAGTTCAAGGAGGGCAGGATTTGTCAGCCATTTTCTTGGGTTCAGGAAATGCTGCTGCACTGAGTTCAGGAGAGCCTTGGGTTTTCCTGTCGCCTTCAGTGTCACCACTTGGGTTCTCCTTTACCCGCATCTGGGGCCAGAGGTTGGTTTTCTGTAGATGTGACTCCTCTTTTCTCCTGGTGGTGTTCCAGCCAAGACCAGGAAGGTGGTGCCTTTGGCTCATGAGATCAGGTGCCTTTGTGAGGAGCTGAACAGCCCAGACATGAAGATTCAGGTGGAGAGCAGTACCAAAATAGCAGAAGTAACTGGCCCCAAAACATCAGGGTGGGGCCCCAGCTCCTGGGCTCCTGCACATCTCCCTGCTCCCTTCCCAAGTCTCTTGCTGTCCAGAACAGCTGTTGTTAGCAAGTAGCAGGAAGCTTTAAGACAAAAAGGTCCTTTAGGCACAGTGGAGCAGATACCGCAACATGTGTGTTTGTGCACACATGTGTATGTGAGTACTTTTGTCAGAATGTAAATTTGCTATATAAGCAAAAAAAAAGGGGGGGGGGGGAGGAGACAATTTCAAATCAGTTAGTGGCATCAGATGTAAACATCAGATGTATGCAGAGCAGGAGTGTCAAGAGATTGCCCCCTCCACTACTGCTGAACTACCAGTCCTGTCAAAGTTTCCTGTTTTTTTCTGAAGTGCTGGAGCAGAGCTGTGACAGAGTCTCCTGTTCCTGACTTCTTGCCAAGCTGTTTGCAAATGCATCCTGCCAGCACAGGGTGTGGGCTTTCTGATTGCCATCCTGGACAGCTTTCAGCATGCCACAGTCAGAAGTGTATCACCAGTGTGGGACTGGGTGTTGATCTTCCTGAAGGAATACAGACAGGAAATGCTGCAGGAGGTAAAGGAGACCTGTTTTCCATTTGACTTTGTCTTTTTTCCTGTTGGCTGTTGCACTACACCCTGTGCAGCTGAATGGGCTCAAGAAAGGCCACGAGAGCCAAGGGACTACTGATGGTATGAGTCATGCATCAGCACCTACTGCTGGCGTCTGCTCCAGCTGGTGGCAAGGATACGGGCACTTCTTGGCCAAAGTCTTGTGTTGGTCCAGGTTCTTCCTATGAGGGAGTGCCTTCCCATGCGTGGTGCCTGGGAGGCACCAACCTTGCCATTCCTCCCCTTCCTCTGGGGTCACTCTCAGGCCTCCCTGGCCTGGGACTCACTTCATCCTGCTTTTTCTTCACTTGTCCCCAATTTCCTCTACTCTGAGCTTTGCTGGGCATGCTACATTTTCTACAACTACCAGGTGCTGCCTGTTTTTAGCATGGGAGCCTCTGGCCTTATGCTGTGCCTGCCCTGTCAAGGCTCCTGTTCTCCTCTGTGCGTGCTCTGCTGCTGCTCCATTTGTGCTCCTGGGCCACCAGCAGCTCACTCAGCCCAGACTAACTCAGTGGCTGAGGGTACAAACGATGAAAAGTGTCCCTGGAGAACTGGTATCTTCTGCAAGGAAGGAGTCATATGCCCTTGCAGAGGCCCCGCAAGGCATCTTCAGGGTCTCGAAACGCATGTTTAGTTTTGCTCTTGCATCACTGCAGATACGTTTGGAGAGTTGACTTCAAGTGTTGGGTGTGAAATGTGTGCATGTCCTCTGTGTGCACACAGGGCACGCAGCTGCTCACATGATTGGCCCAGGCACATGTAGTGACTGAGCTGTGCATGTGCACATGCCTGAGCACAATTGCCAACAGCACACTCGGCTACATATGTGAGCCAGGGTCAGGCAGGTTGGAAGGGGTAAGGTATTGGGCTAGATCTGTACTCTCTGTCAAGGGAGCAGGCATTGCTCACGTGCTGAACGGCTGTGTCCAGGCCCTGGAGGAGGTAAAGGATGCACCGAGCCCTTCTTCTTCTTCCATTCAGTTGCCAGAAGTCCTGGACATCCTTTACACCTCCATGAAGCAGAGGAGAAGCCACATGCACTTTGTGTTGCATGCAGTGTATCTCCTTGCCTGCTGTCATCAGGAACCTGTGATCAGCATTCTCCTCCAGAAAGGTATGCTTTGGGACAGGTGTGTGTACTCCCAACTTCCTCACTGTAATGGGAGATCCTGCAGTTTGCATGAATGGGGAGAAACAGGTCTTTTTTTTTTCTGCCTGAGCAGTCTTGAGTGCTGCAGGATGGCATGCTTGTGTCTCTGCTGTGAGCGGGGCGTTGTAAGCCCAATTACAGCTGAGGAGCTTGAGAGCACTGCAGGATGGCAAGGACATGCTCAGGGGTGAATGGGTTCCCTAACAGTGACACAGTGGAGCTGTGGAGGCAAAGCATCTGTGGGATACAGATACTGAGGTGCTTAGTGAAGAAACTAAAGAGAGCAGGAAATGACTGCCTGGGGACTGACTCCTGTGCTTACATGTGGCACAGCCGGGAGACTGCTCTGGAGGCTCTGACTATATGTTCAATGGCAGACACATTTCTGTAGCTTTGCATCTGCTTTAGAACTCATACTTTGGAATAAGGGAGTCAGGTGCCCTAGTGGATACCCGTGGAGATGCCCAGGGCACTTGCTGGGCCAGCCTGAAGGAGTATGGGGCACTGTCATAGAAGTGACCATTGCGGACAGTGACCCTCCTGCCCCAGGCAGGTGGGGGAACCAGGCTGGTGAGAAGAGGCCTTCCTGAATAAGTGGTTCTTGGTTATGTTTCTATGCAGATCACCCATGCCATCTCTGAGGTGGTGTCTGTCCTGTGGAGCACTGAGGAACTCAGGCAACTGCTTCCCCAGCTCATTCCCAGCCTCCTGAGGTGGGCCAGTGAAACAGTGGATGAGGAGAGCAGCCAGAGAACTGTTCCTCGAGGCGTCTAAGCAAAAGCCTTGTGGGTAAGGAGCCAAAGGGGCAGATGGAGGATCTGGCTTCAGTGCCGCCTGCTAAGGCATCTGCCTTTGTGTGGCTGAGGGAGCACTTCGCCTGCCCTCATTCCTGGAAAACTGCTTGTTATGGTTGGTTTTACTTCTGTTCTTTCATGGAGAAACTCCAGCTCCCAGGCAGGAAGGTCTTAGGCAGCTCATACTGTGGACAGCTGTCATCTTGCCTCCCACATACCCTTTGTGCACTACAGCATTGTGCTCCCTCAACGGACCCCCACTGGGAGCAGTGGCTCTCGCAGGCACTGCTGTCATTCTTTGCAAAATGCTGGTGGGACAATTTATTAGGAGTTGTCTTGGTATGTAGCATGGAGGCAGTCTAGAGGTAGGGGTTTTCTTCTGCTTCAGTACACGTGGGGAATGAATAAAATGCCAGTGTCATTAGCTGCAGCCTTGAGGGCTATGAAGCGTATTTCAGGGGTATTTAGGTCTGCTAAAGAGAAGTCTTCCCCTAACCTGCTGTGATTTGAAATTTTTCTGGGTCTGCAGTGGTGTTGCTGTTATTTTGGTTTGGGTTTTTTTTTTGTTTGTTTGTGTTTATTCTGTGTTTTGTTTCTTTTGCCAAGATTTTCCTTTCAGTTCTAGATTTGCTGCTAGGCAGATGCATGGCTAAGAAATGGATGGAGCTGCTTATAACTTGGAGAGTGTGGACTAGCCTTGTAGACCCCCTGGCTCACCCTGAGAGAGTGTCTCTCCTGACCACGTAAGAGCCACAGAGATGAATCAGGCCAACTTCTGCAGGGCTGCACCCAGGGAAGTGACTGCTGGGACCCTTTCTGCATGCCTGGGAAGCCGTGCTGAGCTGAAAACTAGTGTCTGCATCGGTGCAAGTGAATTATGGAGACCTGGTCTGTGGCCTTCCTGGGTAAATGTTTATGCTTCGCATGTTTCCTCTGTGCAGAATCCTGCTCCAGGCTGGATTCATCTCTCCCTGTCTGGTGAGAATCTCTTGCCATGGCTGGATTCCAGCTCACATAGACTGCGTGTGACTGCTGCAGCTTTCTTTGATCAGGTAAAGCTAAGGGGTTTGGAAGGAAGGAATCACGGGGCTTTTACTGAGCTACTGCTGTTGGGAGGTCTGGCTTTTTGTGGGAAGATCTGTGGAGAATGGTTCCTTGGAGTGGGGTGGGCATGGGAGTGCCTGGCTGGACCAGGTCCCCACAGTGCTGCCTGTGTTATTCCAGATCCCTCAGGACTGCAGGATAATGGGGACCGCCGAGTGAGGCAGGCACTAGAGGAGTCCTTCTGCGAGACTTGGCTCCAGCCAGCACCAAGGAGTTAATAGAAGTGCATCACAAGATGCCTAAAGGGGGCTGTATCTTGTTTTTCCCTGGTGGGGGAGCACATCTGCATGACAGCAAGATTGGGGTCTGCTGGCTGTGGGTCCTCTCTCAGATCTTCCCGGGCTGGGGACACTGGAGTCATGCCAGGAGAGACCCCAGAGCAGGGATCTCCCCACAGGATCCTGTGGCTTTTATTATACCCTCCCACCACCCACAGGGGTCCCCTTGCCACCCCTCACACCACTGCATAACCACCTCTAGCACCATCCAGGGCTCATGTAGGGAACAGCCCAGCACAGCCCTCACATAAAACCACAGCAAGCTATGCCCTCCCACTGTCCCATCATGCTGGGTCCCCCCATGGCACTGTCCAGTGACACAGTGGGGGTGTAGCATGGGAAAAGGGGTCACTGGGGGATAGTAGGGAGGGGAACTGAGGGGGTCACAGGAGTTTATGGGCCTGTGGGCAGGGGTCAGAATGGGGTCATTAGGAGATGAGTGGGGAATGTCGGGTGGACCTTAAAGGATCAGAAGTGGCACAGGGGCTGAACAGAGGGTCAGAGTGTGGCAGAGGCATCTGGCTGGCCCATTGGACCCCTGCCTGTAAACACAGGCCCCACTGGTGCTGTTCCTCACCCCCAGCAAGCCCCCGCACAGCTGTGGGGGGAAGCTCCACACAGGGAGCCCACCAGCAGAGATGTGGCTCTGTCCCTTAGGCTGCTGTGTGCACTGGCCACGCTGCAAGCTGATGTGACCCTCGGCCCCTTGTCCTGCAGGGCCCCACTGTGTGTGATCCAAACTGAACACCGTAATGTAGGATCCTTTCTGGAAGAAAATGGACATGTTTGTGAGGAAATGGAGTAGGCCTGGTGCAAGTCTGACGATAGTCACGTAGGCCTGACCCTGTAGCCCATCCAAGGACGTTTGAGGAAGATAAATAGCTAAGAAAAGAACGAGAAAAGAAACAAAACAGGATGGACGATTGCGATAACCGGGAAACTGAGCATAGCTAGCCAACCAATCATGTATTAGCTTAGAGCGCGTGAACAGTGCGTGGACAGCAAATGTAACCAATCAGCTGTGCTTTAAACGCGTGATCATAAGGCTCGAAGATATATATTGGAACAAATGATCCAAATAAAGGTCTTCAACTATAATTCTTATAGAATTGATTGGAGTCCGATACTGTCCGTCTCAACAAGTGGTGATCCCGATGTGATACGTGATACGTAACGGCGGCAGTCAGCTGCAGAGGGGAGACGGGACCGGCTGGGAGCTGCACGGCTGGACCGTGACAGGGGGTCGGACGACAACCTACACGAAGAGGAAATCGTTGCAACGGAATTCTCGCCTGAAAAGTGAGCAGCCGGGGTAGCATGGGTCAAAGTTTGAGTCAAGAAGAGGGAGCAATTGTTAGGATCCTGCTACATATACTCTCTAAGAGAGGGGTAAAATATGAGGAAACCACCTTAAGAAAATTATTGCTCTGGTGTCGGAATCAGGGCTTCGCTCCCGACCCTGCACTGGCTTTCAAGCCAGAAACCTGGACTGATGTGGGCGACAAGATTTGGGATGCGATAAGTAAGGGTGACAAAGTTGCTGCCGAGATTGCCACAGCCTGGGGTTTAGTCACACAAACTCTGACAGCTATGAAAGCTGTGCGGAAGGCGGCCGAGAGTGTGGACGCTGCTCTAGCTCCGCCGCCGGTTCAGAGGCCAGGTGGCTCAATTGCCGAGGTGAGTATCTCCAGAGAGGACGCCTTTAACACCGGAGCGGGGGGAAGCACAGCGTCCACGAGCCTCAGTTCGGAGCGGTAAGAGCGACCGAGGGAGCCTCAAGTCCTTGACAGGACTTGCCCAAGAGCCGGCAGCTCAGCTCACGCGAGCAGCTGACTCACAGGGGGCGGCGCCAGGAGTGACGGCACCAGCCCTCAGCGGGTAAAAACCCATCCCAGGAAGCGCGAGCAGCCAGGAGCGCGGCGAACAGGGCGGGCAAACAGGGCGTGGCACATCAGTCAGGGCGTGGCGCGGCAGTTTGCACGGCAGTTGGCACAGGCAGGGCGAGCGGGCAGCGAGCGGGATGGTGAGCACTCGCCTCAGGACCAGGGCCCGCTCTGGGAGCTCTGCCCCGGCGGTGGCCAGCGTAGGCACCCAGACAGAGCCGATGAGAGGGGAGGCCACGGCGCAGACCTCGGAGTGTAGAAAGTGCCTTGACTGGTCTCTTGAGGCGAGGGTGCACAATGGACAGGGTTGCACTCGGTGCGCCCTGGTGGAGGTCCTCCTGCAGCAGGTGGCTGAGCTGCGGGTGGCTGTTGGAGAGCTAAAAGATGCCAAGGAAGCTGAGAGGAAGCTGGGCTGCTTGCTCCAGGCCGAAACTGTGCAGGGGCTGCAAATGTCCAGCATTGCTCATATAGGAAAGAAGGAGGGCAGCAACCCAGGAAGCTGGGAATTAGTTACGAGAAAAACTAACAAAAAAAGGCGGAAGAGGACAATTAACAACAAGAGGCTTCCTCCTAAAACTGATGTCCCCACCCAGAACCGCTTTGCAGTTCTGCAGGGGGCTAATGAGAAAGCACCCACCACACCTAGTGAGCATCCTGCTGATGCGCCAGTAAAGAGGATCACTACTGGTGCCTCCAGGAAAAAGCGGAGGGTCATAGTAGTAGGGGACTCTACTTTGAAAGGCACAGAGGCACTCATCTGCCGGTCTGATCCAGTCTCGAGGGAGGTGTGTTGCCTGCCAGGGGCTCGGATCAGGGATGTTGCTGAGAGGCTGCCTGCTCTAGTAAGTCCTGCTGACTATTACCCCCTCCTAGTGGTCCATGTGGGTGCTAGAGATATAGATAGCAGTAGCCTGGAGAACATTAAGAAGGATTACAGAGCCCTGGGAGAGGTGGTTAGGGGCTCTGGAGCTCAGATGATAGTTTTTTCATCGATTCTCCAGGACAAAGGGAAGAACCTTAAAAAAGCTAGGCGCGTTTGGCAGGTTAATAAATGGTTAGAATGGTGGTGCCATAGTCAGGGGTTTGGCTGTTTAGAACATGGGGCTCCATTTGGGAGGCCAGATCTACTGGAGGCTGGTGGAGCTGGTCTGACAAAGAAGAGGAAGAGCTGTTTTGGTAGGAGGCTTGCCAGACTGGTCAAGAAAGCTTTAAACTAGATGTGTTGGGGGGGGGAGCATTGATCCATCCCAACGCTCCTAGTCAGTTGCCAGCACCTGTAATAAGTGCTTGGAGCGATGTAGAGATGTTCCAGCTGCCCCAGCCATTGAGTCAGCTGCATTTGGAGCTCAGCTAAGGTGCCTCTATACAAATGCCCGTAGTATGGGGAACAAGCAAGAGGAATTAGAGATGTGTGCAAGGCTACGGGAATATGATGTCATTGGTATCACAGAAACATGGTGGGATGGCTCTTACAACTGGAGTGTCGGAATGGAAGGTTACAGGCTGTTTAGAAAAGACAGGCCAGGCAGACGGGGAGGGGGTGTTGCTATCTATGTCAGTGATAGGCTAGAGAGTATGGAACTCTGTCCGGGGACGGGTGATGAGGTAACAGAGTGTTTGTGGGTCAGGATCAAAGGGAAAACAGCAACAGGGGACATTACGGTGGGGATCTGTTACAGGCTGCCTGATCAAGAGGACTCTGTGGATGAATCGCTCTACAGACAGATAGGAGTAGCCTCACGCTCGCAGGCCCTTGTCCTCATGGGGGACTTCAACCATCCTGACATCTGCTGGAGGGACGGTACGGCCCGGCACAAGCAATCCAGGAGGTTCCTCGATTGTGTGGAAGACAACTTCCTCTTTCAAGCAATAGAGGAGCCGACAAGGAGAGGTGCCATGCTTGACCTCGTGCTCACCAACAGGGAGGGACTGGTTGGAAATGTGACACTCCAGGGCAGCTTTGGCTCTAGTGATCACGAGATGGTTGAGTTTGAGATCCTCAGGACAGTGAGAAGAGCATGCAGCAAGCTCACTGCCCTGGACTTCAAGAGAGCAGACTTTGGCCTCTTCAGGAACCTCCTTAGTAAGGTTCCATGGGATACAGTCCTAGAGGGCAGGGGGGCCCAAGACTGCTGGTCGATATTCAAGGATCACCTGCTACGTGCTCAAGAGTGTTGCATCCCGACTAGAAGAAAGTGCAGCAGGAGGGCCAGGAGACCTCCATGGATGGACAAGGAGCTGCTGAGGAAACTTAGAGGGAAAAAAGAAGCTTATAGAAGGTGGAAGCGAGGACAGGCGGCCTGGGAAGAATATAGGAGCATTGCCCGGGAAGCTAGGGACCAGGTTAGGAAAGCTAAGGCCCAGCTAGAATGAAGTTTGGCAAGGGATGTAAAAGATAACAGGAAAGGATTCTATAGATACGCAGCAAATAAAAGACAGACTAGGGACAATGTGGGCCCTCTGCGGAAGCTATCAGGAGAACTGGCTACCATGGATTTGGAGAAGGCTGAGGTTCTTAATGACTTCTTTGCCTCCATCTTCACCAGCAAATGCTCTGACCACACCACGAAAGTCTTGGAAAGCAAATGCAGGGACTGTGAGAATGAAGACCTTAGGCCCACTGTAGGAGAGCATCAGGTTCGAGACCATCTTAAGAACCTGAACGTGCACAAGTCCATGGGACCTGATGAAATCCATCCACGGGTCCTGAAGGAGCTGGCGAATGAAGTTGCTAAACACTGTCCGTCATATTCGAAAAATCCTGGCAGTCAGGTGAAGTTCCCGATGACTGGAAGAAGGGCAATATAACCCCCATTTTCAAGAAGGGGAAGGTGGAAGACCCAGGGAACTACAGACCAGTCAGTCTCACCTCTGTGCCTGGCAAAATCTTGGAACAGTTTCTCCTGGAAAACATGCTAAGGCACATGAAAAACAATGAGGTGGTAGGTGACAGCCAACATGGCTTCACTAAGGGGAAATCCTGCCTGACCAATTTGGTGGCCTTCTATGATGGAGCCACGGAACTGATGGACAGGGGCAGAGCAGTTGACATCATCTACCTGGACTTGTGCAAAGCATTTGACACTGTCCCGCACGACATCCTTGTCTCTAAATTGGAGAGACATCAATTTGATAGATGGACCACTCGGTGGATCAAAAACTGGCTCGATGGCCGCACGCAAAGAGTTGTGGTAAATGGCTCGATGTCCAGTTGGAAACCTGTAACGAGTGGTGTCCCTCAGGGATCGGTGTTGGGACCGGTCCTGTTCAACATCTTTGTCGGCGACATGGACACTGGGATTGAGTGCGCCCTCAGCAAGTTTGCCGACGACACCAAGCTGTGTGGTTCGGTTGATACGCTGGAGGGAAGGGATGCCATCCAGAGGGACCTTGACATGCTTGTGAGGTGGGCCGATGCCAGCCTTATGAAGTTTAACCAAGCCAGGTGTAAGGTCCTACCCCTGGGTCGGGGCAATCCCAGGCACTGCTGCAGGTTGGGCAGAGAAGAGATTCAGAGCAGCCCTGCAGAGAAGGACTTGGGGCTGTTGGTTGACGAGAAGCTTAACATGAGCCGGCAGTGTGCGCTTGCAGCCCAGAAAGCCAACCGTATCCTGGGCTGCATCAAAAGAAGCGTGACCAGCAGGTCGAAGGAGGTGATCCTGCCCCTCTACTCTGCTCTCGTGAGACCTCACTTGGAGTACTGCACACAGTTCTGGTGTCCTCAACATAAAAAGGACATGGACCTGTTGGAGCAAGGCCAGAGGAGGGCCACGAGGATGATAAAGAGGGCTGGAGCACCTCCCGTATGAAGACAGGCTGAGAGAGTTGGGGCTGTTCAGCCTGGAGAAGAGAAGGCTGCGTGGAGACCTCATAGCAGCCTTCCAGTATCTGAAGGGAGTCTACAAGGATGCTGGGGAGGGACTCTTCCTTAGGGACTGTAGTGGTAGGACAAGGGGTAATGGGTTCAAACTTAAACAGGGGAAGTTTAGATTAGATATAAGGAGGAAGTTCTTTACAGTGAGGGTGGTGAAGCACTGGAATGGGTTGCCCAGGGAGGTTGTGGATGCTCCATCCCTGGCGGTGTTCAAGGCGAGGTTGGACAGAGCCTTGGACCACGTGGTTTAGAGCAAGGTGTCCCTTCCCATGGCAGGGGGGTTGGAACTAGATGATCTTAAGGTCCTTTCCAACCCTTACTATTCTACGATTCTATGATTCTATGACTCTAACCCGTTTATCACCGTCCTGCCTGTGTTTGCCCCACTTATTGAATCTACTGATGCGCGTTGAGGGGAGGAAAATAATAAGAATGAGACTGACACCGTCCCAACTGCCCTGTCGGCACCTCTGACAGAGGACGAGGTGGATCCCCGGAAAAACAGGATGGAAGTGGATAAATCCCGGTCCGTACCGCTGCCTCCTGACCCTTGCATAGAAAAGCCACCCAGGAGAGAGCCGCCGCCCGTCCCACACGACACATCTCACTCCAAGAGCCAGCCATCGCTTTTTCCACCTCTCCCTCCGTCCACGCCTCCCCCACCACTGTCTTGGCGAAAATCATCCACGCTCGAGCCCCGGACTGGGAACCGGACTGGCAGCAGAAACTGCTTCGAAAGTTGGAGGACTTGGAAAGCAATAAGGTCGCTCGAGAAGAACACAGTGGGGAGGAGGAGGGCATGATAGCAAGCTGCGGGAAACTCCAGGGGGTGGGGGGAGGCGAGAGGCGAAGCTGTGGGAAGCTCCAGGGGGTGGGGGGAGGCGAGAGATGAAACTGCTAAAACTGACGGGGACTCAACACGGCGATGGAGAGGGATTATTCAGAATGAGTTGGGGGGGGGGGGGGGAGAATATTGCAAAAGAATTTGCAAAAGGATAGAAAAAAGGGGGATTTGAGACAAGGAAGTACAAAATGAAATATAATCTTTCATAAATAAGAAAATTTAGTTCTAAGTAACTTTAAGCTTGGTGGCTTTGTATATAACAACAAAACTTTCCAAACCTAAAAAAGGTCCGACCAAAAGAACACAATAAGAGTCCTTGTCTAAGATGAATCGTTGTAGCTGACATAGTTTTGGAACCTTATGACCTTTGCACAAAATTTATTGTAACCAAAACAGGATTGTAGCTAAGGAGTAGCTGAAACTAAGCAGATGTTCAGGAGGTGATGTAGTGAAGTTAACTGATAAGTAGAAGGACAAGGAGAAATCATTCATTTATGCCAGCAGTATTACCAAACTAATTAAGTTGGCAAGTTCTTAACGAGTTCTACGAATCAATTTGGCGACCTAGATGGGACACTCTGCTCGGCTGCAGGACCCGCTGAGAACAGGGCTCCCTAGGGCCCCCGGAGAATTTTCCCGGAGGGACCCCTCGACTCACTCGGATCACTGCGGGAGCAGACAAGGACCATCTTTAAGAAGGTATTCTTTTGTAAATATTGTTTTGTTTTGGTTAACATTCCGTTAAGTCGTAGGAGACGTCCTGCGCGGGAGTCTGTTTGAAGTTTGGATTTTGGTGGGTTAACCTTTTGTTTGGAACCTTCCGTAAATCAAGATATAGAAATCTCATAGGTAAAGGCGTATACCCGTCTGCTAGCACTCTATTAGTATACATTTGGATTTGTTTCTGTTTGTGACTTGCTGGTATTTGACCTAGTTTTGTGGATTATCACGGTAACAATTTTGGTGTTGATGATATAATATGGTTAAGACTGCACTGTATGTTGTGATTGTGTCATTAATATTGTTTGTCTAATTGGATTTTGTTTGTGTTTTAGATATTGTAGTTGTGTGGAGTGTGTTTGTGGAATCCCTTGTGTGTGTGTGTAAAATTAATAATGGGATATCAACAGAGCGAAGTAATGTATGCAGATACGTTTTTCACGTTAAGAAACCAGCAGGAGTGGCAGAAGGAATATGGAATTAAGAGAGCTCTGCCAGATCCCTTAATTTTAGCTTTGGAAAGGGACAGGAGCAATTAGAGAAAGGTCACATTAAACCGACCACAAGCCCTTGGAATACCCCAATTTTTACAATTCCAAAGAGAAGTGGCAAATGGCACCTATTGCATGATCTGAGGAAAATTAATGAGGTCATGGAGGATATGGGGGTGTTACAGCCTGGATTACCCTCCCCAAATATGATTCCGAAAAATTGGGACACTTTAATTATCGATTTAAAAGATTGCTTTTTTACCATTCTCCTGCATCCAGAAGATTATTAGAAATCCGCTTTTTCTGTACCGAGCATAAGAAAAAGTGAACCTATGAAAAGGTACCACTGGGTAATGTTACCGCAGGGCTGTACGGTATTTACAGATGGTGGTAGTCGCTCTGGAAAAGGTGCAGTCGTGTGGAGAGAGGATGGAACATGGAAGCATATTGCGATAGCAAAGGAAAGGTCAGTTCAAAAGACTGAGTTGCAAGCCATCATTGAGGCTTTTCGACGGTGGGCTACTGAGCCATTGAATATAGTTTCTGATTCATTGTATGTCATAGGGGTGGTACGCCATATGGAAAGAGCAACGTTAAAGCATGTCAGTCAGGAAGATTTATATCAACAACTTAAGACCGTCTCGCACCTATTAAACCAGCGTACAGAACCTTATTATATCACGCATATACGAAGCCATACTGCCTTGCCGGGAGAATTATGTCAGGGCAATTTGATAGCAGACAAATTAGTTGCACCGGTATGGGCAGGCCCGTTACCAGATCGCAGGGGACAAGCACTGTGGTCCCATCAGTTTTTTCACCAATCAACAAAGGTTTTGTCCAAACAATATCAAATTTCCTTAACAGATGCAAGAGGAATCGTTCAATCGTGCCCGGATTGCCACCAACTGGGGCCTGCTCCGGTTGGAGCAATAAACCCTAGAGGAATTCATGCCCTCCGTCTTTGGCAAATGGACGTAACCCATGTTGCTGAATTTGGCCGATTGAAATATGTCCATGTCTCTATTGATTACTTCTCTCATGCGGTCTGGGTGACTGCTCAAACCGGGGAAACATCTAGGCATGTTAAACGACATCTTCGATCTGCCTTCATGGCACTGGGAGTACCAAAAGAAGTGAAGACAGACAATGGCCCAGGATATATCAGCAAATCTCTAGCAGAATTTTTTCGGACCTGAGGCATTAAGCATATCACAGGGATCCCACACTCCCCGACAGGCTAAGCCATTATTGAACGAATGAATCAAACCCTTAAACGTCAGCTCACTAAACAAAGAGGGGGAGAGGTGGGACTGACATCACATGAAAAATTACAAAAGGCAGTATATGTCTTACATTTTTTAAGTTTACCTAGGGATGAGGACATTCCTCCAATAATAAAACACCTAAGAGGCCTCCAGTCTGATGTCGGTCAAATAGGCCAAGAGGCAGATGTAAAAGTACAAATAAAAGATCTGTATATAGGGCAATGGGAAGGACCTGTACGATTACTAACGTGGGGAAGGGGTTACGCTTGTGTCATTATAGATAAAGGAACTCGCTGGGTACCAGCAAAGTAGAGCCATGGACGTGAAAAACAGACACTGTTGATGAATCCAGAACTTAATCACAAGACTTGTCCTACATGTCAGTCATGCGAACCATGGATTCTTTATGAATGTGTTGAATGTAAACATAAGGCTTGGATTCATGCATCCCTACGCCGGAGCCATTGCCAGAGATGTGAAGAACAATTACAACAACAAGTTAGACAGTTAGCGCGATTGCTGTTAGTTACAGGTCACGAGCCATACCCCACCCATCGTTACTATATTGGGGAATTACAGTTACGATGACAGGCGAAGAACCAAGCTAAAGAATTAATAACTATACAGGGTGTTGAATGCTCCCATCCATTATTGGTTCCATGCATATGGGAGGTTCCATTTGATAGATGGGAACAGACCAAAATTGAGTGTGCAAGATGATTTGTGTGGAAGCAAAAGACAAAATGAAAATTATATTGACTATGATTGTAATTATGATGCTTATAGTGCCGCTAGTAGCAAGCTTGCATCTAACCTTTGACGCACACCAAAATATGTGGTTGACTTAGGCTAATCAGATGGGTAATATGGAGTTTTGCTTAGCGTTAACGCAAGTAGGGAACCCATTTCACACATGTCTTATTGGAATCCCATACTTCGTACCCTCGGATTTCAAAGGATTTCTGGGAAATGAGACAATACTGAACGGCACTGTACTTGATTTGATGCTTGGTACTATGTCCTCTTCAGCCTATAGCAATTTAGCACACTTAATCTTTTGTTTATGAAAAATCTGAATCAATCTAGTATCCCTTTTCAGGAGTTGCAAATCTTGGGTTCTGATAGTTCGTCAGGATGTGTGACCTTTGCATCATTTTCCGACCCAAATGATCCCACTACCACTGTGTCACCAAACTCAGATATTTATCGAAATGACACGGCCTATTGCAATAATAGCAATTACAATGGCCCATACAACGATACGGTCCACAGAAAACCGCCTCCAGGTTATTTCCTTATATGTGGAGATCATGCATGGCCAGGAGTACCGGCCATGGCATTTGGGAGACCATACAGCCAGGTTCTTAGCTGCCTTTTTATGGCCTCAATTGGCTGCAGGAAAAGCCTTGGCTGACATACACCGTCTGGCTTGTTGGGCTTCCATCCAGCTTAATATAACATCGGCCATTTTATCTAATCTAGCCGTTGATGTGGATAGTGTTCGACACGCCACCTTGCAAAATCGGGCTGCTATTGATTTTTTATTATTGGCCCATGGGCGTGGGTGTGCGGATTTTGAAGGGATGTGTTGTATGAACTTATCAGATCATTCGGAATCTATACATAAAAGCTTGCAAAATTTATGTACTAACATGAAATTGCTACAGGTCCAAAGTTCACCATGGGATGAGTGGTTAGGAAAATGGGGCATAACAGGATGGCTTAAAGAATTACTTAAGCAAGGTCTCATCATTCTGGGAGCGTTCTTAATGCTGATCACTATTATACCATGTATAATCCAATGTGCTGTACAAAAAGTGCAACAAGTAATAAAACTGGCCTGGTTAGTACTCGATAAACAAAAAGGGGGAATTGTAGGATCCTTTCAGGAAGAAAATAGACATGTTTGTATGGAAATGGAGTAGGCCTGGTGCAAGTCTGACAATAGTCACGTAGGCCTGACCCTGGCGTCCATCCAAGGACGTTTGAGGAAGATAAATAGCTAAGAAAAGAACGAGAAAAGAAACAAAACGGGATGGACGATTGCGATAACCGGGAAACTGAGCATAGCTAGCCAACCAATCATGTATTAGCTTAGAGCGCGTGAACAGCGCGTGGACAGCAAATGTAACCAATCAGCTGTGCTTTAAATGCGTGATCATAAGGCTCGAAGATATATATTGGAGCTAATGATCCAAATAAAGGTCTTCAACTATAATTCTTATAGAATTGATTGGAGTCCGATACTGTTCGTCTCAACACTGTAAAGTTTGCTCAGACAAAACACGTGCTTGCACAGTCATGTTCCTTGATAAAAATGAGGATGCTAGAGGGAATCAAGCCCCTTTCTGGGTCAAACACCAAGCTGAGGGGAGGTTCTGCTGTTGAGGGGGCACAATCAGTGTCTGAGGGGCTGGGTGTTTCCCTGGGCATCTGCAGTGCTGAGGGCTCTGGCAGTCCTGTGAGCTGAGGCACGAGGCAAGAACTGAGCTGGACGTTCTCCAGTGGCAGGCGTTTGTATGAGGGGGGCTTGGCAGGATCCCATCCTGTCCTGCCTCTGCAGGGGGTTGGGGCCAGGCATATGTGAGCCCGGGATCCCTGCACATTGGACTTTGCACTGCCCTCAAATGCACTGAGCCTCTTCAAACCCCACAGAGCTTCTCAGCCCTGCTGGTAACTACTGTTTCCTCCTGACTTTCTGCTCACACAGACCAAATGCGTTGGTTCCGCTGCATCTCATGAAAGAAAGAGGAGGACCAAGAAGCCGGAGACAGAGGGAGAGAGATCCCTGCAGAGCATAGTTCCTGATGATAAATGTTTTTGGTGAAGGTTTCTCATGTCAGACCAGGCAGGAAAACAGATGGAACTATGGAGTGGGAAGGCTCCAGTAGGCAATAGCTCAAATGGGCTAGTCTGTTTTATTAGCACTCATGACTGTGGCAATGGAAGAGGATAGGATAGGGTAGGGTAGGATAGGATAGCATGGGATGGGATGGGATGGGATGGGATGGAATAGGCTCAGATTTAGTTTTCAAAGTCTCCTTTTCAAAATCCTTTTCAGATTCCACTGCTTAATTTTTAGGATCCAAGCAGCCAGAGTGTCCAAACCCTCACTTGCAGCATCCAAACCCCTCTTGTAGGGCTCAAAGCCCCGCTTGTAGATCGCAAAGCTTCATTTTTAGGGTCCAAAAGTCTGATTCTGTGGTTGAAAGACTCTTTTTAGGCTCCAAACCTTCATTTTAGGGTACAAAGTGCTCATTTAGGGATCTGTCCTGGTTTCGGCTGGAATAGCTGGTGGAGACTTCAGAGCAGCCTTCCAGTATTTGAAGCGGGCCTACAAGGATGCCAGAGAGGGACTGTAGTGATAGGAAAAGGGGTGATGGGTTTAAACTGAAACAGGGGAAGTTCAGATTAGATGTAAGGAAGAAGTTCTTTACTGTGAGGGTGGTGAGGCACCGGAACAGGTTGCCCAAGGAAGTGATAAATGCTCCATCCATGGCCGTGTTCAAGGTCAGGTTGAACAGAGCCTTGGGAGACATGGTCTGGTGTGAGGCGTACCTGCTCATGGCAGGGGGGTTGGAACTACATGATCTTAAGGTCCTTTCCAACCCAAACCATTCTATGATTATATAATTCTACAGTGCTGTGTTTGGGTCTGAATCTGATTTCCTTTAGATCACCACATTAATGAAGAACAAACTGATACAACCGGACAAGTGCAGCAGTGATGGAATCAGAAGTGGTCTTGGTGTGCAATAATCCTACACCACACACCATCCATCTTTCCTGCCCTGTGAGGCAGTTATGGCAGATGGAACCCCTACTCATGGACGGAATGAAGTCAGTGAACTTTTCTAGGCATAGGAAAGCATTTAGGGGAATGCTAGCTATGTGTGTGTGTGTATAAATATATATACTCTATCAAAAGACAGGAAAAGTGATGGCGGGAAGTGTGAGACCTGACGTGACATGAATGGTATGAAATAAGGGGTGGGTACTGTCCTGGTTTTGATTGGAACAGAGTTAATTCTCTTCCTAGTAGCTGGTGCACTGCTGTCTTTGGGCTTCAGTTTGAGAACAATGCTGGTAACACACCGATGTTTTAGTTGTTGCTCAGTAGCACTTACCCTCATCAAGGACTTTTCAGACTCTCATGCTCTGCCAGTGAGGACGGGCACAGGAAGCCAAGAGGGAGCAGAGACAGGACACCTGGCCCAAACTAGCCAAAGGGGTTTTCCATACCACAGCATGTCATGCTTGGGGTAGAAACTGGGGGGAGTTACCTAGAAGGGACTAATCGCTGCTCAGGTTGGGCTGGGTATCAGTCAGTGGGTGGTGAGCAATTGTACTGTGCATCACTTGTGTTTTCTAGATATTCATTTCTCTTTTTTTGTTGTTCCCTCTTATTATTATAAATATTGTTACTGATGGTATTCTATTATAATTTTATTTTACTTTATTTAATTTCCTAAACTGTTCCTACCTCCACCCACGGGTTTCCATTCTTCCATTTCTCCTCCCCATCCTGCCCAGGGGTGAGCGAGCGGCTGCCTGGTGCTGACTTGTCCGCTGGGTTTAAACCACTACAGAGGGACACTCCAGTTTGCCCTCATCTGCCTTTGTCTGGGGCACATGGTGTGTGGGAAGGGAATTTCCTTTACACAGACACCCCAAGCGCCCATGCTCCCTCAGCCACTCTGTTCATCATGGTGGTTCAGCCAAATTGGATCCAGGCATCCGGGCACTTGCAGAGGAGAGAGGACACAAACACAGGCACAGAGAGCACATTTTTGCTGAAGGGGTTTATTGCTCATGAGAGGGAAATGGCCCAGGGCTCCCAGGGGATCAGGTGGGGTCCTCCAGGGATGATCATCTCCTCATGCCACTGGAGGGGGACATGACAAGGGTGTCACCACCAGTTCCAGCCCTGAAAGAGCCCAAAAAGAAACCCCCCTCAATGTCCACTGGGACATGAGAGGGTCCTTGTCCCCTCTGTCTCTCTCTGCAGGGACCTGGGGAAGAAGGGAATCAGAGCCTCCAGTATACCCAAGAAAGCACTTGGGCCTCCTGAG
Organism: Strigops habroptila; assembly: GCF_004027225.2. Classification (NCBI taxonomy): domain Eukaryota; kingdom Metazoa; phylum Chordata; class Aves; order Psittaciformes; family Psittacidae; genus Strigops; species Strigops habroptila. The sequence continues at coordinate 22,601,503 of NC_044302.2, forward strand.
ATCCATATGGCACCCAGAGCCCCTTACCCCAGGATATCTTGAAACCTCCCACAGCCCTGCCCAGCCCTCACGGTGATCCTGGGGGTCTGTATGGCAGCAGACCCCCTCCCTGGCCTGCACGGTGATCCTCTGGGTCTGTAGAGCCCCACTGACTGCAAGGAAGGGCATGGAGGCAACTCTGTCCAGCCTGCCCTGGGTCATGGATCATGGACAGTCCCTCCGTTTCTCTCTCCTATACCCAAGCTCTGCCGACCCCTGAGGGTTCAGGGATTCCCTGGGCCCCCAGAATCCCCTGTGGGGCTGGAAATGCACTGATGCTGCTCACCTAGACATGAAGAGCTGCAGCCTGGCGTTTTGGTGAGACAAGCTCCAGCACCTTGACAGGACGCTGGGGAGAAAGGGAGGGTTAGAGACACACTTGGGTGCGCTGGGGTGCATTGGGAGGAAGGGGAAAGCAATCATAGAATCATAGAATCATAGAATCGTAAGGGTTGGAAAGGACCTTAAGATCATCTAGTTCCAACCCCCCTGCCATGGGAAGGGACACCTTGCTCTAAACCACGTGGTCCAAGGCTCTGTCCAACCTCGCCTTGAACACCGCCAGGGATGGAGCATCCACAACCTCCCTGGGCAACCCATTCCAGTGCTTCACCACCCTCACTGTAAAGAACTTCCTCCTTATATCTAATCTAAACTTCCCCTGTTTAAGTTTGAACCCATTACCCCTTGTCCTACCACTACAGTCCCTAAGGAAGAGTCCCTCCCCAGCATCCTTGTAGACTCCCTTCAGATACTGGAAGGCTGCTATGAGGTCTCCACGCAGCCTTCTCTTCTCCAGGCTGAACAGCCCCAACTCTCTCAGCCTGTCTTCATACGGGAGGTGCTCCAGCCCTCTTATCATCCTCGTGGCCCTCCTCTGGCCTTGCTCCAACAGGTCCATGTCCTTTTTATGTTGAGGACACCAGAACTGTGTGCAGTACTCCAAGTGAGGTCTCACAAGAGCAGAGTAGAGGGGCAGGATCACCTCCTTCGACCTGCTGGTCACGCTTCTTTTGATGCAGCCCAGGATACGGTTGGCTTTCTGGGCTGCAAGCGCACACTGCCGGCTCATGTTAAGCTTCTCGTCAACCAACAGCCCCAAGTCCTTCTCTGCAGGGCTGCTCTGAATCTCTTCTCTGCCCAACCTGCAGCAGTGCCTGGGATTGCCCCGACCCAGGGGTAGGACCTTACACCTGGCTTGGTTAAACTTCATAAGGCTGGCATCGGCCCACCTCACAAGCGTGCCAAGGTCCCTCTGGATGGCATCCCTTCCCTCCAGCGTATCAACCGAACCACACAGCTTGGTGTCGTCGGCAAACTTGCTGAGGGCGCACTCAATCCCAGTGTCCATGTCGCCGACAAAGATGTTGAACAGGACCGGTCCCAACACCGATCCCTGAGAGACACCACTCGTTACAGGTTTCCAACTGGACATCGAGCCATTTACCACAACTCTTTGCGTGCGGCCATCGAGCCAGTTTTTGATCCACTGAGTGGTCCATCTATCAAATTGATGTCTCTCCAATTTAGAGACAAGGATGTCGTGCGGGACAGTGTCAAATGCTTTGCACAAGTCCAGGTAGACGACGTCAACTGCTCTGCCCCTGTCCATCAGTTCCGTGGCTCCATCATAGAAGGCCACCAAATTGGTCAGGCAGGATTTCCCCTTAGTGAAGCCATGTTGGCTGTCACCTACCACCTCATTGTTTTTCATGTGCCTTAGCATGTTTTCCAGGAGAAACTGTTCCAAGATTTTGCCAGGCACAGAGGTGAGACTGACTGGTCTGTAGTTCCCTGGGTCTTCCACCTTCCCCTTCTTGAAAATGGGGGTTATATTACCCTTCTTCCAGTCATCGGGAACTTCACCTGACTGCCAGGATTTTTCGAATATGACGGACAGTGTTTAGCAACTTCATTCGCCAGCTCCTTCAGGACCCGTGGATGGATTTCATCAGGTCCCATGGACTTGTGCACGTTCACGTTCTTAAGATGGTCTCGAACCTGATGCTCTCCTACAGTGGGCCTAAGGTCTTCATTCTCACAGTCCCTGCATTTGCTTTCCAAGACTTTCGTGGTGTGGTCAGAGCATTTGCTGGTGAAGATGGAGGCAAAGAAGTCATTAAGAACCTCAGCCTTCTCCAAATCCATGGTAGCCAGTTCTCCTGATAGCTTCCGCAGAGGGCCCACATTGTCCCTAGTCTGTCTTTTATTTGCTGCGTATCTATAGAATCCTTTCCTGTTATCTTTTACATCCCTTGCCAAACTTCATTCTAGCTGGGCCTTAGCTTTCCTAACCTGGTCCCTAGCTTCCCGGGCAATGCTCCTATATTCTTCCCAGGCCGCCTGTCCTCGCTTCCACCTTCTATAAGCTTCTTTTTTCCCTCTAAGTTTCCTCAGCAGCTCCTTGTCCATCCATGGAGGTCTCCTGGCCCTCCTGCTGCACTTTCTTCTAGTCGGGATGCAACACTCTTGAGCACGTAGCAGGTGATCCTTGAATATCAACCAGCAGTCTTGGGCCCCCCTGCCCTCTAGGACTGTATCCCATGAAACCTTACTAAGGAGGTTCCTGAAGAGGCCAAAGTCTAATGAGCAATGGGATCCTCGGGGAAGGTGTTTTCAGGGAGAAATGGGGTACATGAGTGTGCATAGTGGTACACAAAAAGCAGTGGGGGTCATGGGGAAGGGGCCCACCTGGGTGCGTGGCTGCGTACTGGGGAATCCTAGGGTGCTCTGGATTGTAATGGGATGGATGGGAATGCAAGGAAGCCCCTGGGGAAGGGGGCTTCACTGGGAAAACACTGTGGCAGGAGGCTGCTCTCTGGGGTCGCAATGGGTTGCATTGAGGTGTACTGGCGCACACTGAGATGTCCTGAGGTGGTGTGGCCATGAGAGGGGAGCGTCTGAGGACAGTAGCACTCATGATACCTACCTGAGGCCTCTTCCCCCACTTGATTTGGAGTCCCTCCTGTAGAGAGATCATGAGACCTCACTGGTCACTGGGAAGTGCCCAGTACCAGCAAGGGATGGGAGGAACAAACTGCCCTCCAGTTCCCCAGACTGGATGCCCTCCAAGCCCATTCCAGTACTTGCCTCTTGGCTAAAATCTCCACTTCCTTCCAAGGGTGCCTAGGGAAGGAGAGCAAAGAGGTTGTATGGATTACACCTTGGTGGGGCTGTGGTTGAGGTCATGAGAGGGGAGTGTCTGGGGACAGTAGAACTCATGATACCTACCTGAGGCCTCTTCCCCCACTTGATTTTGACTCCCTCCTGTAAAGAGACCATGAGACCCCACTGGTCACTGGGATGTCCCCAGTACCAGCAAGGGATGGGAGGAATAAATTGCCCTCCAGTTCCCCAGGCTGGATGTCCCAGACTGGACTTTGGTGGGGCTGTGGTTGTGGCCATGAGAGAGGAGTGTCTGGGGACAGTAGAACTCATGATACCTATCTCAGGCCTCTTATCTCGCTGGATTTTGACACCCTCATGTAGAGAGACCATGAGACCTCACTGGTCACTGGGATGTGCCCAGTACCAGCAAGGGATGGGAGGAGCAAACTGCCCTCCAGTTCCCCAGACTGGATGCCCTCCAAGCCTATCCCAGTACTTGCCTCCTGGCTAAAATCTCCACTTCCTTCCAAGGGTGCCTAGGGAAGGAGAGCAAAGAGGTTGTATGGATTGGACTTGGTGGGGCTGTGGTTGTGACCATAGAGGGGAGCATCTGGGGACAGTAGAACTCATGATACCTACCTGAGGCCTCTTCCCCCACTTGATTTTGACTCCCCCCTGTAGAGAGACCATGAGACCTCACTGGTCACTGGGATGTGCCCAGTACCAGCAAGGGATGGGAGGAACAAACTGCCCTCCAGTTCCCCAGACTGGATGCCCTCCAAGCCTATCCCAGTACTTGCCTCCTGGCTAAAATCTCCACTTCCTTCCAAGGGTGCCTAGGGAAGGAGAGCAAAGAGGTTGCATGGATTGGACTTGGTGGGGCTGTGGTTGTGGCCATGAGAGGGGAACATCTGGGGCAGTAGAACTCATAATACCTACCTCAGGCCTCTTCCCCCACTTGATTTTGACTCTCTCCTGTAGAGAGACCATGAGACCTCACTGGTCACTGGGATGTGCCCAGTACCAGCAAGGGGTGGGAGGAACAAATTGTCCTTCGGTTCCCCAGAATTGGTAGTCCTCCAGACTGGGGACTACCTCAGTACTTGCCTCTAGGCAAAACTCCACTTCTTTCTAAAACTGCCTTGGGAAGGAGAGCAAAGAGTTTGGCTGGACTGGACGTTGGTGGGGCTGTGTGTGGGGCACAGGTGTCCTCAGAACCCCCAGGCCCATGGCGTCCCCCCAGTCTGAGCAGGAAAATCCCTTCTGCTCCCCCAGCCCCATTCCTCCAAGTTTCACCTGGGATACATTGTTCATGCAATGACTCAGGGTGAGGGTGGACATAAGGATAGCCTGGGGAATTTGAGGCCTCCAAAGGGGATGGGGGTGACTGGGACCCACAGATAGGGCACTAAGGGACTGGGCTGGCAGCACTGAAGGGACAGGACAGTGTGGGATTTAAGTGAGGGGTATAGGAATTCAAGCAGAGGGGATAAGGGGACTTCAGGCACTTCAGGCACTTCAGGTGGTTGGTAGGGGCAGAAGGAAGAGGACTGCAGAGGACCAAATTAAGGGGATTGGGAGAGTGTTTGGAAGTTGGGGTTCAAGGAAGGGGATTTGGGGACACTACCACAATGAACAGGGTGAAAGGCAAAGGACTGAGGAGGGGAGATGGGAAGAAAGGTGTTGGAAGGATCAGAGCGATGGCGTTTGGTGATCCTGGATAGGGCACAGAGGAGATCCTGGAGAGGAGATGTCTAAGGCGGGCAAAAGGATGGGATGAGGAGGCCCAAAAGGGAGGGATGTGGAGGCACAAAGAAAAGAAACTGGTGGGGACCCTCTTAGAGAGGGGATAGGTCCAACCGTTCAGTGAAAAAGCTGGGGTCTGGGCATCAGGAGCTATCCTGCAGGGAAGCATGGGAATAGCCAGAACTGTGCAAGGCAGAACTGCATTGCCTGGGGCTGGAGGTGCAGGGGAGCCTGGAGGAACCCCTTGCTTGGGAAAGGGAGAGCCCAACTCAAGGGGTTTCATGCTCACCACTATGATTTCATTCTGCAGGAGAGCTGATGTGTTGCAGCCAAGATCTGTTCCCAGCCTTGAGCCCCTCCACGGGGCATTGGGGACTCACCTTAGCATCTGCTGGGGTGCACAGCAGGGTGGTGAAGAGTAGGGCCAGGCTGAGCACTGCGACCTTCATGTTTCTCTGTGGTGTGGTGAGTCCTGAGTGAAGCTAGAGAAGGTGAGGGGCAGATTTATCCCTCCCAGGACTCCTCCTTGCCCTCCCCAAGAGCTCCCAGGGCAAAGCCAGACTTGGCAGAGACACCAGCCCTGGCAACAAGCCAGGACTCGGCACAGAGTCACACCCACCTCCAGCATGGCTCCAGCCACCTTCCCCAGCATCAGTCCAGCTTCCTGCACAGGGCAGCTGGACATGAAATGGCCCAGGCATCTGGGGGTGGTGAAGGGGGACAGACAGAGGAGGCCTGGCAGCCGGACATCCTATGGTGACTACCTACTGCTCCAACACAAAGCAACATCCCCCCATCTCCCAGAGCCCCTCACCTCCCAACACTGCCATCTCCCAGTGCCGCCTGCCTGGGGCCATCCTGCCCACCCAGCTAACCCGAGTCCCACTCTGCGGAGCTGCCCCCATACTCTGTCCCCAAAAGGGCTCTCGCTACAGCCCTATCCCTGGCTGCGACTCGGACACTGGTGACCCAAGGCCCCTGTCCCCAGGGAGTGTCCCTTTAGTGTCCTCATCCTTGTCCCAGGCCAGCACTGTCCCTGAGCAGGATGTGGCTGTCCAGAGGGACACAATGAAGAGGGCATTTGTCCTCAAGCAGCCACTTGGAGCTAATTGCAGGGACTACAGAGTTCCCCCAGCAACAGGAGGGATGTTTGTTCTCCTTGTCACCCCTCCTCTGTGAGTGTGTGTCTGATAAGCTGTATTTGCCCAGGACCAGTGGCACAAGGAACCTGTTCAGCCAGGTTGGTGCTTCCAACGTGTTCCACAAGCTTAGTGCTTCATGAGATTGCCTAATGCAGGATGGGGAGGAGCCTGGGGGAGCTGTTAAACCAGCCTGGCAGAGCCTGCAGAGGAGGACAGTGCTGGGGGCATCAGGGAGGAGCAGGTCCAGGGCACTCCACACACCCACCAGGGCTCCCCCACTCCCCTGGGACAGGCTAGAGCCCACAGGTGGGGGCAGTCCCGAGGGAGCAGCCTCACAACCAGGGAGTCCCTCTTTCATGGCAGCCTGGTGGCAGGGGTTTCCCACAGGAGCAGGGCTTAGAGCAGCCTGTAGCCTGGGTGATTGAGATGCTTCTCCAGGGCCACTGTGTCCCCTTCCCCTGCCCTGCAGCTATCCCTGCCTTTCCAGGGCATTTTCCTTCACAGCACCCCTGGCCTAAACATCACCATCCTGGGGACCCTGGGCAGCATTGTTTTCCCAGTGTGCGATTGTATGCTTCAGCTCTCCACTCTGGTGAGAGCCATTGGGTGAAGCTGCTGTCCTGGTTTGCACAAACCAAGCAAGACTTTACCCAGCAGTCCAGCACCAATGCACCCATTCTGCTCAGTCATGACACTCACGTAATCTGCTGACACTGCTCTCTTCAAGGATGCAAGGGCCGCAAACAGCAGAGGCAACAGCTGGTACCTCTGTTAGCAGGGGCATACTCATAATGAAGATGGGCATATTTTGATCTACAGGCTCAGGCACATCTGTTTTGCCTCCCTGTATGTGTACACAGCTATCAGAAGAGATAGATAACGGGACAGATACTGAATTATTTCTGCATCACGAGAAGACCAGCACTTTTACTAGGGGTGTGAGCTAGCACTTGTGCACACTTGTGCACACTTGTGCACAAGTGGGTGTTGCACTCCACTTACTAGGGGAGATAGGACCTGTAAGGTTTATTACACCAGGAGATGCAGCTCGCATTTACTCATCTCTTTAGGCAGCTGATGGTCAGAAGTAACCACCTCTACTAATGACTAGCAAATCCACTAGCCGCACTGAGCAATAGGAGCCTTGAATGCATTCGGCTCACTGCCTATATTGAGTTCATGGGACATCAACATTATGGTAGCAGATCCATGGATAGTTCGTAAGGCTGGCACATTCCTCTGTAAACACATCCTCTGTTTGTTACATGCCACATTAATTCAAGCGACCTCACTGTGCTTCCCAATCGCCATTCACTTCCAAACCCACGCAGCAGTCCATGTCACATGTCTGAAAGTAAAATAGCACTGTTTTAGTCCTCTGACTATGAGGGTGTGAGGATAATTTATGAGACACAAGCTGGGGATCAAAGGCTGGTGGTAAAAACCTAGTTTAGGTTTTGACGTTAGTGGGGGTCTGCCGGAGTTTCAGTGAATCCAAGGTGTCACTGTTTCTGCTCCCATTCCTGTCACGGCTTCAAAAAAAGTCTGACTGGTTTTATTCACATGAAAAGAGATAAATAAATACTGATAAGTGGTTCTTGAGAAACATAAATGGCTCAAATTCTTCTTTGATATTATGTGTCATTTTTTAAGGGTTATGGATAAGGTTATGTCTTTATGGGACACTGATAAAAAATAAGAGTTCTTTTGTGGATCCATTGTGGAAGGAGACAAGGCAACTGACTTCAATATTTGCTTTGAAATTGCTCAAAGAGCAGGCAGTCACCTGGAAGGTTTTCATTTTGACTGCTTCAGTTTTGTGCGTCATTTATTAGATAGTAAAGCTATACAGTGTTGAAGGATTTATGATATTTAAATATGCTGTGACATTATTTGTATTCTGAAGTTGTTTTGAAAAGTATTGGTGAATTTTATGCACTGTCCTAGTTGAGGTATATTGACTTAGGGATAGGCCAAGGCTGCCTTTGAGATAAATGCAAATTAGGTGGACAGCATTTGATAGCCACGTAACATTAAAGGTGCTATTCAGGAGGATCCCATCTGCTGATTTGATTGTGTATGAAAAGACATGTTCATATTTTTGTAACAGTAGTGTATTGAAAAAGTAAAATGTCACAAGTTTGTGAGTATGATAGAGATGGGCAAGAGACTTTACAAGGATGGTCTAAAGTGTAGCTAATTCTACTTGTTCTGCTCCTCCTTCTCCAAGCAGGGCTGAGAGCACTTCTGGAAGTTTCTCTGGTTTTCTTGTAGTTTCACAGGTTCATGATTGTGGACGACACCAAGTTGGGTGGGAGTGTTGATCTGCTGGAGGGTAGAGAGGCTCTGCAGAGGGATCTGGACAAGCTGGATAGATGGGCTGTGGCCAGTGGTGTAAGGTTCAACAAAACAAAGTGCTGGGTCCTGCATTTGGGCCACAACAACCCCATGCAACACTCCAGGCTTGGGGAAGAGTGGCTGCAAAGCTCCTAATGGAAAAGGACTTGGGGGTGCTGATTGACAGAGCTGAACATGAGCCAGCTTGTGCCCAGGCAGCCAAGAAGGCCAACAGCATCCTGGCCTGTATCAGCACCAGTGCAACCAGCCGGACCAGGTCACACCAGTACTGGACATTGGTGAGGCCGCACCTCAAATCCTGTGTTCAGTTCTGGCCCCTCACTACAAGAGAGACATTGAGGTGCTGGAGCAGGTCCAGAGAAGGGCAACGGAGCTGAGGAAGGGCCTGGAGCACAGGTGTGATGAGGAACAGCTGAGGGAACTGGAAAGGTTTAGTCTGGAGAAGAGAAGGCTCAAGGGGGATGTTATTGCTCTCTACACCTACCTGAAAGGAGGATGGAGCCAGGAGGTGGCTGGTCTCTGCTCCCAAGGAACAAGTGAAGGGTCAAGAGGAAACAGACTGAAGCCATGATCTGGTATTGGAACAGGCTGTCCAGGTCAGTGGTGGAGTCACCATCCCTGGAAGTATTCACAAACCATGTAGACAAGGCCCTCAGTGACACGATTTAGAGGTGGACTTGACAGTGCTGGGGTAAAGGTTGGACTTGATGATCTAAAGGTCTTTTCCAGCCCAGTTGATTCTATTCTATGATTCCAAGATCAACCACGTGTTTTCACCAAAGAAGTAGTACAAGTACTTTTATTTTCCTTCTCATTCCCTCTGTAAAAAAATGGGATTCGTCACTGCAGGCCAAAGCCTGAGGAGAACAACCCTGCTAAAACCTTATTTTGGAAAATAAATCTGGTAAAAAATCCACTGCCTCACAGAAGAAACTACAAGAAAACGAGGGAAACTTCCAGAATTGCTCAGTCCTGCATGGAAAAGGAGGAGGGAGACAGCACAGGAAGAATTAGCTTAGAATTAGTAGAGCCTAGTTTAACCCTAACCCTAACAATAACCCTATCCCGTCACCTAACCCTAAACCTAACACTAACAGTAAACCATCACCTAACCCTAAACTGTCACCTAACCCAAACCCTAAACCAAACCCTAATCCATCACCTAACCCTAACCCGTCACCTAACGCAGAAGCGTTACCTAACCCTAACTCTAATGCTAACCCTAAACCTAACCCAAACCCACCACCTAACCCTAACCCCTCACCTGACCCTAACACTAACCATAACCCTAAACACTAACCTGTCACTTAACCCCTGTGCGGGGGGCATGGTCTAGGCTGTGGCTAGGGCTGGGGGTGGCTTTAATGAAGGACTGGGTAGGTTATGGGGGCGTGGCTTGGGTAGAGGTGGGGTCTCAGCTGTGGGCAGGATTGGAGCAGGTAGTAGTGCGACCACGGTGCAGGCAGGGCTAGAGAGGGTTTGATGTGGGCTGTGAGTGGGGTTAATAAAGGGCTGAGGGTACGTTTAGGTTGGGGCGTGGCCCCACGGGGGCGGGGCCATGCTAGGACTGTGGCAAGGACTGTGGGCGGGGCTGGGGTGGGAGTGTGGCCACACATAGGGGCGTGGCCAGAAACATGGGGCCTGGGCATGGGCAGCACGGGCAAAGCGGAGGCAGGTGGTGCGGTCTGTGTTGGGGCGGGGCTGTTGTGGGCTGGGGGCGGAGCTACGTGAGGGAGCGGGTCCAGGCCGGTGTGGGTGGACCCTCACGCTACCTGAGGCATGCAGCGATGCAGGGGGCGGGGCCTGTGCTGGGGGCGGGGTTAATGAAGGAAAGGGAGCGTGGGCTCGCGGCTTTCTTGCCCCTGGTCCCGCTGATAAAACCAGTGTTTTTCTGCATCTCTATCTCCTTTCTGTCCTTGTTTTTAGTTTGTTGTCTTGCCTCTACTCCCTGTTTCTGCTGCCTTTCTCTGCTGCTTCTTTCTCCACCTCTGTCAGGTTCCCTGTCCCTATCTTTCTCTCACCACCCCTTTATCTACCTCTTGCTTTCTGGCTGCACCCCCACCCCCCCCCCATCTGCTGGCTGTCACTCTTCTCCTGTGTTCTGCGACCTGCTCCTCATTTTTGGCAGCCTCCACCACTGTCCGGCAGCCCCTTTCTCCAGGAGCTGGCCAACTGACTGTCCATTCCCTGCCAGAGCAACCAGAGCAGTTTGGTGAAGGAATGTCCCAGGGACAAGGCCTGAAGCTCCAGAACATGCTCAGTTGTGCAACTCCTTACATGCGTGACTAAATAAATACTGTTTGCCTCCTTTGCCTTCAGGGCTTGTTTGCACTTCTTTTGCACTGGGTGAGGGTCTTTGACAGGGCCTGGGGGAGGAAGTGAGGCACGGTGGAGGTTGGGCAATGGCACCCTCCTCCTGCTGGGCTGAGGCTGCATGCAGCCCAAGGCTGGAGGAGCCCCAGGTGCAGGCAGTGAGGCTGATGGTACCCCAGGTGTGGGCAGTAAAGCTGCTGGTGGTACACCCTTCCTCTTAAGGGGTGGCTGTCCTGCCCCTGGGGACAGCGCAGAGGCTGGTGTGAGCCAGGGAAGGAGCAGAGTAGCAGTTAAGTGTTGCCTAGCTGCACTAGTACCTGCACTGACAAAGGTGAGCTGGAGCCAGATATGCTGATCTCGGGGGGGAAGCCCTGACTAATGTGATGGTTTACGGTGGGGGAGCTGGGCCATTGGTGTCACTGAAAGTTTGGAGAATAAAACTCCTTAGGCAGGGTAGCTCCACCTAACATGCATGCCAGTTCTTACAGGTTTCTTGCTTATAAGCATTCGTCTCATACATATACAATATAATTCCTAGAGATCTTATATGCGTTCTAGCTTACTACCCACTAGAGCATGCACAATTTATTTTGACTGAGGGCCCCAAGGGTCTTTGGAACTCCTGGCAGTCATATCTTTGTTGAGCTCTGGTTGAACTTCTCTTGTTATCTTCCTTTTAATGGTCTGATCTTGGCCTCTCCTCTGATTTTGTGAAGAATGGTTCCTAGTTCAGTGAGCTGGATAGGTACAGTTCTTTACCCTTTGTCTTGTTCCTTCTTGACGTATGTATGGTTTTGTTTAGCTAAAGTTTAACTTGGTTTGTTTCAGCTAGTAAAATGAGTCCTCTTCTATCACTGGGGCCCCTGTCAGAGGCACTAAGCGGTGGGGCATGCACGGGGCTGTCTAGAGCCGACGGCTGGAGCTGCCGCGGAGAGAGCTGGGCGGGAGTGAGGGGGCTGCCTGTAGCCACGCTAGAAGTTGCCGGGCTGCGCTCGGCGCAGCTTGCGGGTGCAGTGTCAGGGGTGTGGAGGAGGAAGAGGGACAACGACGGTGTCCCCGCAGCGTCAGACAGCCGGGAACGCTGCCCGTAGCAGCGTGCATGGACCTTTCGCCCCGGGGCACTTGGCTTTCCATCGGCGATGTTGTTCCGCCGGGGCATGCCGGGAGGTGTAGCACCTCGACTCTCGGCTTCCGGTCGGCCATGTTGTTTTCCCCGTGCTCACTGGTGCCGTCTCGCGAATGAATCGCGGTACTGCAGGTCGGCGCCACGCATCTTGAGGTGCCGCCGCCGAGCTCTGCTTTCCTTCTGCCAGTAACGGCGCTGCGGCGCTGCCGTGCGCGCTTGGAGAGAAAAATGCTGGTATTCGGCTACTCCAAGGTAATCCCCAGAGCTGGGTTCCTGAATGCATGGTCGCAGTGCAGAGCCAGCAGTTCTGACAATCCTACTGCTCCCCCAGGCCTAAGAAGAGGCTGGAGAATGTTTGGTATCTACTGTTTGCCTTCTTTGAGTGCTGTTCTCCCTCCTGAACGGTGGCATGGAAAGAAGAATTAACACCTTGTCAGGGCTTACCCTGAAGGAAGTATTGACCCAGAAGCCACGTCATTTTGATGCAGTCCCTCAGTCCCAGTGCCCAGCACATGTCCTACAGACAACTTCCACACCCTTTGGGTCACCCTTAGCCCAAATGTCAGCCCTACACAAGGCTACTCAGCTGCCATGAGCACATTGGTCTGCACTGAGAGGAGCATGGCCATCCTCACAAGGGTAGGGATTATCCGTCTGGACTCAGCACTGGTGTGGCCACATCTGGAGGAGTGTGTTCCAGTGTGGGGATCCCTGTTTTGGAGGAGTCTTCCCAGGTAGGGTTAGGGGTTGTGGGTGGAGATGCTGAGAGACCTGGGCTTAGTAGCTCAAGACAGATGGAAAATTTCTTTCTGAGATGATTGCACTTTTTTTTTTTTTTTTTTTTTTTGGGTAGTAGGAAACAACATGAGAAAGGAGAACCACCAGAAATTGCAGCTTTGGAGGTCCAGAGTAGATCTGAAGGTAAAGAAATGTCACTTTGAGTGCAGTGCTTTGGTGCTAAATATCACTCACAGGGTGTCAGGATCAGCCCATGGCTTTGTGTTTCAAGGAACAGGTGGCGAGGATGGAGAGACACCAGTAGAGGTAGAGACATACTGGGGTGAGAAGAAGGTGCAGAAGAGCGTTGGGTGTCTGCAGCCTGCGGGTATTCAGACACAGGTGTGGGACAGTGCAGCATGGCCTGTGGTGCAGATGGACAAGGGTGCTGGCAAGGCGCTTGGTCCCTGATAGAACCAAGGTCTTTATCCCCTTGGCTGCGGCTGATGTTCCTGCCGCAAAGGTCTAAGAGAAGACAAATCGTCATCATGGCCATGGGGCATCACTGCCCTCTTGCACCCCCCCTGGGAAGGCCAGAAGGTGTCATACCATTGTCCTTCACTTGGTGTCACATTCCCACATCCCCAGGAAGAGCCTGAGCTGGGGGTTAGGGCTTGGCTATCCACCTTCATCAAGAAAACCAAGGGTTTTTCTCAGCATCAGAGTTGCTGCACTTTGCTTCTGCCAGCCTCTAGTTATCTGCTCTAATGAGTATCTGGGAAGGCTTTGTCAATAATGGCCCTCGGGTCCATTAATGCTTCAAGGTACTTTGAAATTACTTCTGAGTTTGACTTCGTGAGAGGGTTCTTCAGTCTCCTCTCGGTAGCTGACGTACATGGACTCAGCACCAAAAAGGCCATGGGGCTCATTAAAATACAGAGAGCCCTAACGAGCCATGTGTCTTCCTGGAATTTTCTTTAAGTCCTCACTGCTTGCACAACTCCACTGAGATCTGTAGTTGGATGTTGCAACTCCTTTGCACCAGCTCCCTCCTGCTTTCCTTAGAGAACTGGGCTGCACACAGGGACAGAAAAACTTTCTCTTCACTGCTGACAAACAAAAGCTAAATACTATATAATAACTCCTCAGCATATGCCAAGTCCAAGCAGCATTTAACGTGATCCCCCTTTCACAAGTGATTTGTTTAGAACAGTTTTAAACAGAGACATAAGAAAGGATAGATATAAACACAATTAAGGTGTTGTAGACTTTAGAAAGATGGGTCAAGTTTCTAACTTCCTGAAGCTCAAAGCAGAGAGCAGATAGTTGAGGGGATCTGAAAGACCAAAGAGCAAATGGAGGAGGAAACCTGAGAGCAATGGAAAGAGTATATGTCCAGGTTGTCTGCTGAAAAGTTTTTAGACATGGCCACTTGATAGGGAGAGGCAGAAGCATCTGAATGATGAGGGCGATGAAGTTATAGATAGAGTAGGGGTAATACAAGTACAGGGGAAGATCAATATTTCTTCTTCTGCCATTAATACACTTCCTGGAATTTTTCATTTTGTCATTCTGGGAAAACATTGCCAGGTCTTAAATACACTCAAGTGATTGAGCTGTTGAAAAAATGCTTGTATATTTTTGTGCATACTTTCATTTTCACAGACAATAACTGATGTCTGACAGGCCTACAGGCATTAAACCAAGATCATGTGTGTTCTTCACAGAGCTGCATGCTCCAAACCCTTCCCTGCCCAGGACTCCACAGTATGCACAGAGCGAGTCACACTGAGGTGTCAGCCTCTCTTTGCTGGTGGCAGGTGTTAGTTGTGATGGTCACCTACAGCACCAGAGGATTCATGCCCCATCAATATCTGCTCTGCTGCAGTTAGCAATAGGGCCTTAAGAGAACTGAGGTTGGAAGGTACCCCAGGAGTTCCGCAGTCCAACCTGCCAGAAACAGGGTCAGAGCAAGCTGTTCAAAGCTTGATTCAGTCCAAGTTAGAAAACCCCAAGGATGGAGACTGCACAGCCTCTCTGGGTGACCTGTTCCAGCACTTGGCTGATCTCATGGGGAAAAAGTTTTTCTCTATGTGCTGGCTGAATCTCTCCTCTTTCACCTTCTCCCTTTGCCTTTTGTCTTCCCACCATGCACAATAGTGAGGAGCCTGGCTCTGTATTCTCCATGACCTCCTCGTCAGTACTGGCAGGCTGTGATGAAGTCCTCGTCAGCCTTCCCTTCTCTGGGCTGGACAAGCCCAGCTCCCTCAGCCTCTCCCCATAGGCAACATGCTCTGGTCCTGAGGGCCCTTTGCTAAACACACTCCTGCTTTCCAATATCTTTCCTGAACTGGGAATCTGAAACCTGTATGGAGTATTCCAGAGCATCCCTTCCCTTGATCTCCTGGCCATGGTCCTGGTCATACAGCCCAGGATGCTGGTGGCCTCCCTGGCAGTTATATGGCTGCCTCCTGTCCAGCTCGTGCAGACCAAGACCTTTCCCACGGGGCTGCTCCAGCCAGGCAGACCCAGGCAGTGTCATTGCCAAGATGAGTATCCTGCAGGGGCAGAAACTGGAATTTGTCCTTCTGGGATTTCCTATATATATATTTCCTATATTCCTGCAAATATGTTTTCTCCTCCTTCTGGAACCTCTTCATTTAGCACAGAGCTCACAGACCTTTCCTGTAAAAGCAAAGTAGACATTGAGTCCCTCAGACCCATGGGTCACTGCTGTTTCACCCAGCAGCAGCCCTGCATTTTCCTTCTCAAGTCCTGAAGCTCTTCTCTTTGCTCTTGACTTTACTTGCAGCCACCAATTCCAGATGAGCTTTGCTTTTCCCAAAGTCGTACCTGCAGAGCAAAGGAAATGCACATAAACCCCTTGTCTGTACCTGTCCTTGTTGTCACCGCTTGACAGCTGCTTCACAACCCCTGTCAGTGCTCTGTCCTGTGACATCCCAGCCCCACGACTCACATGGTCCCACAGCCCCACAGTGCGGGCATGGCACGGGACAGGGTACATTCAGGGTGAGGAATGGCCCCTCTGACATGATGCCCACAGCATTCCTTGGTGCTTTCTCACCCCATGACCTTCCTGTTGGACAGCCTTTCCAAAGTCCTGGAGAGACCATGTCACCTGTGGAGCTTCACAGACAGCCCTGCTCCAGGGTCTGCCAGGCTGTGGCCAGGAGGGAAGGTGGACAGACCTGGCCATGCCTATGATACAGACAGTGGGCCTTGCAGGAGGATGGAGATGGCCTTACAGTGAACCTCACCCCTAAACGTGGGGTGAGCACCCAGGGCTGGAAATGGCCAGAGATAGATGGCCAATGGCTGAGTGGTGACAATGGACCTGGGGCACCTTCTGGGTCTGCTCAAGCCACTTCTGTCCTGCACTTGCATGGCTTCCACAAGCCCTGCCTCTACACCACAACCCCATGGTGTGAGTCCTCACCCTGCATGGTCATACAGTACGAAATAGACACAGGGCAGCCATCAGAGAGCTGGTGCAGCTAGAAAGCTGTTTTAATTTCCCATTCATTACTGCTATGTGGAGGATGGATCTCAGAGAAAAATGTTGCTGCAGGATCATATTTTATTTCCCTTAAATACAGTGAGAGACTCCCCATTTACAAAAGTCTGTGGATCACACAAGATGTGTGGAGGGGACAAACCTGGCATTTCTATGAAGACAACCTAATCACTAGTTGAAACAGGAAAACAAATGTAAAGCAGGAAAGACAGACTTGGCCTGTTATGACCTACACTGGGAGTCATTTGCAGAGGAAAGTAGACAACGTATGGCTGCTGAAAAACATCCAGTAATCAATTTCCTCAGAGCATGCTCGAGTGTCTGGTTCCTCATGCTGTAGACGAGGGGGTTTAGCATGGGAGACAAAATAGAGTACAGAACTGCTACTACCAAATCCTGGGATAGGGAGGAGATGGAGGAGGTCTTCAGGTGGGCAAACACTGCAGTGCTGACAAACAGGGAGACCATGGCCAGGTGAGGCAGGCGTCTGGAAAAGGCTTTGTGACGTCCCTGCTCAGAGAGGATCCTCAGCACAGCCCCGAAGATCTGCACGTAAGACAGTATGATGAAAACAAAACACCCAAATGCTAAACAGGCACCAACCGCAAGAGGCCCAACTTCCCTGAGGTAGTATGAGTCTGAGCAGGAATGTTTGAGGAGCTGCGGAAGTTCACAGAAAAACTGGTCCGCAATATTGCCTTGACAGAGTGGTAGTGAAAATGTATTAACAGTCTGCAGCACAGCATAGAGAAACCCGCTGCCCCGGGTAGCTTCTGTCATGTGGGCACAAGCTCTGCTACCCAGGAGGGTACCATAGTGCAGGGGTTTGAAGATGGCAGTGTAGCGGTCATAGGACATGATGGTGAGAAGGTAGTACTCTGCTGAAATGAAAAAGATGAACAGAAATACCTGGGCAGCACATCCTGAAAAAGAAATTTCCCTTGTGTCCCAGAGGGAATTTGCCATGGATTTGGGGATGGTCGTGGAGATGGAGCCCAGGTCAAGAATAGAGAGGTTGAGGAGGAAGAAGTACATGGGAGTGTGGAGGCAGTGGTCACAGGCTATGGTGGTGATGATGAGGCCGTTGCCCAGGAGGGCAACCAGGTAGAGCCAGGAAGAGCCAGAAGTGCACGAGCTGTAGCTCCCGTGTGCCTGCAAATGCCAGGAGGAGCTGGATGATGGAGCTGCCATTGGACATCTGCTGCCTCTTGGCATGGGGACTTATTTAAAACAGGAAAGGACAGGAAGGATTACGTTGGACTCTTCTGAGCAAAGCCACCCCATTTTTCATAGAAATCTCCCCACCTGAAATGCATTTACTTTCTCTTGTTTGTACTGGGTGAGTGTGGTGTGAGGAGCAGGACCTCTGCTCATGTGCTGCCACGGAGTCAGCTGTGCTCTGAAGCAGTGGTTTGTACAGCTTTGGGCTGTCAGATGAAATCCAACTTTATTGTAAAAGTTCAGTAGTTGCACTTATGGCTCGGATGAGTGTGACTTTCAGAAGAGAGGCTTAGCTTGTCCCTAGAACGGTTCTGACTGTGGTTTTTATTGACGAGCATAACACCTGCTGAGTCTTCTTTCATTCTTTGTATGACTAAAAATTGGAAGAGGATTGAAACAGGCAAAAGGTCTCAGCTCTTTGTAGCTTAGTGCAGAGCCAGGAATGCTGCAGTGTCCAAAAGTTCTTTCCCATTTTACCTGTGCTTAGACTTGCACTGCCTTTAAGATGCCTTCACACACAAATTAATCTTAAGAACCCCCACAAATGTATGCACTGTGATGAGATCAGGAGAGCACCGTTTCAAAGGGCAGGTCACGGAGATCTCATGGGGAGAAGCAAAGAACACTGCCCAGCAGTCCGTGCCCAGCAAACACTCCAGTGGCAGACAACAAGTGAGTTTCCAGAATGCACCCTCCCCCAGGGCTGGTTTGCAGTTTCCCCCCACTCCCTTGAATGTCTCTCCTGCTTGGAGCTGTCCTTGGCAGGAGCTGCTTTTCTGTGCCCAGGTCTCCTCTCTGTCAGTGGGCTCTGTGCTCAGCTCTGTCCTGCAGATACCTCCCAGCATCCGAGCACTGCCCAGGGGCATCTCTTGGTGTGGAGAAGGTAAGGAACTAATCAGGCAGTGCTAATGAGAACTGGGGTCTCAGTTCCTTCTCCAAAGCAGAAAAATAAATTCCCAGCTCCCACTGTCCACACAGCCAATCTACAGTGAAAAAAATCAAAGCAAAGAATTCATTCTTTCAAGGCAAGTGCTGCCTCAATAACTTTCAGAAGGACCCTCTGCAAGTATTGTCAGAGTGATCAGGAGATCTGAGCAGCCCTGTACCACACAGCACACTCCTATGAGCAGAAAACTTCCCTTCCAGGAGTTTTTCCTTCCACCCCCAGCTTCTCCACCCAGACTGTGGGGAGCTCCTCAGGCAGGCAGAGTGCTGACCCTGGGAGGCAGCAGAGTCCCTGCCCCAGCACACAGCCCCTGGCATGCAGAACCCTCCTTGGAAGGACAGCACTGGGCACCCCTGGCTGCATACCCACATTCACACTTTGCAGCCATTCCCGGGACAAGGGACCTGTCTTGCCCCATCCCTCATGTGGTGCAGCAGGCAAGCCCTGCTCTGGAGCACATCCTTCTCCTTATCTACGGTAGAGAAACCAAGAGAGTCCTCCTGACAGATCCCATAAACTTTCAGAAGCACCAGCTTTAGCAGGCAGGAACTGCAGCTGCACTGCCCTGCACCCAGACCCTTACCACACAGAGGGCTGTGAAGATTTCTCCTGCAGTGAGCTCTCGGCATTCTCCCACTTCCAACTGCCTTTAAGCTCTCTCAGCCTTGTGGGTCTCCACTGTGTTCCTGCAGGCAGTGCCCCCAGCCCTCTAGAGAACAAACAGTGGTGGATGAGTGTTAATCCAGGGGTTGCTTGAGGAAACTACACCCTTACCAATCAATGGGACAGGAGGGTTTGTATCCAAGTCTGCATGAGGAGCTGTGTGGCCCCACAAGTGAAAAATTACAGATCTGGCATAAAGCTGGTTGTTTTTCTAAGGGTGTAAAAGCAGGACCCTCCTGTGGCCAAATCCAAAACCTCACCTATGGGTGGACACCCCGTGCAGTAATTTTCCCAGTTACCTCAGACTCCCAGCATCGGCTGCAGTGGGGCTTCTCAACTTGAAGTGTGGACATGGATGATGATTCGGTGGTAATTGGTGATTTATTTCTTCTTAATCACTATTGTCTCTATGCAGTAATGATTTGATGCATTGCTAATTTTTCTCTGTACTTTACTTACACATATAGCTATCTCATTTGCTTTATTGTACTTATTTACTATATATAAAGATACTCGATTTGTGTTAGTGTGCTTTTTGCTGTAGTGTGCTTATTCGCTTTAGTGTGCTTGTTTAATAAACTATGCATGTTATACAGCTAGCATATAGTCATTTTTCTGCATACCCTGCCTGTCAGCAGAACACAGGCAGTTGGATTTCCTAATGCTTATGATGTCCCTTGCTCTTTCAGGTCCTTTTCTGGTTAGTAGCACACTCTCTGCTACACACACCATTGTCTCCCTGCACCCACAGGCATTTCATAGAACCTTTGCACTTTGCTTCCAGCAATGATGTCTCACTCCAGGAAGTTCATGCATTCTCCAGGCTCATGGATGTTTCCTGAATTCCAGGCAAGTCTGGGTAGTGAAGGAGAGAGAGACAGGAAGGTCAGCTAATGGGGCACGATGAGTGTGTTCAGGCACCCCCAGCAATGAACATTCCCCATGTAGCACATTGAGGCATGTTCCCACGATGAAAGCTTTTCATATAACCTGCGGTTTGTCCAGCGTTCTGCTGCTAAACTCAAGGGCACACCTACTCCTCCTTCACCTACAGACGTCAACTGCATTCCATTTCTGGGCTCAGTGGTGCTTGTAAGGATTTGTTAAAGCCCTGAACCTTGCTTCTTGCTGCCTTCCCTCCACCCTCTCTCACACCTCTACACACTGCTAATTGCCACTAATAACTTACTGAGAAGTTAAGAAGCTCTTAAGGCTTTCCTCAGGGGTTGACCATGTTTCTCCATCACCATTGATGGATCCTAGAAAGGCCAGTTGAGGAAACCCATCAAGATATGTGAGGGTAGGACTTCCCTGAGACAACTCTGTGCTCTTGGAGGTCTAAGTGGTTTTGCAAGGCTCCAGGAGTTCATTTGGTGCCATTCCTTTAGGGTTCATTTCTTGAAATGTAAAGCTTTGGGCTGATCTGGACTCCCCCCTGGTGGCCTATTGTTCCACAGTACTTCTTGGTGTCGATAAAGTTAATTTTCTTTAATTTTATTCCTGTCATTCAGTCTTGCTTGACAAGGTAGCTATAATCGCACCGTGTGTAACCTCTGGCATGAAGTTTTTGGACCAGTGTTGTTTTTCTCTTTGCTGACTGTTATCATTTAATGACAAAAGCTCTCTCCTGAGAGGAATGCCTCTTTCCATGGGTACTCAGAGAGATCATTCTTGTGCTGGGAGGATGCTGTCCTATAGGGCTTATCAGCTTTGCTAATGCTCCTTCACCATCAGAGCTGCTTCTCATGGAACCACCTGCATCAGTTCACAAGAAAGTAAAAGTCTTCTCCTCTGGCATGCGGAGTCTGTTCTCTGCTGCTGTCCTTCCTCACTGCCCTTTGGCATCAGAGACCCCACTATTGCATGGTCATGATGGCCAAGGCTGACACTGATGATTACATTCTGACCAGCCTTTCCGTGTTAGCCAGGATCAGGTCCAGGTGAGCATCACCCTTGTTGACCCGCCTTGCAGCTCTGTTAACAGGTTGTTCCAAGATCTTCCAGGCTGTTGCACCCTGTTGCTTTGCCTGGTCAGTGACTGCCAGGGCAATTACAATTCCCATAGGAACCTGCTCATTAACCTGGAGACTTCCTTGGGTGCTGACAAAAGACCTGTTCTGTTTCCCCTTCCTGATCAAATAATTTGTAACTGCGAGCACAGTCGCTCTTACTGACTACTCTGATCCTCAATGACAAAAGCTAACCCAGCCTGTTGCCTGTCACATAGAGGACCTCCATAATTCCAAGTTTCCACTACATGCATACATTCCACTACATAAATCCACCTTCCTCATCCTTCTTGCTTCCATGCTACACCTCCTGGGGTTCCAGCCATCGAAGGTACATGAGATTATATGTACAATTCTCCCCTTACAGTGCTACATCTAAGGTACAGCATTTTAAATGATACCTCACAGAGCCCAGTACGTTCCTTAATGAGATCATAACAGACTAGCATGTCCTAGTGAAAAAACATTCTCTCAGCACCACACATGCACCCCCTTTGGTCATGGTAATGGTGTAATTTGCTAAGTAACCCCTGGCTTTATCCCCATACAGCACTGGTTATTCCGGTTTCCCATCCAGAGTCCTGCCTCAAAGCACAATCCTGCCTCAAAGTGTGTCCCCCCACAAAGGCTTGGGGGACCTTGCTGGTAGTAATTGAGGCAAAGAGAAGAAAGTCTATCTGAGATCTACCTAGATCCGTAGTGGCCCTGTATTATCTTGTTTCTTCTTTGGTTTGGGAACCAATCCTGTACAACATCTTTGTCGGCGACAAGGACAGTGGGATTAAGTGCACCCTCAGCAAGTTTGACAATGACACCAAGCTGTGTGGTTCGGTTGATATGCTGGAGGGAAGGGATGCCATTCAGAGGGACCTTGACATGCTTCTGATGTGGGCCAATGTCAACCTCACGAAGTTCAACAATGCAAAGGGCAAGGTTCTCCACCTGGGTCGGGGCAATCCCAGGCACAGCTACAGGTTGGGTGGAGAAGTGATTCAGAGCAGCTCTGTTGGTCAATGAGAAACTGAACATGAGCCAGCTTCGATGTGCGCTCACAGCCCAGAAGGCCAACCATGTACTGGGCTACATCAAAAGGAGCATGACCAGCAGGTCGAAGGAGGTGATCCTGCCCCTCTACTCTGCTCTTGTGAGACGCTACGTGGAGTACTGTATGCAGTTCTGGTGACCTCAACATAAGAAGGACATGGAGCTGTTGGAGCAACTCCAGAGGAGGACCACAAGCATGACAAGTGTGCTTGAGTACCTCCTGTAAGAAGACAGACTGTTCAGCCTGCAGAAGAGAAGGCTGCATGGAGACCTCATAGCAGCCTTCCAGTATCTGAAGGAGGCCTACAAGCATGCTGGAGAGGGACTTTTCATCAGGGGCTGTAGCGATAGGACAAGGAGTAATGGGTTCAAACTGAAACAGGGGAAGTTCAGGTTAGATCGAAGGAGGAAATTCTTTACTGTGAGGGTGGTGAGGCACCGGAACAGGTTGCCCAAGGAAGTTGTAAATGCTCCATCCCTGGCAGTGTCCAAGGTCAGGTTGGACAGAGCCTTGGGAGACATGGTCTAGAGTGAGGTGTCCCTGCCCATGGCAGGGGGGTTGGAATTAGATGATCTTAAGGTCCTTTCCAACCCTAACCATTCTATGATTCTATGATCTACCTACATTAGTAGTGGTCCTGTGTTATCTTGTTTCTTCTTTAACTATTCCTGAAGTAACAGCAGCTCATCTTGGTGCCCTTGAATTCCCATTTGAATTTTATTGAGTTTTGGTATGAACCATCGGTGTGCTTGGAGGATGCTTTCTCAAGGCAGGATGTACCCAGGCACACTGTTAAAATGCTTGGGCTGTTCTTTGATTGAATCATCAACCGAAGGGAGCAAGTAAAGATCCTGCTGCAAAGTTCTTCGTGTTCATGCAATGCCTGCAGGTAACGGCTGGAAGAAGGAACAGACCTTGTATCTCTAACAGCATCTGATGGCTGCTGCTTCGGACTGATGGCAACAGAAAATGGCATGAAGGCACCAAATCTGTTTGCAATGCTGCAAGAAGATGCCCCCAGATCCTGTCCCGTATCTATATCAGCCTGCACATATCTTCCATCTGTCTCTGTATTTGGCATGTGACTTTGACCACCTCTGCCACCCCAAATGCCACTGGCCATTTGCATCTGGACACCTCACCCCTGGCCTCCCTCACTGCTAATTATCATGGGAGCTGAAACAAGATGCTCACATGCAGGTGAGCAAGAAGAATCCCAGTTCCTGTGGATATCTCAGTTCCTGTGTGTTTGTGATGGTCATGGGAGTGAGCTGGGTCTGCTTCTAGCCCCAAGTCTACAATCCCAGGATAAGATGCCTCAATGATAAGGCTGAATTCCTTCCTTCAGCAAGGGCAAAGAAGATCCCTGCCTGTCCTATCTGGCTATCCTGTCTAATGATGGGACAAGGAACAGACTGCCAAGACAAGTGGTTGTGTCACCATCCCTGGAGTCATTCAAAGACGTGATGCTTAGGGACATGGTCGATGTGTAGACTTCCTAGTGATAGGTTAATGGTTGGACTCAATGTTCTCAAGGGTCTTTTCCAAATTAAATGATTCTGCAATTCTAAGAAAAGTTGATTTTTAGACTTAAAAATTAGACTTTAGACTCTCAGCAGACAGACTGCAGGAAGGCAGTGTCTCTCCCAGCTCTGAGAGGGAACATCAGTTCTTGCTTCAGGCTGTTTCACATGATGTTCCCCTGGAGTCCCAGAGACCCTTAGAAGGAGCCCAGAGGGGCACTGCCTGCAGGCACCGAGGGGAGAGGAGCCAGACAGAGAGAGGCTAAAGGCAGTGTCGTGGTTTGAGCCCAGCCGGTAACTCAGAACCACACAGCCGCTCGCTCACTCCCCCCCTTCCTCCCCCCGCTCCCGGAGGGATGGGGAGGAGAATCGGAAGAATGTAACTCCCACGGGTTGAGATAAGAGCAGTCCCGCAACTAAGGTATAATACAAAACCACTACTGCTGCCACCAATGATAATAATGATTAGTGAAATAACAAGGGGAGAGGATACAATTGCTCACCACCCGCCGACCGATACCCAGCCCGACCCGAGCAGTGGTCTGGGCCTTCCGGGTAACTCCCCCCGGTTTATATACTGGGCATGACGTGCTGTGGTATGGAATACCCCTTTGGCTAGTTTGGGTCAGGTGTCCTGTCTCTGCTTCCTCCCGGCTTCCCCTCCTCCCTGGCAAAGCTTGAGACTGAGAAAGTCCTTGGTTGGAATAAACATTACTTAGCAACAACTAAAAACATCAGTGTTATCAGCGTTGTTCCCAGGCTGAAAGTTAAAAAACACAGCACTGCACCAGCTACTAAGAAGGAGAAAAATGACTGCTATAGCTGAACCCAGGACAGGCAGTCTGGAGTGGATGGACAGAGCTGAGCTTGTTCTCAGAGAAATCTTCACAACTGTTGACACAGTAAGTCTATGGCAGCAGGAAAATTAAGATGAGTATCCTGGATTGATATTCTAGAGTTGATACATCATGTGTCTGTTGTGGACATAACACTATAGTGTTAGCTCTCCAGGTTTTTCTGTTGAGGAGCAGGGCTTGCCTGCTGCGCCACCCTACGGACAGGGCAAGACAGGTCCCTTGTCCCAGGGGTGGTGCAGGGTGTGAATGTGGGTGTCCAGCCAAGGGTGCCCAGTGCTGTCTTTCCGGGCAGGGTCCTGCACCCCAGGGGCTGTGTGCCAGGGCAGGGAGACTCTGCCCCCTGCCAGGGTCAGCACTCAGCCTGCCCGGCTTGCTCCCCACAGCACTGGGGGAATTGTGGGGGAGGGGGAGGGATGGACCCCTTGCAGGGTAGTATGCTGCTTCTGTTGAGAGGGTGCAGTATGTGTCAGGATTAATCAGAGCTCCAGATCACCCCAGGATATGTCTGAGAGGACTTTTCAAGGGGAAGCTTAAGACAGGGATTACTGTAAAGACAAGGATCTTTTATTAGCCTCTGTGCTCAGTTTCGTATTTAGGGGGGATTTGGTTGTGTTAATTAAAAAGAGCTCTCATGCTTAAACAAGTCATTGAGACTCTGGAGGTCTAACTTTGAGTGATCAATAGGTCTTACAGCTGCATAGTAAAATTTCTCCAGCCACTCCTCTGCCTATGGACAGCACCAGCCTCATCTATCAGGCTTGGTCTGATCTGCATTTCACATTCAAATAAGAACATGTGCCAAGGCAGTGCCTTTAAAACTGGCAGGGTTCTGGAGGGCCACGGTGAGTACAGAGAGGTTCACGTGAGGTATGTGAGCAGTGGCAGGGAAAAGACGTGGGACAGGGAACACCTCCCAAGAGGAAAAATCTACAGGTAGCAGGGATATGATCTAGGAATGAGAGAAAAGTAAACCCAGAAATTCTGTGGCAGGGAGAATTCAGAAATATCCGTAACAGTCCTTGATTTGCAGACCCCTTCCTCTGAGCAAGCCCCCTTGCCTCCTTTCCCACCCAGCACAGCCTCTGCCTTAAGGGCCGTGGGTCCAAGGCATGAACCAGCTCCTCTGCTGCCAGAGCTCCAGCAGAGCTGTGGTGCCAGTCTCCAGCCGCGTGCCCAGTTCCTTCTGTAGAGCACAGGTGCTAGCAGCACCCTCTTCCTAAGCCTTTAGCCAATCCCCAACTCTGAAAGGCAAACTCCAATCCCTAAACCCTAACCTGGACACCTAACTGCTCTCTTTCCCACCATCTACCACCCTCATATGCATCACCTCTCCTCAACCTTTACTTTACTCTTTTTCCCCTTGGGGCCAGGGCAAGGGTCATGAGGCCCCAGAGCAGTCCCATGGCATTAGAACAGGAATGACCTTTACCTGATGAGCTCACAGGCCACAAGATGGAGATGGGTGGTGTTCCATGAGATCCTTAGGCACCACTGCCCTCACAGCCTTTACACACCTGGTTGGTGCCTGAGGATCTCATGGGACAGTAGGAGGCACATGGTTGTGAAGTTGTCTGTGAGGTTACCTCTATGTTTAGATTGCTAGGCCAGCAGCAGGAACATGGTGGTGTCTTAGGAGCTTTGGGGCTCCCTGGCCTGGACAAATGAGGAGGAACTGGAGAGGCTCCAGAAGACATCTGCCAGGAAGGGGATTTGGAGCCTGTGTAGAGAGGTTGAAAGATTGGGCTGCTTTAGGCTGCTGAAGTGGTGGCTCAGGGCACTACAATAGTAGTGTGCACCTACTTGAAGGGTGGTTTCAGAGATAATGGATGTTTTCTTGGTAGTGGGAAGAGAAGAAAACCTCCACAAGATGAATCTTAGAAGGTTCAGACTGGAGGTAAGAAAGAAAATGTCTCTCAGAGCATACCCTTGTGCTACAATAGCTCACTCAGAGGGAGCAGGGATCAGTCCATGGCTTTGTGCTTCAAGGAACAGCCAGTGAGAGTAGAGAGACATCAGTGAGGGTATAGAAATGCCACAGTGAGAGCTAGGTGGGAAAGGAAGAAGGATGTCACCAACCTGAAGGGACAGAGATGCAGGCATGGCACAGTGTAGAAGAGATGCAGTAGAGATGGCCAAGGGCTCTGTCAAGACTGAAAAGCCCAACAGGACTGAGGTCTTTGTCCTCTTGGCTATAGCAGTTACCTCTGCTACAAAGGCTGGTGAGATGAAACTTTATATTCACGGTCTCAGGATCTGCCTTCCCAGGGCCTGGCGTGGGAGGACTTGGCCTTCCTCTGTCATAAAACAAACCAAAGGGGTTTTGCAGCATTACAGCAACCTGCTGAGCACCTTTGCCTACTTGCAATCGCAATTATCTGCTTTAACAAGTCCCTGGGATGCTTTGTCAGCAATGGCCTCAGTGGGGCCCATTAGTGCTTCAGGGTACTTAGAGTTTTGCTTCTGCCTTTGACTTCTTGAGTGGTTTGTTCAGTCTTCTCTCAGTATCTGAAGTTGATGTAATGAGCCTCAGATGCCCTAACGAACTATTTATCATTTTGTAATTTTCTTCCAAACTTCAGGACTTGTACAGGTAATTGGAGCTGTTCCACAGTGTAGTTTAGGAGGAAGATTTCAAAATGAACCTAATAAAAATTATTTTTTATTTTCAAGGAAATACTTTAGTGCTTTTTAGTTTAGAGAAAAGGCAATAGCAGCATTCTCCAAGTGATAATGAGGCAGAGTGTCTCCTCGGGAGGTCTGGACCAGTAGAAAAGCAGTCCCTTGAGGTCTGACACTGTATGGACCACCTTGCTCCTTACCTCCCCAACCCTGCCATTTTTCTTATTGTCCGCCTCGGACTTTCATGACTTTTCCTTACGTCAGACTTCTCCACTGCAGTCTGCAGGTGGATGTTACAGCTCCATTGCACCATCTCCCACCTGCTTTCCTTAGAGAACTGCCTGCACACAGGCCCAGAAGGATTGTTCCTATTTGTAAGGAAAAAACCTTAAAGCATATAAACAATGAAAATTTCAAACACGCTCTGTAATCATATGCTCAGTACAAGGTGCCTCTAAAGAAGTTGCCTTTCGATGTGAAAGGTAGGTAGATACAAAAAGGTGGATATAGACATAATTAAAGAGTTGTCTGGAAGAGACAAACTACTGAAAGACAGGCAAGCTTTTACACCCTGAAACTGAAAGCAGCAACCGGAAAGGTGAGAGTAATCTGAATGAACAAACAGTAAGGGAAGGAGAAAATTGGAAAATAAAGGAAAGACTCTTTGCCTATGCATACTGCATGTGAAAAGAGGATGTTAGAAATGGTCATTTTATCAGGAATGGTGAAAATACATAAAAAGTAGAGAAGTTAAATACACCGTATAACAGGCAGAGTAGTGGTAATGAAGATACAGGGGAAGATCAGTATTTCTTTGGAATATCCCTTTTGAAATGTGATCAAATTGGCAGAGGTCTCTTGGGAGAGAGGACAAGCAAATGTTGCATCCATTTTTGAAAGAGTTCAAAAGTGCCACTGGGGGAACCAGCTGTACAAGATCACTTTGATGAGGAGTGTGCCACCAGTTAGAGTCTTCTTGAATGATCTCTAGTCAACTAAAAAGGAAGATCATGGATTACCAACGGTAAATCATGCCTGGCCAACCTGATAGCTTGCAGTTGTGTATGAGGAAATGAAAAGCAGATGTCATATGACATTTCCCTCAGTGTCAGCAAAACTCCTGGCATGGTCTCCCTCAATATTCTTCTACCTAAGGTAGCCAAGAAATCCAAGAGCATGCTGGCCTGTACCAGCAATAGTGTGGCCAGCAGGACCAGGGAAGTGATTGTCCCCTGGTACTGGGCAGTGGTGAGGCTGGTTAGGCAGCTGCCACATCTCTTCAGTCTTCCTTCGCTGTGCCTGCTGGGTCCCCACTGGCTCCCATTGCACTACAGAGTCCTTATTTGTGCATACCTCAATTTAGTGTTTTGCTTTAGGGGGACTTCACCTCTTAAGGGTATTTCACCTTGTGTGTCTCAATTAACTCCTACCCCAGGAAATGTGGCGAGTTCCCATCCTCTCCTGACCCCTCCAAATTAATTTCCAGAAAGTCTGCTATATGCCATGAGTCCCGTCATATGTGAAACAACCATCTCCATTGTTGCTGGACACCGAGAGCCTTTAAAACCAGAATATTTTGTGCAATGCAAACTAATAGAACAGCAAGCTTAACTCCAAACACAGGGAGAATACAAGGAGAAAAGAGTCTTTAAAAGACCAACTCCTTGGATGTTTTATTGGCAGCACCTTTGGAGGGAAAGCCTAGCCTCTGGGCACTGCACCTGGGAATATGAACTTTTACTGAAAAGCTGCTATTGGACAGGCAACATTTGAGCCAGTGTTGTGCAAGGGTCAGACACAATAGGACCAAGCCTCAAGAGAAATAGTATAAGCTGAGAAAATTAAATATAAGCAGGATTATCACCAGAAAAAAAAGACTCATGGCCTAAAATAAACCCTGGGAAATGTGCAGAGAAGGGGAAGTAGGTTATTGCTATGTGAGGTCTCTGCTTTGAAGCAAAGCATTTGCACACACGGGGTCACGGACACTTGGTACCACGTTTCCATATACCAACCTTGCCTGGTTCCACAGCTGGGGTGCTTCAGTCCAAATGTGCAGCAATCCCGTCAGCCAGGATGAGCTGGAGCTGTTACTGTTGGAGACAGAGCTGTGAAGGTGGTGGAATCAATTGCCAAGGTGTGATGGCAGAGCTTGCATTCAAGGACAGAATCCTCCAAGCACAGCAACGGTGCAGATCAAAGTTCAGTCTAAACCTGTAAGGCTGCCCTTGAGCTTCCCATTCCCTGTCAGCACCTCCCTGTTAATGAGAACAAGGTCCAGCATAGCACCTCTCCTCGTTACTTTATCATCACTTGGAGAAGGAAGTTATCATTAACACAATGATGCAAGCTCACAATGAACAAGGTCAGCTTCATACAGAGCTGCATTAGGAGGAGTGTGGCCAACCCAGGCATCCTGAGTTTTCATCTGCCTCCATTCAAACACTGGTGTGGTCACATCTGGACCACTGGGGCCCTCTGTGGGGATTTCTGCTCTGGAAAGGTGGTAAGGAACTGGAAGGTGCCCAGACGAGGTCTGCACACGCCGTATGCTTTAGGCCCCAAACTCCGTCTTTGCTGACCTCTTCCCCCCATACAAACCCAGGAACGTGCTGTCCCTGGAGAACCACCATGCTCTCCAGGCAGCTCCAGATTCCAGGTGCCTGCTCCTGGCCTGTCACCTATGCAGCCCCCCATGACACCACAAGGACCAGTATAAGCCAGGGCCCTTCTGCCCTTGTATTTGCACAGCCAACAGTGACATCATTAGTCCAGAAGCTTCAACAGCAGCTCAGCATTGTGGAATATCTGGTGGGTTTCTGCTGGTGTTGCCAGAGCCCGCCAGGACCTTTGCTGCCTTCTGGAATGCTCAGTGGCTTCACAGCACTCAGCAGAACCCACCATGGGTCCTGCCTCTTCCCGGAATGGATGGCAGGCTTCTTCAGGCTTTACCAAAGACCGCCAGATTCTCTGCCACCTTCTGGAATGCCTGTCTGGCTTCCGAGGGAATGGCCGGAAACCGCGAAGGTCCTTCTGCCTTCCAGAATAGCTGCCAGGCTTCCATGGCCATTGCCAGAGACCACCAGGTGCTTGCTACTTCCAGAATGCCCAGTGGGCTTTGTGGGGGCTTCCAAGGGCCACCAAGGCCGTTGCTGCCTTCCAAAATTCCTGATAGTCTTCCACCAGTATTGCTGGAGCCCAGCAGGGCCTTGCCACTCTCCTTAATTACCAGTGGGCTTTCATGGGCATTCTTAGAACCCATGCATTCACCTGCAGCCTTCCAGAATGCCCAGGGGTTTTCCTGGTCACTATGGACCCTGTTCTGCTGACAGGCAGGGTATGCCACAGGACAACCCCAAGCTAGCTGTATAGTATGCACAGCTTATTAAACAAACACAATAAAGCAAATAAGCACACTAAAGTGAATCAGGTATATATCTATATAGATATAGTAAATAAGTACAATAAATCAAATCATGTATATATATAAAAGTAAAGTATGGAGGAAAAATAGCAATGCTTCAAATCATTACTGCATAGAGAGAACAGAGACCAAGAAGAAATACATCACCAATTACCACCAAACCATCATCCAGGCCCACACCTCAAGCTGGGAAGCCCTGTTGCTGCCAATGCTGAGAATCTCAGGTAATTGGAAAAATTCCTACATGGTGCGTCTACCCGCAGGTGATGCTTCAGATTCAGCCATAATATACTTTTATACCCTTAGAAGAACTGGCTTTATGCCAGATATGTCATTGTTTGCTCATGGGGCCATGCAACTTCCCATGATCTCACTGTTGTCCACGCCGAGAACGTTGGCCAGGCACCCCGGTGCAGCCAAGTATGAAGGTCATAGTACAGCTGCACACCTATGTTTTCCTCCTCCTTCTGACAGTCACAATGAACATAAACATATATACTCTACCGAATACAGTGTTACAAAAACATACTTTGTTATGTCTCTCAGTCATGAGACGGAATCATCTCTTAGCTAGGTTCCCATCCGTTACAGACCCCTGTGTGCTTCTTCAGCAAGGAAAGCCAACAGGATGCTGGGTTACATCAAACAGGGCCATCACCAGCAGAGATAAAGATGTCATCATCCCACTCTAATCAGTCCATACTTGAAATATTGTGGTGTGTTTTGGTCCCATCTATAAAAATATGACGTGGACATGCTGGAGGCAGCCCAGAGAAGAGCCTCAAAGGTGATCCAAGAACTGAGAAGCTGTATGAGGAAAGGCTGAGAGAGCTGGTCTGTTTCAGCCTTGAGAAAAAAAGGCTTAGCAGAGACCTTATCACCATTTTTCAATATATAAAGGGTGGCTGCAAATCATAGAATCAACTAGATTGGAAAAGACCTTTAAGATCATCAAGTCCAACCTTTACCCCAGCACTGCCAAGGCCGCCACTAAACCATGTCATTTAGGGCCTCGTTCACGTATTTTTTGAACACTTCCAGGGATGGTGACTCCACCACCTCCCTGGGCAGCCTGTTCCAATGCCTGACTGCCCTTTTGGTGAAGAAATTTTTTCTAATCTCCAGTCTAAACCTCCCCTAGTGCAGCTTGAGGCTGTTACCTCTTGTCCTATCGCTTGTTCCTTGGAAGAAGAGATCAGCCACCTACTGGCTCCATCCTCTTTACAGGTAGTTGTAGAGAATGATAAGGTCCCCCCTGAGCCTTCTCTTCTCCAGACTAAACACCCCCAGTTCCCTCAGCCATTCCTCATCAGACTTGTGCTCCAGGCCCTTCACCAGCTCCACTGCCCTTCTCTGGACCCGCTCCAGCACCTCTTGTAGCGAGGGGCCCAGAACTGAACAGAGGGTTCAAGGTGTGGCCATTGATTGGATTTGGCTTTTTAGGAAAAGGTCTCTCTGGGTCTGTCTTACCAGCTGTGCTAGGGTATGTGGTACTGTATCCTTGTTGGTGAGGCCACCACCACTGCCTGTGTAGTTACCTTGCTCAGCTCCTGCTGTCCTTCCCTCATGGAGCAGCCACCCTTCATAGAATCTCAGAATCATGGAATGGTTTGTGTTGGAAGGGACCTTAAAGCTCATCCAGTTCCAACCCCCTGCCACGGGCAGGGACACCTTCCGCTAGACCAGGTTGCTCCAAGCCCTGTCCAACCTGTCCTTGAACACTGCCAGGAATGGGGCAGCCACAGCTTCTCTGGGCAACCTCTGCCAGGGCCTGAACACCCTCACAGGGAAGAACTTCTTCTTTAAATCTAATCTAAACCTCCCCTCTGTCATTTTAAAGTCATTCCCCCTTGTTCTGTCACTATATAGCATTGCAAAGAATCCCGGTCCAGTTTTCTTGTAGGCATCCCTTTAGGTACTAGAAGGCTAACTCATTATCTAAATAATTGAATAAATCATTATTTACTTCATTGTCTAAATTATAATTCACCTCATCGTCTAAATTATCATTGAAATAATCTTCAAATCATTGTGAAATCACTTCTGAGCTAAAATTCAATTATTTCTTAGGGCAGGAGCAGGCCGCGGGGTAGTGCAGCTGCTTGTGCTGTCACTAGTAGCTCAGGAGAAGGGTCCCTGGCTGGCTCCAGCAGCATCCATGGAAGCCCACCAGGCATTTCAGAAGGCAGTAGGGGTCCTGGTGGGCTCTGGTAAAGCCCATGCCAGCACCAGGCATTCTGAAAGGCAGGAAATACTCTGGTGGGCTCTGGCAATGCCCGCAGAAACCAACCTGGGCTTCCAGAAGGCAGCAGGGACCATGGCAGGCTACAGCAACAACTGTGGCAGCCTGCCGGGCATTCTGGAAGATGGCATGGGCCCTGGGATTTCCTGTTTGAGCTTGTTCCGTGATCAGTGCAACCCAGTTATTCCACGTAGCATCAGTTGCATGATGTGTAGAGGTGACCCTCCCTTTGAAGATCCAACCCAGCACGGGCAACCTGGGTGCCAGGAGGAGCTGTGCTTCAGTGTCAATCACTTCTGAAGCAGCTCGAACCCCTTCATAGACTGCCAGTATCTCTTTTTCAGTTGGAGTATAGCCGGCCTCAGATCCTCTGTATTCCTGACTCTGAAAGCCAAGGGGTTGACCTCGAGTCTCCCCTGATGCTTTCTGCTAGAGGTGGCAGGGGCCCTAGCAGGCTCTAGTAAACACCATGGAAACATGGTACCATGGTTTGGTAAGACAACAAAGGCCCTGGCAGTCTTGGAATGTAAGCCAGGCATTCTGGAAGGCGGCAGAGGCCCCGGCATTCTGGAAGGCAACATGCGAGCTGTTGGGTTCCAGCAAAGGAAGCCCTCCAGACATTGTGGAAGGCAGCAGTGTCCCTCATGGACTAAGGCAAAGCCTGCAGATGCTGGTCAGGAATTATGGCAGACATCAGTGCAATGTTTGGGCTCCAGCAAGGCCCTAGGAAAACCATTGGACATTCTGTAAAGAGGAGGAGGAGGCCCTGGCAGGTACCACCAACAAACAAAGGTGGATATCCATATTGGTGTCACTGTTCCTGAGGTCACCATGTGTAGGTGATGCCCAGCACCAGCTTTCTGTGTGGGCACCTTAGGCAAGGGGCAGGGGCTGGATGTTTGCACTTTGGGATCTGGTTTCTGGTATGCCTGAGAGCACTCCCTAAAGAGACAGCACACAGATTCAGTTTTATGTGGGTAAGTAAGGATGGATTGCCATGTTGGTTGCACTGTTATAGAGTTCACCATTTGTAGGTGATGCCCAGCAACAGCTTTCTGTCCCGGCACCTTAGGTGTGGGTGCAGGGCCTGGATACTTGCACTTCGGGAGCTGGTTTCAGGGGCGCCTGAGATTGTTGACCAGAGAGGCAGTACGCAGACAGAGTTTTAGTTGGGTAAGTAAGGGTGGATGTCCATGTTGTTGGTACAGTTCTGGAGCTCACCATGTGTAGGTGATGCCCAGCACCAGCTTTCTGTCGGGCACCTTAAGTGTGGGAGCAGGGGCTGGAGATTTGCAATTTGTGAGCTGGCTTCCAGGACCACTGAGAGTGCTACCCAGAGGGGCGGTACACAGATGGAGTTTTAGGGGTTTAGTTTTAGGCTAAGCAATGGTGGATTGCCATGTTGGCAATGCGACACTGTGCCAGATCTAACCATGCGTAGGTGATGCCCAGCACCAGCTTTCTGTTCAGGCACCTTAGATTAGGAGAGCGGCTGGACATTTGCATTTTGGGATCTGCTTTCTGAATCACCTGAGAGCGCTGCCCAGGGAGGGAGTACACAGATGTTGGTTTTGGTGGCTAAGCAAGGGCAAATTGCCATGTTAGTGAGACTGTCCTAGAGCACACCATGTGTAGGTGATGCCCAGCACCAGCTTTTTATCTGCACACATTAGGCTTAGGAGCAGCAGCTGGATGTTTGCACACTGGGACCTGGTTTCTGGTGTGCCTAAGAGCACTCCCCAGAGTGGCTGTATGCAGATGGTGTTTAAGTTTGCAAAGCAATGGTCGTTACCATGATGGTGGCACTGTTACGGAGCTCACCATTTGTAGGTGATGCCCAGCACCAGCTTTCTGCCTGGCACCTTAGGTGTGCGAGCAGGGGCCAGACACATGCACTTCAGGAGCTGGTTTTGAGGACTCCAAGAGCACTGCCCAGAGAGGCAATACACAGATGGAGTTTTGTGTGGCAAAGTGTCAGGGTACAGTTGGTGAAAACCCTGTGTCGGACCTATTTTGACCATGATCCCCAGAGTGAAATTAAGACACAAGAGAGGTCAAGTACTGTAATTGATCAGTCAGTTTATTATAAAAAGGCAATTGTTATAAAAAAGGAAATTATTATTAAAAAAGATAGGACAGATTGGAAAAAAGATAGAAATGAAGCAAGCATTCAGAGTTCAGGGATCCGGCGATGTCCCAAGGGTCCGTAGTCGTTGTCCTCGGTGGTGAGAGTCCTCCAGGGTCCGTAGTCAGCATTGGAGAGGAGTGTCCCACCCAGTGATTACCTTTTTCCCCATTTATAAGGCATTGGGGGGACTACCTCTGTTCTTAATGTCATGTGCTGCACATTAATGGTGGACCAGTTTTGCTGGCCTTGCAGCCAGCTCTTCAACTGCACATCTGTAGCAATTTTTGAGATAATGGGCAGCAATTGCTCACACCAGTCCTTGAGATATTGAGATAATGGACAGAACAGTCTTATCTCAGCTTCTCCCACCCATCTGTTAGGCAATGGACAGTGAATTTCCATCTCAGCTTCTCGTACCAATCTTTGAGACAATGGATGGTGGAGTCTGATTTCAGTTCAGTCTCTCACACAAAGCAAGGGTGGTCCCAATTGTATGATCCCAGTAACGTGCAGCACAATCCCAGCATAGTTCCAGTTGTCCCCTGCATTGTCCCAGTCACTCCCAATTGACACCAGTGTGGTCCCAGTTAATCCCAGTATGATCCTAGTTGCCCCCGGTGTGGCCTATGGAGTCACCTCCAGTCACTCTGAGTTCCTCGTAGTCACTCCCAGTTGCTGCCAGCATGGACCCAGTTACCCTCAGCCACCCAGTACACCCCAGTACACCCAGTCACCCCCAGTACATCCCAGTTCTCCCCAGTGTGCTCCTAGACACTCCCAATCGCTCCCAGTGTGAACCCAGTTGCTTCCAACAGCTCCAGCTTGGTTCCCAGCATGATTCCCGTTGCTCCCAGCATGGTCCCAGTCACTCCCAGTAAGGCACTGATACCCTGCCAGTACCTCCCAGGATCTGGTTTCTGGGTCGTGCCATGTTGGTGCGTGTGGACCATTTTCATTTTGAAGTTAAAGAGTGATCATGTCTAATTTTAGAGCTGATGGAAAAAGCTGAAGCAGAAGCACCACCACCAGCACCATCAGCAGCACCAGTACTCCCAGGTGATGCAGGGTGTGATGCATGCCCTTGCAAGAGGGGTAGGGTAGGGACTTCTTGATCTTATTGGCAGATGGCATTAGTAGTCATGTCCTGGCTACGTGCTGCTCATGATGAGCCATTTCATTTTGACAGATGGTGTGCAACAGTGACTTTTATAGCCATTAGATATTAATAACTTAATAGAAAGAGCCATTGCTTCCTTCAAGCTGTATCATTGGTGTGTTCCTTGATTTGATTTTTGCAGATGATGTGTTGGCTGAAAAGAAAGATTAGTAGGGCAAATTTATAAAGCAAATTCAGTATCCATTTACTGATGTCTGCTTAACTCAAAGCGTGTGTGTGTCTGCGCCAGCCAGACATTCAGCCAAGTGAAGTTTTCCTATGTAACGTGTAAGAACCTCTAATGGGGTCTTGTTTGAATTTCTTCCCACTGTGCAGCTCTGTAACCCCTGCTAGACTGTGTCTAGACTGTACACACATCACCTATCCTGTCCTGAATGGAGAACTTCGCTTTATGCTAGGAATAGCCTGAGTAAATGTGGTTGAGCAACTTCCTTTTGACCCAGTATAGTTTCTAAACGTTCACAGATCTTTTAAAAATGTGTATTGCAACTTGGTGTAGCACGGGAAGGACTACTGCAATTGACTGAATAAAGTGTTACTCAAAGAAACAGGGAAACTGAGAGTGAACATTCGATAAACATTTTAAGAATAAGGAACACTTGTATGGTGAAAAGAATTATAAAGCAAACTACCAGCTCCCTTCTTTAAATTTGGAGGTGATGGGAGGGAGGAAAACAGCTGCTGATGGTCAGTAAACTTGCTGTAGTCTATCATCTGTCCTGGGCTCATCCACAGTGATAAAAAGGTTAAATGGCTTTCCCACCACCTGTCTATTTATAATCCATCAACATAAATAATAAAAAAATCATTATGGAATTAAAACATACTTTTTGCTCTCTATTCTGCATCTTCCTAGTCTCTCCCAAAATACCATGTACCTTGAAGACAATACTAACCAGAAATGATGACTTCCTATTTTTTAAAATACATTTTCGTATTTAAGCTGTTTGAATAGGGCTGTTCCAAACCTGGTATA
The DNA here is from genome assembly GCF_004027225.2 of Strigops habroptila. Classification (NCBI taxonomy): domain Eukaryota; kingdom Metazoa; phylum Chordata; class Aves; order Psittaciformes; family Psittacidae; genus Strigops; species Strigops habroptila. Next base: position 22,638,417 of record NC_044302.2, read on the forward strand.
TTCTGTGCAAGTGCATGTTATGTTTTGCTGGAACTTGGTGATGTGTCTGCCACAGTGAATCATACTCATAAAGAGAAAGTGTTAGGTTTATATTGTAAATAATGTAATAAATGTTTCGGTATCTTTTCATATTTTGCTGCAGACTCTACAGAAAATTACACATGTTTATCTCAGGCTTGACTTTGATCATAAGACAAAAAATGAGGCAGGTTTTTTTCAGGGAAAACTTAATTTCCCTGATTTTTCTAAGATACTTGATTCATGTTCTTGTATTCATGTGTATACTTGTATTCATGTGACTATATTTTTTCATTTAAGAGACAGCTGACCCAAGCCAAATAGAATTATCTGTAGGAGGTGTTTATCTTCAGTAATTATCGGCAAATATTGTTAAGTAATTTTGAACAAATTTGCATCCTTTTTTTAAAGGATAAATTAATGCTTTTCATATTTTCATAATTTTTTACCTACATACAACAATAACAACAGAATTGGTAGGGAGGTTTCTTTTTTTCTTCATTCATTACTGCTTTTCCAACAGATATTACAGAAAGAGAAGAAAATGCTCAAATAAATCAAGAACCAGATCCAGTGTCGTAGAACTCATCAATATCGGATAAAAGAATTTAGTGTTTCTTGAAGTCAACACCTGTTAAGGTATAATATTTTTTCTAATTTTGGATGTCAGAAGAGGGCTGAGATACAGGACTGAATGCCAGAAGGCACTAGTCCTTTGCTTGTGAATTATTTCATTTGTCTCAGTTCTCAGCTATAAATGATGTTTTTAAGGATGTCCCTTATCCAAATGCAATGCAAAGCACACTGTGCTCAGATTTGTGATGTAGGCAGTCGTAGGAAAATGTGGCCTATAAATAAAAATGGGTGATGGTAATTACATACCTCAGAGGCAGAATAAATGAAGGCTTAGGGAATTAATGTTTATGAAGAGCTCTGACACAGTTTTGTGAAAGACCATTATTATTCTCGGTAAAGCCTATGTATTTCCAAATTGTAACTGAGGAGGAAAGGGAAAATCCTCACTATGGTTGCAATATTGTATAAGCTTGGGACACTTGGTAAAGCTATTATCTGTGATGACAAACCAACTTCTTTTAGGTTTTTTTTTTCTTTCCTGTTAACTTTTATGAAAAGCTTAGTTTGATTTACAATGCAGAAATACCCAAATCTTTCTCTTACACTATGTTTAACTTCACTTATACCTAAAAAGTTTTGGTGGAGGTGGAGAACGGTGTTAATGATGCTGGCACATCACCAAATGTAAAAGGCTGACCCACAGTTCTGAGTCTATATTTCATTCAGAGAAAATGGCAATTTTAAGCTATCACAGCTCTGTCACACTTTTTCCTATTTCAGTTTTTTATAATATTCCAACCCAAATATTTTCCTCATTATGTAGTGTTTGATACTTCAGCAATTTGATGTGTTCGATATAAAGTTGATGCATTTATTTAGTATACTTGAGCTGTAACCCATCTAGCTTTAGTAAGAAAAAGACGTGGTATTCATCTCAGAGAAGAGAACGTCTGTGTACTGTTCCAGTTCTGAGGGCACAGACAGGCCACCTGCAAAACCAAGCTCTGGTTTGCCATTTCTGCTGGCCTGAGCAGTTGAGAGAGATAATGGGGTTTGCCTCTCACATGAGGCAGTAGCTGGGGGAGGTGGAGCCTGCACGTTTCACTCCTGGTACCATGCAGTTCTGGAGACAAGGACAGCCTTGGCCATGGCCCTTCATCCGTGCAGCATAACGGATGAGGGACTGAAGGGACAAATCCAGAAATGGTTTGGTAGAAACTGGCAGAGGCTGACATAGCAGCACAGCAGCTGTATGTACCCTGAGAATTCTAAGTACAGCAGTGGTCTTCCTAATGATGCGGCGAAGTCTGCTTTGGAAATATTTGTCAGAAAACTGAATAGGGTAGGAGAAAATATACTAAAGAAAAACTTCTGATTTGTCATAGGGAGCACTTCATTCCACGGAGGTATAAAAACCTATCTATCTCACTTGTTCATTGAAGCTCTCAAAAATCAGGTCCTGCGTGCAGATGCCAAAACATGAATCAGCTCATGAACTCCATAAACTCTGCCTGATTATCAGATGGGTTGTTACTCCTCCATGATTTTTTTTCTGAAATTAAGCTTCTTGATACCTAGTAACTATGGGACAGCTGGTGGAAATATCAAGTAGTGTGTTGTACTGAGTTACAGGTTGGTCTCACAGATCTAACCCATCGATGGCAGTGAGATCTACAAGCTCCATTTAATTTCTCACATCACAAGATGAGGAATGGGGGAACAGGAAGAAAGATGTGAATTAAGTGGTTTCCGGCAATGCACTGTCTGTAAAGCAGTTTTATATTTAGTACAAACAATTGTAATCATAAAATTAGCTTCCAAGACAAAGTTTTTGGTGGTTCCATGTAAGAAGCAGCAGTCTTGCCATTAACAGAGCAGAATCCAAACAGGCCTGGAGATACCATTTTTTCAGTATTACTGTAAGGATGAACCTGAGCACAGTTTCTCTCTCTCCACTGTCTTTTCAAACATGTTTGTGCAGTCTTGTCCTGAAATTGCCACTGCTTGTAGCTGAGGCAAATTGAAGGAAAAAAAGTGAAATAATAATAACTATTGTTCAACCACACAGCTATGGTTGAACAGAGGGAGCAAGTACCCACAAGCAGAGGGTACTGGGAAGCGGCATCCTATGCTCTGGCCCAGGAATCAAACATGGGCAAGGCAGATGTGGACACAGTTTTATTATTTTAAACTGGGGACATAAAAAGCAAGAGGGACAAAAAAGCATATTCACAGTAAAATGATAATGCAACAATAGTAAAACAATAGTGTGTCCGGAGACACAATAGTTAATGGTCTGTGATGGCCCATCCCGAGTCTTTCTTGCCTTGTAAGTGTACATCCGGAGCCTTTCTACCTTGTAACTGTAACTTTGTAACTAAGAAGAAGCAGAGAGCTGTGCTGAATTCATCATTTTCATCAGAAGGGGATATTGTAACCAGCTACCATAGCCAACTGTTGCCCATAAAAGGCAGCCAAGGACACTTAGAGGTGACAAAGACGCTGAAGTGGGATGAAGATAGCGATGAAGAGGAGGGAAGGGGAGGAAGTAACCGGAAGTTGCCGACCCCTAAAAGACCCTCTGTGCTTTAGAACGCAAACTCAAACTAGTGCCAAATAGGCCACTAGGCCACTCCTCTTGGCACAAGCTGGCCCCCTGAGCCAAGACGAGTCAGCACCTTTTAACTAATAAAAGCCCAGGACTCGTGAAGGAGGAAAGGCAGCTCTCACTACCACCAAGGTCCACGTTGCCTCTGCAAGGACGCCCGCCAAGGTAGTACCTGCCACCTCTCCTGCTACGATATATCTCGGAGCTGGTCTCTTGATCATCGGATCTTAACGGGGTCGGTAAGCATATAACCTAATAAGTAACCCGAACACCCTTTCACCATTTTTTTTTCCTTTCCTACTTTAACCATTGTAATAAAGCAAGGGAGAGACTCATTCTTGTTGGTTCCATTATTTCCTCACCGGAATCTTTGATTCCCCAGAACAAATAGTAAAATAGTAAAACAAAACAATATTAGACCAACAGTAGAACAACAATAGTAGAACAGTAGAATGGTAAAAATCCTCAGCAAATATCAGAACTGATGATGTTTTGCTGCTAGTGGCCCAAAAAGCCACTTGGCATTGTAGCAGTCCTCATCCTTGGAGAATAACAAAAAAAACCCAAACAAAACAGGTCTAATCACATCCATGGACATCACATTTTAGAACTAAGGAGATGCTGTAACAGGCTGGGGAGCAAGGCGGAACCCATGGGACAGAGCTGCCTTTCCCGAGCACAGCCAAGTCCCACGGGCAGTGCCAGGCATGGGCCAGCACAGCTGACCACTACCAACAGTGCTCTGGGGTCTGCAACCTCACTGGACCAAGCTTGAAGGAATTCAAAGGCAATTCAGCTTAAAGTGTCATTTCATTAAAAAACATTTAAATATTTGTGGTTTTTTCTTTAATTTAGACTCCATCAGACACACACACTCACATGGCTCAGGAGTAAAAAACTCGGGGAGTAAAAAACCCATCAGCAAAGCCCTCCTGGGGGTGGTGGGGACCGCGTGGGCAGAGGAGGGCAGCTCTCAGGGGACCCCCGGCTCCAGCAGCCTCTGTTCTGCTCCCACTAAGCAGGACCAGGGAAGACAGCTCCTCAGAGCTGGTAAACACCAAACGGTTGGGGATGAGCTACAAATGAAATCAATTTGGATCTGGGGAGGGGGAAGAGACCCATCCGCTCTGGACTCCGTTAGTGGATCCGATCCAGTCCTCCCCCGCGCTCACCCGAGGCAGCAGCGGCGCGACAGATTGGTCTCAGCACGGACGGCGCCTGCACCCCGGCCGTCGTTAGCGGCCGTTTTGCCGTACGGGCACCGTGCGGGAGAGCGCGGCCACATCGCACACCAGGTCCCCAGCGTCGCGCCCAGCAGCGATCTCTGCAGCACCAGGCAGGTCAGCGCTACGGCCAGCGGCACAGGCAACGCCGGCGGGCATGCCGAAGGTCCACACTCGGGCCCGACACCGCCATTGCCAACGGGCGCTGCGGCAACGGCCACCGGTGCGGAATGCGCTGCAGGAGCCACACCCGGGGAGCATGGCCGCTGCGGGGCGGGCGGGGACAGAACCTGCCGCGTTCCAGCCGCCCGTGTCCCTGTTCCACCCGGATCCCTTTTCCTTCCGCGTCCCTGACAGCCAGTGTCCCTGTGCCACCCATGTCCTTACCCCACCCGTGTCCCTGTGCTACCCATGGGATGCTGCCTGCCCACTGTCTGCAGCTTCCACAGCCCTGCTGTGTCCTGCCAGGCAGGGACCACGGCAGGAACAATGACAGTTCCCCTGAGCATCTCGCTGGCCATGGCCCCCATGGGCCACCCAGCAGCAGGACCCCCATGCCATGGCCCTGCAGCCCAGGTGAGGAGGGCAGGGTAGTCTGCACAGCTCCCCTGCAGCATCGCCTCACTAGAGAACGACCAGGGTGGTGCGGAGGCCAAAGCTGTCCCTGCTCCTTGGGGCTGAGCAGGGACCACGTCCTGGTCTCCCCCACAAGACACAACAAAGGTGATGTGCTGTTTTTTCTTTACCTCAGAGAGTGTCTACAAGCCTATCTTGAGCCCTGTATGGAGTACAGAGGGCCAGACACAAGGAATGAACATCCTCCTGTGAAGAGAGATGGCTGCAGACTCAGCCAATATCACATTTTCTTTACTTTCTTCCTTCCTTTTCCTTTGTTCTTTCCTCTTCCCTGAATTTTTAGAAAACAAACCACAAGAGTTTCAGAAGCTGCTTGTACCCAGCATTCAACTGCTGCCGGCCCAGTACTCACTCTGCAGGCTTTAGACCACGGGTCTCTGTTGGTCTCTCTGTGACTGCTCAGAGAGAAATTACACCTCAGGACAACACCTCTGAGCAGAAGCTGATTTGCCCAGAAAATGAACCTGCTGCTTTGTGCTCTTGTGTGGTTTGACAAAGTAGCGAATATCCTTCATGGCTCCTTCAAAAGGATCACTGTGTACAGTCTCTTTGTGTCAAGATTCACACATTTGTCAGCCACAACAATCATGATGTCTCTGAACATCTACTCTGAATATCTGCTGAACATCTGATGCATCTGAACAGCTGCGTGTCATTCTTTGTCCGATACCTGCTGCTCTCCTTTTGGTAAATCTGTAAAGTAAAAAGAAAGAAACCAGTTGATAAACATCAAAGATTTGACTAAAGAGCAAAACCTCATGTAACCGGGTTAAATGTAACAATTGCTTGTATGGTTTGGTTAGTCATGAAACGCGTAGAATGTTCCTTAAGAACAGAGCTTGAGGTGGGAAACTTTTCTGTGCTGGCTAACCTTTGTTCTGTGTCCGCAGACATTGCCATACAGAAGATGTGTTGTACAGAACACTCAGAACTTTCTTCAGCCAGATGCATGGCTAAACTTTCAGACCGTACCACAGAGTTACCACACTGTTCTACCAGTTTCCTAACAAAGAAGCGACCTTTTTGCTGACAGCAGCACTGCATTCTACAAAAACTTTCCAGTCCGAAACCAACCTACCATGTCTGTGTGACCCTTGTGTAAAACCTTTGGAAAGTCTTCTCCAAGCTTTTACAAAGCCAAGGGTGTGACACCTACTGCCTTACAGAGTTCTGCCTGTTCATCCATCCCAAATGCTCGAGCAAGATCTCCCTTCTTCACCACCCGGCCCTTGGAAATGCTGACAAACCCCGAGTGAGTCTGCAGGTCCCCGTTGAGGTTTTTCTCCCTGGGGACGAGGCCAAGGTTAGAACATATGCAAAGTCAGCAACCTGAGAGTGAGTGCATGACTTGTCAGCGAGGAGGAACAAGTCCTGCCACCAAGGGCTGAACCAGTGGAGCCCCGGTGCTTCCGTGACCGACCTGCCTCTCCCAGAAAGGGCGGGGGAACCGTACAGCCTCGGGGCACTGCCCCCGCCCAGCTCCACACGGGCCCCACAGTCTCCCCGGGCCTTCCAGCCAGGGGCCAGGCCAGTTCCCAGGCTCCACAGCCGGCTCCCACAGGGGGCTGCCCCTGCCACAGCCGGGTCCCCACACAGGGACCTCCCACGGGCCTCCCCCGTGACCGGCCCCGCACTTGGCCCTAGCGGTGCCGGCCCGTCATTCACGCTCCGCTGCGTCATCGCAGGACCTTGTTGCGATCGCGAAACGCTGCCGCCGCACCACGGCCCACTAGCGAGGAGGACGCAGTTCGTGGTGGCGAAACGGACACAGCGGCGGCCACAGCATCCACAGAGACGGCCCGCTCTGCGTCAGGAGGCGGCTGCCTCCTCATTGATCAGGGCTGCCCCATTGGCTGTCCCTACGCCTTCCCCGCCTCCCAGTAGCTCCCTCAAAATCCGCCCGGAGAGGGGCGGGGGCGCTCCACCGAAGCGCGTGTGGCGGGGCGGCGGGAGAGAGAGAGAAGGGTGGCGGGTGGCGGGTGGCGGGTGGCGGGTAGCCGGTGGCCGGTGGCCGGTGGCCGTGCGAAGGCTGGGGCACTGCCCAGGAGGAAACAAGTAGGCACTTCGCTCTACCGGAGATACTATTGACTGTTCTCTGTGCATCCCCTTAGCACAACTCCTGATCAAACCATGAGCAAGCTTCCTTTCTGAAATAAAACCTATCTAAAAAAGACATTTTCCTTATAAGGGAATTTTGTATTCACAGCTTAGAAGCCATAGAACAAAAGTAAGACAACTAGTAATCCCACTTCAATATCTAATGAGGATTTAATATCCAAAATACAATCTAAGCTTTTTAAAATACTAATCTAAGGAGACAAAAAAACTATTGAAAAAATATTACTAAGTGTACTCAGCAAGTTTTACATTGATGTTCTCTTAAAAATGCTGCCACAGTGCAGATATGTTGGTATTTTAAAAACTACATAGCTACCTATGGAATGAGCCAAGTATTTACTGAATGATTTACAATCTAACTTCAGTATGATACATAAAAAATTCATCTTCTCTCATCCCTATTAATTGTGAAAACCTCACCTCTGAGAACAAGCCTTTTTTATTCCATGTTTATAATCACTGACTACAGTGAAATCAAACTCAAGCTTAATTCTAGTTTTCAACTTTCTTCTGTTGTATACTACTACATACTGCTGAGCAGCAAGTATAAATTAATAGTCCTTTCAGGCAAAGTTTTCAATTAGGCGTCTTTTTGTTTCCTATAAAATTAACTTCGTTCTACTGAATTCGTTCTTACTCATACAGCAGTAAAACCTAGCACTGTCATTCTGTCACTGAAGAAAACATGGGCAAGTTCCCAAGTCTGCTCATGCACCTTTACCTAGAACGGCCAGCTTGTCACGAACAGCTCACCACGTTTAACTCAAATTGCGACAATCTCATATGCCCTTCCCGAGTTCCTAGTAGAACTAACGATCAATTTTCCTCTTTTTCAAAAAAATGCAGCTCCAACCATAGGTAAACCACAATATAAACTCTTTCTCATTGACATCTTCACTTGTGGACAGGCAGTTTCCTAAGACAAAGTAATCAGTTTTCTGATAAGGCCAGGCTTAAACTTTTCTCTAACACCCAAATTAAAACCCTACCTGGACATTTTTTTTTTTTTGTGCACTCTTACTCATGTTTGGTGCACAAGTAAAGATATTCACTGTCCTGGAAGCAGTTCCATGTGCTCTGCAAACACGCATAGATAGGTAAGTTAGCATGTTAAGAAGTTCTCAGCTTTTCTCCTTGATACACATTTCTGTGGACTTGTGGGATGCACAGCTTAATTATCTGACTGTCACTCTGCATTATTTTTTCAACTTTTAATGAGCAAACTCTCATTCTTCCTTCCCTCTATGACACAGTCACACCACTAACATGTCTTACAAAAATGATTGTCAGGATCCTTTCCCTTGACCTCTGAGGGAAGTAAAATAGAATGTAATTTTTTATAAGGATACGAATTAACCCATCCCTGTTCCTCCAGCTCATGTTCACTGGTATGCAAGCACTCTTCAGTGTTGAAGAGACAGTATGAAGCAAAAGTCTATAAACCCATTATGCTAATGAAGTAATAAGTAGGGGTCTTAAGCCCCTTTATTACTCATAGGTGTCTACTAAAAAGAAGCTGAGAAGCAACAGAGCTTTGAGAAACTTGTTCCCTCCTATTTCTTGTCTTGAGAGAGACAAGAGTTTGTTGTCATTCTTTGCTTGTCTCTTTTTCTTTGTTTTGGAAAAGTGGTGCCAAGCAATAGAACACATTTTGTTCCAGCTTTTACTTCCTTCTACTTTTGCCCTCTGAGCACTTAAGTGTTCAAACTGAAGCTTGCTACTGCACTCTAATGTATGTATGTTACAAAGGAATCAAAATTAAAGAGCAATTTACCTGAATAATACACACAAATACACATAACTTCACAATTAAGGACAAACCCAAGCACCTACCCAGAAAATAACCATACCCTTCCACCCTCCAAATAATCATCTGTTGGAATTTATCTATGCCTTTGGGACAATTTACAGTAAATTAAAGAGACTGGGTTTATTAGAGATGCATCTAAAGGAGAATAAAAAGGAATATTCAGACAAGCAATTAATTTAGTCTTTCTTTCTGCCTTTCTTCTGTTTATTTTAAATTCTTTATGTTTTTGAAAAATACAATGAAAGAAATATTGGAGAAAATCGTGTTTAAAAATAAAGCTTAATTGGGAAAAATAAGTGCTCAAAATGTTCTTTTATTAAGTTCTGAATGGGTTGGAGTGAAGAAAACAAAAATCCTGACAGTCTATTTTGTCTTGATCTTTGCAGAAAACTGGAAGTGAAATTTTCCTTTTCATGCCTTAACGGGGGGGGGGGGGGGGGGGGCGAAGGAAGAAAACAGAAATTAAAAAAAAATCTGAACGAATTATGAAAAATTATAGACTTCTGTTCAAACAATATGAACTCTACCTTATGCCTCTGCCATTCTGACTAATTAGTAGAAAATTTTGAAAGGTTGTTATAATCATAGAATCACAGAATGGTTAGGGTTGGGAAGGACCTTAAAATCACGTATTTCCAACCCCCCTGCCATGGGCAGGGGTGCCTCACACTAGACCATGTCACCCAAGGCTCTGTCCAACCTGGCCTTGAACACTGCCGGGGAATGAGCATTCACCACTTCTTTGGGCAGCCTGTGCCAGTGCCTCACCACCCTCATAGTAGAGAGCTGTGGCATCTAGGAGAAGTAAATAGTTTAAACCACACCATAAGATCCCAAGAGCTGTTCTTCAGCTGAACATTTGGCAACAGTAATCATTCTCTTGTTCCATTATCAGTGATATTATTCTCTCTTTAGACATACTTTTTGCTATATCTCTTGATTTTTTCTCTCACTTGGTTTACCTATTCTCCTTTTAAAAATTTAAAAAAAAAACCAAAACAACATCCCCCCCCAAAAAACCCCAACCTGTCAATCAAGCCTTTAAAAGCAGCCTTTCATTTCATGTACTTGTGCAGAAATTGAGATCATCCAGCACTGAAACTTACATCAGCAAGGTCCCACACTGATTGCTTTGTGTAGCAGACCGAGCTGCTACAATGCATTAGTCAAACATCCTGGAATAATTTTCCCTGTCATGTCAGAACGGGCAAGCCAACGCGCCACTTGAATGTTTATGCATTTTCTCACTAGAGGGAGCCAAAATCTCTCGGTATATAGTATTGAATACCAACATTTCCGAAGTTTTCAGTCCAGTCTTATTTTAGCATTTTGAGCGTAACAAGAAGAATGCTCAAATGTGCCGTTAGGCTGAATAACTGATATCCTCCATCATTTTGATTGTGTGAAAAAGATCAATTTTTTTTTCTTATGGATCTATTGTGAGTTGGGAGTTTAGGGGTTTTGCATTTTTATTCCCACCCCCCTCCTTTTTTTTTCCTCCCCCCGCCTTGGATGACATGGTCTAGTGTGAGGTGTCCCTGATCATGGCAGGCAGTTGGAACTAGATGTCCTTTCCAACCCTAACTATTCCATGATTCTATGAAAAACAAAAATAGAAGATAGGACCTGAGCACTGGATAATCTTGAGAGCAACACGTCCTTCTTGGCTTCTAATCAAGGTCACTGCCATGCTGTGTTTCAGAGGAAATGTTAATTCCCCGAATCAAAATACCTTTTAGATGCTCCTTACCAGAGTGTTCTCCTTTTTTTAGTGAATTTAAATTCTTTTTACCTAAATGAGTTTTTCCTTTCATCCAATCTTCTTGTTCAGAAGGGGAAAAAATGTGAAAGAATAGGGAAAGTAATTACTCTTTATCAGGAGAAAGTAATTCTCATTGACTTGCTATTGTAGCAGATGGACAGCATAGCCATAACTAACATAATTTAAATTAAGTTAGAGTTCCTCAAAAATGGAGAGCAGCCTTTGATGTCTAAATTACAGTGTCTTTGTGTTTTGAACTTACAGTCATATATTTGCAAAGTTTTGATAAGATTTTAAGCTGGTTTCAAGAAATGCTGTAAATAATTTGGATGTAAAAATGCAAATTTCCTACAGATGATAGCAGTTAAGGGCAAGTAACATTTGTTTAAAGTATTTTGAAACATCACCCAATTCTAATCATAGCAGAAACAAAACCAAAAGGTAAATACATAATACTGGCTTTAATATCTAAAATCACTTCAATTTTCAGACTTGAACAATGTTGGATTGTGAATCCATAATCAGTGTCTGCATATTAAGTAACAACTAGTGCCAACTTCAGCTCCTCTACCCTAACAGTTTGTGACAGTTAGTCTAGCTCTTCCACCGTGTTACTGAAGTTAAGAGCACTTTCTAACTGTCCCTGTTGTTTATATAATTTCCTTGTCTAGAATACCTCTAAGAGACACAACAGTCTCCACCTAAAAGTCTCCTCTATCACTCACCTTTGCACTGCTTAAGTCTCAGTATAAACACAATGCAGCTGGGGATAATTTCACAGGAATCTATCTCAGTGAAGCATACAAAAACTGAAACTGACTCTGCATAACAGAACTGTGATTGAAAGCACTTTAGAGATGTAATAAAGCTCTGTGTCTACAGAAAATAGTAAGTAGCAACTAAGCAGTAATGATGTTAAGACTGTCTAAGAATTTGCATTAGAATAATAGAATTATGCATTAGAGTCTGAAAACATTGCTTGGAGGTCAGTGTGTACTTGTACTTGCTCTGGCTTGGATAGAATTAAATTTCCTCATAGCAGCCTGTATGGTGCTGTACTTTGCATTTGTGACCAAAACAACGTTGATAACACACCAGTGTTTTGGCTATTGCTGAACAATGCTTGCCCAGAGCCAAGGTCTTCTCTGCTCCTTACTTCCCCGGGGAGTAGGCCAGGGGTGAGCAAGAGCCCGGAAAGAGACAGCAAGGAGAGCTGACCCAAACTGACCAAATGGAAAGTCTATGCCATACAATTACATGCTTGGCATCAAAAACTGGGTGTGCAGTCATTCCAAAGTAGCCAATGCTCAGAGACAAGTTGGGTATTGATCTGCTGGTTGCAGATGGCGAGTAACTGCCTTTGCATCACTTGGTTTTTTCCTCTTCGCTTATTCAGTTGTTGTTATCTCAACCTGTAACTTCCTTTTGCTTTTGCATTCCCAATTCTTTACCCTATCCCACTGGAGGGAGAGGAGAGGTAGACAGGAGAGTGAGTGGCTGGCTGGGTGCTTAGTTGCTGGCTGGTGTCATCACATCTTTATATGAAGTGTATATATAGTTATTATCTACCTGTGTGTAACTTCTTATGTGTTCTATGATTGATGACAAATTAATCCAAACAGCAAGGAACACCATCTTGCTATTCAGCCCATGGGTCACCTCGAAGAGTTTCTATTTCTTAGGGGTTTTGACTCACTAAATACTTTTAAATCAGTAATATCAGGAGTAATTACTAGATTTGTGTACATCTCAAGATAAGAACAAATGTTGAGTGTGAATATCAGCAGTAGGAAAGATGTTCTTTAAAATAGTATGCATTCACATTCCTGCTAACACAGGAATCAGCACATCACTTTTTACCTTTTGCTGTCATTATGAAATCATCTGGTAGACATTAAAGCAAGTCTTCTAATAAAAATAACAGCATCTACTGTTCTAATAAACAGACCCCAGTATGTTTCTCATAAACCTTTTTTAAACCTTGGTTAAAAACTGCTTTGAGTAAAGCTGTATGGAGATCAGCAGTCAGCCTTCTGTATTTCTCAAGTCTCTAGTTGTAAAAAGTGTCAGTAATCACAGAGTATTCTCTACTAACAAATCCATTCTGTAATTTTTGCAATCCTTCAGATTATTTTTCTCTACTTAACTACAAACCTAAGAAAACCAAAACAGGAATTCCCTTATGATTACAACTACTATTGTGATAGGGTCAAATGGGTTAGAATACTTGGGAGTGACATGACGTTACCAGAGCACCTGAAAAAAAAAACATCTATTCTTCTGGTTGTAGATATTATTACTGTCATAAATCAGACCAATTTGATTGATGAAATAATAATCAATTTAAAATGTGAGTAATAAACACTCACATCAGTATGGTTTTTCCCCTCCAAATTAATGCCAGAGCTTTTGTTAACAAATCATAAAAATCAACTCATATTTGTATTACCACAAATAGCATCTCTAACTGTGGGATCAGACTCCAGCGCTTCCTGCTCCACCCAAACACCACTATACAGCAGAAAACCACCACAAGAATTAATGATGTGATCTTTAAAATGGAGGACAGCAATCAACTCATCATGACCTAAAAGCAGGGAAAGGCAAACTATGTATAGCCACCAGAGGAAATACCTTTTTGAACAATAATTAAGCAGAAAGAGAAAGAGCAAAGGAGAAAACCATGTAATTCCCAGTTAGTGAAGCAAGTCAAAATTTGGCATCCATAGATAATAAGTCATACAGAAACTCATCTACCCTGGAGGTGCCAAAAAACTGAAGCAGAGTTTCTTCAGACAGTAAGGAATCATTTTGAGAATCTAGTCTGAAATTTTATGCCGTACAGACCAAAACTCTGTAAACAACAGTTTCTGCCTAAAGTTTGTCATGTGTCTCAACCTAGGACGTTTGCAAGTAAGGCACAAATATAGGCACTTCTACATCAGGAATTCTTGTATGATACGTTTATACTATGTTTCGATTGCTGCCCTATTTCTAGTCTGAATGTCTATTTTCAGTCCTCTCAAAATGGATTTCAAAATGATGCTTTCCCTCCAAGTGAATATAAAGCTGGCTATTTTCAGAAATCTTTTCCTTAGAATCATAGAATCATAGAATAATTAGGGTTGGAAAGGACCTTAAGATCATCTAGTTCCAACCCCCCTGCCATGGGCAGGGACACCTCACACGAGACCATGCCATCCAAGATTGAACACTGCCAGGGATGGAGCATTCGCAACTTTCTTGGGCAACCCATTCCAGTGCCTCACTACCCTTACAGTCAAGAACTTCTTCCTTGTATCTAACCTAAACTTCTCCTGTTTAAACTTGAACCTGTTACCCCTTGTCCTACCACTAAACTCCCTAATGAAGAGTCCCTCACCAGCATCCTTGTAGGCCCCCTTCAGGTACTGGAAGGTTGCTATGAGGTCTCCACGCAGCTCCTCTTCTCCAGGCTGAACAGCCCCAACTTTCTCAGCCTGTCTTCATACAGGCGGTGCTCCAGCCCCCTTATTATCCTCGTGGTCCTCCTCTGGACTTGCTCCAACAGGTCCATGTCCTTTTTATGTTGAGGACACCAGAACTGTACACAATACTCCAAGCGAGGTCTCACAAGAGCAGAGTAGAGGGGCAGGATCACCTCCTTCGACCTGCTGGTCACGCTTCTTTTGATGCAGCCCAGGATACAGTTGGCTTTCTGGGCTGCGAGTGCACACTAAAGCCATCTTGTGTTACGTTTCTCATCAACTAACACTCCCAAGTCCTTCTGCACAGGGCTACTCTGAATCTCTCCTCCGCCCAACCTGTAGCTCTGCCTAGGATTGCCCTGACCCAGGTGTAGGACCCTGCACTTGTCTTGGTTGAACTTCATGAGATTGGCATTGGCCCACCTTACAAGCATGTCCAGGTCCCTCTGGATGGCATCCCTTCCCTCCAGCATATCAACTGAAAAACACAGCTTGGTGTCATCAGCAAACTTGCTGAGGGTGCATTCAATCCCATTGTCCATGTCACCGACAAAGATGTTGAACAAGATTTGTCCCAACACTGATCCCTGTGGGACACCACTTGCTACTGGTCTCCAACTGGACATTGAGCCGTTGACCACAACTCTTTGAATGCGGCCATCCAGCCAATTCTTTATCCACTGAGTGGTCCATCCATGAAATTGACGTCTCTCCAATTTAGAGACAAGGATGTCGTGCAGGACAGTGTCAAACACTTTGCGCAAGTCCAGGTAGATGACTGCTTTGCCCCTGTCCATCAGTTCCGTAGCCCCACCATAGAAGGCCATCAAATTGGTCAGGCAGGATTTCCCCTTAGTGAAGCCATGTTGGCTGTCACCAACCACCTTGTTGTTTTTCATGTGCCTTAGCATGCTTTGCAGGAGAAACTGTTCCAAGATTTTGCCAGGCACAGAGGTGAGACTGACTGGTCTGTAGTTTCCCAGGTCTTCCATTTTCCCCTTCTTGAAAATGGGATTATATTTCCCTTTTTCCAGTCATTGGGAACTTCACCTGATTGCCATGATTTTTCATATATGATGCACAGTGGCTTAGCAACTTCATTCACCAGCCCCTTCAGAACCCGCGGATGAATTTCATCAGGTCCTTGCGTATATATAGTTCATAATTAAGTTGCTTCTTAAACTTTCCTTTAAAAAAACTATAAAGGTGGCTATTCCTAAATATTCCTTCTAAACCCAGCTATCAAACTTCCAGTCACTTCTAACTTCATTTGGAATCCTTACCTTGTTTCATTCTCTTGCTAGGACACAAGCAGGGAAGGTTCACCTGAAAAAACGCTCCTGGGTGACAGCTGAAGAGAGTGCTGTTTTCCAGTCTGCCAAAAATCATTCCGACTGTTGCAGAGGACATAAGGCTCACCTACGCCATGATAGGACAGACATAAACCCACTGACTCAGGAAAGCCAGTCCCAGTTTGACACTGGGAAGAAATTTGTCAACACAGGCACACTTCCGCCTTTGACCTTCTTCATTCAATGTGTGTTTCTGAAAGACAAGCTGTCATAGCTAGAAAACTAGCAAAAACCACAATTAATGTCATAGTTAGTGTTCCTTCACTTAAAAGCGTATATATTATGAACTACTTATTAAAGACCACCTCCCTGGAACTTTGAACCATTTTCTCCCTGTTCTCACAGATTAATACTATACAGCAATATTGCATACGTTAATGAAAATACCAATAGATGACATTTGGAAGGATATGAGCAAATAATGTAGGCACAGCAAGATTTTTCATTATCCTGGACATATCATAAGAATGCATCAGAAACAATCCTGTATTCCCCTTCAGACACGGAACAACACTCCACGTGAAATTATGTGACCTGTCATAACAACCTAGCTGTCACTGAGCACCTTATTAAAACTTCAGGAAGAATGTACTTCAAAATTTAGTAGCTCATTTTGCTTAAAGTAGTAATTTTTCAGAGCTCATCTAATTAAGAAAGAGCATGATGACATTCTGAAGGAGACAGTGTTAGCAAAGTACTTATTCCATCTACCATGATGTCCTCAATGATTAGGTATTTGCATTTTTAAAAATCAAAGTATTTCTTTAAATTAATGATCAAACTGTCCATTTCCATGTCCCCGTCTAACATCTGTGTTACTGTACAAGCACCAAAAAGATCAACAATTATATATGTAGGTTGTCAATCTTGATTTTTAGTTTAGTTATTTTTCTTTAATGACAATATTTCTCTGTTATCTGCAGAGTTCATCCTTCTAGAAGAGAACAAGGTCTTCCAGTTTTTGAGTTACTGTAATATTTACCCAAAACAATGTAGGGGAAAAAAATAAATAAAAGCAAGTAATCAGCAGTGGTTTAGAATTAGTGGGCCTACAAACCGGCTTAATAGAACACCAACTGTGAGTTACTACAAGTCAATTATGACTATTTCAGGATTATAAAGATTAAAGGACTGTAAAGATATGTAAAACTAACTTACACTTTAAAAGAATACTGATGATTCAATTAAATAATAGTATTGGGTCTGGCTGGGATTCTCACTGGTGCTCTATCTACACCACCCTGGCAAATCAGACAAAATCAAGTTTCAGAATGCAAACATAAGAATATGTTAGAACATTATTTTCTCCAAAACTACATTTTGTTTGACTAAAGTTCAAGTACCAGTAGCATCTTACATTATAATTTACCAATGTTGAAAACACCAGATACAAAAACTATTATAAAGAATATTCTCATTATGTGAAAATAATGGCTTGATGACAAATGTGCCACTTTGCAATTCCTCTGTTCAGAAAGATGTTATGTGGTCACTGAGCATTAACTGTTGCGACAATATTACAAATTTAGTTTTATTTTAGTATGTGTGATACTTTGGTGTGTCAGATGTTGTTAAAGACCTCCCACATGTTTAGCAGGTCAAAACCATAACCTTAGCATTAAATTTTTAAGTTGTTCCAACACAATAAGAACGGGGCATAGCTCAGAGGAAAGAATGCAACAAAGAAGTGAAGCTCAAAGGGAAAAAGGGGATTATACACACCAAAGAAGACCTCCATTATGGTACTATAATTACAAAATAAAACAGTGTGGTTATTTTCCTAGTGTAAACTGCTCAAAGTTTACAGAACTATACCAATTTCATAGTTAATAAAAGTCACACTGTCACTGGAGAACATCCGTGGTTATAGTTTTGATTATTCCACTGATGGTTTTCTAGGGTTTGTTTCATAACAGTTGCAAATTATGTCATTTCTTCCTGTGAATTTTACTAGCTCTTCATAACATATATTATTTCAGACAAAATTAAACTCTCATATTATTTTATAAACTGAAACTTGGTGGTTCATACATGTGTGAAAACACAGAGAAGTTGCCTAAAAAGAATTAGTTTCTAAGAAGAATTTCCACTGAAGAACAGGCCACTTCGAGCAATAAGAATGAAATCTACTAATTAAAGAAAATTCACTGTATTAAAGAAGTTTGAGTTTTCATTTTAAATATTAGTAATTACTAATTTTTACTAATGCAATGAATTCACACTTTGATATTTTATAGATTAACAATTGCATCTCAGATTGTACACACACAGTTACTAGAGTGCACTGAATACAGACTTTTTCACAACAACTACACAATAAGAAGAAACCCTATGTGAAGAAGAATTATTTTTAATTTACTTACCCAGACTAGAACTGCTGCACAATGGACTTATCTTTTATTAATGTTGGATAATGTTAGCCACTGTAAGAATACTGTTTTCTTCTTAGGAATGACCAGCAGGATAGTACAAACCATAAAAGTCAGTACCATTTATGGTACAAAGAAAGACACAATACAGGGTCTAATCCACCTTGTTGGAGGCAAATTAATTTGGAAATTCAAGCTTGGGAAGTCATGATCACACACTTACTTAGAGCTCCCATGTAAGCACGAAATAGACAATTCCCCAAGATTTTAAATTATAGCTCTGCTTTTCCTAGCATGTCGGAGAATAACCATTCAATTCTGTAAGATGATCCTCAAAGCCATGGAAGTGATCATCTCTGTTTCCTATATGAATAATCACTCCAGCTGAGAGTTGAAGTCTCACAAGTTTCAGTTTATCCATTCTTTTATACCACCCTTCCTTAAATCTTTAACCATTCTTGGAAGGCTGCAATATTCACTAGTTAGAAAATACAATCCTGCTATTGTCCATGTCTCATTTTCTCCCCATTTCTTTGTGCATTCTTCAATATGCATTTCTTTTCCATGATTCTGACTCACTGGAAAACAATTTTCTTGAAAAAAATAAATCCTTTAGGATTTCTTTCTTTACCTCAAAATTAAGTTAAAATCTGAATTCATAATTAAATCTTACCAGAAAAGTCTATCAGAACTTAGATTTATCAGTTTAATATTTAGGTTCCCATATAAGAAAAATGAGTGTGCAAATCCTACTTCTGAATCAGAGATCAATGAATTAAACTGATATTTTAAGTTACAATTAGGAACCTAAACAATGGGTTTACTATCTTTTCTGATTACTCTTACCTCTCCCTTCCTTACTCAAACTTTTTTGCCCCTCCCCCAGCTGACTCCCTAGGTGCATTCTTGCAAAAGGAAGAAACTAGGTCATATTCTGGTTCATCTCTGGTGAAGGTATGCTTTGTAAATACAAAGGAGAACCAATGTCACTATCATCCTTCACAAGCAACTTTCCCCAATGCTCCCTTTTGCATAGCATAATACAATTACTTCAGAATCCTAGATCCTTTAGAGTTGTGAAAGAATTAGAGTGTCTTGAAGGAAGCAATGTGTATCCATATTATAAACCAGGCTTCTCTAACAAAGGTAGAGACATATATACTGTTTATCTCATTTACGTGGGCCCCTAAGCTTTCCTGAAGTGTTGATTATCAAAATAATTATTAAAATCCAAACAAACAAAAACCCCAAAACCACAACTCTGCAATGGCAAATACTTCTTACCTAGTGTAAGAATGTCTTGAGGACATATTTGTTTATTTATTTATAAATAACCATTTATGACAAGCTGGTTCAATTCCTTGGTTTCTTTTTTATAAAACAGTACCTTCATTTTCCAACAGGAGAATTCATGTTTTAGAATCGTCAGTCTTAAGAATCTTTTTTCAGATTTGACTTATCTCACATGACTGTGACATGCTGAATAAAAAAAAACCTCTTCTGTAATAGACATTATTTAAAAGATCAGTATGAAAAATCCTCAATTACATCGTTTTCGTAGAAGCATAGAATCACAGACTGGTTTGGGTTGAAAGGGACCTTACAGACCACCTAGTTCCAACCCACCTGCCACAGGCAGGGATTTTTCGCTAGGCCAGGTTGCTCAAAGCCCCGTCTGACCTGGCCTTGAGCACTTCCAGGAATGAGGCATTGACAACTTCCATGGACAGCCTGTTCCAGTGCTTCACCACCCTCACAGTACAGAATTTCTTCCTTGTATCTAACCTATATCTGCCCTGTTTAAGTTTGAACCCATTACCCCTTCTCTGGGCAACCTGTGTCAGTGTCTGACCACTCTCATAGTGAAGATTTTTTTCCTAGTATCTAGTCTAAATCTCCCCTCTGTCAGTTTAAAGCCATTACCCCTTTTCCTATCCCTACAGGCCCTTGTCCAAAGCCCCTCTCCAGGTTTCTTTCCAGGCCCCTTTAGGAACTGGAACTGCTCTAAGGTGTCCCCAGAGCCTTCTCTTCTCCAGGCTTAACAAGCCCAACTCTCTCCGCCTCCATAGGAGAGGTGCTCTATCCCCCCGACCATCTTCATGGCCCTCCTCTGGACTTGCTTAACAAGGTCCATGTCCTTCTTGCGGTGGCGGCTCCAGAGCTGGATGCAGTACTCCAGGTGGGGGTCTCACCAGTAAATCTCTGATGTCCACCATCAACAATAATCCATCTCTATTCCTGTATCCAAGAAAATTTTGCTTTATTGCTAGACTTGTCTCACACAAAAATCACACAAAAGCTCACAAAAAATGAGCTGTGTGATGTCAAACAATTCAAAATCACTATTTATCTTCCCAATTCCATAAATGCTACTCCAGATTTTTTTCATAGCAACAGACTGTACCAAAGCAAAATGCATGCACATACTTCTCTTCATATCTTGAGGCACAGTCTCCCTTATTAGTCTTAACATTTATCTCATTTTCATAGGAATAAAATTTAATAATATACAGAGTAAGTAAATAGTTTTCTCCCTTTGAATATGTATGCATGTGCTTCCTTGATGTCAGCATTTACTATAAATGCTTTATCAAACTTCTTGGTATACCATATGAAATTAAAATAAACTTAAGGTAACACTCATTCCTATTCTACAAAGCCATGATACTCAATATTGTGAAAATATTTTCCTGTCTGGTATTTATAGCCAAAGTCAAAGTCAAAAGTGAAAAGCACTATTGGACTTAAATTTTCTGGACCATCACCAAAAGAAGGCCTACAAGTAAACTGGAGAGGGACTTTTTACAGGGCATGTAGAGATAGAAAAACAGGTAATGACTTTAAAATGACAGAGGGGAGGTTTAGATTAGATATTAAGAATAAGTTGTTTACTGTGATGATAATGAGGCCATGGCACAGGTTGCCCAGAGAAGCTGTGGCTGCCCCATCCCTGACAGTTCAAGGCCTGGTTGGACAGGGCTTTGAGCAACCTGGTCTAGGGGAAGGTGTCCCTGCCTGTGGCAGGGGGTTGGAACTGGATGAGCTTTAAGGTCCCTTTCCAACCCAAACTATTCTATGATTCTGTGATTCTATGACTTTGTTAGGGCCATCAGAAGGAATGGTGGCCCTAAGAAGAGATTATTGCTATATGCATAACCCATATCTTGGTGCATTCACGGCCCTCCATGGGACAAAAATAAGCCCTGAATTGTGTCTCCTGAGCTGTGATTGGAAGGACTATCCATTTCTAGCACAAATATTACAAACTCTCTTCAAGGCTCAGGAGTTACGCTATTACCCGAATGCGTATCCAGCCACTTACAGCCACCAGAAAAAACCTTTCTCTCAGAATTTGGGAGTACCAGCTCTCAAGCAGCCTGAGTAGCTCAAGTGAAGGTACAATATGAAATGCTTTGGAGATACTGGAGTTCTGGTTGCTGTGTAAGTGATCCAGTATCTTAGTGGTTTGGGTCTACAAGGCAACATTCAGGTAGATGGAATGGACTGCGAGTGTGGCCTCTGTGAGGGGGGGTCAAGGCTGCCCCTTGCCAGACACAGCTGGTTCCAGCCAGCTCCAATGGACCCACCGCAGGGCACGTCTGAGCCCATCAGCCAAGATGGTCCTGCCTCTAGGAAAAATTATTTAAGAAACGGTAAAAAGTGCTGCACAACATCGGTTGAGAGAGAGGAGCGAGAAATATGTGAAACAGCCCTGCAGATAGCAGGGTCAATTGAAGAGGGAAGGAGATGCTCCTGTCACTGGTACATATGTTCCCCTGCGCTGTGTGGAAGAGAGTTCAGTGGAATTGGGGAGAAAGTGTTTCAGGCACTGGTACAGAAGTACAGAAGTTCCTCTGCACTGTGTGGATGGGAGCTCAGTGGAATTGTTATTCCTTTGCAGCCCATGGACAGTGCCTGGTGGAGTAGGTTTATCCTGAAGGAATGTGGCCCATAGACAACCCATGTTACTGCAGTTTGTGATGGACTATATCCAATGGGAAGGACCCAACTTGGAGCAGGGGAAGAGTGTGAGTGTGAGAAGAAAGAAGTGGCAGAGAGGAACTGTTATTGACTGATCCCAGCTCAAATTCCTCATACCCCTGCACCACTCATGGGGAGGAGGTAGAGGAATTGGGAATAAAGAAGTGAACCTGTGAAAAAGCAAGAGGGGAAAGGGAAGGTGGTTTAGGTATTTTGTCTTTGTTTCTCACCATTCAATTCTATTTCAATTGGCAATAAACTAAATCAATTTTTCCCAAGTCCAGAGCGTAGCAAAACCAAACAAACAAGAAAGAAAATGTTAAAATTCTCACTACAGTTTCTCCTTAGCTACATCACCTTCTAAGCAAGTCTATAAGTCTTTCTAATTTGCCTCTACAGTTCCTACCTGCCATGAGCTCACAGAACTTTATCTTTTCTGCTCCTGCTCTCACATGCTGCATGACATTTTCTAGCACATTTTCTAGCACCCTCTCTTCCTATCTCCTTGTCTCCTGTGACTGGACAGTGGAGTCTTAAATGATAGCCTGATAGCAAAGGCATTTCTCTTACCTTTTTGGGTGTTTTAAGGATGACTTAGCCCTCTTCTACCTCAGTTAACAGATTCCTGGCTCTAAGGTCTTTCTTCCTGATAAAGTGAGTTCTCAACTCTATAGTCATTAAGTTGTATAATTACTTTAGTAGAAGAAATAAAACTCTGAATCAATAACTTTAGAAAGAACTTTTATCTCAGCTTGTAAATAAGACCCTAAGACAGAGATTTACATTTCAGTATGTTAATGAACTGTCTCAGACAAGGTCTCAAAACTTTGAGAAGTCCCACTGCCCTTTTTAACTTACTCACTAAATGAACTATGCAATTAGCGTCTTGAGAAAATAGATGCAATCAGCGATGCTGTTATGTCTTTGGTGTCTTGCTGTAAAGTCCATGCAGATTTTTTCCTTCTGCTGCTATTTTATCGTTTTAATTCTCATTTATTGTATAACTACTTTCAGTATTCATTTTCTTACTATAACCTGGGGTAATACTGCCTCAGAAATATTCTGAGGATTAAATTCTTAATGACAGTATAAATACTTTGAAGGAAACAATAGATTTTGCATTTGTTGTGAGTCTTCTCAGCTTCAAAATCATTGCTTTTCACCAACCTCCACACCAAAGAGCATTCTGTGGGTCTAACCTCAATTGTTACTGTTCTATACAGCAATATAGTGCACACTAATAGACCTCTGCATGTTTTGTGTGTTATATGGTTAAGTACAGAAGGATGATTCCTCGTTCAGACAGAGCTCCTGTTTATCCTCCCTTTAGTAGCTGGAATAAAGAGTTTGCATATGATTCCTTTAATATCTTTGGTCTATTTTTCCCAGTAGCAATAGGGTTAACAACAAACCTTGGCTTTGTGCTGAACTTCTACATGCTCAAATTATAGTCAGCTGTTCATCCTTCTCAGACCTAGTCTAAACTGAAGACTGACTAGTCTAAACACTGAAAACAGCCAGTTACTTTTTATAAACTTGTTTACACCTAAAAGTACTAAAAGACTTACTCTAGTGAGAAAACTGCATTACTCCAGTATGCAAGAAGTACAATATTCAAGGTTTTGGCTGAGTATAATAACTATGCTTGTGTAACATACATACATTGATTTGTTAAAATTGATGGAAAAGAGTAGCCATCTTATAGCTAAAGGGAAGCTCCAAACGTCTGCATTTGTAAAAGTCTGTTGAGTTGGGATACGAATAGGGGAAGTTTGTGGCAGAAATAGCTGTGCAAACAAAAGCTCCGGGTGTAAATATAGTGTTATATAAAGTGGCATATAGTTATGCCATTTTATGTCTCTTAACTTCCAGTGAATTACAAAATCTAAGGCTACAGTGACATGTTACAAAAAATTGACATTTTAAGCATAAGGTCACGTAACAATAATGCTTATCAAATGAAATGTAATACATGGTCACAAAGTAGGACCTACAGCACAGAAAATGCCTTATGGTGGGAGTTCATTAAGCAAAAGTACATATTCCCTGACAGATAACCCAGTACCATGCCTTTTGCTGCAGCCATGTATATCTGGCCAATGCTCTACCAATCAGGCCAACTGGACAGGCAGCTGAATTTGGGAGGGCTGATCAGGAAGGAGACTACTAGAAGTTCACAATACACAGCATGCAAACAGGAAAAGCAAGAAAGGGGCTACATGAACAAAGACTGTATGATATTGCTGTTGCAAACCCTGAAGGCCATCTACCCTAGAAAAATATAACAGCCCTCTAAATCAGACTTATGATAGATGAAGTATACATATAGGAGCAGACATCTTTTGATTGTTCAAGAGATGTTTTAAGTAACTTTAAACTTAGATTTTTTTAGGGGTGTTTTGCAAGTGGACATCAGAGAGAGTGTTCAGAAGACTGGCTACTTTCTTTTCTGCCCATTACTGGCACTCTTCTTCTAGCAGAGTTTCCTAAAGAAAAAAACATAGAGTTGCATTGACTTTATTTACTTTTGCATTCCCTATCTTCTTCTGCAATGACTTTCAAAATCAACTAGGAAGTTCACCCTAGTCTATCAGAAGTACTGGGACCATGAAAATATAAAGTCTGTGGTAATAAACAGAGGTCTAAATGAATGCCCTTAGTTTCAGCTGGTATCCAAGAAAGCCGAATTAGCCTCCTCTTGCTTTCCCCTCCCTTGCCCCTCAGCACAGTGCAGTTAGCGGTCATGTTAAAGAACTTGAAGTGTTGTAGAGTGGGAAAGGTCAGTGAACACCACAGAGATTGTGTTGGCTGGCATATGGGATACAAGTTTGCAGAAACAAAACTCTTTGTAAGCTGTTCCAGAACACTCGCTTGTTTTATTTCTTTCAAGTACTTGGAGGCTGTCAGGTACACCCTGAACCTGCAACAAAAGCAAGCGTGATCCTGCAACAAAGGTAACTAGTGTCACTTTGTAAACAAGAAAAAGGTATCTACTAATGCCTAGGACTGTTCATGTCATCATGTTTTCTTTTCTAAAACCAGCCAGCTACAGTTTTACCTTCAAAGACTGAATAATTCTAAAAATAAAGTGTTCTTTTGAAGTGAGATACTGATTTTTCAAAGTGACAGACAAAAATCAAAATACACTGTATCCCATCTTGGATACTACTACTGAACCCATGTACTTTTCCAGGTAATTGAAGCACTAAATAAACATTGCAAGAAAGCACAACCTGTCCCAAAGGAAAAATGGTGGCAAGTGGAAACATAGTTTGAAGATATTGTTGCTGCTCAGCAATGGCTTGCCACCCACAGTAGAACTGCACTGGTACGCAGGACCAGGAAACACAACCGCAGCATTAATTGTTTGTACAGCTATAGATGATGTATTACTAGGTTGTGTACTGTGATGATTATCACATGCAAACTGAATAGCCTCAGTAAGGCTTGGAGATTACAATATTCTGAAATTGTATTTCCCTGACGGTTGGTCCCCACCTGTTTTCAGCTTCTCTTGATTCCTTTGATCTTGGCCAAAACTTAGATATGCCAATGATTTATTTGTTAATTTTAAATTTATAAGCTAATTTTCAACTAAAATTAGAACTAGAAAGCAAATTTCAAACACTTAGCAAAATCAGTTAATTAATTCACTCCAAAAAGTGAGACCATTTGAAACCAAATATTATCAGAGCCTCAAAGTTAGTATTAATACACTGGGAAGATATTGATCCATTTATAAAAGCTCCACAAATGTTACCTACCTATCTAGAATCAGGCTTTACTGAAATTAGCTCCAGCTTCAAGTAGTGCCTGCTATTTGAAGTATAGACTACTTCAAACATAGATCTTTACATGGAATTGTTCTTTTTACCTGGGCATTTACAGTATTTATTTTAGTTTTTTAAAGTTTTCTTTACCTTATATTGTAGACTCATGGAACACACATCTATGAGAGACAGCTACAGACCAGAACTTTGTAGATGTCTTCATTAGTACAGTTACATCTTCCTACCATCAACAATGCCTCCAACAAATCAATGGTAATTTAGATAGACCAAACAGAACAGCAGTCTAGAGAAAAGTGTGAACTTAACTGTTCTGGTGGATGTTAACTTTAAAGCTCATTAGAACTATCCAAATGTCATTGTTTTAATTACTTCTTTGATCTTTTAAGCAAAACATTTTGCTATCCAATGTTTCTGTTCAGTTGTTCCAATCACATACAGATATTTTGTCCAGGCAAAGCAGAAATTGGTAAAAAGTTTATTTAATTGTACTTTATTTGAGGCATAAATAAGGCTTTGAATAATACTTGTCTAATTATCAGTTTGTTCTTCAATTTAATTAAACTCCTACAGTTAAGAAATGTTATATATACACTTGTACCAGTGGAAGCTGTTACATTTTTGTGAAACTTGAAATTAATTTACTTGAATCTCACGTACTTACATATTTTAAGGGATTGCATAAATAATTAAAGAAATTTATAAATAAATTATTTAAAAACCCCTATGCTTAGTTGGCTAAACTATTTAACTAGCCACTAGGATTTTTTAATTTTTTCTTCCATGCACTGCAGTTAACAAGTCTACCTGCATTTTAGGTATCTACAGATTAATTACACTTAAAGCTAGCAAAACTTTGTAACTTATTATGACATAAGTATCTATGCACAAAACTGTTTTGAAATAACTACTTCTGATCAGCTGTATGTGAAGAGAGGACCTAAGCAAGTATTGGATTAAAACTAAACTGGTTTCTAACAAGAGAACTCTGAAAGTGGTCCACAGAATAAATAGATGAAAAATTTAGCCCAGCTTTTTCCTCCTAGAACTGAATCTTTTATTTTTCTTTTAATAATTTTTATATTAAAAAAAAAAGTTATTTTCGTATCACCTTTTATTCCTCTAAATCTTAATCTCCCTGATCTTTAGCATTGTGCAGCTAACTGGTTGATGAGGTGCAAGTGAGTGGGGGAGGTAAATTAGAAGGGTTTTTTGGGTCTGAGTAATAAAAGAGCTAGCAGGAGTGAAGAAGGCAGCAGGAAGGATGTAGTGTTTAAGTGACAGAATAATGACTGGCTTACCTACATAAATTGTTGTTGATGGCTTCTTAGAAGAGAGAATGCAAAATGAAATAAAATAACAGTAGGGATACAAAACGAATGAAAAGCAGGCAAACTAGGCTATGGCTGGTAACATCTACTAAGCAGAAAGAAAATCTTTGTTTGTGTATTATATCTAGCATTATGACCTTTGAGCTCTTTCAGGACTTGTTTAAGGATTAACTGAAGAATAGAAGAAGAAAAGTCAAAATATTAAGGGTTTGGGAGGAGTTGATTAGAAAGAAGATAAGGAAAAGGGAAGAAACCAGAGCCTAACTTAGTGCATAGTTAAATGTTAAGGATATTTATTGAGTCTATCTCGCCTCGCTGAAGTCTGTTAGATCAGTATTAAAGGTTTCACTACTTTAAAAAGAAAAAAGTTTCTTTGTCCAGAAGAGCTTCTAAATGTTAAGACTAGAAAAGTGATAAATCTTTCCTTTAATGATACACTACCAGTATTAAAAAGATATATTAAGGTAAATAACCTGAAAACAGAGACACTTAAATGTATTGTGCTAACTGAGTAACAGTGCACCTAACTTGGATCGTGTTTTGTCTACAAGCAAAAATACAACTCAAGAACAGCCCGGGGGATAAGGATGGGGTAAATCAGTGACACCGTAGGCACAACAAATCACCCACTTCATGAAAGATGATGGCATCTGGCATCTCACATTCTGAGATGCCAGAAACCTGTAACAGTTTCAGAAAAAGGCAGCTTATTCCCACAGGTGATAGCCTTTCTGTAGTAACAAAAAACCACCTTTGCCCAGCGTTTCCTAAAACACTGTATGTCATGTACATTTGTCTCTTGATACAGACTAAAAGCTATGTGTAACAGAAATCAGTATTACTTATGGTCTGGGATGCTGCTAAGATAAGAGTGTCATGCTTACTTTACTGTACCTAAAAAAGGAATTGCCTAAAGATGCAATACAAATAAGTTGTGATGTGAAAGAAAAATCCTTCTCTCAAAGGGATGTGAAGATCTCCAGACACTGTTGCAGTAATTTTTAATTACTCTAAGTAACAATTGTTGCCACTATCTTACTGCACAAGGATCACCACACGTGCAGCTGTGTGGTGACCTAAGTCAAGAAGTTGAAGTGGCCAGAAAGCAAGCATCTTTGAGTAGGCTAGTTTTTGGATGATATAGCCATGGACCACAGCAGCTCTAACTCCCGTTAATTTAAACCATTGTGAAACCACACCTTCAAAGGTGATTTCCAAAGCAGCTGAGAAACTAGCAAACGAATCTAAGTGAGAGAAACTGAAGAAGCCAAGAAGGCTATTAAGTAAAATAGAACTAAAAATGTTGAGTTCTTCTAAGTTTTGTAATTAGAAGTTCAACTTGTATCCTGCTGAAACAGAAATTTATTCTGCTTGAATCTTAAGCCTGCCTCATATTGCAGAGACCTGATGTGAGGTTTCCAAATCAGAAACACCTACATTTCTCAAATACAAATGAAAGGTTGTTTGCAGATACATCCTGGGGAACAGCACTTTGGGACATATTTAGAAGACTAAGGGAACGGAGGTTATTTCCTGGGTTGCAAAGTGTAGGCTAGTATTTTTAACTGCTGTGCTCAGGAAAAAAAATGCATAGTAGTGAGCACACAGGCAGCATGTCTGCTACAGACAGGCAGCAGAAATACATGTCACACCTGTAACTAAATCAAGCAACTGAAAAAAAACCCCAAACCCTAAGGATTGATCCCCATTGGAAAGGAGGTAGGATTAACGTTATTAGTTTGGATATGAAAAAGGATAGGAAAACTACTGGTGTTGAAGTCCTGGGGAGATGTGGGGTGGGGAAAGGAGGGGTGATAGACTATATACTATATACAATAGCAGATTACCCAACAGTAACAGATTATGATAAAGTTCACATATAAATGCCTTTCTGGCAGAAGTGTGTTCATAGCAGATGCGAGTGTATGTGCATTACCTAATTAATCTAAACTAGCATTGCCAGAACCTTCTAGCAACCACAAAGCAGCTCTCCAAGGACATCTGACATGCGTGTAACATGTAACACGCATGCGTGCCTGTGACAAAAATT
This sequence comes from Strigops habroptila, assembly GCF_004027225.2. Classification (NCBI taxonomy): domain Eukaryota; kingdom Metazoa; phylum Chordata; class Aves; order Psittaciformes; family Psittacidae; genus Strigops; species Strigops habroptila. Next base: position 22,667,506 of record NC_044302.2, read on the forward strand.
ATATAATCTTGAGTACTGTTGGTAAAATTCTCTAGCACTGACCCTGACTATTAATTTATGCTAGAGTCCATTCTGCCATGTGTTCAAAGTTAGTTACTTTTGATAGCTAAAATAAGCTATTACAAATATACTTAATAGACGTACAGTTATACCTTTCTACCACAAAGACAATCTTGCAGAACATGACCATCTTCTTAATGAAGCAGAGGCCCTAGACTCTTGGAAGAATGTCAGAAAATTGTGCTCATACTTAAAATATTTGAAGATTTGGAGCCTTAATCTGCAAAGGAAATGGCGTATGTGCAGTGTGATCAATATTTAAATGTAGAAACTGTCACAACCGTAACTCTAACCATACAAAAGTCAAAGTAGTAGTTGGCATGTGAAATGGAAAAACTTGACTTTCTCCTTCAATTCTTTTCCCGGAAGAATAGGTAGGTTTTGTTAAGTCATGTACTAATGGTTAAAGTAAATTATTGGACTTACAGGAATACTATATTTTCATTTGTTAATAGAAGCTGATTACTGTTGTTGATGTTAATATGAATTAAAAATCAATGTGTACCAAAAAGAAATCATGCACATGACTCAAAGCAGCAGCCTGGAAAGATATTTTCTAGCAGAATAAAACTATTTTCTATACGTGATTTCTTACAGAGGGGTACGGGAAGGAGGAAACACGAAGAAAAGAGAAGGATGAAAGTCACTGTATCTCTGAATAATTAGGAACTTAGAGGAAGTTCGATGGCAAAAACAGAGGAATTTGAATAACATCTGCCTTCTTTATTGATGTCTAATCATTAACAAGAATTTGCATGGTTAATAAAAATTCTGTAGCTAAGCAACTGGAATTTATTTAGCTTTGGGCTGTTTTTTTGGTTTGTTTGTTTTGGTGTTGTTGGTTGGTTGGTTTTGGTTTGTGTTCTCCTTTTTTTTTTTTTTTTTTTTTTTTTTGTTCTCCTATCTCCTTTCTTCCAAAAGACAGTGTTGTAGTTTGTAAGAGAGATTCTGTAAACCAAAAGGGATGCTAAATTCCTGTATTTCCTTTTATTTGTATTTAGGTGTGGTTGCATTATTATAAATTCTGTGGATCATATTAATATTAAAGGTGTAAATTATGTATTTACATATTTATATCGACCTATGGGAGTTTTGCAACCAGCTCTAAAATGCAATGAAAACTGTTCTATTATTTATCTATGTAACTCAAATTATTCACATATTAATTCATATCATTTGTATGTCTAACACCTATCATGTATTAGGCATTATCAACTTGGTCTTACCACCTGCTTGCTGAAGGTAATTGCTTTAGCCCACGATTTCTGCGTAAGACCTATTCCTTATGGTTGAACAAGGCAGTGGCTTTCTGCTGTTTCTTTCCTTAAAATTTAAAAATTTCTAATAGTAATAAAAATCCTTCCATTAGGATCTGTTCTGTCCTTAATTATACTATTATTTATTAAAGTGGTTTGTTAGCTTAAAAGTTACTTTCGTTTTGACTCTCTTGATTTAAACTTCAGTCCATTGATCTTGCAGTGCTCTTGTCTAGCTAATCTATTTTATTGTCTATCACAAGAAATATTCTCCCTTAAGCTGACTTAGACAAACTTCAGTGCTTTGATAAGGACAATAATGTAATATACCCTTCTTGTAAACTTTGAAGCTGTTTTTGTCTAAGCAATTCCCGGTGCATTTTTTAACTCTAGAGGGAAAAAATACTCTGCCATCAACCACCGGGATTTTGGGGTATACTCCTACATGGTGCTTGAGAGCTGGACTGGTGTATAATCTTTGTCATCTTTGTCCGTCTTTGTCATCTTTGTCAATCTTTGCTGCTTCTCAGACAGCGAGACACTGTGCATGGCAACCAATCCTACAACCCTCTTGGTGGGCTGAAGGTGCAGCTCCAGGAAACTGCAGCAACTCAGGTGAAGGGTGACAGGTACACTGGCTGACCACCCTCCACTGAGTGCTGAGGCAACCAGCTTTGCTTATCCTGGAAGATCAGCCATGTGGTAAGCTATAAGCCCAAGAATTCTCCAGTTGACTGACTGTGGCTCAGATGTGGGTTCCTAGCCAACACAACTCTTCAAACTTACACCTGATTGGACAGCTACTGTAACTTCCTTCCTCTAGTATACCTGCACAGTGACTTGCTTCCTTCAAGTTTCCCTTCATTGATGGCTAAACTGTTTTCATGCTAATCTTGACCTCTTTTATTCATGCAGGGTGCTAAGGACATGTCCAAAGGTCTGGTGCCAGATGTCAGTAATGACCCCACAATCCTGTTGAGTGACAGAGTGTAACTGTGTACATGTGCCTCCAAAGGGGGGAAGACAGGTAAGTTGCTTCCTCTTTCCAACAGTGTTTGGCTACGGCATTGAGTTTACAGCACACCCTTTCACTCAAGTGCCACTTTCTTTGCCATTCTGCTAAAACTTAGACACATAACTTACGTAACGTTTTTTCTTGTGTGTTTTATTTTAGATTTGGGGGGTGCGTGGTGGTTTGGTTTGTGGTTGGTTTTTTGTTTGGGTTTTTTTTTTTTTTTTTTTGTTAACGAACGTGATGCATGTTAAATAAAAGACTGACATTAATCACTTTGAAAAGAGCGAGCGTGAGGTTCTGGAATGGAAAGAGGAAGACCATCTCCCACCCAGGGGGTAGTCCTCACAGTGACAAAGTCCTCCAAGCAGCAGAGCACCGAGCCTTCCTAACTAACGCCCCGGTACCACTTGTAACTGCGTAGTCAGACCAAGAAACGCGGCCGTGTTTATCGCCGGGCTGCGATTTCACACCGAGAACCCCCATCAAACAACAAAAAAAACCTAAACCCAACAAACCACGCTGCGCAGAACGGTAACGGGCGGCCGCGGCGCTCCGGTCATGGCGTCCCTTCGGGTCGGGCCGCGCCCTGCTCTTTCACAGAGGGATGGAGCTGCAACCGCCCCGGCCCCTGCGTTCCTTCCGTGCGGCAGGCACGGGCGGAAGGAGGCACAGAGGGCGGGCACTGCCACCGGCCCCCGGCGCGGCGAGCGGCCCCCCCTGCCTTCGTCACCCACTCCAGACGCCCGGCGGCGCTCCCCGTCGCCCCTGGCCGTGGCTCCTCCTCCTGCTGCCGGTCGGTCCCAGGGCGCAGGGCTGACATCACGCCCGGGGTTTCCATCCGACCGCGGGAGGGGGAGGCTGAGGGGAGAAGCGGCGTGATGGCGGCGGTCGGGAGGACTTGACGAGCGGTGGTGAAGCAGAGCGGCGCAACGCTTAGCCGGGTACTCCCTGCGCCCCTCCCTGCCCGGTTCGGGGCCCCATTGTTCGAGCGGGCGGGCGAGCGAGTCCACCGCGCCGGGCTGCGAAGAGCCGGCGGCCAGCGGGAGGAGCGGCGGCGCAGACCCCGCCGCGGCCGCGGGAGCAGCCCCCGACCCTGGGCTGCGGTACGAACCTCCCCGCGGGGCGTAGCGCAGTCACGGGCCGGGGAGGCCCTGGGAAGGCCTGGCCGGGCTGGGTGCATGCAGGTAGGCAGAGGCCCGCCATGGCTTCTTTCCCTTTCGCCGGCCGGGAGTTGTGCAGCTTCCGAAGATGGAAGAGGGGGGCGGGCGGTGCTGAGAGATGGGGCCCGCTGCCGGCCGGGGGACCCGGAGGGGAGGGCTGGATGCCCGGCGCGGAATGGGTTCTTGGGCCTACTTAGCGGAGAGTGGGAGCTGCGAGGGCCGCGGCGGGCAGCCGGTGTCGAGTCTCTCTCGCTTGCTCCTCCGGGGGGAGGCAGCGCCGAGCCGCCCTGGAGGCAGGAGAGCGGCCTTGGCTCTCCTCTGGCCATGGGGGGCGCCGGGGGAAGCGAGAATGGAGGACAGCGGCGGCCTTGGAGACGCTGCCAGGGAGCCTTGGCCGGGAGCGGCGCCTGTGCAGGCCGCGCTGCCAGCGGAGGGCCGGCTTCGGCGGCGGGAGGCGAGCGCCCTGGGGGCGGGCAGAGCGAGAACTGCAGCGGGAGGCCGCGGGAGCGCGGTCTGGCGGCCAGGGCTGGAGGGAAGATTGCCGCGGAACGGGAAACGGGCGGCAGGGAGAAAGTTACGGCGCTGCCCAAGGTGCTTCCCAGGGCCCAGCGGGTGCCGGGCCCGAAAGCGGGGGGTGTGTTTGTCTGCGCGGGAGGGCAGGCAGCGTGCGGCCGGGCGGCTCAGAGCAGAGCGCGGCCTTGCGGGCGAACCCCGGGGAGCCGCCTGGCTCGCCTCCGACGCCGCGAGGTCCCCGACGTAGCTTCGCGGGCCCTGCGGGGTTGCAGGGCTTCCTTCTGTTACTTTCCCCTCCCTCACCGCCTTTGTTTGGTGGCCGGAGTGGCTCGGGTGCCTGAGATGGTGCCTGAGCACGGAGCATTTCCCACCGCGGGGCGATGCATCCCCCACTGCCACCACCCGGTGAGCTCGGCGTTGGGCTGTTACATATTAGAGGAGAGCACCTCGGGGCAGGCAGCCGGCAGGAGAGACTCTAATCGCTTTCACTAAATCTGTGAGAGGCGGTGCTTTTTAGCTGATTATCAGTGAGTTTATGCTTGCAGTCCATTTACCGTGAGCCTAAACATACCTAGTTGCATGGGATACTGCACTGATCTGATTTAAAATGCTCTTGTATGTGAAATAATGATCATTCCATCTGTGGGATCTTGCTGGTTTGATTTAGTGGAGACACTTGTTTTAAACAGGACAGTCTTTATCTTCCTGCCTTTACCCACAAGTGGCTCTAAGCATTATGTGTATATCTGGAAATGCTTCCACTATGTTTTGTCTATTGAATACATTTTACTAAGCACATCTTAGCAGAACAATATTTATGTTGTTTTACCTCTGTGTTCATGTGAACAGTTTTTTGTTAAAATTTAAATCCATTTCGTCCTAAAGTCAGTCGTATGGCAAAAGTTAAACCACGCGGTATAGTGCAGACATGCAGTTAACTGTTCTTACCCCACAGTGCTAAAGAGAATGTAATTTCCATACCATTTCCTATTCTGTACACATTGCCATCTATATTGCCATGTTATTTTTTGTTTCTTTTTAAATGCAGACATGCTTTCAAATTGTGTCACTGTTTTTCTTTACTATTTTAGGTATTTGAGGAGAAATTTTGAATACACGCAAAGAACACTAGAGCTAACACCTGACTTGGCAAACGAGCAGAATACCAGGAAGTGAATTCTTGATATACACATTGTAACCAGAGTGGTCTTTTATTTATCTTTTGAACTTAGTAATATTTACAATGAATGGGCACAGTGATGAAGAAAGCATAAGAAACAGTACTGGAGAGTCAAGGTAAGCACTTCCTCGTTTCAGTTATAATTGACTATGTTTTTTCCTATATTATTCTTCTATATTGTTATAAACTGGTTTATATATGAACTTGGTTCCAAAGCTTCCTGGTTAGCAAGCAGACCTAGTTAGGAGGACTGCACATGCTTTCTTGCAGGTGCTTAATCTTCTTGTTACATTCACATCGCTTCAGTGATGAACTGCAATGATCTTGTATACACCTTATGTAATAAAGTTTATATCGTATTAAAATTGTGTCAGCATCCAAGAGAGTAGTATTGCTCTTTTGAGGGGAAAAAAGAAGGTCTGAAGTGTCAAAAGCTGAAACATTGTATTAGAGTGTTAAAATAAAGCTACTGTCTATAAAGTGCAAGGCACACATGCATAATATGTGTTGTATAAAACCCTACGTAGGCTATCTCTGAAGGTGGAGCAGTGGCTTGTTTATTTAGTTCTTGATACAGAGTATTTTATGATTCTTCTATCATAGAATGGTTTGGGTTGGAAGGGATGCTCAAGATCATCTAGTTCCAAACCTCCTGCCATGGGCAGGCACACCTTCCACTAGACAGGGTTGCTCAAAGCCCAGTCCAGCCTGGTGTTGGGCACTGCCAGGGTTGGGGCAGCAGCAGCTTCTCTTGGCAACCTGTTCCAGTGTCTCGCCACCTTCATAGTGAAGAATTTCTTCCTAATACTTAATCTAAATCTACCCTCTGTCAGTTTAAAGCCATTCCCCCTTGTCCTGCCACTACCTGCCCTTGTCAAAAATCCCCTTCAGCTTTCTTGTTGGCCCCTTTAGGCATGGGAAGCTGCTCTGAGGTCTCCCCTGAGCCTTCTCTGCTCCAGGCTGAGGCAACCACAACTATCAGCCTGCATGGCCCTTCCTTCTTTAGAGCTGTCAGAACAATATAAATATTAACATTTATTTTCTGAAGTGAAAATACAGTTTCCCAGCTGGGTTTTTTTGTCGTTGGTGTGGGGATTTGTTGTTTGGGGTTTTTTTTTGTTTGTTTGATTTACTAAATATAAAAATCAGTCGTCTGATGTTGAATGCTAGTTTTCCAGCATGTGCAGTGTTCACAGTTTAAAGAGTCTGATTAGAATTTTCCTGCATCCAGGAATGACAGCCAATTTATAGGGGTTAATTAGGGTTCAAAAAGTCACATCACTCCTGTGCTATAGTTTAGATTTCTAAAACTGGAAATATGATGAATTCTGAAAGTTTAAGTTGAAGTAAATTTGCAAAGTGGTTTTAGGCTTCTAAGAGGTGTTTGTGAACATCCTGTTAATCTATCCATCTGTCTTTCTGCCCCTCTTTCTGATCACTAAAGATCAGAAAGAGGGGCGGGGCAGGGGAACAGGGGGAAGCCTTATCAGGTGAGAAGAGAAACATGAACAAATACAATAGTGTGAGCAAGGCTACTCTTCTGAACTCTTAGATGTTCAACAGATGTGAATTTACCAGGGACAAGTCTGATGATTATGTGTGTAAATTTTCTTATTACTTGAAACAAGCCACCTTACTAAAGATAGGTTGGAAAACCACTCTGTAATTGTGACTACCCATAAACACTAGTATATCAAAGCTATTTAAAAGTCATAGGAATTCATAAGGCTAAACCAACTAAACATTACAATTCACAGCAACTTCATTAAAAGTAACTATTGGGAGGATGCGTAGTATTCAAATTTGACACTTGCCTGTGAAGCAAGACTTTGTTACTCATTTTAAATGTCCTGCTGAGAACATCTTAAAGCTTTAACAGGTTTTAAAAAGCTAAAAACTTTTTTCCTACACTTATATCAGTCATTAACCCCATAGGTTAGTTCACAGGCGGGTCCTGGAAAGCTTATTTTCATGTTTGCCATGTATTATCAGGAAACTGGTTTTGTAAATGGAAGGTCAAAGATTTCCATTCTAAAGGATGGAGCTGTTTTTGTCTATCCTACTTCCATCATTAAAATAATTACTGCCAAAGGAGTATGATGCTTACGAAATATCTTTATATGACTTGTCCCTGTTTAGCCTTTTTTTTTTTTTTTTTTTTTTATTTTTTATTTTGTTTCCCTTTGTGAGTTTCCAGAAATCCAGATCGTTTTTACTGGGAGGGGAGTTGCCTTAGCAAGCTGTAACTGCAGACAGATAGCTAACTGTAACTTGGAAAGCATTGCTGTATTTAGCTTTAAAATCTGGAAATGTGAATTCTGCAGAGTGGAAGTAGAGATCAGTAAGAAAATACATTTCCTAAGCTTCTAGTTGTACTGTTTTGTACAGAATGATAGAGAGGGAAGTGGAACAAGTGAAGAAAGCAATTGAGAATTGCTGCTGGGAATAAGCTGCAAAGATGATCAAACTTTCAAGAATTGGTAGAAAAGAAGAAGAGATGAAGGTGAATACAGTGATAATCTAAATAGCCGTATTGATGATAACTATAAGAAGTTTATGTCACTTTACAAATTTGACACTTCACAAGTACAGTAAAACTATTCACTTCCCTCTGATGTCTGGTGTAAACATCCATAGTTGTCATTCTGGAGTCACAGTCTTAATTAAATATAGCCTGATGTAGGGGAGCCGTTACTTTAGAAAGTTATGAGAATCAGTGGATCAGGGCTGGATTTACAAAATACAAGGCCTCATGGGTACTGCATTGTATTGTTTTAGGGAAACACCATGACTTGCAAAAGTAGTGGAAAGCCTGTAGTCTCATCAGTAGGAGGGCTGGAGAAGGGACTGATCATAAACTTTCAATTTTATGCACTGGTCGGCATTGTAGTAAGGAATTTTAGCTATCCTTTATTCCCTGTGACTAGCTATGAAGGTGAATTATTTCTGAGGTGTGTGAAAGGAATGCACAGTTTGCCACATTTCTGTGTTACTTCCCAGCATTGCATCTATTCATGTCTGGTAAATGAGCAGAAAACTTTGCTGCTGTTCTTGAGCCTGAAGTTCTGTTTCGTTACAGGTGGAAAAGTGCATCTCTTGTATTTTCATTGTTAAATAACTGGCTGTGCTGTTTGGATTTTCCTTGCCTATTTTGGCAACCCCTGAAGCTATAAATCGGTACTAGAACCAAGCATGATGGAAATTGCAGACTAGTGTAAACACTGTTCTTGCTTGATGTGCTGATTTCTGTGTAATAATTACAGTGGAATCTACTTTCCAGCTTCTTGTTTACTTGAAACCACTATTCTGGTGTATTTTTAAATAGTTTAAGGTAAAACATCACAGATACTTTTCATCTGGATAGCAAGTGAGTGTAGACACAAAAACTTCATGTTGGTTCTCTGAGAAGTTGACTCTTAAGCAAAGCATCTTTGTGTAGTGTTCTTGAAAGCATTCTGTTAAAAACTTAAATAGGAGTAAATACATTCTAGTTAGGTAGTAATAAGAAATCTTAATCAGCAAGGAAGAGCAGTTATACCTGAACTGCAAGGCAAGCTCCAGGTAGAACAGGGACTGCAGAAGTGACACGGTGCTAATTGAACAACAATCGGATTTCCCATCTCTTTGCTCTTCCTATGTTTCCTGCAGAACAAGGTATAGCGGACTTAAGCAAACCTTCCTTCTCTGAAGGGAAAAAGGGATGTGCTTAGTGCAGCCTAACTGCAAAGTACTTGGCTGAAATGCACTGTACTTCCATTTTTGCAGTAAGCAGAAAGCAACTGCTTCACACTAAGGACTTTTCCCAGTCTTTGCACACTTGAAAGCTGATGTTAGTAGAAGATTGGAATTTCAGTGGGTTTAATTCACTTTGTGGATTGAATAGACTATGGACCAAAAAGAGCAGTTAAGTAAAGAGTAAAGATTTTGTCAGCAGGCTTCAATTTGCTATACGAATTCATACTTCCCATTGAAGGTAAAAAAGATGAATTGAAAGGCATGACTTGGGGTTATTGCTTTCAAGAAATAGAAGTGGGAGTTAAAACAGAGATTCTCCAAGCATATTTGCATAATTACTCCTGTGTGGTAGCTTCCTTTTTGTAGAAATGTAATAGATAATAAAAATGTGTGTATATAGCAGGAGAGAGCATATACATAAAACTATAAATACGTAGATACATACTTAGTACACACAAGTTCTTGAGATCAACAGAAGTAGCTAAATGATAAAGGAAGCTGTTGATAGAACTTACTGTGAATGGCTAGTGGATAAAGCAAGCTCTTCACTTCTGTTAGCAGTAATCTTTTTGGTTAGTAAGTTGCTATTTTATCAGGAATATTAGAATTAAGCATGAAAAGTTGTCCTGATGCAAGTTAAAAGCATCTTTTCACTTCTTTCGTAAGAGTTCAGATAGAATGTGTATCAAAATCCAAGTGGTTTTTTGTCTGGAAACCTTGCCATCTAAAAGAAGGAATTATAAATTCACGATACAGCTTTCCTTGTGCATATGGTCTCTGGTTTGGCTTTGGGACTCCTGATTTTATCCAGGTCTTGTTCTTTGTCTAACTGAACTGGCTGGCAGGTACTTTTTGTATGCATTTTAGATTCAATTCCACCATTCTGAGAGTTTCAAAATTCACATTCCTCAAGACAGAGTGAAGTTCTGTCTTTGTGACACAGGCAGTGTAAACACCACACCTATCCAGATATGGCCCTTCAAGTAGTAGCGTTTGTTGTTTGTTGGGTTGGTTGTTTTTTGGGGGGGGAGATTCTTTGTAAGTTTTATTTGTTTTGTTTGGTTGTGGGTTTTTTTGTTTGATTGCTTTTCATTTAGTTTTGTATCTTTTTACTTTGTTTTAGTGGATTTTTTTGGTTGTGCATTTCTGTGTTTTTTAATTAAATTGCATTTAATATTTTTTTGCTGGTGATCTACAAGGAGCTCTGGTAAAGACATCATTGTGTTGCTCCTGGCACCAGCTGCGTGTGGAAGGATGGTCACATTACACAACAGAGTAGTAGACCCCTGGGGAACCACCGATACTTCCTGCCTGTGAAGGATTCCTGGAACTTCTTTGGGTTCTTAAGATACGTGACTTGCGGCCCTCAAATAAAGACTTGCGATGTGTTTCATAGGGTCATGAAAGTGGGTAGATGATCAGTGTAGTTTTGATACCTTTACTTTGGGGATGGTTTATACTAGCGGCAGCAGATAATAGTCTGCAGGACTGGAAATATGATGCATTTCTCTGAGTTGTTAGCCCACATCAGGAAAATTCAGTTGAGTTCATGCTTTGTAATAGCTGAGGACAGGAAATAACACTTGCTAGATTGAACTTTATTCTCTTTGTTCCCTCTGATTTTTCCTGGTGGTGAGAAATAAGATAAATCTTCTTTATGCATCTAAATCAAATTAAGTAGTTGTTTTCTTTAAAAATAAAACTAAAAAAAAAATACTCACCAAAAACTTACATAGCATTTGCCCAAAGAAACATATTTGTGAACTTGTGATTTTAAGAGTTTGTGACAATCATTGTCTCTTCTGCACATTTTGAATGGGCTTTTCCTATTCAAATGCTTGCCTTCCTTCCATTTCTATTTAAAAGCAAACAAAACAAAAGAACCAAACAGTCCACTGTCATCTCAGATGCTTTTCAGTGGCCCTGCAGAAAGTGGTTTTTTTCTTTTCCCCCTAGTGTGTTGAACTTAATTTTGCCCAAATTGGTACTCTCTTTCCTTTGTCCTTAGAACAGAAGATTCTTAAGGTAGTTTAACTTAATGAATGCACTTTAAATCAGTGGTGATAAATTATCTGCTCTTGGATCCGTTATTAACCTAGACCTTACACAGGAGTCTAAACATTATTTTACAATTATTTGTGTAGCTTTCCATCTTAGGATTTGTCTTCCTCATACCTTGAGTAAATTAGCAGACTTTGTTCCTCATCTTCTGATCTTATCAGGGGCACCTTGTTGTGAGAGATAAGCTAGTGATACTAGATTTAAGACTATTGAAAAGAACCGATGACTCTGTGACAGGACACTTGCTTTTGATCTGTTTCAGTTACCTGTCTCTTTACGCCTGTCTCTTACCTCATCTCCCCAAAGCATTCTCGAGTTTCATTGCATAGGTATTTATTGTGGGGTGTGTGGAAAAAAACAGGTAAGAGTAAATGTGAAAATCTGTGGGTTTTGCTACTTCGATTAAGCTATGTAGCTTTTCATGCAAACGAGTTTGTAAATAAATACTGTATTCAGGCATGAATTCATACTGAAAAGGTAGGGAGTATCTGGAGATGTTCTTTTTTTATAAAAAAGAATAGACAAACTACTTCAGTGTGTCAAACTTCAATACCAAATCAGATTTGACACATGCTGCTGTACAAATGCAACTACTTGACACAAAGGCTGGGGTTGAGAGTGATTTCTTGACTATGTATCCTAGAAGGTGCTCTTTTTTTAACAGACTATAGTGAATGTAATGTAAGGTTTAATCAGGAATATCTCTAAACATGTAATGCCATTTTCATTTTACTGGTTTTTGTGGATGTTTTTTGTTTGTGATTGGTGTTGGGGTTCTTTCTGTGGGGATTTTTTGGTTATTTTTGGGTTTGGTTTTGTTTGGGTTTTGGGGTGGGTTTGTTGAATTTTTTTTTTATTTTTTTTTTTGGTTGGTTGGTTTTTCTTTTTGTTTGGTAATATGTATAATTTACTTGGAGCCAGATCAGTTGGAGGCTTATGCTACACATTTTTAGAAACAGGACTTAGAAAAACAGGTATTCCATTTTCAGTAAAGTGCTTAAAAGAGCGCAAATGGTCTTCGACAGTAAACGTTAGCAAATACTGTATTTCTGTATACGTTATATTAACAATACCTCTATTCAGTACCTTAACTTGCTTTGCCCTGTTTTTTCCACTTACTCATCCTATTCTAGTCTTGATAGTGTTTATAATTTCTGTTGACATTTGGTTTCTTGGAGGCCCATTTGTCAGTGAAGAAGCTGGGGAAAAAAGTTAGGCCACAAAATAGAATTGATTAGAAGAGGTCAGCAGTACAAGAGCAGAGCAAACAAAGATGTAACGTGACATGGTGGAATAGAGTAAATTTGAAAAACACAGGTGGATAGTTAACTGAGAATGAAGTCTTATATGCTGATTGTTTCTCTGAATATATTTAAGATATGTATGACTTTTCTGCCGGAAGAGTTGAATGAAGAAGAGCTCCAGCTCTGGATTGTCTTGCAGAGAGACTATTTTGACTGTGTTTGGAAAGGGCAGGAAGGTCCTGATTCATGCTAGCTGCCTGAGAATAGTAGATATTTTCCTTTCCATTTTTAATCAGGCTTTTTTGGGAAGAAGGAGAAAAGAGATACAGATGCAGAGGTAAAAGGCTAGTCAAGTTGTACTCAAACAATCTCTTTTACTCTACCTCAGGTGTCCACAGCATAGTGGGTATGGTGTCCACTTTTACTGGAAACAGTTCAGCAAAAGGCAAAAGCATCTGAAGAAAAGGCAATGACTGTGGCCTGTACAGGAAGAGAAAGTGGCAAGAAATGACACTTTGCCTCTCCTTTACTGTAAGGGGAACTCTGAAGAGCAAGGGACCAGAATTCTCAGTTGTTTTCCAGAGATATTTATGTAACAGCATTAAGACAGTAGGTGACAGGTAGTTGTGACAGTATTCTAATCCTTGTTTGTGGAAATATTTAATGTTCCTTGCATCCTACCCTTAGAAATGTGATACCAGAATCTTGGTAATGAGTAGTGCCAGTTCAAGTGATCAATTTTGTGGAGGTCAGTGGTGCTACTTTGCACTAATGGGCATTATTCATAGCAAGAAAAGCTACTCAAATTATGGACCCTTGCTAGTCTACATCAGATAACACTTAAAGCTCTTTAGCTAGAGAAGGAATTGTTTATAGACTATGCCTAAAAAAAATGCAGGGAAAATCAGAGAACCCCATAGGCAAAGGTGGAAAAGCAAGTGACCAATAGCGTTACAAGTATCTCTCAGCTATTATCTCTCCAAATTTATTTTTTAACATCTTTATCACAGAACTTCAAGTTCTCTATCTTCAATGCAAGTAAACTGTCTTGCTATCAGATGGGGGTTTTTGTCTTTAGTGCAGCAACTATTTTAAAAGTAAAATTTAAGTACAGTGTGAAATACTCTCACTTATAATTTGGTTTACAATGATAGTTTCCATTGATTATTTCTAGAAAATATAGTCTAAGAAGAATATATGTATTTCCTTTTCCACTTCAAGCAAGATAAAACCATTTCTGGAATTCTACTGATACAAGTTGTTAAAATAAGAGAATACTGGTCTTTAAATTCTGAAAAATCTCAAGCTGATTATGATGGATTTTTTTTTTTTTTTTTTCTTTGCTTGTTACAGCTGTCTGTTAGGGTATCCATTTCAGCAGATCAAGAAAATGTCACCTGAGCTACTAGAAATCTGTGTGAAACTTATGTATCCTGTATGTGTCTTCCTATGAACTTCAAAACCACAAACAATTATGTTCTAAAAGCTCTGCAAACAAGCTTTTTAGATATCCTATGACGCTGGTAGATACTGAATGAATTCTGCATGCTGTTGGCCTTTTTCTTAGTAATGTCAGCAATGTCATGCTGTGGGAAAGAGGAGAAGGTATTACATACACCACATAGCAGTTTAAGCACTTGGACAATTACTTGCAGTATGGAGTGTGTGTGTACTAAAATTGAAAACTGCAAAAAATCCTTCTTAATTTGAAATATATTTAGGGTTGGTTTTGGTACTTTTTCTAAATTCTGTACTGATTTGCACTGTTTTATACTTTGGTTTTAGGACAGCAGTCATGAAAAATACTGACTGTTCACTCCTTGTTTGTTCCACTTATTCATTGGCCTTGAGAATGCTTATGAAAACAAAGGCTGTTTTAAAAAGCTGAACCTATTCCCTCTATGAATGACACCGTAGGGGGGGATTGTAGAGGGCAGCAGTAACAATGTCAAAAAAGAAGAATTATTCTTGGAGAACCCTCATCAACAGGTGAATGTATTGGTGAGAACTGAGAGTGTTTTCAAAGTGTGGTACCTCATACTACTGCTTGTATCATTGTTTGACTTCTGTGAAAACTGCTGAAACTCAGAGCAAAGGTAGGAGCAATTAAAGGGAAACTTCAGTTTGTTCCTGAGTTCCCCCTTTACTGAGGGAGATGACAGATGTGAATTTTATTTTTGAATATGTGTGTATATGTAAATGTATGTTCCCTTTTGCAAATAATTCCATCTTTACTCTTAGGGTTAGCATCTAGCATAGTAGGATTTAATCTGAATTAACTGCTCATGTGGAAGAGAGTCATAGTAAATCCCATGAGAAGGATTACAGATTTATGTTCATTTTTAATAGACAAGGCTTGCTTAGTGTGTGTGGGTTTGAGAGAAAGAAAGGCTTCTCTCCATTACATGGGGGTTTTTTTATCCCTTAGTGCAGTGGTCTCCAGAATTTTTGTTTGCTCACTCCTATCAATAAAAAATACTTGAGCACACCCCTCCAATGTGTGTGTAGTTAATTTATAAATTGTTAATACATATAGTTAGTTTATAACTTATAAATTATAATAATTACTAATACCTACATTATAAAGCATAGACAAGAAACAAAAATTTTAAAAGGATGAGGTAAAGATTAACTAATATCTGAAAATGTTTTACTTTGTTAATGGCAAAACCCCACTTTTTTGTGCTCACTAAAAAAAATATGAATATTTTTATTAAAATCTTGGTTTAACACTTTGTGATACAGGGGTTTGAAGGTCTAAGTTCAGTTTATTTTAGCATTTGGTTTTTAATGGCTGGCATAGCTGAAAAAGCTACCTCACAAAGATACATGGATCCAAACAGAAGAGCATTACTGACTGCACTTCATAATACTATTTTTTTCAATCCCATCAGCTAATTATGTAAAGGTTTTTCTTAAAATTTGGCTAGTAAATTTCCATCTGTTCTGATGTCAATCAGTTCTTGCAAATTAATCAGAAGGGATTGCAGTTTTATGTTTTCAATAAATGGGTTCAAAACCCACTGAAACTTTTTAGAAGATTTTTTTAAACAGGTTAAAAACTTATGCCTCCAACTTTGTAAGTGTAGAACCGTAGAATCACAGAATGGTTAGGGTTGGAAGGGACCTTAAAGATTATCTAGTTCCAAATCTCCTGCCACAGGTAGGGAAACCGTCCACTAGACCAGGTTGCTCCAAGCTCCATCAAACCTGGCCTTGAACACTGCCAGCGATGGGGCAGCCACAGATTTCTCTGGGCAGCCTGTTCCAGTGTCTCACCACCCTCACAGTAAAGAACTCCTTCCTTATATCTAATATAAATCTACCCTCTTTCAGCTTAAAGCCATTCCCCCTTGACCTGTCACTAGATGCCCGTGCAAAAAGCCCCACTAGATGTCTTATAGGCTCCAGTTAGGGACCAGAAGGCTGCTCTAAGATGTCTCTGAGCCTTCATTTCTCCAGGCTGAACAACCCCAGCTTTCTCAGCCCGTCTCTATAGGAGAGGTGCTCCAGCCCTCAGAGCATCTTTGTGGCCCTCCTGTGGACTCTCTCCAACCGCTCCATGTCTCTCTTGTGGTGTTGTCCCAGAGCTGGACAAACTATTCCAGGTGGGGTCTCATGAGAGCAGAGAAGAGGGGGAGAATCCTCTCCCTTGACCTGCTGCCCACGTTGCTGGTGATGCAGCCCAGGACATGGTTGGTTTCTGGGCTGCAAGTGCACACAGCTGGGTCATGATGAGCTTTTTGTCAGCCAACATCCCCAAGTCCTTCTCAGGGCAGGCCGCAATCTAGTCTCTGTTCACCCTGTAGTGGAATTTTTGTTCCTTGCTCTTAGGTAAAAGAACCTCAGAAGAGGCTTCTAAATATTTATCATTAAATTTATTGAAAGTACAGGATTAAGCATCGCCTGACTTGAAACATTGATGAGAAAAACAGAGGTTCGTCTTTGTGTTCTGGATGGTTCTCAGATGCCTTGTTGATTGTGGTGGCTTCATACTATTAGCTAATATCTCGAGGCACAATATACACTTAGGGTAAGGTTGATTGTTAACAATAGTGGATGTAAATACATATTTCAAATAGTCTTGGTAATTCTGATATTTTTTTCATTCCAGCTCCTTGTCAGATGCAATTAGATTGAACATTCCAGTTGTACTGGTGTTTCAGAATGACACAAGTTTTTTCATTTTGGAAAAAAAGCAGTGTTTTATTACTGTACAAATAAACTACAGCATTGCAAAGATCTGTAGCAGTATAAATAAATGGCACCTTACAGTTAAATTAGAATTTTAACACAAGAAAAAAAAAATCACTAGTGGTGTCCCTCAGGGCTTGGTGTCAGGGCCAGTGTTGTTTAATATTAATATCTCCGTTGATGATCTGAGTGAGGCAATTGAGTGCCTCAGTAAATTTGCAGACACCAAGTTGGCTGGGAGTATTGATCTCCTGGAGGATAGGAAAGCTCTGCAGATGGATCTGGACAGTCTGAAATGTGGCAAATGGTATGAGGTTCAATAAGGCAAAAGGCGTCTTGCATTTGAGCCACAACAACCGCATGCAGTGCTCCAGGCTTGGGGAGGAGCAGATGGAAAGCTGCTCTGCAGAAAAGGGAGTGCTGATTGACAGAGCTGAACATGAACAGCTTGTACCCTGGCAGCCAAAAAGGCCAACAGCATCCTGGCCTGTGTCAGCACCAGTGTGTCCAGCCAGACCAGGGCAGTGATGATCCACCTGTACTGGGCACTGGTGAGGCTGCATCTCAAATCCTGTGTTCAGTTTTGGGCCCCTCGCTACAAGAGAGACATTGAGGTGCTGGAGCGGGTCCAGAGAAGGGCAGCGGAGCTGATGAAGGGCCTGGAGCAGGAATGGCTGAGGCAACTAGGGGTTTTAGTCTGGAGAAGAGAAGGCTCAGGGGGGACCTTATCACTTTCTACAACTACCTGAAAGGAGGACGGAAGTGGCTGGTCTCTTCTCCCAAGTAGTAAGTGATAGTACGAGAGGTGATTTTTCAGTGAAAAATTTCTTCACTGAAATGATAGTTAGGCACTGGTACAGGCTGCCCAGGGCAGTGGTGGAGTAACCATCCCTGGAAGTGTTGAAAAACTGTGTAGGCGAGGCCTTTAGTGACATGGGTCAGTGGTCGACTTGGCAGTGCTGGGGGAACAGTTGTACTTGGTGATCTTAAAGCTTTTCCAACCTGGTTGATTCTATGATTCTAGATTGTCGTTGTTTCTTACTTTGCAATGTGGCTGACAAAGAGCTTGTACAGGAGTAGAAGTGTCAGCTCTGCCACTTTCTTCTTAGCTTGTGGTCATAGTATTACAGTTAGCTTCACCTGGGAGAGGAGGGAGCTATTTCTCCTTCATGAACACCTTAGGGCAAATACTGCAACTAAAAGACTGCCTCCTTAGATAATGGTAAAGGCTGTAGCTAAATCCTGGCATTCCTCACAGTTAAAAGTAGGGATTGTCTTTCTCACCAGGGAGGCTGGCTTTCAGAGGTACATTTCTCAGTTTAAGTCGTGAGGCAGGGTGACTGAGTCCTGCTCATGTGATAAAGAGAAACAATGACTCATTGTATTTTGTCTAAGTCAGCACTACATGTGAAACAAAAATAAAGCCAAGTACAGATAATGACCTAGTGATATTACATCTGCAGAGGCAGTGCTAAGAAAGGTTGGTCTCTATGTTGAATTGATATGGTGTAGCAAACTGCTAGTATCAATGCTGAATAGAAGTTGAAACTGAAAACTACTGCTACAGTAGTTTTTCAGTAAGACTTCATTTTCAGTACCCTGTTGCTTCATTATGGTCACTGCTTAAGAGACATTGCTAAAAAATGCCATAGAAACATTTACTTTTCCATTTGCTGTGAGAGGAAAGGTAGTTCTTTATTCTTCCCTTTACATAACACTTCTTTCTTTGTCCCAAGCAAGTCTTTGCATATTTTGGTGGCTTTCTTGATTTCTAGAAAAGGTTAGATAGGTCTATGTTTTTACTTTATTGCTCCTGCTTTCTTAGTTAGGCAGTAGAGGTTTGGATTGGTTTTTTTGGGAGGGAGGGTTTGGGGGTTGGTTTTGGGGGTTTTTTTTGGTAGTGTTGAAACTGAAAAGTTTTCTTTTAACTGCTGGCATTTCCAGATAGTGTGCCTGGGGAATGAGTTTTCCTCCTGCCCCCCAGGTTAAGAAAAAATTTCTGTGAGAGCAGGAGCAGTGGCTTTGATAGAGGGAATGGCTGAAATAAGATTCTTGTTCTTCATCCTTCACATGATGACACCTGTGTTCCTGTGTTAGCATAAAATCACTTGGAATTTTCTAGTAGTAAGTTTTTCTTAAAAAAAAAAAAGAAAGAAAAACCAGTATCATAGTTTGAAATGATGATTTTTGTTACACATTGTGAAAGAAGACTTATCATTAGAAGTGCTAGACCAAACAAACTTTTTAAGTATGCGAAAATCAAAGCACCCAGAAGTGTTTTATATTTTGATCTTGGCATAAACTTGTTCTCTTTTGGGTCTTTGACTGCAGTGACTTAAGTGACAAAAAGAAAAATAACAATATTCTTTCTAATCTTGAAACTATTTTTCATGATGAAAACAGAGCACTTTACCTGTATCTTTTACTATACAGTGTGTTTTGGTTCCCCATCACTGTTACTTTTGGTTCAAATATTTTAAATTTCCCAGAGGAAAGTCCTTTGTATGGAGCATTGTAGCTATTGGGGATTTACAGGTATTGAATGTCACGGAGTGCTGCTTGATACAATCTCAACAATCTGCAATGTTTTCTTTATTGCATATGTTTATGCAGAACTTACTCATGTATTACCCCATTTCCTACCTCCTTTGCAAACAAGAGCTTTAGATTTCAGGGTTATAGCGCCATCTTTGTAGAGGTTATGCCTCCAAATCAACATCCTGCTGAAGCTCAGGCTGAAACATTGTGTGGAAGGACACAATGGAATAAATACATGTTGGTAGTCCTCAGTGCCTATCAGTTGCTTGTCGTGTGGCCAGTGAGCAGGAAAGTTCTTCACAATTCAGTGCAAATGAAGACGCATCTGTTAATGTTGCCTATTTTTTATGTGCACTGTAGTTGCATTAAGACCCCTTGCAGTATGTGATGCACATGTGCAGAAACACTTGTGTAGTTTCAAACATTTGTATTACTTTGGATGATTAAAGTAAGCTCTGCACAACAGAGTAGTCTTGTGTGCTTGAACTCCTGTAGTGCTTTTTACTAGTTAATTTCAAACTCTTTTTAAGCACTGCCATAGCGTCATAAGATTAGATTTTTATTTTAGCAAGTCCTTCCCTAGTTTTAAAATTACTTGATGCTACTCAGTTTTTATTTTCCCATTTTCTTGTGCTGACTTAACACTGCGGGATAAGAAAATTTATTCGGACGTTATTCATACTATGGCCTTTAAATTTTGTTTTTCTTATTTTCTCTACATAGCAATTAGCTGTTACTCTGCAGTAGTGATCCTGCATTGTCCTTCATATATGGTAGCATTAGGGCAGCGCTAAATCAGTTGTGAACATTATTATTTGTTCTTTCTTCTTGTTTCTTGTAATTTCCTTTCTTTCTTTCCCCATCCTCTTTACCTGCAGCTAGCTGGTCTCTTCATAACGAAAAAGGTTTCAAGCCACTCAGATTCACAGTTGATGGGAAATTTTAACTGATTTTTGCTTATTTACATAAATAAACTGGAATTTCAACCCCCTACCCCCACTTTGGTCTCTCCACCATTCTCTGCTGTAGCTGTTTTACATGTTTCTCACAATGTTGGCAAGTTTTTTGACCAAGGTGGTTTATTTCAGTGCCAACTACCTTAGAAAATAGGTACTTTGTTTTGGTTGCCTCTGGCTCTATGTGGAATTGAACCTATCGTTAGCACTGTATTGGTGCGTATGAGATATTTTACTGCTATATGGAAAGCTAATTTAATTACCTTCCTTATGGCTTAGTGTTTTGCATCTCTTTTAGATTTGGTAATCCACATTATTATTGTGCTGTTTGAGCAAGCCTTGTCCTGTATGGAAGTATTTGATTCCCTTCCTCCAGAATTATGTAGGATCACATTTTTGGTGGCTCTTTGTCACTAGGACTTGTCTGGCTAGTATTTACTTGTGTCTCAAGGTGTCTCCATGCTGAATTTTCTTCAATTTCTCTTCATTAATAGTTAGTGCTGACTTCCACAGTCCCCCTGACATTCACGTATGGCACTTTGCTGTGCTGAAAAATGCGGTTTTTCATAATGGTCTGATCTACCCAGCATTAAAGATAACATAACATTTGTGAACAAGAACACTATTACAATTAAAATCTCTTTAGAAGATCATAAATGAGTGCTGTTAATTTCTTCTAAACAGTTTAAATTCCGGCCATATTCTGTAGCAGGTGCTGTGCTTTATTTGACAGATGAGGTTAGTGTTAGAGCAGCATGCTGGAAATAAGCCTTTGATGACAGGAAGTTTGGGAGCAGCCTTGTGTCCCAGTTTTCATCTCTGCAGGTGCAAGGAAACCTAGCAGCAGGGTGTATCTCCATATCTCCTGCTTCAGAACCAGGGAAGCTTCACCATGGCCTGTTTCTCTTTCTTTCAAAGCTGACAGTTGCAGATGGCTGATTGAAGTGCAGTCTACAGAAGTTTTTTATGAAAAGCTTCATTTTTTTTCTTTACTGGTATAGTTTTGTTGGTGTCAGCAAAAGCAGAAAAAGGAGTGATTTTGCTTTGTTTTGTGGTTTTAAAATGAATCAAGTATGTTCTAGGTCAGAGGATGATCAATCTGTCCTCCCCATACTCCCACCCTACCTCCAGCTGACTGTCAGCCAGGTGAATTGTGCTCGCTACGTTTTGATACCAGCTTTTGTTTACTTTGTCTTCATGTCTTCACGTTTACTTTGTCTTTTAAGTATTTGCAGTCAGTGTGTACATAACTTGCAATTATTTTGCTCTGTGGTGGTGTGATTTCAGTGTTTTTCTCATGATATCTTTGAAATATGGTAGTATTAATCTCATGAGTAATCTTATTAAAGTTTTAATTCGGCTACTTGTTGTAGAACTCTACTACTTTAACTCTACTTGTTGTTCCCTGAGTTTTTTGAATGGTCATAAATATTTATCTTTAATTATTGTGTTTTCTTTGTATGTTAAATCAGGTGTAAAATGAGTATATAGATAGAATAATCTGGCAACTCAAGTATATGCCAAGGAATGTGCCTCGGCACAAGTCTTACCATCAGTGACAAATTCAGAGTTGCCTATATGGGGAATTTTGCTGCCGTTAATTTAACAGGAAAACAGTCTGCATAGTTTTGTGGTTTTGGGTTTGGGGAGTTTTTGTAGAGATAATCTGCTTCTAATTTTTTTTTTTAAAAGGAACGCTGGTTATCTATAAAGATTGAAAACAATCTTATATTTTAGTTGGACAGATCTTTGTGAAATAGACTTAACTGCTAAGAGGTGTGTAAGTATATATGGGGTTTGATGGAGCTAAACAAGGATCTTGGAGAGGATGGAGGTGGAAAGTTTGTGTGAGTAAGAAACACTTCTTCCAGTTCTATTTCCCGTGCTTGACTCTTCCATTTTAATTTGAATGTTCTTGTTTTATCTTGCCTTTTTTTAGGCTTCACAAAGGGTATATGATTGCACTCTGAATTCTCATCTTTGTTTATTTTTAATTTTATTCATCTCACTTACTCAATTGACATCAGCATCCATTTGTGTGCTACCCATTTGTCTGGTCTAACTTAACAATTGATTTATATGTGAAGCAAAGGTGACTTTTTTTATTTTAATCCTCTTGCCTTGGCAACTATGTAATGCCCTACCAACTTCTCATTGCAGCCGATCAGATGACGATTCTGGGTCAGCATCAGGTTCTGGATCTGGTTCAAGCTCAAGCAGTAGTGACGGAAGCAGCAGCCAGTCAGGTAGCAGTGACTCCGACTCTGGTTCAGAGTCAGGCACTGAGTCAGAATCAGAGTCTGACACATCTAGAGAGAAGAAACAAATTCAAGCTAAACCACCAAAAGTTGACGGATCTGAGGTAAACAAAACGCATAAATGAACTCTTTTCTGGGGGGCGAGGGGTCGAGGCGACCCTTAAAAATCTTTCTGTGTAGCTAGTTTCAAGAGCAGTTTTTATTCAGAAAAAAATAAAAAGAGATAACAAAGTGGTTTTAAATAGACTTTAACTTGGTTGGATTACTGTTAAGCATGTGCTTAGCTGTCTTAAACTCTGGTCCAGGTTTCTCATGGTACTTGAGAAGTACTTGAACTGACACTTTTAAAATTATTTTTAAGTATTTTGAGTTAAATGGTTGCCTTAAATTTCATCACACAGAAGCACACAATAATTTACTGGAACTTATGGAACACAAAGGCACAAATGTTGTTCCTGAAATTCGATTTTTTACATTGTTTCTCTCATGCTTAGTTTCCTTGTATTAATAAATGATTTTTATAAAAATTCCAAGCTTACATACAGTTGGCTTTCTTTATCAATAAGTTAGCTAAATGCAGGAAAAAGTGGTGTTTGGAAATCTCTTAAATATGGTGGGCCAAAACTACTTGCATTCTCCTGTTGTATGGACTTGATTGAATGGTAGACCATATTTATGAAGGGTAATCATATATTAGTTATCACAAGAATTGAAGACTGTTAAGGGTTCTCTGTTATGTTTCTGTTCATGTACTTTAGAATTACTGTATGAAAAAAACCCCTTAACAGCTAAGTTACCTAGAAGGATTTATCTGGGTCAGTTTAAAAATTTAGTTCATAAATGTTTTACTTTAACAGTATCTACACAACTATTGTTAAACTGTATTGTTAAACTGCTGTAGAAATTGTCCTGGCAATTTCTATATAATGATCTGTTCTGCAGAAATCTTACTAGTTTAACCTATTATTAGTGCATGCAGTGAAATTTTTTGATCGATAAAATTAAGCTTGGTCTTAATAGCGATGCTACTCAGGAAAAGCAAAAATGTGGAAATTGGAGACTTTCAGAATGTTTAACTGACTCTTGCATCTGCATTCCTGTTCAGTTTTGGAAGTCTAGTCCAAGTATACTTGCGGTGCAAAGATCAGCAGTACTTAAGAAGCAACAGCAACAACAAAAGGCAGCCTCATCAGACAGTGGTTCAGAAGAGGTGAATAACATAATTTAGATTTTTTAAAAATATTAAAAATAATATCTCATTGTCTGATAAGTTAGAATAAAATTCAATAAAGCCAAGTTATATTCTCTTAACTGTGTGTAAAAGTCTGGGTTTAGCCTATAAAAGTAACATTCAAATAACTGATGATTTTTTAAGGAAAAGTATAAATATCTCTAGTTACTTGTTTTCAAGTTAATTGTGCCAAAATTATAGCAGCCTCGATTATGGGGTATTTTTAGGTAGATAGATACTCTGTAATGTATGGAGAAAGTTTTAAAGCCACACATTTTTGGCTTCTTGAGTTTTGTAAAGACAGTTAAAAATGATAAATTTTTTTTCTATTTCATTCATATAAAGGTAGATGCTGCGGTTTTCAAAAATTCCATAGAAAGTAAAAACTACGTTTTGACGAATTTTGTAACAAGTTACTATAAAAGAATTGTTGTCTTTTAAGATTGACACCTGTATTCTAGATATTTTAAAACCTAAACCACAGACTAAAGAAATGCTGGCTTTGTGCAGGAGGAACATCTTTTGAGGACAGTAGTGATTATGAAGTGGAATTTACTCACAAAGCAGTCTTTTTTTCCTTCATTACAAAAACTATGCAATGTAGTCACACTCGTTTGGTTGTATTTCTGTTTTTTTCTGGTTTAGCAGCTTATCATTAAAACTTAAATACAGAACTTAATCACCTATTGTTAAAATGTTCAGTATTCTCTTTCTGAGAGATGTTTTTCAGTATGAAACTTGATCTAAGTTAAATTGAATCCCAATGAGATTGGTTTTAGAAAAATCTGGTTTTAAGAGGGTTCTTGTTTTTTCTTTGAGCATAGAGAAAGAAGAAACATTTCTATTTTTTTAACTGGTGTTTAAATGTGAAAGAATATGGAAGGTGAGAAAGCTCTCTAGTAGAGAAAGGGTAGGAGATTTTGTTAGGATTTTGATAGAACCGTCATCTTGATCAGGTTGGGGCAGTTTAAACCATGATTTTTTAATGTATGCAATAACAATGATTATTTTTTAAGACGGGGTTTTCTTTGTGATTTCCCTAGAGTTGTGCTGGCACAATGTATTCATAGTTGGATAAATACAAAAACAGTAGCAGTCTATCTCATTCTGCATTAACAGCTACACTGTGGGGAATGAAGAGGGTAAAACATGAATAACATGCCTCAATGTGAAAATGGGAACTGATTTATGGTTTTAATATTTTAGAAATACTTCATTCTTTTTGTAACAATAAATTGGTGTGATTTCTTTTACTTCACCTGCAGGACTCGTCAAGTAGTGAGGATTCTGCAGATGACTCATCCAGTGAAACCACGAAGAGAAAACATAAAGAGTAAGACATTTTCATAAGTAATTTTTTCTTTTTTGTCATAGTGACATATGCTCGTATTCATGCTTCATTTCTCCACAATTGAAATGCTTAAGTTCCCTTTCTAATTCCTCATGATCTTGCATTTCCAATTTTGATAAATCCTTTGGAATACTTAAAATAAACTCTAAAAGGAATATCTATATGGTATTTTTGAGCTAACAAGTGCAGTGTTGTTCAAAAACATTCATCAATGCTGTTATTTTTTAAATATTGTTGCAGTTTGGTTTTGAGCTGAAGGCCCTCTCTAAAAATTCTTGTAGAAATGTGAAAGTACTTAAATAGGTTGTGTCACGACAAATTTAAGTTAGAATCTTAGTTAATGCCAAATTCTTTTTGTCTGTTTTTTTCGGTGGTTGGTTTTCTTCTTTTTCCTTGGACATGTTTGAAAGTTATCGTAGTTCTGGTAGTAATTTGCTTCATTGACTAGCAAAGAATTTTAACTGAAAATAAGCTCATTCTAAATGGTAGATCAAAAAGGATGTGAAAAGGATTATATGTTGTTGTTGTGGCAGTGAGAGGCGGTGACCTGTGTTTTTTATGAATGATGTGTAGAAATTTAGCTGCTCTGTCATTCCTTTTCTCCTGGTGCATGAATCCCCTCATTATTCAGGGTTGCCAGTATATAGAAATGGTAGTACTGATAAATATATATCTTTCCAGTTAAACTTGTTAAGTGTTTTGGTTTCTTAATATCATGTTAACTCATTTCTTCATGCTGAAATTTATATAAAGGTCCAGATTTTTTTCTTTTGGATTTTAAATCTACCTCTTGGTAATAGAAAACTTAGTCCAACTCCCTTTGAAGCCATTGGGCATTTTTACTTATCCATTATTCACTGATGACAATTTTCTGTCTCATCAGCTGAAATAACTGTTACAAGATTTTTATTTCTGTGAAGAGTGTTGAAGTTACAGCAGATACCCTGTGGATGAATCTCTGATATAAAAAAAAGTTACTTTTTTGTCTTTCAATATGTACAGTGAAGACTGGCAGATGTCGGGATCAGGGTCAGTATCAGGAACTGGTTCCGATTCTGAATCAGAGGGAGATAGGGAGAAAAGCAGTTGTGAAGAGAGTGAATCTGACTATGAGCCAAAAAACAAGGTCAAAAGCCGGAAGCCTCCAAGCAGGTAAGAAGTCATTCGTTTGGATACTTTGGTACTATTTCTAATAAGCAGTTGAACTATATACTGCTACTGTATATTCAAATAAAGGCATTAAATGCTTATTAAAAAAGAAGAGTGTTTTTAAAAGCATTGTTAACATACTGCTTTCTAGGGAATTCCTTTTCCTGTCTTCTGTAACTGAAAGTGGAGTAACTTAGCATTCATGAACTATGTATTCAGAGAACAATACAGAAGATTTATAGTTGTCCCTGTTGTGTCTTTATCTTCAAGAATTAAGCCAAAAAGTGGGAAGAAGAGTGCAGGACCAAAAAAGAGACAACTTAATTCATCGGAGGATGAGGAGGAGGAAGAGGATGATGATGATGATTATGATAAGAGAGGATCTCGTCGCCAGGCAACAGTCAACATAAGTTACAAAGAAGCTGAAGAAACCAAGACAGATTCTGATGATTTACTGGAAGTTTGTGGAGAAGATGTCCCACAAACTGAAGAAGATGAATTTGAAACTATAGAAAAATTCATGGAGAGTCGAGTTGGACGAAAAGGAGGTGTTTTTCTCATTGTGGTTTTTTTTTTGTTGGTGTCCTTCAGATCCTGGAGTGCACTGTGGTGCAACTTCAGCAGATGTTCTCAGCTGTAGGTCGTCTGTGAAATTTATAAACAGCAGTAATTTTAAAGTTACCAAAAAGTCATCTTGTTTTGTCTCATATTCATAAGGATGTTCCTTTTTAAAGTTCCTGCTAAGTGTTGCAAAGTAAAATGTAGAATTTTCTACCTAAGTAGAAAACAAAAATGAAGTGAAATATAGCTCCATATAGTATAAATGCATACCATACTGTTATGCCAGTGTTTTTACAGTTTAGTGATGCTTGATCAGTATAAATTATATACACTGGAGTGAAGAAGGACCAAGAGCTGACTAATAACCTGAATCTTGAAAGATGGTGTTGGCACGGCTGAACCACTGAGGTTATGATTTCAATTATTGCTGTATTGCTGTCTTAATACAGTGCAGTGTGTGGAATTACTACAAAATGCATCTAAAATTTCAGAGGCACACTTGCATATGAACTCTTAAAAGTATTTTGTGAATAGTGGTAGGCATGTCATATTTCCAGTAGTAATGGGATGCAATGTTTAGCAGTTCTGTGTTAGTGTTCTGAGTCTGCAAGTTAGGATTCTAGTTATAAAAACAAATAAAACCCCAGCACCCAAACCCTGGGGCCCTTGTGCTTCAGAGCTGCCTTTCTCTGTTAGTTATAGTCAGTCTCTAAAGTTTCTGACCTATCTCAGAACTTGCACTTTTCTTCCTCTCAGTTTTCTTCTCCCATTCTGCCCTGAATTGTAGTGTATCCTGCTCCAGTGCATAATGTTATTGCTGTGGTCAGAGGCTTTGGAACTAAGCTGCTTATATTCTTCCTGCCCAGATGATGTTGCTGCTTGTGCTGTCTTTTGTTATTGCCACTCTCTGTGGCTTTATCTGGCCCCTGCAGCTTGCTGGGCTCGTTTCCTTACCTGTCTGTCCTCACAGAAATAAGCTGCTTCTGGTATGGTTCAGCTGTGATATAGACTGTACTTAATTACAAATTTTCCTAGGTAAGATAAGAAAGGCAGACAAAGTAGACATGTTTAGGAAGAAACAGGTTTATAGTATCCCCTGGTAGTATGTTATTGGTGTCTCAAGACTGACCAAGTATGATGTCAGATATCTTTTCTGTGCTCAGAGATGAGCCTAATACAACAGAAGATGTCAAGCAGCATTAGTAGGGTGTTCCCTGGTGATCACTGTAAAGACTGAGAATGCAAAGAAAATTCTGATGAGTAAAGTGAAGATACTGTAGGTTAAGTGCAGAAATTTTGTTCAGTCTTTTGATTCTATTTTGAGTACTTGTCCGTCTGTTTACGTATCCTCATCATAATTGTTCAAATGAGAGTAATGACATGGGAGCTGTAGATACTGGTCAACTGTATGCTCATCTAAAAGTATCACTAACTGCTTTCTACACTAGATTTCTTACTGGTTAAGTTATCACAATACACACTTAATTAAGTCTTATGATGTTTCTTTCTTAGCCACAGGTGCTGCAACCACCATTTATGCAGTTGAGGCAGATGGTGACCCAAATGCTGGGTTTGAAAAGTCGAAAGAGCCAGGAGAAATACAGTATCTTATTAAATGGAAAGGTTGGTCACACATCCATAACACTTGGGAAACTGAGGAAACACTGAAGCAACAAAATGTTAAAGGAATGAAGAAACTGGACAACTACAAAAAAAAGGATCAGGAAACAAAACGATGGTGAATATTTTTATATAAACTTCCTCAATACTTCTTTTGTAACAATGTAGATGTTCTATTGTGTTTCTGAGACCTGTTTCCTTTTTTTGAGGGCATAATTTCAAGTGTCTATGCAATAGAAAGATGAAAACTTTAAAAGTTGAAGCCACCTTAACATGTTACTGTAAGATAATCCCCTGAACCTGATTTTAGTGTATGTGTTATAAATGGAGTTTTAACAAGATGGGTAGCGTTTAAAAATAATAATAAATTATACCTTTTACTAACTTTGTCATTATACTTTGATCAGAGTTCTTCAGGAACTTGGGACATTAGCTGTTTCAGATTACTTTGAAGAATTGAGTTTTCTTGGTTCAAACTTGAGGCTCAAACCTAAGAACAAAAATCTGAAGAAATCCATACATTTTAGTGTTGCCTTTTTGGTGTTGAGTTTTATTAGTATTTTTAATATAATGAGAAACTACTGGTGGGATTTTTAGAAACTTAATCAAAAGATGGATTCGCACAGAGTTGAGCCACAGCGAACACTGTTCCATTAAAATACCCTGTAAAGTACTCTACTGATTGTTGAGAATAGGTGTTCTGAATTAACTGTGTGATCGGTAACGCCTGTAGCTATAGTAGTTGTGTATCTCAGTAAGCATACTCAGTCATTAATGATGACCTAGGCCAGATGCAACAGTTTTGTAGTTGGAACTTCTAAGTTGTCCCTTCAAAGAATCCTTCTAAGCAACATTCCTATGATGCTTATGTTCAGAGCTTTAGAGCTGCCAAATTTTCTTAGTTTTAGAACTATATGATATAGTAAATTTTGCAAATTAATTCCCATTACAGGCTGAAAAATGCTTCTCCGGAAGATGTGGAATATTACAACTGCCAGCAGGAGCTTACAGATGATCTACATAAACAATATCAGATAGTGGAAAGAATAATTGGTATGTTACAAACTTGTAGACAGAAAACAGTGTTGAGAATATTCTGTATGTTCACTGCTTATATGTTGCAGTTGTAATTAAGAAATTTGGTATGTGAGTATCACTCACTTTTTAATGCAAAACAAAACTTCAGGTAAAGAGACAAGTTGTCATACTGTCTGTGCTATGAAGCTAGCTTATACTGTCTTATTACCTAAAATGAGTGTTTTCATAAGATAAAGAAGTAAAATGCTGATCAGATTGCTCTGATGCATTTCTGCAGCTCATTCAAATCAGAAATCAGCGGCTGGTTATCCAGACTACTATTGTAAATGGCAGGGTCTGCCCTATTCAGAATGTAGCTGGGAAGATGGTGCTCTCATTGCCAAAAAGTTTCAGGCACGCATTGATGAATACTTTAGCAGAAATCAGTCCAAGACTACTCCCTTTAAGGATTGCAAGGTATGTAATTTTCAGTGGTTTTATAATCAGTTGTACTGGGTCTTGCTGGGATGGAGTTAATTATCTTCGTAGTAGCTTGTATGGCCTACGTTTTAGATTTGTGACCTAAACAGTGTTGATAACACAATCAGTGTTTTGGCTATTGCTGAGCAGAACTCTGACCCCAACTGGCCAAAATGATATACAGTGCCATTTAATGTGACAATAAAACTGGGTGGGCTGAACAGGGCTTCAAAGGTGGCTGCTTTTGGGAGACGTGCTGATCATCAGTCTGCTGGTGCATTAAGGTATGTCACTTGTGGATTTTTTCTTAGTTGTGGGTTTTTGTTTCGGTCGGTTGTGTGGTTTTTGACCCCTTCACCCAGTAAACTCTTTATTTGGACCCACAAGTTTTTCTTACTTTTGCCCTTTCAGTTCTCTCCCTAGTCCCACTAGGGTGGAGAGTGAGTAAGCAGCTGGGTGGTGGCTTAGCTGCCAGCCAGGTTCAAACCACCACACCAATTGTGACTAGTAAATATGTGAAGACTTTCTATGAATCTAGAGGTAAGATACGTACTATGAAATATTTTTGAAGGTTTTTCAGAATAGTAATAATATATAGTAATGTATATGGAAAATATCACTACTAAGAGTATTTTTTGGTAGATGCAAGTCCCGTGCGTTTTTACTGGTGTTCAAAGATGGGCTTGTTTAGTATTGCAGTTTATTTTAAAAGTAAATTTTGAGTGAGTTAATGTGATTCCTATTGTGAAATTTAGATAAGCAATCAAACTAATTTCAACTTGCAGATTGTGTTTTTAGACAGCCTAGTTTTTATTGATGGATGAAGACTAGACTCGGTGACGCAGTAGATCCCTACTGCTATTTTTTTCCTATACGAAGACATTTTGGCAACTTCAGTCAATAGTAGGACTGATGATCAATTTGCTTTTGACAGGTTCTAAAACAGAGGCCAAGGTTTGTTGCACTGAAGAAGCAACCATCATACATTGGGGGACATGAAAGTTTGGAGTTAAGAGATTATCAGTTAAATGGATTGAATTGGCTTGCTCACTCATGGTGCAAGTAAGTGTAGTCTGAAATGACTTTTTCTGTTTGTAGATTGTAAGCATGTGTAAAACTTTTAAATTGATTTTCTGGTTTGTGTTTTTTTTTTAAAGGTGAAGGATTCCATATAGTAAGCTCAAACCAACCTAAAACAGTAATACCAGAAAACCTAAAGCAACTGTTCTGAAATGTCAACATTAGCATTATACTTTTAAAATTAGACTCATAAGGAGTGTTTGCAAAATTTTTGTTAATTTTTTAAATATAATTCAAATATTAAGGGGGGATGAAAATTGGTTTTATGGGAAAACAGTGGAAATAAACTTCAAGATGTGTAGTTGGAAAATCTTACACTTGTATGAGTGGGTTTTATGCTCAAAAGGTAATAATTTCTTCATGTCCAATTCCTTCCCTTCTCTATACCACTTCCCCCCTACCCCTCAAATTTTTTTTTTTTTTTTTTTTTTTTTTTTTTTTTAGGGGGAATAGCTGTATTCTTGCGGATGAAATGGGTCTGGGTAAAACAATACAAACAATTTCTTTTCTGAACTACCTGTTTCATGAACATCAATTGTATGGGCCTTTCCTGCTGGTCGTGCCACTTTCTACCTTGACATCTTGGCAAAGAGAGATTCAAACTTGGGCTCCTCAGATGAATGCTGTAGTTTACTTAGGAGATATAACTAGCAGAAATATGGTGAGTATTTCTCTTTATCGTTGGAAAGGCTTGTAGATAAACAAAACTCACTTCATATTCTTATCCTGTGCTAATCTCAGTATTTGGTTAGGACTGAGCCAATACTTACTGAAACAATGCATGTTTAAGATGCAAATTGAAAACTTACATTTTGATCTGATATAAATGTGTGTGTGAAAGATTTCCTTCCTTCTTAGTGGTGAACAGAATTAAAAAGTTTGGTCTTGCATTTGAAAACAAATTATTTTCTGCCAAATGATTATTTACATGGCTGTATTAAAAATAAATATGTAAGCAAGCCAGTTATGATCTTAATTTATTTTCTTGAGACGTGGTTGGTTTATTTTCTTTAATGTGTTTTCTGAATGTTACTAATCTTATCCATTAAAGTAAAAAATGTTTTGTAGAAATTCTTTCCTGTTTATTCTGAAGTTTAAACAACATATTTTTGAGTACATAGGCTGGAAGTTCAGGCTTGTGTATGTTAATATGTTGTGCTTCTTTTTCATGATCATTATTGTATGGCATTAAACATTTAGGTTGCTGCAGTACTTAAATTCATCCTACTCAACAGATCTTTTTTATCTAACTTATAGTCCACTTGATTTTTTTTTTTTTGTGTGTGTGTGTAGATAAGAACTCATGAATGGATGCATCCACAGACCAAACGATTAAAATTTAACATACTTCTAACAACGTATGAAATCTTGCTTAAGGATAAGGTAATCACATTTCTTCAGAGAGATAAAAGTAATTTCTCCATTGTAGAACTCTCTTTAGACTTACATCTATTTGGTTTGTGGGCCATTGCATTTATGGACACTGTGGTAGCTTTTGCTTTTTGAACTATGACAGTGCATGGCTGGAGTTCTGGGATTTTTTGTGTGTGCATGGTTTGTTGGCGGGGGGGGGCTTAAGCACTTCTTGGTTTTCTGTATGTGTGGTGAGGCTTTCAGCCTTTTTCCATTTTGTCAAGTGGGTAACACTTCTTTTTCTTTAGTTTGCTTAGGATTCGCATTTTGTAATAATCTCCTCCCATCTTCAATAGATCTACTTTGCAGACTACCATCAAGGAGCTGAAAAAGAACCTAATCCCAAACATGATACAGAACTCTGAAATTCCATGTAGTTTTTCCTTTGTTATTGTTCATACAATAGTATGTATACCTGTATTAATACTATCTCCGTAGTGGTAGCACACAGAGTTGCTGTTAATCCTTCTAACAGTATATGCAGATTTTTATAGGAAGTCAAGAAGCAGAACATTTTTACTTCATTTGTTTTTACATGCTGGGAAGAAGAGGTCAATAGTGATTTTTTTTCTGTCATGTGAAAATTAGTGTGGGTCAGACTTCTGGCCATTTTCTTCCTTTTAAACTTAAATTTAATTATGCAATGTGTGTGTTTGTATAACATTTCCCCCCTCATCCATTTTTTTAAAGTCATTCCTTGGTGGTCTGAATTGGGCATTCATAGGAGTTGACGAAGCGCATCGTTTAAAAAATGACGACTCTCTTCTGTACAAGACTTTAATAGACTTTAAGTCTAACCATCGTCTTCTTATTACTGGAACCCCTTTGCAAAACTCCCTGAAAGAGCTTTGGTCTTTGTTGCACTTCATCATGCCAGAAAAGTAAGAAAGAGTTTTACATGATTCTTTTTAACATTTTTTGGTCAAGGTTGTTATTGTGAAGTAGTGGTTTGAGAATTGATAGAGTTAGAGAGTCATACTGAAAGATAATTTAAATATTTTATATCAAAGTAGATGCATATATTTTTTCATGAAGTAACACTGGTAGCAGTTGTCACTTTTTTCCATTTTACAGTCCACAAATGTCAGTGTGTCACAATGATCAAGGTATGGGTGAAAACCTGGAAAAAAGGCTTGATCTTAGCCTAAGAGGAAAGCAATATGGGGAAATTTATGCTGGGGAAATAGAATGGAATCTTTTCTGTGTTAGTACTATTAATGAAAACAAACTTGTACAAAGATTTGCAATACCTTGTAGTTCAGTTGCATAGCTAGTTTTCCCATATGGTTTGCATACAGTAAGCTTACTGTGTTGGCCTTATTTTGTACTGACTTCTATTTATACCTAAGATAAATTATAGCTCATGTGTGAAAGCACGTTCACATGTTCCTGTCAGGCATACTGTAAATGCCGAGGATCATAGCTCTGTTTAGTTTGATCTGTGGATTGTACTGACTTCTTCAGAACCTTACAAGCAGAGCCACTATGGTCTACTACCCATTCTTCATTTGATGGCGAAGTCTGTTCTCCTAGTCTGTTACCATAGAGGATAGTTATGCTTCAGATTGACAACAGAAACTGCAAAACGTACATTAGGTAGTCTCTTGTTCTTTTGCACACCCTCCAGCCATGCAGCTGGTTTTTTTATGCTTCTCTTGATAAATGTATAATAATGGAATTTCCGCAACCATCTAGGAAAGTATCCTTGCAGAAAACCAGAAATGTTGCATTTCTGCTGGGGAAGTTAAAATTTAATTCTGTAAATGTTGTTTGAAAATTCCTTTCTCTATTTATAGGCAATGTATTTGGAATTTCTTGTCAGATGAAAATTCAGAAATTGGATAAATTAAACAGAAGGGAAGAAATCCATATGTGTGTTCGTGCTCTTATGTTGTGTTTATACACATTCTGTGTTTGTGTTGTCTGTCTTCTTGAATTTTGCTTCTTCAGGTCATTCACAGCATGTCACTATTTTGTGTTCATTCTTTATTATGTTGAAGGTTTTCCTCCTGGGAAGATTTTGAAGAGGAGCATGGCAAAGGGAGAGAGTATGGTTATGCAAGTCTTCATAAAGAACTTGAACCATTTTTGCTGAGAAGAGTTAAAAAAGATGTAGAAAAGTCTTTACCTGCTAAAGTTGAGCAAATTCTGAGGATGGAAATGAGTGCATTGCAGAAGCAGTATTACAAGTAACAGCACTTTTTAAGTTGAGCTCTTTCAGTGATATATCTACAAGCAATTTACTGAAATATAGTAGTTTTTATAATGCAGTTTGAACTTGAGGCTTCTAGGCTTTCACAGCAGTAAAATTCTTGAAGCAAGGGCTCAAGAATTACGCTGGTCTAATGTCATGTAGCTTTTGTTTGGCATGGTTGTACATTTTTGGGGGATCTGCTTTTTTTCTTTGGCTTGTTTATATTTTGAGAGCTTATGTCTATATTGCTTCCACATATGGTTAGAAATTACTTACACTGTGCATCTTATACTATAGGTGGATTTTAACCAGGAATTATAAAGCTCTCAGTAAAGGTTCAAAAGGCAGTACCTCAGGCTTTTTGAACATCATGATGGAACTCAAGAAGTGTTGTAACCATTGCTACCTCATTAAACCACCAGATGATAATGAATTCTATAATAAACAGGAGGCTTTACAGGTAATGACACTTTTAAATGTTATATATATATAAAAGTTCTTTTTTACATCTGTAATATTTACACAGTTTTATAGTGCTCTGGAAGTTTATTTATTCTAAGTGACGTATATTAAGAAAAGACAGGTTCTCTGGGAAACATGCATTCTGTATTTTACAGGTAAGTGAATTGATTCTTGTTTCTTAATTAGAAATGAGTAACTGACACATAATTGACTAAATATTCCCAATTTTAATTACAATCAAAGTAAAAAGGAAATAGTTTGAAACAGTCTGTGTATTTTCATGCAAAATAAACCTACCTAAGTAAAATAAAACAGCTAAGTGGGTAAATGTAATGCGAGTGGAAATGCATGTGACTGGCAGTGCTATACCAGCAATCTATGTGATAGCAGGAAGTGATCTACTGAATACTTTGAAGCTTTTCTTGTAGTCAAATACTGTTTTCTATATGCCTGCAAACAACCAAAGTGAAAGGAAATGATAGTAATGAGCGTCCAAAGCTTCATCTGATTTTGCTACTGTTGTTGTAACAGATAAAACCAGTTACCGTCACTACCAAAGGTGGTATGCTGTTTCTTCTCTTTTTTTTAAGGTTAATACTTGTACCAAAACTGTTGAGAAGCACAGCAGCAAATAATACTGTTGTTATTGATGCATACCAACATAAATATTTCGAAAGATTTTTTTTTCCCTGTAATTTTTCAAGTTAATAATTTAAATACCTTTCCAAAGCTACTAGTTTGTGCAGTGACAAATATTCTTCTCCTTTCTGGTATGAAGAATACCTCACTCTAAATTGAGCATTCCCCAAAATTCTGTCCCAAGCATCTTCACGTAACAAGGCCTAACATTTTTAACATAAAATTTCACGTTTGCTTGAGTTTCTGTTCTGAGAAGGCTTAACAAGCTTTAGGTGGGTTACAGTGTTAGGCACCACAAATAAGATTCTTATCACTTTGTCTTGTGATAAAGAGAAACTTGATTGATAGGCTTTGTTTAAAATACTTAGAGAATTAAAGAGCAGTACCTATTCCTTCTCAAAAGATGTAAAATGAAGAGAAAGTAGTGCTAAGATACTTTTTTCTCAGATTTCACTGGTTACCAAATTTGACTTTTTACTTGGCAGAAAAGAACTTGGGCCTACCTCATAACTGCTTATGTTTTTAAGCGTATACTTCATCTTTTGATGAGATGTTAAGATGTGATTTTAAAAGGGAACTGAGCATTTCCCTTTTTTGAGTTAGTAATCCTGTTGATTTCAGTTAGAATCAACTAAACTAAAATCAGAGTAAACTTTTTCAGTTAATGTTGCATACTA
Source organism: Strigops habroptila (assembly GCF_004027225.2). Classification (NCBI taxonomy): domain Eukaryota; kingdom Metazoa; phylum Chordata; class Aves; order Psittaciformes; family Psittacidae; genus Strigops; species Strigops habroptila. Next base: position 22,703,550 of record NC_044302.2, read on the forward strand.
CTAAGATTATATAGCAGTGATGTCTTCTTGGGTTTGGGTTTTTTTGTGTGGGGTTTTATTTTTATTTTTTGGTGGTTGTTGTTGTTTGGTTGGGTTTTTTGCTTTGGGTTTTTTTTTTCAGTTCTAGGAGATTACATGTTGTATGCACATCTTAAACTATAAAATCCCTCAGGAATGTCAGAATTTGCCTTCCCCCCCCCCCCCTTTTTCTTCCCGCAGCACTAGAAAGAAAAAAAAACAAAACTTGAATGTCTAGGCAACTGCTGTGTGTATTAATGCTGAGATGAGCTTATTTTTTAATATGTATTTCTTGGATTTTGTAGCATTTAATACGTAGCAGCGGGAAACTAATCCTTCTTGACAAGCTACTGATTCGTCTGCGAGAACGTGGCAACAGAGTTCTGATTTTCTCACAGATGGTGAGGATGCTGGACATCCTAGCAGAATATCTGAAGTATCGTCAGTTTCCCTTTCAAGTAAGAATCTTCGTGGTAGTAGCCAAGAAGCTTTGATCTTGAATATTAGAAAAATATTTTCTTTACTCTGAGTGTGACAAGTTGTTCAGAGGTTATGGAATCTTCATCCTCTATGACATTCAGAAGCCACCTGGACATGACGCTGCGCAATCTGCTTTAGCTGTCCCCACTTAAGTTGGGGAGTTAGACAATATCACTTCCAGACGTCCCTTCCAACCTCAGCTGTTTTGTGAATATGATCTGTACCACTTTGCTTAAGAAAAGACACAAACAAACATGTTCTTTTTCGATTAAAATCTGGCAATTGCTATATGCTAAATAATAATTTGAAATTAAATAGATGAATTAAAAAAAAATATGAGAATTGATGCATCACAGGTTTTCTTTTTTCCTTCACATAACAGGTTTGGCATTTGAGAATTTAGGGTGCTCTGATTTTGAATATAGCATAAGAATTACTTTGTAACTGTAGCATTCAATCTCTTTAGAGACTTGACGGATCAATAAAAGGGGAATTGAGGAAACAAGCACTGGATCATTTTAATGCAGATGGTTCAGAGGTATGGTATTTTTTTCCTAAGTAAGCTATCTTATTTTTTCCTGAGAAATACAGAAAAATATTGCAAAAAAATGGAGGCTGAGGAAAGTGGGAATATATCAATATTGTTGAAAATTCATTGTTATTGCCCAAACTATAAGGTTTACATCAGCTAATTTTTTACTGTAAGAAGAGGTTAAGTAAAAACCACATTAACTACATCATTCAATAAATATAATTTTCATAAGTTATTTTTTTCTAAAGCTCCTTATCAAAGTAATTTTAATTACTATATAAATGCTGCAGAAATTTAACCTCAGCTCTGAACTTAAACCAACAGTGTTTACAAGAGCTTTGAACTTAAAGCAGTTAGCATCAAAAACGTCCTTTGGCAGTGGGCAGAACTATATTCTTTTGTGTATATTCTTCCACGAACACCCATCTTTAACTGTTTCAAATGTGGGTTCTGTTCTCTTTCTTTGTTGCTACTTACTTAACTTGCCCTAGAAGAAATAGTAAAAAACAGATTTCTAGATATTCTTTGTGAGCAACCTGTGAATATATAGGTGTCTGTCACAGATTCTTTCTTTTCTGAGTTAGCATTCATGATATGCAAGCCATTCTATACCTTTGATCAGATTAAATCTTTTGTCCTGTAGTGGCAGATTTGAGGAAGTGAAGGTTGTTCTTTTTTTTTTTTTTTTTTTTTTTAATTAAATCAGTAATTAAACCATAGCATTTGTCAGTTGCTGCTCCAGCTTGTTTCTGCTGTGATGAAGGGAGAAGGACTTAACTCCATAAAGTAAACTTCAGACATTTGTTAAATACAGAAGTTAATTCTATTTCAGATTTCTAGCATAGACATCGGTGCCTTTTTCTGAAATCTTTGCAGTTACACTTTACCTTTCTTGAGATTTGGAGGAATTTGAACTTTGTGCATTTCAAAAATGGAGGCAGATTATGCATTTATGCAGCAACAAAATTCTGTTCTCAGTTTTATATTTTATTTCTTTTCTAAAAATTCAGAACATTGTGTGTGTTTTTTGGTCATTACTGAGCTAAGGGCTACTTTGAAATTTCTAACACGGTTCTCAGGACTCATTCCTGAGTGTAATGATTTGTTATTTCCTGTAACTGAACTGAAAATTGGGAATTTTAAAAATTTTTTTTATTCTTACCTGTTTTACTTTATCTTGAATTTCGTATGTTGTTTTATTGCATGTCTCGGGATCCTTCTGCAGTCCTTCAAAGTTGTCTCTAAATGAATAATTCTATATCATTTACTGGCTTTTTCACGTCATTGCTTGTCCCATTTTCATACTGTTCGTGAATATTATGAGCAGAATTGAACCTGACAGACAACTTTTGCTTCCTGTCTCTTAAACCAGTTTTGTGTAGGCTCAAGTATCTTACCTGTTCTGGCATGGCTGCTTAGTCTTCACGGCATAGGGCAGGGGGCGTGGGAACAGAACTTTGTAACACAAAAGGCTTTAACAGTAGGTCTTTTGTACTTTTAGGCCAGTCTTTTGGTTGATTGGGATATTTTGGTCAGTTATCATCATCTAAGATGCTGCTTCCTTTAAACTGTTAGGAACTCAGGAATTGATACCAATGTTTGTTTATACTTAAAGGAGTTTTAACTACGGAACAGTTATGGAATTGGTAGTATATGATTTTATAGTCTGTGCCACAAACCGCATAAAGAAGTGCCATACTGGTTCCTTTAAGAATATTGCAACTATTATATATAAAACTATTTCTTATTTTATGATTTCAGGATTTCTGCTTTTTGCTGTCTACCAGAGCTGGAGGATTAGGTATCAACTTGGCATCTGCTGACACTGTAGTTATATTTGATTCTGACTGGAATCCACAGAACGATCTGCAGGCACAGGCTAGAGCACATAGGATTGGACAAAAGAAACAGGTATGCACATTCAGCTTTTAAGCTCCAAGCCTGAAGGAGGGTTCTGTGCAGTTAGCTGTTTGCTCTTGGTCAGTACCATTCAGTCTTCACATATTTTTGAGAATAACTAATACTTGCTGTATATGTAATGTTAGTAATGCTGATTAAAATATTTTTTTTTTATTTTTTTTTTAAATCTTCCATGTATGGAGAGATAATATGGGAGAGGGAGAAGAGTTGTGTGCTTATCTGTCTCACATTTATTGGCATCATGTCATTCTAGAAAATGGCTGCTACACCAGGTGCATCCCCCTTGCTTAAATATTTGTTAGTTCTCTTCAGGGTTCTTTCATGCAGGAGACATACAGTAATAATTTGAAATGTGACAATTTTGCTTGTGGCAATGCTTGTGCCAAATCACTGAAGCTTAAAAAAGGCAGGTCTAAGAATTAATTTATCTGTTGCTTTTGTTTGTTTGTTTGTTTTGTTTTTTAATTATGTAAAGTCTGTGGTAACATGATTGAACTAGTAATTCATACTTGAAATCAGTCAATTCAGAAGATATGTAGTGAAGACTGAGATTTCTTCCTGTTGTTGCTTACTTTTTTTGTAATACACATAGGTTAATATTTATCGGCTAGTCACAAAAGGATCAGTAGAAGAAGATATTCTTGAAAGAGCCAAGAAAAAGATGGTGTTAGATCATCTAGTAATTCAGAGAATGGACACTACAGGGAAAACTGTGCTACATACAGGCTCTACTCCTTCAAGGTATGTTTGTATTTATTGCCATACCAATTTACCATTAAGTATACTTGACAAGTAAGTAAAAATGTAAGTTGCTTCACTTGTTTAACTAAAGGCAAAATCAGGCTTAAAAAGTAAAGATGCAAAGTATATTGTCTTTGTAGATTTTTATATGCATAGTATATATATTAAAAATATATATAGTTTTTATTTAACAGTAAAAAGAAAGTTTAATTGACTCATGATTATGAAGAACTTTTTCAAGTTACTGAGATAAAATGTTTTTCCTCAAACATACTTTATTTCAGCTCAACACCTTTTAATAAAGAGGAATTATCCGCAATTTTGAAGTTTGGTGCTGAGGAACTTTTTAAAGAACCTGAAGGGGAAGAACAGGAGCCCCAGGTAAAGTAGTGTTTCTGGACTAGATAGATAATATAATAACTGAAAATATGTATTAATTACTTCATTGTAAAGAGAAACTTCTTTTTTAGGAAATGGATATTGATGAAATTTTGAAGAGGGCTGAAACTCGGGAAAATGAGCCAGGTCCATTAACTGTGGGAGATGAATTGCTTTCACAGTTCAAGGTATTGGTCTGTTCTTTCCCTCCTGCATATTACACTTTCCTTTACAAACAGTACTATCTTTCTTCTGTGTACCTATCTGTCTCCTCATTCTTAAGAAATAGATGCTTCATCTGCATCTCTTTCTAATAAAATGTTTTTTCACTTATACAGAGTACCAACCATCAGTATACAAATTTTAAAATACATTTTGTATTTTGCTAATAAAATAAGAGGTATTTATTAATGTGTGATCAGAATTACAGGTAGTTTCGTGGTTTATTTACTGACTTTCTTGTTAAGCACATGTGGTATCATTGAACGCAAAATATGAAGTTTGCATTTCTTGGTTGATGACTTCTCAAAATGCCTTTAGCCCTAAAGTAAACTTGAAAACAAGGTATTTTAAGTGTTATCAGTTAAACATATTATAATCTGGGTGCAAAAAAAAATGCAGAACTGGAGGTTTTTGTTTATATCAGCAGATTATTAAATTGCTCTCCTGCTGATTAATCATTTGCAATATATTTTGGTTTCTACAGTGCATTAATGTTCTATTTGTTTTACATTATTATAGTTTCACATTAACTCAGGCATTCACATGTTGTTAGCCCTATTTTGAAGAAAGTTAAACAGCAATCTTACAGCTATTGGAAAGGTGTTTCATCATGCATCGGTAATAGCAACTTTTAAAAGAAGAAAAAGATTCTCATCTTTTAACCCCAGTTGCGTGGAGTCTCATGTCTGTTTCATAAACAATTAAAAATACTTTCATTAGAGACAGTGTTTTATGAAGTATTTTGTATGTATAAATTTTATACATATTATGAAACAATAGCATACATCAAATATGTAGGTACATAAAATACACCATCTAGAACTTAGTTTTCCTAAAATATTAGTTGATTAAACTTTTTCAAATAAAGTCATGTATCAGTTTGTTGAAAATACATATAATCTGATATACAAGGTGGCCAACTTTTCCAACATGGATGAAGATGATATTGAGTTGGAACCAGAAAGAAATTCAAGAAATTGGGAAGAAATCATTCCAGAAGTCCAGCGGCGAAGAATAGAAGAGGAAGAAAGACAAAAAGAACTTGAAGAAATATACATGCTCCCAAGGATGAGAAACTGCGCAAAACAGGTGTCTCTTGTTCTGACTGACTTGTACTTTTATGTTGCTGTTGGTTTGGTTAGTTTGTTGGGGGTTGTTGTTGAGTTTTGGTTTTGGTGTTTTTTCCTCCTTTTCTGAACACATTTTTGACAGGCTGTATAAAACTTTACTTACGTTTGTTAATGATGTAGCTTTGATCTGACATTCCAGATCAGCTTTAATGGAAGTGAAGGGAGGCGGAGTAGGAGTAGAAGATACTCTGGATCTGATAGTGACTCCATCTCAGAAAGGAAACGGCCAAAAAAGCGTGGAAGACCACGAACTATTCCTCGAGAAAATATTAAAGGATTTAGTGATGCAGAGATCAGGCGGTAAGATATGGGGGGACATGAATATTTAAAGGGACAAGACATGGTGATGCTTGAAAGTACAAAGAAATTCAGGAAGAATAGACTGCCTTCTGAAATTTTTTGTTCTAGGCATTTAATGTTTCACCTTTTGTATTATGTGGTCCTGACATAGTTAACTGTCATAGCAAGAGTTTGAACCCATTTTAATGAGGGATAAAATTAGGTTTGAAAATATTCTTGATTGTTTTACATTTCTTCATTCCTGCAACCCATGAAGATGGTGATTTCAAAAACCAGTTGTTACAATGGGTAAGCTTTTCCTTTAACACACAAGCAAAGTAATCTGCTTCCCATTATTTTATTTACTGCAGTGTTAAAAGAATATGTAAATCTTTTTGGTGACAACTAGAAAAATTTGAGCGGATTGTGTTTCCTTTGTAGATTTCTTGACACTAGGTGAATTAATTTTATATCATGCTTTTTTAAACTAAAAAAATATAAAATCCTATTTGAATCCTGTACAGCAAGTGCCTTCAATATTTGGTGCTAAAATATCTTTTGGGGTTGAAGAAGGAGAGAGGTTTTTTTTTTTCTACCTTTTTGGGGTGAAATCTTGCTTTGCTTCTGAAATTTAAGTATGCTTATTTCTATGAAGTGCTGTAAAGCTTTCAAAGTATTTTTGGTTAGGAAAATAATTTTAAAGACTCTCTTTGCCTTTCCATTTCATCTGGCAACACACTGAATTGGTACATCTTCCAAAGGCTAATCTTGTGCTTGCACTAGCATTTGAGGCATGATTGTTGAGGAAATTTTCTTTGTTTTTTTTTTAATTATTTTTATTTGTTATTTCAGTTCTATCCCAGGTACCTCCAGTTTCTTTCCATCACTTACACATTGCTAGAGTGTCTTTTTTCATGTCATGTCTTCCAAAATCTTCAAATTACCCATTGCAAATTGCTCCTTTTACTATATAAGGCATAACATGTCAATTTACTGTAAATCCACATTAAATTTTTATGATTAGATACATCCAGCTGCTGAATCTTGTGTCTCCTGAAATCAATAAAGCAATTTCTGAAATAAATTGTACTTTCTATTGGTTTATTTACATCAGTTCTTAAACCATTAAAACTGATTTTTTGGGGGTTATCTGGATATACTAAGCTGCCCTACTTTATGGATTTTTTCCATTGTCCACATAGCATTATACTAGGATTAATAATTGTATTAATACAATTGTGAAACTGATGTAGTTAGCTAAGCATATGTTTAAAAGGCAGTATTATTTTTTATTACTAGGTTTATCAAGAGTTACAAGAAATTTGGTGGCCCCCTCGAAAGGTAAACTTGTTTAATTATTAGCAACTTGGAATCTTGTTCTCATGAGAATTCAAGCAATATACCAAGAAATCTTATGCTGAAGAGAAAATAGAGTGTCTAGATTTTTGTCTTGCATATAGCATGATTTTAGGTTAGTATCTTCCCCTTCTCCGTTTATGGTATGTGTGCAAAGAGCCACACAACAAACCTCTCAATTTGCAGGACTATTTATTCTCTTTATACGTTACCTTCTGTCTTGTTTAATCGTCATTGGTGATAATCATTCAACTGTCCTATTTGATAGCCTGTGAAAGCCTGTCAGTTTATCTACTGTGACTGTCAAAGTTAGTTTTGCATTTTCCTTACTGTCAGTTCTTATTTTTAAGCTTGCTTTATTCCATATTTCAAGAAAAACTTCCCTTCCTTACTTTCCTTCAAAATATTTATGGTCTGTACGGACTTATTATATATAATGATTCCTTTTTCTTTTTTAAAATAAATGCACGGTAACCTATCTCAACACTGTCCAGTTAGGGTCCTTTCAGTTTTTGTTGTATTGTCTTCTAATACCTGAATCACCCCTTTTTTTTCTTTTTTTTCCTCCTTGGATCAATATTGTACACAGCATAGCAAGTGTGGGTGACTGATAACTTAAATGATCATTTCTCTAGTTTCAGTGTCTGAAGGAGTCATTCACAATTACTGATATTTCAGAGATATTAAAATGTGTATTTGTTTTATTACAGGTTAGATGCTGTAGCCAGAGATGCTGAGCTAGTTGATAAATCAGAGATAGATCTTCGACGTTTGGGAGAGCTTGTACATAATGGATGCATTAAAGCTTTAAAGGACAATTCATCTGTACAAGAAAGAGCAGGTACAGTGTGTTCAGGGGGCTTAGAAGGCAATAAAAAATGTCAAGTCTGAATTATTCTTGCATTCTGATCATAACGGAAAACAGTTTTGTTGAGGGAAAATGTGAAGAAAAATGTTGGCATGCTGGGTGATTTTTAAAAAGGGCTATAGTAAGGTGACTTTTTTAATTTCCTTTTCTGTGTGTGAATCGTCACTGGAGACAGCAGTATGTCTTTGCTTTACTGTGAAACTAAAATTAATTTGTTATTTGGAAGACCTTTTGATTCTGGAGCTGAATTCAAGCATTTGGCTAAGAAAAAGTCATTTGTTATAAGTGAAAATTTGCTGGTATAGCATCAGTCTTGTTTTCTTTACTACTTTCTGTATGATATTTGTAAAGGTAAATATTTTAGTAGCTTTGTCATTTATTTTAAGGAGGTAGACTTGGGAAAGTTAAAGGCCCAACATTCCGAATCTCAGGAGTGCAGGTGAATGCAAAGCTAGTTATCTCTCATGAAGAAGAGTTGGCACCATTGCACAAATCCATTCCTTCAGATCCAGAAGAAAGAAAAAGGTATTGATTTTTGGTTCTTCAGTTTGGTTTTTTGGGGAGTTTGGTTTGTTTGTTGTTTTTTTGTTGGGGTCTTTTTAGGAAGTAGTAATGTTGAATCTTTTTCAAGTTTTATTAGCTTTGGTTCAGATAACTTTGACTCAAAGCACACTGTGACAGCATTGTCCTCTATTCCCTGTAAGGACTGGCATCATTAACATGCTCCACATCTTTTCTTCATTCTTTATTCCCTTGCCATGGAAGCCATTAACAGCATTGGCTTCCCAACTGTATTCACTGGGGGCTGTATTCAGTTACCAATAGAATTAGAATTCCGGCTTGCTGAGGAGCTGCTGAATGTGTCGTCTCTGCTTGAGGCGAAAGCAGTAGTTGTTTCTACTCTCTGAACATTTTCCCTTCTCTCCTTATGTATCACAATCCATAAACTATCCGCTTAGTTAGCAGTTACACTGGATGATGATTTTTTCTCTTATTCATGGTTAGCCAACTCTGTCACAGAGCTCATGACCACAGACAGATGTCTGTTCTTCATATTTTAGTCTTGGTCAGCTTTAAAGCACATTTCAGTGCTGATTTCAATAAAGATTTTATAGAAATGTGAAGAAAATATAATGATAAATATTTTTGTTAATTTCCTAAATATACCAGCATCTTAGCAGAGAAAATAAACCTAGTTAGATCACTTTTAGTGTGTTCTTTTCTAAACGTCAGAAGTAATAATCCATTGTCTTTCTAATTTATTTCTGTTAGATATGTCATCCCATGCCACACCAAGGCTGCTCATTTTGATATCGATTGGGGTAAGGAAGATGATTCCAATCTGTTGATAGGCATCTATGAGTATGGTTATGGCAGCTGGGAAATGATAAAAATGGATCCTGATCTCAGTTTGACACAGAAGGTATGTCATCCACACTTTTTCAAGGATTTTTTTTTGTTTACGAAATAATGCTACTAGGAGCAAATACTGAAAGAACTTATTTTATGATAACTGAAATTGCGAAGACTTTATACATCAATCGTACTTCTTAGTATTCTTCTTGTGGTATATTGTTAAATTTTAATGCCTTGTGTGTTCGGGTTAAGTATGCTTTCTTGCAGTCAGTTGTGTTGACATCTATCCATGTAGCTGGACCGCTGTCATTTGAATTTTTTCAGTCTTTTCCTTCTTTATTTTAATTGTTCTAGTTTTGTCCATTTTATGTTCTTGACCTTTCAGAAAGGAGGTTTTTCTAGATTTGAATTTGTTTCCCCATCCCTGCTTAATCCCCAGGTTCCTCACTTGAAGCTGTCTTTCACTCACAACATGAGAATAGCTGTACTAAAATTAGTGCAATAGCTCCTTAGCAATAATGAGCAACAGGTATTGAGGGAAAGATTCAGGTAAAGTAAACTTTGTGACAGTGCCAGCAAGCTATGGGTTTGGGATTTGAGGAGCCAGGGTTGTGTCCAAATTCGTTTAATAATGATTCCTGCTCCTGCCTTCCATTAATTTGTTTTTTGAAACCACCTCTTTATGTTTTTGGCATCTGCAATACCATGTAGTAAATTTAGTGTTTAGAAGATGAATGAGGCAGAGCCAAGAGTTCTGTTGATGATAGGTACAGGAGTGAAATTTCTTAATTAACTTTCTTAAATAAGTTTCTTAATAAATTTCTTAATTAAACTATCAGAGTGGAAACAGAAATCTGAGGCTGGTTTCCTGACTTTGTTTTAAACTGGGAGGTAATTTCCAAGACTGCATTGGCTGTGTGATTGCAGAGAAATTAAAACCTTTAAAAAATTCTCCATTGCTTCAAACATGCTGGCATATTTGCCAAGCACAGTTGAAGAGGATTGTTTCCTAGCTTTTATGCAGCCTTTTCTGTTCTATGTGCTCCAGGGTAGCATCTTCCAAACCTGAAAATATGTACTCAAAGCTGTAATATTACCATTATTCTCCTCAGATTTTGCCTGATGATCCAGATAAGAAACCCCAGGCGAAGCAGTTACAGACCCGAGCAGACTACCTCATTAAGTTACTTAATAAAGACCTTGCAAGAAAGGAAGCACAAAGGCTTGCTGGTGCAGTAAGTAAAATTTGGCATTCATCAGTGAGATAATATGCTTATGGGCTTGTCAGCTGACCTTTTTTTAGTTCTGTACTTTGTGTAGTATTACTCTGCATTACAAATCGTATGTAATATAGAGTGTCATGTAATGACACCAACTCAAGAAATTAATTGCAGTTTCATACTGAATTTTTCTCTTACTATTCGTATGTATTCTCTACTGTTGCACTATGCTCTTTCTCCAGTCCTGAGAAGAGTGGTGGTCATGAGTGGCAATAAATCAAATTAAATGAACCCTCTATATGTTGTAAAAACAAATCTCTTTTTTTTTCTTGCAACTGTGGTGCAAAGATGCTTATCAGTTACATATTAAAGAGGCCAATTTGCATTCAGGGCAATTCAAAGAGAAGGAAAACAAGAACTAAGAAGAATAAAGTGATGAAGGCTGCAAAAATAAAAGAAGAAATAAAAAGCGATTCGTCACCACAACCCTCAGAAAAATCTGATGAAGATGATGATGAGGATAACAAGGTAAACATCTTTTCGTACGGCTATTCGGTTCTTCCTGCTAGGATTGATTTCTATTTTATGTTTTGTTTGGCTTAATAAAATTGAAGCACCTGAAAGTTATCCTTTTCCAGTGGCCAGTACAGCTAATGTTGCATCAGTGCAAGCACATGGAAGACTGTATCAATTTTAATCTAACAATAAGCCAGCAACTTAGGAATTACGAGTAATTTTCAAAATGATATTCTAAAAAAATGTTGTGCTGTAGCAAACCTAATGCAACACATAATTATAAAATGATGTGTTAAATGTGCTAAACAACTGATAGTGATTCTTCAGGTAAAGTTTTTTATTGAGGCTCAGGAAAAAAACGTCAAGCTCAATTAGAATGAGCACCATGAATAGATTATACTTCAACACTTGCATGTTAAAGCTTCTGTGTATGTCATGGCTTTCATTATCCAAAAAGACTATTTAGCCAACTATTTAATGTTGTAATGTTCTGTAGCTCCTGATGTTTCTTTAGGCCTCTACTTTTGTTGCATCTTTTTATTTCTAACACTTCTTACGCAGCAGTAACCACTACAGATGAAAATTTAAGTAAAGTTTGGGGTCATGTCACAGCTAATTTCATGACTTTGATAGTAGCTTAAATAAATCACTGCAAATCTATATGTGTCATTAAAATACTTCCTACTTGGTTTAAAATAAACTGAAGTGTCTCGCATAACCGTTTTAAACTATTACAAGTCATTGTAGTTGTCAACTCACTGTAGACATAGCGAATACATAGAAGACACACTGAATGCGTAGTTAAAACTGAGTCAGCCTTAGAGGAACCATGATACATCTATTAAAAAAAAATAGTAATTTTTAACTAAATCATTCCTGTATGTATTTAAACTGTACTATGGAGATTAAAATGTAAAGCTGGGGAAAAAAATTAAATCAATATAGAATGGCTTATGTTTATAGATACAGTAATTTGTCTGGAATAGAAATATAAATGTTGTCACATTCCCAGTAAATTAACATGGGCAACTGAATCGTAAAACTAAAGTAAATGCTCAGACTACTTAAAAAATGAGTGTTTGACTTCACTCAAAACAGTAGACATTGCTAGTCAGTTGATTGACTTATGTTTTGGGAAAGTGCCTAGAATGCTGTCCCCCTTTGTATATTTAATAACACACTAATATTTTCAGACACAGACTAACAATTGCACTTCTGAAAACTGGAGTATATGCAACAATGGGCTTCAGCCACGTAAACAGTTGGCTTTAGCTACGTAGCTACAATACTGTGTGCAATATTTAAAACTTAACTGTTTAACTGCTAGAATGTTCAGGAAACTCTTGAAGTCGTTGGATTTTTGCAGGGAAGTTTCCATGATACCTAAATACTGAAGTCTTGGTTGGGTTGATTACTCAATACTTAATCCAAGTAACTTGTTCGGATTCATGTATTAGGCATTCTTTAATCTGTTATTCTGCATTCTATATATGCCTTTCCAGGATGTACTCAAATAAATTCAAAGATCATAATGATTCTTGCTGCTGTACATAATACTTTTGTTGCTGTAGTATTTTTGTGTGTCTGAAAGGATTTGAGTTTCCGTGTCAGACCTTACAGGTGGATATTATAAAGACCAATGGAGCGATTCTTTGTTCACCTTCAGATAATTAAATGGGCCCCTGTCAGACTAATCTGTAACTAAGACTTTTTTTAAGCCTAGTAAAAAGAACACCTCTGGAAAAGAGAAAGCTGGGACTCTATTACTTCTGTGAATGCTTAATAATGGTAAAAAGTTGCTGGAACAAAGCTAACTAGAACAGAGGTCTTTTAACATCTGCATCACTTGAGTGTCCTGACCAATCAGCTCAGTTTTGTGAGACCTGCTTACTTAAAATTTACAGCTGTTCAGAGCCTAACGACCTTTTAGAGTGACAGAATTCTAAGTTAAATGTACATAATTTCTCACCTCCACTACCACGGCCAAATCAGTACTTGCTTTGTCACATCGAGGAAGTGAATGAGTAGTTCTCATCTTTGAAACTGCATTCAGTTCTATTTGGTAGCTGTTAAATCTATGTCCAAAAAGAAAAAAAAAATGCACGGATAAAAAATATGTTTTAATCTGATAGTTACGAAACTTTGTCTAGATAGGAACTTGGTTGATGTGACATATATGCTTGCATATTGCAGGATGAGATTGTTTCAATGAAACATCCACATAAAAAAATTAAAGCAGAAAAAGAAAATGAAGAAAAGCCTGAGCCAGATATTGGTATAAAGAAGGAAGCTGAAGAAAAAAGAGAGACAAAAGAAAAGGAAAATAAGAGGGATTTGAAAAGGGAGAAAAAAGAAAAAGAGGATAAAAAAGAGTTAAAAGAAAAAGATATTAAAGAAAAGAGAGAAAACAAAGTAAAAGAATCTACGCAGAAAGAAAAAGAAGTAAAGGAAGAGAAGGTAACTAGGTTTACGTATCTTGTATAGCACTAGAAAAGGCCACTAGGTTTATGTGAATGATTCTGAGATGAAAAAGTATTTTGGATTTTATCAGTTGTCATTTCATTGAAGTCTTTTACGTAATTTAAAGTTTTATTTTTACTACCTGAAACCATGATGACAGGCATTTGAAATGAAAAATTACGTCTTCAATAATAGCATATTTTATTTGGACTGAGAGTACACGTGTGTGCAAGAAATTATTTTATTCAATTTCCATTCTCCTTTCCATCCCACAAAGAAAGTAAAATGTACTGTCATTGAATGTCAGCATAGTTTTTATTCTTACTATTGAAGAGAATGCAGTAGTTATGGGGATTGTCCTATATTATAGGATAATTCCAGAGCCAAAATAAAATTTACTTAGATATTTGTATATCTTGTTCTTAGGTAAATGAAGTAAAGCCTGAAAATAAAGAAAAAACTAAAAAAACTCCATTGTTGGATACTCCAGTTCATATTACTGCAACTAGTGAACCAGTTCCTATATCAGAAGAATCTGAAGAACTAGATCAGAAAACATTTAGTGTGGTAAGTCCCTATTTGATAGGTTAGTGTTTATACTTTATAAGTGTATATGAGGACAATTTCTGGTGTTCTTGATTCTGTTATTGGGCACAGTAACAGAGGTGTTCTTTTGCTAGTATACTCTCATATCAATTAATGTTACTGATATTGGACAAAAATAATTTTTGTCTTCATTCCATCAGTTTACTGTATTTATTCAGCATTTATCCACTGGTCTGTCTGCTGAATAGATTTAGAATATAGACTTTAAAGGTATATCCTCAAGAATAACTTCTTGAGTTATTCTTTAAAGAGTAGACATCATTGACCTTCAGTTCAACTGCTAGAGTCTCTGGCTTTGCTGTATCATGTACACCTTTATTCTTTGTAAGCTAACGAGAAATTAAGTTTCAGCATTTCCCTCCAGAAGTATTGCAGACTTAAATTAGTAGACACAGGAAGGAACAAACGCTAAGGCCCATACAAATACGTTGCTGGAGTAATGTCTCTGACAACAAAATAATTTTGTTTAGTCACTACTTCTGACTAAGAACAGAATCAATATTAGAGGAAAAAAGGTATGTATGCACAGTTTGTGTAAATTTCATCGGTTGGCTGGGTCCTTTGGAAAGGTATTAATGAGTCACTTTGAGCAGCTATTCTCCTGTGGGTGTTATGTCATTCAAGATTTCAACAGTTGTTTGTTTTTGCCAGCCAGGTTTATTGGGGTTGTTGCAGGTGCTGGTTGTGACATTCAAGTGAGATCCTCTTGAGTATGGTAGTGACTGGTCTATGTATGGTTTTATTCTAAACATTTCAGGTAACTCAGCTGTGATTTCCAGGATGAGTCTCAAGTGATTCAGGTGGATATGTTTGTGTGGCTAAGTGACAGACAATCGCTTGATTTCCATGTACAGTTCTATTTTTCTGATCACTTCTATATTTAAGCAGTGCACTCTTCTAAAGTAAGCCATCTTCTGAAGGACAACTTAAAGCTCTGTCTAGTGCAATATGCAGTGCAGCTGCTTACTTACTTAGTGGCATGAGCTGGCAATGGAACAGCTTCCCTAGTTGTTCCTAGATGTTTGCATGGTAATGGTGATACTCAGCTTCATTCCGTTACAATCATTTGTCTTGTCTTTTTTTTGAAAAGTGTAGGTTGTTTTATCAGGGGTTTTGGGGGGGTTGTTTTTTGGTTTTTTTGGGGTTTGGTTTTGTGGGGTGGTTGGTTTTTTTTTTTTTTTTTGTATGTTTTGTTTTTGTGGGTTGTGGGTTTGTTTTTTTTATCTACAGGCTTCCTTTTATTTTTACTGGGAGTAATTCTAGGTTGGTTCTCTGTATACGAAAACATTTCTTTGTCAAGGCTTTTTTTTCTGGAATGTATGTTTATCATTATGCCATGGTAAAATGCAGTCTACTTAGCATATTTAACTACACTTTCAAATGCAAATTGCTGCTGTAGGTTATTCAGGTTTAACTGATTTGGCTCTTTGTGGCAAGGAGAATATGCATTTCTTCAGCTGTTCACCATACTATTATAGTTGGATGGTATTCCTAAGCAAATGTCTGTAATTTAAATTGTGCTAACTAGTTTTGTCTGAATTTATTATTAAAACATCTGAATCAAAGTGTGAAAATTCAGGAACTCACATATGACATATATCTGTATTGCCATCACTGTTGTTACTAATCTAGGCATACCCAAATTAGCTTTACTCTCGATAGCACAAGTTCTCCTAGAATCTGAATAGGACTGAGGTTTAAAAACTGCTCGGAGAAGCGATGTTGATCCTCTGCTGAATGCTAGGTTTAAGTTGCAGAAAGTATCTTTTTGAAATGTACTGAACACTCATATTTAATTTTGAGGTTGAGTTAGTATAGCTTTCAAGGTGCTAAAAAGTTTGTCTTGTCCTATATGCTTGTGCTGAAAGCTTTGATTGTAAAACCCAATCATAATGAGTCCTCTCCCTCAGGAAATCCCTTATATTAAATTAGTGATTTCTTACATCTTTGTTATCTGTATTTTATATAATTTAATGCTTTCATAGAGGGGTAAATTTCCAGGAGATTCAAAATACAACTTTTTCCAAAGGAAACCTGTAACAGATTTTGAAGAGCTGTGAGCAAGTCTTGTGTTTCATTTGGCTTGTAACAATACTGTCTTTGCCTGGGTATATATATATCACAGTAAAGGGTGGGTCATAGTTTAGAATTTTCTTTTCCTTTGAACTAATACATTACTTCTTTCCATTTTACAGTGCAAAGAAAGAATGAGGCCTGTCAAAGCAGCATTGAAACAGCTGGATAGACCAGAGAAGGGCCTTTCTGAAAGAGAGCAGCTGGAACATACTAGACAGTGTCTAATCAAAATTGGGGATCACATTACTGAATGTCTAAAGGAGTACACAAATCCTGAACAAATTAAACAGTGGAGAAAGTAAGTTATTCTCCGTGCTTTTTCCTGAAAAAGGAAAATCTGTAATTGGTTCTATTGGACAGAGTAGTTTTTAATTATTTCTCTCATTTCTTACTTTCTCTTTCTGGTATCTTTCTGATGTTTTAAATAGGAATCTATAAAAAGAAGATTATAGATGGTTCTGATTTTTAATGGATTGGCTTTTTCATACTGCATAGCAATGCATTTTGTCCAGTAGGTGGAGTCGTCTCATATCTTAAAACTGAAAGCAAATGCTTTAAAATTCCTGAGGCAAATTGAGCTTTGTATGATTTTGAGTTGCAGAGTTCTTTATTCTTTTAAAAATATACTCGAAAATTAAATTATATGTTAACTATGACTTGATGCTGGTTTTTATCATTATGTACTCAGATATATTTAAAAAATGAAAGTAGAGTTTGCATCTTTAGGAGGTGAAAAAAAAAAAGGAAAAGATTTTGGTTTGTAAACTTTTTCATTAAGTTCTTAATGCAGTTTGGGTTACTTTTGTCAGAATATGCACTTCAGTATTTTTATGGTTGAAAATACAGCCTGCACTTCCATATACAAAAGTCTGTTAAGTGTTTCATTTTCTTGGAAACTTCTGCTTCTGTAGAATGCGTCTGCTGGTTTTACTTGGTTTACTTCAAAATATTAAGGTGATCTGAGATATAAAACCCAGATCCATGTCTTACATTTCGGTAAATGTTACATTTTTTGAAGTGGAAAGTTAGAGCTATTCTTCTTTATAATGCCACAATGTTATATGTAGATTAATAAAATACATATTTCAGATATCTTTGATAACAAGTGTAGTTAAGATACTTAGCTTATATAAAGTTATACAGTTATCATTAGGCACACCATTGGCTGGTTGTCTGCTTCTGCAAACCTCTAGACTAAAATGTCAGTGTTATGGTGAAGGAGCAGGCTGTTGCTTCCTGAGCCTGCACACTTCAGATGCTTCTGAACACTAGGCTGTAGTCTCTTTTAAGCATTCCACCTGTAAATTTGAGTAAAAAAAAAAAAATCTAGACTTCAGGTCTGTTACCTGTAGAAGGAAATTATTGCTTTAGAGGTTTGGCATCGTGACGGCAAAAGACTTTATTTGTTCCTCTTTCACAGTTCTTCTTTCATTTCAAAGGTTTGACCAGCTTCTGGAATTCTGTGGAAAAATTCTCTCTGATATTTTCATGCAATAAGGCTTGTAGGTCATACGTCTTACACTGCAAGAGATTTCAATTTTGGAAGTATTTTTACTTACTTTACTTATTTTTATTTACTGAGCGATGAATACTCATTCAAACAACCTTGCAGAAGACATTCATAAATGGATAGCTACATTTTTAAGCAGCTTCACAAGTCATTCTAAACATGATTGTTATTAGTGCTACTTTCCATCCACTTTGCATTCTGAAGTATTTATGATAAATATTAAGTAGTGACAAATGTTAAGGGAGTTAATCTTTCAAATATTTCGAATACAGCTACGTAGTGTTCGCCGTGCAGCTAGGCAATACTGTGTAAATTTCAGTGTTTCTGGTTTGCTGAAGTACTGCTGTTCAGATAATTTCAGTTAAATCCATGTTCTGATGCATAATACAAGAAAAATGCATAAAAGAATTATATCTTCTTTTCTTCTTCCTCAGAAATTTGTGGATTTTTGTCTCTAAGTTTACAGAATTTGATGCCAGAAAGCTGCACAAACTGTATAAACATGCAATCAAAAAACGTCAAGAGTCTCAGGTAATATTTTCAAACCTTTTCTGAAAATTCAAGTATGTATTTTAAGTATTATAACACTTTTATTAGATTTTATAATGAACACAGAAATACCCTTTATCTAGCATTTATGTTTGCAGTAAAGTAGTCTCTTTCGTTAGGATATTTTTCTAATTAATTCAGATGAACTTTGGGATGTAGCAATGAGTTTTTGTACTTGTCTCTTTTAGCAACACAATGACCAGAATATTAGCAGCAATGTGAATACACATGTAATTAGAAATCCAGGTAAGAAACCTTAAGTATATTCTTGTGTTAGATATGTTAGTTTTCATGTTTATTTCATTTTACATGTTTCCTTGATCTGTCTCCCGCACTGGTAATACCATAGAGACAGGCTACTCAGCAAAACTTCACTAGTTGATGAAATACAGCAGAGTGCACACTGAAGCTGGTACTTACTGGTTTAAGTAGCAAGTTATTTCACCTTCATTTGAAAACAATTTGGAAACATTTTTCAGGTTTAAGTTTTTGATCCTACCATACATATTGCCAAAGATGTTAAACAATCAACATAATGTACTTCAGAAATACCACTGACAGTCTTTCACTTGCAAGCTCTACCTTTACAGCTTCTTCAGGCCATCCCTTCTTAGAGGGGAAGTTGCTATCGTTCTGTCTGAAATTGTTCTACTAAAGACACCTCTACTCACTGCTTGTCTGGACCACAGTTAGCTTCACAGACTGAATGGAGAGGTTGAAAATTTCAGTTTCCAAGTCCTACACATCTACATTCAAGCTTGCTTCCCTCTTACTTCTGAGGTTTCTTTCAGTTCACTTGCATTAGTGCATTTGTCTTTCAAGTATTTAGATTTTGTTTCTGTCAAATTATGTCAGTTTTATACTGCTTTATATCTGACCGGTAGAAGTGCTGTTTGAATTAGGTGAAGAAAAGACTTTATGAGACTACTTGTAACCTCTGCTTTGTTAAACAGATGTGGAAAGACTGAAGGAGAATACAAACCATGATGACAGTAGCAGGGACAGTTACTCTTCTGATAGACATTTGTCACAATACCACGATCATCATAAAGATAGGCATCAGGGAGATGCTTACAAGAAAAGTGACTCTAGGAAAAGGCCCTATTCAGCCTTCAGCAATGGAAAAGATCACAGAGACTGGGATCACTACAAACAAGACAGCAGGTGAGTTCAGCAATTTTAAAATCTGTTCAGAATTCCCTTCCTGGTTTTGTAGTATGCTTGTAGCAAGCACCAAAACATCTTTTTTTGAGTAATGCAAAATCGCAACAATATTTCTCTAATGCAGTTCTGTTGATCTGACAGAATTGTGGCTTTTAATGTGTGTTTAGTAACACTAATACAAATAATTTCTATTTTTAGATACTACAGTGACAGTAAACATAGAAAGTTAGATGACTACAGAAGCAGAGACCACAGGTCAAACCTGGAAGGAAGTTTAAAAGAAAGCCGGGCTCATTTGGATCACCGTTCCCATTCAGACCACAGGATATATTCAGATCACCGTTCAACTTCAGAGTACAGCCATCATAAGTCTCCTAGAGATTATAGATACCACTCAGACTGGCAAATGGACCACAGAGCATCTGGTAGTGGCCCAAGGTCACCATTAGATCAGAGGTCTCCTTATGGTTCAAGATCTCCCCTAGGACACAGATCTCCATTTGAACACTCATCAGATCATAAAAGTACACCTGAACATACATGGAGTAGCCGGAAAACATAACAAAGACTGACATTCTCTGGACGTTTTAGCCATATCCAGTAAACTAACACAGTAATTGCCTTACATGACTTGAAAGATAGGGACTGGATATTCTATCAGTAGCAGTATTGTTACTTCTTTCCAGGATGCAAGGTCTATTATCCCAACAGAAGAAAAATATTTTTGTATTTAAAGTTTATGCTGCACTGTGCTGCAAATGCTGGGGCACTCTTTTTTTAAGAAAAGATAGATGTTTACTTTTACAGGGACCTCAACACTGCCCCTTTCAGACTGGATCTTACTATAAAACTCTTCATGTCAAAGTGGTTTTAGGCTGAACACATTTTAAATTATGTTTGTAAATGAACTTTTAAACCCTGACCTGCACTCATGTTTCAGGAAGGAACGGGGAGTTTATTTTCTTTTGTTTTGTAGCAATGAACTCTCAAGGACTTTGTTCACTTTCCAAAGCTACTTGTTTACATTATACACTGCGACCACCTTGCCACTTTTCATCACAAGCTTGAATATTTAAATTCTGTACCTGTAAAATAGTCAGGATTTCTCCTGTTTGTGATCAGTTATAATGCCTTTTTACAAAACAAAAAATAATAATAATAAAAAACAAAACACAAACAAATGGCTGTAAATTATTGTAAATTCATTAAATGAGCTTTTTTCCCTCTCAGGCTTTTTTTGACTGTTCCTTTCCCCACCAACTCAGGCCTTCTTGTTACAAGTATGAAACAAAATCAGTGTACTTACATGTTCTAATAAAGTATCTTGATGGAATCACTGTTCAGAATGTAAAAATTGGGAAAGGGAACATATTATTCTGTTTTAATGCTCCTTTTTTATTGGATACTTTAAACACATGTTTTGGGGTTTTTTTGTTTGTGGTGGTGGGGGTTTTTGTTGCTGTTTGATTGGAGTTTTTTTATTTTATTTTCCTATTAAGCTGTCAGTGTTGTGATTGTAATGAAATGGTAAGAAACATCCAGCTAAACTGTGCTCTGGAAAGCTTTTCAGGTGCACTGGTTTTGAAGGAGGAGTGTTAAATATCTGAACGCTTCAGAACCTAAGTCAGCCAAAATCTCTTGTAAATCCATTTGTGTTCCTCTTCAACATGGGCAATAATGTCAAATGTGCTATGCAGCCAATTAATATTTTAGAAGATTTGAATGACTTTATTGACAGAATTGTTACAATGCACACTGATTGTATATAGATAACTTCTGTCTGACAAATTAAATTTAAACTAAAAGGATATGTGGGCTCTTGTAGTAGTTTTCTGCTGTTTTTCTCTACAGCGTTACTTTTTCTCAGGTTTACCCTTAAAAACATGAGGCTCTAAAGTACTAAATTTTAATACGCAATGTGATAATTAGGGAAGATACCTAGCCTGGCATTGTTTAGTTGGAACTGTATCTGTTGCTCCAGTTTTTCTCTGCTCTTGCAGTGTTGTGCACTTTTTCTAATTGAACAGGTTTGTATGAAAGCATTCATGTAGAACCAAAATGTCCTGGTTTCAGCTGAGACACAGTTATTTTCGTAGTATCTGGTGCAGTGCTATGCTTTGGCTTTAGTCTGAGAACAATGCTGATAACACACTAGTGTTTCAGTTGTTGCTCAGCAGCATTTGCCCTGATCAAGGACTTTTCAGTCTCATGCTCTGCCAGTGAGGAGGGACACAAGAAGCTGTGAGGGAGCAGAGATGGGACACCTCACCCAAACTGACCAAAGGGGTATTCCATACCACAGCATGTCATGCCCAGTATATAAACTGGGGAGAGTTACCTGGAAGGGACCGATAACTGCTTGGGTCGGGTGGGGTATTGATCAGCGGGTGCTAGGCAATTGCATTAGGCATCACTTGTGTTTTCTGAAATTTCATTTATTTTTCTGTTGTTTCCTATTATTACCAGTATTGTTATTGTTGGTATTTCTATTATCTTTACATTGTACTTTAGTTATTAAACTCTTCTTAGCACAATCTGCAGGTTTTACATTCTTCATCTGCTCCCCATCCTGCCCAGGGGTTGGGGAATGGGGCTGAGCAAGCTCCTGCCTGGTACCAAGTTACCAGCTGGGTTACACCGTGGTTTATGCCATGAGAGTCTTTTATGGCACCCACCATGGGGCACAAAGGGTTGAGATCATGACTGATCTGAGCAGAGTGTGTAATAGCAACTTTGTTGTAAGCATTCATTGTACTGTAATAGTCATTGGCCATAATGTTGCCTCATTTGTTCTCAGAGTTCACGCATGTGTGCTATCTGGTATGCTATGTGATACTGTTCTTGTCATATGTGCTTCCTGTGGAGATGTTTATTTGTGGGGCTTGGGCTAAGGTTATCACTTTGTTGTACTTTGTAGTGCTGGGTTATGATATAATGGAATTGCTACTCATGATAGTAGTCTGGTGTGTGCATTCAGTATTATATCATGACCTTTGTCCCTCAGGAGCCATCTGTTGGGAGCCATTAACAATTACAGCTTCGACCTTTTCTTCTCGGAGAGCCACCAACTCCCTTTCTCCTTCCATTGCCCTACCCTCCCCTCAAAACCAGCCTGGTTCTTTTGCTAGGAAACAGCATGTTGTTGAATATGGTTCAGATCTTGCTTAGGGTTAAACAGCTACCTGTGGCTACTCCAACCCCCATGAGAAGCACTGCGGCTTGAAGGCACTGTGCCCACTGAGACATCAGTGGCAAGGCTTGCAGCTACTTCAACCCCTGTGACACACGCTATAGCTACTCAAATATCAGTGGCAAGCACTATGGCTACTCAATCCCCAGCAACAAGCGTTGCAGCCACTTCACAACGAGCACTGTAGCTGCTCTTGAGTGATGACCGGTACTAGGGCTACTCAGACTCTGGCAACAGGCACTGCAGTTACTTTTACCTCCATAACACGCACTGCAGCCACTCAAACCCCAGCAGCAAGTACACTAACTATTCAAACTTCAAACTTTGCTGGCAAGCATTGTGGCTGTTTTAATTCCTGGGACCAGTACTGCAACTACTCAAAACCTGACAACAAGCACAACCACCACTCAGACCCTGGCAATGGGTGATATAACTGAACCAGAGAACCAACCTGTGTCAGTATCAGTTGCCCCTATACGCAAGAGGAAATGGAAATTCAAAAACAACTTGTTCAGTGAAGGAGGAAATGAAGAAGGGCCAATACCAGAACTAGAGGAACCACTACAAGAAACAGGAAGAGGCAGAACAAGAGGTAACTTCTTGATCTCTGTCCTTGACTGAGCTGCGGAATATACAAAAAGATTTCAGCTGTTGTCCAGGCGAGCACATCATCACCTGGATGCTCCGATGCTGGGACAATGGAGGCAACAATTTCAAATTAGAGGGTAAGGAAGCCAAGCAGCTGGGATCACTTGCTAGGGAAGGGGCAACTGGCAAAGCAATTGTGAATCCTCAGCCTCTGGAGGGTAAGTGGGAAGGAATGGTATCCCTTCAAGGAGGATGTTATGTGTCGCACAGGAAGGTGGACCACGTTAGAGAAAGGCATCAGTACCTGAGGGAACTAGCCATTCTGGAGATTATTTATCGTAAGTTGTACACTGAGGAGCCACCCACAGATCCAGATGAAGTCAAATGTACATGACCCCTGTGGCAGAAATTTACATGGAGTGTGCCATCATCATATGCCAACTCATTGGCAACAATCAGCTGGAAGGAAGCAGCGGCACCAACAGTGGATAAAGTGAGTCACCAGCTCCAGGAGTCTGAAGACAATCTCTCCCCCTCCAGCATTTCAGCTGTGGAAAAACTGCTCTAGGAATTCCCAGCAATTGAGAGAGGATATAGCAGCAGAATAAAGTTTTTAAAATCTTAGATATTTGTTCATATTCTGTATGGTATATATTGTATTAAAAATTAGGAGGGGAGAGGGGTTGTTTTACAGAAAAGTGGCAAGTCCTGGTCAAGGGCCTAATTTTCAGTTTACTCTGAAGCTTCATTATTTACATAAACTAATAAATACAGAAAATTTGCATGCATTTATTGTGGATTATCAGGACTGTATTTCAGATTTGTTTTCATCCATTGTATAATATGACTGATCTTCACCAATCTTAATCATTCTCAGGAAGTAAATGGAGCAACAGCCCTTTGAGCTATGTAAGTGCTATTGGGATTTTATAAAGAAACATCAAAGTGATTAATTATAGGTCTATGTTTAGACATAGGTCTAGACATAGACATATAGGTCTACGTTTAGACATAGTTCTAGACATAGACATATAGGTCTATGTCAACACCTGAGATCTAACTGTAACCCCAAACTACTTAGTCCAAGCTTGATTCATTACAGTACTTCTTTTATTCTAGCTAGTAGGAAAAATCTAGCCATGTAAAGGTCTACAATAACATATATGAATTCTGTGTGAGGTAGCTGCTCTCTGAACCCTGATTAACTGCTTAGTCTTTCTGTAACCGGTGACCCTCAGCTTTTGGCCATAACAAGTAATGTGGCCTCGTGTTAAAGTTCTTATGCACCTGGTACGTCTCTTCCATTATGGAACCAACATGGAAGGCATCTCTTGTGCGTATTGTGAGTCTATCAATTGTCAGGCAGTAGCGGTTCTATTTCACTTAACCCTCCTTAAGTATTTCCTTGGCAGCATGTTATCTGTTACATGATTGAATACACTGATCAATTTCCTTCCCACCACATGGCTACATAGGACCCTGCAGCACCTGAAGAAATGGGCAGCAGAACACAGACTGCCAGAACAATTCATACACTGCACAGGTCTTGAGCAACATTTAAAGGGCACCACAGCATAGGCACATTCTAACAGACAATTGATCCAGCTGTACGAGCTTCGTTCTGGAATCGCTTTGCAAACTTTTAATACTTTTAATGCCTTTTTGTATGAAGGTTGTCAATCAAAGGCAGTGAAAATACACACTACTGACTAAAGCTGTATGAAATATTCTCCTTTTCAGGACTTACTGCCAAAAATACTAATCCTAAACTGGAGCAAATTGTGAGAGCTCACTGGTGCCACAGTTGATCCAGTATAGTTAGAGGTACCATGTTTGCACCAACAGAAAGGAAGGCATTTCCAAGCTCTGATTTTTGTGAGCGTATCATTTTTTCGTTTTTAAAGTGAAACTTAATTTAATCTTATATTAGAAGTTTCTGACATAATGAAGAATATATTCTGTGAAACTATCTGTGCCTGTCAGTATCATAATTAAGTGCTAGGTCTTGTGAATCTTGGAACTGTGAAATGTAGTCAGTGACTGAGCAACACACCATGGTGTTGAGCATCTGTATTAGAACTGTCAGAAGTCCACAGCCTTAAATGTCTTTCTCTTCTGCTGTCTGGAACCAACTGCTCTATTTTCTGTTGGTGATGTATGCAAAGGTGGTGTTAATATGAGAGATTGGTTTCTGTTTTAAATTTTTCACCAAGTTAAATTTTTTTGGTGGGGTGGGTGTTAGTGGTATTCTTCCTGTAATGAAATCTATAGATGGATTGTCTATCCAGAACAGAATAAGCATGTCAGTTTTAAGATATCCCAAACTGAAAACTGAAGTCTACCAAAACTATCAAATCTAGAAAGGTAAGGTCTAATCTATTTTTTTTTTCTGGCATGAAAGTAGACAGAGCTAGAAAATTACCCTTACCTTCCAAAGATCTTAAGGGTTCACTAAGTCATGCCAAATTCCAAATAAATATATCTGAAGAATTAGGATCCAGATATTTAATAATCATAATGCTGGAGGGAAACATGTGCAGGAATAACCCATGAGCTTTAATGAAAAAGAAAATATACATGAAGCACTGCATTCTGTAGTTTTGTGCTTTACAACTGCATTCTTCCCTTCAAATGTATTGTACCAGGACAGTCTCTAGCTGGTTGGCTGAAGAGAGATATTAGAAGTATATATCAATGAGCTCACAGATCAGATCACCCTGTAGATCCTCCATATTCCAGCATGCTCTGGTCAAGTTTTTAAACTATGAACACCCATTCTGTCTGGTATGTTTTCTTTGATAGTGCAGCCTTCCCCATTTTATTTAAATTAAGGGAATTCATTATAAGATGAAAAATATTTACTCTCAGACACAAATATGGCCAGAATACTAGAACAAATGAATATGAAACTATCTGAAAAATGCAGTATGCTCAATTATTACAGTCTGCAAGTATGTATAGCTCTTGAAATAGTGACCTTTGTGAGGTTCAACAGCATAGCCTCGGACAATCATAGATGACTGCCTTTCTGTGTTTTTAAAATTCTAGAGAAACTCCATAACCATGACTGCAAGTGGGGAAAAAAACCAACCCTAGGTTCTCTGTCATAGAGACACAATGGAAGAATGCGTGAAGTTTAAAGTTTGTATTATTTCAAGTTACAGTACTGAAAACAAGGAAATAAAATGCATCTAATAGCATCAATTTACTTGTAAATTATTAAATTTGCTCTTAAATTTTTGAATATTTAATTTGTACTTAAGGAACACTTTTGTAATTTGTGGAAAATTATTCTTAATAGGGAGAACACAATGTTATTTACGTATAGAACTCAAACCAGACCTTATTATTAGAACCAAACCCTATGTTTCCATAAGTACAAAAAAGACATTGTCATTATTAATTTGAAATCTGCTTACACTAACTGTGAGTCAAGTTATTTTTCCATTCATAACCTAAAGGCTTAATATATAGGTTTGTAGTATAGTAACATACAGAATAAAGTCAGACTGACAGCCTACCATTTCTTTACAAAATAAATGTTTTCAATAAATACATCGAAAAACATTGAAAATATTTTCAATAAATATACTGTAAACATTCGAAACTGAGTTAACAACATCTTTTGATGACAGTATTTTCAATTTATTTTCTATAAATGAAGAGTGACTTGACATCTGCATAACTGCAAAAGAAATCACTTAAAAGTTAGGCGATGCCAGAACTAGATTTTCGTGCAGCACCTTAATTCAGGCCCCTCTATGCAATTCTTATGATGCAATTTTAATGACAGAGCCCCAAACTACTTTTTCTAGGGAAGCCCACTGCATCCATTGCAGAAAGTACACAATGAGAGTATACTGCAGAGAATGCATTAAGTATAGTCAATATTTATTTTATCATTATTCAGTGTATGATCATGGAATAAAAAATTAGTAATTTCTTCTTAGGTGCAGTGATGCACTCAGTTTAGCACTGTAAACACTATGTTTTATGAGATGAATTGGTGTTATTCTAGCATAACAAGGGAGTCATGAGACACACATCAGTTAGAAACAGTATCTTCTGAATACCAAAATATTTGAATGTGAGAATTTTATTCTATTCTTACCAGATGCTTCCAAATACTACATTTTATTCAGTGTTTCTTTGCCCTTAGTATCTTCTTTCAGCCATCAGGATTGACGCAGATCTCTTGGACTAGGATTTTTTCCAATTAGCTTGTACCTGAGCCTCCCAGGAATGATCTTGGATTGCAGTGGGAAGGCAACCATGGCCAGTGCCAGGTATTCCTGCTGAGGCCAGCTAAGAGATGAGACAAGCTCATTTGCTTGTCTGAAAATTAGCATGTGGAAATTCTGATTACTACACCAAGTCTTTTCATTGGCTTTTGACTTAAAAATAAAACACTCAGCAGATGTGGGAAACACAATAAAGAAGCTGAAAGCAGGCATTTGAGGGAGACCTGTTCTGAGTTATGCATCACTTTGTTGTCCCAAAAATCAGGGTTCTTCACCTGGTGTGCAGAGAGCAAATTAACACAGAGTTGAGATACTTGTTAATTTCTTGTCTGTGCAGAGATGGGTGCTAGGTGGTAAGTTCACAAAGCTAGCATGCCTCAGTTCACACAGAGTAAACATTTCTTATATTCTGAGAAACAGTTATCAGTATTTATCTAGTCATGTTTAGTTACCCTCATTCCCATTGGCTCTTAAGTTGCCCCATCTTATTAAAGTCCCAGCATCTTCCCTTTTTACTGTGCATGTGCTATGGGGAAGGGGCTGTGTTGGCAGGATTTTTCCCTGCCCAAGGGTGGGGTTTGTACAATGTTAATTAGGATGGTTCACTCATAGTTCAAGTACTCTTCTGTTTGGATCTATCAGCAGTTTTTATCTCTTTGTGCTTACCTTGGTATTGCCTTGGTTGGCTGGTCTGTGGTGTCATCCTAACCTTTTTTCCAGGGCTGTATCTTGTTAATATTTTACAAAGTTTCCTTTTTTTTTTTTTTCCACATATCTCCAATAAGGTTACAGATCTTGGAAATTAACTGAGTACATGTGGTCATGATTCTCTAAGATACGAACTCATATGTAATTATCTTCCTCTCTTTTTCGCACTTTTTGAAACTTGACTGCTAAGCTGAATGAAAATCGTTAAGTTCAGCTTCAGAGTTCCAATGCATAATTGTTGTTCCAGTGCACAGAATTCCAGTGCAGCAGAAGTGCCCAACAGGGTCATGAGTGAGACTCAGACTCCTGCTCTGTGAGAGAGAAAATGTGGAATATCTGCAATCTTCCCTTGGTTCTCTCTACCTATCAGTTGTAGAGACGGTAAGTGGTTGAATGTAATCTTAAAACTAAACATATTAGGCATCTCGTTATTGTCCTTGTTGGTGTCCCATTTATAAATACCCTGGTGTTTCCAGATGCCAAATTTTCACAGAATGACAGAATAAGCAACATTTGGGCTATGCAATTGGCATCATCTGTGGAGAGCATTTTCTCAAAATAGTTAGTTGCCTCACCAGACTCTGCGGACGACCACTCCAGTATACCTTCCATCTGCTTTAGGTATGTGACAGCAAAGTAAATCTGTAAGGCACCAAACCTTTTGATGTTTGCCAAACGCTGAGCCGAGCTGCAAGGCAGACACCAAGTTTGGAAGACTGGCCCTGAAATAACTGTTACACAGAGACAGTGAAAGGAATTCTGAGTTCCAGCCAGCTGTGAAAGAAGTGGCTCTGTAGAGGGAATGCTAGTACACAGCTGCAGATAAAAGAGTACATGTGATCTGTGTCAGTCAACACCACTCGGCTCTCATGGCCTACCCCTCCATTCGTGCCTCTCGGGAACATGGGAGCCACAAAGAATTTAGAAAGAATTTTGTGGTTATACCTATTTAAAGAAACCACAAAACCTCCTCCACCAAGGTCCTCGCCACCCAAATGGCAGACAAGTAGATGCTACAAGAAGTTACTCATTCTGTCATAACTCCAATTCTTCAACTGCAACATCCTGAAGAAATGTAATTGCTATTGGGAGGATAAATAGCTATAGCATGCACAAGTCAGTAATTGTAATTGTTAATTTAATAACCATTTGACACCTACATGTGCAGGCTTCAGATTATACAGAGTCTAAAAGCAAATTCTGCATGGAAATATTCTTTTGAGCTGGTTGCCTTATGTTATCATTGTAGATGTACAGAAGCTGTCAGAAAATGTGAAATACTTCGCAAACATCCCATGCATCTACAATAGGATTTTAGATTGAGTAAAGAGTGAATTTCTGAACTTAATTTCCTGATCCCTTACACACTCTCCATTTGGATGTGCACTGTAGACCAGTCTCCCTCTGCACAGGGCTGGTTAATTTCAGACAAAGCCAAAGGGGAAAACACCCTCCAAGCACCAACACCAAAGCTCAGCTGATGTAACTCCCTCTTCCGCAGAAATGTGGGGTGTGGATGTTGGGTCCTCAACTCATTTTTTCTTGGTCTGCACTGCACAAGTTGATAATGTAGACATAGCTTTCCTTCCCCCTAAGGAAAGCAGTGAAAGAGCACAGAAAAGCTAAAAACCTTTTGCACGCACCCCACCATGGGTAAGCCTTGTCAGGCTGGTGCTTGCCAGCAAACGAAGCGATGTCACGTCTCTCCTGTTTGTGCAAATTCTGGCACTTTCATGGGCTGGTTACACTCCAGATCTCCCACACATGGGTACAAATTAGCAAAGACCTGACACAGTACCAGCTGTTTTAGGCATTGTTTGCTTTTGGCTGATCAATTAAGAATTTTAATGAGATAGTGAGGTACTCTCAATTTGCACCGAATATTCTGTATTATATTAAAATAATTGTTTTTTTCTATCACTTCAGCAAAAATTATTAGATCAATCAATTTACTTATTCAACGCAGTGATGGGTTGAGTAAGCGGAATATGCTTGAGGAGACAGGTTCTGATGAATTATCCTCATTTCTTCTTCATTATTATTTCTTCCTTTCGTATATGTCACCAAGAAACAGCCCTATGGCAGCTACTGTAAATGCTTCCTTGTACGTTTCAAATCTCTCAAGCACTTTATTATTTCTACGACCCTTTTTTAGTCAATAACTGCTCTTGGCTTTACCTTTTAAAATCATAGAATCATAGAATGGTTAGGGTTGAAAAGGATCTTAAGATCATCTAGTTCCAAGCCCCCTGCCATGAGCAGGGATGCCTCACGCTAGACCATGTCACCCAAGGCCCTGTCCAACCTGGCCTTGAACACTGTCAGGGATGGAGCATTTACCACTTCTTTGGGCGACGATTTTAGAAAGTGAAATTTTGGCGAGGTTTTTATGAGTAAGCAGAAAGTACTGCACTATTTGTTAATCAGAAAACACTGTTTGAAGTGCAAAAGCTTATTTACTAAGCATGGGCTCATTTTGTAAATCCACTTTAAATGATGTAGTACCTGTAACAATAAAGGATATACTTTATTTTCTCCTTTATTCTGTTATTCAATCTTGTCATATGATAGAGATATATTTTTATAATTCGGGTTCCATTTTCCATCTTGAGTAGAAGATCGGAGGTGGAAATGTTCCTTCTCTCACCAGGTATTCAAAGCAGCAGTTGGAGTCACTAGAGAGAGCTGAACTTACATCTACGTTAAATAGCAACGCTTCCCTTGGAAAATTCGGAGCACGGTTTCCACTTTTAAGACTGCATGCCTGTGAAAGCTTAATACCTAAATGGTTAAAAGAAATCTATGTTTGCATGAGTGGTCATGTAAGTAGTAAATGCTGATTTCTCTAAACTTAATAGCAATTGTCAGCAATTTCAAAGACTACAGGACCCCGAGTGCTTTTATTGTGGATAATTTCTTTTCCTGAAGCACTGGGAGTGTTTTATTGTTAATTAGATGTTAAATATTTTATGATTAACCATAAGATTCTTTGTATTTATTTTCAGCTTTTTGAGTAGTTCAATTTGACAGGTGAGGTTTTCATGCTTCCTATGGTCTGTGTATTTCTCTTAAACATAATTTGTATGTAAAATACATTAGCTGTACTCAGTTCCAGCATGGAGTGATCTTGTAATGAATTCCAAAACCAAAAATTTGAGAACTAGGTGGTAAATACAATTAGTTTCAGATCTTTCTATACTGTGAAGTGAGCCCATTTTTGCACTGAAAGAACAATCATTCTGAAATGACCACTATGGCACAAATACAAGCAGGTCATCGTGACTATTTCGGAGGTAGTTTATTGTTGGAAATTAGTACTTCTAGGAAAGCTTACAGCATCAGAAAGAGGGATGAGAACAGAGAAGCAAAGCATCATAGAATCTAAGAGATCTTTAAAATCAATGTCTCAGCTGATGTATAAAGAAAGTTAAACTTTCACCACGGATTTGGATAATACCATGATAGCACTGTGCAACCCCTAGGGTTGATCTTAATTAAACTCTTAATTAATTAAACATCTTGACAGGCTTGTTAAGTCTGGCCAGAAGGGGCCTACCCCAACTGTAGGCACACAAATAAGGATGTGCAGAGAGGACTGCATGATGGCAAAAGCTCTTCAGACCCTTTCTGGAAAATCACTGTGACTGGGTACCTCTACATGCATGTAGCATGTAGTCACTAGGGACTTCACCTGACTGTCATGATTTTTCAAATACAATAGAGAGCAACTTAGTGACTACATTTTCCAGATCCCTCAGAATCTTGGCATGCATCTTGTCAGGTCTGATGATTTGTGGCTGTTCAAAATCTAGCTCACCTGCAGAAACAGGGGTTTGTTAATTTACAAGGATTACAGCCTTTAATCACTAAAGAGTTTAGACACCTAGATTCAATACTCAGAGCCTGCACACAGCTGTTGCTTAATCTGGTAGTACATGAAGGGCCTCAATTTTCTATATTAAAATTTACTGCTTTTCTGAATTTTTGCTTTTGATCATATGCCCACCATATCCCCTGGCTTCAAAGGTCTGAGCAGCTCAGTGCTATCTCCTGCCTACATCCAAGAGGATACATTTCTATACTTGTCTTCCTTCAGGATTCAATCTTATGGGCATTTTCATTGCCCCTAGATTGTCACATCTCAAGGTTGTTGCTTTTATTTTCCTCTGTGGCTTTGGCAAGGGTTTTCTTGACATAACCCCAGAAACAGGATAGCTATTATCCATGTGTAGGCGGCCGAACTGTGGATTTCTTCAATCTAGGTAGAAAATCTTGAAGTGTAGGAAAGTGAGAACACAAAGCGCTGTTAACTTCACAATGAAATACAGAATTTTTCTTAATGGCAGCAAGGGACACACCTAAAGACAGCCTAAAAGATAAAACACATTAATTAGAAAACACAGCACCTGTTCCTATGCAGATTTATGTTATATATTTTGTGTCATTCATTGGAAAATGTAAATAGTCTGGGAATTAAAGACCAAAATTAAGATTAGAAGCCTTACCCACTGTGATTCCACTCCATCTCTTCTTTTCTCTTTGTTCTCTGACTTCTGCTTCTTCTTTGTGCCATTCCCCTTCTGCCCCACAGCAGCTTTGGGAAGAAACCAGTACAGAAAAGATGGGGTGGTTCTGTTGCCTTCTTTATGTATGCTTTCAAAAGAAATTCAATGTTGAAAGTTTCAGTGTACAGACAACGCCAAGAAGGTCAGGTTTGGGATTTCAGTGGCCAAAGTGTATCCATCAGTAAGGCCTGGGAGATAGATGTGATTCTGTGCAGGAAATGCTGGGTCAGCTGGCTTGCATCTAGCAAATATAGGTAGTCCCTGAATAGGAGCCTAGGCTGGAATTTAAAATGTACCGCTCAGGGTTGGACTAATTTCATCTGACTTCAGCTATCTAAAAATTAGCTGCCTGGGTTTCCTCTGTACTGAAGTGTATCAGTAGGCACCTCCAGAAGACAATTCAACCCAACCTATAATACTGCCATTTACTCTGCTGACTATGGAGAAGGCCTACAAGCTTAGTTTACAGAATTTAGATGAAATAATTCTCCAGCACAAAGTGTGCCTCCAATCTCTTTCAAGGCACCTAAGACCTTGTTTGTATAAAGCTATCGCTTTATAACAACACAGAATAGTATTTATTTGACTATAGCTCCCAGCAGTTAGGGCACTGGCATTCTTGCAAGATGTGAAAAATTGAAGCAGAGAAGGAATTTTAACTTTGCCTCTCCCATACTCCAGCAGGATGCTTACCACCACTACGCTAGAAACAACTCACCATCATTTGCAAAACATGAGTGAGCAGGACAAGTATCTGCCAAAAAAGTCCTGCAAGTAAACTAGGCAGAGGAACAACATGTGAATCTGGCTAGGGAGCATGTAGAACCCCTAAGACTGCGCTTGTTTTCTCTGCCTAGCAGCAAAAATGCAGGTTCCTTCAGGGACTTTACTGGACTAAGAAGAAAGAAATACAGATCCTAAAGAAATGCCTAGGTTCAAGCTGAGGCGGTTCTACTGTGCATCTCAATTTTAGATTTAAACACTTCAAACACCAACTAGATATGTAAAACCTGTTGTAGACCCAGCCTTCAGCACATTCTAGAATCAATTACATGTTCTGTCATTGATTGTGCATGTAATGGATTATTCTTCTCCTGTTATGTTGTAGAAAAAAAGTGGAAATTAAGCTTCAAATCCGTAGTAGTCATTAAAATAATTCCTATAAAAGTTACTGGCACTCCACATACAACACATTAAGTCCTTTTTATATCTAGTTATCAGTTCTGATACATAACTCTGCAGGTATCCGAAGTCTGTAATCAATCTTTTTATTTATTTAAATTTCCTGTTCACAGTTGACTTATGAACAGCAGCTTTCAATTTCAGTGAAGTGAAATTTACAAACATAGACAGATTAAAAGAATTGTGAATCAGATCAGATGGAATTGTTTTACATCAACATTGCAATAAACTTAACTGCATGCTTGATATGTGGCTATGTTTCTCTCCAAAACAAGCAAATTAATAAGAATGATAAAATCTGAAAATATAAATCTAAGAATGGTAAAATCTAATGAACAACACTGACCCACACAATCTTTGTTTGTTTTTAATATAGAGAGAACTAGCAGCATGACACAGAGAATGCCTATGTTGAAAACGACAAAGAATACCTTCTAAAAAAGGGAGTCATTATTAGCAGTGTCTAGGCATTGTATAGATAGCAGTCTTTACTAGCTGGAACAGTTAAAATGACAGAAAGGAATACAGTTTATACCAGTCAAGACACAGATGGGAATTAAAACAGCCTAAAACACGAAAATTTTGGCATAGAACACTGCAGCTGTACTCACATGGAAAAAAAAAAAAAATAATGCAACATTTGAAACTGTGCTATAACTTTGTCAAAATAGAAGAAAGCCAAAAGCAAACTGTGTTTTTTCAGAACATGTCCACTAATGAAACTCTCATTAGGCTGTGCAAAGCTTGCAACACTGCTTGCTTCACTTCAGGGTGTATGTAAACAAATAGCCACTTAAACATCCTCAATATCATAAAACAAATGCATGGTACCCATAATGCTAAAGTAAGAGAATGCAAACACTAGGTGATCTATTTTATGGCAGCACAGCAGCAGTTTGAGAGGAAATGAACTACTGAAAGGTCCTAAGTTGACCTTTAGAACAAAAGTCAGGTTGTTCTCCGGCCCTGCGTTCTCTCCTGCTGTGTTCCATTTAAGAGGCGCTCTATGCAGATTACTCTTCTGGCCAGGTTTTCCAGGAAGAGAGAAATATTTTGGTTTGATATGAACATACTATTTCCTTTTATAATACCCTTGTTTAGGAGCCTATGTACATACAAGATGAATGATTAAGCACCCAGTTCTTTGCTCAGTTTTGTGACATGCTTCCTAGGGAAGCTGTCAGATTCCACAATTACAGAGAACTATCCTCAGCTAATGTTAACAACTCTGTCACCAGCATTAGGAAATAATCTGGTTCAAAGTGCTTAATGATACTTAAAATCACCTTTTAAATAAGCCACTAATATCTAGCGCATCAGCTAACTTTAAGACAGAGGCCAATAACAGATAGCGTAGCATCATAGCATCATAGAATGGTCAGGGTTAGAAAGGACCTTAAGGTCATCTAGTTCCAACCCCTTGCATGTGCAGGGACGCCTCACACTAGACCATGCTGCCTGAGGCTCTGTCCAACCTGGCCTTGAACACTGCCAGGGATGGGGCATTTACCACTTCTTTGGGCAGCCTGTTCCAGTGCCTCATCACCCTCACAGTAAAAAACTTCTTCCTTACACCTAACCTGAACTTCCCCTGTTTAAATATAAACCCATGACCCCTTGTCCTATCACTGCAGTCCCTGATGAAGAGCATCCCTGTAGGCACTTTAAGTTACTGGAAGGCTGCTATGAGGTCTGCATGCAGCCTTCTCTTTGCCAGGCTGAACACCCCCAATTTTCTCAGCCTGTCTTCACACGGCAAGTGCTCCAGCCCCTGATCATCCTCGTGACCTCCTCTGGACTTGCTCCAACAGCTCCATGTCCTTCTTATCTTGAGGACACCAGAACTG
Source organism: Strigops habroptila (assembly GCF_004027225.2). Classification (NCBI taxonomy): domain Eukaryota; kingdom Metazoa; phylum Chordata; class Aves; order Psittaciformes; family Psittacidae; genus Strigops; species Strigops habroptila. The sequence continues at coordinate 22,739,252 of NC_044302.2, forward strand.
CATATAGTTCCAAGTAGAGTAGAGGAGCAGAATCATCTCCTTCGACCTGCTGGTCACGCTCCTTTTGATGCAGCCCAGGATACAGTTGGCTTTCGGGGCTGCGAGCGCACACTGAAGCCGGAGCATGTTCTGTTTCTCATTAACCAACACTCCCAAGTGAGGAGAGACGACAATGGACCCTAAACAATTCAATGTGAATCAAGCAGAAGCCACTTTATTGTTCCCACGATCCCTTTATATACAGAGTTTTCTCTCTCTACATGCGGTCACGCGCCTTTTGATTGGTAAAAGCCCTCTTGCACGAGGCAATCACGCGGCTCGCTAAGTGCCCTTATTGGATCACCTAATTCCTGGTGTTCTTCCCATGTATCCGACTGCAGATGTTTTCTTCCTCTTATCTTCTTCTTGCTATGCGGCTATGTGTTTAGAAGCAGCTCTCTGATGGCTGGTTCACATCCTCTTATCTTCTTCTTGGTATGCAGCTGCATGCTTAGAAGAGGCCCTCATACAGCTGGCTCATCACATGTCTGCTGTCCTCCAAATACAACCCCACACCCAAGTCCTTCTCCACAGTGCTACTCTGAATCTCTCCTCTGCCCAGCCTGTAGCTATGCCTGAGATTGCCCCAACCCAGGTGCAGGATCCTGCACTTGGCTTGGTTGAACTTCATGAGGTTGGCATAGGCCACCTCTCAAGCGAGCCCAGGTCTCTCTGGATGGCATCCCTTCCCTCCAGTGTATCAACCAAACCACATAGATTAGTGCAATCAGCAAACTTGCTGAGGGCACACTCAATCCCACCGTCCATATCGCCAACAAAGATGTTGAACAGGACTGGTCTCAATAGCAATCCCTGAGGAACACCTCTTGTCACCAGTCTGCGTGAACACTGAGCCATTGACCACAACCTTCCCTGTGCAGCCACCCAGCCAACTCTTTACCTACCAGGTAAAATACCAGGTGGTCCATTTATCAAATTTATGTCTCTCCACTTTAGAGACAAGTAATAGTATCAGTAATAGCTTACTAGTGTTGCATTAAAATACTGTTGGATCATGCTATATTGCCTTCTGCAGAGCTTGTGGTCATAGATCACCACCTTTGAAAGTAAGTTCTTACAGATATGAAGAGCGACTCCTGCATACACGAAACATATATGTATTTAAAGCTCCTTTTGCTTCCTATAGTCATTTCCACAAAGCATTTAGTGATGGCATCTACCACATGAGATTGCTCCGTATATACCTCAAATTCTAGCTGCAACACAAGCTTAGAAAAACAATATTCAAAATTGTGTTTATTAGGTCTATTTTTCTGGGTATGTACCTGACAGAACTGGTTTTAAGTTAGGGCACTTTTAATTCATACTGTTGGATTAGACCTGCAGCTGAAATACTACAACTTCCATATACACTTAGGAGATCATCTTGTTATACAAAGTTATGTAATCTTTTGGACTCTTCAATATCATTTATTCTTTTAATACATCAGCTCTTCTTTGGTTATTATAATTAAAATTACAGCAGGTAATTTTCTCTTCCTGGGTTCTTCTGGTCTGAGAGTTCTCAGTAACATCAGTAACTTTAAAGGAGGATTTTCACAACACCTCTCAAGATGGATGCAGCAATATCAGATCACTGTGTTAAAGCTCTTTCAAGTATCTCTGCAAACACTGTGAAGGAACTGTGCAAGTGGGATCCTGAGGAGATGGTTCCTGCTATTTTTTTCCCAGACACTATCTCCAGTGTACTGGCCTGGTTTGCAGCTGCTGGTCACAAATTTCACTATACAGCTTATATAGCAGAGGGGAAACAAGCATCTGCAAGGAAGTGTAATGACTGTGCTCAGCACATTCCTATCCAACAAGTGATGGCTAAAGAGACAAATTGGGACTTTATTTATAGATTCCCAGTCCAGTATGTAGACCACATCCCACATTTCTCTGCAGCCCACCAGGGGTCACTAACACCTCATTATAGATGTTCCTCAACAGAGTAGGCAACTTTATTCTTCTGCCATAATAATTTGAAGTATTTACACACTGCACAGCCACTCTTTTACACAAGCATATACTTACTGGTATATTCATGAACCAAGATCTAAAAGGTTTGGCAAAGACTGACACATTGTGCGGTTTCCAAACATGAAAAGTATGTGTAGCCTTCTAAAACACAGACATTTGGAGGACCTGTGGGAAAAGAAAAAGGTCCCTCTGAGCTTAAGCTATCTCCAGAGACCATTCACTAGCTCCAAAATACCCACATTTGGCATTAACTAAAGCTCTCTTAAAGACTTCAAGAATGAACATGTGCAAATAACATTTTCCCAAGAAATCCCACAGCAAGAACAAGAAAACTGAGAACTCGTTCTGGGGATTACTACAGTTCTGAAATATTATTTATCTGAGAAGCTCATAACTCAATGCTAGTGTAAATATATATATAGCATACATACGTATATACATACAGGATCCAGGGACAGAGGAAGTTAACTAGTATATGATGCCTGCCCACTAAGTATGTGCGCCACTGCAAGCAACACTAGGTTCATCCATTAACTTTCAGCCATGAGAACTCTAAATTCAGAATACTGATGAGGAAGTTCAGCCACACAAAATAGGGAGAAGCCTGTCAGCATCAAGTGAAGCTGCAGGGGCCACGTTATCCACAAGTCTAACTCATCTGAAACAGCATCATCAGACATAACAAGCTCCAAATATAATAAAAGTCTAAAATAAAGTTTTACCTTCAACCTTCTCTCAGTTTGATTACTTTCATCTCACGTATTCCCAGAGTAACACCTGTATGCAGTTACCCATCCAGACAGGGAATTAGTTAGTTTCATTGAGAAGACTACTGCTAGCCTTAACAGTCAACAGCCCCTAACCTAGCAAGTTTTCATAAAAACTAGGAGCTTTAATTCTGCAAACAAACTCCGTCTCCCTCCAACCAAGGCAAACACTAGATCAAGTTCACTAAACAAAGGCAAGTGCTATTTGAGTCTTATTCAGATAGCACTTCTAATATATCTGTCCAGTCTCTGATGAACAGTTTTCAAAGAGTGAAATAAACATGTCTTGGAGACGGGTTTACTAAAGAATGTATTAAAACTTCCACTTCTTGCAGCAGATCAAGGCATTCAGGACACCAAACCATTCTCCTCTTAGCTCTTCAGTAAAATTAGTCAGAGCCTGTAGTCTCACTGCCCTCCTTCTTCTGAATGTATAGATAGAATGAGCACCTAAGCAAGGGGCAGATTTCAGGCTTGTGATTTCTCCAGTCCATCTTGGAGAATAACAACTCTTGAGGTTAGAGGCAGCTGCAACAGTTACAAGCTTCACTTCCTTTTCTTCTTTTGAAACTCATGCCATGAAACTAGGAAATGTGAGAATTAGAAAGAAGGTTCTGTAATTCAGGTTATCCAAGACTGCCATCTGAGCTAATGGGAAGCACTTTACTCTCTCCCTCCAAAGACACACATTTGTTTGAGGGACAGAATATAATTCCATTCTTAATGATTTTAACTAGTAAGCTCAGCAAATCCCCAATGCCATTACAGAACAAGAGATGTACTGTCTCTGGAGTAAGAGAAATGATAGGAAATCCCCACAAATCAATCCCGTTAATAAATTGTGTAAACTAAGTAGTACTTAGAGGGAGCACTGAGTGTTGTATGAACATGTTTATATGTATAATACGTAGTTACTCAGATACACACATAAATATTTAATATATAAAAAAATAAAGTGCTTTCTATCAGGGCCCAATACAGGGACATTAGAAAATATTTCACCAATTGCAAAACAGATACAAAGAATACTACAGCAATCATACATGAAAACATTTAACACAGTATGTACAATCTGGTGGGTGTCCCAAGACAAAACATCCCTTCATATACATGGTATATACATATATACTTATATTTAGTCAATATATTACGACAATATATATTTCAAAACTTTGTTATAGACAAAAAAGCCCTACAAAAACCCAACAAGGATCAAGCACACTAGTCCAAGACCAACAAAGATTTTGCTACCCTTGCCCACACCACCACCTTCACTGCTGGGAAAGATATGCCAGTGCTCTTTTCTAGGGTGCAGTGACTCCACATCCTGCAAGGCACTGTGAGCAGCAGCTGTGAAGTTAGCATCGCCAGTGGTGAGCAGGTCAAATACACACGAGTAAAAATATATGTCCTTCAGCAGCATCTTCTCATGGCACTTGGTGGTGGCAGTTTCCAGTGTGTACACTGACTGGGGATGAGCAGAACCACGCTGAGGGAGCAAGTGGCCCATCACAGGTAACGGTAAGTGGCCACTATTATCAATACGTTCACTTGAAGGGCAACCATTCACACACAGCTGCAGATCCTGGTTCTCCTCATAGGCCATGACCAACTCTTGAGGCATGCGAATGGCCAGTGTTAGGTAGTGCCCAAGCTGGCGTATATACACTGTGGTCCCAATGTACCTGGCATGCATTTCGACGTATTTGCCACTGACTTTCTCCACAATTCGCAAGCTCTTGGTGTTCCCATCACCTCCACTTGTTGTACCATCAACAAAAGCTGCAGGCAAGTCATCAGTCACTGCTTGATATACTTTCTGATCTGTACAGTCTTGGTGTGATTTAAAGATAATAGTTATCTGGGGGGTGAGGGTAGGAGGGGAGGTAGAGGGAAAAAAAAAGGCAAAGTTAGTAGGAAAAAAAAAAAAATGGTTTCAATCCCTTTTCCATTTTGCAACCAAACATATCTGGGACCACCCACTGCCTCAGAGCTTGATAATTGTCCCCAACTCATACCTAAAGGAAAATAGTTAGTACACACGCTTAAAGCAATGTTTTACAAGATAGCAATTGTTAAATCATAGAATCATAGAACAGTTTGGGTTGGAAGGGACCTTAAAGATCACCTAGTTCCACTGCCATGGGCAGAGACACTTTCCACTAGACCAGGTTGCTCCAAGCCCCATCCAACCTGGCCTTGAACACTGCCAGGGATGGGGCAGCCACAGCTTCTCTGGGCAACCTGTGCCAGGGCCTCAGCACCCTCGCAGGGAAGAACTTCTGCCTAAGAGCTCATCTCAATCTCCCGTCTATCAGGTTAAAGCCATTCCCCTTTGTCCTGTCCCTACAGGACCTTGTAAAAAGTCCTTCTCCAGGTTTCTTGTAGGCCCCCTTTAGGTATTGGACAGCTACTATAGGGTGTCCCTGAGCCTTCTCTTCTACAGGCTGAACCCATTGGTCTTAGGCTGGCTTGGAAGCAAGACTATTCGCATGTGGCAACAGCCACAAGGTCAGGAAAGGAAAAGGCTTTCTATTTAATTAAGCATCACAATTCTCTCCTGCCTGATGGTTTCTTAATGTTTTGGAATGCATCCTGCAGTCACAGAGAAGTGTAACTGCTAAGTAATTCCCACAATGCTAGCTAGCCACTATGACAAAATCAGAATGAGACTCTGTGAAATCACAGAAAGGTACAAGCGAACTCAGCTTCCCACACTCACAATATTCTCATCACTCCATTTACAGTGACTGTATCACCCTTATTGGGTACACATGTTGTGGCACACTTGTTGCATGTATTGCAGGATTAGCTGTGTGAGACTACTTTAAAGGCACTGATGTATTTAGTGCTTTATCAGCCATGAACAAGCAAGCAGTGAGATGCGAGATACACGACCAAGAAGAACAACTAGTCAAATAATTGCTTAAGGCTCCTGAATCCGTTAGTCCCAGGAACTGGGAGATATGACACTTCCAGCCCACTGTTACTAGAAAATATGCCCATGGAGAAACAAAGCAAGACTGAAAGACATGCCTTTGAAGACTGACTTCCAATACAGAAATCAGAAGCATAAAGCGATTACTCATTCTTTTAAGATTATGACTGGCCTTTTAAACCTTTACATTTATTTGAATAAGACACAACAGAAAGAGTAGGTCCTCCAGTCTTGCTTGAAGGAAATCATTAAGCTGCTTGGCAGACAAAGTTTGTAGTGTCTAATGGCTTTTTCTAAAATAAAAAGTATAATGAGGAATCACATATAAATACCAGAAACAGATATGCTACTTTCTTTACAGTTTCAGAAGGGAGTGACTCCTTGAAATGGTCAAAAGGAATTTTGCACCAGGAATAGGTGTTTTAATCATTATTTTCATCACTGACTGATGAAAATTACTTATGGTATATGATTTAAGCAGTCTGCTAAAAGATTCAGAGTACTCCAAAACATATTAGAAGGCATTTTCAATCTAACATTAAACTTTTGCCTTAATATCTACTCTATAGCAACCTTACATTTTCATTTCAGTTAACCAGCACACTTCTGCACAACTTTTGTTTCCTGCCCCTCTGCTCTGAAGTAGATGCTGGAGGTTAAACAAACAGCTGATTATAGACAATTTGAATAAAACCTGTACCCTCATTAGCCTCACATCTCCATATCAGTTGTGTAAGTCAAAAGTCTTCCTATCTCCCTCCTTCCACTTCAACAGTATTCCTTTGGAATACACAGACATACTCTAAACAGTATATTGTTAGCTTTCAATGTTTGGTTTGTCCCAGTTGTTTGATGCTGTCAGTTTTTCTGTCTCTCACAAACACACGCCCCATGCTATTTTGATGTAATATGTTCCCACTTGTGCTGTCTGACTGGAATTTCTTTCTGACAATTTTTTTTTCTTTGTTTTAATCAGTATACAGCTAGCTTGAGATCACCTGTACTCAAGCAACATGGTAAACTGATCTCTGCGGACTACAGCTAAGCTTAAATGTCTATGCCCAAAATCGAGAAAATACACAAGTGCCCTCATTCCTGTAAAGACCACCTCACAACTCTATGCTTAGTGATGTAAGCTCAGCAACCCAGAGAAGAGAAACCTGAGATCTGTCAAGTGATTACTATTCCTGCATATAATCCAAACCCTGATGCAGTAAATCAGGACAGTTTTTATGAAACAGACTTTTATCTCAGCCTGCTCAAAGAAGCATTCCTGCTTCCTCAAGCACATTTGCATTGCTCTGCAAGGAAAGAATGATTCAAATTTCAACAGAAGTAAAGCTCTAAGTCTGCTCAGCACCTGAGCAACTCTGGAGTCAATAAGAGGTAATGGTTTTAACAAGACACAGTACTGGCTACTTCATAAAACAGTTAAACAAAGCACATAGCAAAATTCATCAGGAAGCAGCCACCAAACTATTCTCTCCAAAGCTCCCTCCTCTGCAAGAATGAAATGCACACAATTTCAGAGACAGAGAGGGAGAACAGAAGCCTTCACCTTAAAACAAGAATAGCAATAACACTGCATGCTGAATGAGGGCTGAATGACTTAGGCGAATAAAGGCCTCCACATACTTTGCAAGATGCTCCAGAGAATCAACGGAGACCATTAAGACTTTCCAAGAACATATTCGTATTTAAACACTGCCACTCAAGACACTAGATTTGGATATTATGTTTTCTGTTATGTGACATCCATCTAATGCATCTAAGGCCAGATGAGTAAAAGCAGAGTTCTGTAAGGTCCTTTTGCTACCCACTCCTACCTGTATCTTGCACCCTGGTACTGAGGGATACTCAAGAGATTGCTGCAAAAGGATATGAAGCAAATTTCACAGCAAAGCTTTCACTGTTTAAGTTCTCATGGTAAAAGAAAACATTGAATAGTGAAAAAGGTTATTTCAAACAAGTTTAACATGTCTAATATGTGTACATGTACCTATAGTGCTTTCGGTAGTGTTCTTCTCTGGCTGGGTTTTAAGAACAACCCCACAAAGCTGCTCATCCATCACTGTTTATGGACTAGAACCGAGCCTTTCTAAACCTAGCGCAGGTAAATCCAAATGCCAGAATCTTCAGATGAAGAAAGGTTGGGGTTTTTTTAAAGTATCAGCATCTGAGCCTTGTTCTCTGGGCACATATAAAGCTCTTAAGCTACTGCAGTGAGGCACCTTAAAAGATGAAAATAAGGTTGAATCTTCAGTTAATTCTCTGGAACAATAAACAAACACTAGCTATACTAAGAGTCCTGAAACAAAACAAACCCCTTGCACTTGAAATATTTAATTTTGGACTTCATCATCCCACTCCTACTGATGTCATTAACATCATTCTCACTGAACAGAGATTACTTCAATCCCACTGCACATACAAGGATGGCGTTACTGAGGTGCTAAAGTGAAGTTTCTAGAAAACTTTCATGTATTTGTAGAAGATGCCTGGCTTGCATGCATTATAACAACACCTTCAACTCTGGTTTCTCATACCAGTCTTCACTACCACCATAACGTAATTACGGTTCTGTTTGTATGACTATATGTTAGCATTTTTCTATGCATTTTGTAGAATCAAAATCATTTAGGCTGAAAAAGACCTTACGATCACCAAGTCCAACCATTAACCTAACACTACAAAGTCCACCACTAAACCGTGCCACATCTACCCGTCTTTTAAACACCTCCAGAGATGATGTATCAAACACTGCCCAGGCAGCCTGTTCCAATGTTTGACAATCCTTTCGGTGAAGAAATTTTTACCAATATCTAGCTTAAACATTCCCTGGCACAGCTTGAGGCCATCACTTCTTGTCCTGCCAGTTGTTACTTGGGAAAAGAGACTGACACCCAACTTGCTACAACCTCCTTTCAGGTAGTTGTAGAGAGTGATAGGGTCTCCTCTCAGCCTCTTTTCTTCCAGGCTGAACAATCCCAGTTCCCTCAGTTGTTCCTTTTAAAACTTGTTCTCTAATCCCTTCACCAGCTTCACTGTTGTTCTTCGGACTTCAGAATTCAGACTTCCCCAAGACTGTAGTGTTGCATGGGGTTGTTGTGACCCGCATGCAGGGCCCAGCACTTCGCCCTGTTGGATTTCGTATAGTTGGCCTCAGCCCATTGATCCAGCCTGTCCAGATCCCCCTGTAGAGGCTTTTTACCTTCAAGCAGATCTACACTCTCATCCAACTTAGTGTGGTCTGCAAACTTACTGAGAGTGCACTCAACCCCCTCATCCACATATCCACAGAGTGTGGGGAGAAGGAAAGGGGATAGTGAGCAAGTGGCTGTGTGGTTCTGAGTTACTGGCTGGGCTTAAACTATGACAGTCCTCCAACAAAACTGTAGTATGTACTACTCCTGAGAAATAAAGACAAATTCATCTTTAGCTTAGGCAGGATGTCCATCGAGATGAAAAAAAATAAATCATACATGATCAGTTATCTGATGATCCTACTCAGAACAACCAAATGGCAACTGCAAGACGAATGTTTTAATATTCCCTAAAGGAGACTAAGTACACTGTGCTCAGTCTGCAGTGATCTTCTGCAAAAATAGAAACCATGCTGCAAGAGAGGTTTTGACTCCAGGAAAAAGAACATTAGACCCAATGTTCCCCTCCCCTGATAATATCACCAATTCCCAGGTTCAAAGCTACAGTATTACTAAAAGCCACTACAGTAGAAGTCCTGTGGGTTTTCACTTCTCTGTCCTTCCATTCACTGTCACCCTTAAGCTATCCACTGTGAAACACTCAGATAGGAAAAACTCCATTTCCAAATACTGCAAACAAGAAGGAAAGTTTTCCACAGGCAAGCCGAAGCATCTCTGCCTCATTTGCTATTCAGGGATACTACAGCAGTGATATCCAGAACACCTGCCACAGCAATGAAACCCAATAAAGATTTCATACCCCTCCACGTAACGCACACAACAATAAATAAAAAAAGCCACTGCTATTTAACACATTATACAATACTCTTCCTACCTGCTCCCTATACCACCCCTTGTAATAGTCATTTATCCTCAGGAAATCCGCAAACTGCTCTCAGGAGAGGGTAGCTCTTCATAGCTGAAGGAATAAGACAAAGATTCCAGTGACCTACACAAAACTCATACAGAAAATCCATCAGAAAGAAAAATAAAAAAGATTAACTCAGTTTCCCTGCTACTTGGTGATGATCCTTCATTCTGCACCTGAAAGAGCGTACGATCCTACGCCAAGGGGCATAAGCACATCAGACAAGGTCAAAAATAAAACAACGGAGTTTCAATTTTCAGCTACACCACAAAACTGAGTAACTTTGTTCACTATGAATAAAGAGATCTTGGTACCATCACAAATATGCAAAACACCTACAAATTGCCAAGAGTATTTTGTGAATAAATACACAACTCCCGCAAGAGGATGTATCCTTCCCATCAAGGAATTAAAGGAAGAGTTTTCCTGCTCTTCCTACTTTCCTGCCAGATGGGGTGGGACATAGCAGGAAACATACTCTTATTCTTCACATTCTTTCTTAAAAGTCTCCTTCTCTCTTGTCCTTTACGAACTTACTGGATTGCCCTCAGACTGTAGGGGTTATTCAGTCTTGTAAGTTTTGGATAGAAGGCAACTTACTTTACACATAATGCTCCCTTCATTGCTGATTCCCTTAAAGCTTCATACACCAGAAAGCTATGATAAATTTGAAGGTAGTAACTACCTACAAGGGCAAGTGATGGTATGCCCCTTTCAAAAGCACAACTGCATATGGGTTGAAGATTAAATATTCTGTTCCTATAGCTTGTTAAATCACTTCCCCTTAAAAAGTGCATTCAGGAGCATCTGAATTTTCTACTCGTCTTTGCTTTTATTAGGTCTGCTTTAGAGTGGATTAACGTAGGCCAGTATTTGCTTCGGCTTCTGCACAACTTAAGTTCTTTATAAACCTTTGTCATTATTTCTCACTAAGCACCTATGTCAAATATCCACAATGCAAAAGCTGTGAGATTAACAATGGGTAATGTTCTGGAAACTATTATCATGTTCTCAGCTAGGGAAAAAATACTACTTTGGTAAAAGTCACTAAACTTCTCTTAGTAGCAGTTGAAAGTGCCTTAAGCTAACCTGTGGCTGAAATTTGGAAAGTACACCCAGCAGTAGGCAGTCCACCACCAAAACCAAAATGGAATACTTGCAGAGAAAAATGTTACAGAATGAAACTATAAGTAGCAGTGTAGTTTAACAAGACTTTTCTGCATCTTTTTATAGCAGGCTGCTCCATAAAGAAATAAAGGAGTTAAGAGGATGCATTAGAGAGATTAAAACTTATCTTGCTAAGTTACTTGCATATTCAAACAACCTTCCTTTCCTACAAACAGGTGTGCTGATAAGTTTGATTACCTGGCAAAGAAAGAAAAAACTCAAGGACTCTACAACATCTAACAGGTATTAACATCAGAGACATTTCTAATACCCTAAACCACATATCTTATTTAATTGCTTCTGCACACTTAGCTGTACTTGTGCAACAGCAACTTTTTCAAGAACGAAAAGTCAAAGACAGACGCAAAAACACTGAAAATAAAGACAGAAGATATGCCCTTTAAATGTACGTACAGACATTCATCTCCTGAAGTTCTCCTCTTGGTTATGTGTTTGAGGAGATATACGCCAGCATAACATGCTACCATAGTCAATCATTTTCAGAATGTGGCTAAAGGGTGAGATCATTACCTATCTATTACAATCAGACACCAGCCACTCACACAATTCATACACAAAAGAATTCTCAACTTCCCTCCAGTACTAGCAGTAACAGGAAATGAAGAACATTCTGCAAGACTTTAGCAAAACTGAGAATAAAAGCTTACTGCAGGTTATGAAATGCAGCTTTTTCTTCTGCTTATTTAAGCGGCCACTGGAGCAGATTTCAATGGACCCAAGTCTCTTTTGCACAGCTTACTCAAGTTAGCCTCATTCCCTTCATTTGGTATTCCTTCAGGTGTCATTCACAATGCAGACTGTTCTTGGAACAGGCACAAGTTGGGAAAAGGCGATTCTGAATTTCAGTAATCTAGCAGTCCAGCCTCTGGCTTCTGGCAAATGCAAAAATTTACCTCACTCATACAAGCACTGACATTAGTCAGTACCTCAGAAGCCAGCATGAATGAAACAACAAAACTAATTTTTCACTTAACACTGCACAGTCATCTCCATGGAAGATCTGCAGGCTCTAATCTACTGTGAGCAGCACCCTCTGTTCCTGACCCAGCTAAAAAAAAAAACAAACCCAAACAAACCAGCCTACTTCTGAGCTTAACAAAACAGTGAAAATTCTCAAATATTGATTGTCTTGAAACTGTGTACACATAACATGACCTACCTTGCGAATGCAAGAGCTATACTACCACAGTTTAAAAAAGCCCATTTCACTCCAAAAAGGGAATAAGATATATGACAACATCAGCTTCAACTGTACGTCCAAGTAATTTCTTCTACTTACAGAAAGATGTCCCCAAAAGTTCAGAGCATTTTTCACCCCTGGAGGAAAAATCTAAGGACATCTTAGCCAGGCACATGCTTTACACCGCCTTATTTTTTCCTAACAGGCACACTTGCCATCTGCCTTCAGCAGAAAGAGACAAGTACTTTTCTTAAGGTAAGTAAATGGTATAAGTTATCAATACTACGAATATGTATTCCTCCTCTAGCCACCTCAAGTGGCTGAGAGGAGTAATGTTAAGTCTTGCCTGTTTGAACAGGGACTTACACTCTGAGCATAATTTTCAAGCTGCTGCTTCTTCAGTAAACCCAGGATACTAAATGTTCTGTCAGCCATTTGGCATCAACGTAATTTTTTTGTTACCCCCTCTCAATTCTCAGCAGTTCCCCTTCTTGTCTCTTCTCTGAGCCATCAGTGTCTTGGTAACTCATGCGTTGTGCCACTCAGTATTTTTTGTTTTCTACCTTTATGGCTACACAATTTAGAGAATTAATGAAAAGCAAAGACTTACACTCTTTCCTTCCTCCTTGCCTGATATTTCTACATACTGCAGAGGCAGTCACAGATGCTGCAATCCAATAGCTGTTTTAAAGCATTACAGTACTAAATGTAAAGGCTTAAATGTGAATATTACAGGCTTCTGTGGTGATATGTACAGGATTTGCTTGTGCTGGGGAGGAGCATAAGGAAGAAAGGGACTTGATTTCAGTTTTGATTCTCAGAAAGGACTAATAGTTTTACTTTCTTAGACTACTGCATAGAAGATTCTCGAGCTACTACACTTCTCAACTGTTAAGGGCTAAGCGACTTACTCTACTGCCTTGGTCTTTTACTTCAGCATGCATACACAGTGCTTAAGAACAATTCATACCTTATTTGTAGCAGTAGCGCTGGATCCTGCTACCACAGGCACATTGGTCACTTGCACTGATAAGTAGTTATTGTCTATGAGGGGCCAAGCACCTTCCACTTTGCATGTCTGGAAGTGATCCTTAAAAGTCCTCAGATGAGGATCACCAAACAAGCCACAAAATAAGTAAGTAGGGGGAGGAGTCTTCTCCCCACCCTGATGTTCTCTGGCTTCTGTGTGGCCACCGTAATTGCAGGGATCATGGGTTACTTCAGGGTTGCTGGATGATGTGGGTCCATCTTTGGAACAGTTTCTCTGGTTCATGAGGTCACTGATCCCAAGCACTGCAGAATGGTAGACTAGGTTTCCACGGCATACTTTGGAATTGCGATAGGTACAGGAAGAGTATGCTCTTAGGGCCTTGCAGAACTCCAAATCAAAGCTCTCAAGAGCCGAGTTTAGATGTGAAGTTAAGGATACAAAATCAGTGGTGCACTTCTGGATTCGACAAGGTGTTTGCAGCTGGCCATCACCTAACCAGAAAACAGATGGCAGAAAGAAATCAAGCAAATCTCTTAGACTGCAATACCTCATTACATACCCACAGGTACTGTAGAAAACAACCTGAAAACAACTTACAGTGCTCATCCATTAATGAAACACCATATAATAGAGAAAAAGGGGTTGAGAGGCAGAAAGATAGCAATATAGACCATCTCAATGGCTGAGAAGACCCATGCATGACTTAGCTGTTACTTGATATTGTCTAGATGGAAATTAAGAGCATTAGCTCCTGCCAAGTAAGAGCCCAGCATTTCTTTCCAGATATCAAGGTAATGATGCAATTCTGTGCTTAAGATAATGGCTTAGTCAATAAGAAAGCCTCCATTTTGTCTTTCAATGCTTTACACAAGTTACTCAACTTTTAAACAGAATCCTGCTCCTCTGAAGAATGTGGTAAAGGGCAGCAAGTGATACATATTTAGACAAAGACTGAATGAATCAAAGTTTCTCTTCTACAAAGCAAAGTGGGAGGGAAGGATGGCAGGGAAGTAGGCAGGCCATAAATTAAGTTTGCTTTATTTCCCTGGCATTGCCATAGCTATAAGCTTCACTGCTTACTTTCTGCAACTTATGAATGAGAAAACCCACAGCTGACTGAAGTGCATATTGCCAGCTAAGGAATCCATACACTGCAATAGCAGTATGTCTTACAGAGTAATTTAATAAGATTAGGGGCAAAGAAACTCTCTCCCCACGAAAATCCTTAGTACTTATCAGATGTGCACAACAGGTACACAGTTCAGTTTACATGAACAAACCAGTTATAGCTTATCTGGTCAGCTGATTCCCACAAAGAAAGCATAATTACCATCCCAGCAAGCAAACTGGAGTTTTATAGCCCTCTCCTCCACAGCTCTCACTGTCATGAACTGAAATCCTTCCAGATTTTCATTGGCAGTTAACAGTCTTCTGCAGGTAACTTCTACACAAGAAGGAGCAGAAACAAATGAGACTGCACCCTGCACTAAGGAAACAACAGCCACACGTTTCACAGGGGTTAGAATTAGGAGGACCCCAGTCAAAGGAGAGATCGTGTTCCCTCCCATCCAAAGACCTAAGAACAGCCATAACAGAAAATGGACCTTCATAAAGAATATGTGCAAGACTTCATCCAATAGCTGTCCAAACCCAAAACTATCTACCAGAAAAATGCTGAGCTTATTTGTTATTTTTACAATCTATAAAATTCAGCTGTGCATACATTAATTTCAAATTCATTTCAAACTGTCATAAAGCAGATTCTGAACACCACAAAAATGCTTACAAAGATACAAGAAAATATCTTTGGTATTCTTGGGATACTTAATAGGGAAAATACCTAACAGGTACTCTTTTCCCTCCCCTCAAATCCCTTTTTACATTTTCCACTTGATTTGTGTGTCCTCTAGGTAAAACAGGCATGGGTCCAGTCTGACTTCTGACTTCGGCGGCCTACTTAAAATATTCCTGAACTCTTGAGACACCAGGAGTGGAAAATGGACTGAATAGTAATGTAGCACTTCTCATTTTTAAACACAGTTACTTTATGCAGTTCACAGTAATGAGAGGATAGATACTAGCAATTTCTTTGCTTGCCCCTTAGCTGACCCTCCTGTGAGTCAGCACTCACATGACTTACTCTGAATATCTAAACCATGAATTTAAGGGCAACATGTTTTGCCAGTCATGCGTAGCTAACACAAATCTCCTGTCAAAATCCCAAAACAACACAGAGTAGAAGGAGGAAGTCTCTAACCTAAGCCAAGCATGACCATGAATGAGCAGCAATACATTTCTCACTTCATCTTTGTTTAAGTGACATGTAGCTTTGCAAAAGAACGGGGAGGGGGGAGGGCGGGAATAATCAAATTCTGGTTTTCAGATACACAAACAAAAAAAAAAAACAAAAACTGTGCCAAGCAAAATGACACAGGCAACACTGGTCAAGAGCCTGATTTTCAAAGCATCAAAACTTCGTGCATTTCCTTTCAGTTATGATTTGTGATATTATTTTAATCACATATAAATTCGTCTAGCTGAGCAAGTCAGTCAAGTTATTAAATAGTCTAATAAATCTGTTCCTGCAGACTCCTTGCAACTTTAGGAAATCTGCTTGCTGCTTTCAGTGCGTTTTTGGTACAGAGAAGGGTGAACGAGCAGCGACTTGATTAAATGGGATGACTTCTCCCTAGAACTTATTTCACTAAAACTATAAATATATAAAAGCGCTCAAGCTGGAGAAAAACATTTTCACAGAACTACAACTTCCCAGATCACTTCCGAGTTGAAAGCAGAGACCACTTTAGCAAGTATCTGCAGTGTGCGGGGCAACTTCCACCTCCTCCCCAAGGTTTACGGTCTGCCAGGCAAACGCTGGCTCCGCCTGAAGCAAAGAGCAACAGCGGTTCCCCGCGTCCTGAGGCAGGCCGCCGCACAGCCCGGCTTCGCTCCCATCACTTCCAGCGCTGCTTTCCCCTTCCCACCCGCAGGCTCCTCGTCGCCCCGGTACCTGAGTCCAGCAGCAGCCCCAGGGCGGCGAGGAGGCCGAGGGCGGCGAGCGATGTGCGGCGCGGCGGCTCAGCCCTGGCGGCGCGGGAAGGCCCAGCTCTCCCCATGCCAGTCCATGCAGGTCCCCGGACTGGCGGCGGGACGGGACCGCGGCATGAGGCGGCAGGCGGACAACCTCCTCCTTGCGGCTTCCTCTTCTTCCTTCAGCGGCGCGGCGACGAGGAGTGTCTGCCGGGACACAGTGGGGCGTGCGCGGAAAGGCACGGCATGGCTGCAGGAAGAGACGCGCACAAAGGGAAGGAGCCGGTGAGGGGGCGAAGGAGGGGGGAGGAGGGAAAGGCAGGCGGCGGCTGCCGCAGACCCGAGCAGCCCACCGGCCTCCCGCGTACTGTGATCGCCACCCCGACTCTCCACCCCGCCCAGACCGCCGCCTCCCATTGGCTGTCCGGCCTGTCCGACAAGCCCCACGACAGCCCGCCCCCTCGCGCCTTGCCTTCTGCCCTGAGACGCGCTGCGCAATAAGCCACCTTCCGCGCCGTCCAGCCGGACGCGGCCCCGCCCACGACCAATCGCGGCGGTGCCCAGGGGCGGTCCTCGCGGCCTGGATTGGCTGCGCCGGCCACACGGGTAGCGGGAGGGGCCGCCGTGCTACGTGCAGCCGCCGCCGGTCTTGGGTAGCCCGGGCCGATGCAGGTGGGGGGATGTCTCAGTGACAAGCCCAGGCCGCACCGGTAGAACCGCAGCTGGAGCGGCGCACGGATAAAACCTCCTGTAGACGGACCCGTCCCAGCACAAGCCATACCTGCAGGTACACTGTCTTCCTCCGTGTCCGGCCACGCATAGGGCAGAAGTCCCAACGCTACCAGTCAGTGGTCACTCGCCCATGCACACCTCGCAGAATGGTTTGGGCTGGAAGGGCCCTTAAAGCTCATCTAGTTCCAACCCCCTGCCACGGGCAGGGACGCCTTCCACTAGGCCAGGTTGCTCTAAGCCCCGTCCAACCTCAATGGCTAAAGCCATTTACCTGAATTATTTATGGGCAAAAACTGACAGGATTTTCACAAAATCAAATAAGGCAAGTCTCTTGAGTGTTGTTCACATGATGCAATCACATCTGATTGATTTGGGGGCTCATCTGCAGCTGATCTCTTAAAGCCCCTGGGAAGGGTTAATTTCATGGCAGTCACAAATTCTTTGTAGTACCTCATCACAGCTTAATTATTCATTCATCATTTGGCTGTCACACAACACCAAAAGTATCCTGACATAGAGTGCTACTCAGGGCATACTTTTTTTCCCTCACAGGTAATTCACCATATGAGCATATGGTGCCACTTTAGAATAAGAAATTATGAGTCTTGCTTTTGGACAAAAGACATACCCATTTTCTCGCTCAAGGCAAGCTCTTTTTTTATTGTTCCTAAAAACAGCCCATAGCACAAAAAGTAGACCAGTTATTTCATGTCAACACCTTCAGGCTCACCAGGAAAGCCGTAAGACAAATGAAGGAAATAAACATACACAATATATCTTACAGAACCTGTAGTTGCAACTCTTTGCTATTCAATGGCCATTTGCAGTCTTGGAACTAGAGGGGTATAGTTTCTTTTCACAACTCTCTGGGTATCAGCCTGAATTGCCATGCCAGCCTTTGCACTGGCAGTTTTGTGCCTTAGCAAGGAACGTAAGAGAGATGTAGTCCAAACTCCTTTCTCAGCTCTAATTTTCCCACTTAAGCTCCAGAGGCACTGACAAAATGGTGGGAAAACTTGCAACACTGCTGTCCAGGCTCTGACTACTCTGCGGATTCTAAAAGATTCTTGAAGTTTATATAGCAGTAACACTTTTGAAGTTGACAAAATATTGAATTATAATGTAAAGCTTCCTCACTAATCCAATTTTTGAGGAAAACAAAAATTTAAATCTTTATTTAGACAGTTTAAATTTAGACAGTTTTGCACCTTTCCACTTCTCCTTTTCATCACAAACTTTGGAGTAGCTCACCAAGTGATTGCTATAATGAGCTATAGACACATGGTTCAAGTTGTATATCAGTACAGTAGTCATATGGCAGTAGTTTTTCTGCCACTGAAATCACACTACCCAGCCACATACAACTAGCTCTGCTTCACTGCCAAAGGGGATTGTGTCCCAAGAACTCAAGCTACTCCGGTGTCACTGGAAAACTTCAGGTTGTGTTCTAGAAAACCCAGTGGCACAGAGAACCATGAAGGTTTGGTAAATCCAGAGAAGATGTACCAAAAGTCTGCCAAAACAGGGGAAGGATATCTGTACAGGTTTACAAGTGTATGACTGCACTGAAGGAGGGTTAATTACCCTAGTTTACTAAGCAGACTCTCAGTGTTGCACAGACACAAATCACGCTGACAGCAAGCTATATCTGCAGCTGTGCAAAATGGTACAAGTATTGTAACTCCCAGAGAGCTTAAAAGAGTTCTGTTCTGTTCCCCTTGTAATCAGCAGGAATTTGGCTATTATCTTTTAGAGCAGCTGATCTAAGCCAGCAATAAGACAGTGTAAGCTGAGTTAAAAGACCATCCTGTCAGTTTCCTGTCAAATTTGGGCTCTAATGAAATTCAATCTGAGGTACTGTTTGTCTTCATCAGCTTTATAAATCACTGGGTTGCTTTATACCTTTTACTGCACAGAAACACAGTTATGCACATGCCCCAGTATGTGTTGAATGGATGGCTGCTACATTCTGAAGATTTTACCAGTATCTTTTCTACCTTTTCATCAAAATAACTGCTCTTAAAGCATTTATTCCACCTTGAAGTAATAAATTGCTTAATTTGGTAGGGGTCATTTTGTGTGCTGGTTTTTGGGTTTTGGGTTTTTGTTGGTTGGTTTTGTTAGGTTTTTTTGGTTTTGTTTTTGTTTGGTTTTGGTTTTGTTTTGTTTTTTAATGTTTACATGGGTTTTGGTTGGGGTGGAGTTAATTTTCTTCATAACAGCTCATATGGTGCTGTGCTTTGGATTTGTGACCAAAACAGTGTTGACAACACATGGATGTTTTGGCTGTTTCTAAGCAGTGCTTATGCAGCATCAAAGCTTTCTCTGCTGCTTACGCTGCTCCCTCAGTGGGTGGCTGGGGGTGTGCAAAACCTGGGAGAAGAAGCAGAGAGCTGACACCAACCAAAGGGATATACCATCCATATGGCCTTATGCTTGGCAATAAAAGCTGGGAAAAAGAAAGGAGGGGTGGGGGGTAGGTGGAGGGGGAGGGCGTAGGTGTGCATTTACATTATGGCATTTGTTCTCCCATGTAACTGTTGTGTGTGATGGACCCCTGCTTTCCTGGAGAAGGCTGAATACCTGCGTGCCAATGGAAACTGAATTCAGTATTTTGCTTTGCTTGCACACACAGATTTTGCTTTCCCTATTAAATTGTCTTTATCTCATTCCATGAGTTTTTGCACTTTC
Source organism: Strigops habroptila (assembly GCF_004027225.2). Classification (NCBI taxonomy): domain Eukaryota; kingdom Metazoa; phylum Chordata; class Aves; order Psittaciformes; family Psittacidae; genus Strigops; species Strigops habroptila. Next base: position 22,758,862 of record NC_044302.2, read on the forward strand.
ACCCTTTTGATTCTTTTACCCATCCCACTGGGGTGGGAGTAAGCAGGCAGCTGAATGGGGCTTAGCTGCCTATTTGGGCCTAACCCACAAGGTTTTAGATAGTTTATGGCGAAGCAGTGTTTAGAAGTGTACACTATTTAAGGAAGGTAATGATTATATATACTGAATAATGAACTGAATATTTTATTTTTGAGAGCTGCATGAACAGATTTCTCACTATCACTATCTTTGTCATTTATCTAGAAACTATTTACCCACTTCAGAGATTCTTATTGTAAGGTCAGATAGATCATACAGACCTATTACTTTCTTAATAACATGCAGATCTTTCCAGCATTAAGTACAGGTTGAAATGAAACAGTAGCAGCTAAAAAAGAACTTGATTTTTTTAGAAAAGCAACCAACCTTCTTTTTGGGTAAGGAGATATCGATCATAATCCTTGTTAAAATATTCTTATGATTAGCTGCAGGTAAAGATGTTATCTTACCCTTCTATTGTATATTTTTTTACAAAAACGATGCATATTGCTAAATCTTTACCTATTACCTACATAGACCTTCTGTTTTGCAGACATCATATAGCTATCTGACAAGACCCTGATGCTGTGCTGTCCATTCAAGTCTGATACTAACAACACACTGCTCTTGGCCTACAGAAAGAGGATGTAACTGAGCTGAAACTCTTGAAGGTTAAGTTTTTACAGGCTCCTGGAGCACTTGAGGTGATGAATCTACTGACATAAATAGACTGTTGAATACTTTTATCCTGTGTAAGGACATATTACAGTAAAGAAAAGTGTGTCCCTTCCCAGAGTCTACTCCAATTGACCAGTATTCATCCTGAGTCCTTGAAATCAAATTTGCTTATAGCACTGAAGGTTTGGTGACACCAGACATGCTTACAGATGCAAAATAACATCCACTTTTCTAATCTTTCCTGTTCATTATTCAAAGCCATAACAAGCCTTTCTGGCTGCAGCATTTCATTGGAGCTCAGGTTCCACAGTTGGTTTTTAGCAATGCATTTTTACTTTCTTTAGTCTTTGACATCCCATTTCTGTGGCATATGTTCATATTCTACTGATTTTTTAATGGAAAGCATACACAAGAAATGTTGCATTATGAAATAAATCTACACTAGAAAGAATTGTAAATTTTTATTTTTTTAACGTTACCAACATCTGAACTTAGTTTAATTTTCTAATTGGTTCTATGCAAAATGTTGGTTTACGTCACCTCATTATCAGTATGCAGACATCCTGAACTAAGTCTCTCCCAAGAATTCCATTTAACACTGAAAGATCCATTCAGCACTGTTGCCAGAAAAGTGTCAACTGTTTCAGTCACTAGGTAAGGCTTTTGAAGAAGATTAGTAGAATTTCTGGAACACAGGAGTGATGTTCTGCCAAATCAAGAAGTTTATTGTTCTCGCAATCTTAGGTGATTTATCCCACTCCATCTAGTATGAGATAGTTTGTATTCTGGAATTGCCTCTCTGTGTCAACAATAAAGATTGTTTAGTTGACAACATTAGATAAATAACCCCTGGCTAGGCAAAATTAAGTAATGTGAATCTCACCCAGGTCAATTATTGTGGTTGGATACATTCTGGGGTCTCATAAAAAAAACCAAAGAAAGTGGTCTTGAGCGATATGTAGATAATGGTTCTACACCTAATAGGATTACTTAGAGTATATTAACAGCTCGAGTTACTGATTTGATGCAGACAACAAAACCTATAAAGAAAATTTCTTAAAATAAAAATATAGTAAGTCTTTAAAAGCAGGCCAGCAGAGAAGAAAACCACACAACTGAAGAAAAACATTACTAGATGTAGATGGCATCACACAAGTTGTTCTAACCTAGGCTCTTCACCCTTATCACTGCCTTTCCAGTTTTTCTTTTTATTCTTGGTGTCATGCCTCAGGATTAATGAGTTCTAGATGTTACCACTTATCCCTCTGTTTCTCAAGCTCTGTGAATGTGCTAGTAAAGCTAAGTTAAGACATTTGGTATAGAGTGGGTTATGTTGGCGCAAGTAACCAGAGGCCTTCCAGATCTATGAAAAAGCAGAGTGTCTCTTCAGCCACGATTACTGTTGTTACTTTCACTATGTCAAATACCAAAGGGACAATAGAGCCAATTATATCATATCAAAGATTAGCTGGACTAAGATAAGCATGTATTTCTGCTTTAACAAGAAGATGTCATGTCACTGAGTTTAGTCAATGATGTATTTTGCTTAAGGGAACAATGAATGAAAACGGCTTAAAATTTCAAAAAGGAAATTCAATTAATATCTTTAACAGACTAGCGCACAGAATGTGATAAGACTACTGTGACATATTCTTTGGGTTTTATTCAATTACACTTTATATTTCAAGCAGCTCAAATACATTAATAAGTCTTGGTGATCAAATGGTTTTATGGTGGCAGTTAACTAATAAAAGGCAAACTTCAAATATGGATTTATGCACCTAATGAGATCAGTAATAGTAATATGAGCGATGCAGGAATTTATTTCAATACCTCAGGGGTGGGAAGATACAGATCACCATTAACACTTTGATATTTATCATTGTGGTAGAAACTTACAATTTGGTCAACAAGCCAAATTCTTTGAAACCCAGTCATATCAACATTCTCTTGGGGAAGATAATAAAATGTGATTACTCAGTTGTTGCAACTTGTTGACACTGAACGAACTGCAAGATTGCCATGCAATATGCTTAAGAACAAAGTTAAGGAAACATAAAAATCATATTGTCAGAAATTGATACTTTGGTTTTATTTATCAACATGAAGCCAATGAAGTTTGAAATTTTAAGTTTTTTTTCCAGTGAATGGAATGTGGAAACAGAATATATTTGACTTTAGTGAAATATATTCTTACTAAATAGTAACATTTTATAACAAATATTACAATGTCATTTTCTAAATAAACCAGAAATACTAAGCATTGACTCAGTTCAGTAATAATACACATCTTCTTGTAATGGTACAAAGTCTCCTGGGCCACTAAGAAAGGTATCAACTTCTTTATTTTGTAGTAACTTCTTGGCCAGCATAGATTGTTTCTGAAATCATCTGAACCATGTGCCTTGGTCATTAGAAGGAAAGACCACCATTTAATTACAGGAAATGTAATTCAGACAGACAACATACTTTGTAGTAGAAAAAGATAATATTTGGGTATTCCAAACTGCCCAAGAGCCAAAGCAGGAGAACCTCAGATGGCAAAGATGGGAAGCGGAAGAAAAAATGAGGCCTGTAGAAGACTTCTGTTCTGTTCTTTTCTGTTCTATGATCCTACTCTTTCTCCATAAACCACAACTGTTCTATCTCTAGTACATTATTCATACTTGCTGGTCTTCCATTAATAGATTAGTTCAGCTGGAAAGGACCTACAACAATCATTTAGTCCAACTGCCAGAGAAATTTAGGACTGACCAAAAGTTATGCACCTAACTTTTACACATTTTACTCAAGCGCGTTTTACTCAAGTTATTGTCCAAATGCCTCTTAAACACCAACAGCATGGGGCATTGACCACTCCCTATTAAGCCTGTTCCAGTGTTTGACCACCCCGTTGGTAAAGAAATGTTACTTAATATATAGTCTGAGCCTCCCTTGATGCCACTTCAAACCATCCTGATGCATCCTGCTACTGGATACCAGGGAGAAGAGATCAGCACAGATTTCATGCTGTACATGCTATGTCTTCCCACTGTCTTGTCTCCACTAATATTCTGACCTGATTTATTTACTAAAACCCCCACACCCAACCCCAACATAGCCAACATTAATTGGATTAGAATCTGATTGTCACATTAAAAAAATCGCTGAGCAAACACAGCCTTTTAACAGTGCAGTCACAGTTAGCAAAGTTCCTAGATAAACTGTTCTCTATGCAGTAATGAATGTATTACAAATTGTGATCCATTAAACAAAGCAAGTACAAAAACAGTGTCAGTAAGAGTTGCAGATAACTGAAAAAGTATAGTAAGTAAAAAATGACAGGAAGAAATCAGTTATGCATCATTTCAAGGAGCAACTGTAGAGTATGTATTTTATTTATTACATCAAGGCAATTTTAAGTGTGCAACAGGGCACCTAATCACTCTACAGTAAATGAAAGGTGTCTCTTTACATTGAAGTTACCATGAAATACTAGTTGCAGTGCAGTAATAATACACAAAAACATCAACTGGGAATACTGCACAGTGGACACAAATAGGTCCAGGAATTTCCTGAAGCACGTGGAAGATAACTTTGTCCGGGTACTACAGGAGTTGACTACGAAATATACCCTCCTAAAAAACCAAAACAAAAAAAAACCAAATAAACAAACAAACAAAAAAAAAAAAACCACCAAAAAACCAAAATCAGTATTTTTAATTATAAAAGAATATAAAAGTACAGTGAAGAGATCCAAGTTTATCACACAGTTTTGATTTTATGAGGCAAGGTTTTGGCAGTGGAAGAACTGCACGGGTGGATGAGACCAGGGGCTGCACCAGTGAAGCTGGTGGTGCCTCTGTGAAAAATGTAATTAAGAAAGGATAAAAAATGCTGCCCAGTGACTGTGAAAGAGAAAAAAACATGGAAACAATGATCCTGCAGCCACCAAAGTCAACGAAGAAGGAGCAGAAGGAGGTACTCCAAGCACTGAAGCAGATGTGCCCCTGCCACTCATAGAGGACCATGTTGGAGCAGAGGAAAGATTCCACACTTCAGCGCATGGAGGACACTATGCTGCAGCAGGTGGAGATGCTCTGAAGGAAGCTGCAGCCCTTAGAGGGCCCACATCAGTGCTGCAGCCTGTGGAGAGGGGCCCACACCAGAGAAGGTTTTCTGGAAGGAACTGTGGCCTGTGGGAGACCCATGCTGAAGCAGTCTGTTCCTGAAGGACTCTACTCCAAGAATGACCCAAGTCGGAGCAGTTCACAAAGGACTGTAACATCTGGGAGGGACCCCACGCTGGAGCAGAGGAACATTGTGAGCAGGGAAGAGTGGCAGAGAGGAACTCTTACGGACCCGTCCACAACTCCCATTTCCCCATCCTCCCTATGCCACTCAGAGTGGACAAGAGGGTGGACAAATCAGGAATAAAGGAATGAAGTTGAACCTGGGAAGAAGGCTGGGAGTGGGACAGAAGGTATTTTTAAGTTATGTCACCATCCTACTGTATTTTAAATCGGCAATAAATTATTTATTTCTCCAAGTAGAGTCTGTTTTGCCAATGACAATAATTTGTAAATAATTGAATTTCAATCCCCCAGTCCTGTTGAAGAGGGGGTGTGAGAGAGCAGCTGAGTAGGTGTCTGGCAGCCAGCCATGGCCAACCCACCGTACCAGGTTTGGACTCCACGAAAGCACTTGCATATGAGCACAGGGAGGGAAAAAAAAGAATAAAGGGAGAAAAAAAATGAAAAAAGAAAAAAAAAAGGATGAGAAAGGTCCAATGCTTTTAATTCCTTTACTGGGAAAGAATATTCAGAGTATATTTGGGTGATCTCCAAAGAGCCGCACCAGAATATAGACCCAAGTCTGTATTTCCATGAAAACCATGTGCCAAAAGAAGCTCATTTGAAAAATCTTACCTCATACGTGGAAACATATCTATCTTTTAAGGGAAGGAGGACAAAAGAAATAATTGAAATATTTGCCAATAATCATTATTTATTAATTGCAACATGACATACATATCCTGAATTAATCATATTGCTTACAGACCTTGCATTTACTGCAAAAATTCCTAAATTCTGAGAATAATTACCATCACAAAAGACTACTGACAAAGACTACTGACTCCAAATTTCTACATGGGTACAAATACATGATGGGTTTGAACTGCACACTGGGCTCTCCTTAGGCAGAGCACTCTTTTTTTCAGTGGAATAGTCAGCACATATTCCAATAGCTCTCTTTCTACTTATCATTATTTCAAAAAAAGACTCAAACCTGTTTCTTTGCACAAGCTAAGTATGCAGGTCTTTGCCAAGATTCCTGTCTATTGTGCATTTATGAAAGCAAACATGAATGCCACTGATTCCAGTAGGAAGTCTTGCAGGCCTGACACATTCAGTGCCAAAACAAGGGCTCTAATTAGCGAGCAGTTCTGGTCAGACAATAAAGGCCTTAACCTTCCTTGGGGAATAATGAGCTAGGCAATGTCTGAAGCCCCCAGATAAGCTTTAGAGAACAGGGAGATTGCAGAGAACTGCATTAAAGGGACTAAACTGACAGACAGAGGTGACCGAACGGTGAACTGTGCACTTGGCAATCAGCAGCCAAATGCCTGCTATACATAGGCATCATTCAGTCTTTGGTTTCCCTTCTTTGTCTGGATTATCAACAGAATTCAAAGGATTATATTGGTTATTACAACTATTTAAAACAAAACAAGGGATTTGTTTAAATAGTTTTTAGTACCTCCAAACTTAAGCAATTACTTCTATTCAAAGACAATGCTTCTTGACAATACTACATAAAATTTTATCTTAACAGAATAATTAAAAACTCACGAGCAGTATCAGCCTTTGAGAAGTAGAATTGTTCAGCACCATGTGTAACTTAAGACTGTTATCAAATCAAGTCACATACTTTTAAGTATATCAATTTCTAAAGAAATCTATCTAAAGAATAAACCTACATAGAAAGTCCTTTCATATTAAACACTGCATAAGCACTTATACATACATGTGAGACCTACATCTAGATTTTGTTATGTAAGTTACCTTGGATAGCTTTACTTCTTTCCTCACATCGCCACTTTAGAGTTCTGACAATCACAAAAATCTCATTTTAAAATACTTTACATATAATTACATGAAATGCATAAAAGAGCTTAGACTTCTTAGAAGTTTACAGTGGCAAAAAAAATTTATAACAATCAGGCAATCATACATTAACTGTGAATGTTATGAGATGTGCAAAGCTTGAACAGAAAAAAAAAAATCCAAATACTATACGCATTCTACATAATATGTATGCCGAATATGTGTTAAGACATTCCTAAAACAAATTCCTCCTGTTAAAACTTTTCAAGAGACTTCTGAAAATACATTATTTTTAAACAAAATGCAAATTCTAAAAATGAAATATTAAAAGGATAAACAGAAACTAAGAAAAGCAGACATTTAAATTTGTATTATACTGATTCCCAAATTGCAGTTGTCCTTTTGACAGGAAAATGTTTGGTCTTTGTGATGTATGTTTCATTTTCAGTGTCAAGTTGATGTTAATTTTAACTACTTGCTTTCCATAAGTATCCTTCGTTCTTGAAGAGATGTAAGAAAATTATTTGGGGAAAAAAACACCAAAACAAACAACCCAAGCAAAAATCCAACAAATACTATTTCAAGCTAATTCTTGAAGAGACGTAAGAAAACTATTTATGAAAAAACATTAATAATTTCAAACTGGTTTCTGATAGTCAAGTTTTCTGCATTTTGTTTAGAACTGATTATTCTTACTAGCTTAAGAGTCTACTATGTTTCTCTTAGCAGCAATATTGCTATAAATCTATTCTAAAACAATTAAGAGATATTAAAAAAAATCCAGAAGAAAGTAAGTGTATCAGGAATTATGTTTATATTAAAAAACCCTCTACCTTAGTTGCAATAGTACATGGAGTGGTCTAAGGAAATAAAACCACAGAGCCACAAAAGCATTATTAGAACTCAGGACAAAAATACACTTACAATACTGCTCTTCTTTTCTCCAAATCCATGCAGAGTAGAATTAAGGATAAAACTTAAAATGCATAAATAAATCCTACAAATGGCTTTCTTAGAAACTCACCCATATTCAGACATCTCTCTCTAAGAAAGTATGTAGACACAAAGTACTCAAATCCAGCAAATACTAGTATTTTTATTAAATGTGGACTTGTCATGGTCAATAGACGCCAAACAAGAATGTCAAGGGAAAGAAGCTGTAGAGGTGTTACAGAGAACAGAGCATCAGGGCTCATTTCGGGTAAAATTTCATGAAAGAGATGTCAACTCCTACTGCCTCCTTGCTCTCACAAGAGGCAGATAGTCCCCTCCTCACTCCCTGCTTAGTGGTATGGCCTCAGATATCCCTCATGGCTGCTCTTGTTCCTGGGTTGAATACACACAAGAAAGCCCTTTTCCCCTCAAGCCCTGCTGACCAGCCCAGAGAGCTGAACTGGCATGCCATGGGAAGAGGACACTGGCAAAAGCATCTAGTCAAGGGGAAGTGCATTATCACTAGCATTAGGTCTCCTGATTAGCACTGCTGCCTTTTGAAACCTCACCACCTTAAAAAAAAAAAAAAAATTAAAAGGAGAAAACCCACAGCAGTTCTAGAAATAACAATATTCATCAGTATTTAGACTCTCAATCTAGAACAAGCAGGAAAGCAACAGCCATCAAGTCCAAAAGGCTTCAAAGAGCCTTCCATACTACCCATACAGCTGCACATCATAAAAAGCTCCATGACTCTTCAGTTAAAAAAACCTAAAAAGCTCAAGAAACTAGTGTGCTATAGAAGACAGAAGGAGCCTGCAAACACAAAGATCAATTTCAGCATGCAAGAATGGTCCATAGGGATATAAAGGTAACTTCCTTATCAGATTGCCAGCCCAAGCCTGAAATCCCATTGAAAATAATGAAAATTTTGCCTAAACAATAACTATGCTAGTTGACAAATAAGAAAACACTCAAAATTTAAGAAAATGTAGCACATTCAGGATGATCTCTTTTTTCCACTCTAGTCAAATGTAACACTAATCTATACTCCAGAATTATTTGCAGCAATCCATACTTTGACAGGAATTGACATCTTAGTAGTAGAAAAATTTGGAAGTAAACATTGGATACATATGCCCACAATCCCAACCCAAACACAATTTCATTACTTTCTCATTTTCTTCCATGTGATTGTTGTTTTTTTCTGTCAATAATTTCTTTTTTCCTTCTTTTTTTTTTTTTTTTTTTCTTTTTTGAGTCATGAAAGATTTGAAGGAAGAAAAGAAAAATTACAGTCTGAAATGCAACATGAAATAGCAACAGTGATTTATGACCTGGATGCTTCTGATAAGTTGCCACTCTAGCATGCCAAGCTGGATTCTTTAAAAAAATATGGGAAAATAAATATTTGAAAGTATGTCCTATTAAAACTGATCCCTTTAGTTTGCATTGCTAACAGAAGGAAAGCATACATTGATCCCTGTAAGAAAGTGTCTGAAGAATCACTGGAATTCAAGTTGGTTTTGTTCACATCAGGGAATATAGGTATCTCATCCGTCAGGTTGAATAGAACTGCATCTACAGGAAAAAGCAACAGCAAAAAGTCTGTGAAGTAGTCATGGGGTCTGACCTATTCAACCTACTCAGAAACTAACTCAACAAGACTATAAGTAAAACACATCACATGTGCCTTTACAAATATTTTTGGACAGGTCAAATTTGGTCATTTTTTTGGCCAGGACACCAACTACTATGAATCCATTCTAGACCACATTCAACCACAAGGAGAACTAAGGGGAAAAAACACATGGGGAATGTCACTCCTCCTGATTTCAATGGCAGCAGAAAAGCATAACTGCCTCCAGACCCCAAGTGAACCTAAGCATACAGATTTCTAGAGGCACCCTGTTCTCATCAAGGCCAAGAGAAAGAAGTATGGGGGAGTGATCAAAGGCCACAACCAGCATACTTTGAATTACAGGGCCTCCCTGAACTGTTTACTGACAGCTGTGAGGAAAAAAAAAAAATCATTTAGCCCAGACAGATGCATACTTTAAAATGTCTAGAATTACAACAGACTTTGGCCTTCAAAGGCTTTTATTTACTTGGCTTTTGAAAAGTTCTCTTGCCTAAGTCCATGAACTAAAAGCAGTATTCACGAGACAGACAACTGAAAGCAATTCCCCGTTTAAATTCCTATTCACCTATCCACCTATCCTCCTTCAAGAAAGAAGGGAAGCATTGCCCTCTAGAGGAAATTATTACTCTCTGGAAACTCTGTTACAGCAGAGGAAGGTCTAGGCCTCATCCTCCAAATTCTCTTTATCTTCAGCTCATTACAAAAGCTCCCATTCAAGATCTTCCCCAGTTTCTACATCCCCTACCAAAACACGTAAACTACACAAATGAAATTTTATTGTTATAAAAAAACGTTTGGTTTTGGGTTGTTTGGGTTTTTTTTCAAGTACACCATGCACTGATTAATTCAGACTGGCTTTACAGTCTGTTTTGAAGGGCTTTAACATACTTAACATACGAGTCAATTACATCAAAGGGACAGGGAAGGAAACAGGCTTTGACAGAAGCAAACAAAAATTTGACAGAGGCAAATACTCCTTTCTGCTTAAAATCTGTGAAGGCATTCAGATGATCAAAAGGGGAAAAACAGTGCAATGCTTTGTTGCAGTAATGCTTTTAAAAAATTAATCCAGATCATAAATTAGGATTAAAAAAATCACCTCTTCAGCCAGAGGACTGTCAGGTATGGAAGGGAAAAAAACAATTTCCTAAATACTAATATTTAAAAAAGACTCTAAGTATAGCCTGGGTTACATGAAATCACTTTAGACAGTTTAGATGATTACATCCACCAACTGCAACCACTGCTCTGGCTGATCTACTGCAATTCTCTGCATTGGTGTCTTCTAACAGTGCTTTTCAGCAAATATGAAGTATGTTTTTCCCCTCGTACCTTTTGGCCTAAGTACCTCAAGCCCCTGTGGTACTAAAGACACAGGATTATAAATGGTTTTGTAACATACTGCAAGAGGGATTGCATGAGGAAGCAGCATTCTTCAAACTCCCGTATCATAGTCTCATTTTTAAAAACTATCTTGACCTTGTTTTACCTATATCCTACATGGATATAGGTAAAACAAAAGTGCATACGTGAATGTACATCAAGGAAAAAGGAAAACATGAGTGAAAAAAAATGGCCGTATCAGTAAGGCAAATTAATCTATGTATACTAAAAAAAACCCAAACAACAAAACCCAACTCTCCCATGTAAAGGAAGGAGAACAAACCCAAATTCAGTTTTGTTTTTGACTTCAGAACTATATACAAGTATAAAAGAAACCTGAACAACTGAGTAACACTAAATATGTCTCAGTTTGATGGCAGGTATTGTAAGTTAGTTCTAGAATCAGCTTCCATAAGAATACTTTTGTTGCCACTAAGACTTCTGACACATTGATTTAAGACATTATTTAGGGGGAGGGAGGGGAAGCATGACCCTATGATTCTTATTAAACTCTTAAATTGATTTTAAAGAAATGCACAGATTGATTCACAGGATATGCAGTTACAATATCCAACAACCACTTTTGTTTAATCAAGTTTATATGCACATTACCAGGACTGAGAGCATGTTTCCTTGTAGAATCAATGCTGCAGAGAATAAACTATTCTATCATTCCTTGGAAAGGTCCCCACCAATAGGGCACAGAGGTATATTTAAGGTACATTTGCATTTTCTACTCAAGCTTGTCTATTCAATAGGTGAATAATAACCAACATGGGAACAACTGTTTGTTTGGATAAAGTTTTTAATTTCTCTTTGAAGTAAAAAGGTGGGAGGAGAGGGGGGGGAAGCAGAAATTACCTAGACACAGTCTGTAACATCCTTTCTTCTTCAGCTAAGCAGCAAAGAATACCACTTCTCTGAATTTAGAAAGATAGTCAGTTAGTAATTCACAATGCAAACCTGAATCTGAAATCTGTTTATTCACACGACTTTCCTGTCTGGCAGAACAATTACAAGTGATATTAATAGAAAATGCAACTATTTTTAGGAATGTTTCGATCAGAACTGCACTAATTTGAAGGTTATTGGGCAAGTCTCTCCTGTCTCTCGCTTAATTTTAAAATAAGAATGCCAAAGAATTGTCAAGTATTGCGACAATAAAGTTGTGGAATATTTTCAGCATTCCGCTCATGATGTTCCACTACTAAATACTGTGTGTATTTTAAAAAGGGAGTTTTGTGGGTTTGATTTTGGTTTTTTTTGCTTTTTTCCTTGAAGTACCTCAGCAGTGTGGTGCTTTCAACCTTGAAAATTCAGCCAATACATTTTTAAATGATTTTGTGAACAACTTCTCCAAATACAAGCTCATTACTTTTGCAGGTATACCTGTCTGCAGGTGTCTGTACACTTCTGATTTAATTGTTTAGTTACTCTAACCAAAGTAAAGCAAATTGTGACATCTATTTACCATGCTTCTTCTGATATGATTAATGTAAGTCCTATGTGTTTGCAAACAAATCCAAGTATTTTACAGTGTAAACATTATCAGTGTGCTCATTTACAGACCAAATGAATAAATACATTTTTAGACTAATCTGTGCTAGTTATATATGCCATTCTTAATAACAAACTTCAAAATCGCCTTTACAATAAAAATCACATTTATCAGTTCACATCTACCTGGTATAATCCTTCCAAGTTCTTTACCAGTGCATCTCATATTGTGAACAGGACTTTTCACTATACACTACTGAAACCAGACAACTAAATGCAAATTTTAAGATTCTTTAAAATAGATAAACTTATATAACAGGAAAGTTGAACTTCTATAAACATGCTTTAGGATTACTAGCATGCCTAAATAGTAGCTTAAGGCTTAGAATTATAACATTCATAAGCTTATCCCTGCTACTTAGATCAATATCACCATAATAAGGCAAAGCAGGGAAGTTTGAACTCATGGAAAGAAACCCTTACTAATATACTTCATGACCACTAAACTTCACACACTGCTTGCCATAACCAAGCAATAATGGTGTGGTTTGTGGTTTTAACAAGAGTCTGAATAGCTGACTAAATAGCTATTCTGAGAAAGATTTAAGAGTGTCATTTAATTAGAATGGAAAAGTTCCCATGTTATCTACTCTGAAAACCACCCTGCTTTAACAGTCTTCCAGGAGGCTATTTTCAGACATAACATGGGAATGGATCACAGCTAGACCTCACATATACTGGATGAGCTACAACTTTGATGCAAAGTGAGCTGTCTGACCACCAACTAACATTCATAAAGTGACCAAACACCTCCTCAACAAGTGCCAAATGCTGACCTAGAATTCCAGGCACAAACATGTAGGCAAAATACAGCAATCACTGTGGGCTCCTTATACATACAGTAATCGCTTTTTCCCTTTTTAGTAATTCAGACATATTAGCAGTTACCTAAACCAGAAACTGTAACACTACCACAAACTATGCCCTAAAGAATTATTACTAATTTGCATTTTAAAAGGGACTCCTAATGCAATAAACTCATAAACATTCATATCTGCCTTGAGAACAGTAGTTTTCCAAAACCGCTATGAAAGAGTATACTATATGAACTGCGCTGTTCAAAACTTATATCCAACTAGAGCTTCTGTGGATTTATAAAACTACCTTCAGAAACAAATGTGCAGCATTTGTACACCTGGCATAGTCTTTGCTAATCCTTAGAACAGTTTTTACAAATACCAGGGAGTTTTTCTGTTCACACACACAAGCACATATGAGTCAAAGTTTAAAAATATCAAAAATGCTATTTTGCTATTCATATTCTTCATTATAAAGGCAATATGACCTTAGAAGTGTGCGGACCAGCCCAAAATAACCATATTTTTGCAGTCCTCATTATTTTTCTTATATGAGCGCAGACTTCTAGAGAACCTTTTTTTTTTTTTCCCCATGGTTATAACCTTAAGCTCACAAGCAATTTTTAAGAAAGATTCAACTTTTTAACTGTTTGTACTGGGAATTTAACATTTTGGTTTACAAGTTAAACTTTCAAGGGACCTCCTTGTAAGTTCAGAATGTATTTGTGCTGTAAGGAAGTGATTCTATACTAAGAATATAGAATCATAGAATCATAGAATTGTAAGGGTTGGAAAGGACCTTAAGACCATCTAGTTCCAACCCCCCTGCCATGGGCAGGGACACCTTGCCCTAAACCACGTGGTCCAAGGCTCTGTCCAACCTGGCCTTGAACACCGCCAGGGATGGAGCATCCACAACCTCCCTGGGCAACCCATCCCAGTGCTTCACCACCCTCACTGTAAAGAACTTCTTCCTTATATCTAATCTAAACTTCCCCTGTTTAAGTTTGAACCCATTACCCCTTGTCCTACCACTACAAGTCCCTAAGGAAGAGTCCCTCCCCAGCATCCTAGCATATGCGAAGTATCTGAAGCACAATAGCAGTAGCTCATACTAGAGACAGACTGGAGGGAAATCTTTAAAGCTACTATTCCTTGTTAAGGGCAATGGAAATAAAGCTCTGGAAAGAAGTATTATTATTGAAGAGGTATATTCAGTCTCTTAACTATCAGCCAGTCTCTTAATTCAGTAATTGTACCGTGGGTTAATGTCTTAATTTTTTTGCCTTGAGATACATTTGGAAACTCATCTTACAGTCACATGCTCCTTGTGTTTCTAGCATAAAGATGTTATAGAAGCACCACATCTTCCAAGGCTTCCCAGCAAACCTTGCAGAAGAGATTCCAGACAGCAAATCAGGATAGACCACTGTGAGAACATGAATGAAATGAAAATAATATTAATTAAAAAAACCCACCCCAAACAAAAACGCACAGTCCCTCCCCCCAAAACAAACAAAAAAACCACCAACCCCCGCTCCCTCCCTCAAAAAAGAAAAAAACACCACCAAACCAACCAAAAACCCGACACACTAAAGTCAAGTGCATTACTGACATACATTATCTGGCCAACACATCATAGAATCATTTAGGTTGGAAAAGACCCTTACAACCATCAAGTCCAACTTGTTCCCCCAGCACTGCCAAGGCCACTAAACCAGTCACTTAGGGCCTCGTATACATGGGTTTTGAACACTTCAAGGGACAGTGACTCCACCACTGCCCTGGGCAGCCTGTTCCAATGCCTGAACACCCTGTTGGTGAAGAAATTTTTTCTAATCTCCAGTCTAAACCTCCCCTGGTGCAGCTTGAGGCCATTTCCTCTTGTCCCATCACTTGTTCTTTGGAAGAAAAAACCAGCCACCTCCTGGCTCCATCCTCCTTTCAGGCAGTTGTAGAGAACGATAAAGTCCCCCCTGAGCCTTCTCTTCTCCAGACTAATACCACCAGTTCCTCCAGCTGCTCCTCATCACACTTGTGATCCAAGCCCTTCACCAGCTCCGTGGCCCTTCCCTGGAACCGCTCCCGCACCGCGGACATACACAGCTCCCAGGACCCAACCCCCGCGGCTTGGGCGGTGCTTGTTGCGGCGTGTCGAGTGCTCTACGCATGCGCGGCGCGCTGTTTCCTTCGGCGTGGGTGGTTTGGGCTGTTTTCGTTTTCGGTGTGGACGGGCTGTACTCGCTGCTAGCGAGTACCGGCTGCAGCGGTCATGGGGAAGCTGAACGTGGTGATGCTCCGGTACCTCTCCAGGGAGCACTTCAGAGTGCTGATAGCGGTGAGTCGGTGGGGAGGCCTGGCCGAGGAGGCAGCGGGAGGAGGTGAGGCCTGCCGCGCCTAGCCCAGTCCTGCTCACGGGGTTCCGCGTGGCCAGTTAAGCAGGGTTGGGCGGGATTCGTGCACGGATGAAAGGCTGCACGGGAATGGTTCTTGCCGCTTTGCCTAGGGTCCGGTTTGGCGTTTCCCGGTGAGGAGGGCCCAGGTCGTGCTCTTCTTTCATTCATCTGACCACCGTGAAGGGAATATTAACAGTGGGGCTGCCCAGGTGGTATAAGGTACTGTCGACAGTTTCTCCAGTCGTGCTGATTGCTTTTGGCACCTTGTCTAATGAGGAGCGAGCAAAAGTTTACCAGTGCGCGGCATGCTGCCTTGGCTAGTTGCATGGTAAGTGCAGGCTGCACCAATTGGCCTGCCAAACTGTACGGACAGCAGGAGTATTAGTGGAAAGGGAAACTGAGCCATGACTGTGTAAGTATGGGAAAAGAGTCTCATTTCAGAAACGCAGAACAACTCCTTCATCCACTCCAGAGATTAAAAAAGTAACAATTTATCCATGAAAAACTATTTTAGTCTCAAGTAGGATCTGTTATTACTCCATTGTTGAACACAGGATCTAACAAATCTATTTTTATTTATTCTTTTAGGTGGAAATGGGCATGAAGAACCATGAAATAGTTCCTGCTAGCTTAATTGCTTCCATTGCCAGCCTTAAACATGGTGGCTGCAACAAAATTTTGAGAGAGTTGGTGAAACACAAACTTCTAGCTTATGAACGAACTAAAAGTGAGTTTGAATTTTGTATTGGGTTCCCTCTCTCGTTCTGTCCCCAATGTCTCACAGTGGTAATTGCAGAAGTACCACAGCTTGGCATGTGTGAGCATCCAGAGCATTTGCTAGCCTTACCTTCTGGACCTACCTTGGAAAAATGGATTTGTGCAGCACTAAATGTTGTAGCTGTCTGCTGAGCTGCTCATGCCTGTAAAGGTGACAAACAGAAAAAGATGAACAGTTAACTTCATTTTTTGCAAAGTCATGAAAAACAGAAGAATCATCAGTTAAGGCAATATTCAGATGTGCACAATAATCAACCCAAATCCCAGATCCCTGCTGTTTCTCGTATATGCATATCTTCCGAAATGCTCCTTGGGTTTTCCCAGGCTATTTAAAATACTGCCATTGCCTCTATTAGAGGAAGCTAGTGGCATGTGTGTCTTTTGCCCATTTGTCAATTTTCATAAACCTGCAGGAATTTAAATGTCTTTACCATTTTGTCAGAGTGGACTGATATTAGTCTATGGGTGCAATATTACTTGGGTGTAGTGCACTGTAAGCTAAAAGAAGACTAAATTGAGACTTACTTTAATTGTAATGTATACATAATGAGAAATTAAATGTGTTGTATTTTATTCTTACCCAGCTGTCCAGGGTTATCGGCTTACTAATGCAGGATATGATTACCTTGCTTTGAAAACTCTGTCTTCCCGACAAGTCATAAATTCTGTAGGAAACCAGATGGGTGTTGGCAAAGAATCAGGTAATTAAAAAAAAAAAAAAGGGTAATATTTTTTTCTGAGTAAACACACCTGTAATGTTGCAAATATTTTGCTAGAAACTAGATGAGTTTTACTCTGGAGAGTCACATCAGTCAATCTGTCAAATACCAACATTTGTGGTTCACTAGTTGAAGTGCTATATGAGGCTTCTGGCTGCATTTGAATATTTCTTCACAAGAGTGTTGTTCTACTTTCACCATTTTATCTGATTCTTAGTTCATCCTGTAAAAGGTACTTTGCATGCAGATGCTGTTTGTCTCTGTCCTGGTTTGGCTGGGATAGAATTATTTTTCTTCCTCTCATGTTCTACCAGAGAGAAGGGGCACAAGAAGCTGGGAGGGAGCAGAGACAGGACACCTGGCCCATACTAGCCGAAGGGTTTTTCCATACCACAGCACGTCATGCTTGGTATAGAATCTGGGGGGTTACCTGAAAGGGACTGATCGTTGCTCGGGTGAGGCTGGGTATTGGTCAGTGGATGGTAAGCAATTGTATTGGGCATCACTTGTGTTCATTGGGGGTTTTTTTGTTTTGTTTTGTTTTCCCCTTTTAGTTTGACATATCTCTCCTTGTTATTTCTCTTATTATTACTATTAGTAGTATCAGTATTGTATTTTACTGTATTTCAATTATTAAGCTGTTCTTATCTCAACCCATTGATTTTAAATTCTTTTGATTCTCCTCCCCATCCTGCCCGGGGAGGGGAAAGAGAGGGGTGAGCAAGGTGCTCCCTGGTGCTTAGTTGCCAGCTGGGTTTAAACCACGATAGTCTCATGGTTTGTGAAGAGTTTTGAACCATTTTAGCAAAAAGATAATCTTTTTCATCCTACTTGAGTCTGTCTTACTTTACTATCTCAAAACTATTGCAGTACTATATTGGTTCCTCTTATGTTCATGTGGATGGTAATTTGATAGAGCACATAACTTGTGTAATTGAAGAATGAGAAGGTGATTATTTGGGGCAAATGGTAGAAATAAAACATAGGGTATTTGTTAACCATGTTTAAATTAAGAGGCTGGTCCCTTGGGTTGTCTGTCAACTCAGTAGAAAGAAGGTGGCTCTTTGACAGTGTGATTAAGAACAGCAGCATCTGCCCTAGGTTTCTCTCAAGGATTGCTTATATTTGTTATTTGCTGTGCAGATAGCCTGGGGATGTTAACATGAGTATAGGAACTGTAGGATCTACTGCTATATAAGTTTGCCGACGACACCAAGCTGTGTGGTTCGGTTGATACGCTGGAGGGAAGGTATGCCATCCAGAGGGACCTTGACACGCTTGTGAGGTGGGCCGATGCCAACCTTATGAAGTTTAACCAAGCCAAGTGTAAGGTCCTACACCTGGGTCGGGGCAATCCCAGGCACTGCTACAGGCTGGGCAGAGAAGAGATTCAGAGCAGCCCTGCAGAGAAGGACTTGGGGGTGTTGGTTGACGAGAAGCTTAACATGAGTCGGCAGTGTGCGCTTGCGGCCCAGAAAGCCAACCGTATCCTGGGCTGCATCAAAAGAAGCGTGACCAGCAGGTCGAAGGAGGTGATCCTGCCCCTCTACTCTGCTCTCGTGAGACCTCACTTGGAGTACTGTGTACAGTTCTGGTGTCTTCAACACAAAAAGGACATGGAGCTGTTGGAGCGAGTCCAGAGGAGGGCCACGAGGATGATAAGAGGGCTGGAGCACCTCCCGTATGAAGACAGGCTGAGAGAGTTGGGGCTGTTCAGCCTGGAGAAGAGAAGGCTGCGTGGAGACCTCATAGCAGCCTTCCAGTATCTGAAGGGGGTCTACAAGGATGCTGGGGAGGGACTCTTCCTTAGGGACTGTAGTGGTAGGACAAGGGGTAATGGGTTCAAACTTAAACAGGGGAAGTTTAAACTAGATATAAGGAAGAAGTTCTTTACAGTGAGGGTGGTGAAGCACTGGAATGGGTTGCCCAGGGAGGTTGTGGATGCTCCATCCCTGGCGGTGTTCAAGGCCAGGTTGGACAGAGCCTTGAGCCACGTGGTTTAGGGCAAGGTGTCCCTGCCCGTGGCAGGGGGGTTGGAACTAGATGATCTTAAGGTCCTTTCCAACCCTTACGATTCTATGATTCTATGATTCTATGTTTCAGATCACATTGATATTTCTTCTAATGGAGTACCATGTAGCTGTCTTTACTAACCGTAGTAGAACTGGCCATGCCAGAAAGAGTAATTGTGAAAGGTGAAGTAGCAAACTATCACTGCACTTTTTTATCAGATACTAGCTTGTTAGATATCATTTATTTCTTAGATCTATGCCATTATGTGTCTTGTAGATATTTATATTGTTGCAAATGAAGAGGAACAACAGTTTGCATTGAAATTACATAGGCTTGGAAGAACTTCCTTTCGCAGTCTGAAAAATAAACGCGAC
Organism: Strigops habroptila; assembly: GCF_004027225.2. Classification (NCBI taxonomy): domain Eukaryota; kingdom Metazoa; phylum Chordata; class Aves; order Psittaciformes; family Psittacidae; genus Strigops; species Strigops habroptila. Next base: position 22,778,235 of record NC_044302.2, read on the forward strand.
TACCACAAGCAGAGACATAAAATGTCATGGCTGTATTTATCCCGGCTGGCAGCAATGAAGGAGTTTGCCTATATGAAGGTAGGTGACCACTCACACAATATCAGCAGTGGTGTAATAGACTGGAAGATACTTTTCTAGCTGTCTTTTGATCACTTCGTATTTGCAGTGCTGGTAAGATTTACTTTTTTTTTTGTCCTCAATGGACTTAAAGTATACATCCCAGAATTTCAGTGCTGTATGTTTTGTATACTTTCCAATGACAAAATGAAGCTTTGTCATGGAAATCATGTGGAACAGAAGCAGGCATCATGAAAAAAATTCAACAATTGTTACTTTGGGATAGATAATTTATATATCACCAGTTCTGCCTTTTTTCCTTTAACACCTCGAAAAGTAAGTAAATTTACAGTTATTTGGCAGAATTATTGGGAGGTTTTTTCATCTTTTTTTTTTTTCCTAATTTACTATGTTTACAGTTGTTGCTGTGCTATTATGGAAAATCTTTCACTCTAGACTGGTGTTTTGATCTGAAAAAGCACGCTTTGTTGTATACTATGGGAAGAGATTGCATTTCCAAGCATATGTTGCTACTCCACATTTTTTGACCTGCTTTAAAAAAATACAGATGTTCTATAGTGTTTGAAAGTTAATAGTGAAAAACCTGATTATTTATAAAAAACTAGTTTTCTCTCCTCCTTTTGTCCTATTCAACAGGTCTATATATATTTTCTTGTTTCTCTTAATAAGCACACTAAGCTTCGAAACTTAGGAATTTTTTTTTTTTTTTTTTTTGGCAGGAAAAGCTGAAATGGCTGTTACAGAGTCTTCCCTCTTAAGTGTGTCATGATGTATCCATTAATATTTGAGTAATATATGCTGCTTCCACAGTAACATTTATCTTAGGTGGGAGTTTGTCAATATATATAATGTTTTCTTAACTATTTGGTTTTAAGTTTTCAATGTCTTGTCTCTTTCCAGGCTTTACATGACAGAAACTTTCCTGTTCCAAAACCCATAGACTACAACAGGCATGCAGTTGTTATGGAACTTATTGATGGCTATCCTTTGTAAGTACTGACACTTGAATTCTCTGTCTTATTAAACCCTAACAGTGTTAGATTCAATAAAGTAACAGGGGTAGGGTTTTTCCTTGTCATGTGAGTGAATTCTGACTTCACCATGCAGAATAATGTTCTCTAACACACATTTACTAGCATTCTACTTAATTTGTGGTCTTTTTTCTCTTATCTTTTTATAAAGAGAAATTGCTTTTTTCTTAGTCAAAAGAAACTAGTGAAATTTACTAATTTTTTAAGGAATACAGTAAAAGAGTAGCGTGACACAGTAGTATTCCAACTGTTTCCCTGCACAGAAACCACATATTCTGTATTTTATTGGATATGTACAATATTGAATATAATATCCTTCAAATTCTGAGTTCCAGTTTGTGGTCCTTGCTCTGGTAATTCAGGTAAGATTATAACTTACTGGTTTAGAACTTCTCCTCTGTTTATGTATAATCTGCTTCTGCTCCTCCGAAAAAGATTGCTTTGCGCCAGTTGTTCAACATCTAGGAAAACTAAATATCCTTGATGTTTGAGTGTAAGGGGATGGTTTGTTCGTTTGCAAAGCAGAATGCAAAATGCCTGTATAGTTGATATAATGTAGAATAACTTAGGTACTTACCCAGAGGCTTAAAGTGTAATTCTAGAACTAACTAATCCATGCTCTTGTATAGTAATCAAGATCTAAAGTGGGCAGTTTAATCAAAAGGAAATTAATCCCAAAGTATAACAGTTGAAGAGTAACGTGGAAGAGACTTCATTATATTTTCTCCCCACCTTCATTTTTTCAAATAATTCCACAACCATCATATACGTAGAGCACTTCAAGTTCCATGTTGACATCTGCGATGGAAGTTTACCACGCTTTTCCTGTTTTGTGATTCTAACTTGAAGGACATAAGGATTGGATGAGAATTATTTCAAATATGCCAAGATCAGATTATCTCCAAATAGTTGGAAGGATTACAGCCAATTGCTAGTTTTTCTATCGTCCATTGCCTGTGTTGAAAAACTAGTGCAGAGTTGATGACCTGTGGTAAACAATTGATATGCTGTCTTTGACAAGTACAAGCTTATTCAAAGTTCTGACAAATTTGTCTCAGTTTTTCCTAGCCTACCTCTTTATTTCACACCTCACAGAACCAGAGAGTGTTGGAGGTTGGAAGGGGCTTCTGGAGGTCATGTAGTCCAACCTCCCTGGTTTAGCAGGGCCACCCAGAGCTGGTTGTCAAGGACCATGCCCAGATGACTCTTGAGTATCATTAAGGAGGGAGACTCCACAACTTCTTTGGGCATCCTGGTGCCAGTGCTCAGTCACACCCACAGTGGAAAAAGTGTTTCCTGTGTTCATACAGATTCTCCTGTGTTTCAGTGTGTGCCCATTGCTCTTGTCCTGTCACTGAGCATCACTGAAAAAAGCCTGGCTTTGTCCTCTTTGCACCCTCCCTTCAGGTGTTTATATACATTGATGGGATCCCCCTGAGGCTTCTCTTTTCCAGGCTAAACAGTCCCAGCTCTCAGCCTTTTCACACAGGAGAGATGCTCCAGTCCCTTAATCATCCTTGTGGCCTTTAGCTGGAGTATCTCCAATATGTCCATGTCTCTCTTGTACTGGGGAGCCCCGCACAGGATGCAGTGCTCCAGATGTGCCCTCACCAGTGAATAAAGCGGAAGCATCACCTCCCCTGACTTGCTGGCAATGCTTTGTCTAATGCAGCCAAGGATACCACTAGCCACCTTTGCAGTAAGGGCACATTGCTGGCTCATATTCAACATGGTGTCCACCAAGGACCCCCAGGTCCTTTTCTGCCAAACTGCTTTCCAGCTGAGTGACACACAGTGTGTACTGGTGCATGAGGTTGTTCCTATGTGCAGAACTTTGCACTGATCATTGAACTTCATGAGGTTCATGCTGGCCCATTTCTCAAGCCTGTTGAGGTCCCTTTGGATGGCAGCACAATCCTCTGGCATATCAGCCAAACCCAGTGGGGTGGTGTCTGCAAATTCTGCCCAGTCATCCAGCTCATTAATGAAGATGTTAAAGAGGACTAAAACCACTTTCAGCTGCTGGAGCACACTGCGTGAATCACTGGTCTCCAAGCAGACTTTGTGCCCAGCCTTTCAAACAGTTTTCAGTCCACCTCACTGCATATCTAGACTGTGCATCAACAGCTTTTCTATGAGGATCATATGTGAGGCACTGTAAAGGCCTTACTAAAGTCCAGGTAGATAATACTCACTGCTGTCCATGCCATCTAGCAGACCAGTCACTTCATCACAGAAATTCATGAGGTTGACTACTCTGGATGATTTTCATGTCCTTAATGTGCCTGGCAGTGGTTTCCAGTGTTAGCAGTTCCTTCATCTTTCCAGGGCTCAAGGTGGGGCTGACCAGCTTATAGTTCGCTGGGTCCTTCTTCTTGCCCTTGAACATCAGAGTGTCATTTGCCTTTCTCCAGTCTTCAGATGCATCTCCCAGTTGCCATAATTGGTAACGATTATCAAGAATGGCCTTGCAATGCCACCTGCCAGCTTCCTTAACACTCAGGGGTGCATCCCACAAGGGTCCATGGACTTGTGTATGTTGCATTTGCATAAGTATTTAGTGAACTCCAAGGGTAGATCTTCCTTGCTCCAACCCTTCCGCCTGGTCACTGGGACCTGAGATTCCTATCTTGCAAGATACCTGTTAACATGACTTCCAAATTCAAAGAGCAGGTGGGATATGTTATAATACAGACCTGTGGCTGTGAGAAGAGTCACCAGTTTTGGTACAAATATGAAAGGGTTCAACAGAAGCCTCTTCAAGAGCTGCTAGATTTCCATTATTCATTCTTTGTACTGTACAAATGATCCATTCTTGTAATACTGTAGTGCTGCATTTAGACCAAAATAATTCACGACAGCTGTAAATCCTGACAGTTTGTGGTACAAGAAGATAATTGCCATTTTACTTGGTTTGTTTCTAAAGACCAGGTGATGCTGAAGGTACTTTGCTTTGTCAGGTATATGCTCAGCAATACTTTCAGCTTTTTTTATTTTTTTTCTTTTTTCCCCATACCTTGTAAAAAATACATTTTTGCAAAAGAAAACGTCGTGGAGGTTTTGAATTTCAATACAAGACCTATTTTCTACTGAGACCATAAGATGGTACCTAAAACAGGAGACACATAAACATTTACAGGTCCATTATTTAAATAATGCATCATGACAGTAGTGCCTGAGAGGGAAGACAGTGAGCATAAGCTGAAATGAGATTTAGTCTGGATAGACATTTTCTCCCCTTGCAGAGAGTGAGGCAGTGCCACAGGGTGCTTGGGGAGATTGCACGGAATTTTTCAAGCCGCAACTAGGCAAAGCCCTTAACAATCTGGTCTGATCTCACAGGTGATTCGGCTTTGAGGAGGGAGGGTATTAGGCTAGAGACCCAAGAGTCCTTTTAACTTGAATTACCCTGGAATTCTGTCTGATGTATTTCACATACTTTGCCAATATTTTAAAACTAAGTCTTTCAAAGTTCACAGTATTTTATTGTATTTAACTTTTCAGGTGCCAGGTGCACCACATGGAAGATCCTGCCTCTGTCTACAGTGACTTAATGGATCTGATTGTAAAACTTGCCAATCATGGTTTGATTCATGGTGATTTCAATGAATTTAATCTCATATTGGATAATGATGACCATGTCACTATGATTGATTTCCCTCAGATGATATCAACATCACATACAAATGCTGAATGGTAGGTTCAAATCTAAAGATGCTTTCTAAGTAAATCTGGCAAGTGCTCATGGCAGTAAATAGTGAACTGTGACTTGTTTACATACACATCCTGTCTCTGATGCTTTTTCTGTCATTCTGCAGCACAAATAACATTCCACACACAGTTTGATTTATGAATGAGTAGAAATGTCTCTTTAGGATAAATATGTAATTCACTGCTTCTCAGATAGAATGATGTTTTTCAGTTAACAAATGCTTAGAAATAAACTGCATGCAGTTTTTTTCACTATCCTTTTGTCTTGGGATCACTAACAGAAATAATTTTCAAATGAACTCAGTAAAAGGCTAGAAATACATGGTAAAAGTTTGTCATTGCAGTAGACTTCATTACCTTGATTTTGTGCTTGTACAATTCTGTAAATTTTTTTTTTCAGGTATTTTGACAGAGATGTGAACTGTATTAAGGAGTTCTTTAAGAAACGCTTCAACTACGAGAGTGAGGTCTTCCCAGAATTCAAAGATGTCAGGTATAAAGTTCCAGATGAATTTGAGTTTTCCTATTTGTATTGGTTTTGTGAGAAAAATGGGTGCCTGTGAGATGCCTGTAGAAGAAATTAAAAAAAAAAAAAAAAAAATTATGCCCAACTATGCATTTTTAAATGATAGTTTTGTCATTCCTGTTGTGTTTTCTTCAACCAAAGTTACTGTAAGTGGTTTGCAGAAAGCCAAGGCATGCTTTAAAATCAGCTACTGCCTCCTTTGTCTTTCCTTTTCCAGATAAGGAAGAGAGATCAATCCAAAAGCTTGATCCAAATGGTAAAGGATCTGGGAAATGTTACCAGTGATGCAGAATCAGTTTCTCCCATTTCTCAAAGCCTATTTGACAGTTCCAGTATTTAGAGGGTTAACTTGGTTTTCAATTTTAAATTTATTTTTAAAATGCTACTAAATAGTGATTGCCTCGTCAAACATTATTATGTTCAAAGTTGCATCCTAATGTCTTTTGTCGCTTTTGAAAAATAATTTTCAACTTATTTTAAGACTGAAACTGTTGCAATTAAAAGGGTTTTATTTCATTCGGAGCACTTTTTCAATGTGGTACCACACTTGAATCAGTGTCTATTTATCAGTGTACCCCTTATTTTTCTGTTTACTTAAACATAATCTGAACTTAAAGCCAAGTTGTATTCCTGCTAACATAAAATCATTTCCTATAAATAAATAAACAAATAAATGCTGGTTTTGAAGATGGAGTAATTTTCTGTTTGTTTCTCTCAAGTCACATTCTGTTAATACGTGATCTAAGTAAAGCTTAGCAGTATCATCTGGTGTTTTGTATGTTTCAACAGAGTACACGCTCTTTGTTAGTAGTATGTGTAATTACAGTCTAGCTTGATCAGTAATTTTAATCCAAAATGTATGATATTGGTAGCTTGATGATTCAGCATATTAAAAGAAAACATACTTCTTTCACAGGAGAGAGTGTTCCCTTGATAGAGAGGTTGCTGCCAGCGGTTATACAAAAGAAATACAGGAAGATGATGAACTGCTTTACCCAGCAAGTTCTGATGAAGGTGATAATACAACAGAGGTATCAGAATTTGTAGAAGATGGTGAGAATAAACTCAACTTCTTCAGCAAATATAAAGACACCAATGCAGACTTCATGTCTGAAGTGGGTGATTTCTCTGGAAGCAGAACCTCTGACTACTTCATGTATATCAATGAAGAGGCCGACACAACTGAAAGTAGTGAAAATACACAAAGGCTGGATATGTCAATGTTGAGTTCAGCCTTAGAAAAAGTTGAAGAGCAAACCATGCTTTGGAAGTCCGATGAAAGCGCAGAGAGTTCTGCAGTTGCTTTTTTTAAGGGAAAAAGCAAAACTGAAAATGCTGCTGAAGTAAAAAATCAGACAGGTGAAAGAGCGTGCTCTGATGATAACGAAGATGAAGATAAATGCCCTGATCTGGTTGACTTGTCAACTTTAAATGAGAAATTTGGGCATTACAGGTAAAGATTCATATTTACTATCTAGGAGTGTGGTTCTTCCTCTCTACCCAGTAAATGTAAATCTTTCAAGTAGCTCAAAAAGGACTACTCTTTGGCTACCCTTGTTTAAACTGAAGACTAATAATTCAGTTTATTATTGAAAACATTGCAATGAGTATCTTTCCTATTGGTCTCATGATAGGTAACCTGTTGATTGATACAAATTCTTCCTTTCATAAAATGCCTGTTTTGAAGAACTAGTCTTAATATTTAAAATGTGTTTTGTAGTACTTGCATGTTCTGTTGAGAGTTCTCAGATTATATCTCAAAAAGTTAAGACTTAAATTGTGCTCATAAAGGCAAAGCATGTTTATCTTGCTACTGGAATAAATATGTTTTTAGAAATGAAGAGAGTATCGCTTACACTGCTGAGCACAGAATAAGGACTGAAAGTATCACATCAGTCAGAAGTGCTGGGGGCTGCTCAACCATACCAGCAGTGAGTACTATTGTTATTATGTTACTATCTAGTTTCCTCTCAGACCATGTTAAAATGCATGTAGCTGTTAGTATCTGTGTGTAAAGATGTTCTCCCGCATTAATTATCTTTAAAGAAGACTGTTAACCATGTACCTCTCTGGTTTGCATTTCCATGCCCACAGAAAACCAGGACCGATACTTCTGTAATCTTTTACCAAAGCTCTATATCAGCATTAACAACTCTCATTTACCCAATAAGAGGTTAATGTATGTTAATGAACTAACGTACAAACAGTTCATTAATTTCTATTGCTAGCCACGATTAATATCTTTAATTTAAAATTGGATGCTTGAGTCAAGATTTAATTCGGGCTTTTTCACCTCTTGGTACTGAAAATGCATTATCGTCATGTCATGTCTTAGTCCTAAATGATCTTCAGAAAGTTCTGATACTGAATTGTTTGTTTATTTGTAGGAACTGGTGAAACGGAAGATAAAACATCAACTGACCAAACAGCAAAAGTCTGCTCTAAGGCAACGGTTGCAAAAAGGAGAGGCAAATATTTATACCAAGCAACGTCGAGAAAACATGCAAAACATTAAGTCAAGCTTGGATGCAGCTTGTTTCTGGGAATAATTCATTAAAGCTCCCATAGAACATGAGAAAACTCATAATGTCTACAGTTGAAAGAATTATGTTAATAACCAAGAATCCTTTTATATATACACAACCAAATGTTTCTCTGGAAGTTAATAAACCTTATTGTGGTTCCTGTGATTTTGATTGGGGGATTTTGTTTTGTGTTTCTGGTTGAAACTGGTGACTGTAATTTAAATCATACCAGTAGTACTGCCAAGATAATTTAACTACAGCAATTTCCAACAGTTTGGTGTTTTTTTTTTTTTTTTTTTTTTTTGTGTGTTTTGTTTTTGTTTTTTTAAATCAGTTGTACTGTGTTTTAGAATTCAAAAGTCCTGGGGAGCAAGGGACTCTTTGTCCATTTGGCAGAAACCAGAACAACCTTTGCTTCAGCACATCACTAACATCACTAGCACAGGTTGCCAAGGAAGTTGTGGCTGCCCCATCTCTGGAAGTGCTCAAGGCCAGGTGGATGGGGCATTGGGTGACATGGTCTAGTGTGAGGCATCCCTACCTCACAACCTTCCCTGGAGGGGGTTTGGAACGAGATGATCTTAAGGTCCTTTCCAACCCTAACAATTTCATGATTCTATGATCCTGATCAAACACTTTCTCTCTTTCTCCACCTGTATGTGGGGGTGTATAGCAGAAGGAAGCAATAGGAATGAACCCAGCCATCTGCGTTTAAAGCTAGTTAGCACATAGCAAAAATAAGCAATCCAGGGAGGTGGACCCTATGAAGGATTTTGGAGTTAGGGGCAGTTGTCTGTTTGGCAGAAGTGGGGCAATTCTTTAGGAATCAAGTGCATCAATGAACTGCAAAAATCCAGCACAAGATTCAACTAATTCTGATATGTGGATAGTTCGTGGATAAGCAAACCGTCTGGAAAAGCAAACTGAAGATGTACTGAACCTTGGAGTCTTTGCAACTTGTAATTGCTCAAGTTCTTCCTCATAGAAGTACCTCCTGCCCTCGTATTTAAAGACACTGAATACCAAAGGTAACTATCTGACTTCCCTTACAATTCAATTGCTTTATTTAATTCAAATGTCTGCTACGGTCAAGATATTAAGACATAGAAGTAATTAATTACAGAATCATGGAATGGTTAGGGTTGTAAAGGACCTTAAGGTCATCTAGTTCCAACCCCTCTGCCACAGGCAGGGACACCTCACACTAGACCATGTTGCCCAAGGCTCTGTCCAACGTGGCCTTGAACACTGCTGGGGTGGAGCATTTACCTCTTCTTTGGGCAACCTGTGCCAGTGCCTCACCACTATCACAGTAAAGAACTTCTTCCTTATCTCTAACCTGAACTTCCTCTGTTTAAGTTTAAACCCATTACCCCTTCTCCTATCACTACAGTCCCTGATGAAGAGACCCTCTCCAGTACCCTTGTAGGTCCCCTTCAGATGCCAGAGGTCTCCATGCAGCCTTCTCTTCTCCAGGCTGAACAGCCCCAACTTTCTTTTAGCCTGTCATTGTATGGGAGGTGTTCCAGCCCCCTTACCATCCTCGTGGTCTCCTCTGGACTTGCTCATTACCAGCCTCCAGTTGGACATTGAGCCCTTGACTGCAACTCTGCGTGCAGCTATCCAGCTAATTCTTTATCCACCAAGTGGTCCATCCATCACATTGAGGTCTCTCCAGTTTAGAGACAAGGATGTCATGTGAGACGGTGTCAAATACTTTGCAGGTAAATACAGGTAGATGACGTCAACTGCTCTGCCCCTATTCTTCAGTTCCGTAGCCCCATCACAGAAAGCCACCAAATTGGTCAGACAGGATTTCCCCTTAGTGAAGCCACGTTGGTTGTCACCAACCACCGCATCATTTTTCATGTGCCTTAGCATGCTTTGCAGGAGAATCTGCTCCAAGATTTTGCCAGGCACAGAGGTGAGACTGACTGGTCTGTAGTTTCTTGGGTCTTCCGTTTTCCCCTTCTTGAAAATGGGGTTATATTTCCCTTTTTCCAGTCATCGGGAACTTCACCTGACTGCCATGATTTTTCAAATATGATGGACACTGGCTTAGCAACTTCATTTGCCAGTTCCTTCAGGACCCGCAGATGGATTTTATCAGGTTCCATGGACTTGTGCACATTCAGGTTCCTAAGATGATCTTGAACCTGATCCTCTCCTATAGTGGGCCTAAGGTCTTCATTCTCAGTCCCTGCATCGACCTTCCAAGACTTGGGCGGCCTGGTCAGAGCACTTGCCAGTGAACACTGAGGCAAAGAAGTAATTAAGAACCTCAGCCTTCTCCAAATCCAGGTAGCCAGGTGACTTGTATTTGCATGCATATCATAAACCATAATACTATTTTTGCATGCATATCATAAACCATAATACTATTTTAACTCACATCACCTATCTAAATAGTGTTGCTGGTTGGGTTTTAAGTTTTCATGTCTGAAGACTGATTCAGATCTTTTTTCTTAAGATACTTAATGACATTCTTTGTAACATTCATCTGGCGGTAAAAACTTCTAGACAGCCTTGGAAATTCGACATCGCTTCTCCTAGTATTTTGTTCAGTCTACTTTACAGTTTCTGTAAAGCTTCAAAGTATCAAAATCTTAACGGTTATGTTTACATGGATGCAATTTAGTATGCTGCTTCTTGAGCATAAGATGTTTTCCTACAAGTAAAGGAAAGGGGGTGTGGTGGGGTTTTTTTTCTATCAGACTTGAGCTTGAATGTGCATGTTTCACATTCATTAATAACCTGGGCAATAGTGTCCATGGCCAAGTCCACCTCTCGATCACAGCCCATCTACATGTTCCATCTCTGCCTTGATGGCCTGAGGTGTCAGGGGCCCAGCAGGCTAAAAATAATTCACCCTTATGTTGCCATAATAACTAGATAAAATCAGACAAAGAAAGAAAATTTTAAAAGCTATGCGGTCCATGACAGACAGGAAATGATTTAAAATAGAAACAGGAGTGAATAAAAGTGTATGTGTGTATACATATATATGTGAAAGTGATACAATTAGGGTGATAAAGGAAAAAATAAAAAATAATGGACAGTAAACTAATGCAGAGACCAAAAAAGCAAACTTAAAAACAGCATGGTACACAACAGACAAAAAAGAAGTAAAAAATAGGGATGAAAGCTTGATAAAAGCAGACATGGAAAGGCAATTTAAAAAGTGACAGCACTAAGGAAAGACAAGAAACAAAAAAATAAAAACAGTGAACGGGATAAAAGTAGACACAGAAGTGGTGTTTAAAAAAAGGATTAAGAAAGTAAGGGAAAAGAAATTGAGTAAGAAGCCAGTGCAGTAAAACACAAAGAAAGAAAGAAAATTGGAAAACCAAAGGTAAAGGACACACAAGAATAAAGTTTAAAAATACAGACAGTGGACTAGAAAAAGGAAACATAGAAAATATTAAAATTGATGGGGACTAGGAAAGTAAAGGAAAAATATAAAAATAAGAACAGAAAATTAAATAAACAGAAACATAGTAAATTCCAAAAGTGATGGGGATTAAGAGAGGAAAAGATTAAAAAATAGAGATAGAAAACTAAATAAAGTGGACACACACAAAAATTAACAGCCATCTTAAGACAGGAAAAAAACAAACATACATGACCGATAGGGCACAAATTAAAAAAGCAGACATAGCAACAAAATCTGCAAATCCAAATTATAAGAGAGGAATGAGTGAATTCAAAAATAGGGTGAGGGAACCAAATAAACGAAGACTAAGAAAATGCAAAAACCGAGAGCTCTAAAGAATGCACAAAATAATAAAAAATAAAGACAGAGCAGTGGATAAAAACAGACATAAAAGAGAATTCTGACGTGACGTGTTAGCCGACAGAAAGGGTTAAAAACTAAGGCGTGGATGCCGCGGTCGTGCCCCGCCGTCGCAGTGGTCGCGCTCGGGGACGGGTCGCGGTTCGGAAGGACGCTGCCGCGGAACGCGCAGTGCCACCGCGGAGCTGTGCCGTTGCTATGGGGCACGCAGCCCTGCGGGGGGCGCCGGAAGCCTGGGCCCGGTCCCCTCACGTGACTCTTCACGTGACACCCCCTTGTCCCCATTCGGACGCTCTCAAGATGGCGGCGGCAGTCCGGGGCCGGCGCTTTAAGTGGTCGTTGGAGCTGGCAGCGGCGCCAGGGGGGCGGTGAGGCCTGGGGCGACGACGACACACACACGAATTTGGGGAGGTCAGGGGTCTCCCTGTCCTCACCTGCTCCCCTCTATCCCTATCCAGGCCCCGCGGAGCCGCCGAGGGCCGCGGGCCGCTGGGTTTCGCCGAGCGGCAGCTAGGGGAGGGAGGCGTCCACGAGAGCGACAAAATCCTCATGGAGAAGGTAGGAGGGGGGGAGGGGGCGGAGGAGGGCCACCCACCGGACGTCTGGGTGTCCCGTGGCGGTACCGTACGTCCCAGGTGCCGTACGAGGGCTGTCCCGCCTGCATCGCGGACGTCTCTCTTTCCCTGCAGCGCTGCTGGGATGTGGCACTGGCACCGCTAAAGCAGATCCCCATGAACCTGTTCATCATGTATATGGCCGGCAACACCATCTCCATCTTCCCTGCCATGATGGTTTGTATGATGGGCTGGCGCCCACTGCAGGCCCTCATGTCCCTGTCTGCCAGTAAGTACAGCCCCGTGTGGGTGATGGCTCCCCGGGTGTCCCCACACAGCCAGCCCCTGTCACACCACGCTTGCCCCACTTACCTCCTGTGGTCCCCTGCCCTACCTCTTCCCCTGCAAAAGTCATCCCCACATATCCCCCAACCCTTGTCCCTACAACAGCCCCTGCTCCACATGCGGGACATTGAAACCTGGACAGAGGTTTTTACAAGGGCATGTCAGGACAGGACAAGGGGGAATGACTTTAAAGTGACAGAGGAGAGATTTAGATTAGATGTTAGGCAGAAGTTCTTCCCTGTGAGGGTGGTGAGGCCCTGGCAGAGGGTGCCCAGAGAAGCTGTGGCTGCCCCATCCCTGGCAGTGTTCAAGGCCAGGTTGAACACAGGGGCTTGGAGCAACCTTATCTAGTGGAAGGTGTCCCTGCCCATGGCAGGGGCTTGGAACTGGATAAGCTTTAAGGTCTCTTCCAACCCAAACCAGTCTGGAATTCTATGTCCCCCTGCAACAGTTGGCCCTGTGTCACTTAACCCACAGATCCCCCAGCAGTCATCCCTATGATATCACACCTCATCAGTTTCTTGACATGTCCCTGAGCAGTTGCCCCATCCCATGTGTCCCCCAGCGGACACACCAATCTTCATTTGCCACCATACTTTCCCCTACAGTTGTCCCTGTGACAGTTGCACCCATGTTGGTCACTCCTGTGTGTTCCCCAAGAGCCACCCCTGTGCAATCCACCCAGCGCCCCCCGCTGCTCTCCCCTATAGCTCCCCACCTATCATTATCCCTGGTTCCCAGTGGTGACAGGTCCCCCATCTTCCCCATCCCTCCCTGTCACCCCTGCAGCACTAAAGGCACTGGAGAGCTCAAGCCGGCGGGCACTGCAGGGTCTGGTGTTCCTGGTGGGCAATGGGCTAGGGCTGGCACTGGCCCTCTACAAGTGCCAAGCCATGGGGCTGCTGCCCACCCGCCCCTCCGACTGGCTGGCCTTCGTTGCCCCCCCACAGGTATGCCCAGATGTCGAGATCCACCCACCCAATCTTCCTGATGGCGGGGTTCCCCCTGGCCTGGATACTGGGGTCCCCACACTTACCCACTTTCTCTGTCTCCCTTCTGCAGCGGATGGAGTTCACTGGTGGGGGCCTCATCCTGTGACCCAATGCACCCACCCACCAATAAAGGTGATGGCAGGCTGGTAATATTGTTTTTGGGGAGAATTATGAGGGTTTAGGGGTGCAGCCCAAAGAGGCACTGGGACAGGTCAGAGCAAAAACTGTTTGTCTGTGGCATCTGCTGGGAGCACTGGGAGTGCACCGGAGCAGCACTAAAGCCTGTGCTGGGAGTGCCCTGTGAGCCTTGGGGCCTGTACTGGGGGGCTTGGGATCCGCACTGAGAGTGCACTGGAGCTGCACTCAGAGCCTTGTGGCCCATACTGGGAGTCTTGGGGGCCATGCTGGAGTGTACTGGAGCTGCACTCGGAACCTGGGACCCACACTGGAAGCCTCAGGGCCTGTTCTGGGAGCACTGGAAGCTTTGGGGGCCACACTGGGGGTGCACTGGAGCTGCACTTGGAGCCTTGGGATCCATACTGGAGCACTGGGAGCCTTGGGGTCCACACTGGGACTACCCTGGAGCTGCACTCAGAGCTTCAGAGCCCATATTAGGGTGCATACTGAGAACACTAGGAGCAGACAGGGACTGTTTGGGCCCATACTGGGATCGTACTTGGAGAGCTGCAGCCCAGGCTGGCACTGTACTGGGAACACTCGGTCCATACTGGGAACATTTGGGCTCATACTAGGATCTTAGTTTAACTGTAGCTCACACTGGCATCATACTCAGAGCACTGGGCCCACACTGGGAGTGTTGGGGCTATACTGGGCTCTAGATGAAGAGCTGTGACCTAAACTGGCATTGTACTGAGAGCATTGCTGCTATACTGGAAGTACTGGGCCCATACTGGGATCATGCTTGAAGACCTGTGACTCAGGTTGGCATCGTATTGGGAGCACCGGTAGTATACTGGGATCATACTCCCAGACTGGCATTGTACTGGGAACATTTGAGCTCATACTAGAACACTGAGCACGTACTGGTATCATGCTTGAAGACCTGGGGCTCACACTGGCATCATACTGGGAGCACTGGGCCCATATTGGGATGGTGGTGAGTGAGTCAGGGTGGTGCGTATGCAGTACTAGGAACTATGAGGCCATACTGGTGTACCCAGGGCCTTGGGGAGACCCTATTGTCCACACCAGAAGACCCAGCCCCTCTGTCAGCACCTCCAAGAACTCCATGTCTAACCCACACCAAAAGCTTGAACCATGGCTGCCCCCCAACTACCCTCCACTGTCCCATAACTGCCCTGCAATTCTCCCAACTGCCCCAAAACTGACCTACACCTCTCCAGGTATTCCATAATAGCTCCAGATTCTGCCCACGTGGCCCATAGCTGCCATCCCTGCCCCATAACCACCCCCAGATTTCCCCAACTATCCCATTTTTGGGTTTTTTCCCATTTTTGTCCCAAGTTTGCCTCAGTTTTCACTGGGTTTGCCCCAGTTTTGCTCTTTTTGCCCTGTTTTGCCCATTTTCACCCTGTTTCCTCCTATTTCTTCTTGGTGTTATCTCACTTTTCCATGGTTTTCCCCCCATTTTTCTGTGTTATTGTCCCATGTGCCCCATATTGGCCTATTTCTGCTGTTCTTGCCCCAACCACTGTAACTGGCTGGTTTTGCCCCATGTTGCCTCTTTTTTGCCTTTTTGTCCCCCGGTTTTGACCCATTTTTCCTCATTTGTACTCCGTTTCCTTCCTCTTCTTTCCCCAATCTCCTCAATTCTTCCACTTCTCTGTTTTCCGTAATCTTCCTCCTTTTCTCCTCACTTCTACCATTTTTTTCCTCATTTTGCTCCATTTCCACCCTTTCTCCCCGCTCTCCCCATTCCTGACCCATGTCCCAGTGTTTTTCACCATTTTCCCAGTTTCCCCATCTCATGTTTTCCCTTGGCTTGTGCCTGTTTCTGCTCTATTCTCCCATTTTACCCTGGGGTTTTTTTTTCCCTACTTCCCCTGAGTCATCTGGTTTTCTCCCTGCTTTTTGCCCATTTGTGCCACCTGTATGTGGCATATGTGCCCCCTCCCCAACAACCACCAGTAAGTGCCAGTACACAACCAGTGCCTCCCCCTCCCCAACATTCTCCCCAAGTATGGCTCAGAGCCTCATCATGACCTCCAGACGGTTCAGACCCTTGCCTTCCAGTAGGCACCAGTAAATCCTAGTATGCCTTAGCGCCCTCTTCAGGACTCCCAGTGTGATCCAGAGCCCCGCGCCAGTACACCCCACTGCCCTCGCAGTGCTTTCCAGAACATCCTGCCGCCTCCCAGTGGCACTCGTAGGCCGGGGCGCCGGCAGGGGACACCCTTCTCCCACGCTCGGGCGGATGACCCTTCCCGCCTGGTCCTCCCTCTCCCAGTCGCCCTGGCCCCAGAGGTCATTCCAAGCCGGCCATCCCCGGGGCACTTCCTTGGCCCTGCCTTCAGCCAAACGGCTCAAGCCCTCTCTAGCTGGCCCCCTCACGCCACAGCCAGCTCCCTGACTGCTGCTCCGCCCCGCTCCTCTCCCATGAGGCACTGCGCACCCCCTATGCCACACCCCCTTCCTCAAGCAGCCGTGGCCATGCCGCCTCTTAGACACGCCAATCACCTCGGCACACCTCCCCGTGGCCACGCCCCATCCCCTCCGGCCTCCAGGTTCCGCGCCGCGCCCCGCCCCGCCGCTGCCCAGCCCGCCCAGTTACAGGGCAGTGACTCACCAGGACGGGTTTTCGCTGCCACCGGCGCAGCGCTGGTGGCCGAAGCGGGACTGAGGGAGGTGTTAGAGACCTCACCGCGTCCGCTGTCTCAGGGCCCACCGCCCCTGACCACAGCCCCAGCGACAGCCCCCTGCCCCCCCCATTACCCCGAGGCCAGTACCCCTGTACTCACCACGGTCAAGGTCGTTGGTGGCTATGGCGCTCAGGGACATGATGGCAGCACAACCTGGAGGGGGGATGTGACCCCTGACACTTCCCTTCTACCACCAAGCGTGACCCTGGATTGACCTCTGACCTGCAACCTCCCCTCAGGGTCATTAGGCTGGTTAAACAACACGTTTTGGCCTCTCTGTATTTTAAACTTCAGCATGTGACACTGGTTTTTAGACACTGATATTTTCAGTTTTTCCCAAAATTTTCAAGTTCTGTGAATTAATTTTGTCACACATTACTTCCAATCATGAGAAATTGGTTAGTACCAGTATTTGAAAGCATTGCTTTCCATCTTCAGGCACCAGTCAATAAGCTTCCATTAAGCCACCCGCTTTGTAAGTAGATTGGATAATAAATACCTGGCATTTGCCATTGCAGTGCCAGTTGCTGGCTATAAAACACCTCCAGAACAGAGGCTTTAAGTGGAGAGAAATTTTATTCTAGCATGTGTGATAAATAGACATTTTCAAACTTAATTGCATTGCTAAAACTGAACTTAAAACCACTTTGTGCTTGTACAGTGGGGGATATGGGAGAGAGGCAACACATGATTTGACTGTTTCAAAACCTGACATGGTTTTATGCTAAAAGTTCTTGAACATTATGGCTGTAGAAAACTGAAAGTGAGTATGAAATTGAAGCTGCATTGGTAAAAATGAATAAAAGTAACTGGAAATTAGTTGATTGGGACAGAAATGGGGCAAGCTGGCAAAATAGCTATGCAACTTCTCTGTGTAGTGAGCAAGCCCAGCTCTCTTAGCCTGTCTCCACAGCAGAGCTGCTGCAGCCCTCGCAGCATCTCTGTGGCCTCCTCTGGACTCACTCCAACAGCTCCACATTCCTCTTGTGTTGTGGCCCGAGCTGGATGCAGGACTGCAGGGTGGGCCTCCCCAGAGCGCAGCAGAGGGGGAGAATCCCCTCCCTCAACCTGCTGCTCACACTCGGGGGATGCAGCCCACCACACAGCGGGGTTCTGGGCTGCAAGTGTACACTGCTGGGGCATGGGGAACTTCTCATCTACCCAGATGACTTTCCAGGATGGGGATACCTCCAAAAGACAGGGCTAAAACCTAAAGCAGAGCACTGCATGTAAACACAGTCCTGCTGTAAAGCCTAGGCCCTTCAGTTTGGAAGTCTTAATCAGTGGCCGTAGCATAGGAGCTCTTCCTTTGTTTGTCACACCTTGCACTGGTTGCCAAGAGCAGAAAACTGCATTAAGGTTTTGCTACTGTGACAGCAGAGCAGCAGCAGTGACCTTGTGTGATGTATTCAAGTTGGTGGAGTTATAAAAAACTTTAAAGAAATAGAGGGGTTTGTTTCTTTCTGTACTTCTCTGTAGTTTGACGTTGAGCCTGAGGGGCTGGAATATTGTCTGCAAGTATGACAAAGGACACATGGAGACCTGCCCCCTCAAAGCAGCTGCAAGAGACTTTGGCAACCACCAGTGAGCAACTGGATCAAGCCCTTGATATCCCACCACAGTGAGCAAAAGCCACACATAAACTAGAGGGCAATGCTGTAAGGGTAGTGCTTAAAAGTCAGGAATATTACTATTTCCTACCAGGTTCCACCAACGAAAAAAACACACAAGGTGATTTTTCCTGCTTGTGGCAGTCAGCTCTGGAAGTGTCAGCCGTTGTCAACTGCACTGCAGTAAACTGTAAATTTAAAATTGTAAATCCTTCAATTTGCCTGGATTGTTGTACCATTTATGTCAGCAGCCCTCAGCAGGTTACCAGCTAACTGAGATGACAGTGAGACTGTCTGCACCCAGGGTAGGCTGGGCAGTACTTCCCAATATGCTGGCTGCTAGGTCACCTGCCTATGTCTTCTCCAGCTGCTGTGTCATGGCTGGATGATTTCACTCCAAAGCACATGGTCAGAGCCACGTACCTGAGGTGTAGAGCTGTGTGCTGGAGAAACACAAGTGAAGAGAGGTATTCTGACAGCATGTAAAGAGAGAAGCACTTTTATCTCTACTGAATAGCATCTGTCTTTCTCAGGGAGGGGGCCAACTAGAGACAGTTGCTATTTATTTGGGAATTATTTTCTCACAAGCACCAGGACAGTAACTTGTTAATTGCTGAACACAGCCCATCCCAGGATGCCTCTGTCCTCTGTGCCTGCATCAGATAACCCCAAGCAGAAGATTAATGCAATTTAAATGAATACTTGCACATGCCTAATAGGTTCTTGTCAGTAAATATATCAGCTCTGTTCAGACAAAAAATATTACCAATTTCTTCGGATTCTGAACCAAGCAGCCCCAGAAAAAGCCTGCTACACCACCTTGTCATTGAAAAGGCTGGTTGTAAATGGGGAAAGCATTGGAGAAAGGACTTCTCTAGCTGCATGTTGCTTCATGTTTGTGACACATTTAGTAATTAACGGAGGCCCAGAATACCACTTTGTAAAAAATGCAAAAGGTCTTCATGCGTGAGAGCCACACAGACTATTCAGTTTCAGATGCAAAGCTGTAGTTAGCTGAATTAAGCTATTTAATGTTCTGCTTTAGAACTGTTATTTGAATACTGAGTAGCATAGATCACTAGTGTTATCCTTTCACACAATGGGTGATGCACAGATCTTCAGGTCCAAAAGTATTATGATGGTAAGGTTATTTTAGAAAATGCCAAAAAAGCTGCTCTGAGAAGCATAAGTGCATGGAAATGTCATGTTGATATGGTCTCATGCTGGACTTAGGAACATCTGTGCTTTCAGTCTTACGTCCTTTATCTAAGGTAAGCTTGCAACCTGCTTGCATCAAGTTAACTGTAGTCAAACAGATGAGGACTCCACACTAAGAGTGGAGGATTCATCACTAGGACTTCCATCACAGGTGGGTGATAGAGGTCCCTGAGACACAGCAGAAAGAAAATTCTGTTACTAAAGTGTAGGATGTGAGGAAAAACCAGAATGTTTTCCTCCTACTGCCAACAGTCATAACATCACCTGAAAAAAGGTACCTACAGGATAACCTGAGCTCTGAGCTTCACAAGGCCTTATGTTTTACTTGTCTTGCTATCCCAATCCTATACTTGACATAGGCGCTCTGCTTGTGATGAGATGTTTCTGTAGGATCTGAGACCGCACAGCAGCACATCTTACACTTTAGCAGAACAGGCCATAGAAGTGAAAAGGCAACAAATGAGAGTCATCAGCCAGACTTCAGTCTGACACCCCACTCACCCTCCTGCTGCAGATCTCTCTCTTTCTGGGAGAGGAGGTTGCTGATAACGCAATTGCCTGGCATATGAGAGATTGCAGAAAACCAGAGTCATCAGAAAAATACCAGCCATTTATTTTCTCCTATTTTAATAAAGAGATGGCTTCATCTCTCAATGTGCCTGAAAGCAACTTCCTAGAAAAGTCTTTAATAGTTCCCAACAGCCAGTTTGAAGAACTGCTCACATGACAGATGTGTTATGCCTTGAAACGTGCTTGCAAGTGGATGAAGTGCCATACACGTGATTTTAGGGATAAAGTGAAGTGGCTTGCTAGAAACCTTCACATCCTTACACTGCTTGAGGACTCCACTCCTCAACCTCTTGACCTTGCATGAAGACCCAAGACCAAAAGGGATTCCAGTGTTTCATTCTCCATAGCTGGGAAGAGGATAGGGTGCCTGAAGATTCTGGCCACCACAGGCAGAGCCAAACTCTTTAATGTATCTCATTACTCCCACCATCAACATTGTAACTCCAATGCAGTTACCTGCTGCATTAACTTAATTTTAATTATTAACTGGATAATATAATCCCACAATTTATTCAGTTTTGCTTGCTCCATTTTACAAAGATATCAGAACAATGAGCTCAGGAATATCCTTGCTTTTGTTTCTCACAAAAATCCAGAGAATTAAATAAGACTGTATTATTTTACTGCAGTGGGCATCCAAGGCTTCAGGGCCATGCATTAGCTCTGGTTAGAAGTCTCCAAATTAATTTGTTATGCTTCCAAATTAATACCCAGTTTCCAAGCCTGCCATTCATGAACTGCACTTTCAACCCCTACCGGTCTCAGGGGCAAGTACTCAGGGTGCCTTTTTACAAGTGGCTTTGCCGGCACTCCCTTAAGTTATTTCCAGGCATTAAGTGCAAGTCTGAGAAGCATTTAAGCCTCTCTGGAGATTTAGTGTGCAGCTGATCTAAGGATATCAAGTCAAATCCTAAATGTATCTTTTAAGACTTAGGCAAACCAAAACAGCTGAAAATCCAACTCCTGCTTTAGCAACTCAGTACAGGGTCAATACTAATAAGCATCAGCCCAGAGTTTACTTAACCCCTTTCAGAGAGGACAATCACAACCGTCTTCGTAAAGCAAGCTCCTTCTCTCAGGAAATACCCCCCATTTTGACATCAGCGTAAGCAGCGCAAGGCAAGAATACTGCAGGCAGCCTTGGAGAAAAGCAACACTCTTGAACTACCAGAATACAGCAATTTCTCACGGTAAAATGAGCTTGATTCATGACAAAAAAACACAACCAACCAAACAAAAAAACCAAAAAACCAACAAAACACCCAAACTACTTCAAGTACTGGCAAGAGGCAGTAACAGGCATTGTAAAAAGACTGCTGTGACTAAAATTCAGTTACCTTTCAAAGAAGAAATACGGTGTTGTTCCTGCTTTTCTTTGTGTAAATTCAAGATCCAGAAGGTTCTAATTGAAGGGAAAACTGGCACAGACCTGCTCGATAAAGCTGAAGCACCTTTCACCCTTTTACTTCTCTGAATCTTGACTATATGTTCATATTTCTCAGCCAAGTTGCTACACATTTAGCAACCTGAACAACACACCATTACCTTGTCTTTCTCACTCTCTCTTGCTTTTCCTCAATACAAATTGATTTTTAAGGTGGAGGAGAGAGCAAAGTTAAGGTAAGAGCCAGAGAAATAATACCAGATGACCTCTAGTTTAAGTGATTATTATTAAAAACAAATCACTACCAGAGTTAAGTTACACAATTGCTCTTCCATTTATTTCAAATCAAGCTGCTGTGAGCTGGATTCATTAACGACTTCATTTTTCATACAGACAGGTTCAGTAAGATTGATAGCATGTGGCAATTTAGAGGTAGCTGCATAATAAAAAGAACTTGCTAACACTTAACACTTCATACAAAATGGAGGTGGAGGGTTCTTTAAAACAGTACAAGAAATGTTCCATGACAAGTCGTTGTTTGATGATACTAGGGAGTATTCTGTGACCAGAATTCACCTGCAGGAACAACAGGCATCTTCCCCATACTCCCAAATAGGCTATCGTTCTCAGGTCAGATATGCTTAAGTGAAACATTTTAGAACCATTTAGTATTGGATGTCTGCCTCTAGCACAATGCTTAATTAGCAAACAGAAAAGCAGCTACAGTCCATTTTATGTTTTCATATACTGAGTCTTAAATGTTCATATACTGTCCAGCTTCTTCAGGATGAAAGGAGCTGAAAAAAGAAAATAAAGCCGCATGAACTTAACTCAGCTGAAGATAACATGAAGTCTGCAGTCTGTGATGAAACTACAACACGTTTATGTAGCATCTAAAATATTAAGACTCTGGGTGAGATATCACCCTCCGCCTCCCATATCGTCCCTTCTCTCTCTGCATGACTGCTTTAACGGGTGAGGCAGCGTGATTCAAGGGGGAACAGGGTATGCCCGCTTGTGCTGCAGGTCAGCGCCTTGGGCCTGCGCTCGACACCACCAGGCGCGGGGTGAAATCACCCAAACGGAGTGAAGGGCACCCTGAAGGAAAGCTGCGAGCCTCTGATGCAACACGTTACAGCACTGCCTGCAAGACAGGCAGCATGGCCATGTTGTTTCATGCTCTAGGGAAGTCCAGAAGCAATGCGTTCGCCCAGGCCCCACCGGCATGCTGAGCCTCTCCCGCTCCCCCGGGAACGTGCCCAGCCACCGGCACACGCAGGCCCCCGGCTGCCACCCGACCCGACCCCACCGCGCACTCACTGATCCGCAGCAGCGCGACGTAGATGAGGAAGTTGCGGACGGAGGTGAGGACGTCGCGGCGCATCTTCCGCTTCAGCTCCTCCGGGTCCATTTTGGGCCCCAGGCCCTCGATGCGAAACATGCCCACCACCGGCGTCCCCACGCGCCGCTGCGGCTGGCGCGAAAATCCACGCGCAGCACCCTCACGTGACCAGGGCGGGCGGCAGCGCGCGCGCGAAGAGGCGCGGGGATGGGCCGGAAGGAAGGTGCGGTGTGGGAGCTGCCCCCCGCGGGGCCCGGAGCGCGCCGCGCGCTCGCGTCCTGCCTCTTCCGGGGCCGTGCTTCCGCCTTTCGTGCGCTCGCGTCCTGCCTCTTCCGGGGCCGTGCTTCCGCCTCTCGTGCGCTCGCGTCCTGCCTCTTCCGGGGCCGTGCTTCCGCCTCTCCTGCGCTCGCGTCCTGCCTCTTCCGGAGCCATGCTTCCGCCTCCTCTGCGCTCGCGTTCTGCCTCTTATGGGTGCCCTGGTTCCGCTTCGTGTGCGCTCGCGTCCTGCCTCTTCCGGGGCCGTGGTTCCTCCTCTCGTGCCAGGCTGAAAGCTGGGAAACGGGGTCCCAGTAGGGAGGGGGAGCGAACTCAAGAGGTCTCCGCAGGGTGGGTTCCGCTGGTTGGAACTGTGTGGTCTGTAGGGCCCCTTCCAACCCAAACCAGTCGGTGATTCCATGGTCCTGCTACGAGCAGTGCGTGTTTCTTTTGCTCCTGCCAGGTTGCAGACAGTAGCGTGCTGTTTCTTACGGCAGAGATGGGTCTCTGTGCTCCTCTCTACAGAGGATCTGTGCTGCTGCCTGTTTGAAAGTGAAGTCTCAAAACACACTCCAGGTCTGTTCAGAGAGGAGACATCGTTCATTCTGCGCAGGGTGCTTGCTGCATTTCCACAAATCAGGCACACCCAATGCCGGCTTCTAGGTTACACAAAAGTTATAAGGAAGTACACTCCAGTTACAATGATTGGTCAGTAATCTACAATCATTGGCTCTTCTGTTTTCCCGTCTCTATGTAAAGGCATGGTATTGATTTATTTCACCATGCGTGTTCTGTGAGTAAGGGTCACTGTGGGCAAGGGTCTCATCTCAAAGGGGTGTGATTTTTTAATATCAATGAAGGCAGTCCACTTCAGGACACCATAAAAGTTAATTTCATTGCCAACTTCTTGCTAACGAGATAAATGTTCTTGGTCCAAGGATGTTCTCCTCTTCCTCTAGTGCCCTTTGGCCTTTGTTCATTCTGTCATCTACTGAGAACAAGACAGTTCTTCGTCTAAACCTTGACACATATTTACACAGTTTCTTCTGGTGTAAGTCTTCCTGCTGCAAATACAGAATCAGTGCCACGTGAGTTTCTGCTCCTCAAGGGCTGGAAGGCAGCTCTCTCCACTCTGGGGTTAAGACTACAGCAGAGCAGTGTAGAAGCTGCCCGGTCTGGTTGACCTCTGGGTGTGAACCTGGGGAGCTGTGGCACAGTATACTTGCATGGGGGGCATGGAACAGAAGTTCTGGATAGGTGTAGCTGTCGTGGAGGAGAGTCATGTATATATAACGAACCTCTCTCAGCCCAATGCTTTCTCTTAGATGGCAGAGAATAGGGAATAGACATAAAACAGCCCTCCATAATAAGGCACACAGAAATTGTACAGTGCTGTTCAGTGACCTGGATGAAAGGTTAGAGTGTCCCCTTAGCAAGTTTGCTGATGGTACGGAACTGGGGAGACTGTCTGATACACCTGAAGCTGTGCTGCAATTCAGCAGGACCTTGATAGGCTGGAGAATTGGGCAGAGAGAAACCTAATGAGGTTCAACAAGGGCAAGTGTAGGGAGGGGAACACTTGGGGGGGAAGAACCCCAAGTTCCAGCACAGGCTGGGGGCTGACCTACAAGAGAGCAGTTCAGCTGAGAAGGACCTGGGAGTGTTGGTGGATGACAAATTGACTTTGAGCTAGCCCTTGAGCCAGGAGGGACAAGAGTGTCCTGGGGTTCATTGGGAGGAGTGTGGCAGCAGGTCGAGGGAGGTGATCCTCCCTCACTACTTGATCCTGGTGAGGCCACATCTGGAGCACTGCACCCAGTTCTGGGCCTTTTGGTACAAGAAAGGCAAGGAGCTACTGGAAAGGGTCCAGGGGAGGGCCACAAGGATGATCAAGGGTTTGGAGCACCTTTCTTAGGAGGAGAGATTATGGAAGCTGGGCCTGTTTAGTCTAGAGAAGAGCAAACTGAGAGGGGATCTCATTAATGCAGATTAATATCTCAAAGGTGGGTGCCAGCAGGATAGTGCCAGACTCTTCAGCGGTGCCCAGCGACAGCACAAGGAGCAATGGCCATAAACTAAAACACAAGTTTCATTTCAACATGAGGAAGAACTTCTTTACATTGAGGTGGGCAGAGCCCTGGAACAGGCTGCCCAGGGGAGTTGTGAAGTCTCCCTGTCTGGAGACATTCAAAACCCACCTAGATGTGTTCCTGTGTAACCTGCTCTGGGTGGCCCTGCCTTGACAGGGGGTTGGACTGGATGATGTCCAGAGGTGCCTTCCACCCCTAATAGTTCTGTGATTCTGTAACTCTGTTGCAATTAATAGTTCTTGGGATGTCTGTTACCAACAAGGTCTGTAATGGATAATGGTCCCAAGGAGCTGGTATTATGTCTGAGCTTGCCTTGGGGATGGGAATGCATTATATGGCTCTGTCTAGAAGTGATGGACACAGATAGAGCAGAGCCTCCTTTGTGGATTATGCCTCATGACACTTCAAAGCATGTCACAGCACGACAGCCTCAAACTCAGCAGCTCTGGCCGTGTTATCGCATCCCCTGCTGCAAACCCCACTGGCTTCCCAGTCTCTGTGGCACTACTCTGTGTGCATGAGGACACAGTCCTGAAGAGCAGACTAGTCTCAATGTGCTTGATCACTGGGGGGAGAGGGTTATAGTGCACCAGGCAGGAGTGGAGGTTGCCTTGCTGGCCTCTCTGAACTCTTCCAAGTGTCTTCATTCTGAGTAATCTATTAACAATAGGACTTCATAGATACCTGTTTTTTCTCTAATTGCAATAAAGAATTAATGTGGCTGTGAGTCAATGTGCATCTGGCTGTGCTAGCTTTCCTGAGTCGTGCACTGTCTCCTGAATTACACACCACTGTCTTTGGTACCACTGCTGATCTATAGAGTTTGTTACTGCTTCAGCTACTAACTGACTATCTGTGCTGCTTCATTTAGGACAGAGGAGCCTTCACCTCAGCACAGAACCCCTTCGTGCAAGGGCTTGTGCAAAGGCAACCCCTGTTCCCAAACAAGTGCAGGGAGACCATCCAAGGGCAGTAATACTCAACAGGTACAAAGAGACAAAGAGGGACAGAGATCTTGATTTTGGAGGCGCCCCTTACGAACCACAGAGCATCCTCTCTGGGAGCAAAAGGTCATGGGAAGCTGAGCTGTGTGTGAGTTTCAGTCAGGATAATGGATCACCCTGAATGCTGACTCGAATTACCTCCCTCTGAGCTCCATCCGTAGCAGACAGGTTTCAGCCAGCCAAGCCCTTTACTTCCTTCCCGTGGCAGGCAGCCAGCAATACTTTCAGAAGAAGCAACACTTTCAGAACTCCTCCTCACATGCCAGAAATACTGTCAGAGATGGCCACAGGTGCTATTAATGCCTGGAGGCAATGAAGCAAGCACTCAGAGTCTTGTGGCTCTACACACCACCCCGACACAATGTCTGGGTTCCTTAGCCCACCCTGCTCTGCCTATGCTTCTTGGGATCAGGCAATGCACTGTAGGCAGATAATTCAAAAAATGGATTTCTCTCAGCTAAACTGCCTATGATCTGAGGCAAAGCCAGTTACAGAGCAGCTGCTTTCATTGTGTCAGTGTCTGGGAGAGCTTTCCTGCCTTTCAGTGCTGTCACCAAAAGCTGGGAGAATAAAACTCCTTAATACCAATGTAGCATTAAGAAGCAGGCACTTCTTTATTGCAGTGCTGGGTGCTAGGTGGGATTTCCACAAATCAAGAACACCCCATGCTGATCTCATCATTACATTTATACACAAAAATTACAAGGTAGTACACTCCAGTTACAATGATTGATTAGTGATTTGCACATAATTATAGCATCTGCTGTGTCATTCTCTTCTGCTACTACGCTTGTGTGGAAGGGTCTTCACCTGGGCAAGGGTCTTCTTGATCTGTGGGTGTGTTTTTTAGTATTATAATGAGAGTATAATGACGATAGTTCATCTAAAGGACACCCTAAATTTATTTTGTTGCCAAGTTGGCCGGCTACCTTGCCAGGTTGTCAAATAACTCATCCTATATACAATAGACACTAGGTGCTCTGGTTATGGTCTAGAGAGTAAGGACTAAGGCTAACGTGTTCCAGAGAACAGGGACTTCAAGCAACTTGGCATCGGATTTCAAGCAGCACAGCAACCCATGCTAATATAAAGGCTAACTTCTTCAATCAAGATGTTCCTATAAGTAACTGTTTCACAAACAAACACAAAATATAGAAAAATTCAGTAAAACTTAACATAATCTGCAACAGTGCTACCTCAAGAGCCCTCTCTGACTTTGCAAAGAATGGCCAAGGAGGAATGTTCTCAAACTACCCTACTCCTAGCACATTTGCAGGACATTCAATCCTACTCCCCGGTGCAAATGAAAAGGCTATATCTTCTCACCACTGAAGTTGGAAGACTGCCCTCCTGAGAGCTTTACAGCAAGGCTCTGGCGGAAAATACAACAGAGCTGCCCAGATCTGCAACTAGCCTTTTTCTGCTGGCTTCCAAGAAGTCTTGTTGAAGTTTCATTCTAAATGTAGGTTTCTCTGGTCTTTGCTAGTAGAAACAGGTTGGCAGGTGCCAAGCCCATCTTTGCAGAAAAACAAGGAGTCTTGTCCTACATTTCAGGACTGAAATGTCTTGAATTTGTATTTGAAAAGCGGAAGTGATACTATTTTCCTGAGCGTTGCTCTGCAGAAGGTAAAGGAACTTGGGCAAATCTGGGCAAAGCTGAATCAAACATGACACACTATTGAAAAGAGACTAGAGCAAGGAGAAGACCAAATGTGAGGATTCTGCCAGGACATTGGGTGGGAAGTTGTTACCGCAAGTTGTTTCACTGGAGCCACCCCATTCTCCTTGTCCTTTTATGAGATGTGGGAATGAGAAACATTTTCTTTAGGAGACGTCCGCATAGAATAGTCAGGAGACTTAAAGTGTGGAGTGACCAGCAAGGAACGGAAGACACTGGCTTTGGGTTTTTACAGCAGCATGAATAACTTCCTGAGCTGTCCTTGAAATGTTTGCAGCAATTTTCCAGCATTCCCTCAAATCTCCAAATGGTGCAGTTTTGACAGCTCATACCCTGCCATTAGTTTTACTCGGTCCTGTAATTGTACGAAAATTTTACCTTTCATTTCCTGGGGCTACAGGCAGACTCTTAGCCACTGACCTGAGGTTAAGGTCTGTGAACAGAGCATGGACAACTGCACGACATGGTATGTGAGATGGCTGCATATGGCAGGTGATAGTGTGAAAAGTTGACAAAAGTTGCACATAATGCCACAAGGAACAGCTGGATCTCCCAAATGGTTATGAAGCAGTGATGTGAGGAAAAGCCAAACTTTCACAGATAACTGGAGAGAAGCTTGGGGGTCTTTCTGGGGCAAGGCCAGTAACTGTCAGTAATAGTACACTATGCCAAGATTACCTAGGTAACTGTATCAGAAATACCGAACTGGACATAGATGTTAAAGAAACCCAAACAAATAAAAGAACTCCACCACAGTACCAATGGGGAAAAATAGCTATAAACCAGCTGTTCCTCTGGGAGGAGATTGGGACAGACAAAGGAAGTACAAAGATTGCAAAAAGGAGGGTTGAGGAATGGGAAAAGGGAGTACCAAGGTACACAAATGTTATGACCACTGCTGCAGAGAGGAAGCAGCCAAGCAGCCCTGTGTGTGGTCACCGTTGCTAGAGCAGAATCTTATAGCAAACCTATTGTTTTGACTGTAGCATGCATATCGAACCTATGTCCTGATCAGGAATATGGAGGGGAAAGCACGTTGTTTTCCTTAACAGATTTGAGAACACTCAGGTGAATGGATTGAACTTCCCAGTATTACCATATAGATGCATCTTCTAGGTTTGATGGCTTTGGCAGCTACCTATCACTTCCTAACATTGCTTAAAAACAGGTTCAGTTTTTTCTAGCGTTGCTGAGAAAAGGTTGACTAGTGACACAGAATATGAATATTTGTATTCCTTTAGCGAGGAAACCAGTTCACTCCACATGTCAGTCAGTTAAGGTCCACATAAGCCAAGGTGCATTTCGTGTACCAAGGGTAGGCATGGTATGGCTGCCTGTTTACTGCAATGGCAAAACCATCAAGAAGCAGGCCCAAGTCCAGGCATCCTCCTGCATGCACATTAAATAAATCAACATTCCCTTGTGCCTGTGATTTGGATGACTTTTGTGTGCCTAAGTGAGGAGCTTTGGTTCTGGTTTCTTCTTCCATTGCTGTGAGTGGAAGCTATCTGGAAAACTGCAGGATTCAGGTGCAAACAAGCTCTGCAGGCCATGGAACAGAGACTCCAGGTGACAGTGGCAGGACTGCATGCTGGGTGGGAATGCAGAGAAGAGGCAGGGCTGCCCATGGACCTGAGCTAGGACACACTGGTGAAAACTCAGACTTCTTGCCCCAGGGATTCTCCCCCTCCCATGAAGTGCTGGTGCCAAGGTAAGCCACAGCTTGTGCAGAGGAAAGGCAAGAAATAGTGCCCAGAAATTAAATCTGCCCTGATCGCCTTTTTTATGACCTCAGGCAGGTTTGTGGGGGAAGGGAACTCACCAAGATGGCTTGATCCTCCTTGATGTAGATATTTTGTGAAGCGGCCTTCCATACACTCTTGTGGGGTTTCTGGGCATTCTGGGCTGCTCTCACATCATGGAGGTGGCTCATCATGGCTGTCTTTCCCTTAGGCAAGGCAGTATTAGCCTACCCTGGCTAATGCTGGCCCCTTGAACATCTACCAGTAAGATTCAGAGAAGTGCCAGAAACCTCCACTTCTGGCGTTGGATCATGTCGTTTATCACTGCAGCATATCAAAGGCATTTTAGAGGCCCATGGGAAGCCTTGCAGATGCACTAGGGGGAGGCAGAGCAGACAGTGCTGGAACCTTGGTGCTACCTACCATGTTTACCCTTTCATCCCATCAAAGGAATCAATATTGATACACATACTAATGGCAACATTTGCCTTTGTGGGAAAAAAAAGACTGTGTCTGGCCAAAAAATTTCAGCTTGACATTGTGTAGGGCTCCACACAGTCGGTCAGACTGTACGAATATTTTTTTTCTGGGCCTCATCAAACCAGCACAAAAAGCAAATTAATGTGACTGCCAATTCAAGCAGAAGGGACACTTCCCTCCCACCCCGCTGATGCATCTCAACTTCTCAGGCCTAGTGTAGAGGGCAATGCCACCTCTCTTAGTGCATAGGTACACAAATAGCGTGCATGGCCCTTGCTGCTGGAGTGGGATGCTCAGTGCATCGGCTTCCCAGTGCCTTGCAGCTGGAGCAACCATACTCACTGCTTTCAGTTCCACTAGATATGGCTACAGACCAGATGTATGATGAGTCTAGAACTGGCAAATCTACTGCACACAATGCTGCACAGGTACATGACAAGATAGAGCTATCTAACCCAGGCTTAACCAGGGCAAAGGGTGTCTGAGTTAGGCTGACTTAGGCTGGTTCATTGAACGCAAGCGAGGTCTCCTTCATAAAGGAGAATGCTCTGGCAGACCCTCCCAAACAGGACAGTTTGTCCTGCCAGTATTGCCTGTGAGAAGCTGGGTCTGCCATTTCAGTTCACAGTCTCTTTTCTTTTGGGACAGTTGTTAGTCAAAAGCTTTCCTCCTTTTTTTTCCACCCCGCCCCCCCCCCCCCCCCCCCCATGTGTTTTCCAGCCTGTATCTGCAGCCTCTGGAGTGAAGGTTAGGTAAGAAGACAAGGGCCGTTTTATAGGATTCTGCAAGTTTCCAGCAAGTTTGTTTACTCAAATGATGCACAGCTAAATGCAGCTATTATACATGGTATCTGGGGCAGCTGTACAGCAAGATCAATGCCCATAGTTCACACAGTAGTCATACTGTCCAGGGCTACAGTAACAGACACCTAGAGACAGCATGGTCTTCCCATCCATTCATTTCCTCTCCTAAGTTCTGAGGCAGGTAACATCCCCATCTCACTGAAGAGAAAAAGTCTGTAAGATAGGCATCTGACTATACACAGAGCTCTGCCTCTGACTTCACTAGGTCCAAAGACTTTCCTTTCAACAAATTCCACCCAGAAGCTCTGGCATGACTTGCAGCTAATAGGAGCTACTTAGGGCTAGGAAAGTCAGCAGTGCCAATCACACCTTTCCAGCAGGAATCTTGGCAATTGTACAAGGGGAAGACTCTCTGGCACAGATAACTTCATTGAATAACGGACTCCAAAATGGAAACTGCATCTACTCCATCTAACATTGTGCTTTAGCAAAGCTGTCAACTGGATGGCTAATCCAAAGGGGAAGCAAAATGGCAAGGAACTTAAGCAGAGAAAGATTTTGAAAAATATATTGCACTGGCCTTTTCTAGGAACAAGGTAGAAGGCTGTGTAGATTCTCATGCAGCGGTACATTCAGCCGCTGTATCAGCTTTTCTTTTCCAGCCTAAAACCTGCCTCAAGGTAAACATTTCAGAATCACCATCCATTTACCTGTGGCCTGGGACAGGGAGAGCTGGAAATGTGATCCCCAAAAAACTGTGATACATAGCCACAGCATGTTCTGCCCATGTACCAGGTGGCTGAACATGAGTTCTGATGTCCTCAGAAGTTTGGGTGCACTGATCTTTATGCTGAAGGGAACCAAAAAGTGGAGATAATTTGTATCATTTTCCTGTATCACTTTAAGAAGTAATTGCTACTCTTAAGTAGAATTAGAGCATGTAGCAGAATATTATGCTACCTGTCTGCACAGTTTGAGTAAGTTCGAACCTTCAGGAGAAATATTTTCTGGTCACTTACATAAGTAACAGAAGTATTCCTCTTGTCACACTCTCTCTGTTGCCTTGCATCACATATAAAAATTGTGGGTTCCTTTTTGAGCTGTCTGTCGTTGAAACACATTGCCAAAGATGTAAGAAGGAAAACAGAAGTTTGAACGGCAAATTATGGACTGTATAGTTTGGCTATCATGTATTTGAGCTTTTCTGCTTCATGGGTTCATTTGTCTATTCCTTGCTAAGGGATCTGAAAGTATTTCCTTAAAAAGAGCTTGGTGAGGAGTGCCTGCACAGCAGGCTTTGGGGCTTCTCAGTGCTGTCTCTTTGCCTGTTTGCTGTCCACACTTAAGAAGCCAGCTACTAGCAAGAGCCTCAGGGCGAGCTGCAAATGGGCAGAATGTGCCCTTCTTAAGCACACAGGGGTAGGCATTCTGCATGAGAGATTCATGCTCAACCTACAGCCTGGCGTGCCAGGCAGGTCTTCCCAATCAGAGAGAGCTGGTGCACATACAAAGGCTTGGAAGGACGCACACCCTCCTCACAAGTGCCATTTCTCTGGATGGACTCCAGTACAAGCATCTGTGCAACACGTCTTTCTCACCTCTTTTGACTTTTGTGCTGCTTTGTCTTTGGTCATATATGCCATGTTATATTTTGAGAAGGTATCTTGGGTGGCATAAAAAGAAGTATGGCCAGCAGGTCAAAGGAAGGGATTCTGCCCGTCTAATCTGCTCTGGTGAAATACCACCTGGAGTGCTGTGTCCAGCTCTGGATTTCCCAGCAAAAGAAAGACATGGGTCAGGTCCAGAGGAGGCCACAGAAACAATCTGAGGGCTGGAACACCTCTGCTGTGAAGAAAGGCTGAGAGACTTAGGGTTATTCAGCCTGGAAAAGGGAAGGCTCCAGGGACACTTGCAGCCTTTCTAAACTTAAAGGGGGGCTATAAGAAAAATGGGGACAGGCTTCTTAGTAGTGCCTATAGTGATAGGACAAAGGGTAATGGTTTTAAACGAAAAAAGGGTAGATTTAGATTAGATAGGAGGAATAATTTTTTTGCAATCAGAGTGGTGAGACATTGGAACAGGTTGCCCAGAGAAGCTGTGACTGCCCCATCCATGGAAGTGTTTGAGGCCAGGTTGGATGGGGCTCTGAGCAACCTGATGATTGCAGGTTTGACTAGATGACCTTTAAAGGTCACTTCCAATCCAAACCATACTATGATTTTATGATTTTAAGGTAGTTTGGGTCACTCACACAGTGCTGAATGACTTTCGATGGGTCAAATGTCATCAAACAATGGGGCTAGGTGGCAGCAGCAGAATGGCATGGCCAACCATACAGAGGTTTTGCCTTGTCTGTATCTTTGTCCTGCAGAAGGGCAGGCAGAATGTAGGGGAACTTGAGCTATTTCTGTGCAGCTCATGGAACCAAAAACCTGCAGCACACAGGCACTCAAACATGGCTGGGAAGCCCTGCCACATCCAGACTAAGAAACTCTGAGAAAGGAGCTGACTAATCCACAAAGTTCAAGTTTTCAAATATGTGAAATGTGAAAGTTTCTTTGTCCTTCACGAAATCTTAGTCATTCTTCTTCAGCAGATGCAGCTTTCTGGATCCTTAAGCCCAGCAATTCCAGAGCAATTATCTGGATCACAGGAAAAGGAGATGGGTTCACAGGTTCAGCTCTTGACGAGGATGAGCTCCCAGAGGTTTGATACTCTTGCATTCTTCATAGAAACAGCTTGTCAGGCAAGTAGAAACAAGGTGGAAGCTTCCAATTAATTTTGAAATGTTTCCCCAGGTAGAAGGCTTTTATAAGTCAGCTGTTTCATGGTCAAAACATGAGCAATGAAAGAACCTTATCTAGAGACAAAATGTCTCATAACTTTCTGGAGAAATGTTCTCCAGGCTTCTGAAACCTAGAATAATCAGAGAGAAGAAACCCACATGCTCAGTTCCACCACACAGAGATACAAATCTAATACATTTGGTAGCTTGGCATGAAGCTCTGATTTGCCCTGTTAGTGGATAGTTTTAGTCCCCAGGAAAGGACTGTGGCTTAATTTTATTTCTCTTTTTACGCTCCTGCTTCCTGTGTGGATTGCTTTGGAAACATCATCCAGGGCACTGATAGGAAGGGAAATGTAATGCAGATTGTCCGGGAAAGCTCCATGAATCAGCAGTTGATGCAAGAGCTTTTCCTGGGCACTGTTTAATGTTATATTGATTACAGATTTCAGGCCCCAGCCTCATTTTTGTTAAATTCAGTGACCACAAAGTAGTACTGATCATGAAAGGTGACAGAAAAAAGCTTTTATATCAGCAGAAAAGAAAAATAACCACAGTTTCTGTGGGTGAGTTGATGTGGGAGAAAAGCAGTCCCCGAAAAAGGAGCAGAAAAAGTAGCATAGGTAAAGGTAGAAGGACCCAAAGTGAAGAAATACTGTGGCTAATTAGGGAGTATGAAAGAGCAAAACCAGAAAGGCACAAAACGGAAAAAATCAATACCTTTCAGTAGGTGAGTCTTCGTTTCCTGATGAGCACTGTGCTAAATAAAGAGCTGCTGACAGTTGCAGAGTTTAAGCACAGAGTAGGGCATTTTTACAGCAAAGGCTGATGTCAGAGAAGGAGAGGAAGAGCTGACACAGTGGATTTGGGTTCTTGTGTCCCCATTTGTGCCTAATGAAAGTCACATAATGCCAGGCAATCTTCAAGCAGCCTTGTACCCACTTCCTTTGTCCTTCACAATGCCTTTTTGCCCAGAGTACCAAGAGCAAGAGTACTGCACACTGTGTTATGTAACAAAAGTGCTCTGCACACCCACAGAGGAGCACAGAGACACAAAGGCAGGGAAACACAAGTAATACCCTACCCTGTCTACTCCCAGGCCCATATGGGAGTCATCAGCCCCACAGAAGCCCACTTCCACAAGCCCAGAAGATTGCAGGGGCACAAAGGCAGTTGGAAACACAAATTAGGGACTCAGAGGAGGGGAAATCCTGTCCAGGACCTTCCCAGAGCTGTCCCAGGGAAGGCTAAGGCCCACAGTCCAGGCATGGAACCTATCAAAAGGAGTTGATGTCTGAGCATCCTTAGGACCCTATCATCAACATGGGACATGCTATGGGCTGCAGGGGAAGAGCATTCCAGGATTGCACAAGGCTTATTAGAGGGTGCGCAGAGGAGGAACCAAATGTAGGGAAGCACAGGCATTGACATGGTTTGGGGAGAACAAATGTTGGCAAACAGAGGAATAAGGTGATAAAAAGGGACAGCATATAAATGGTTCTGGTCAGGATGCTCTTCCAGCCATGCCTTATGCTGGGTCAGTCTCTGTCCTGCCACCTTATTCAACTCCAGTTCTAGCAGTTTTCCTGAATGAGGGACTCTCTATCTGCTGTGTCAGAGTGGGCCATGTGTCACTGGTGCAGCACCTAGAGTGGTGTGAGTGTGCAAGCCAGTGTGCAAGTGCTGGTGATGATCCAGCCTGACAAATGGGGAGGAGGTGATGTGACCAGCGGGTGTAGGTCTCTAGAGCGTGAGACCGCCGGCTGGGCCTGCTATTGAGGAGACCGGGGCAATGCAGGGCAGCTCTGTATGTCTGTGTGCCTGTGCTGGTATGCGCAGGAGGGTCTGTTCCAGCAGCTGGAGTGGGGCCATGGCCTCAGGGACTTGTCTATGTTGGCGGGGCGGGGCAGGGGTGCGGACCCAGCGGGGTGGACCTGTCGCCGCTGCTCCGGCCCCGCCTCCTGGGCACCGGCCGCACCTGCCCCGTCGCCACAGCCGGCTCCGCGGTTTGCTCCCAGCAGCAGGTAACAGGGGGGCTTTTCTCCGCAGCGGGGTGGGGTGTGGGTCCTCTCCTGTCCCTTGAGCATCGGAGCTGCGGGGCCCCTCCGGACACGCTCCGACATGCGCGGCAGCTTCGGGGCCCTCGTAGGGGCCGCGCCCCGCGGCTGCCCCTCGGGGCTCTCGCGGGCGGGACCGTCCCGCTGGAGGTGCGGGGAAACGCGGGGCGGCCGTGGAGCTTCTCCCGCTGCGGGAACGGGCGGGCTGGCCCGGGCGCTGTCCCCGCCGGCGGGGCGGGCTGGGTCTCGCTGCGTCGTGCTGCTGGCGGCGCGGAGCCGCGTGTGTCAGCTGAGGTGGTCAAAACTAGAGTTTTCGGCTGAAAAAGGCTTTGCAGTAAGTAGGACTGCTGGTTTGGGCTCCGCATCGGCTGTTTCTCAAAAGCCACGTGAAAAAATTGTTTTGCTACTGGAGTTTATAGCCAGTTCCAGGGATGTCTGCCCCAAAACTGGCTGTCAGCAAAAAAGTGAGTGTTGCTGCACTGGCTTAGCTGGTGGTGGCCAGGTTGATATGGGAGACATTGTGACAATCTAACCCGGGGTATAAGAGAAAGCTGGTGGCATTGAGGTTTGGTCTACTGTCCTGCTGTTATCTTGCATCCAGAAATACCTGCCTCGCTGGGTGGTAGCTGCTTTAGCTATGTTTTGTGTTAGTGAAACATTCGTGACCTTGAATTTTGTGTGCCTCTCTTTTTATTTAGGCGACTTGCTAAGTGTCTTCTGGCCTGATCTTGCACCAAACATTGAGATAATTTTCTTTTTCATGGTAGGAAGCTATATGTACACCACCACCATCCCTGAAATGCAAAACAAGCAAACAAAGTAAAAAAAAAAAAACCAAACCCAACCAGCACCTCTCTGTTGTGGAATTCACAGTCAGTGATTTAGCTTTTTAACCACAACGGGAAAATATTGTGAGAGACATTTCAACTGTGCTTAAGGGAGCAGAAGTCAGAGTGGCTTTAATATGCAAGCATTAGGTGCAGCACTCTGTGATGAGGTTCTTCCTTGCCAAGAGCAGTGGTCTCTGTGGGCAAAGATAGGATCTCTGCGGGGCAGCTGGAGCACAGAGATCAGAACTCTCTGAAGGACAGCCACGTAAGGTCAGAGTGGCAGTCAGTGCTTGCCTGGTAGGTGTTACAGATTGGTGTAATCCAAAGTGTTTGGATTTGCTCCATTTGTAGATGCTTATGGTGGCTATCTGACCACTGAAAATGTACCTGCCAGCTTCCACCTGGATAACCTGTTCTGGATTTACATGCTGATCTCAACCTCTTGAGCATCATGCATCTTTGCTAACACTCTGCAACACTCTGTTGAGGATGGGTTTACCCCATTAGTGGGAAACTGTCTGAAATTTCTCCTTCCTGGCAGATTTGGCTGAGATTTAACATGCCAGTGAGATGCAGGAGATAAGGCTGAATGGTCTAAAGGGGCTGTAAGACAAGAAATGTTAGGAAGCCCATTAGTCATGAGAGTCTTGTCCTGGAGGAGCGGTCCTGGTGGCCCAGAAGAATCTGCAGAATTGGAGGTTGAAATGATAGTCATGATAGATAGGGAGCCATCAGTGAACCATTTCCTCCACTTTATCTTTTTCTGTGGTGCTGTTCCCACTCCCATATGGGGTTCTCTGTAGCAGGGCAGAGAGAGAAGTGTTCAGAGCGCTATCATGCAACTAGATAAAGATCCAAGCTGGGGAAAAAAAAAAAATCTGGAAGCCTGCAGGCAGCATTTTATTCTCCCTGCATAAATTCCAGCTGTTATTGGCTACAGAGGCGCCTAACCCTCACTCCATACCTTCATTTGTGAATCAGCCCGTGCAGCCCTGGCAAGACTGATGAGTAAGCTCTGGGACCATACTGGGTGGGTATGCCAAAAGCAAGGGTGCACTGGAGTGATTGCAAGGACTTGGCACAACTCAAATGATACTCAAAGTATCATTTACCATGATACTAAAGTGGTAATAGAGATGGTGATGTGGAGACAGGTCTTTCTCAGGCAAGAGCAGAGGGGTAGGAGGGCTCTGGATGGACAGGGGGCTTAAAAGAAACCTGTGAAGCCTCCCAGCAAATGGCAGGTGAAGTTCTTTTCCACAACAAAGCTTCTCAGTCATGTCCTGTACCAACTGCAACTGCTATGGGAAAGAATTGCTTGGCATCAGAAACGGCGTAGTTTGGATGCAGCTGAGCTTGCAGCCAAGCGTGGAGTTTGCTGTGGTGGAGACTCCTTTGCTTCTCTAATTTAGTCATTGATAGTAGGCATATGGCACACATTTTCAAGTTTAGTGCTATCTAATTTATCCTGAGTGTTGCTCCTCTTAAGTTTTAGTAAATTACCCGGTAAATTCTTGCTAAGCAATCTGCTAGCAAATAGAGCAGTGTTTTTAATGCTGTTTAGTTATCTCAGCTCTAATGCTTGCAAAAAGCCTCGTGTTTTTGAAGCTGAAGGGAAGCTCTTAGGCTTTTTTGAAATGGCTGTGTACACCGCATGAAATTCCCAAATCGATATCTTTGAAATGCGTGTATTTTCCCTTTATTTACTCTTCCTTTCTTCGCATTTGCCAAAAGGCTATGGAAAGTTTCCTAATATATGGTCTTCATGCTCGTTGAAATCTGAGGCACATGTAAAGATCATCTGTACCAACAGGTACGGAGGAAGCTGTTGTGTTGCCCACCTTGAACTTTTATATTCTGAGGTGAGTTTTCTTCCATACAAGCAATCACAGGAAGACACTGGGAATACTCCAAAGTGCCAAACTTTACAGGCTGGTTTGCTGCTTCAAGGGCTGCACCAGGACATGGAGATCAGTGCCAGTGTGTGGAGTTCTCCACAGAATCTGCTTGGGTGTTGTTTTTTGTTTTGTTTGGTTTGATTCCCCCCTACCCTGTTGTTCAAACTGGAGGTGCCATGAATGTGTTACCAACAGGGTGAGCTGCTTGATTCCATGGTATTGTGTATGCAGGGGCTGGGGCATTCTTTCTATGATGGCAGTCCTTGTCCAGAGGGATCTAGCTGAAGGGGTAAAAGTCTTCACACACTTCCACACAAGTCTATTTTTAGAGGTGAAAGCTATTCAGAGGGAAGTATTGATTTTTCTCCTTTCCATCTTGAGCATTCTGTTTATCATTTTCTTCAGTTTGTGTGTAATGGACCATACACATAGCTATTCTTACTTCTCTCCTTCTGCTCTAAATGTGTGGTCCAGGCAAGGATGTAAGCCCTTTGCTAAAACAATTTTTATTTGATGCCTGAAGTCTTTGCATGCTACATACAGAACCTCATATTTTAAAACTAATTCAAATGTGCAACCTCTTATGTCTGCAGGAAACCAAAGCACAATGAGGTGTAATGATACAGCTCAGACTTGCAAATGACTTCAGAATGAAAGCTGACAGTTGGCACTGCCCTGCAGATTAACTGGAGGGGAGCAGCAGTGAATGGGTAATTTGTGCTTGTGTTTGCTATTGACTTCTGGCCACCGGTAGTATGTCTGATCATGTTAAAAGAGACAAAGGGATTGTCTTCACAGGTATCTGGCTTTAAACTGACAGAGGCGAAATTAAGATGACACATTAGGAAGAAGTTCTTCCCTGTGAGGGTGGTGAGGCTGTGGGCGCAGGTTGCCCAGAGAAGCTGTGACTGCCCCATCCCTGGCAGTGTCCAAGACTAGGTTGGATGGGGCTTGGAGCAACCTGCTCTAGTGGAAGGTGTCCCTGCCTATGGCAGGGGGTTGGAACTGGATGAGCTTTAAGGTCTTTTCCAAAACTAACCATTCTATGATTCTAATAGGTGTGATTTGGCAGTGCTGGTCACCCTGCTCCTCTGATGTTTGTGTCTGTTCTCAGGCAAACTACAAGATGTGCTCCTGGCTTCCTGGGTCTGGCCAGATGTTTCTCGGCTTTTGCTTAAAGATGCCATATGATGGATTCCTCTGGGCCTCTTGGAAGACGGCTGTGCTAGGTGATTGCTGTGAAGGGTGTAGCTCATTTGGAGCTTCAGGTTCATCCTTCAGCTGGCCAGTGGCCACCAGTCTCTTCTTCTGTTGCTCTGCTGCAGCAAGGGCCTGCTCCAGGGCTGGGTGTGGAGCCACCTTGCCAACAGTGCTGGCATCAGGTCCCAGCAGTGTTGAATCTGTGACCCCACCAGTAAACCATGTATCCACAGGTTGCATGGGGTCTTATGCCATTTCTCTGCTCCATGGGCACCTAGACCCCAGACTGTGCTGGTCCAAGGGTGCATCTGCTGCACAGCGGGTTCCCCCATGAAGAACATCTGAAGGGTGCACTGGGAATTGTGAGAAGATTTGTCCCAAATGACATGCACCCGTGAAGATGCCATGGTCTTTCATAGCCAGAGTGTGTCTGTGTAAAACCTGACAGTGCCGTGGGAAAGAGGATGGTTAGAGGACTCAGGTGGTTAGAATGTGCAAGTACAAGCAGCACAGGCTGTGTCTCTTGAGTTGTCCCTGCTGTTCCTGGGAAGACTCCTCTGTGTGCCGCAATTGCATCAGGCAGAGCTCAGCAGCACCACAGCCTGAAACAGAGCTGCTTCTGTCTTCCATGGGTTGCCAAGTGCTCAGAATTCTCCTGCTGACTTTTTGATTTAGGGCAGCATTTCTTTGTAAGTGAAAACCTGTGCTTCCAATAACAGTAAAAAAAAAATAGTGCTTTTAATTTATTTTTTGGTGGTGGGGTGGGTGGGTGGTAGTGATAATAATTTTTTTCCTGATATTACAGAGAAGTGCTGAGCATCAAAGGTTTTTCCATTTTGTATGAGAAGGAAATAATGCTATGACTTGGCAGCACTTGTGGGAACTGCAGCTTGGGCACATGATGTTTCTGATATGGATTGCACCTCCTGAAACGCTTCATGGCTTTCTTATTATGTGATGTGCCACTTTCTTCCTTGAACGCTGAAGGGTATAGTGCATCGTGGGAGGAGTCCAGTTGAAGACTGTGACTTTTTAAGGAGCTGCAGGAAGCATCAGAAATGACACTCTCTCAGGCTGTCCAGTTCACTTTACCTGGGTCAGAAGCTGGCCTGGCTCTGAGGATGGGCTGATGAGTGGGCATGGTGGTGGCTGCTACTTTGTTTGAACTGTGATGAACCACTCAAGTGCAAAGTATTTTCATTCTGTAGAAACAAAAGCTTAAAATCCAAGATGTGTTGATGGCTGAATAAAAAACTAATTAAGTCAGCTGACAAGCCAGAACTGCTCACCTCCTCACTGAATGCATGGCAATCCGAAGTGGTGACTGACATGAACACATGGAGAAGGCTTGTGCACCGCGGCACTCTAATTGGATCGATCAGAGGACTTGCCTGGTCTTGCTTGACAGACAAGGTCATGTGTTTTGGGCACAGCACAGGTTTGCTTTCTGGCTGCCAATGGTAGTAGGTGAACCAGAGAATGTACAGAAGACTGTGTAGGATTGTGCCGGTGTGCTGCCTCCTGACCAGCCTGGATGAACATGGCCTTTACTTCCATAAAGCACTAGGTCACAAGCTTGCTGACCCACTGGCTGGTGCTGTAGGGCTCCTTCCCCTTTTAACCGAGTCAAAGCTGTTCATTTTCTGTGTCCCAGCTCAGCTTCCCTGAAATGGAGAGGCTGGACTGAAGAGCTCAGGACTGTCATGTGGTCAGAGGGACATCCACTCAGATGTGAAGTCCTTTTTAAGAGAGCAAGCCATTCTGTGCTACTAAAACAAGTATAATTAGGGCCCCAGAGGTGATCAGACAAGCAGCTGACTTAGGAGTGTGGTGGATAAACTCTGCTGAACAGACCTCAGTCCTATTAGTGACATCTGGCTATGTTGAGTAGTGCCATGGGGGTCATGAGAAGCAGTGCTGCTGTGATGGGACTGGCATCATAACACGCAAGGATGCTTGTGGCCCCCTTGTGGGGAGGATCCTGCTCTGGACCCTCCTTCTTGGGCAGCAGGATGAGGCCCAGATGGACCCATGTCTCTCATGTGAGGGTGATGAGGCACTGGCACATGTTGCCCAGAGAAGCTGTGACTGCCCCATCCCTGGCAGTGGTCAAGGCCAGGTTGCATGGGGCTTGGAGTAACCTGGTCTAGTGGAAGGTGTCCCTGCCCGTGGCAGGGGTTTGGAACTACGTGATGTTGAAGGACCCTTCCAACCCTAACCATTCTATGATATGGCAGAAATGTGTATGGACAATTTGGGCTGCCTTTTGTTCTGGGCAAGCCCTGTGTGAATGCAACTTGTCTCCACAAGAGCCAGGAAAACATCACAGATTTGCTCAGGGGAAAGCCAGGCTGGCTGTCTTGAATCACCTCCCTGGCCTCCATGTGCCTCAGCATAGCTTCTAGGAGGATCTGTTCCATGATCTTTCCAGTTACAGAGGTGAGGCTGACAGGTTGGTAGTTTCCGGGGTCCTCCTTTCTACCCTTTTAAAAATGGGTTCAGTGTTTCCCTTTTTCCAGTTACTAGAGACTTGGCCTGAACTGCCATGACTTTTCAAACATAGGATATTTGGTGTGGTGGCTTGGCAGCTACATCAGCCAGTTGTCTCAGGACTCTGGAATGCATCTCATCAGGTCCCGTAGACTTTAATTAGGTTCAGGTTCCTCAGGTGGTCTCGAACCTGATCTTCTCTTGCACTGCGCCCCCAGTCCCTGCCTTTAGGTCCATCCACTGGAGAGATGTAGGAAAAGAGATTGCCAGGGAAGACTGACGCAAAAAAAGCTATTGAGTTCCTTAGCCTTTTCCTCATCTGTTTTTTACCAGTTTGCCAGTTGTATTCGTTGCAGACGT
Organism: Strigops habroptila; assembly: GCF_004027225.2. Classification (NCBI taxonomy): domain Eukaryota; kingdom Metazoa; phylum Chordata; class Aves; order Psittaciformes; family Psittacidae; genus Strigops; species Strigops habroptila. The sequence continues at coordinate 22,820,426 of NC_044302.2, forward strand.
GCACTTTGTTTGATCTTCCTTATCTGGCTGGCATACCTATAGAAGTCCTTACTATTCCTTGTGTCCCTTGCCAAGTTCAGCTCTATCTGCACCTTGGCCTTCCTGATTCCATCCGTACACAACTGGGCTATATCCCTATGTTCTTCCCAGGATACCTGTCCCTGCTTCCACTCCACTGCTTATGCATTTCCTTCTTGCCTTTTAGTTTGACCAGCAGGTCTAGATGCACCATCATCCACATTACCAACTGACTGACCTTCCAAATCCACAGCTTTATACCTATTGTATAGACACACCTGTAAATGTGAGGTGCATGTGGTGCAGGGAGTACTATATTAATCTTTGCATTGCTGCACAGGCTCCTGATACGTGCTCCTTAAACCCCACAGAAACCAAGTTACAGTAATTGGGTATCTGCTGCCAAGTCTGGCTTCATCTTCCACTGGTACCATCAGCAGGAACGGTAAGGCATCAGCAACAGTGGTAAGGAAAATGCTGATCATCTGCTTTCGAGGCAAAAAAGTGTATTTTGTAAAGAAAAAAATGTCGTTGTTCCACATCTGCTATAAATAACATATATGGTCATAGTAATATTTGTGTCATAGCTGCTGATTCCCAGTATTTAGAACAAATCAGCCCCTAAATTCTAGGAAATTTAAAACAAACAAAACCCTTGAATTCCTGTCAGTTTGCGTCATGAGGGCACACTTAGGGTCACGTATCAAGGATGGTCAAGGGTGTTTTTGTTGCCACTGTAAAGGTTAGATACTTCACTGTAATGGTAAAAATCAAAATGAATCTGAAACTTCCAGCCATAAGTATAATTTTATTGCTGAGGCTCTGAGAACATCGGTATGAGGGTGGCTGGGCTGTAATGCGTTGTAAGTGCTGATGTGAAGATGGAGTGTTGCAGAAAGATCTAGTATGTGCACCCTCCATGTTGCTGCAGCTGGGTGTCCTGCCCTTCCCAGCCAAATCCAGTGAGTCACTAATGTCCGCAGGAGGTTTTTGGAGCTTTGCACAGAGGTGCAGGTACAAAGGAGCTCTTCAAAGCAGAAGAAAGAATTTTTCCTCAGCTGGCTTGACTACCTCTGACAATGTCTTTGGGAGAAGGCAGAAGACAGATCATTTTTCTCACAGTGTTCCAGCCTTGACAGCTCAGCATAGACAGCTGGAGTCAGACTTGCCAATTATCTCCTTCCATCTGCTTCCTCCCATGCTGTCTGTTGTTCTGGTTGCTCTCAGGTGGCCTGCCTGATGTCTCCGTCAGAATCAAAAAGCTGTATAAGAAGAGCCACCATGGTGAATATCCTGAAGAGAGCCGAGGTTATTTAACCTAGGTTGTTCTCTCTGGTGGTTACTCCTAGAAAGTCTGGATTTGGCCTGGTGCTGTTTCAGCAAATTGTGCTCTTGTAAGATGCCGATGGGGAAAAAATTTGCAACAGAAGAGCAGGGGTTGCATTCCTACTAACCATTATACTCTTCTTAGCCTTGCAGGGCTGCTTTGTACATACATAGTGGTCCATACATTGAAGGCTTGCTGCATGGGAAGTGAGAAAATTAATCATGAGCAGCAGACCTCCGTTCACGCAGAGGAGCACTGAATGCTCTTTGTCAGCACATGTTACTGTAGTGTGCTATGGGGACTGGGGGAGGACAGGGCATGTTATATGCTGCCCTGAAGTTTTATTACTGCCTTCCTTGAAATTGCTCACTACTGACTGGCATCCATTACAATAAGTACTTAGAAAGATGCTTCCAAAAGTCCAAATGAATGAAGATATGGGTGTACCACATCCAGAGCTGTTTAGTGACAGCTTATTGCAGCAATTTCTGTTCATGCAGTTCTCTGAGTGGAGGAGACCTGCTAATTCTTACCACTGCTCCTGCTGCTACATTTTGATGTTAGTGAAGACTTTAAAACAAAGAAGTAACTTCAAAAACATCAGTCAAATTTTTGTCCGTCAGAAAATTTCAGTTTGAATTAATACTTTTCAGGTAATGACATAATAACAATTAAGAATTCTCCTTGAAAGTAGATTTGTTTGTTTGTTTGTTTGTTTTCCCCTGCTAGTCAAATCTTGTCAAATCTGGGCTAAATGGCTGAATACTCCTCCTTTCAGTGCCTTCTGCCTGTTTGTTCAGGCCCCACACATTTTTCACTGCCTCCGCTCCTCGTAGAGCACTCTGCCACCAACTTGGGGTGGACAAGAACTGAATTATGTGAGATCAGTTTACGTTGTCCTTGTTTGCAGCAGGGGTGTAATACATGAACCTGCTGTGGGTCTGCCGTGGATGAAAGGGAGGCTGTGGAAAAGGATACTGGTGCAGAAGCAGTATTCTTGCTGCTGTGACAGAGGTGCATGACATGCAGGTGACAGTGCATTTCCTGACGGTGCGGTCTGTTGTACAACCCTGTGGCTGCATACTCTGGGGTTTGCAGAGGCCCTGATGTTCAAGTTGTGTTTTTCCTGAAGATCCAGAATCACCCTCCCAGGTTTCCTAGATTTATAGAACGATTTGGGTTGGAAGGGACCTTCAACATCATCTAGTTCCAACCTCCTGCCGTGGGCAAAGACACCTTCCACTAGACCAGGTTGCTCCAAGCCCCATCCAACCTAGCTTTGAACACTGCCAGGGATGGGGCAACCACAGCACATCTGGGCAACCTGTGCCACTGCCTCACCACCTTCATATGAGATACATGGGCCCATCTCATTGGTTTCCCATGGTTCCACCCTCACAGGGAAGAACTTCTTCCTGAGGTCTCTTCTAAATCTCCCCTCTGTCAGTTTAAAGTCATTGCCCCTTGTCCTGTCACTATATGCCCTTATAAAAAGTCCCTCTCCAGCTTTCTTGTAGGCTCCCTTTAGGTATTGGAAGACTTTTAAAAGGCCTCCCTGGAGCTTTCTCCAGGTTGAACAAGCCCAGCTCTCTCAGCCTGTTTTCCTTCTGTTTCCTTTGAGGCACAAAGCAATGGCTGTCAGGATGGGTCAGTTAGCCATGCAAATACCTGGCAAGTTTAGTTTCCTCTGACAGAGTTTAAGGATCTTTGTGTATTAGGATCCCAGCTCACTCAAGCTGCTTAGTGACGTGCTCAAGGGCTTGGCTCAAAAATAGTTACAAAAGAACAGGTAGGAGAAGGACTCAGGTCAGAGCTTTCATATGACAATGACATTTTTGAAGCAAGGAGGAAGTGCCAACTGCACATGCATGATGGCTCTGTGCAAAAACCTAGGTAATCATGTCCCACTTGGTACACGTGCAAGTGCCTGTGCACTCTAGGGACACCATGAGAAAGAAGGCTGCTGCCTTGTGTTTTGCACTGTTGTAGGAAATATCTGCCAAAACCGCTTCTTCTGAGAAGCTTATTGTTTGGCTCACACATTCTGGTTTACTAAAAGGACAAGGAGGGTTTTTTTCTCTTTTAGCATTCTATCTGGGTTTTTTTAAGCCTTTAAGCCTATTCTTCAGGGTTTTCCTCCTTGTCCTGTGGGTTAAGAGACTTTATCTGGAAACACTGTTTTGTGAAGCACAGCAGATGCATAGAAAGGAAAGGCTGTAATGTAAAGAAGTACAAGATGTGGGGCAGGGGTGGAGAGGCGTGTAAAGGTAGAGAGAGAACCAGTGAACAGTTGATCTTAGTGCATCAGTAGCTGAAGAAGCACCAATTGCAAGCAGAGCTTTCTCTGTGTCTCAGAGAGGAATATTACAGCATTTTAAGGGATGTAGGTAAGCCAAAGCACTTTATGCTACTGAGAAGAGAGATTAAGTCAAATTCAGAAGATGGTTACAGCCACACTGTTGTGTGAGTGTTACAGTGTCTACAGAGCTGACTGTCAGAATCAGTGGAATATGGAGGCTGAAAGGAAACATGCTAAGCACAGATGATGACTGCTTAGGCCTTGTTTTGATATGTTCTATGTGCATCTTTCAGGCTGCTATGCTTCTACTTGTTCTGTGGTTACTTCCCAGTCACTCTCTGGAAAGGGAGCAGATTTCCCATCCTATAAGCTCTAGTTTCCTTCAGAAAAGAGCATTTGATTGCAAGGGTAGTTGTTTTCAGTTCAGAGGTGCTGCTCAGAGGTACAGGAGCAGTGTGGCTGAAGAAGCAGTTTTGAATTGTGTTGCGTAAGAAAGAGTAGCCAAGAGAATGCTCAGTGAAAGAACTCCTGAAGGGTTGAATTTTAAGGTCCTCTTTTTCTGCCCATTGCTATGCAGGCAGGAAGTGATCCAGAATGGCTTCCTGGGAGTGAAAGCGACATCAATAAATGTTGGTCCTGTCCTTTCATCCTTGTTAGAAAATGTGAGTTAGGGGGAGCATTGTGAGTTGGGAAGGTGCTGATGAAAGAGGTCCAGTTTGTGTTGAGATAAAGTTTTGGCCTCATTTCTGTCAGCTTCCAACCATCTTGTTTATATCTTGTGATTCTGAAGTTAGCTTACGAATATATCTGCTACAGCATAGCTCCTGCTATGGACCAGCAGCACACTGTCCTGTGCACCATCCTAGCATAACAGACAATGTCCCTAAGGTGCAGAACTTACTGTCTGAGCAGAAGGCACAAGAGTGGAGGTCAGGACATACAAATCTTGCAAGCTGACCAGAAGACACAGTCTGAAAGGCAGATAGAATCATTCTGTTTCCTTGCTGAAATACAATTGAAACACAAAGAGTTGATATTCTTTATGACTTCATGTAGATGCAGATATATTTTCTGTTAATTTTTTGTTTGGTTCACTTGCAGCCCACTGTTCTTTCCAGTGTTTGAATGAGTAAATGAAAATGGTATGTGGCTACAGGCTTTCTGTATCTCAGAAGGCACAATGGTAAAGTGGCGAATTTCCTCTATCTGGTTTGATAGAGGAAAAGTGGACTGGCAAGTTCAGTTTGGGGTCTGGAAGTTGCCCTTGCCTTTGCATCTTCATAAGAAGGAATGTTTTTAGGTGCAATTAAAATTGCAGTGAATTGACCAGATCTGAGCCAAACCCTTTTAGTGCTGCAGTTCTTCAGTTCACTAGGACTAAAAACATCCTGTTAACAGCAGAGGGTACACACAAGGAGCAGGTTGGGTGAGTAATCATTTTAATATTGTTGAAATAGAGCTTTTAAATGGAAGATCCAAGATGAGCCACTCCCTTTACTGATTTCTGGAACGACATATATTTGCAGAGTTCCAGGACTAGCAGACATCAGTACACTGGACCATATTTATCAGAAACAAATTTGAATTGATGCTCTTGGTTTAGAGACTGCTTCTGCTAGTGCAAACAGCAGTGTTCAGCACCTTGTGCTGGCCACTCAGTTTCTTGCTTCATTGCTAGTCTCTGTAGAATTCCTGTGCTCTATTAAGCCAAGAGGTAGTCTGTCACAGTGAGGAAATACAGCAGCTCTCTGCCTCCCCAACGCAGACAGGAGTTGGCTGTAAACCTCGTTGTTGTGCCCTAAAGTGTTTGATACAGCTGACGGCTGTGTACTTGTCCCTGAAATGATGGTCAATGGAAGAAACATGTCTATTTTGGTAACACCGACCTGTACATTGATCCAAGCTTATCCTTCAGAGATCCCAGACTAAAATAGAGAAGGGCTTTCCTATGACTAGGTATAGCAGCTTTCTCTTATTGAGAAAACATATCACTTGATCCAGGAACCATGAAAAAGCAATGCAGAGGTTACTGGTTCATTGTCTGCCATGAGTATGTGCATATCTGCACTATGACCATCCATATGGACTAACCAAAAGCACCAGGCAGGGAAGACTGGGTGGGTAGGAGGAATCATAGTGTTACAGATGTTAATGTCCTCTGTTAAAGAACATGGTCTTCCCAAGGAGCCAGTGGATCTCTTTATTTCAAAAGAATCATGAATTTGTGTTGGTAATTCTGAATAGTGTCTAGAAGATTTCCTCAATCTTTTATCATTCTGTTTTCCTGTGATTTCTGTCACTTTCAGGTAAATGGAAGATTTGGAGGCTAACTTAATCCAGACACGCAAAGCATGTAGAATAGAGCAAATGATAGCAAAATGGCTTCATCGTTCTCGGGATGGTGCATCCAGGTAAACATGTTTTTTGTGAAAGAAACATCTGTGGATCACCTTTGATCAGAGACAGTGCAAGCTTGTTCTCAGCAGGAACAGGTTGCAGATCTTACTTATTGTTTCAGTTGTTCTTGGGAAATATGTATACAGTAGTCCCTAGGGGAAGGAAAAAAAAAAAAGAAGGTGGTTTTAAGCATCCTCCTTGGCTTCCAGGGACAGATGTTCCTGCTTTCAGGCATTCTTGTTTTGTGAGCCATAAAATTCTGCAGAAATACAATATTGCTCAATGTAAAATGCTTTTCTTGAAGGTAGGGTTGTACTTCTCCTTGTTTCTTGCCATTGGCCCATATTTTTAGCACAAGACTGAGTTGTATTTACAAGGGGTCCTGGCCCACAGCGACTTTACTTTCCTAAGGTCTGTGAATCAACATTAAGGTGGACTGGATCCTGGCAGAAGCAGAGATCTGTAAATTTTGTCACTGCCTTGCTGCGTAAAGGTGTTGCTGTGATCTGTGGAGGTCAGACTTGCTGCGGGGCACACCTAGAGTTCTCCCTCCATGTGACCACTGGGCTGGGATGGCTAGAAGAGTTATGGTTACAACCAGCTAGTGCTACTGGTCTGATATCTTCAGCTTTCTGTGGAGCCTGGAGAATCATTGCTGGCCTGCACATTACAGAGCCACCTGTGGGTACCCAGAGAAGTGCTGGCCTCTCTGTGTACTGACGCAGTCCCCTGAAAGTGTGTGTGAATCTATGCCCCTTCTATAAAGTATAGTCTGATTGTATCTTAATGACCAATTTTTTATCTCACAGGGGGAGCGTGTCTGTGACAGACAGCAGCAGTGATGGCAGTAGCCAGCCTGCCAGCCGTGTCAAACTTACTGTCACAGTATACAAAGATTTGGTCCTCCATCATTACGGCTTTGAGATTTGTCCAAACCTTCCTCTTACAATTGCCTCTGTCACTGCAGGTAAGCACCTTTTCCTTCTCCCTACAATCATAGGTGTGAGAAGCCTGAATTGTCCCAATTGGCCTTAGTGATAAACTCCGGCCAGTATTTATGAGTTTCTTGGGTACTTCTGGTTGGCATGTGATCCCTGAATTTTAAGGGCAAAAGCCTATGTGCTTGTGGTGTGGAGAGTGCTTGAACATTTACTGCATTCTGATGGCATGCAAGAAATCTAAACTAATGGCAGCTTCACTGCTAATTCTTCGCCTATACTCAGACACAGCTGACCTTCAGGGATGTGAAGATCTGTTTCAAAGCAAAGTTCTTTCTTGTGTTTTATCTGAAATGTAAAGGAAGAATTTAATCTAATCTTAGGAGTTTTTATTCTGCAGTGGCCCCTGTGATTTGTTGAAAATGCATTCTGGGCTTATATCCCTGTAACGCAGAGATCACTGCTGGTTATAGGCAGTCCAGGTGAAATTCTGCTTAAGTTGAGCAGATCAACTCTTCCGGTTATAAAAGGTATAACTCTGCTTTTAAGGTGGCTTGGGGGTTTTGAATAAAAACCTGTGAATCTGTTTTTTATTTACCTTTTACTTTCTTAATGGGTACACAAAAATGCCTGCTTTTTTATCTGTTGGTATGAGTGTGACAGCCAGAGAAAGCCTATGCCCAAGCTGGGCAGGTAGGTGTTGTGGAGAGAGTGGCAGAAGGACTGGCTTGGGCTCTGCCTCTAGCTGCCCGTGTGGGCTGTGGTGTCCACCATCTGCCTGAGCAAACGGCCTGCCCAAGTGCTTGTGCTTGTCAGATGTTTAGTATAAAGGCACTACAGTATGGTCTCTGACCTTTCACGGTGATTTTGAGTGAAATTTTCTCTTTGTGCTTCTTCCTGTGGGAAACATGGCTAAATTAGCTAAGGGTATTGGGGTCTAAGAAATGGGGAAGGAGGTTTTCTGTCACACTTTGTTCCTAATCAGAAAGAATCGATGTTTTATTAAAACTGATGCACAAAGAAACCTGTCCTTTTAAGTCCTGTCCTTTGCTGTGGGAGTCCATGGCTAAAAGCCCTTTGTTTAATTCTAGGTGATTGTGTTTTGCCTTTCATGTGTGCTACCTGACCCATGGATCTCCCTGAGGGGCAGGTGGAAGGTGCTGGGGGTTGCATGCTCAATCCTTCATCTCAGACCAGAGGTCCACCTGCTCCTTAAAGCCCTTGCATCCTGTGGCTGCCACTCTCCTGGAAAGCAAAACTCAGAAACCATCTTTTTCCCTTGTTGTGGGTACTCTCAGCAACCAGTGAGGTTATGAAGACCTCCTCTCCCAGGTTGCACAGGGGGGCCACCATGCTGGAAATCAAGCCCACATCTCCCAAGGACTGCTGCAGCACCTTGGTCTGGATGGTGGCATGCCAGGGGCGCCAAGCCCTGGCCCATGCACCGTACATGGTCAGCCACTGGGATGTAACCAGCAGGGTCAGGCCAGGGTGCAGACCCTGCAGACAGGAGCACTGTGCTGTGGCAGTTGCCCAGAGGCCTCCGTGTGCCCAGGGCTTGGAGGCAAGTCAAGGCAGTGCTCCTACCCCCCAGTCCTCCTGTGGTTATCCAAGAACCTGTGAGGTCTCCTGCTGCACCCTGGGCAGGGCCGTGTGTTGGGCTGCGACAAGGAAAAAGACGATGCACAAGAGTGATTTTCTGTGGTGCAGGGGCAGCTCATGGGGCCAGAGAACAGGCCAGGCGAGGTGGTACGGACATGGCCAGTGGTATACTGGCTCCCATCAGGACCCAGCATCCTCTGGCCCCTTTTTATTTTGCCAGCCAGAGGCAGTTGCTGAGGCAAGTGAGTGCCAGGCGGGACGAGAAGCTCACAGTGAGCGTCCCCAGTGGGAGGAGGTCTGCTGGTATGGTGCTGTCATGACTAACAGTGTGCCACTCACCCACAGGGAGCACTGCCGAAGGGAAGCTGCAGCCAGGTGACCAGGTCCTCCTGATAAACTCCACTGTGGTGGACGACCTATCTGTTGAACGAGCGGCTGACATCATCAGGTGTGGTTCCACATGGCCTGCAGGGATGAGGTGGCTGAGGGCTGAAAGGAGAGGTGCGGGGATGGGGCCTCACTAAGGGTTACAAAGGTGCACGGTGGTGTGGGGCTGGCTCAGTGGGGGCCTGCCCCACAGGAACAAGTCTGCCCTGCAGCTGAAGGGCACAGCAGCCCAGGAGAGTGGGTTACCCCACTTTTCTCTGCCATGTGGGGTGCTTGGTGGACTGTACTGAGCGCCTTCCCTCACAGTGGGGGCAGAGGGGCTGGAGGCCCCATTGGCACTGTCTGTCATGACACTGGGGAGGAAGGTACAAGCAGCTGCTGACCCTGGCTGAGTGCATGTCTCTGTTACAGGGAGGCTGGTGATGAGCTCCTCCTAACTGTCCTGCGCTGCACATCAGTAAGTGGCCTTTTTTCAGCACTCAGCACTCCCAGCAGCACTGCCGCAGTGTGGCCCACAGGGAAGGTGTGGTGTCTGTGCTGACACACAGCCGTCGGCCTGACCAAAGCCGAGAGAGAGAGCTGTGTGGGTCCTCTGCTTTCATGCATGCCCTTTGAAGAGGTTTTGGGGAGAATCAGTGATAACTCCTCACAGCTCACGGGGTGAAGAGCCAGGGTGGCTTTCAGAGCCCACCACACACAGAGGCTTGCTAAGCTGTTTGAGCCCATACTCTCTGGAGCTGGAGGCTCCATCAGGAGCTGTGAGGGCCCAACAAGGCTCTGGGGCAGGAGGCCACGATGACTGGAGCGCAGGCACGTCTCTTCAGCAAGCTGTGGCCGGCCTGCCAAGAACAGCCTGGAGTGCTTCCCATATGCTGGAGCTGTGTGGGACATGGGGACCATCCTGACATGAAAGGCAGGCACCGAGGCTGCAGGGCCAGCATCTGCCCTAGGTGCTTCTTGGAAGCTCTTCCAAGGTTTTCCTTTTGACTGCTGGAAAAATAATTCTTTTTTTCTCCAGGCTCTGTGTGGTTAAGGGCTGTCACCTGGGTGTGGATCATACTTTGGGAACAGAAGTTAAGTTTTATTACAAAACTTTGGTGCTGATTGCCCATTCCTGTAGCATAAAATTCCCCAGAAGGCATGTACTACCAACATGACGTGTTTATCCATTTGGATTTTAATGTGTATGTGTAAATGCTGAGGTGCAAGGCAAGGACAAAATTGGGTTTGTGTGCTTTATGCCTTATTGTGATGGCAAGTGGCCTGAGGAGGGTTGCTCCCCACCCCAGAAAGCATTCTGGGAGTGGTTTTGTTTGTTTGGAGGCCTGTTTTTTTTTAATTTATTCCTAGAAACAAGAATGTTAATTCCTTCAGAAGAGTTACTGGAGTTCTCAGGCTTAAGGTCATGAGGTTTCTTGGCCATTCAGTAAAGGTACATTAAAGAGAAAATCTCTTAAATGAATCTTCCCTGCCCAAAGCTTTCCATTCAACAGATGTGCACAAAGCCAAAGTAACCACGAAAACTTCAAGCAAACCCACTTAACAGTGGCTTCCCTCTTTTGTTAATCTAATCTCCCTTGCATAGTACATTGGCTGTCAGTCTTGCCAGTGCTTGATCTGGCTCTGGAGACCAAGGGAGAAATGAAAGTGAGTTTTAGAAGACCTAAATGCCTGCCAAAAGGGTTTCAGAGAGAAAAGTGTTTTGGAAACCCTGCATGGGATTTGGAACACCCTTCACAGGCCTTCATGCATTGTTGAGAAGCAAAAGGGGCACAAACCCATTTTTGTTTTTTCCTTTGCAGGTCACTTTAAGGACACCTCCAAGTACAGCCAAGGCTGATCTTTGGTTTGGGGTTGGCTCTTGCCCCACTCTGAAGGCAGCTGTGCTTAGAGCTGAGAGGTAACACCTCCCATCGATGGATACCAGACCCTCTGCCGGGGCTGCACTGTCCGTACTAGAAGGGATATGGGAGGCCTTGGCCCTCCTCAGGGCAGCTGTGGGGCATAATGATCCGTACAGCCCGGCAGACTCTGGAAGGGCTTGCTGGCCAAGAAGAGAGACTCCTGCCTGCCTCCCATCCTCTGTCCTTGCCAAATGGCCTCAGGGCAAGATGGTGCTGTGGCAGGTTGGGAGGCACCTGCGCCTCTGGCAAGAGTGTAGGGATTGCTCTACCTTGAAGTTGTCTAGGAGGATACTGAGGGATACTGCTTCTGTTCTTCTTAGGGACTGACATGTTTTACAAGAGCAGGACATTTGCGAACAAGAAGTTGGTGGTTCCTAGACTCATGTGGTGTCTTGTGAGGTTGGTAGGCCCCTGTCATGATGAAAGCATGGTTATGCGACATGGTTATGTGACAACAGTGCAATGAAGTCAAGTTGGCTTTTTAGCCTTGGACAGTTTTCTTAAACATTTGCAATATGACAGTATGCTCTAGAAACCCCAGTTGAGCTGGGATGTGCTGCATACGCGGCTGTGTTCTTGTGATACACTGACAGGGGATTTTGTCTGTCACTGCAAGGCACTCTGCATGTGTTGGTTTATGGTGCTGTGTAGCCTTAATGCAAGCCAGCTTTTGGTAGATTAACAGTTGTTCTGCAGGATTCTGGCTTCATTGCAAGAGTTGGGGAGACATGTGAACACAGTAGCTGGTTAACATGCAGTGAAATTAAGAGTGTGTACAGGATGTGTTGCATGTGCATCCACTTGTTGGACAGCTGGGTCTGTGTTCAGAAGGCAGCAACCACCCAGGCAGGTCTTCTTGTAGCCCAGATAAGTTTTGCCTATAGCAAGCCTGGAGGCTGAGAGACTCCTAACATCACCTGTTCCTGTAAGTGTGAGACAGTGTGGTGTGAGCAGCTTCCGCATGGGCTGTGATTGCACTCTTGCCTGTACAGTGGGCCTCTGCATCTTGTACCTAACTGCAACAGACTGAGTTGCCAACCAAGTGCTGTTATTTTTTTCAGGGCGGGCCCAAGTCGTCGTTTCTTACTGCAGAGAAGAGGGCAAGGCTAAAAACAAACCCTGTGAAAGTACGGTTTGCAGAGGAAGTGCTGGTGAACGGACATGCGCAGGTCAGTGGGTATGGCTACAGCCAGACGCCATGGACAATGCATGCTGAGAAGTAATGGTTCCCATCTGGGGACAGATGCCAGGCTGGCTTAGCGTGGCCAGGACCTACAGAGTGTCTTCACCTGGATATACATCCAGGCATCTGGTGCCAACTTGTTTCCTAGGCTCACCTGTGACTGAGGAGGAAGCACTGGAATCTCTAGAGGGGTTTATGTTTTATTTGTTTACTTAGACTAATGGAAAATACCTAATGAAGAGTCTCTCTCCAGCATCCTTGTAGGCCCCACTCAGATATTGGAAGGCTGCTATGAGGTCTCCACACAGCTTCTCTTCTTCAGGCTGAACAACCCAAATTTTCTCAGCCTATCATCTTCATATGGGAGGTGCTCCAGCCCCCTTATCATCCTCGTGGCACTCCTCTGGACTTGCTCCAGCATCTCCAAATCTTTCTTATGTTGGGGACATCAGAACTGCCCACAGTAATCTATAGCTGGAGGTTCACACTAGTATCTGCCTGGGAGCTTCCATGGAGCTGTTTCAGCCAGAGATTGGGCACTGGTGTTGTAGCAAGTGCAGAGGAGGCACACGGTCAATATGTAGTTTGTCATTCATTTAATGAGAACATACAGGTAAGAGACATTCATTTGCATGTTGGGGTCCCACCTGCTCCAAGCTCAGGAGTGTTGTGTCCTGACTAAAAGGAAATGCAGCAGGAGGGCCAGGAGGCCTCCATGGATGGATAAGGAGCTGCTGAGGAAACTTACAGGGAAAAAAGAAGCTTATAGAAGGTAGAAGCACGGACAGGCGGCCTGGGAAGAATACAGGGACTTTGTCCAGAAAACTAGGGACCAGATCAGGAAAGCTAAGGCCCGGTTAGAACTGAGTCTGGCAAGGGATGTGAAAGATAACAGGAAGGGCTTCTATAGGTAGATTGCAAACAAAAGACAGATTAGGGATAATGTGGGCCCTCTCTGGAAGCTAACGGGAGAACTGGCTACCCTGGATTTGGAGAAGGCCGAGGTTCTTAATGACTTCTTTGCCTCAGTCTTCACTGGCAAGTGCTCTGACCATGCCACCCAAGTCTTGGAAGGCAGATGCAGGGAACTGTGAGAATGAAGACCTTAGGCCCACTGTAGGAGAGGATCAGGTTCAAGATCATCTTAAGAACCTGAATGTGCACAAGTCCATGGGACCTGATGAAATCCATCAGCAGGTCCTGAAGGAGCTAAGCCACTGTCCATCATATGTGAAAAATCATGGCAGTCAGGTGAAGTTCCCAATGACTAGAAAAAGGGAAATATAACGCCCATTTTCAAGAAGGGGAATATGGAAGACCCAGGGAACTATAGACCAGTCAGTCTCACCTCTGTGCCTGGCAAAATCTTAGAGCAGATTCTCCTGGAAAGCATGCTAAGGCACATGAAAAACAATGAGGTGGTTGGTGACAGAGGTTGGTTTCACTAAAGGGAAATCCTGCCTGACCAATCTGGTGGTCTTCTATGATGTGGCTACAGAACTGATGAGTAGGGGCAAAGCAGTTGGCATTATCTACCTGGATTTGTGCAAAGTGTTCGACACTGTCCCGCACGACATCCTTGTCTCTAGACTGGAGAGACATAAATTTGAGGGCTGGACCACTTGGTGGATAAAGAATTGGCTGGATGGCCACACGCAAAGAGTTGTGGTCAATGGTTCAGTGTCCAATTGGAGACCGGTATTGAGTTGTGTCCCTCAGGGCTTGGTGTTGGGACTGATCCTGTTCAACATCTTTGTCAGTGACATGGACAATGGGATTGAGTGTGCGCTCAGCAAGTTTGCCGACAACACTAATGTGGCCGAACAACAACATGTGGTTCGGTTGGTATGCTGGAGAGACCTTGACATGCTTGAGACACGGCCAGTGCCAACCTCATGAAGTTCAACAATGCGAAGTGCAAGGTCCTACACCTGGGTCAGGGCAATCCCAGGCACAGATACATGTTGGGCACAGAAGAGATTCAGAGCAGCCTGAGGAGAAGGTCTTGGGGGTGTTGGTTGGTGAGAAACTTAACATGAGCCAGCAGTGTGCACTCACAGCCCAGAAACCCAACCATATCCTGGGCTGCATCAAAGGAAGTGTGACCAGCAGGTTGAAGGAGGTGATCCTGCTCCTCTACTCTGCTCTCATGAGATCACACTTGGAGTATTGTGTACAGTTCTGGTGTCCTCAACATAAAAAGGAAATGGAGCTGTTGGAGCAAGTCCAGAGGAGGACCACGAGGATGATCAGGGGGCTGGAGCACCTCCCGTATGAAGACAGGCTGAGAAAGTTGGGGCTGTTCAGCCTGGAGAATAGAAGGCTGCATGGAGACCTCATAGCAGCCTTCCAGTATCTGAAGGGGGCTTACAAGGACACTGGAGTGATAGGACAAGGGGTAACAGGTTCAAACTTAAACAGGGGAAGTTTAGGTTAGATATCAGGAAGAAGTTCTTTACTGTGAGGGTGGTGAGGCACTGGAACAGGTTGCCCAAGGAAGTTGTGAATGTTCCATCCCTGGCAGTGTTCAAGGCCAGGTTGGATGGAGTCTTGGATGATATGGTTTATTGTGTGGTGTCCTTGCCCATGGTAGGGGGGTTGGAACTAGATAATCTTAAGGTCTTTTCCAACCCTTACTATTCTATGATTCTATGGTGTTAGCTTCCCTTTTCAACAGTTGGATATAGACCCTGTTTTGAATAGTAAAATATTAGCATGAAGGAAGAGTAAATAAATGTGTTGCATATTTATGACTTGTTTCTGGAAGAACACTGTTTACCATAGACAGTAGCTACTCTGCTTGAGTGTTTTAGAACTGCTCTCCTTTCAGCGGACTGATGTATTAAGACAGCCAAAGTAGGTATTATAGCCCTGAAAAACTGCAAAGCTTCCTGTTTCAGTAAATAGATTACTCTTGTCATCTTAGTGGAGCATTGCTAAATGATCTCTGTGGCAACTGCAACGAACCCAGAGGCTGCCTTCTGCAGTTGAAAACTGAAACTCCAGTTTGGGAACATAAATTGTTAATAAGCCTCAATGCTATACAGCCTCCATTTTCTGTTGCAAACTGATTATGTATTTCCATATAATGGAATGATATGCAAGAGACAGGTCCCTCAGGATCCTCGGGGCAGCATCAGTCAGTGTATTATTAGAAGCTATGGGCCTAGCTGTAACATGGAGTAAATCAGCCTTGCACCAGGCAAAACAGGAGGGGTACACCTGCTTAAGACATAGCAGAAGCTTTCAGAACTAATTCATAGTAAACTATTAGAGCCTCAAAAATGGAGAGAAATCCCATCTGGGTGTTCTGGCCAGGAGAGTGGTGATACTTAATTGGTCTATGAATTTCTGTATAGATTTTAAGTTCTTATATGTGCTGACTGTGCAAGGCCTCATTCATATGATAACTTGTGACTGTGGGAGCAACCAGAGAAAATGTGCAGTTAGTGTAAACAGCATCACTTTTCATAAATTGATGGAGGACCTAAAACCTGTCAAAAATGTGATGTGTTTGTGCTACTCAGCATGCAGTTAGAGCTTGGTCTCAGGAATAGTGGCAATGTTCACGCTTTTTTCCTCAGTGATGACTGTAGGCAGCTTGAACCCCATGAAACAGGGAGGGGAAGAACAAGATTCAGAAGTGTGTTACGTTTGTTCTGGTAGTACTTCCAGGGTATACAGGCTCTCTGTCAAGACAGACCAAGGTTGTGAGATTTATAAGGTGTTGCGCAGCAAATGAAACATAGCAGAGATCATCTTAGAAATGTGTTCTCAGCCTCGACACTCTCATGACAAGTAGATATAGATTGGAGGAACATGCTGGTCCAAGAACATAAGAAAGATGTGCTGAATGGGAAATCCAAGGGTGGAGGAGTAAACTTTCTCAGCACTGAAAAACAATAACACTGAAAACAAGAAGGATGATGCAGATGAGTTGTACTAAAAGAGTAAGGTGGAAGGCTGAAGGTTGCAGCTCTCGACAGCCCCAGAAGGACAGAAGCCAAGTTCCCAAAATCTCAGAGCACCCAATGGAGGGGCTTTTGTTATGGAAGTCAGTGCCTTGTCTAATGCATTTGACACCTATCTCAAGAAACTCTGGTGGTATCATCTCCTGTTTGGGAAGCCTCAGAGTCACAAATCCTAAGGGAATGCTCAATAAAAGTACCCTGCATGTACTTTTATTGTACATGAAAAAAGAAACCGACAGCCTTCTTGTGGTGTGCAAGATCCATTCATCCAAGCTTGGAGTGTTTAGGTAGCTCTGGAGTTGAAATCATTGCTGCTACTAGTGGGAAGGTGTCAGTGAGGTGGTTAGTGCTGCCTGGTGCCCAGTAATGGGAAGATGTCTTTTCTGGCAGACATCACTGCTTTTCTGGTAATAGAATTGCAGAACAGTTCAGGTTGGAAAGGACCTTAAGAGCATCTAGTTCCAACCCCCTGCGATGGGCAGGGACATCTCACACTAGACCATATCACCCAAGGCCCTGTCCAACCTGGCCTTGAACACTGCCAGGGATGGAACATTCACAACTTCCTTGGGTAACCTGTTCCAGTGTCTCACCATCCTCACAGTGAATAACTTCCTTATATCTAGCCTGAACTTCCCCTGTTTAAGTTTAAACCCACTACCCCTTATCCTATTGCTACAGTCCCTGATGAAGAGTCCAGGGAGGATGGCCCTCAGCTTTCAGTATCTGCCAAATCTTCCTACATCATGTGGGAACTGACCAGCAAGCATATATAGGCCATGTGCAGCTGTTGCACTGGCTGGAGTTGTATGGTAAAGCCATATGTTATGCTCTTTCCCTTGTTCCATGCCATAAGCATAATCAGGGAATAAAGCTTGGTGCACACAAGAGGATTGCAAAAGCAGATAAAGATTTTCATTTATACCAGCATGTGCTGTGTCAGGCAGAGCAGGCTAGTGCCTGGAGGCTTAACATCCAAGGATTAGTGCTGTTGATTTTGTTCTGCAGGGGAATTCTCTTCTTTGTATGCCCAACATTCTCAAGGTATATTTGGAAAATGGACAGACGAAGGCTTTCAGGTTTGAGACAAGCACTACTGTCAAGGTAACAATGCTTGGTTGTCTGCCTTTGTTCCCACCATCTGAATTCAATCCAGTAGTAAAGGTACATGCAGTGGAATTTGCAACCTCTTGGTTTTATTGGCCAGCTAGTGGAACTGGATTGCCAGCTGATGCTGAGCATACTGGATTTTCCATGCTCTTCCTGCAGAGGAGATGTTGCTTTGATTCATCTCTGTTTTCTTCTCAGCAACCAATTTTCACAAAACTTGCAAGAACTTGGCTATGAGACCATTACACTTTGTGAAGTCTGATTGAAGTTGGGCAAGAGTATATAGGTTGGTGGGGACTGGCAAATTGGCAGCTGTCCACACTAACGTTGCTTTCTTTGGAAAGCACATGACAGAATACAGAGGAAGTTGTTTAATGTAGCAGTGACAATGTGCATCCCTGAGAGGGAGAACAAGTCTCCTGGCTTGGGACCTGAACAGTGGAGTCCGGGTTTGGCTATCATGTGGATATCATGTGAACTCAGCAAGTCCAATTGCGATGGTTATTCCTTAAAGTGCCAGTCTGTGCAGCCTCATTTTTGCGCTGGTGAAAATGTTTCCCTGTGGAGACATGAAAACTGGTTAGCCTCTTGAGAGGGAAAAGCAGTACCATTTACCTAGAATCACTTCTGCCTGGAGGCATTATAGACAGGTTACTGTCATTCTCTTCAAAATACAAGATGCTGCTTTCCAGAGCCACTAACTAGCACTTTCCATA
The DNA here is from genome assembly GCF_004027225.2 of Strigops habroptila. Classification (NCBI taxonomy): domain Eukaryota; kingdom Metazoa; phylum Chordata; class Aves; order Psittaciformes; family Psittacidae; genus Strigops; species Strigops habroptila. The sequence goes on from NC_044302.2 coordinate 22,838,278, forward strand.
ACTTCCATGCTTAGACATAGACTTACAAACCTTAGGATTTTCTAGCCTGATCTTTAGAGTTGATCACTGTTTATGTTGGAGTTAATAAGATTTGCCTGTGTATAGTGACTGGAGGCCATAATTTCTTTAAAGGATATATGATGTCCTGCAGCAGTGCAGTTACTGTAGAAAAAATGCACAATAGACAGGCTTTCTGAAGTCACCAGGCTGAATGTTAAGGGGAAAAGCACGGAGGTTTTATTTATAATGCACTGAAAACTTTTTTCAGAAAGGAGAAATTTATTGTCTAGTTCATCCAAACTTCACAAAACTCTTGTGGTCTCTCATGCAAGTAAGTCTCTGCAAGTCTTGTGACTTTCAGGGCAGAGAAAAAGAAAATAATGAAATAAAGCAGGGAGATAGTAAGGAAAGGGGAGATGAGTTGTGAAGAGAGATTTGAATGCCCACCTGCAAGGGATTAATTTCTAAAAGATGGATTAGCTCTTCATGTTAGGCTCAACTTGCTCACCTCTGATCTGGAGCAAATTTTTCCTTACTGGAATTGAGTGCAAGCCTCACCAGCCTCTTAACAGAAACACTCAAATGGGTAAAATGCTTCCCAGGTTAGGTGCTTTCAAAAGTTCCTGTGCTGTTTAAGAGATCCTTGCTTAAAACTGTCGTGAGTCAAATATTTGTGCTTACCTTAAGAGTCTTGAGTGAATAAAAGGAGTTCTCTTTCAATTCAGTCAAGCCTGATATAATGTTTTCTGTTTGCCAAAAATAAACCTAGTTATTTCCATGAGACTTAGTATTCCAACAGAATTCTCCATACAAAAGGAACACCAATTTCAGTCAAATTAGGTAAGGTTTGTACAATTATGCTCTCAAACTCTTGTTTATTGGTGGGCCACAAGTTCTTTGCAGTTTCTTCAAAAAGTGTCACAAAGTTCTAGCAAGCTGGAATGGTTAACAGCAAACATTTGAATCAAGGGTGACAAAAAGTACTCAACACCAGCAAACTAAAAACTGTAAGGCCAAAGCTTTCGGCATGGCTGGCTCTGAACACCATCCTGCTGACTGCCTGTCTGCCGTGTTCTTTTGTTGCTTAGACATCCAGCTGGGACAGCATAGCAGCTGACTGCCAAGCTTGTGCTTGGTGTCCCAAAGAGGTTGCCATCTCCCATATCTCCATTTCTGATGAACTTGCAGGCTTTCACTAGCCTTGAGACCTCTGTGGTTTGTTTAGGTCAATGTGTTCAGAAACTGTCAGTGAAGAGGGAAAGGCACTATATAAAGGCACTGGTTTCCTGCAAAACAGCACTAAAAATTTCACTGTGTTGTAGCACCAAGCATGTTCTTGGCTGCAGAGAATTTTGTGTCTGGCCACTGCCCTTTCAGTGCTTTTCCACATGGCTGCCAGCAGCAGGCTAGAATCATTCACATTTGTGCGGTGTTCTAGCAGTGTTCAGCAACTCTGTCTAAATTCTGTTTGACCAGCTATGGGCTTTCCCTTCCCAGGACATTGTTCTCACCTTGAAGGAGAAGCTCTCAATCCGGAGCATTGCGCACTTTGCCCTTGCTCTGGAGGAGCAGTACAACGTGGCAAAGATCCACCTGCTGCATGAGGAAGAGCTCATCGAGCAGGTGAGAGAAGAACCCCTTGCATGCCCCTGCAGGCATGCTGGGAGGGGGAAGAGAGGACATCAGCACAAATTAATTTTGGCCAGTGAAGTGCAGAGAAAACTCAGCTCTGCAGGTATCATAAGAGGGTGTGAGCTTGGCCCCATCTCCAGAGGTGCTGTTCTCTCCCTGTTGCATGTGTTATCACAGCTTTAACTAGAGCTCCTGTAGAAATGACACTTTCAGAAATGTCTCACTCCATTCAGAGAGCCCACAGAACAATACTCATGGGCTGGTGTTGCTTGGACTGTGTAGAACAGTCAAGGGGATGAGCATGCTTTGTGCCACTTGCCAGATCAGCCCATATACAGAGGACTATTTCAGACAATCTTAAAATAGCTGCGTGGCCAGCTGTGTACTGCTCCCTAGGTAGTCAGTTAAACCAGCCAAGTGCCACTTCGATTAAATTCTGCATCAGAAGTTTGTGTCCTGCAAACATGAGGTTAGTTCTCTTAGTAACTCTATTGCTCTGCTACTAATTCTCATCTAATCTAATTTGTGAGAATGTGCCTACTTGGGAGTCTTATCTTCATGCTGTTGACTTTGTTGGCTGGTGTTGCACTGTGATGCAGAGAGGTTTGGTAGCTAACACTGTCCAACCACTGAGCATGTGTGCCTGAGAATTTCTGCTTTGTTTCAGATGGTAAGCCTGTATGGGATTTTCCCAGAATAAAATATGCTAATGTGTAACCCAGGGGTCATTGTATTGATATTAGGATGATGATCCAAGTGTCTATTTAGGGCTGCTGTTATCTTAGACTGAACTTAAAAGCAGAGAAGCTTTGCCGTTTCTCTGTCAATATCATATGGCCTTGCAGCATCTGTCCTGGTTATACTGCAAGTATGTGAGATCAATGGATATTTAATGAAGCTTTGCTGTCAAAGAACTTCCAAGCTACCACAGGAAAAAGCAAAAACCAGGACAAGAATCTAAGATAAAATTACAAACATTAGCAATGTCTCCATGTATTTGCTGAGGATAAATGGCTAATATGCAGTCATCCCACTTGACAGTAGCTTTAAGTTATTTCTGAGTTCATACAAGGCAGAGGCTTAGTATGCATTTATGAAGGGAAGAACTACAGCAGTCCTTGTGGCCATGATGCTGTTTGTCTGTTGCAGGTGGTCCAAAAAAGAGAATCTCACGACTACCGGTGCCTCTTCAGAGTTTGCTTTGTCCCAAAGGATCCCTTAGACCTCCTGCAGGAAGACCCAATTGCCTTTGAATATCTCTACCTGCAGGTAAAATAGAGGCATTTCATGCTTCAGGATTTCTTCTCATCCAATTCTCATTTCTGCTTTAAACCAAAGCATACTTCAGGCCAGTTCATTTACATGAATGTGAAATGCAGAGCACTTAGGAAGAGAGCATTTGGATTCAGTTTGTCTTAAATTCTTAAATCAACTTATATGCTTGTCTTTTTAACAGAATGAGATTGAAATTAGCTGGGTGGCTCCCTTTATGACTCACAATAGTTATATCAGAGGCCTTAATCTGACTTCTTGAGCTCACATCATTATGCTAACTCAGCTCTATTTGTTCCAGAGCTGCAGCGATGTGCTTCAGGAAAGATTTGCTGTGGAAATGAAATGCAGTGTGGCATTACGGCTGGCTGCTCTGCACATACAGGAGAGGATCTATGCTTGTGCTCAGCCACAGAAAGTATCCTTGAAATACATTGAGTAAGTTCCTAAATTTCTGTGCTATGTTGTGGCTACGTCTGGCAGAACAAGGAGCCAACTAAAAGTGGTGTCAGCTCTATGTTTGCCCAGTGTTTAGCTCTGGATAGAAGATTGTCTCTGACCCAAAGAGACTGCAGTCTTTTAGTTGTGCCAGTGATTTTAGGTCAGGGTGGCTTCAGGGCCTGTCTTCAACCTGCTGAGCTGTTTGAATAATATGTACAGTATAATATCTGGACATGTGCCTAAGCAGGGGGAGGTTCTGATCTGTAGCTAGAGCAGGGACATAAAATTGTGAATCTCTCATATAGTTACAGTTACCCAGGCTGCCCCTGCCAGTGTACTAAGATTTGCATGCAGTAGTTGAGAGAGAGGATAATAATCAACTCTGCACAGCCAGTACACCCTTTCATCCACCATAACTATTTCAGAAATATCTAATTTCAGCGTGATAGGTGCTGTGAAGTAATGGGGTCTAGAAAAAAAAAATACCAAAAAATGCTTTCACAAGCAGTGAGTGTGCTGTCCTGCATGTCAGCACTGTTAGACCACACTTGCCCTGAAGAACAACCCTGCTTTAAGAATTTGTGACGAGCCAATCATTAAATAACAGACATTTGTGTCGTAACTGCACCATTGAGCCTCCACCAGCCTGGGCAAGTGCTGCTGATGCCTGCATACAGCCAGACATACCCAAGAATGTGCAGTTAGTGAAGAGTGAGACGTGACTACAGACAACTGCAGCATTCTTAGTTCCTGGATATTTAGTCCTTGGGCTGAATAATGATCCACATTTTTGGGTGAAGGGAACTGGAGATGTTACGTAATGATCTTGTAACCAAAGTAAAGTGAAAGAACCTTCATCCTTTGGGAGGCAAGAACAGATTGCGACCATTATGCTGACAAAGCCTGTAGATTGTCTCCTGTATAACCATGTAAAAATGGGCATTCTGCATGAAAGTGCATGTTCCTCCAACCCATCTCCTGTCTCAGTAGCAGATGCACATACAAGTGAATTTGAGTGAGGCAGTCATGTTTCAGGAGCTACACCCAGACATGTTACAGCACCGTGATCTAGTTGGAAGATGTCTGTGCTCGTTGCAGGGGCGATGGACTGGATGGCCTTTGCAGGTCCCTTCTAGCACAATCTATTCTATGATTCTATGCTTCTATGACTGGCATGGTGCCTTTGCCCTTCTCTGCATCTGGCCAGCTGTTGTTCTGCACATCGTTGTGTTGCTGGGGGACAGCACAGCTGGGACCCCCTTTGCTCCCTTCCCATTTTTCTGGCAGGAGGGACTGGGGAATTGAAAATTTCATCTCACCAACTCTGCTTCGAAACATGAGAGGGAAGGATATCAAAAAAGCCATCAGCTACCACATGAAGCAGAACCAGATGCTACTGGACCCTCGGCAAAAGGTACTGTGTCCCCCCTGGGTTCAAGGTGTCTCCCAGGATGGAGACAGCATCTCTTACGGTCAAAGAAGCAATGTCTTTTCTCTATGGGTCTCCCCACTGTGGGATCACTTGGGGCTTTTCTTCTATCTTTTCCTCTTATAACTGCCTCTGCTGTGCACACACTCTAATTTCCCTACAGAGTGTGTTCTGTTGTGGGGTTGCCACATGGCAAATGTGATAATGCGGGGTGGTCCTGTACAGATCAATTGCCTATCCAGACCAAGCTAGATGTTTTGCTCAAATACTAAGCACTGCATGAAAAGAACATCTTCTAGCCCATAGGCTGCCTGGAAAACCTCATTTGTCTGTCATGTTTCTAAACAGTATTTCTTCTCTTGCAAAACGAAGCATATGCTCACAGCAGTCCAAGTGCGCCTGAGCTACCTGCAAATACTGGGAGACCTGAAGATGTACAATGGGAAGATCTTTAATGCCACCCTGATGGTACGCGTGTGTATATTTATGCAACTGGGCTTTGGCATACTGTCTTATTGCCTTGCTTTGTGCATCTGTTATTGTACTTGGACAATAACTGCAAAAATTTCACCATTTCACCACTGCATAAGATCATGTCTTACACAGCATGTTTACAAAGCAAACGCTAAGGAAGAAATATTTCAATATTTTTCTTAATTGACTGTTGACGTGAGACTAGCAACCTCTTACTGAGTCTCCTTCCCTGTCTTTGCTTTGATCCTTGTAGAAAATATAACATTAACTCTGGTGATGCTGTTTCAGCCAGTTCCAGTCACACTACTTTTCCCTATCCTGGAACTTCATGATAAGTATTGGTAAGGGACGCTGCTAGGATAACTCAGCATAATTCCATTAAAGTGAATAACACAGCAGCCTACACAATAATTCTGCTATTTTTTCAAATTGAAAGCTGTGACTCTTGCTCTTCAGATGACCTCTGTCTGTATTTTGTATGTTGTAAAGTACTTAAGAGATCTGGGGATATTTCAAAAACTCTTGAAGACATATTGGCCATGCTTAAACCTTACTGTAAAAAAGAACACTGCTCTTTTCACAACCCCCCAAGAGTTTCTTGGGGGAGGGGGTTTTGCGGGTCCTCACCTGAATCTGTACTGAACTATAGGCTGCAAGCTGTTTTGTACAGTGAGCTGAGCAGTGTAGTCTGCATCAGAGGAAGACCTTACTGGTGGGTTACAGTAATGCCTAGGTTTACAGTTGTGTGCAAATTGAAATAGTTTTGCCAAATTATTTGGGTGTTAATTTATTTGTAGGTGTCTGATCCTAACAGAAAGTGTTAGGAAGAACTTTGTAAAGTTCTTCCAAAACCAAAATGCCTTCCTGAAGTTTCTAGCCAACTCCAATAGGTCTCACTCCGTCTGTCTGGCACAGCCTGCCAGGTGATACTTCTGATAGCAGTCTGCTGCTGATTTGACCTCTTTGGATCTGCTAGATGGCTGGTGCTTCTCTGGGGCCATCTGCCTTTGGGGTACAGGGAAACTGATGGTCCCCAAGGCAGAGAACAGAACAGCTGGGAGCAGGTGACCTGACAGCCTGTAAGTAACAAGGGGCTCCCTTTGCAGCTGGTTACAGCACAGTTGTAAAGACAGTCCAGTGTTAAGATACTACACAAGATGAGGTGGCTGAGGAGTCCCTGCCCAGCACAGGCAATTTGGTTCGTGCTCAGATTTTGGTTACAGATTTAACCTCTCCCCCTTACAGCTACAGGACAGAGAATCATACATTGCCTTGCTGGTGGGTGCCAAGTATGGGGTGAGCCAGATTATCAATAATAAGCTCAACATCATAACAAGTCTGGCAGAGTTTGCAAACATCAGCAGGGTGGAGCTTACAGAGGAGTCTGAAAAAGTGAGCACGGTCAAAATCTATCTGCAGGATCTGAAGGTAAGTTCATGATGACTAGCATGTGGCTGTGTCAGGGCTAGAGAACAAGTGGGGAGTCATTCACACCATGTATTCTTTTCAAAATCTGACATTTAGCTGATGGTATCATCAGTAAAAAAGGCTTAGAGCAGACTCAGAAGGGAAAGCTCATAGGAGGAATACAAAATGGCTGAAGAAAAGTGATTCTTCCTGCTGTCCTCCATCAGTGAGACACATCAAAGAAACAAAACGCGAGAAAATCAATTTATCTTATTTCTCTGTGCCTCATGCAGAAACAGTGCTCTGCAATGATGGTGGTATGGAGGAGGGGGAACGTCTTTTCAATGTGCAGCATGTTCCTGCAGATGGTGATACAAGCAATATTTATATATTCTAACTTCTTTTACTGTTTTCTTCCCTCCACCTCCCCCTAAAAACAAACAAGCAGCTGCTGACTCTGCTTCTGGAATCAAACAGTGCAAAAGATCTTGTCTGCCTCATCATTGGCTATTACAGACTGTTTGTGGATGCAAATGTCTCCATATTTACCTGGGGGGAGAAAAAGCAGCAACTGCACCGTGTCTCAGCTGAAGAAGGTTTTAAAAAACAGCCTTTTTTTTTTTTTGTTTTTGGGGTTTGTTTTTTTTGTTTTTTGTTGTTGTTGGGGTTTTTTTGTTTGTTTTGTTTTGTTTTGGGTTTGTTTTTCTTTTTGGTCAAAGGATGGCGAGAAAGTGGGTGGATCCTCCAGCACTGGAAGTGTTATTTGCTCCTGGGAATAGTATCATGCTAGAATAGTAGCCCAGTGGCATCTGCAAGTTGTTAAGACTGTCAGCCATGATGCGGACAGTGCTAGGTTTCCATCGACCCCAGAATGTCAGGCAGGGGGAGAGCAGCAATAGCTGGGAGCTTTTCTCAAGAAGTGAAGGCTGAGTGCCTGTCACTAGAACGGCAAACCTGTCACTGAGCACTTGTGCTCTTCTGCCAGCCTCCTGAACAACTCCCATCTGCTCGCACCCCTTGGCCAGGAGAGAGAGGATCCATTTGCCATGCTGTCCTGTCCCTTGCAGCCTCATAAGGGTTACAGACTGAGGCTTTAGGCAACGAGTTAGCTGGCTGCTGTTCTGCAGCTCCCTCTGGTACTGCTTTGTAGTAAAACCAGGGAAAGCAGGCAGGAGGGACCAAGCCTCCACTGACAGGTTATGTATGGCCCTGCAGGTCTGATTGCACCTTCATCTTGTTTGCTGGTGAGCAAGTGAGGGCAGAACTCTCTGGGCTTTAAGACTCTGCTCTGCAGACAAGTTCATAATCCCTGTCTGGCAGTTCCTCCTTGCCATTGCAAGGGACAGGCTGATAGATGTGTTTAAATCCCAGGATACGAATCTCGAACCTGCAGTGACTCTGACGACTCCTGGGAGCAGGATTCCTCTTCAGACCATTGCTTGGACACTCCTACAGCATACAGCAGTGCCCATCCTGAGTGCAACGAGGAGGAGCTGGGAGAGCTCCACAGTCTGGAGAAGGACAACACAAAGCCCCAGTCTGGAGGGAGTGACCAATATGATAGGTGTGACAATGCAACAGACAGCGCATCTGAGGCTTCAGATTCAGCCAACACTCAGAGCCGAGGATTTAAGACAAGTGGCTCCAGTGACTCTATGGATGCACTGGAAGAAGATGAGTTGGAAATGTGCTCTTCCTTCAGGCCGGAATTCTTCCAGTTCTACACACCAACAGTTCAGGAGATGAGCCACTCAGACAAGACCTTCTTCCCCATTCATGCTGCAGGAGGCTCCAGCAGGGCAGAAATTGGAGACTACTTCTGCTTCTTGCAAGTACCACATGCAGAGGAGCTTAGGTGTGAAGACAGTCCCTCTGAGCAGAGAGAGGAGGACATTGGTGCATCTGTGGTGGAAACCGGATTGTCTGAGAAAAACACCATGGGCTATTACAACTTGTGCTACAGCATATCCCGTGCAGGCAGTGTGGAGAGGAGCAACATCAGTCACAGCCCTCAAAGAAGTCCTTGGAAAGATGGGTTTGCCCAGGAAGGGGCACCATGTGGAGCAGAGCTGACTGCAGAGGTGAGCGACGCCATTTTGGAGCCACCCCCAGGCTTTGGTGACACCAGCTCTGAAGAGGAGTTCTATGATGCTGCGGACAGGCTTAGCCCTCTGGCTGCCTTGGCAGGTAAACCCTCACCCATATGCTGCAGGTCACCTTTCTTCCACCCCATGGGCTAGGGTGTTGCCTGTTTCCCATGTCAGCCTTCCTAGAGAGATCACCTTTCAGCTCTTCACAGATTTTCCAAGATTTTTAAAAGACCTTTGAACAACCATTCTTTATAAGCCATTCTTCAGCAGAAACACAGTGGATGTGCACATAGGGGTCAGAGCTGCAACTCTGCAGGGAAATCTGTCATTGCATCCAAGCATTAGATCCCAGAAAAAGTCCGTTTTCAAATGAGCTTGGCATTCTGGAAAGTTCCCAGGTTTCTGCAGGAATTCCAGAATACTGATGTATGGCTCTGCCCAATTCTGAAGCCAAGATGCTGCATGAATAAGTTCTGTGCATCCTTCAATGTAGGCTGAATCTTCAGTGATTAAAAGAGCGATGAGTGCCATAAACAAAACACAGGAAGGATGTGTGTCCTTGTACTGAGAAGGAGCTTTATGGTAAATATTCCTACTGGCAGGCAGGACCTTCACTCTCCTATCTTCCTTCAACCTGAGGAGAGCTAAAAGCTGTAAAACATTATTGTTCCATGCACCCCCAAGATAATGATCTTTTGGGGTCAGGAGCATGTTACATAACTGGGTCAAGGAGTCCTGTGGCTGAGCAGCTCCCTGGTAGTTGTATTTTCTCAGAAAGAAGAGGATTTTTGTTTCTGAGATAGTCAGCTCTTCCAACATTAACTGAACTTCATTTGTTTTGTGTATTTAGTACAATTTTAGCTTTTGCATTCATGCACAGTAACAATACCATGTTCAGACACAACACTGCAATCTCTGGAAATTTTTATCATCTAAATATCTGGGCTGGAAATTTCTGATCATGTTAATAAATCTCCAGCTGTAGGCAGTACTCTCTGTAGCTACTGCTAATACCACCAAATTAAACTTGGGAATTACAGATGTACCTGCAGTCAGATCAAGTGACTCCAATAAACGAAGGGAGAGACTACCCAGCGCCCTTCATCACTAAGGACTTCAGTCTTTGTAGCCATAGGCACAAATTCTATTTTCCTTAACATAGCAGATTCCAAGTAGGTGCTTGATCATAACATAAGGGAGTTTCCTTTGGCACTCAGGAGCCAGGCTTTGCAGCCAAACATTTATGTCTGCAATTGCAGGACCTGTGTTAAGAGCTTTTTGGCTCACTGCATAGATGCATGGATATTCTGCTGCCTGGGGCTATTTCCTGACTTGCATTGGTTTTTTCTTGCCAACAGGCTACAATATGATGTCCCAGGAGAGTACAGACAACTGCTCCTGCATGCTAAAGAAACCAAGGTGCTACAGTCTGGGGGAAAGCCTGGTGACAAGACAGACAGCAAGGGAGAAACACAGAAAGGAGAAGGAGATGACATATACTAAGAGCCTGAAGAAGAGGAGATCTTTCCTGAAAACCAGTTATACCTCACAGGTCACTTTTCCCTTGACTTTACCAGGCCCTCTGCAAAGCTGCTGCTCTTGGCCACCTACACCAACACTCCTGGCTCAGCTGCCCTCTCCGCCCTCCTCAGAGAACATCAAGGATGCAGAGCTGGGACTTCCTGCTGCCACCCAAGCCCAGAGAGACAGTGCTAGCCCAAATCCATCCTCTAACCTGATGGAAATGGAGCCTGATACCATGGAAACAAAATCAGTGACTGACTCGGTGGTTTCTTCCATTTCAGCTGTTCGCCTGCAGGGTGTTGCCATGCATGTGGACAGCGGCCTCCAACCTGCACATGCTGTACATCCACCTTTCCTGTCCCTAGAGGAAGGTGTACCCCTTCCTGGGGGCACATCTTATTTACAGGCTGCCGGGTCACCTGCTCAGGGAAGTTCTTCCATGAAGACAAATACTGGGTTGCCAAGTGAAGAGAGCTGTATGGCTACCAAAGGCTGGCTGGCCCAAGTGGCACGGGAGGAGATGGGTGAGGTGATGGTAGCCCAGCACGAGGCTGGCGGTACACCCCCTTTCCCTGGCCAAGAGGTGACCTGCCCTGCTAACGAACACACACTGTCACCATCAGCTCATGGCCACAGCGTGGACTCTTCTCATGAGGTGGACCTCACTGCTGGGAGGGAAGCAGCATGTAAGGAGCCTGTCCCAGCTCTTTGTAAAGAAGGAAAAGCTAATTGTGACAGCTGTGCTGAAAACAGCAGTGACAGTGCCTTGTTACAGGCAAAAAGCAGACCAGTGATAAACAAGGAGGCCTTACGGAAAGTGCACAATAAAAATGACATAGGTTTTCCAGACACAACCCAGCTCTTAACAGGTTGCAGCAGCACTTCTGGGGTTATAACTCACCTCTCCTGGCTCTCATGTGGGCTGAGGACAGACCTCACATCACCCAGCCCATCTCAGGGAAGGGTAGATAACCCACTAGAGCTTTTGGCCTCTGAGAAGACCAGTGGGTGCCTGGGGGCTGGTGCTGTTGGAAAGGAGATGCAAACATCCCCAGCTGGAGCACTGTTTGAGAAAGAGTTGCTAAGCAGCCAGGAGCTGGATGAAGGAGACCCTAGAAAAGATGCAGGAAATGTGGCGCTCACACACTCACAGCCTGTTCAGACTCCTCTTCCCAGAGAACAGCCTGCTGAGGTGAGAAAAGACTCTCCTATAACTCCCTCTGTAGGGCTTTCCACCTCCTCAGGCCCAATTCCCTTTGGCATGTTGGAGAAAAGAGCAGACCGTGGGGCTTCAAAGCACTCCTTCCTCTGCTTTAACCACAAGGAGGATGAGCAGAGTCCTTCTGACCCCATCATGACCAGGTCCTTTGGTTTTTCCACAATGAAGAAGACATCTCCACCACAGCTTGGGATGGACAAGTGCAGCTGTCAGCTGTCCTATATCAGCTGCTTCCACAGGCCTGATGACAAGGGGGAATGTGAAACTACCATCCCCATGTGCAACACGTTTTTGGAGCCCCTCACCACCCCACCATCCAGCAGCTGCAGTCTTCCTGGGACCCCTGTGAGCAGTTACCCAGTCTCCATTGCTAGGGACATGGCATGGTGGGACCCTTACATCCAAGCTCTCAGCAAGCTGAAGGACCAAGCACAGATGAGCCCTGCAGATTTTTCCTGCTTCCTGGCCTACACCACAGAGCTTGGGGAGGTTGTAGGGAAGCTCTCCAGGAACCAAGCAACCCACCTGCAAGGTCAATGTTCTGAGCAGGGTGCTGAGAGCAAGGGTGCCCTTGGCTTAGTCTCCCAGGATCTGCTGTCCAGTTGCCAGGAGCTCCTGAAAACAGAGCAGCCCCTCAAAGAGCTGCAGGGTGTGCTGAGGGTGACATTCAACCACCTAGTTCAGCTGGCAGTGGCCTGCTTCCAGGTGACGCACTGCCAGCTGTGCAGGCAGAGGCAGCAGGAGCTTGGGGCTGCACTCATGGATGTGGTGGGAACCTACCAGCAGCTTGTGCAGGCTGTTCACCAGCAACTTTGCAGGCAAGGCTGCCCGGATGTGGGTGCCAAGCTCCTTGCCCACCAACACACAGCCCTTACAGCTGCCATGTTTTGTCTTCTGCAGCAGTTCAGGGTACCCCCGTTGTTGTGATGGGGATGTTTGGTGGCATGAGTGTACTGGGTGGGAAGAGCCCAACCATGTTCCTTCTGTCCACTACTGGGATCTTTGCTACAGAACGTCTAGCCCCACAGCTCAAGAATGCTCACAGAAGCATGTGTCCATGGTGTCAGCTTAGCTCCATCAAGCGCCACTCCTGTGCAGGAGGTAGTTGTGGAGCATGATGTACTACCCTCCAGCCTAGCTTTGCACAATTCTGTGTACGCAATCTCTATGTAATATGCAAACTCACAGAGTACTTCAGTGGCTTATGTATCTTGCCTGGGGCTTTTCTCTCACCTCCCAAAGGTCTTGCAGGTGACTGGTCTCAAGGTGTTGTCTTAGCCTGTGAAGCTGTTTAGCCAGCCTTTCTTCCCACTCCATGCTCTCCAGGCAGTCTCTGAAATAGAGTGATGTCAAATCCCACCTTGGCCCAACATGAAGGAACCCAGGATGCTTTGTCCACCTTCTGTGGCTGAGGACATAATGGAAACCTCTTTGGGAACAAAGCTGTGCTATATTTAACTGCTTTTTCTTGCAAGGGCAGAAAAGAGGCTTGTCCCAGGCAATGCAGGCAACACCATATCCTGCTCTTCTGATATGGTTTCTGTGTGTCAGCCAGCTCTTCTATTTACATTTGCTGATGCTTGAGAAGGTCCCTAACAAACATCCCCCCTTCCCTGGTCTGGGCTAGCATATGTTGCTGCATAGCAAACTCAGGGGCTTAATTATAAAGTTAAAGGCTCTTATACTGGAGCCAAACTGCAAACCTCTAACTACACACCAACAGCTAATGAGTGGGGGGAATGTGAAGACTAAGAACTGGAAGAGCACATAGGGCACAGCACAGCAACAGGTGTTAGCAAACACAAATTCAGCCTATGTGGGGAGAAAGACCCAGTGCAACAGGCCCTTCTGACAGTGCCTCATGGCACTGAATTCCAGGTGTTGTAAAAGGCTCTTGGTGTGAAAGAAAAATGAAAATACATATGCAAATGCAATAGCAATTTACCTCAGAAGACCTTCAAGTCCTTGTACTGGTGGTTAGAGCTAGTCATTGACAGCGACATGGAGGTTCTTTGGTGGTTTCTTTGGGTTTTGGGGATTTTTTTAGCAATAATGACTGAGGTAACATATCAACTTAGATGCATCAAAAATGCTTTCTGCTGTGGCTGTAAAATACATCTGTTCTCCTTGTGCAGGGCAGAGTCAGATCCCAGATACCTTTCCAGGAGAAACTTCAACGTTAGTGAACTTTGCATGTCAGTGTGTGATGATGTACCATGCATCAATAACTATAAGGATGCAATGGGAGTTTAAGAGTAAACATTTTATTTTAGGTTTTTAAAGTAGATGCACAAGATTAGGTATAGGCTTCAACAACTCCCCGAGTCTTCAACTGGTTTAAAGTTGTTAGGACATGGTGTACCTGGAAATTGTTTCTCCATCTGGGAATCCCATCTTGTGTTCCCCAATTGGAACAGCATTGTCCTTTTCCATGGGAAGAAATTTTCCTCACCAGGGAGCTTTGCAATTCTAACTTCACCGTACTTACTGTTTTAGCAAGATGAAATAAGTATCTTAAAGCACTCCTTCCTGCCCCAGAACAAGTGCAGATGCAAGAGTCAGAAACACTCTAACAAGCATCTGTAAAGAAGTAGAACTGAATTCCTGTCAGTTTTCACTTGATCCCAGGGCTGCATTAGCTTGTGTTTTATGTTCAAGGGGAAAAAGTAATTTCCAGCATTGTACTGCTGAGGCAGAATGTGTCACTCTTGATAGGGTCCTTGAACAACATTTAAGCAGAGCTATCCTCTCTATGCACATTCATGCTGGTGCCTCTGCTCAAAATTTGGAGTTTGTCTCTCTTGTCTGCAGAGCTCTTTAACATCACAAAATAAAGAATTTTCTTGTGCATTATCATGCTGATTATCATTTCCATTTATTTCACTGCCTCTGGCAGCACATAGCCTTTTCCAGAAGAAACTCCAGCTTTCAAGGCTGCTGGCCAGCTTCGAGTCTCATAGTAAGTTGATAAGATATCAAAGACTGTCAAGAAGAGAGAGAGGTACCATGCTGTGATAACATACTAGCAAGCTCTATTAATACACATCCCATTGGCTGCAAAACATCAGGTAGTTACAATAGCTGATGACAGAGAAGGTTAGCATGGGACCTGGGGGTTTGCCTTCCTCTCATTTAAAATCTGACAAGCAAGTGTTTGAGGCAGCTTCAAAATAGCACACGACTATTTTGAAGATTACTTTTGGGAGCTCTGGGTAGGCAAAGCAGAGGCTGTGTCAACTAAAGCAAGGTTCCCCAGTCACCATTTGACTACCCTGTACTACCCATCTGTGCAGCTGACCACCATGGTGGATCATACCTACTGCACTTCCACCATTGTTTCTCAGATGCTATGTTTCCACATCTCCACACAGTCGTCTCTAGCAGCTATGCTTGGTGCTTTGCAGAGCCCTCCACTACCTCCTCTGCCTTGTGCTGATGGAAATGGCAATGATGTCCTCATGCCAGAGGTAAGAATTTACTAGAGCTGGCCTAGGACACATCTCTGCTTCATAATCTGTAGCAGAGAGGCGTTCACATTAAAAAGCCCCAGACTATCAGTGGAGGTAGAGGAGCATGGGCACATCCACCGGTGTGACTGGGTGGCCCAACCCACAGTCATGACATGGAGCCATTACAGTGGTAGAGTGTAGGAACACATCCTGGTGGTGTGAGCCTTGCCTTGACTGAGCCTGACACAGGCATGACAATTTCTGTTCTCCCCTGCCTGGGACCTTGTATGACTTGAAGCAACAGCAGCTTCCTCACATCTCCACCACAGTAAATGTTCACTGCTTTGTGCAAAGCAAGTCCTGTGTCCCTGAGAATGCGCCGATGCAGAGAAGCACACAAGACCTTTAAAACGGGGGCAGCCAGGAATAAATCCTATTAAGAGAAACCTCTGCTCCCAGCGCTTCCCCCATTACTCAGCAATGGGGAATAATTTTGAAAACACCCCAGCTTCAGTGCTTGATAGCCCCCTCCCCCCTGCCCAGGCAAGTGACAAACATGGCTCAGCCTCTCACCTTGATTAATTGCCAGTGTCTCTGAATGGTAGTTCTTGGTGTTAACAGCTTTCACCATGTACTCACGAATGGGGAGACGGGCTGTTTGCAAGGATTGCTCTTGTGCCCTTTGCAGAGTCAGCTTCTGCAAAGGAAACAAGAACAAGGTGCCCCATGTGCACAAACTTGCGTATGCACAGCATGCATAGTATTCTAGGTGCAAGCAGCTACGAAGCTAAAAACTGTCCTGGGGCTCCTTTCACCCAGACTGCTACAGCCTCTCAGCCTCGTGCTGGATCCAGGTAGAACCTTGGGGAAAAATGTATCGTGGCACAACAGTGATGTCTCAAATCAAGGCAGCAGCAGCATGGGGTACTACCAGTGGGATGTCTTTGCTCTCAGGAGATAATGGGGCAGACAGCACCTTCAGGTTCCAACAGGCTACCCACCTTGTGAATACTTTCATCCACCAGGCCTCCGAGGATGTATACTTTATTTGGATCAATATCTTCAAGGACTAGAAACAAGATAAGCACTTGCTCACAACCATACAAAAGTAAAATCCTGCACTACACCATTTTCCAAGCAAGAGCCCACTTCCATAAGAAAACTATGGCCAGAGCCACCCTTTACCCTGGAGCCTCAGACCATGCAGGAGGCTGAGATTTCAGAGACAGACGTGTCTGCCTGAACTCGCAGGCTGCGTGAAAGGGAGAAACGCTTTTCTCAGCCTTTTCAGAAAGGCTGAAAGCACAGAGCGCCAGATACCATACATTGCTCCCTTTAACCACTGTCCGTTCCGAGATGTGGCTGATCTGGTCAGTCTGATCCCAATCTGCTCCACAGTGTGCCGACTACCAGGGTCCCCTACTAAAACCTTCCCCCACCCATACCAGATTATTTAGCAGAGTAAGGCACTTTTGTAAACCAAGACAGAGATCTATACCCCCAGCAACACGTGGCAGGCTAGAAATAGAGGAAGAGGAGAAAATAAACACAGTAGCAAATTAAACAATAAAGAGAACATTGTAGCTGCTGCATTATTTCAGAGAAAGATGTCATTTAGACTGTAGCCAAAACTGCCACAGCATCTCCACTTTACCACTTCCTAGGATTACAAGCTGCAAGGGATCTACACACAGGTTTTAAGTCTGCGGCAGATCACACACAGCCCTAAGTTGAAACCTCATTCCATGAAAACAGATTGAGATAGGAATAGATTTAGCATCTGATCTAAATACACAGTACCTCTCATGCAATTTGAGACAATGAATACTTGGAATTGAATCACCTGAAATATGAAATAGCCTGAAAAAGAAAAGCTTAAAAAACAACCATTTGCCCTAGCTCCCCTGTGCCTAAAGCATGTGAAATATTTACCATTCTCAGAGTCAGGAGTAAGATAAACAATTGCATCTAAAGGAAACAGGTCCAGGTAACTTTCTTGAGTTGTATCTATCTGAAAAATGCAAGATGGAAAAATGCAAGAAGCCCATTAGCCCGAAGTCCATTTGCCAGAGCAAAACCCACTCTCAGACACAGAAATATACTGACACTACTGCCTCAGGTGTTTACACTCCTGCAAGGGTGGGTTTCTTCTTAATTGGAAAATGTTTGAGCACTGAACAATACGTATCTCAAAATCCATTAAATTCTTTTCTAATGAAAATCCCTATTGTTTGAGGAAGGGAGAGCAGAAAAAAAAATCACCTTATTTTAAGTGAGATTCTAATTCTTAAGAGATTCAGGAATCTCCACCTTGGCTTGTCCCCTCATTGTTACCAGGTGCAGACCCCACATGTGCTGTAGAACACATAGCTCAACGTCACTGCCGTGTGTGGGTCTTGTGCTCGAGTCAGACGAAGCTCAGTGCAAAAACGCAGGACAGGAATGCGTGACCTGTCCAAACCCTGACTAAGCTTATACGTCTGCCTGTCCCCAGTATTACAGGTCTTTTTACAAAAGCAGCATCTGGAGAAGGAATTCTCCTGCAGGCAGGAAGGAGACGAGCTTTAACCTGAAGGCTTTGCACATTGCCCCATTACCTGTCAGTTCTCATCTCCTGTCAAAGGATCTGAACTTAACCACTGCTACTAAACTGCATTCCCACACCACTCCCAGCTCTCATCTGAGCGCACCTCAGCCTGTCGTGGGTCAACACTGAAGGCCAGCATTGGCTGCAGGGTGCTACAAGCCTTGAATGCACTGTGGCCAGAGATCCTTACCAAATAATTGGAGAAGCCGTCGTTCATGCGAAAACACTCCTCATAGATCAACGAGCCCACAACAAACTCCGTCAGACAGAGCCAAAATGGCTTCTCAGCCCGCCTGTTGGCCCCATAGAGTCTCCTGATCTGGGAGGCGAGGCGGCTTGTTTCCTTCCAATAAATAACAAGCACAGTGACCCACAAGTCAAGGGTCAGGGGGTAACATGGCTCCACTCGGGGACTGCAGACATCCATGATGCCCGAGTCACCGGCTGCTCGCTGAGGCTCTGGAAAGGCTGTTCCCGTGGAGCACAGTTCAACTGCCTCAAGGAAACCCGGAGAGTTGGGTGTGCAGCCAGTCAGGAAGCCACGTGCAGGCTGGGGGTTTAAGGACAGTGAGAGATGCGAGTGGACAGCATCCCCCTAGAGGCTGAGCTCAGGAGAGCTGCTGTGTGCACCCTCCCACATCCCGGCTCTAGCTGAGCTGGAGCACTGGTGCAGAGGGCGCAGCAGGCAGGGCCTCCCGTACCTTCTCAGTCATGCGGTCGGCCACCCCGAGGTCCACGCAGAGCCGGGGCCCCGACGTCCTGGCCTGCAAAAGGCGCTCCTTCGCGAGGGCGGCCGGGGCCCTCCCGTCGCCCCGGCTAGCAGCTCCTGGGAGGCAGAACAGCGAGAGGGCAGCCCGAGTCCCGGCAGGGCCGCAGAGCCACGGCCCAGACCCCGTTCTCTCGGCCAGCAGCCCCTCGACGGGGCCGCTCCTTACAGTAAACGTACCGTACCGCGCCGTGCCGCCCCTCACCTGCGCCCGCAGCCCGCCGGGCTCTGCTCCTCTCCCGTTCCTGCTGCCTCTTCCTCTTCTTGGCAGCCAGCACGCGCTCCCAGCGCCTCCACTTCCGCAGCACATTTCTCTGTGGGAGCAGCAAGGCCTCAGCCCTACCGGCCTCCTGCAGAGGAGGAGGCCGCGGGACCGGCGCCAGGGCGCAGCTGAGCCCTGCCACCCCTCGCCCCGGCCCGCGGCACCTACCGAGCGCCGCGCCGCGCCGCCTGCCCGCCCCGCGCCGGGGCCGACGGCCGAGGGCTCTATCCGCAGCAGGCGGAGCGCCTCGCAGGCTACCGCCGCATCCCCTTCAGGCTCCACCAACAGGCAGCCGCCATCCACGCCACCCCCCGCCATCGGCGCCGCTTTCCCTTCCCGGGGCGGGACCTTCCGCGGGAGGGGTGGAGGCGGGGGCATGTGCCCCCGGTGGCGCCGTGGGAGGGAGGGAGCGGACGGGCGGGCGGGCCAGGCCGTGGCGGTCTGCATGCACGCTAGGAGCCTAGCTGTTGGCGGGTTGAGTGGACGCTGCCGGGCGCCTAGCCGGCCACCCCCGCCTGTGAGGCGAGGCGAGGCGAGGCGAGGCGCGGCGCGGCGCGGGCCTTGCCGGCGGAAGGCGGGCTGGTCTAGGCCAGGCGGTGCCCCGCTGCCCCTGCTCTGTGGCTCGCGTGGAGAGGACGGGTCATGAGCGGGTCGTTGCTGCGAGGCGTGCGGCTGTGCTTCGCCCGCCCGCCCGTGAGTAGGGGCTCGACTGGGGACCCCCGGGGGGCGGTGGGGAGGCACCGTCGGGAGGAGCCGCCCCTCCGGGCCGCCCGGGGCCCCTCCGCGGGAGGAGCAGTGGAGCGGGCTCACCGGCCACGACGGCCTCCTACCGCTTCATCGTTTCTCCCTTTCATTCGGGGCGTCACTCGCCATCTCAACGAGGGGTAAATCTTTCAGGCACTTGCACGCCGTCCCTCCCTGAAGCTGCTGTCCCGCGTTGCCACTCCTGCACCCTCCAGTCCCTAACTCTTTTTCTTCCAGTGAGAAAGAGGAAAACCCGCCAGACCTCTGTATTTATGGATATAGGTTTGCTCCGGTTTTGAAATGTGCACAGCTAACTTTTATATCATGGGAATCCTTACTTGTTGCATGCCAGTGTATTTTTGCACTTCTCCTAAGAAGTTTAATTTCTGAGATGGTTTTCCAGTTTATGCTTGCTTTAGTATAGTATATCTCATCGTTTTCATAGGTGGTACCTGCATACATCCTGATATAGCTGTTTCAGCATCTTTCTTCCTTGTAGCAGTGAACAGAGCTGTCTCTAGCCAGTTATCGTTCTTACTCATTTATGCTGCAGTAATGCGTTTGCGTTTCAGGCCAAAAATCAAGCATATACCAAGCAAAAAAAAAAAAAAAAAACACCACCAAAACCCCACCAAGACAAAAAAACACTCAGAAAAGTGTTTTCCTAACAGGTTTAGTTTTCACTGCAAAATTGTGGGGGACACCATGCTGTTGGGCTTTAACCCTAGCTGGCAACTAAGTATATACCACAAATCTGCCTGCTCAACTCCATCTCCCTCAACCCGTGGTGGAAAAAGGTGAAACGCATGGGTTGAGATAAGAACAGTTTAATAATTGAAAGAAAGTAAAATATAATAACAGGAAAAAGAGAGATTAATAAAACCCAAGAGACAGCAGTGATGCCCAATACAATTGCTCACCACCCGCTGACCGATACCCAGCCTGACCTGAGCAGTGATTGGTCCCTTCTGGGTGACCCCCCACTTTCTATACCAAGCATGATGTGCTGTGGTATGGAATCCCCCTTTGGCTAGTTTTGGTCAGGTATCCTGTCTCTGCTTCCTCCTGGCTTCTTGTGCCCCTCCTCACTGGTAGAGCATGAGACTGAAAAGTCCTTGGTCAGGGTAAGTGCTACTGAGCAACAACTAAAACATTGGTGTGTTATCGGTTAGTTCTCAGACTAAAGCCAAAACACAGCACTGCACTAGCTTTTTCTTACGGAAAGAAAACAACTCTTATCTAAGCAAAAAACAGTGGTAGTGGAGTGACTGGGGATCATGCAGTGTTCGTGGGAACATTCAGAACTACTGTGGTGTGTGCCAGAAGCTGGGAAGATGCTTGAGACGCCCTTGGAGCAAGGCTCCCGAGTCTGCACCAACTGCTCAACACTGAGTCGCTCCATGCTCCATCCCAGCCTGCCCATCTGGAATGCAGCTTCCTTTGTAAAGCCCTCTGCAACACAGCTAAAGAGTTAATGGCCTATAGCCTTGATGCTGCAAGACCACAACTACTTACATTAATGGTGCATTTTGAAGGGTGATGCCACCTTGTCTTTCCAGTGGTTTTGGTATAACAATGCTGTTTGCTTCAAGTCTCCAGAGGCCTGATTCTGGTACTACTGATTGTTCTGCAGGAAGGAAGGTGGTTTTGTCTGGAGAAAGGCTGATGGGCAGGAAAAGAAAAAAAAGAATTTATTCTTTGTGCTCCTTTGTTGAAGGAGATCTGTCAGGGCCACTGCTGAATGTCTGTGTGATGTTGCTGTGTGCAGATTGGCAGTGAGCACCTTTTAAGCTTGGGAGATGCCACAAGCTCAGCATTGGTGCAGACGGGCTGATGCATGGCTGAGGAGGACTGCAAAGAGCAGCAGCTGTGGCCTGCAGCTGAGATGGTGCATAAGAGGGAGGCAAAGGAAGGAGATGCTTGCTGGATGCCCACACAGCAGCTTAGGGCTACAGCCAGGAACGAGTCTTCGGTTTCCTTTCTCAGAGCACCGTCTGCCTTGCTTGTGGAGCAGCAGATGGTTTACAAACGTGCCCCTGAGTCCTACCAGGAAAACAGGAGTAGCTGAGGAAAAGTCCTCCCTCCCTAGGCTACCAAGATGGTAAGTGTCTCTCCAAATAAACTTTCCTCTCTCCTTTCTCCCCAGTTTCTGCCTCTTCTAGCCTCAGAGGGACTCCAGAGGCAGGTCTGGCTGGCATACAGCACCAAGGAAGAGAACACTGCAAGGTCTGTTGGGCGGTACCCAGTGCCCAACAAGAAGGACATGCCATACGACATCGTGGAGCTCATGGAGGAAGTAGAAAGGAAGGTAAAAGAGATGCAAGGTTCTGAGAGTGGAAAGTGTACAAAACCCGAGTAGATGGTACATGCTAAAAGAGAAGTTCTGGTCCACAAAACCTGATGGGAGGCTGAGGTGAGGAACACATCTTGCAAAGCTCCTTCCAGTGTATAGGTTGGGGATTTTACTGGAAATCATGCAGCGTCTTGACAGGACTATAAGTCTGCCTGGTTCCATGAGACTAGTGGGTTGTTTCAGATGGGTCTCACACATGGGGTAAGCTGGAACACTTTGAAAAACACTTTGTTTTTCTAGGAGAGCAACTGTGTTTACTCGAGACACTATTAGGAGTATTTTTAACTCTTTTAAAGGAGAAAAAACAGAGGAGAAGCTGTTTTGATGACAATATTAAAAGGCTCAGGCGATATTTCTGCTTTTGAGCTTTGACATTTTTTCTCCAAAGCTAAATGGGCTGCACAGTATCAGAACAGTAAGCCTAGCACAGAACTGTGTATAAGGGGAAGAAGAAGGACTTGGCAAGAGCATCCTTCCCTGCTGTTGCAGAGCAGGAATGCCACATAGTCCTTCCTGATGTCCAAAACACTCCACCAGCTACAGCTGTGTGAAAACTTCTCCCAAGAGCTTCCTCTCAGAGAAGTGCTGGTCCGTCCCTCCCTGTCCTTCCCGGCAGCCTGTTGAATCTGTGCTCTGCTACCATTGCAGTGGCCTGGTGAAGTTTGCATCATGAAAGGAGTCAGCAGACTGGAGAGTAAATATGGTATACCGAGGAAGAGTCAGCTCAAAGTTCACGTGGTGTGACACAAACTTCTGTGTGTCAGTGATGGAGTCAGTGAAGACCTGCATATAGGATCCAATTAACCTAGCAGACTCAGATAGCTAACCTCTGTTGCCAGAGGTTCCTAAGTAAACTAGTAGGTTGTGGATGAAGAGGCTAGAGCCTCCCCTTGGTTAACTAACATTAAACAGACAAGTGAAACAGGAGGAAGGCGCAGGCAATTGTGTGGCAGTGGAGGGAGGTTGCCAGAGGAGTCTGTGACACCTGAGCTACTCTCCTTTCTCATAAAAAACCCTGAAGAACAGCAGCTGGTAAGCTAATGGTGTCTGTGGGCAGTTACCACATTCACAGTGAATCCAGCTTGTTTAGAACTGCAGTGGGCAGCCAGGCACTGAGGCTGAACCTCTGCTGATAAATGCCAGCTGCTGGGACTCAGACACAGGCGGGTGTAGCATCAGCTAATCCTGCATATGAGAGGCAGCGAGCAGTTCTCTAGGAAAGGCAGCCTCACACTCCATCAGGCAGACTGGGCATTGGCAGTTGTCACGGGAGAATGGGGAGACAAGTAGAGCAGCATTCTTGTGTCAGCAGATATACCCACTGTATGCTGGCATCTCAAACAATGTGCTGTTCAGATTGGGCCAGCCATGTCCTGTAAGCTTGGAGGGAAGAAGAGAGTTACAGGAGGTTTAGGATGGTCACATGGGCATAGCAGCATCTGTGCAGGAAGACCAAGTAGAGACAGCCTCTTGGTTTGGAAAGGAGCTTGCTGACATGACTGTTGTTATTACTGCTGTGTCTGAAGTGAGCAGGGCAATCAGTCATGCTATGAAACTGCAGCAACACCTAATGAAGAACCACATCATTATATGTTCAGTCATACGTATAAATGGGCTCAAAGGGCAAGAGAATAGGTTTGCAGAGATTCCCCAGCACTGCTGTGCTAACAAATTGTTCTCTAAGCCTAGTGCATTAATGTCACCCTCTGTGCTGTGTTAAGTTGCACTTGTTTTTCCTTGAACAGACTGGATTTCTGCCCAATGTGTTCAAAGCCATGTCTCATCGACCTGCTGAATTCAGAGCTTTTTTTGCTTATTACAACACCATTATGAACAAAGACACAGGTAAACCATACAGCCACCACCACCACACTGCCCTTCCCTTTGTAGATGTGAAAAGTTATGTCCTCAGATATGTTGGTTCACCATGCCTTCCCCCAGCCAATGATAGCAGCTGCAGAGGCTGGATCTGCACACAGATGCTTCTGGCTTTGCTTGTACTGCATACAGCTTCATACTCTTTAGCTTGTGGTTAAAAGCAGCTCTCAAGCCAAGCCCAACTGCTTCACTGCACTGTTCTCTGTGTCATGACAAAGAAAGGACAGGCTGCTGCTTAAGGAAAGATGAGCTGGGAGCCAAGTGTGCTGGAAAGGCACAGGCAGAGGCAGTGGTTTCATGTGCAAGGCTGCAGCCCTAGACTATAGGAGTGACTACAGCAGAGTGACTATAGCCCTAGACTATAGCAGGGCCAGTCTGGCAGTAGCGACCACGGCCAGCCAGGATTTCCGAGCCAAGCCTGTGGGGACAAAGCTGATCCAAGATCAAGCCAGAAAGTCATCCTCAAACAGGTCACTCAGGTTCCAAACCAGTATGATTATGCAGCCAGGCACGTGGCTCAGAACAGGTCACAGCCAAGGGTCCAGCATAAAACAGCTCCCAGTGGAGAGGCAGGTCCATGCTGAGCCTGTCTGCAGCTCTTCCTTCACAATGGTTCTTGGCAGCGAGCGACCCAAGAGCAGTGGCAGAATTTGTGTGAGGGTGCCTGCGCCCCTGGCACTAGGGACTTTGAACCCGGTGGTATCTCTGTCCTGCAGCAGCAGGGAGAGGAGCAAGGTGCTTGCTGTACACTAGGACGCTGGTGCAGGGTGCCCTGGTGTAGAGAGAAGAGAGGGCTGGCTGCAGCTGCTGGGCAGGGCTCTAGGGAACTCTGCATGGCTCTCCAGTGTTTGAGGAAATGCAGTTTGAGGACTGACTGTTCCTTCCTCATTTCCTGTGGTAGCCTGTGGTAGAGGGCACCAAGGGGCCTCTTCTCATTGCTTTGGCTCTTGAAAGTACATTAGTAAAACACAGATTTTATAAAATAATCTGGTGCCTGTAGAGTACTCCTCCTGCTTTTGGTAGATGGGGGCTAGGGCAAGAGTGTCTCGGCAAGTTCTATGGGCAGCGAGGAGTGCAGCCTTATCGCATCTCTCACATGGTATGTGCAGTCTCTGTGTGAAGCTTTCTGATCCACTTATGCTGCTGGAGTGAAGCCATGCCCCTACCTGTACCAGGGTCTGTTTTTCCCTTCTCATTCCCATGCTTCCTTTTAATTTGACTTGAAGAGTAGAAATATTTTGGATCCCACCATCTTCAGTATTTTTCCTGCAGCATCACAGTGTTGCCACTTTCTGGACTGAACCAGAGCAAGAAGGCCTCTTCTGACTCCTTAACTCAACGGGTTTTAGCAGTGTCTTTCATGTTCTTAGAAACACTGATTTTATGGAAATATTTTCAAAGTCCAGTAAAGCAGT
The DNA here is from genome assembly GCF_004027225.2 of Strigops habroptila. Classification (NCBI taxonomy): domain Eukaryota; kingdom Metazoa; phylum Chordata; class Aves; order Psittaciformes; family Psittacidae; genus Strigops; species Strigops habroptila. The sequence continues at coordinate 22,863,220 of NC_044302.2, forward strand.
AGTTTTTGTGGGGAAGGCTCCTGACCTTCCCTGTGAAAGGTAGTTTTTAAAAAACCCTGCTGCTACGTATCTTTAAAAAGGCAAAGAGCAGCAGTGGTGACGTGCAGCCAGGCAAGTTCCTCAGATCCTGTGCACAGTCCTGTCAGGAATCTGTTTGTGAAAATGACTGGGATTCGGTCTGAGTGTAACAAAGCACAGTCGTCTTTTCCACAGCTTCTTTAAAGTAGTCACAGAGCTAGACAGTCTGTAGAAGTCATGGTTTATCCGTCTGCTGGTCACTAGGACTACTCAAAACCGCAGTCATAGGGTACCTCATTGTTCCTTTTGTGGGGTTTTTTTTGTTTGTTTATTTGCTGAAACCTGCTTAGTGGGATTTAGAACACTGCACTTTTCTGTAAAAGCAGCAATAAAGCATCAGAGAATGAACAGACAACACCCTCCCTAGCCATTTGCCTCTGAGATGTACAAAGAGAAGTACCAACTGAGCTTCTTACTTGGTGAGCAAGTAATTTTGCTCCTCTGAATTTTCCTGTTATGCAGAATTGTTGTTTCTCTGTTGACCAAATCTCATGTACCTCATCCTAATTAGGTGCCTCATGAGCAACTATCCAGGTAAACTGGTTGCATGGATGGATGATTATAGAATCACAGAATGGTTTGGGTTGGAAGGGACCTTCAAAGATCATCTAGTCCAGCGTCCCCCCTGCCACAGGCAGGGACACCTTCCACTACATCAGATTGCTCAAAGCCCCATCCAACCTGGCCTTGAACACTTCAGAGGTGGGACACCCACAACTTCTCTGCAGATACCTGTCTCAGTGTCTCACCATCCTCATTGTAAAACATTTTCTTATGTCCAATGTAAACATACCATATTTCAGTTTAAACCATTGCTCCTTGTCCTGTCACCTAGGAGCTTTGGTTGCAGGACCCTGCATGCTGTCTGGACCCCTATCTCCTATGCTGTACTGCGTGCAGCTTATATGCAGAGCACTCCTCTCCCTGTTTTCCCAGTGATACTTGCTGTGGTGGATGTTTTTAATAGGAAAGTGTGTCAGATCTTTTGCTGTCCCTGTAGGACGACTCAGCAAGGCAGACAAAGAGCTCATAATTGTGGCTACAAGTGTCGTGAACAGATGTCCTTACTGTGTGATTGCACATGGAGCACTTCATCGGATATATTCCAAGCAGCCAGCATTGGCTGACCAGGTCAGTAGGATTACAACAGCGTGCACCCCACTTCCTTGGCATAGTCCTTTGGGAGGTGGGAATAGTCCTCTTCCCATAGAGGGCTATTCCTCTATGGGAAGACATATACAGTCTTCCCATATACAGACACTATAAATAGTGTCTATTTTTTCACGTGAAGTTTTGATCCTTAAAGTCTGTGTGGTTCCCAGCAATCTTGACATGTCTGAGGCCCTAACTCAATACCTGGCTGATTGATGAGCTGTCAGCCGAGTAGCCAGTAGGGGCAGGACTTTGAGGTAGGGGTCTATGTATCCTCATCTACCTTCCAAGCAAGATGGAAGGAGGGATGGTTGACCTGCAGACCATTCATCTGGCTGGCCACTTTCTTTTCTGTTTTAATTTGGTCTGTGGAAGAACTTGCTAACAATGGGGAGATGATGCGTCCTGGTGGCATTAGGTCATTTCAAGAACTCCTCCATACCCTGCTCAGCAAAACTGTCATAGTCCCCGAGACAAGAAGGATGATAAAACAGACGAGTTTTCGTTTCATTCAGGTGCTGAACCCTGTACCCTGTGTACTGCCATCTCTTTGGTTTGCAGAGCAAAGAAGAGGGTCAGCCAGTTACTGTTTGCTTGGTCCATCTGTGCTGCCTCTGGTTTCTGCCTTCTCACAGGTCACTGTGAACTGGCAACTGGCTGACCTAAGTGACCGGGACCTGGCAATGCTGGAGTTTGCTCTTGCAGTCTGTCGAGCTGATAATATCACTGAAGAGCATTTCCAGAAGCTGGAGAGGCATGGTTTTGACCGTGAAGATGCCTGGGACATAGGCATGATTTCTGCTTTTTTTGCTATGTCTAATCGCATAGCTCATTATATTGACCTGCGCCCAAACAAGGAATTCTACACAATGGGCAGGATGCTGCATGGAGAGAAGGAGGAGGAAGAAGCTTAGCATGCCTAACATGGCCCCCTGATGCCAATGCATCAGAAAGATTGATCAAGCTCTTAGTTCTCAAGCTAGTGTGGCTTATTTCTGAATCTGTAAAAGGGTTAAAAAATTAATGCCGTATTGTAGCCATAAGGTATGGTGGCTTCCCTTTTCCTCAGTGTTTGGAAGTCATAGAATCCTAGAATGGTTTGGAAGGGACCAAAGCTTTAAGCGCATCCAGTTCCAGCCCCGTGCCACGTGCAGGGACACCTTCCACTACACCAGGTTGCTCCAAGCCCCGCCCAACCTGGCCTTGAACACTGCCAGGGATGGGGTAGCCACAGCTTCTGTGGGCAACCTGTGCGAGCGCCTCACTAGTCCACTGTGACTGCTGGTGACTGCAGTGCTTCTGCTCTCCCAGCACAGCTGGAAGAGTGCAGCTTTGGCCTTGGTCTTTGCCTGGCTGCCCAGGCAACAAGCTCGCTGGATCATTATGTGACTTCGCACATGCCGTTCCGCGGCATTCTGCCAGCTCGGCAGTGCGCGATCTAATACACTGCGCTAGGGCAGGTGTCCTGGCCGTTCCCTTCGCGGGGGTCTGGGGTTCCCTGGGGTAGGGGAGGACGAGACGGCTACTGATCGGCCCTACCCCGGGTGCCCGACGACGTGCGCGGGCCCCGGGGCACGGAGGCCGCCGGTGACGTCTGGTGATGGGCGGTGCGGCGCAGGCGCGGTGCCGCCGGTAAAGGGCAGGCAGTGGCGGGGCCCGGCGGTGTTATGAGCGCGGAAGCCGAGGCGTCCCGGGCGGGGACCGGCGGCAGCGGCTCTGCGGCCCTCGGGCCCAGCTCGCCCGCCGCCATAGAGCCGGCGCTGCAGCCTCCGTTCCCGCGGACGATGCCGGGGGCCGGCCTATTCGGGTGGCTTCGTGGGCGCTGCCTGGGCCGCAGCGCCGCCGTGGACCCGGCACGGGACACGTTCCGCGCTATGACCGGGCTGTACGGCTCCATCCAGCCCGCTGACTCCGTGTATCTCAGCACTCGCACGCACGGCGCCGTCTTCAACCTCGAGTACTCGCCCGACGGGTAGGCGAGCCCCCGGGTCCCGCGGCGCTGCCCGCCCCTTTCTGCGGGTGCCAGCCGCGCCGGGCGAGTGGACGGGCAGCCCTCGGTGCCCGGCTGCGGGAGGGCGCGGGGTGTCTCGGCCTGCAGCAGCCGAGGCGGGCTGCGGGAGGCCCTCCCTGGTGCTGCGCAGGGCTGGGGACCCCGCGCCCCTTCGGTCTCTGATGCGGGGGGCCTTTTGTAGTGACCCGAGGCTGGGGGACCGTGCGGTCCAGGGCAGCTCCGCACAAGGAGCAGCGGGACTGAACCGGGCAGCAGCGCTGGCTCGGCAGGCCCGGGCGCGACGCCTTGAAGCTGCGCGGCGGCTGCACCCGGCCGCGGTTCCGTGCTGCTCACGGCTATCACAGCGACAGGCCGACACGCTGCGAGCGGCGTGGTTGGTGTTTAACCCCAGGCATTGCAGGCAACAGGCACAGGACGGCGCGGGTGGAGCAGGAGAGCGGTAACAGGGAGAGCTCCCTGGACGGGGTGCCCTTCCACTGCCCGGCGGTGTTCCCAGCTCCTTTGCCATGCTTTCTGCGGGAGAAGGGGAGAGGATAAACAGAGGCATACGGCTGAGATCAAGCACGTGCAGCCGCTTTTTTGTTCGTGTCAAATGTCTTCAGAGACCTAAGTTGCTGTTTGAAATGCGGTACTTACATATTCATTTAGGGATCTGTGAATTCTGTGGGTCCGAGCTGACAGATGAATTTAGACACTTGTAGCAGGGTAGACAAAAGCAAGTAACAGTTGGACTCGTTTAGAGTAAAAGAAGCCCTTGCACACCAGCTTAAAGCAGAGCGAGTTCAGTTCAGAGATAGCTGCACAGCTGTACAGTGTGCTTGTAGGTGTACAGTGTGCTTGTAGGTGAAGTTTTCTTGCCAGAAAGACCTTGCAACCAAGGGTGGTCTCAATAGGTATTTTTCAGTTTAGATAGTCAGAATTGAGATCTTTGTTACCCTTAGTGGCTAGTCAGCTGCTCTATTTGCAGTGAGTTTTCATCAGAACAGAGTTCTGGTTTTGCTTGAACTCCTACCCTGTAATGATTTTGCCATAGTTGTGCTCTAAAGCAAAGTTCCAACTCTTTATGTATTCCTCTGTTTTTTGAAGAGGACAAAGTTAAGCTCCAGAAACTATCAAAACCATTCTTGGGTGACTGTTGCTGGAAAGTAATTTCTTTTGTACATTCAGGGTGTCCTGGGCTGCATCAAAAGAAGTGCGACCAGCAGGTTGAGGGAGGGGATTCTCCTCCTCTACTGCGCTCTGGGGAGAGCCCCTCCTGCAGTCCTGTGTCCAGCTCTGGGGCAACAGCACAAGAGGGACGTGGAGCTGTTAGAGCAAGTCCAGAGGAGGCCACGGAGATGCTGCGAGGGCTGGAGCAGCTCTGCTCTGGACACAGGCTGAGAGAACTGGGCTTCTTCAGCCTGGAGAAGAGAAGGCTCCAGGAGACCTTAAAGCAGCTTCCAGTGCCGAAAAGGACTGACAGGAAAGGTGGAGAGGGGCTTTGGACAAGGGCCTGTAGTGACAGGACAAGGGGGAATGGCTTTAAACTGACAGAGGGGTGATTTAGATTAGATACTAAGTTCTTGACTGTGAGGGTGGTGAGGGACTGGCACAGGCTGCCCAGAGAAGCTATAACTGCCCCATCCCTGGCAGTGTTCAAGGCCAGGTTGGACAGGACTTGGAGCAACCTGGTCTAGTGGAAGGTTCCACTAGGTTCCATGGCAGGGGGTTGGAACTGGGTAAGCTTTAAGGTCCTTTCCAACCCAAACCGTTCTGTGATTACTGGGGAAGGGTGCTATCCTTTAGAGTTTGGTTTAAAAATTTTGCTTCTGAGTTCGCAGTCTGAATGTCATCTTTATGCTGATTTTGAGTGGATGCCAAACTAAATAGCCATTGAAGTCAGTGTGACAAAAAGAGATGAGGAAGGGGTCTGTCTTTGCCCTGGAGACATTGGTGTTTGCACTTCAGCACTGGCTGCCTGTTACAAAGAGGTGGTGGAGCTGGAGTAACATCTGTAAAGGTCTTAGGGGAACATTGTTGTAGCTGGTAAGGGGTTTGTTACCATGTGTTGCCCTCTTTAATGAGGGTTAATGCAGTGACAGAGTGTAAGTTATCCAGAAGTGGCTCACAGCTGGTTGGTTCACACACATGAGCAGGCTGCCAGCACTTGGTGCTGCAGTACAGTACAGCATCTGTCAGACCCTTGCATTTTACAGAGCTCTTCAGCTTGTCTTCTGACACCCCAAAAAGCAAACTACAGTGTCTCGGATCTCCCCAAAAAGTGTTGCCATTCAACAGATGTCATAGGAATACCTATGCGTGGTGGGCACAGTGTGATGGGCACAGTCAGATGGGAAAGCTGCAGTAGAATGTTCAGAGTAGATGCCTTTCCACTTGCTCCTAGGTGCTGTTGTCTTTTTTGCTTTTTTGGTTGGGTTGGATTGGGTTTTTTCCCTGCAGGTATCCTCACATGAACAAAGCAGTGGCTTTCATGTCAGAGCTTGATTCTTTTTTCCCCAGACAGGAACCACAAAGTTCATGCACTTCACTGCACAAATCACCCTCAAGTAACTTATTAAAAAACTCACTGATGTAATACACTTAACTGTATGATTTAAGTAATGCCATCGTTGGAATTAGGAACTACATAGCTGTTATAAAACAACCACCTTGCTTTTTTTTTTTTTTTTTTTAAGTGAATTAAAAGATTATGTGGTCTGTCCAGCAAATGCGTCAGCTGTGCATTAATTATGCCAACTGCCAGGCACAAGAGTCATGGTCTCTCGAAAAGGGAGATAGAAGTTGACTTTTCTAGAATAAAGCAATATGCTATTTTCTTCTGCATGTTAGGTGCTTGAGAATAGGCATCTGCAAGAAGGCATTAAAAAAAAAAAAAAAAAAAGTAAACGCTGCTGCACATTCTGTGCAGCGTGAATAGAAAGCCAAGCTAAGTAATAGTGAAAACTGTGTTTCTGTGAGGGTAGGGAAGGGTGCATAGAGATGCACAGAGATGCCATTTCTTTTACTGAATACAAACATTTCTGCATTGCCTTACTCCCCTGCAGGTCGGTGCTGACTGTTGCTTGTGAACAGACTGAAGTACTGCTTTTTGACCCGATATCTTCAAAGCACATTAAAACTCTCTCTGAAGCTCATGAAGACTGTGTAAATAATATCAGGTAAGTCAGAAGGAATATTTTGTCTTACCATAGATGCTTTTCTTGTGACAGGGTAGTAAGTTTGTGTTATGTACATTCGTGGAGAGGGCAGGTTTTGTGAAGCTGTTGGGCTGCAGTTTGCTTTGTGCCGTTTTCCTTCTCTTGGGTATTGGAGGTGGGGAAAAGCTGGAAAGGGGAAGAGGAAGAATCTGAAAGTAATGGTAGTGGTATGTAATGCTGACAGGTACTGCAGTTTATGGGAGGGCAAGAGTGTTAAGCTGTTATATTATCACCTGTTTAAACTGGCCTTTGGAATGACTTGAAAGAATGTGGTAAATCAGACCATAACAAGTAGCATGCGATTTATGTTTGAAGTACAAGTCTGAGACCGTAGCAAGAATAGGTATTTGTATGAATGTGGCTGGTATTTTGAATCGTAAGAGTAATTGCCATAGTTGCATAGAAGTTTCCAGAGAAAGATTGTCTGCTTTAAATGCAGGTATGATATGGAAGAGCTGGGAAAGCGAAATGGCTTCTGCAGATCGACTTGAACTCAGTCTGTATGATTTAAATCCATTGCCTGTTTCTCAGGATGAAATAGGAAATGGCAAGTGCAGAAACCTAAATCATCAGTATTTTTATCATCTAATGTTTTTCCTTTAAAATTCCATTATTTTTAGATGTTCTGGGTCTGAGGATAGACTTTGAAATGTGAACTTAAGGTGCTTTTTGACCTCATGGACAATATTGTCGTCTCTCTTCACTCAGATCCTCAAAGAAAGAGTTAAAAAAAAAATACCCAAACCAAAAACCAACAAAACAAACCCAAAAAACTAAGCCCAAACCAAAAAGCCCCCAAGAAATCCATAGAAGCAATCTGAGAATCTCCCCTCAACAGAGCTGGATAAAATAAGGGACACCAATGTCTTCACATAAACTGATGTATCTGCCTGCTTTAAACACACATATTCACAGATAAACTGATGTTTTTCACAAACTGCCTGTCCTTGCTAGAAGAGACTTAAGTTTTACATCAGTTCGATGTCTGTCTTTCAGAAAAGCTAACGTAAAAGGTGAGGCTAGCTGACACAAATAAAAGAGGAGATGTTGAGAACATGTTTTTCTGTAAGGAAATACAGCTTTTTGTGTCTTGCGTGACAGTGGTTGTCCTTTAAACATGCTTAGTTTTTAGATAAAGCAAGGTGAGAAATAAAGCCATATTATCAACATATCAGAAGGCAGTGGTAAAATGGATTTATTTTGGGTTTTATACATCCCTAATTCAGTATTTGATCCTCACATTCAAACTGGTCTTGCTAGGTCTCGAGTTAGTCTAGATCGTGTTTTACAAAGAGCATTCTGTTGCAGGCTTTTTGGCTGTTTGGCTGTCTCTGCTGCAGTCAGCTGTGCCGGTCTTGAAACTTTATTTCTTTGGTTGAGAACAGCAATGAAACTTCCTGCCACTCTCTTCTCTTATTGAAAGGATATTCTTTCTTTCCACTTTGTCTGTTTCTGAGGCTTTGTAAGTCTGTAATTGGTCCTTAAATGTCTTTTCTTTGTGTAGTTGATTTATAGTACTACCTCCAAGCAGGGAACTGTTAGGTCTACTATCTAATTAATCTTCCAGACTAAGGTAGTTTCTAGCAATGTAGTAAACTTCATGCTTTTCTTCAAAATGCTTCTTAAAGCTTTATTTTGTCTTTGTAGGATATTGGTGTCTTTTTCTGTGTTTTCCTGCATGTCCCCATTTGTTATAAACTTAGTTACAAGGAACTTAACCGTGTATTACAAAATATTGTTAGTACAGCATTACCTGGAGTACTATTTCTGCTTAATGAGCAGGACCTGAGGCAGTGCAGTAATACAGAAATTCCTTGTAATAAGCACCAAAAATAAGTTTCATTACTGCTGTGCCCTATAGCAGGTGCCTCAGAGCTATGTCTGAACAGAGAAGCATGTAGTGGTCCTCTTACAGCAGTCTCCTAGTGACGGAGGATTTGTGTGTAGTAATCTGAAGCAGAATTCTTTTTTTCCACCTGAATTTGGTCAGGTTGTGAGTTTACTTAAAACTCCCATGGCAGAGCTCCATGGCACGGGAGCAGTTAACAGTGTTTTTTAAACTTTCTAACTAGTTTGAGGTCCTCTAGTTTTTTTGATTTCTTAAGTAGGGAGAAAAGGAACAATTAATCTCAATTTACTTCCTCCTGAGTCTCATGCACCTTCAATTAGCTGTTTTTCAAATGAATCCTAGTCTACTTGGTCATTCTGTGTATGAAACCTGTTCACAATACCATTTGTATCTCCCTGTCAACAAAACAAGTTTTTGTGAAACTTGTTTGTGGTGGGTGAAGCAGGGTTGTCTGTAGCTTCCAAGGTAAAGGCAAGTGGATTTATACAGGCGAGAGATGTACTCTTGTTTTACTTTCACCCTGAAAATCTGAAATGTTGGTTTCTTCCCATTGTAGTTGGTTATTTTTCATTGGAGTTGTTGCTATTTTTACATAACGTAGCATTTTATCTTTTAGACCTAAAACCACACTGTTTCTAGGGGTAACTTACCACACACATGTCTGTGTAGATCATTCGTGCCTTAGTAGTCATGTAAAACTACTTTTGGTGGGTTTTGGATAGGCTTTATTTTCCTTTTTGTGTCAGATAAGGTGCTTTTTTTTCTTCCCCCCTCAAATGCCTTCATCAGGCATGAATTCCAAACATAAAGCAGTATGTTTTGTCCTTCTAAAAATGAGGGCATGCATAAATTGCAGCGGGAATAGAGTATGATAAACTTCGATCTGAGTAATGCAAAACAAATAATTGTATCCCACGATTTTCTCAGTGAACCAAATAACTTGTCTAAGTATGCTTAGGCAAAGTCTTGTCTGCAGTTCTTGTTTGTTTGTTTTGTTTTTTTTTTTTTTTTACAAGACCAAAGATTTTCATGGTAAAGAAATACCACTTGAACAGGCTAAGTACTTAACCTGATTGGTGTCATAATCCAACTAGTATGACCCATATTCTTTTCCACTTTATCATCTTCTCCCAGTAGGACTAGACTGATTAATCTGTCAGAAAGCAGGAATTCAAGACCTGCTAAGTGCAAAACATAAACAGAGCATGTGGAGCACCGTGCATATGATATAAATTCACTGCTGCATAGAAGTGTACTGTAGAACTGAAGTCTGTAAATACTTTGTGAAATACAGAGCAGTAGGCTTGCTCTTCTTGCAGTAGTTTGAGTTAAATAGAATTGTATGTTATATTGTGATCCAAATTCAACCCACTCAAATCTTAAACGCACATCCGTATCGAAAGAGTCCATAAATTTGGGCAGCCTGTGCCACTTGAAGCTGCTACTTCCAAAGATGATCTGAAATTCTCATCCTGAACAGTGCTTTCTGCATGTGCGCTTTGATACATGTACCTGCTTTTGTGCATTTGAAAAGCCCAACTTCAGTGTGCCTGCTTCAAATGCATGAACTGTAGTGTAGGGAAAGGAAAGGCAGAAACATGGCTGCCAAATCCCCTTGCTTTTTGATGGACATTGTTTATACTGCTGAAGTGGTACAAAACCTTCCTGCATGCAGGAGGTCTGCATGGCTCCTCCTGGCTGTGCAGCTGCAGCGAGCAGTGCTCCTGGGGCATTGTGTTGCTGGACAGGCTCTGAAGTAAGATGGGCAGAGGCGAAATGAAATTAAGGGTCTAGGGAAATGTGCGAACAGTAGCAGTCTTCAAATTTAAATTTACTACATGTTTCCAAGATAGCAATACCATGTGTAGGGTAAACTATGTGGTTAGTAATGTGAGCCACACATCAGAGAGTTAATCTGCTGGATTAGATCTCTTGGAAAAGCACTGTTGTATGTCCTGTGTAAAACCATGGGGCCAGCTTCTCAGCATGCTCAGTGCAGACCTGTGCCTCAGGTGTCCATGCAGACCTGTGGTCGTGTCACAGAGTGGCAGGAGGTCTGGTTGGAAAGGACCTCTGGAAACCCTGTAACAGCCTTCTGGTAAGAGAGGGCTTTGGTTTGCCTCAGTGGCACATGCATAAACCTGGCACCGACTGTTTCCAGCACAAGTGATTCCACTGCTGTCTGGGCTGGGCTGGCTAGGCAGGGTGTTTATAAAAGCAGGTCCTATTGCAGGCTTTGCAACAAGTGCCGTGTTCTGCCTGTGCCAGTGGTGCGAAGAGCTGGTGAGAGCCTTCAGCAGGAGCTGACTGCATCGGATGCTAAGGAATGATGGTGGTACAGAGCAGCATCAGGCCTTGCAGAGGGGGAGCATTCAGGTGTAAGTTAAAGGAGGCTCGGACATCATGTGTTTTGGCTAAGCTAATGGGATGTGTGCCGCACAGGGCAGCAAGGCTTAAAAGCAGTAGAGGCATTCCAGTAGCAAGGCAAGGTGATCTGTATTTTAAAGACCTTCTATAAGTGCAGAGAGCTTATGCTTCTGGTGGGGAAGAGAGGAAGATTTGCAGAATAGGGGAAGAATGAGGGTGGATATGTGGGTAGAAATGAAAACAGTAAAGAGCATGGGTTTAATTACGATCCGATAGGTCCTTTTGTAGTCAGAAATTAAGATAGAATTGCGGTGTCTTCTGGTGCTGCCTGGCTATAGTAGAAAAAATGGGGAAGGTGGGGAAGAGGCATAAACCACATTCAATCCAGGCTAGCAGAACTCTCTTGCAGAGACTGCCAGACCAGTCAATAGGAATATCTTGCCAGTGGTGTAAAAGCTGACCAGTCATAGGACGTGTGTCTTATGAAGACTTGGTAAGTTTAAAGCTGAGTATTGTCCAGATGGTAACTGATATATTTACTGTAGGGATTCTTTGTGAGCATTTGTTCCACTGGTGGTTGGGTAGTTGGGTGATCTTTTCATGATTCGTTTAAAAAAAAAAAAAATAAAAAAAAATCTGCTATGCCTCTACAGGTTTACTAGTTTACTACTACAGATGTACTACTGGTTCATATCCCAACAGTACTGTTTTGTAATGGAACTGTTTTATTGGCAAACATTCTGCTGTATCTACTGTCTGTTTTGGTGTTTTGTGGTTTGTTTTGGTTTATTTGTTTTGGGGTTTTTTTGTTGGTTTTTTTTGTTTGTTTCCCCCTCTCCCCACCCCGTGACCACTCTATTTCTTGTGCTAGCTTAAATTCCTGCTTAAGAATATTTAAATTAGAAAAGGCACTAAGCAGCCATAGTATGTCTTTCCCATTTTCAGGTTTCTAGATAATCGACTGTTTGCAACTTGTTCTGATGACACTACAATAGCACTTTGGGATTTGAGAAAGCTGAACACAAAAGTGTGTACTTTACATGGTCACACCAGCTGGGTTAAAAACATTGAGTACGATACCAATACAAGGTTACTAGTAACATCAGGATTTGATGGAAATGTGATCATCTGGGACACAAACAGGTATGTGGCTGTGTTCATGCTGTTGTGTTTCTGTTTATGTTCTTCATGTGCTGTTCTGTTCATGCTGTTATGTATCTACAAGGATAGGGTTCTTCTGTACAAGACAGAAAACCTGCTTCCTTGAATGGTGCTATACCACATTCTTAAATACCATGATTAATTTATACCACTTATCAAGAATTTGCGTCTCTTTTATATGGTAATAGTACAGTAGCTAAAAAGAGAGCTTTTCTTGCTGCCGTGCCAAAATGTAATTCTTCCTTTTTGGAAAAGTTCTGTCTTCATTGTTGTGGTAGAATGAAAATGTGATTTCTGCCATTTCATTAAAATCTCGTAAGTAGGATAAAGACAGTACTCAGAAAAGTTTTAGGATGAAGAAAGATGCTTATTATATTTTTGGCTCTTATGGACATTATTAGGGACTTCAGGCAAAGCTAATTCCAGCCATTTCTCATGCTTGTTTTTTGCTGTCCAGGTGCACAGAAGATGGATGTCCCCACAAGAAGTTTTTTCACACCCGTTTTCTTATGCGAATGAGGCTGACGCCAGACTGTTCCAAAATGTTGATCTCAACCTCCTCTGGGTATCTTCTGATTTTGCATGACCTTGACCTAAACAAATCTTTAGAGGTTGGCAGCTACCCAATTTTAAGAGCGAGGAGGACTACTACATCAAGTTCAGGTGAATGCTTGTGGAAGTCTCTGGCAGCTTCTGTGTTAGAGGTGTTTTATGGGATATTCTTAGCTATCAAAAGAAGGCAGAGGTGCAGTTGGCGGAATTCCACCAAGGAACTCTTTGGTATGTTAGCTGCTCTGTTGTTCAGGGGTCACACATCTGTACTGTTGAGTGGTATGTTCTCACTTGGGTAGAGTTCTAGGGTGATTTTTGGTATCAAGACTTCATCACTACAGGATATAGTACCCGTGGAGTTTTGTCACCTCGAGCTGGCAGTCTCTAGCTTTATTTATGTTCAGTCCTTGGTCCTGTTACAGAAGAAATTAACCCATGTTGAGAAAGCTGACTCTGCGTGAGCTGCAGCAACTGCTGTTGGCTGTTGTATAGTGGTGTGGTTGCTCTTGACAGCAGACCTGGAAGAATTGCATGTCTGAAGTTTCACTGCTTGCTTCTTCCTGCTTTGTGACAGTAACAGAGTAAAATAGTGACAGAAACTCTGCCATTTGGGGTGTCTGGATATGAAAGGAGTGGCCTGGGGGAAAATTCGTAGCCCAGCTTCTAGCAGAGACAGTGCATAAGAAGGAAGGAATGCAGTTTGCCTCTTATTCCCAGTAGAGTCCTGTGCTGGCAGTTTATTTGTATGAGGCACAAACAGAACGGTACTTTTAGACTATAAACTGAGCTTTGGAAAGTATTTTCTTAACAAGATGTCTTCCCATTTACGTAACACTTCTAAGGCGGGTTAAGCTGGGAACATGCATAGTATGTGGGCTGTGCTAAGCTGTTATGTTCACATGGCTGATGCTTTTTGCAGACATAACTTCATCAGGTTCCTCTGGTCCTCGAGCTGTTGGTTCACCATGTCACCAGAATGATTCAGGTCCACTGTCTGAGAAACACATGTCACGGTCCTCCCAGCGAGAAGGTAGGAAAAGACTTTTAAGAAGTAAAAAATCATGGACTTGGACTCATCATATCCAGAAGAGGCCAGAGTGTAATAGTGAAATACTTTGGGTTTGGCTCTGAGACTTTTAAAAGAGTAGTGTTGCTATGACTTCTATTAAACCACTAAAATACTATTGCACACCAAATCTGGGCATCTAATTTTTTTCCGCCCCCCAAGAAATCTGATAACAGTAACAAGATCTTTATCTAACTACGTGATTGTTATGTAGAAAAACAAAAAAAAAAACCAACCCAACTCAAAACCAGCAGTAGACTGATGAGGAAGGTGAAGATCAGTGTATATACTTCATTGATACTTACAGTTGACTTCCCCTTGTAGGTGGATCACCTAGAAATAGTCTGGAGGTCTTAACACCAGAGGTTCCTGGAGAAAGAGATCGAGGCAACTGCATTACATCACTACAGCTACATCCGAAAGGTTGGGCTACGCTTCTTCGATGCTCAAGTAATACAGATGACCAGGAGGTAAAACAAATATGTTTTGGTTTGGTGTTTTTTTTGTTTTGTTGGGGGTATTTTTTAAATACATTGAAATGTATTGGTCACACAACTATATTGACATTTCCTTGTTTTGTGGGTAAATTTAATTAATCCCAAGCACAAATGCAGGCTGGGCAGAGACTGTTTTCAGTGCAGACCTGAGGAGAAGGTCTTGGGGGTTTTGGTTGACGAGAAGCTCCTCATGACCCAGCTTCAGTGTGCACTTGAGCCCAGGAACCCCCTGTGTACTGGGCTGCATCGCCAGAGTGTGAGCAGCAGGTCGAGGGAGGGGATTCTCTCACCCTACTGTGCTCTGAGGAGACCTGCCCCTACAGTCCTGCATCCAGCTCTGGGCCCCGCAACATAAGAGGGATGTGGAGCCGTTGAAGGGAGTCCAGAGCAGGCACATCTCTTATGAAGACAGGCTGCGAGACTTGGATTTGTTCAGCCTGGAGAAGAATCTGGGCAGACCTTATAACAGCCTTCCAATAACTAAAGGGGACAATAAAAAAGCCAGAGAGGGATTTTTTTATAGGAGCAAGCAAGGACAAGGGGGAATGGTTTTAAACTGACCAAAGGGAGATTTAGATCAGATCTTAAGAAGTTCTTCCCTGTGAGCGTGCTGAGGCCCTGGCACAGGTTGCCCAGAGAAGCCGTGGCTGCCCCATCCCTGGCAGCGTTCAAGGCCAGGTTGGACGGGGCTTGGAGCAACCTGGTCTAGTGGAAGGTGTCCCTGCCTCTGGCAGGGGGTTGGAACTGGATGAGCTTTAAGATCCCTTCCAACCCAAACCATTCTACGAGTCTATGATAAAATTGCATTTGAATAAATTAGACAGTTATTTCTGTTTACAAATGTATTTAATTTTACACCAAAATGAAAATATTTTTTTCTTCTTTTTTTTTTAATTAATGACCTCATATGACTTTGTATCCCGCATTCAGTACTTCTGTTGCCCAGTTTTTCCACAGAATATAGTTTATGGCTCTGTGAAAAGTTTTCAAATAGTAGTTTTGCTGTGAAATACATGACTTAAGAATATGCACCTGCCAAAATATAGGAGGCGTCAGCTTGGAAAAGACAGAGGATTGGACAGTTGTGTACTGGTGAACATGGTTTAAGTTGAGCAGAGAAGCTCCTCTGAATTCAAGTGCCTTTGCAATTTTTTCTGCCTCCCAGGATGAAGTGCTCCTGCTGTGCTGATGAATGCTTTCCAAAGGCTGCTCCTGCACTGCTGTGAAAAAAATCTCATGGCATATTTCTGCATCTACTTAAAACTGCCACAGTGTAGGACTGAATATGGTGAACTCCAGTGATGTTTATGTAATGTCAAAGTGTCTTGGTCTCAACTCTCACCCTAAAACTCTGCAACTTAAATATAAATTGGATATCGCTCATCTTCCTGGCAGAATCCATTTCAAGCCTTTACTTGAAGTACTAAGTCATAAGACCAGCTACAGCTCATCTGCAACTTGCAGAGCTCACTCCCTAAAACACTGCTTTAAAGAAGTAACAGCAGACTTTAAGGCCAATGTTTGATTATGTTTCTCAAATTGTTTGTGAAGTATCACATCATAGCTGCTATATTGCACTGGGACCCTGTTTTAAGACAAAAAAGCAGTGTCTAATGCACTTAGAAATAGTGAAAAAACCCAACTTCTCATGGACTGTATACAAAAAGTAAGAATCTGGAGGTTGAGTTTGGGAGCACCTGCTCTTGAAGTTATCCAGGTTAACTCAAGTTCACTTATAATATAAAGCCCAGCCAGAGCCTTCAGAACACTTGGATTCTTCCACATGATCTTAGGGTTATTTCAAAAGTAGTGCTGTGACAGTTGCGCAGACCCCTCTGTTTTCAAGACACAGAGGTTTTACATTTGTTTGCCAAAATCACAAATAATTATTTGAATACTTGACTGTAGTTAATAGCTGATGTAAATTTGAGTTGGTTTGGTTTTGGGTTTGTTTGGGGGGGGGGGTGTTTTGTGGGGCTTTTGTGGGTTTTTGTTTTGTTGGTTTTGTTTTCTGGTTATTGGGACTGTTTCTGAAGAAAACCACTGTTTGTAATGGTAACCTGATACAGATGTGTAGAGGACTGGAAGGAAACTCAGCAGATCAAACCGCTATACAACACAGAATTTTGAGAATGCAAATATTATATTGGGTTGGTTGATACTGACGATTGACCTAGTTATAGTTTCCTGTAGTCCTAGTGTCTGCCTTATTCTCTTCTATTAATTAGTATTGTTTGCTTTGTGTTTATTTCAGTAGAATACATGGTACAGAACTAAGAACACTTGTGTGGTGGTTGAAGTTGAATCTCTGAACACGATATAAACTTTGTCATAGAGCTAGTTTTGCATTTTATTTGAGATTAGTTGATTAGGTTATACATTAAAATCCCAGACTGTCTCTAAAGTAACAAGATGGCTATAGAGCTGTTCATAACACTCCTTCAAAATCTGTTTCCCTCTTGTTTAAAGATTTCTTTCTTTTTGAAGTTAAGGGCACAAAATGCCTATGGTCAGTTATAAATTACAGTAGGCAGAGTTCTACTTTATTGTAGAATTCATTTAAATGTTTACTAAATTAAAGTGATGCCTGGCCAAAGGATTAGGCTTTGCTCATTTCAGATAAAAAGTAGATTTAAAGGATTATATCTAGCATCCATTTAATTTTAAAAGCAGCTTTGATGCTAGACAGCTATTTTGCTTTGGCAGTTCAAAGCAGTAGAGATGTCCAGGAGCTGGCCTATTTTTGGTGTTTCATAGTAGATGCTTATTGAAGAGTAGGCAAGCAATAGCATTGACCATTCCTGTTACTCAACATGCAATGGGAGGGAATGAGTATTTGCAGTGGTTTACTTTTCTTTCAATGTTCCTTTCTTTGCCTCTCTCTTTAGTGGACTTGTGTCTATGAATTCCAGGAAGGAGCTCCTGTGCGCCCTGTCTCGCCTCGTTGTTCCCTGCGATTGACTCATTGCATTGAAGAAGCCAATGTGGGCCGAGGTTACATCAAAGAACTTTGTTTCAGTCCTGATGGCCGGATGATTTCATCCCCGCATGGCTTTGGGATCCGTTTGTTGGGGTTTGATGCACACTGCAGCGAACTTGTTGACTGTTTGCCCAAAGAAGCCAGTCCCCTGAAAGAAATCCGTTCCCTCTACTCTCACAATGATGTGGTACTGACAACCAAGTTTTCTCCAACACACTGTCAGATTGCCTCAGGGTGCCTTAGCGGACGTGTTTCTCTGTATCAGCCAAAGTTCTAGGCACATCTTGCATTAACGGGACCTTCAGATGTTTGTGGGTTTTACTTCAGTTTAGTTGAAGTGTGTTCTTTCTGAAATCTCCAAATCCAGATAAGATCATGGTTCCTGTGATCTCTGAACACAATAGTAGAATGAGTTTTCAGCCAAGCACTATATGCATTCTCATAGTGCATCCACAAATCTGCTTCCACGCACTGTATTTTCAGCCTTCCAAGCAGACCTCTGATCCTGTGCCATCAAGTCATTGTTCTGGTTGGTTTGTACCGTAATACTTGTTAATAATTTCCTTCAATGCAACTTCAAGTGGGCTATTTGAAACTAATGTGGAGGGGGCAAGGGTAGCAGTTCAGGCAAAACTCACCCAGGCTCCCAGGTACACCACCTCCTTGTTTCAAAGGAGCTGGACTTCCTCACGTACACATCCCTGTACGTGTTGCTGAAACTACTACATGGTAATTGTTAGATAATGAGCTGCTTTTCTGTGTAATAACACAGTTACTGTCACAAAAAGAAAAGGTTTTTCTCATTTATGTATTAATTCGATTGTTTGTGATTGGCTAGAAATCAAATCAACTTTCTGTAACATTTTGCTACACTTAAAGCATATGGTTTCCTGTGTTTGCATATATCGTGTTTATTGCCAGAAGGAAGAGGTTCTGGATAGAGATGTAGCTGCCTTTGTTTTCCCCAGGGAATTTAGTAGGAGAAGACTGGGGCAGTGAAGCAGGAGTTGAGTGGGTGAAGACTCTGCCCTGTATCTACTGCAGACAAACTGGATGTTTTGTACAATCACGGTGTCCTTGGTTGGCCTCTTTTAGGTGTCTGTGACTCCTCAGCCACTAGGGTTTCTGTTGTAAGGAGCCTTCTGCATCAGTAACATAAACCTCCATCCCGCGTTTAAAACTTAACACTGCAGAATATTCTGCTGATGTTAAGGCTGTTTCCCACCTGACTGTTCTTCCACATCTTGCCTGCACCATTGCTGTGAGAGGAATTCATCTAGGATATGTCCATAGTATCAGCAGGTAGACTTCTTTCACGTGTTCTGTTTGGGAATGGATTAAAAGCATACCTGTCTATAGTCAGATCTATTTGGATTTAACTGGGCTTTTCATACAATGTGAAAAACATTAATGTTTACTGTTAAATCACATACTAAGTATGAATGCCAAGTTTTAGCCCTCGAGTTAATATAGCTAACCTTCTAAATAGTTATTTCAGTCTTGTATATCCAAATTGGTTTATAATATTCTCATTGCTTATATGTTCTAAAATGTGGTGGGTTTTTTGTGTTTTGTGGTTTTGGGGTTTTTTTGGGGTTTGGGTTTGGTTTTTTTTTGGGGGGGGGGGTTTTGGGTTTGGGTTTTTTTTTTTTAGGTTTTTTTTTTAATTTATTTATTTTGTTGGCTTGGTTTGGTTTTTGGTTTTTTTTTCCAATGTATTTCACTAAGGTTTTGCTGACCAGTTGCACACTCAATTCAGCAGAAAACCTTACCTAAAAAGGACTGTCGTGTTTTGGTGTTCAGATTTCACTCTCTCTGGCTCAATAGAGCATGCTTTTTTTTACACAGCCTTTTAAGAAACACATGTCTAAGGAAAAAGAAGACATTGGTGAAGGTGAGATAGCTGGAAATACAAAGCCTGATGATCCTTTTGTAGTTTTGAATTTGTGTAGGTAGAAAATACTACTGCAATATACAGTGGGTGTTGGTGGAGAAGTCATTGAAACTTAAGGTTCTTCTGCATCATGAGAAAAAAAATTTAAATTTCATCTTTTGAAGAAATTGTTTAGTATTAAAAAGCCTTCAATACTGGGTATTTGGTAATTTGAGGAATGAGGACTTAATTACTCCTGCATTGGGTTTTCATCTTGTTTATCACGTCTAGTAGTCCTTCTGCATCTGACTAATGCACTGTCAGCACAGCTGACAGATTTCTGGTTTATTGTTTGGTAAAAGTCCTAACTTTTCTGTTCTCATGGGTTTTAACAGAATGATTTGGTGACAGTGTCTCAGTAGAATATCATCCCAGTTGGAGGAGGAAAAATAGTTTTTAAAGTAAATATACTCAGTTAACTTAAAGTGCAAATGAATGCCCATAGTCTTCTTAGCAACTCGTAAGTTGAAGTGTTACAGAGCATATCTTCTGAGCAATTTTGTTGCTGAAACTATTGTCTTGAACTCAAAAGTAGACCAAGGAAATGATAAATAAGGTGAGATGTCCTATTTTGTGTAACAGTGACACTGAAGTTCAAACACTTGTACCTTTTGAATACTTTTGGTACTCTGTGCAAGGAATACAATTCACTTTAAGTTAATTGCCCAAGCCATGAAATAACTAAATAAAATATGCAAGTGTATCTGAGACCAGTTAGAAACATATCACGTTCACTGGCACCCAGCTCCTTTTGCATACGTGTAACAGCCTGTGAACCGAAACTACATATATGGCAACTTGCATCTGTTGGTTTGTTAGAAAAAGTTCAGGGGGACTTCTCTCATCTGTAACTGAAAGCAGCAGGAGTGAAGTGTGCACAAAACTTGAGACAGTTTGTGGAACACAAGTTTGTTACGCAAAGGAGGAGCTAAGTTGTTTGCTGGGGGACCCACACAAAACAACACAAAACAAAACCCACAAAACTATTAACTGTGTGGCAAAACTTCTGCATACTGTGTTCTTGGTATTAGACCAGTGGAAGTGCTAAGTTTCATGTTCCTGAAGTATTTTGAAACAGAGTGCATTGTGGCTGTATGAACACTTGCATTTCTCTGCACTCTCCTCCATTAAAAGTTGTTGCCTGTTAGTAATAAACAGGTTCTACCCCTGTCCCTACACTGGACTAAGATGATTTTTTCCCTAAGCACTCGCTTCTAGGCTGCTGTTTTCTCACTGTTTTACTAAACATCATTGAAGGGACTACAGGTAACTGAAGAAATCTTACTGTTCTCATAGGCTTGAACTGTGTTCATTTTGGAGGTAAAGCAGCACACAGGAAATCAAAGCAGTTCTTGGGTCTGTTTGTTTGTTTTCATGGCTGGTTTTGGTTTTTCCTCTCAGAAATTCGTTGAACTGGTAGACTTCTTATGACTAATTCTATGCCTGTTAATATGCACTGAGTGTTACTTTTTTTAATTCTACCTCATGATCCACTGTTACAAGAGTATTGTGCTGAAACACTGGACACTAGCTTTTCTGTATAAAGAAATTTTACTCCCAAGAGACACTCATAACATTGAGCGTGGCTTGACCAGCCTTGCCCAGCTCTGGAAACCAAGGCCGCTGAGCAAGAGTGTAAGACTGATGCTAAAAGCTGACATGGACCTGATTAAGGGGTTTGATGTTTGTAATATGTCCAGCGGATGCGTTTTAAGATTAATTCTGTCCATGTATGCTGTAGAAATGTTACTTAGTTCTTCTGAGTACCTTGGTAATAAGTTGAATTAGAATAAGTAGGTCATCTGAGGTTTTGATTATTTGATTATTCCCTTTCAACACAACTTGGAAATTTTCAATGAAAGTTAATCTGTTTTACCTGTGAATTTCAAGCAACACTTATTGAAATACTGTTCAACAGTTCATAACTGATATGCCTCGCAGTTGCAGGCATATCATAGCTGATATGTCTTTCCACCCACCATCTTGGTGGAAAGAGTGATTTTCTGAATATTACCTTGCCTTATTGAATTAATAAAGTAATTTGTTGGTAAGCTTTGGATTATTTCTAGATAGTTAAAAAAAAAGTTTATCTTGCTGTTATGTTTCAAAAGATGAATTCTTAACCTTCCATAACTATATAAACCTGAAAAAAATACAAAAAAATGTTTCAAATGGTAGGTGAAAGACTGCACTAACAGCTACATCAGCTGTTGACTTATATGAGAGGTTTCTTTAAAATGTTTACTTTTGACCATTCAAGTGTTTATCACTTGATAAATTTTACAGTATTTATACTGAATAAGAGCTCTCGATTGTAAAGCATGCAGTATGTTTTTTAAATGCATGGTTTCATATTCATTAGCTTCTGTAGTAAAAGAATTCCTCCATTCACAGCATGGCTGATCTGCAAAAGCAGATAAACTGTGTAATTAAGATCTCTACAGGAATGTCAACGTATAGGAGCAATGACAGGAACCAAAGTAGTGTTTGAAGCTAGTAATCCTTTTGTAATAGTCCAGTGACTGTATGTTGTGGGAGTGAATGCATTTTCTGAATATTCCATTACAGCAGCACTGTTGGACATTTGTGGGTAGGGTGAGAAACTATTAATGGGACTGTACAATGACATTCATGACATTTCTCTGTGTGAGGTAACTTCATTTCAGTATGTATGCAGCCACAGGGCATGGGCCCTCTTGTCAAACATGGGTAGTTCAGGGGAAAATGTGACCTCCAAACAGAACTATTGGGGATAGAAAGAAAAGCACAGTGATATGGACAGACACACGCACACGTTTGTTTGCACTCTTAGAAGTCTTGGTAAGGACAGTTCGATTGCCTACTACCAGAATTAGAATGTAAGCATCAGGTTGTTCTGGGGTTTTGGGAGATGGGGTGGTTGATTTTGGTGGTTTTTTTTTTTTCCTTTGTGTGGTGGTGGTGTTTTTTTTTTTTTTTTTTTTTATTTGGGTAACTGATATGGAAAAGGTCCTGATAGCATAAAACATGGGTTTGTTGCTTTATGAAATGCGAACTCTTAGAAAAAAGAAATATTCTTGCCAAACGAAAGCTTTTTAAAAAATCTAGTTTACAAGATTCTAAAAAGTTGGAGTAAAAGGAAAAAGTCAACAGCCTGCAGGAAAAAGAAACTTCTCGTTTCCTGATCGTAGTCAAAGGTGCATTTTTCTAAAGCACTAAGTAACTTCAGTTAAGGTTTTTAGTACAAGGATAAATTATGCATGTAGAGTATTTTGAAATACCTGAGATTTCATAGTAAAAATTGTAGCCTTTTAATATAGTATAGGAAGTACCAGAACTGCTCTTAAAATATTGTACTTACAGCCGTACAGTAATTGACTATTGGTGGACAGTTTCTCTTGCTTGCATAATAAATTAAGCATTTAATAATTCACTGAATTAAAATCTATTTTAATGTATTTATCTTACACTGAGCTGTGTTCTGTAATGCTCACTGGTTCTTGCCTACTCCCTACAACTAAGACTTAAAAAACTGTGTTTAGAGCAAAACAACCTCTCTCTCTTCCCCTCCACTGGTTTCTTTGCTACTATCCTTACTGTCAAGCATGCTTGTAAGAAGAAACAGTTCACTCACAAAGCCTAGAAAACAGAACACATACTGGGGCTAGTACGGTAATTACAAACTAAGTACAAGTAACTAAGTATGAGTAACCATTCCATTGCCCGAGACAGTACCTGTGGGGTAGAGAGCTCCTTTCATTCCAACAGCCAATCCTTGAAGGCAGCATTGATGTTCTTCGTAAAATTCTGCTGAAGGAGCCTTGCAGCGGTGAGCAGGCAACTATCTGCCCATGGGGAACAGCCTGAGACTGAAAATACCCTGTCTGCTTTGCCATGGATAGCTGTATCTGAGGCAGAGGTTCGTGGATTGCCTGTGCAGAGAGTGACACGCTGCCATCTTCCACTTGAAAGGTTTGGGCTCCAGTAAAGCCACTTGGATTTAGGCACAGTGAAAACAGCATCTGCACAAAAACTGAATTCTGTCTCATTATCACCTGAGGAGCTGATAAATGTCACAGAGTCATGCAGGACTGATGGGGCACATGGGGCACTGGACACTGAAGGTACATTGTACACATCACTTTGTTATCTGCTCTTGTGTTTTCTGTAAATGAGGCAGGCCTTCAACACACATAGGAGCAATGTCACACCTGGGTTTAAATCAGAAGGTGGATCTGAGCTTGGGCAAAGGAATACAAGCTAAGCAGCTGAGGAAATGAGCATACTTTGTTGCCCTGGCTTTATTATAAAGGCGGTAATACTAAGCTGCTGATGCAGTTCTCAAACTTGTGGGTCGGAGACCCAGCTGTAGAGCTTCTCCATCAAGCTTTCCTGAAAATGAGCTGAGTCAAAATTTGACTCTAAACCTCTCATCAGTACAACAGCCCTGTTTGATGCAGATCACCAGAGCAGGCAGTGATAAACAGTCTGGACCCTGCCTAAAATTAATCACTATATCCAGTTTACCTACCCTGATGCTGCAAAAATGCAGTTTGGGCTTGTCAGTGCTTGTGGCCTTCTCTTACCCCTCATAACCTACTGCATAATAAATGAGAAGAAAGCTGTCCCTCTAGTTGTTAGAGGTGCTGTTAGATTTTTTCAATGACAAAAATCTAACTCAACTAGCACAGCCTGACTGATATGTGATGTTTACTTCTTATAGCTGTTACTGGAGCCTCTTGCCTTTTCCAGCCACTGTCATTTCAGAGCTGCTGAAAGCTGTTGCCTTCATATTAGTTTACTTTCCCATGCAAAAGATTTCCCCACACCCCACCTCTGTAAACAGCTAAGAACTGGCTAAACTTGATTAACTGATTTGCATAAAAAATTGTATAGAAGGTCTCTGGAATAGAAATATGCCTGAAAACCCACAAAGCAATATTTTGCAATATTACCATCTTTTGCTCAAAGCAGTTATTATCCAAAGTCTAGTTCTATTAGTCTCTATTCCTGTAATTATTGTTGTGGAATTCACCTTCCCAATTCCCCTTCTTTAGCTGGAAATTATTGTTGTAGTCCACGAAGAAGAGCATCATGGCACCAGAAATCAGTTTTAAAATTCTCCTTCAGAGGTTGGTCAAAACATGAGCTACATGTTTTCAGAGAAGGCATCAGCTGAGGCCTCGCCTCTCTAGCTGTTCAGGCAATGTCCTGGGTTAATAGCAACACAGTGATGAGACATTGCAGCAAAACATTTAGTACCCCACTCCTGTGCTGTACCATGGCAAAGGGCATTAAACAGTTGAAGCACTGCAACTCCTTGTCTGCTCTCTTGAAGACTGACTACACATCCTGTCTTGTAAACTCTGTAACTTTTGTAAACAGTAACTTGTGTGCCAAAACTCACTGGATCCCTCTCTTTGCTGATTTTGAGTATCCGTCCTCTTACACATAAAAGATCTGTACTTTAAGCATACAATTCCTTTGATTGTGTTGTAAAACTGTCAGTGGCTATAAAGATGATACTTGAATACTGTTCCATCATGACAGACTCGCAGTGCACTCGATCTAACCATGCGACATAAGCAGTGACAGCAACAGATCAGGACCACGCTTTCTTTTTGCTGCCAATCCCCAATTAGTGGCAGGCTTATGTTAATATCTTACTCTAAACACTTCAGATTTCCCTTAGAAAATTAGAGGAGTATGTATCATCTTTCACAGAGAAACAAATTTGCACAGGATGCAGATTTATTTATTCCATTGAGGAGTGATTACAAAAAAACAGTACACTGGTAAAAATCAGATTCTGCCAGTAACAAACATTCAGTAAATATTTTATTTAAATGCAGATAATCACAACATTCAGATACAAGATGCTCACTTGTGCCTGGCCATTTCTGACTGTCAAGCTAGGGACTATACTATAACACACTGATTAGAATCAATGTTTTGGGACAGTTTAGCAAATGGAAAACTCAAATTTTAAAAAGTAATAGCCATTCAAACCTTATGAAAAGACCAATTCAGACCGGTTTCTAAAAGCTTTCCTGCCCCTCATCATTCAAAATATTTCATTTTACATACAGAGTTTCATAAAATAAAGTCCCCCAGGAAAATCAAATGCTTTTTGTTGAGACCCTCGCCTGTTTTATGGTCATGCTTACTCTTCTGTCCCTTCCTCTAAGGCCTCAAGTCTTATCTCTCAACTCCCAAGTCTGTAAGATGCACAATACTTCCTGTTTCTCTAAGTCTTTTTCAATACTCACCTACAGAAGTCCTTAAACACATCTCCAAACACTGAATCTTTCCTATTTAGTTGCTTCTAAGGTAATCTTTGGTGTTATCTCTGCTACACTTAAAGACCTCCACTTAAGTCAGTAATACCCAGAAGCCTCATCTTGACAATGCTGCTATACAATTCTGCCTTACAGAACCATCAAGAGTATGTATCAAGCAGGCAGAACACCAAGCTTCAGGTTCAAGTAACTTGTTGTGATCCATTATTCCACAGCTCAAATGAAACAAAAGTTTGCTAGAGTCAAGATACATCAGAACAAAGAGCTGTGTTTGTGAACTACTCTCTCTGCTGCAGGAAGCAGAACTCATTTCATGAGCATTACAGAAAGCGCATCTTCTTTCTAGCCCCATAGCTGCAAGTAACAGAAAAAGCAGCAATAAAAAAAAATCCCCAAAAACCAAAACCAAACAAACAAACAAGCAACCACGAAAAGTAGAACAAACTCCATGTTTACAAGTTCAAGGTTTTTTTAACAAGGAAGGACATTTTAAAGCGTTAGTAGATTTGCCATTTCATTCCTTCCGCTTTTCCGTTTTCACACGAAGGCACACATGTACATATACACAGATTCCGCTTTGAACTGGAGTCAGTTTACACTGAAATTAAAACATTTGGTAACCACTCTTACACTGCTGAATGAAACACTTGTCTTAAAGCCAAGCATCAAAACAGCTGGCAAAAAACAGTTGCGTAGGCTTAGTTTAAGTTTGAAGTTCTAAACTTCAGTTATCCCCATTTGAATCTGTCCTTTTAGCTTTAAACAGTAAGAAGTACGTAGGACCCTAAAACATTTGGAAATACAGTTCTTAAATTGAGATTTTGACATTTATCAGGCAAGAGA
This sequence comes from Strigops habroptila, assembly GCF_004027225.2. Taxonomy (NCBI): domain Eukaryota; kingdom Metazoa; phylum Chordata; class Aves; order Psittaciformes; family Psittacidae; genus Strigops; species Strigops habroptila. The sequence continues at coordinate 22,889,184 of NC_044302.2, forward strand.
ATCAATTTTCATCAGCCCGTCCTTGATTTTAATGATCTACAGTGTGGACAGTGGAGCACATTCTATCCAAGCATTAAGAAATTTTGGGAGTGATACAGAATAAGCTGCTGGACTAATAAAAGTATTTTTAAATTTCTTTTGTTTTAAACCTTTTATTTGTTTAATAGCTCCATTATGGGAAAACTCACCTGCCAGCAAATAAATACTTTTAAAAGTTCACCTTAGTTTCACCAAGGTTTAGATGCATCACCATTCACTCCATAAATATTGAAGGCCAAGACTAATTACCTTTCATATTATGCAGGCACTGTTTCCTGGGATTAAGTGACATCGTATGTGCCAATAACCACATGAACAGAGAAGCCAAAAGAAGACAGTGGTTTTCACGACAGCTTTAGCAAGAATTCATAGGTTGCATTGATTATGCCCCAGGACAGAAGAGAACGATGGTAATTCAGATGGGCTCCTCGGAAAAGGTGGATTAGTTTTCTATCACGTTCCAGCCAGATCTTCACAAAAACTTTTGAGAAGGACTGAAATTCACCACCAATCTGAGCTTGCATGCGAGTTTTTACAACATTCACTGGGAAAAACAAGAATCCAAGCATGGCACCCAACAGCCCCCCACAGATAAAGTCATTGACCAAATGAGTGCTGTAAGAAGTTGCTTCAGGCAGACACTGTTTAATAGGTCCCCGTAGGCCAAAGAAGAGTGCATTACTAGGTCCATTTCGGAGCAGAATAGGCACCAGTCCCCGATAATATTCTCTCACCCCATAGACTTTCAGTACCTTGAAAGCCTGGTAAGTGTTTGTAAATTTATCATGGTGTTTGTAGTCCTGAAGCAAAGTCTGAACTCGCTCAAAAGGTGTAAGAACAGCTTCCGTGGTCCCCGCAAGCACTGCTGCCATGCTGCAAGTGATGAGTTCAGGAGCATTCGTGTGGCTATGGAGCAGGGAGGAGAAATCTTCATACAAACCAAACATTAAAGCCAGTGTTGTTGTTTTCTGCATTAAGGGAGGAAGAATACCACGATAGAGATTTCGAATCCCATCCTTCTGCAGCTGACGTACTGCATCCTTTGTTTTCAAACCATACAGCTGCTGTCGAAAGAGGACCTTCTGGATTGGAAAAGTGATTGCTATATTTGTGAAGGCTGCACAGCAGCCACAAAGATAATGTTTTCCAGAGGTAGCTGTTACATTGTTGCTTAGGTACTCCTTTGCCTTCACTGGGGCAGAACTTTCTGAATCCATCATACTGTTTTTCTTGCTATAGTTCATCTCAGTTCCCCTTACCTACATCAAAAAATGAAAAGAATGAACATGAGCAGAGCTGCAGGTGACCCTACAGCTTTTTTTGCACACTAGCGGATCATTCCAACAGCATCCAGTATGTTACACCTGAGGAAAGCCCATAAAATACGAAGGAGAAAAGTGACAAATGCCAGATTTCACAGATGTTGCACTGTTTTCTACTCAAGTCTCAAGTTTTCTACTCTACTTTCAGAGACTTGAAAAAGTGGCAGTTTTTCCTTTCTGTACATTTTCAAATTGAAATAGAAGTAAATTGGGAAGGAAACTGAGATAGGAACTTTGCAAGTGCTACATCACAGCTAACAAGAGGAAGCTTATACACTGGATTTCCCCATTCACTGTGCCAAATAATTCAAACAGTGAAAGGCCTACCATCATGCAAATAAAATACACATCACCGGGATGGTGGTGGTGGGGACAAAAGAGAGCCTAAGTATAAATAAATAAATAAATGAAATACATGCTGTAGCATTACAAATTCTGGTTATTCCACTCTGCCTTTCTCTGTGGCAGAAAACAACAGATAATTTAAATAACAATTTGTTGGTTGTGGTTTAACCCAGCCAGCAACTAAACATCACATGCTCGCTCTCTCCCCTCCAAGAATCGGAAAGGTAAAAGTGAGCAAAAAAGTTTAACAATTAAAAGATTTATTTTAGAAGTATCTTTTTAGGGGGACCTCCCCCCTCCAGAAAAAAAAAAAACCAACCAAAAAACCAACAAAGAGAGAGAGAGGAGCCAGTCCCTGAGCAGCATCCCAGCTCCAACCTCCCTCCCCCGGTTTTATTGCTGAATATTCCTTAGGTCAATGAGGGCCAGCTGTCCCACTTTGTATCCCCTCCAAACTCTTGTGCATCCCCAGACTGCTTGCTGGCAGGGTAGCATGAGGAACAAAAAAGCTCTTGACGCTGTGCAATCACTGCTCAGCAACAGCTAAAACATCCCGGTGTTATCAACACTATTTTCATCACAAATCCAAAATACAACCCCATACCAGCTACTATGAAGAGGATTAACTCTATTCCAAATCTAATACACAACTGTAATCACAGCTTTAAATCAAACAACAAGAAAAATTCTAATTTTTTTTTAAATTTCTGAGCATTCCAGTTAATTAACCTGCAGCCTCATCTATGGAGAAAGATTGCTTCTTGAACCCGCACTTTATTTTCACGTTCTGTCACGAAGTTTAGGACCTTGAGCTTGGCTCAATCTGAGGTCCTGAAGGACACATAAACAGAGACAGTTCCACCACACAAAGCACAGAAGTACTAAAGTAATCATTACTAGGCAACACCTGTTCATCACTTAAAATGGGATTACTTGTTCAACAACTATAAAAAGCTGATTTTGTAGCTGATTCAAATCCTCCCAGAACTGTTTATGGCAGAACCCTTGTTTTCAGACACACTTTGTAAGGCCTGTGCCATCTACAAGTACCATAGCACAGCAGACACTTTATTACAATTTAACATTAAAAAAACAGTTCTCAAAAAAAAGTTTTGAATTAACAAGATTGCCTATATGTACGAACACCTGAAGCTGCTGCAATATCCCATTTATATACAGAAGTTCCCCTCAGTGCAGTAGCCGCATTCAGAGTGCTCAGAGCAAAGGGGCACATGCAATTCTTTTTGGCATCAGGTTCCTTGATTCAAGGTCTGTACATCATGTGGTATGCATACCTAGTGCTTCTAAACACAGATCTCAACCCATTTACCTGCCTAAATGACCATGGCCTTCAAAATGATGGCAGGTGACCCACTACGTCTGAAAAACACAAGGGAAAAAAATAAAGAAAAGGGCATCTGGTATTGCATTATGTCTCTGTACTTCCAATTCTTGCAGGAGATCGCAGTGTTTCCTGTCATCCTGACTGCCATGGAACAAATGTGCTGCTTAGGAACTCCTCCTGGACTAGTCACAGTCTAAGATTACTCTGAACACTTGTTCAATCAGTAAACCAGACTAACGCTACAAACTCACACTTCTATCGTCATGAGAAATGTTCACTCTAAATTACTAACCAAATCCTGACTACATGCAGCTGTGTCAGCACAGAAGGCTGATGGATTTGTCCACTGGTTTCTCCAGCCGATCACCTACGGCGATGTCAAACACCAGATTAACACTTCGGGCTCAGCGGCCCGCTGGCAGCACCGAGCCCCTCCCGAACCACGCCTCCAGACTCACTGCATTCTCGGTGCGGGGCTTCCGCGGAGTCGCTGTGCCAGGGCAAAACCCGCCGGGCTGGTGCCGCTGAGCAGCCCTCAGTGCTCCCGACGACGCTGGCAGGGCCGCCCGGCCGCGGCGCCAGTGTGCCGGAGACGTTCGGTTGCGATCGCAGCCCCTCCGGGACACGGGGCCAGGCGACCTAAAAGCAAACAGCCAGGCAAAAATCAGGACCGCAGCAGCGGCGCAAGCGGGGAGGCCGCGGGAGAAGACGCCCGGCCTTCCGGTGGGGCGGCCGGCAGCGTGGCGTCCTCCCGGGCTGGGGCCTGAGGCGCTGCCCCGCTCCCGAAGGCGCTGGGCCCCGGCAGGGAGCTCAAGGTCAGGCCGGCGGCGCGGCGGAGCGCGGGGCGGCGGCTGCGGCCCGCTCCCAGCGGAACCACGCTCGCCCGCCCCCGACACAGCGCGCCTGCGCGACCGCTGCGTCGGACCGAACCGAGCCGAGCCGATTCGGGGCTCCTGTGGCGGGGCCCGCCTCGGGACGTACCTGCGGCCGTTGCCATGGCGGTAGCGGTGGGGCGGGAGAAGACGGGAGCTTCTGCCGGCGAGCCGGGCCACCGGCTTCCGCCGCGCGCGCGGGCGTGTACTGCAGGCGCGCTGCCTGACACGGGGGATGACGCTAGCAGAGGGCGACGAGAAGAGGGCGAGGAAAGGCAGTGCCACCTCTCCTCCACGTGACCCGGGGCACCCAGCCAATCAGGCGGCGGCACGGTGGCGCCCCAGTCCCAGATCCGTAGTGCGGCGGGTCGGGCTGCGACAAGAGGCGGTGTGGCTGTGGCGGTGAGCGCCGGGCTGGGAGCTCTCCCGAGCAGCCCCATGCGACAAATCGGCAGGGCGCGAGCGGCTCTGCTGCCGTGGACGGGGCTTCCCCCCTCTGCGGGAGCCCCGGAGCTCTCGGGGAGAGAGCCGGGGAAAGCCGCGGACGGAGACTCTGCGGAACTCGTATCCCGGTGTCTTCTTTCTGAAGCTTCGCAGGTGCCAGTGCTACCCTGGGTTTGTGCCGATCCCCTCGGCCTCGTTTGTAGGGACTCGAGAAGCTGTTTTAGGATCGGGTACTGCATCCCGGAGGGGTGGTCTTCTGAAGACCGCAGGCGCTCGTCGGGAGAACGTCTGCTAGTTAGCCATGCAGGTCCCGCATGCCGCACTGCGCCCTCCCAGCAGCAAGACCTGGCCGAATACGCAGCAGCTCTGTGTTGTGCAGCGTGTGCTCCCAGGCGTGCCTTTCACTCACCAGAGTCCATCTGGCCTCATGCCTACCCTGCCTTAGCAGCTCCTCACTCCGGGGGTCTTGCTCTGTGCCACTGGGTGGGAGCTGGCAGACGGCTCTCCCAGGGAGGTGACAGCAGAGGCTGAGACAGGAGAAGCCACAGTGGGAGATGCTGTTGTTAGGGAAAGATGGATGTGCTTGTTTATGTGCATCTTTGAACCCTAGAGTTAAGCAACAAAGTTTTAATCACCTTGAAAGAGCAGAGATCTCAGAACAGCTTGTTTGGGCATTGCTGACCCACGAGTGGGGCTAGCAGGAAAGGAAGGAAGGGAGGGCCAGGGGTGATGGTGGACGGAGCACACCATAGGATGAATGCCGAGCCCCACTTGGTCAGATCCTGTGTCTGCCTGAAGTGTGCTAGCTTGCTGCTCTCGGTCTGCTCCTGTACAGTTCTGTCGCTGGAGAGGTATGTTCAGCAGGGACTCGCATGTTGCTGTCAACATGGGGTCCCTGCCGTGAGCCTTGCCTTCCCCTCTGTACCCCAGAAGCTCTTCAGGCACACCACTGACTCTGTGTCTTGTCCTTTGCAGGTGCTGATGGAGGTTGGTAGCCTGCCAGTGGAGCTGCGGCAGCTCATCTTATCCTACCTGTGCCTCCCAGACCTGGGCCGTTGCAGCTTGGTCTGCAGGGCCTGGTACGAGCTCGTCCTGGGCCTGGACAAAACACGCTGGCAGCAGCTCTGCCTGTGCTGCCTCGAGCACAGACACCCTGACTGGCCTAACGAGCGTGGTGTGGAGCCACAGTCCTGGAGAGAGGCCTTCAAACAGCACTACCTGGCCTCCGAAACCTGGACCAAAAACATGCAGGACCTGCAGTCCTCCAACTTCCTCTCTCTCTTTCAGAGGAGGAACGGCTGGCGCCAGCTCTGCGTCAGCATGGGGGCTGAGTTCAGCAGCATCCAGGCAGCCGTTGCTGCTGCCGGCCCCTATGACAGCCTTATGCTGCTGTCTGGTGTGCATGAGGAGCAGAGCAAGGTGCTGCTGAAGGTGCCTGTGGAGGTCGTGGGGCAGGGCAAACTGGGGGAAGTGGCACTGCTGGCAAGCATTGACCAGCACTGTCCCACCGCCCGCTTCTGCAACGTGATCTTCATGCCGTCGCGCTTCACCTCGGTGCTCTACAAGGTGAGGCTCGGCGGAGCAGAGTGGTGGGGATGGTGAGGCCACCAGAGAATTCCCTGGTCTGTGAATGTTCAGAGGGCGCAACTAGGGGTTCTTGGACTCCCTAATGCATGGGGCTCGGGGGCTTCATCCTTCAAATGTTTCCACTTGATTACAGATTGCCACAAATGCTACACAAATTGCCACTAGCAAAAATGCCTTTGTGTAATAAAGCAAATATAAATATCTATCAGGCTGTTACAGATTACTACCAGCAATCAATGATACAGTATCAATCAATAGTATGGCAGCAATCAGTAATAGCAACAATCTTATAGCAACAACCAGTAACAGTAGCAAACAAGTAGGTAAATGCTATTACAGGTTACTGCAAACTTACCACTAATACAATAGCAAATATGCTTATGATAGGTTACTTATATGGATAATATAATACACTTATCAGGAGAATTAGGCAGATTTCAGAAGGGATCAAACCATCTGTGAATTAGGAGAGGTCATTGTTGTGGTGTAAACTAGAGGATTTATTAATTGTTAAATGACCAAATTATAATTAATCAGTGATTGCATAATAATGAAATGGTAATCAAATAGTGATTAAGCATTAATCAAATGGTACTGAAACTGATTTGACAATGATTTGACACTGATTTAAATGATGATTTAAACAATAATGTAGATGGTGGTCAAACACTACTACTGACTATACTTCTAAGTACACAACAGCTATATATAAATGTCAGGATTATATATATAACAGGATATATAAATGTCATACTTTTAGGCCTAGTGTAAAACATTGCTTACCTCATTCTGGGTATCATATGCCAGGTAAGGGGTCTTTCAGCCTCAAGGAGTAACCTTGAGAGACATCCCTGCTCGAGGGAGGTCACCACAGTGCAGCCCTAGAGGAGAACTTGGTGGACTCACAAGGTGATGGATTTGTTGTCAACTCCCACTCTTTGGTGTTTGTGTAGGTGCACAGCTGTAGAAGTTTTGGTTCTGTCTAGTCCCAGCTCAGGCTGGCACTGTAAGCTCTTGATAACACCTGACCTAGCTTCTTAGTCCCTGAGGAGGTCTGGCCTGGCACTGTTTGCACTGCAGGGCTGACTTCAGTCAGCGCCATTCATCTGTGACACCTGAACCAAAGCACTATTCACTCGGTCAGAGTTGGGTGTGCCTGTTACTCCATTTAGAGGGGAGCCCAGCCCTTCCAGAGGCAGGAGAGCAAACCGAATCAACCCCAAAAGTGTAGCCAAAGGGGACCAGTCTCACATCAGAGTTATTACGTGTCACACTCTGGCATCAGCGGCGTATCCCCAGCCAGGGTCCAAGATCTTGTAGCACGTTTGTACAGAGAGTTCATCCAGTTTAGGAAAGGACAAGTACATGCAGGATGGGACATTCTCAGAGAGAGGCTTAATTTTGGATGAAAAGTGGGTCTGTTTTAAGGAGGTGTAGCACACCACCATTTTAAGCAACCAGTAGATGCTGTTGATTTCCATTTTTCACCTGCAGCAGCCAATAGATAATGCTGTTTTTTGTTATTTCAGAACAGTTTTATTTTTATAGCCTGTTTCCACTTTTCCAGATGATAAGTTGCCATTGCAGTCCCTTGTATGTTTTGCCTATTGGTGGTATCTCAGGATGTCTCTAGTTTCTCAGTACCCAGCTGCACTTCAGAGATGCATCTGTGCTTCTCAAGGATGTTTCTGGCTCCCAGCTCTCAGGCTGGTGGGCATTTTCCTTTGTTCAGTGATTTTCGCCTTCTCACCAGCCGCCTTTCCAACAGCCCATGCGGCAAGGTGTGAGCAACCTAAGAAGCTGGGTGTGCAAGAGGTACCCCGGAAGCTGGCAGCCCTTGCAGTGTGTGCGACATCAGCCCCGGTGCCCCAAAAAACAGTTGTTGTTGATGTGCACTCTGCCTCAGCCTGGGCTGGGAGCCCTCAGCTGGGATGCCCAGTGTCTTCTGCATACCTAAGTGAGGACACAGTATCGTGGGCTTAGCCCTGTTGCCATGGTCCACTCTGACAAGACTTTGGTTGCTGACTGGTTGCTGTCAGAGGGACAGTTGCTGACTGGTCGAGAGTGGGATGTGCCGAGCGTGAATGCTGCATCCATGGGCTTTGCCTCCAAAAACAAGACTTTCCTTGTAATAAGTCAGCCTATCATTAGCTATAATGTATGCTTTCATTTCCTTTTCACAATTTTATGATGTCACGTATCTAACTTAATCAGTCTGAAAGTCCTCAGGAGAAAGATAATGCACTGGCATGTGGGGGCAAAATTGAGTTGCAAATCTGCTGAAAAAGTCCCTGTTTGTCCATGGCAACGTGCTGGGTTGCTAAAGCAGACATGTGGTGTCTTGCTCAGTGATATCTCCTTCATTTGGCTGGTCAGTGTGGCTGCATTTCGCCTTTCAGACTGTCGCTCTGGTCTCCATGTGCAGCTGCTGTTGGTGAAATGAGAGCATTTCCAACCAAAGCCATCAGTGAAAAACAAATTCTAAAAAGCAAACTTAACAGCAATCTTACTGGCAGTCATAAGAACCCTACGAGTTGCAATTTCAGAAAGGTTTTCACAAGCAGCCTCTCGAAGCTTATTTGATTGTGTGTCTGTTAATTAGTGCTTTTTAGTTAGAAAAAGGGAAGGTATGATTAAGTCTAGAGCAGACTAGTGGTCTGAAGGGATTTCTGTGTTATTGTCTTTGGGTACAAATAAATGCATTTCAAAACCTTTCTGCAGTATGACCACTTTTGACGGTGCTCAAGACTGAAACCAGATGTTAGGACTGTATGTTAGCTGCAAACTCTGGATATCTGTAAAATTGCCCCAACTCACTTGTCACAAGCTATTTTCAGTCTGCTTTTAATGTGGTACACCAACCGAGGAAGAGAAAATAGTGATTTAGGAGATTCTTGTCAAATTAGGAGCACCGTGAAATTCCAAGCACACTATTCAGCTTTTCTGACCTGGCTGCTGTGTACCTTGTTGCATTACAGTTGGCCTTTTCAGTAGATGAGCAGAGATATTTGGCCATGCACAATCATCCTGGTGGTATGCCAGCACCCATAAATTGCTATGTGCATTGCCTAGCAAAGCAGGAAGGCCATGGTAGGGATGACTCACAGTTCTGCGAGCACCAGCAGGTCAGATGGTTAACCACAGTGAGGGAACAAGGAATTGATGGTGTCTCTTCTACTGCAGTGTCACAACATAATGCCTGTGCAACAGTATGGCACAAATTTTTACATCCTTTGCTTTGCGCTTGATGCATCGTGGGTGCAGCATCCTTTACCAATTATGCTAATGGCTCCGCTGAAAACTGTAGCTCTCCAGGTCACCCAGGTAATGTTTGATGTCGTCTTACCTGCTGATTCACGCAGTAAACCTCTGAGCCCATTAACAATGCCCACTGACAAATACACATCTCTGAAGTTGCAAACTACTGTATCGGGAGTGTTGCTAAGGTTTAATGATCTTGGCACATCAGGCCCAGTGTGCTCCTGCTTGTGACTGCTGGGCCTCCCTGAGGAAGTGTTAAACCACATTACAGTGGCTTAAACCACTTAAACATTGATAAACCATGACAACTGGGAAGCTGTGTCTTGCCTTTGAAGTTAAAGAAATGTTGCCAGCAGGGAAGAAAGTCAGTAGATGTCAGTTGTTGCAAGATACTCGCTAACTCAGCTTGCAGCACTGCGTCTGTGCCTGTGTGAGCTTGTTTTTGTGACACCTGAATGCACATTGTGAGCTTGAGCTTGTTTGCTGTGGAAAGACTTGATGGTATGTCCAAGAACACTTTTTCTTGCTTTGTGCAATGAACTCACCTTGTGCTTCCTCTCCAGACAAGTTCAGGCTATGTCCAGTTCGACAGTTGCAACTTTGAAAGTGGGCAGCTGCAGATCCATGCACCAGGGACATGCCAGGTGAAGTTCTGCACCTTCAGCCAGTCCAGCAACCACCTCCACAGCGTGGCCCTCTGTGTCCTGAAGAACTGTGAGTTCACTGGCAGTGAGAATGCCTCTGTGACTGTGGAGGGCTGCCCAAGCTCTGACCATAAGCAGAGCATTGGGCCTGCAAGCACCTGGCCATGCTGGCCAAATCCCATGCAGTGTCCATACGGGAACCCGACCCAGCTGGCTGCCCTTTGGCCAAGTGGGATGGCTGGGGGGGATCACTGCTGGGGCCACTGAGAACATGTGAGATTCTCATAGCGGAAGAACAAAGCAGCTTCCTCTCTGCTGTGAGTGCTCACACCCTGCTCGGCTCAGCCCAGGAGGGCATTGAATTCAGAGAGAATTTGCAGGCAGCAAGGGAAGAGGAATGCCCAGCCCTCGACTCAAGCTCTAGTGACAGTGACTTAAACAGCAATGATGTAGAGAATGCTCAGGCTGCCTACAAACAGCCCTATCAAGCTCACAGCCTGACTCACATGATTACTAACATTATGGACAGCAGGCTTCAAAGCAACAGACTGCACACCCTTCAGAGAGACCTTCAACTCAAGTCTCTGCGGCAGGAGCTGCAGCAGGACAAGGAGGCCCAGTCTTTGGCCAACTCTCTGTAAGGCTGCATCTTCCAACAGTGCCTTTTCAGGGATAGGAAGGGAGGACTATTCATTTATTCACGAGGACAAGCAAAACTGGAAGGAAGCATCTTCAGGGATCTTAACTACGCAGTGCGCTGCATACAGAACAGTAAGGTGCTGTGAAGACTGCTGTGAGCCCTCTTCCCTCTCCCTCCTGCTCCACTGGCTCCCTTTCTATGCATTGCTTGTGTTAACCAGCCCAAATGAAATGCAGGTCACTTGCAGCCGCCTGCTTTCTTCATGCAGTAACATAATTACAATTGGAGATGTTAACTCGGTGGCTGGGGTCATGTAATCAGGCCTGCCCTACCTGTAAATTAAACTCTCACACTGTAAAAGTGCTGCACAGAGCATACCACAAATGCAGGGACTGCAGGACTGTGGTGTCAGCCTCTGCCATGGTCAGACCCTTGCCATGGCCAGACCTGGCTGCTTCAGCAGAGCCTGAAGGGGAGGGTGCCTGCCACAGGAGTGTAAACCAGGGATTTTGGCTCAGGATGTGTGCTGGAGGCTGAACTGAGGTTTTCCCTCAGCGCAGTGCTTGCCCAAAGTTCTCCACCTCTGTGCCTGTGTTCCTCTTATGACAGAAGGCAAAGACTTGGGTGATAAGAATCCCCCAGTGTCAGGGGCGCTCTGGAGGATCATCTCCAGCCACCTGCCCAGAGCAAGACCATCCCCACTGCTTGATCAGGGCAACCTGGGATTTGGGCCCACTTTTCAGTCTATTGCCTTTAAGGACTGCAAAGAAAAGTTTTGTGCAAGGGAAGGAGGGGAATGTTTTTCCTCCTGGCTCTGGGAAAGGGCTTTGCTGTGATTGTGCTAGCTCCTCATCTGCAGTCCCCACAGAAGAACACTGTTGCCTGCACAGAAACACCTTGTTTCTTGGCAGCGGAGGACAGCTCCATTATTTCCAAGGAATAGATGTACCAGAGGTGCCCTCCTGAGGGCTGACCCATGGACAGAGTAGTGGCAGGAGGGAGCAGAGGCTGAACTTAGCTGTTCAGTCCCTCTGAGCTGCTATGGGGCTGTTTTCATAGCAGTTAGGCTGGCAACAAAGATACAGCATCTTGGCCTGCATTGTTTTTGTTCTCTTTGGTTTGCTTCCAGTTTGCTCAGCAGCCTGGTTTTAACTGGTGGCAAGTGGGAGGGAGATAAGGCCAGCCCAGCTGCTGCTCTCAGTGAAAATTTGCTCAGCTAGGAATTAGACCAGAGGCTCTTGTTGAGAGGTGGATGTCAGAGCACCAGGCAATGGGAGACAGTGGAGTGCATGGATTTGAGATGGGAGCAAGGTGCTACACAAAGTGGGAGCATGGTGGAGCTGGCAAGGGCTCGATGTCCTTGCACAGCCAGGACCCTCCAGCGCAGGGCAATGTTGGGCCAGGGTCTGGTGTGTGGGACCCAGCTGGAGCAGATGCCTGCGTTTCTTGCCTCTTGTAGCTCTCTCCCCAGGCAGCCAAGTGTGACTGATGGAGACAGGTGGCTGTCAAGCCCTGCTGAGCTCCACGTTTAGCTGAGAGATTGAGTGAAGCACCTTTCTGGAATGAGCGAATGAAAGGAGGTATAATTTAATTACCTTCTGATATGTGTTGCTCATTGAAGTGGGATATGCAAAGGCAATTTATAAATTATTTCTTAGCACTCATAAGACATGGACTTAAGATGTGATTTTGTTTGGCTGGAAAATATTAAAGATTACTGCTGTGTAAATACTTAGCTACTTATTTGCTTAGGGAAAACTAGGTTGTGACACATGGTGTCAATGACTTCAGTTTGCTGGCTAGGTCATTTCTGCCCCCCGGCGGCAAGATCTTTCTTCTGAAGGCATAAGGTATGCCGAGCATGGGTGCTGTAGCACACTGGCCCAGTCAGCTCCATGAGGGATTCATGGGAGGCTCTGCGGCATTTGATGTGTTCGCTACGAGCAGCTCTGTACAGCAGAATCAGGAGGTGGCCTATTGCTGGCTGTACAGAGAAGATGCCATTGCAAATGGGGACTTCCCAAGTAGGGTAGGACAGGTCTGTTGTACCATGAATAGTTTGGACGTGGGTCAGGGAATGGTTGCTTGCTGTTGCTGATGGTGTACAAGCACAGTGGTGCAGTGAGTGAAGCCATTGGGCATACCTGAATGCAGGCTTTGTCAAGTGGAGAGATGTGTCAGTCCAAGAGGGTGTGTTTGCCCTGACTCTGTAGCATCAAGCATTGTGGGTCCTATCCCGAAGCAGACCCATGCCAAGTGGGTAATGCCCAACAGGCTAACCCATAGCACTTGTCCACATGCACTGATCTTCCTTTCAGCTGGCCTGTGTGCCTAGCACACCCTGGGTTGTGGGAGAGGCAGAGGGGTTGTAGATTCACAGAGGTTGCAGAACAGAGAGCTACACCCTTTGGTCATGTCCTCTTCCTCGTTCTTCTAACTACAACTACAGGTACTTCTCCTCTTCCCTACAGGTTATCATGCTGAGGAATGACACCCATCATTGCAAAGCATCAGGCATATTCCTGCACCTGTCAGCAGGAGGCCTGATTGCAGAGAACAACATCCATTCTAACTGTGAGGCTGGAGTGGACATTCGTAAAGGAGCCAACTCCCTTGTTCTGGTATGTACCCCTCCAAGCCATGCTGGAGAGCAGTGTGCTCTTTCTGTCACGTGCTGTTCCTCTCCAAGGGGCAGCAGGGATTCATCTTCCAGTATAGAAAACACTGACCTTTCTGTTAGCTTTGCCCTTCTGTTTCTTAGGTTTTTGTTGACAGATTAGACTACAGCTAACCCCAAGAGCAAGGCACAGCGAAGTGCTGCCTGATAGTACATGCATGGTCTTCTGCTCTGTTTGATGGTATGTGTCTTAAAATTGCTGCACATAGAGGGGAGGGTAGGGCCATGTTCCCTTATCAAATAAATATCCCTGTGTAATGAGTGAACTTGTGCAAGCAAGGTAATAAATCGGCACTGTACCGTAAATTGTTTTTCCCACATTGGGAATCATGTTGTCTGCCCTGGGAATTGGTGAAGGATCTCAGCTGAGCAGACACCTGAGATCCTCCACCTGCTGCTGGAGAGCAGTGGCTGCTCTCCGGCAGCATGGCTCTTCCTCTGAGTTGGTAGTATCTCAGCTGTGCAGCCGGTGACTTTACTGAATGCTGTATCTGTAGTCATCCTCGAAGGAACCGGGACCTCACTGTGCAGGGAAAGGCAAATACATAGATGCAAGCTACCATCTGAGTGACCCTGTGGCTACATGGAGCTCTCCATGTGAGCTCTCTAGAGGAGATGGAGCAGACAGCCCTGTGAAGCTAGGCTGTAAGAAGGTGGCAGCTCAGCCACAGAGCTTTGTCTGGCTCGGTTGCAGCTCTGAGCTGCAGTTTGTTGCTTTTCCTGGTTTGGTGATTCCTACCCTGCCTCTGTGCAAGATCTGAGCTGGGTCTGCTCAGAGGGTCCCAGAGTACTTGTCTCCTGTTCTAATGGAGATGTTGGAGAGAAGCAGCTCTGTGGCTGCTGGCAGTGGTCATACACACTGTGCAAAGCACCGTTTGGCAGCTTGAGAAAAGGCACCACACTGTAACACTGAGCCCTCTTCTTGGACTCCTGCCTCCAGCTCCAGTGGGGTGCCACTGATGATTTTTTCCTCTTGGAATGGGAAGTGTTGGACTTCCAGCCCCACAAGCCCTGCCCAGTGTCAGATGGGCTGTGGGGAATGAAGCATCACCAGGTCTAGTGCAGCCATTGGAGATGGCAGCAGGAGCTGCTGGAGGAAGAAGAGGCTGCTGGCATGATGGGAAGAGAAATGTGGCATTGTGTACTAGAACCCCAAAGAAAGGTAAAAGTTAAGCGTGCATTGACCATTTGAGAGTGATTTCTTGGCAGCTGGATTAATTACCCTTCTGCCCTTTTCCCCAGCAGGGTTGGGAGCTGTTGCTTTTCTCTGTGATTGCTGTCTTGCTTGCTCACTTTTATAAGTGACCTTCCTCCCTCTTGCTTTTATTCACTCTACATGTGCAAAAATGAAACTGTAGTGCAATAAGATACACAGCGGCCTTCGCTCAGGCATTGTCATCATTGGCAACGGAAAAGGCATCATCCGTAGCTATCAGATCTATGGAAATAAAGAAGCTGGCATTTATATTCTGTATAATGGAAACCCTACTGTGAGGTATATTAGTTAGCACTGACCTCTCTCTCTCCTCCTTTGTTTGTTATGAATTATTCCTCCCAGTGTGCACACTTTTCTTCTCTTTTTTTCAGTCCCCACCATAGAGCAGAAATAGGACCATGGTGCACTAGTGCCTTACTGCAACTTTCCTCTTTCTGCTTGCTGCACCCAGGTCTTTGCGAAGTGCCAGTCCTCAGGTTTTCCCCCAGATCTGAGGCGGAAACAGGCTGTGTTCAAGATGAACAACTCACATGTCATGGTGCCTTTTGCAGGAAAAGGGGAAAGGACCTTGGCACTCCAGTCATTGTTAACTGCAATTCACCTTTCTGCTTTAAACACCTGACGCTACTGACTTGTATGTGTTTGATACCATTCGGTTTAGATGTTAGTGCTGGACTCTGGCAGGCTTTATTCAGGTCAATGCCATCAGCTTTACCCAGTGGTATCAACTGGTAGCAATGAGCCCAGAAATGAGATGGCAGCTAGAGCATGGTATTGGTTGCAGATGCGAGGGACATCTCATCTGTACTGCCACCCCTTCCCACCTCTCACTGTGCCTGTGAGTGATAAAGAACAGGCATATGACAACTCATGGTACTATAGAGCAGGATGGGGCACAAAGGGAAGAAAATGGTTGCCCTGGATCAGCCCCATAGCTAAGATGTGAGTGTTCATGCTGGAAGTGTGGATAAATAACAGTGCTTCAGCCTTGAGTCCTGCAGATCTAATGAAAGTGACCTCTTGGAGGTTTGTGACCTGCATGGAGAGCTGGTGAGATTTAGACAGGCTGCCTGTACAGACACTTAAGAACAGGTTACCGAGGCACTTAGTCTAGGATGGGACCTGGAGAGATCTGCAGCAGAAGTATCAGCCCTGAAAACACAGATGTCAGGGCTGGGCTTTCCAATGAGGGATTATGAAAGTGCTCTCTCAAAGAGGTATTGCTTTCCTAGAGAAGTGATATTGTAGTAGCAGAGCCCAGCAGTGCAGAGGAAGTATCTTGGGAGATGGAGAGATTCACTAGGTATCCTTCCCTTAGTACCTTCTTACAACACTGTTTGCAACCACAGCTTGCACCTTGTGAGTGATACATATGACCTTCTGTGCCTGCTGGCACCTCGGAGGTGATGGGGAGAGGGCAGGGAAAAAGCTCAGTGAGAAGGCACCTTGGTGTGGCAAGTTGGTGTGCGCAACTGCAGGCAAGCAGGGCTGGCAGAAGGGGGTTGGTTATGGTAGGAGCACGTCCTTTGCTCATGCCTTTTCCACACCTGGAAGCAGAACAATGTTTTGCTCATTCCTGAGAGCTGCAAGCCCAGCTCTGTCCTGTGTCACTGCCTGCAGCTGCCTGGCTGGAGGACAAGTTTAGATGAGGCGTTGCAAGGGGCTCTGTAGGGAAGAAAGCAGGGAGGTGTCCTTTTGAGAAGTGTGCCAGCTACGTGGGTGCCAAGTACCATTTTTAAGCATGATACAGGTGCTTTGGGATGTGTGTTTTCCAGTCAGAAGTACCCTCTGCAGCATGTTTGGGTGAGACTGATCCCTTGTTGTGCTGAGGTCAAGGCTGGGAGGTGCCGAGTATGATGGTACTTGGTGGTGCAAGGCTACTGCCCGCTCCCCTAAGCTGGTGAGAGCAGCACTGGAGGGCACTGTCCTACAGCTGAGAGCCTCTGCCTTGTGTTCTTGGAGGATTGCCTCTAGGATGGTTTCACAGCTTCTGTTCCTTCACACCCTTGCAGCTGCTGGTGCAAGTGTAGATGTCCAGTAGAGGCACATTGTGTTCTTCCTGCCTGGTCTCTCTTTCTGGAGGCAGGCACACATGTCACACCAGGCCCTGCAGCCCACAAGCAGCTTTCCATTCCCTGGGCGCTGCTGGTAGCCTGCGTTGCTCTGGCAGGGTAGCAGGGGCTTCCCTCAGCTGCCAGGCCCTGCCTGAGTTGGCAGCCACAGCTACTGCCTCGAGCAGGCAGCAGTGAGAGGAGGGGCAGCCATGCTGGGGCAACCAAGGACAGCAAGGACACAGCTGTCTGGCCAGACAAGACGGGTGGCCCCTGCACTGCCTGCACTTATCCTTGGAGCAGAACAGTGGCTTGAAGTGCGGCACCTAGCTCTACACCCCCAGCCAGCGATGGTAATCGTGCATTGCTGGTGATCACACGTCACACGCACTGCTTTCCCACCCTGGTTCACTGCTGTAGAAGCACCTCCACTCACTTCGAAGCATGGTTAGAGCGGAGCCATCTCTGGCGAGTGCTCCTGGGTGGATGCCTGTAGACACGGGAGTCACGGACAACGCTGAGACGACCAATGTGATCAAGCGATTGCCAAAGTTTATTGCTGATACATCTGGTTATATAGTTCCATTGCTCTGTTAGCTGTGCGTCATACACCCGGATACAATGATTTCATTGGTCCTCCCTAAAAGTCCAACATGCTTACTTGCTAAATGTTGCAATTTACTTGCTAGATATTGCATATCTATCACCACCCTTAAGATATTCTGTTTTTGTGGTTTCACATCTTGTTTTTCCTCTCAGTGGAAAGTCCCAACATAACAAAGTTACTCCCTTACACATAGTTTTAGCTGCTCTTGCTAAATAACCCTATAGTTGCCAAAAGGCCTAAGCTCTGCTTCGTTGATCTGTGTTCTAGTTCTGCCCATTGATCTGTGGCCTCTGCTCACCTCCATTACCGGCCTATCCACAGATGCCAACACAGAGTCTGTGCCAGGCGTTGTGCTCGGTTTGTAGTTTTACATCATGATCAGCCTGGTTGCTCTCCTGCTCTGAACCTCAGCAGCAAGCCAGAGATTCAGGGTCACACTGGGGAGGAGGAGCTGGTTGTGTGGTTGGGGCTGCTGGGCTTTGTTCCTTCTGAAGCCCAGGGGACAGCAGGTGACACCTCTACTCATGTGCAACAGGGTCCACATGTGCTCTGCAAGCTATCATTTCCAGTGCAGCACTGCCTCTGCTCCCGCTACCATGTCTAATGTTTCCCACCATCAACCATGGTCACCATCTGCACACTGGTTTTGGGGCTCCTTTTGGAGCAGCAGTCCCCTGGCTGATAAAGCCTCTCACCTCATCCCTGGTGTGAGGAGGATGGGTGAAAGAGGCTAAAGCCCAGACTTTTCTGTGGCATCAACTGAGTTGGACTCCAACTGCTACATGCTGCGCCTCCTGCGATTTCCTGTGGGACACAGGAGCCTGCAGCTTGGAGCCCCTCTGCTCCTTAGTGCCTTTGGGGTAGAGAGGCTGCAGCAGCTTGCAGTGGGTGGCCTGCCTCCCTGTGGGGTGTGCTATGTGGTGCTGGGAGAGCTGGGCATGGAGGGTGGTTTGCACGGGAGCAAGTTTAATCCTGAGGAGAAGGAAAGTCCATCTCGGGGGTGGGGATAACTGTGAGCGCAGGTAAGCAGTGGGGTGGAGGGGCCAGGCTGCAAGAGGCAGCACTTGGTTCTCCTTGTCAGTATTTTTCCTGTGGCTGCAGGGGTGGCTGGCCACTCCTGGAGACAGGACCCTGGCTGGACAGACAAATGGTCTAATACGGTGGCTGTTTGATGCTATTCATGAGCATCTGCCATTCAGATACTCTTACAGATGTGTGCTTCCCTGTGCCTCTTTGTGCTTTCATCTCCTTGAAAGTGGTTCAGCTGCCAGTAGCTCTGCTCTGTTTTGCATGTACCTTCCTTCCCCACTGTGCTTTCCTCTCCCTGCACTTCACTGTGCAGCTGCCCCATGCCCAGCTCTCCTGCTGGGCACAGGCAACAGGCTGTGACAAGTAGGCAGCCAGGGGGACTGGTGCCTCTGCAGACACCTGCTGTGCTGGCATCAGTGCAAACCTTGAGCAGGCAACACTGCTGCTGGTAACTTTCTTCTCTTTTCCTACCTCAGTGGGAACCATATTTTCTAGGGACTGGCTGCTGGAATAGCAGTGAATGAGAATGGGGAGGCCAGATCACAGGTATGGGAATGAGAATGGGTTTGTTATGCCCACTTTGTTTCTGTCTTTAATCCTCTGTTCAATTGCAAGATTTACCTCATTATGGGTCTTGGGTGACTTTAGGTGCATTAATCCCCTAGTTTGCATTTTCTAGTTGACATTTTTGCTGTTGACGGGGGGAGCGTGTCTTTCTGCAGCATGTCCTCCAAATTATTGTTCCCTTTGTCTCTGGCCCAGCTGGGACATGGAACTGTGCTCTAGAGCAGTCTAACATGTAGACTGTTTTTTAACCCTCCCATACTGTCCAGTTTATAAGGCTGTCAGTGGTGCTTTCCCATTGTCCTGGCACCTCTGAGTGTTCTTCCACTCTGCTCTACACCTCAGAGGACAGAGAGGTGATGGTTACTGAAACTGCTAATGGCTGGTGTCCTATGTGGGAGAGCATTGCTAAGGAAGCTCCTGAGGCTCGGGCTCTGCCGCAGGTAATAGGAGTTTTCCAGCGGGGCAGGTCTCAGCTTGCCAGGTGTCCTTGCTCTTCCACGGGCAGGAGGCCCATGCAGTGACCTCATCCTCCCTGCCTTGCCCTAGGGAACATCATCTGTGAGAATCAGTGGGGTGGAGCAGACATCCGCCATGGGGGTGACCCAGTCCTCAGGAACAACCTCATCTCTTGTGGCTACTCAGATGGGGTGGTGGTGGGTGAGCCTGGGAAGGGCCTCATTAAGGGAAACACCATTTACAGTAAGGAAACAAGCCTGGGTGAGGGATGATTCTTGCCTTGCTGGGCTGCCCCCTACCTCCGGCACACCCCAGAGCTGTGGTGGGAGCCCAGGAGGGGGCTGGCGGTGGGTGCACAGGAGGCTTGGCAAGGAACAGCACCAGCCCAGCACAGTGCAAGCACTCCAGAGGTCATGCCACCAGCAGTGCTGGGCTGTGGCTCACGAGAGGCCCTCTCACCGCTGAGGATACCACCGCTTCATCTCCAGCGGAGGGCAGGAGCTTCCCTCTGAGCCTTGAGAAGGAAACCAGTCTTGCACCATCACCCTCATGCAAGACAGGGTTGAAGGAGAGGATGCATGGTCCCCGTGGGACAAGGTGAGCTGCATCTGCTGCTGTCCTGCACCAGCTAACTAAAGGACAGAGTAGTCTGGCAGGGTCTGTAATCTAATAACTGGGCTAACATCTGACAAAGGCTAAACTCATGGTTTTCGTAGGAAACTGGAAATAGCTTTTTTTTAAAAGGGGTTTTAGAGCAGCTGCAGAGGGAGAAGTGCTGCAGAGAAGCCTACACTGCCAGGGCATGGATCTAAGCCCTGGAGCAGCTGAGCTCCTCTTTGGCCCTGTTTGGGACAGAGACGCAGCACAGGTGGTCACATAGCATGGCTTTGTGTGCATCTATCGGTCCATCTGTCCCACTAGTAATGTTGGAGGCAGTGGTGGCCTGTAGTGCTGGCAAACTGTGCTGTCAACCTCTTGCAGTGAGGGTAAGGTACACAGATAGGGAGTTACCAGAGGTTTGTGGATCAGCAGTGGCCAGGGCAGGAGGAGGATGGTCGTAGGGACTGGCTACCCTGTGCATGACGAAGCTGTGGCTCAGCCTGTACTAGAAACTGGAGAATACATCTGGGCACATGAGGCCAAGCTGCAGGGAAACCCAGGCTGGTGCTCACAAAGCTGCACGCTCCCTGGCCCCAGAGACTCCCAGTCCTGGAGCAGGAGAGACCAGGGCACATGGGTTTCCCACTCTGTGGTTGCCCATCTGCAGTGAAGCCACCTGTGCATGGAGCCAATGGACAGGACTGTGCCTGGCCATCCCACAGAGCCCCAGGGCAGTGGGAATTTACCTCTTGGTTGCAGGACTTAAATCAGGGGACTTGAGCTGGGGTCAGAGCATGGACAGTGCCAGGAAAGGGCAGAGGTGGGGAAAAAAAGGCTCACAGACTTGAGTCAGCTCAGTGGGACCAAATCAGGGCTGAAGGATCTCTGTGAGCTCCTCATGTGTAGGATTAGCCTTCATGCGTGCTCAAAGAGGAGTTCGCCTCCATCCCACCTGCATTGCATGTGGACTACCAGCTGCTTTGCGGCAGAGGTAGTGTCCTGGGTTCAGCTATAGCAGTCATTTTTCTCCTTCTTAGTAGCTGGTGCAGTGCTGTGTTTTTTAGCTTTCAGCCTGGGAATAATGCTGATAACACCGATGTTTTTAGTTGTTGCTAAGTAATGTTTACTCTGACCAAGGATTTTCTCAGTCTCATGCTTTGCCAGGGAGGAGGGGAAGCCGGGAGGAAGCAGAGACAGGACACCTGACCCAAACTAGCCAAAGGGGTATTCCATACCATGGCATGTCATGCCCAGTATATAAACCAGGGGGAGTTACCCGGAAGGCCGAGATCACTGCTCGGGTTGAGCTGGGTATTGGTCAGCAGGTGGTGAGCAATTGTATCCTCTCGCCTCGTTATTTTCCTCATCATTATTATTATTGGTGGTTGCTGCAGTAGTTTTGTATGGTACTTTAGTTACTGGACTGCTCTTATCTCAACCCGTGGGAGTTAGATTCTTCCGATTCTCCTCCCCATCCCTCTGGGAGCGGGGGGAGGAAGAAGTGGGGGGAGTGAGCGAGCGGCTGCATGGTTCCGAGTTACCGGATGGGCTCAAACCACGACAGGTGGGGGTCTCCAAGCACTGCTAAGTTGGTGGGCCATGCCACCCCACACTGCAGGCAACAGGGGCTGTGGCATGTGGATGATGTCCTCCAGCCTCCCGCACCTTGTCAACAACCAGATCAGCCACAACAGCATCTACAGGGTGGCAGTGTTCTGCCGCAAGGATGCTGGTGACTACCCCCATGGTCAGGGGCACAGCGAGAGCTTCCAGGAGGAGAGGGAGGGTGCTGGCAGGGAGAACGACCCTGACAGTGAGGAGGAGTACCCAGCTGCCCGCCATCCCATCAGTGTGGCGCTGGTGGGGTTGAACAGCATAAACTACAATGGAGGTGAGCTTGGGGCCTGCCACTTTTCCTGGGCTCCAGGAGAAGGGTGGTGTGCAGAACAGTGTGTTGTCCTGGCCCACCAGCAGTGTGGTCTCCCAGGGCCTACCTAAGCTGCCACTAGGCCAGAAGGACCCTGGAGAATGGTGGTCTAAGACCTGAGTGTGGGTGGGTTGTTTTCCCAGTCTGAAATCATACTGTGATAGAAGAAACTGGGCGTCTTTTAGAAATAGAAATACATTTGTGGCCATCATGACTGAGGCTGCAAGTTCTTGACCAATAGGTCTTTTTGTTGGCAGCCGCTGGGTTGCATGTGAAGAGCAGCGAAGCGCTCAATGTCATCGCTAATGTCATTCATGCCAACCGCGATGGCGGGGTAGTGGTGGTGCAGAGCAGCCAGCTGACACGCATTGCCGACAACAACATTTCCTGTAACAGCCGGGGAGGCATGCTGGTGCAGGCTGAGTGCCAGGTGGAGATATGTGGAAATGGCATCTACGAGAACCGCAGCCATGGCATCGTCTCCGGGGGAGAGGGAATCATCGCAGAGAATGGCATCATTGGCAACCACCGGTGTGGCCTTCAGCTGCTCCAGACAGCAGATGTGAAGGTATGTCCTGTAGATTGCTGATGGGGCACTGACTTGTGTGTCCCTGCAGCTGGGAGCAAAGTGAACGCTCCATCCCTGGCAGTGTTCAAGGCCAGGTTGGCCGGAGCCCTGGATGACATGGTCTAGCGTGAGACGTCCCTGTCTATGGCAGGAGGCTGGAACTAGATGATCTTAAGGTCCTTTCCAATCTGAACCATTTGCTTACTCTCTGATCCCATAGGATTAGCAGGCTGTGTGAGCTGTGCTGAAGAACTGGGGTAACTGGCATCAGAACTAAAATTTTTGAAAGTTAGATGCAGTGTTCCAGCATCTAGCCAGTTCCCAAGGCTAGTACCTGGCTCAAGGTTGCCTCTATTCTGTTCTTCGTTGAGGTGAAGCCATTGTGCATCAAAATGATAGATAAATGCAATTTAACGCATCATGAAGGACCCCTAAAATGAGTATACAGAAATCTCTATCAATACAAATGCTCTGCATGAGTCCTGCAGGGGCTGCAGACTCTTTATAAAAACCATGCCTGTAGAAAAACATTGCCTTCTGGACCAGAAACTAAAACCTGCTGCATTTTTCATGGTCCCAGCTGTCTGGTCTCCTGGAGCATACAGGCAGGGGTCATGTTGCAGAGTTCATTTAGGCAACAGGTCCTTCTTGAAGTAGTGGCAATGTCATGGTGCTGTCATTTCTCATCTGCCCACCCACAGAGCCGAACAGATGGCCTGAGAGCAGGTGAGATGGTCTGTGGTGCTGGGGGTGGAGTGCTGGGCAAGGAGCACTGCAGCAGCTGTAGCTGTGGATCTAGGGAGGAGAAAGGACTGATCTTCCAGATGATGGCACAGTGGTTCTTGCGGAAGAAGAGACTCCTAAGTACTTTCTTTTCATATACAGAGAAGTGACAGCCTCAAAGTACAGCTGTTTCAAACCTGAAGGGCAAGGAGCAGCAGCAGGTTCACATTCAGCAGCATCTGTGCTTGTCCTTCAACAAGGTGTTGGGTACCAGCTGTGGGGAAACTTGTAGCATCTAGCACTGACAGAAACTGAGTTGCCAGCTGGGGCCACCTGTAACGTGTGGAAGGCCTTGGGAAAGCTTTTGTGTGCATGGCTATGGCTCGTCCATTCTGAACCCTTCATATGCTTCCAAACTGCCAGGGAGTGCTGGTGAGCCTGTGGAAGAGCTTTAGCATTTGGTTTTGTGTTGATCAAAGAGCCATATGAACAATAACCTTCTGCTTGGGCCATCCTGTCTAAGGCTTATTTTGCAGGTAACCAAGAACAGGATTCAATCCTTTCAAGACTATAGCGTTGCTCTCTTTGATGAAGCCAGAGGCCTGGTGCAGGAAAACCTCATTTTCCAAGGGAGATCCAAGAAATCCATTTTGCGACCAATATCAAATGCAGAGGATTGCATCATCCAAAACAACATGCTTCTCACCTTCAAGAAAAGATGAGGGTCCTGGCACCATGGAGTGCAGTTGTGAGCTTGCACTCACAACTCTCCTGTTAGGCAAGCACTAGAGAGCTCTGCTTCGTAGCTCTTTGCAGTTTCCCGTACCAGCTGACCCATGGCACCAGCCCCACATGCATGGTGAACCACTGTAGGTGAGGACTGCAGATCAAGCAGAGCCGAGAGGTTCCTCACAGGATGCCTCTAAAGCCCCCCTAAAGGAGCTTGGATTATTCCTTGACAGGCCAGCATGTGTCTTCGCAATGTCTCTGAGCATAGGCATGTCTGCCCTGTGATCTGGCCAGCTCGTTCTCCTGTGCAGTGCTGCCTTTGAAGCCTGGCTGCTGTGTTTGCAGGCTGCACTGCTGTCCCGGCAGTACAGACAGCCCTGGGGTGTTTGTAGACTGGACTGTGAGAGTCAAGGAAGGAGGGAAGGCCAGAGCCATTCCGCATCTGTATTGTGCTTTAGTACTGGTGAGGAGGAGAGTGGTATTGGGCACCAGATTCCACCTCCAGGCTTTTGCTACCAGAGCAATGTGAATGGCAAATGGGAAAATGGATCTTGGAGTGCTTGTTTTTCCCAGGCATGGTTTACCTACTCTCATCTTTGGGCCACTAGAGAGAGAATTCATCTTCTGGTGGTCTTCAGAGGTACGTCTGTAGCTGCAGACCTCTAATGGGTATTGAAAAGCTTTCCTTTGCTGGTGGCTGTCACTCAGATCTCAGTGACTCTCATCTTTATGGGCTTCATTCAAAACAGATCACTCTAGACCAGGACTCTGCAGCAGATGCCTGGGGAGGAAAAACTGGAGCCCCATGATCCATACAAGGGCTGGGTATTTAGTGGATTGTTCTTTTTAGTTAGAAATTTGACGGTGACTCATCTCTCTGGGTCATAAATCTTGGTATAGGGTATGGGAGAGAATGCAGGCAAGTTGGAAGACTTGCGTTACTTGGGGGGATGTTAGGACACATGGTCCCCGAGGTTGATGGTGCTCTCACCTGGTCCTCCAGAATCCCATAGCATGAAAGTCAAGTGTACTAGTGAGGACTCTCAGCTAGGACTCTACTAGGCACTCTCAGTGCCCTTAGCCCCATGATTCCTCCATTAGGTTTTCAAATCTGGCCTCCTTTAAGCAATTATTGGGAGGTCCCATCATTGACTTTCCTTCTGCAGGCTCTTGTCTCATCACCCAGAACCTGCACTCACTTAGAGGTGTTGGCTGTGAAATCACAGAAAGTAGGTTTCACAGTAAAGCAAGATGTTCTGTGTCAATTCTCCAATCATTTCTGTCCCACTTGGGTACTGGAATAGACATTGTGTGGTGAGCATTGTGTGCCTGCCAGCACTGCTCTGCCTCTTTCCTCCTTGAAGAGTGAACCTCAAGGGAGTGTTTCTTAGGATGCTCTGTAAGGACTTACCTGCTTATGGCCATATGGGGTGTCTTTCCTTTTCCCAGGTTTGATATGGAGTGCATGCTGATCAACCCCCCAGCACGGCCTCACATCGAAGGAGGTGCCCTAGGGTCCTGCACAGTGGCTGGAGGTCAGAGAGTTTCCAGCATAACCACCAGGGTGGATGGGGGCTGCCACAACCACGGGAGCATCTTCTGCACCATTCTTTGACCAGGGAGGGAGGTTTCTTCACTGAGCTCTCTGTCTGTCTTTTCTCCAGAGCTGCTGCTGGGAAGCTCTCACAGCTCAGGGATGAGGACTCTTATTGGGATGCACTCCCTTTTCATGAAGGATTTTGCAACTTCAGTGGCACCTCATTAAATAAAAAAAAGTAGCTGGGAAAACAGCCTCCTTGCCCACTGAGATCGCTGCTGGGGTAATCTGCAAGTGAGCAGTTCTTAGATGAAACGCACTCCTGGCAGGATCAGCAGCGTGCCTGACCAGGCCTCTCCAGCCTGAGCTCCAGACAAACCTCTCTTGCCATGGGCCTGTGGCATTATTTATTTGGGAATCACTTACTTTGAAGATACGTTGTTGGAGACTATCTGCACTTGTGCCAGAAGGCTCGGAGACTAACAATGTCCTTTGTGGTCTTGCTCTGTTTCTGCCTATGCTGATTCTGAGCCAGATGGGGCAGACAAAGCAATGCAGATAGACAAAGGCACAGACATACATCAATGCAGTAAGGTCCTTCCAGCAACTGGACTTGAATGCTGTCTGGCCAGTACCTGCCCCGGGGTCCCATTCTCCCCAGTTTGTGACAGCAGGGCATATAAGCCCCCAGAGGCTCTAGCTCCCCTTCCCCCCCCCACAACAGACAGACAGATACAGACAGAGAGTGTCTGGGCTCCCAAACCACTTGATGCCCATGCAAATCCACACGCACCAGTGATGCTGGCACCCACACCAAAGGGAGAGTTCACATCCCAGGAAAAGTTAGAAGGAGCCCTTGATGAGCAGACAGGAGGTGCTCATCAGACACAGGTGTGGCCAGACCAGCACCTATGCTGGTAAGGGCATGTAGGGACAGGACAAGGGGGAACGGCTTTTAACCTGACAAGAGGGGAGATTGACAGGAGATCTTAGGCAGTTCTTCCCTGTGAGGGTGGTGAGGCCCTGGCACAAGCTGCTCAGAGAAGCTGTGGCTGCCCCATCCCTGGCAGTGTTCAAGGCCAGGTTGGACAGGGCTTGGAGCAACCTGATGTAGTGGAAGGTGTCCCTGCCCATGGCACAGGGTTGGAACTGGATGAGCTTTAAGATGGCTTCTAGCCCAAACCATTCCATGATCTGTCCTTGGTCACCAGCCACCTGTTTACACACAATGGGTGGCTTTTTTTATCACCTTATCCCTCTGTTTTCCCACATTTCCCACACAGACTGTGTCAATGCCTGTGTTTCCCGACATGTGGTTCCTCCCCGGGCATCCTGTAATAAGCCTCGTGAAATCCTGGAATGCTCTTCCCCTGCACCCTGTGCCCGTGGCAGTTACCCCTGGGTCTGTGAGGCACTGGGGAGAGGGTGAGTGTCCTCCAGCCCATGGTGCTGAGCTCTCCTGGGACTGGGAGGAGCTTGGCAGCAGCACATGGCTCTGAGAGTGTCACTGGGGATTCCCTGCTAGCCCTTGGACCTTCAGAGTTCTTGCTGTGAAGAGACGGAGGCTAGCATGCCATAGCCTCATGTGACCAGCTAGCAGTTCCTGCTTTGTCATCCCCCCTCCTGAAGCTGGCAGCTGGTTCTCAGCTGGATGTTCTCTGTCTCATTCACAGAACAAGCTGGCCATACAGGTTTCTCCTGCTACAAGCTGGTATAGCTGCGTTGCACAGCTTAATGCTTGTCTGCAGACCAATGATACAAGAACAGCCAATCCGTTCAATCAGTTTTTTATTTTTTTTTTTTAAGGAGAAGTACCATTTTACTATTTACTATAATTTCAGGAAAACTGCCACAAATAAAATGCTGTATTTTAAAAGCTGTCTACATTTAAGTAACTGGGTTGCTTTCTAAACTGAGTGAAGTTTCCCAGAGTGGCTTGTGAGGCAACTGTTTTGGAAGAGGCCCACTGCACACTGCAAGGCCATGGGATGCAAACTGGCTCATCCAGCAGGGATGGCAAGCACACAGCCTGTGCCAATGCCCTGGAGAGTTTTCCTGTGCTCAGGAGTAGGTTTAAAACCAGAGGTAAGCAACAACATTGTAAGTTGCCAAATCTCTGCCCCTAGCTATATGTATGTATTACTTCTGGGTGTGCGGTCTGGAGTCATCTTGAACCACCACCACCACCGGAAATCTTTTACCACTAAAAGACTGCCTGTTTTATTTTGATACAGTATGGCTAGTGAGTTGGTCAAAGGCCTGATTTATCTCAGGATAAAGTCAAAGCTGGCCTAGCACAAGCTTTAAGAGACCAGTGCAGCTGAAGCACAAATTGCCGATCGCCATTCCCTGGGCAGTGTGGGGAAAAATGTGCACAGCACACAGGAGAGCTGAACACAGGTTTCTGTTGTGCTGAGCATGGCTGAGCTGAAGCAGGCTTAGGGAAATGGGAAGATGAGACCCACTGGGGCATGGCAGGGCAGTCGCTGCCATGGTGATGCTCTGGAGGAGACAAACTTCAGGGAAAGCAGGCTTGTAACTCTTACCTGAGACCCACTCTCCAGCTCATAACAAGGTTGGTTTGCTTGGTGGATCGTTCTGGAGCAGGGACAGGCTCAAGCAGTAGAAGAAGCCAGCAGTGGTAGTGGGAGAGAAGCCAATACACAACATGCCTGTTTGAGTCACTGGGTAAGTGGCAGAAGAGGAAGGAATGCACAGGTTGATAGCAAGAATAGGCATGTGGGAAGGATGCAAGAACCCAAATTCAAGTTGCAGGTCAGGAACCTGAAGTCCCAGACTCTGTGTGGCTGTCTCTGCAGTACTGCCAGTCTCATGTACAAAGGCACGCATCCACAGCCTTGATATGAGGGGGGAGCATCATGCTAGGGAACCTTCAGAGATCGGGAACTGGGAGAGGAAGGGTGGGCTGTACGTGAGTTAGGACAGAGTCAGGCTGCTGGCAAAGACAGAAAGATCATGGTGGAGTGTTTAAACTGGAAGTTGTCAGAAGGTTTGCATGACACCTGGAAGTGTTCAGTACTACTCTGAAAATGCCTGTAAGGAAATAAATAGCACAATTGCAATAGGTGTGGAGGCTCAAACTGTTCACAGTAGTGGTTACTGGCACGCACAAGGTGGAGTAGGCTCAACATATTTCTAAGCCAATGCTGAGAACCTCAAAAATAAGGTGGGGAATCTGTAACACCTGGGGCTGCCTGCAGTGGCCTGAATGCTGGGATTTAGGAAAGCGACTCTTTGTTCAGGCACTTCCCAGAGGCTCCTGAATCCCATCATCCAGACCTAAAAAATCCCCAAACAAAAAAAAAAACAGTGGGATTTGGGATTTTTACAATAGCTTTAACATCCTCTTTATTCAGTGCTTTTTTCACTTTGGGGCAGCAAAATGCCCCATAGAGGATCTACATGCTGTCAAGCAGGCACACAGAAAATTGCTCACAAAATGCATGTAGTTTAACTCACTTCACATTGGAGAATATAAGCAAGCAGTTAATTGCAATATATAGAGTAAGTATCCTTAAACTTTCAACAGGTTGATCTGGAAGTAGAGTTCAAATACTGTCTTCAAATGTTAATATTTACACTGTCAATCAATATGGAAAAATCCAAATGTTCATACTGATTTCATCTTCACAAAGAAAGCAAAAATAAAGTTTGCTTTCCCAATTAATCTCTCAATTTCATGTTAAATATATTTAAGACCCTGAGTGGTCAGTACTGTTAGGACTTTCAGACACAGAGTCAGAAAAGACTAGTCTCTTCTTTTGTGGAGAGAATTCAGTGGGCCCTCCATAATTAATTTTCACTGGCGTGCATTAATTATAAAATGTTTCATGATCTTGTATAACAGTAGATAGTTTTTAGAGCATAATGGAAGCAGCATGGGTTCTGCTGCTGTACTTGTGCAACACCCTAAGTCAGGTGCTCATCGTGACACAGTGTCTAACAGCTCACAGCCACGCTGTCCCGGCAGATTGCTGCGGGTACCGTCCAAAGCTCTGCTGGCTTCTTCATCACTTGAACATTGTGCAAAGCCAGTGCACACACATGACCTGCACAGCCACTTCTTGGCACAGCACAGACATTGCATTTTGCTTTGCTCAGAAAGTGCATTTGTCTGCTTGTAAGTTAATTAGATCTCATAATTTCCAGAAAGGTAGCACTGGCAAAAGCTGAGTGCCTCCCTGCTGCTGTGCCTGTCCTCCTGCTGTCTGTGCAGGAACCAGCTGTGAGACAATATGCCAACACTGCCAAGAGAAGCTGACTCCAACTTGACACTGTCCTACAGCGCTCCATGCTCTTCGGTGTGAGAAAGAGTCTGTGTCCAGCCTATTTCATAGACTCTTTTATCTGGTGGCCAAACACATTATCAAGAGGACTATAACGCTGTCTGTATGCTAGCAAAGTACTGGGCGGTGGCAGAGGATTAGTGGGGAGAGGTTCTGTGCCCATCAGTCTCCCACAGGCCGACCTGCACACATGCTTCTGGAGAGATACCCAGCGTATCTTGCATTCTCAATGTCCAGGGTGTGCTCTTGAGTAAGGTGACCCCAGAAAGTTGAGCAGAGTGTTAGTAAACCTCTCCTCATTTGCAGCAAAGCATCTTTCCCCACTGCCACTGGATTTCTCCTTTCACCCTTTCCTGTTTCCGAGGGATCAACTCATCTACTCACACTACCCTCTCCGTGATGTAGACAGCGATGAGTGTACTTTACTGGGGTCTCCAAGTCTCTCTAGCCTACCTACACCTTGCTGTGGTTCACACCTTGGCAAGAATCCCCTCCATGGGACCTCCCTGCAGCCCTGTCCTGCCTGCTTCAGTGGGGGCTGCCCAACACTGCAGGGTATCTCTCTCGCCCCAAGATGGGATATCTGGTCCCCTTCCACATCCCACTGCCACATCCCTGCCTTGGCACTTCTCTCCACACAGAGGAGAACTCTGCTGTGTTATTGGGAAGGCAAACAGCTGCCTTCCAGAGTGAATCAGCTAATAGTGACATACATTGCAGATAAGCCATTCTCCCATTTGGGCTAAATTAGCACCTAAATCAGGGGTAATGCTCTCAGACACAGTCAGAACAGGCTCTGCTGCACATGGCAGTGATATCAAGAGGCAATTAACATTCTCTCTGCTGTAAGGTGTTCCAAATCATGGAAAAGAGCATCACTTTTTGCTCAGTTGGTTGGGCAACCACCTCTGCTTTCTACTTCTCTGCTCACCTTGGCATGCAGTAGCAGCTTTGCAGCAGCAGTTAATTTTTCATCCAAAAACCTATGCCACTGTAGTGGGTAGATCCACATCTGCTCCCCTCCTCATGTCCCACACCAGCCACCTGAAACACAGCTGCAATGAACTACAATTAGATAAACTAATTATGTATTAGTTTATCTAATACATATCTGACATGCAGAAGACCAGATCCTAATGAGAATGAAAAGAACTACACAAAGGTGCTTTCAGCCAGATCAGCTCCCTGAGCAAATCCACTTTACTGAAGACTTGGGAACAAGGTCTGGATAAGTCAGAGGCTTCCAAAGTTCAGCATGGGGAAGTGCAGAGTCCTGCACGTGCAGAGGAGCAACACCACGCACCAGGACAGGGTGGGGGCTGCTCAACTGGAAGACAGCTTGGCATGAAGGGACCTCGGGGCCCTTATGGACACTGGAAACCGAGCTTGGCTCAAACATCACTTCTCAAACACCACTTTAACTGAGCTTGTCTCAGATACCATTTGCATTCAACCATGGGAGGTTTTGCAAGAATTGTCACATATGAAGCAAACAAGAATGTTGCTTTCAATACTGCATAGGCAGGATTGTTCTGATCCCCTCATTTGAAGCTGATAAGCCTCCATAGGTCTGTGAAAAATGCTGACTCAAAGGATGGGGTACCACAATACAAGGGATGACCACCCAGAGGACCCTCGCGGACCCCCAACTTTGGAACTATGCATGTGTTCACTAAAACACATCCATCGTTATCTCTACACTCTGCATGCAAGTTACGGATAACACCCCAAAGAACATGAACATCAAGGGCAGGGCTGAGGTCAGAGGGGGAGCTCCTACCACTGGCAACACCCTGGGTGAAGAGGACCAATGAGACGTTGCTGAATCCACAGGTAGTGACTATCTGCTTGCAACTCTTCTGATCTGTTTCTCGCCCTCTTCTCTCTCTGCTTTGATCTCTCCAGCAATAAACACTTGAGTTTGTTAGACAGTTTCAGCATCTGGCCTCATTTGTGGCTTAATTCCAAAGAGGTGACAAATGTATTGACTCTGACCAGGCTTGAGCCACATATGTCTTTCCATCGGGTTGAGACAGACACCAAGTTGAACATGAACCAGAAACAGGCCCTTGCAGACAGGCTAATGGTGTACTGGGAGGCATTTGGAGGACCATCTCCAGCCGGTCAGGGAGGTGACCCTTTCCCTCCGCTCAGCCCTGGAGAGGCCACACCTGGAGTGCTGTGTCCTGTTCTGGGCTTCCTAGTACAAGAAAGACGGGAACATACCGGAGAGAGTCCAATGAAGGGCAACTAAGATGCTGAAGGGCCTGAGGCATCACTCGTATGAGAAAAGACTGAGAGAGTTAGGACTGCTCAGCCTGGAGAGAAGGCTCAGGGGGATCTCATCCATGTCTATAAATAACTGAACAGAATGTGCCAAGAATACAAACCAGGCTTTCCAGTGGTGCCCAGAGACAGGGCCAGAGGCCATGGGCACACACTGAAACACAGAAGGCTCCCTCTGAGCATCAGCAAACACTTCTTTACTGCAAGAGTGGCTGAGCCCTGCCACAGGTTGCCCAGGGAGATTGTGGAGTTTTCATCACTGGAGATACTCACAAGTCACATGGATATGGTTCTGTGGTGGTGCAACCCCCTTCTTCCAACCCCCCACACTCCGGGCTGCTCCGCAATTCAGGAATTCACATCAGTTCTTGGCCTTTTTGTAATGAGTTGGGTGATGAAGCATCCCTTGACCATACCAGGAACTAATACATGGCTAAGGAGGGATGCACTGATCACCCCAGGGACTCTGGCCATGGTGGGAAGCAAGAGCGGGTATTATCAGTCATCCCCTGACAGGCCTAGAACACTCCTCCCCTGATTGCAGCCCGAGTGGAACAGTACTACTGTTCTGAAAAATTTCTAGTAATTACCATCTTGGCTTGCAGCCAGGACAGAGATTTATTAATGACTAAAGCCAATTATCTTGCGACCCTATAAATAGTGGTCCAAAGGGAGGCCCTTTGAAGTCTCCTGTACCGCAGCAGGCAGTGATCAGCATTTCTCTCTGAGTGGGACATCCCTCAGAGTCAGCAAGCTTGGGAGTCTGCAATAATCAGAGGACTGTCAGGACCATCACCAAAAGATGGAGCTTAGGCTGAAGTCCCCCAGTCCTCAAGATTCAACCCTCATCTGCTGAGAAATGCTAAGACATTAAAGGTGAATATTTCACTGATTCAAGGGAAATTTTTAACAGGTATACATTTATATGTCTGTGTATGCACGTATAAATTGCTACAGCAATTGTAGTAAATTCCATTGACTCACTTTATAAGATCCACCTTAAAACTGCAAACTGCTGCTTAATGACATTTCTAACTCTTTAGATGAATACCATTGACCACATCTGAGACCAAGACTAGATCCAGCTGCACCTAGGTTCCATCAGGAGTTTAGAAAGGAAGGTGGTCTACTCTGAATCTCATAATTCAACAGGAGGGTTTCCCTTACCCTTTGTGACTTTAGTCTCTGTATCAATCATCCTTAGCTCGATTTTTCCTCGATTTTCCTTTGTATGGGTCATCCATGTAATAAGTAATAGAATGAACCTCATCATTGAATTCTGTTAAGTCGTGCCTTTATAAATTGTAGTAAAACTGCTCTTGCTAAAACCTTTGATGGACATTCTTTAACACTAAGCCACTCATTTCGCAAAAGCACCTAGCTGTGGGTGGCGCTGGTTGAACAGGGGGACTGGACAAAGTGATCACCAGAGTTCCCTTCCAATCTCAGCAATTCTGTGATAGAAACATTCCTATCTGCAGCCTGCAATTCCAATGGCATTATCCTTTACCCAGAAAACTGGATGTTTCTGTCACTTCTGTGAGTGACAGAGCTGTGAGTAGCGAGACATTAAGGTGTGCAACAAGGTATGCTTAAATCCCAAAATTATGTACTAAAATTACGATCTGGACCAAAGACACCTCAAAGAGAAGACTCTCTTGACAGCCCATGTTCCTGTTTCATGTAAGCTTTTTCTCTTGGAGGTGATCCTCAGCTTTTCACAAGCCCCAGATTCCTACAACCTTGCTTAGTATACACTTGGAATGAGCCTTGCAGCCCAGGACTAGACTGAATATGCAGAGAAATTAACCCAAAAGTCTCTCTCCCAAGGACTGGGAATCCTCAGTAGTGAGTGGAGGACCTGCAGTTTCAAACCGTGTTTTCTTGCTCCAGCACAACCTACATCTTTCTCCCCCCATACCGACAGGAAAAAAGAAAAAAGTTTTACTACAGCTTTTCTACATAAATGGAAAAAATAAGCAGTTTAATGAGGTGAACATCTGTTACAACCCAGCCTTGAGAGAGGATTTCAGCAGGGTTATGTGCTCATGCTGGACAGCCAAATCCAACACACAAAAGCATCCCTATGATATGGAACAGCAGTTGAGAAAAGAACTGTTTCGCCCCTCCCAGACATTTTAGTTCATTTTCTTGCGCTTCCTTTGGTTCCCTGCTGCCTTCTGCACAGGCAAGGGGAGAGAGAGAGTGCCCAGCTTGTGGTTCTGATAATTCTCAAGTTCTGGCAGCCCCTTTGCCCTGGAGACCTTCAACCGCATGGCCTTTGCGATGTCCATCATCCTGGAAAACACCAGAGAAGCACTGTGTGAGTGGGGTGCACAAGTCTTCTGTACCATGATACTGCACAAAAGATCAACAAACAGGCTTTTGCCACAGGGGAGAAGCCAAAAGGCACCACCAAGCAGGATGTGTTCTCTGCATGTCAAGGATACCACGGAGACAGATGCTGGAAGTATTCAAAGACTATGAGGTAGAGCCTTCCTGGGGAGGCTAGAAGACTACTGGGCTCTGCACC
Source organism: Strigops habroptila (assembly GCF_004027225.2). Lineage (NCBI taxonomy): Eukaryota > Metazoa > Chordata > Aves > Psittaciformes > Psittacidae > Strigops > Strigops habroptila. The sequence goes on from NC_044302.2 coordinate 22,923,496, forward strand.
ATCACCTCGGATAGCATTCTAAACCCACACTGCTTTACTCAAGCTGACTTGAGAGAAAAATAATGCTGCTCTCCACTTCCCTACGAAAAGAATAGGCATTATTTGTGTTCAGATGCTGCTGCTGGCAGCCCATGGTTGCTTCCCAGTGCACTCATCTCGTGTGTTGTACGATGAACGGAACTTAGTACAGCAAGAACATCTCTTAGCAACTAAAATTCAGCATCCTTAGCTGTAAGAAGAGGGGCTTGGCTGAGATGTACAGTGTGAAGAGTTTGGGCAAGAAGGCACAACCAGAACACACCTGCAGGCTTGTCCAACAAAGAGAACAAAGTGCAACTGAAGGGAAGCTAGCAGGGAAATAGATGGCCCAGCTTCAGCTGGGGTCTTGAGAACACTTAAGTCCCAGAATCCTCCCAGCTGACTCTGTTATCTTTGAAAGACATACAGATTGAGTTGGGAAGGGTTCTTCAGTCAAACTTCCCACTCCAAGCACAGATCATCCCATCAGGGGACTCAGGGCTATGTGTCTGTCCTCAATTTTTCCAACAGGTCCCAGACCCCTCCACCCTTTTATCAACAGCATCCTGTGCCCTGTGTTCCTGTGCTCCAGTACAGTAGTTAAGAGCAAAATCTGGGTATCAACTGGAAAAACCAACATGGATTCCTTAAAAAGCTTAATTGCAACAAGGGAAAGAAAAAGAAGGAAAAAAAAAGGAAAAGGAAAATGAAAAAAGGAAAAAATAACGAGAAAGAAAGAAAGAAACCAAGAGAGAAAGAAACCAAGAAACAGAAGATGGAAACCAACTATTACCCATTAAAGAATAAAGAGCGTAACTGGGGACAAAATCAGAAGTAATTGCATCATGGCTGACTAAGGAGCTTGCAAAACCAGGAAGTGACTAAGGACTCAGATTACCTCCAGATATCAACGGACCTTAACATTACCCCCCTCAGCCAGAAACCCCAGGATATGCCACAATGTTTTTCTGAGTTGCAGTGAAGGGATTGTGTCACTCCACAGCTCCTACCCTGCTGCACAGCCACTAAGCAATCCTGTTAAGAAAGACCACAGTCTCAGTGACTGAGTTAGGAAGCACATGCCCTTGGTATAACCATCACCCACAAAACACGACAGGGTGGGAGACAGATACTAATAAGCATGGCTGAGCAGTCACTAACAGGGCCACCGGACCCCTTCTCAGACACAATTAATAAAAAGGTGCCTGCTGAGCTGATGTCTGCTTGCTGGGAGGCTTCCCATCAGGCACAGTTCACTTGTTGAGCAGTTCTCATCGATTCCTGATTTATTCTGTGGGGGCCTGAGAGACAGTAGTACAGTGCAGCACAAACTGGAATAGGACTCCCAGAGCGCCAGGGGAGCTAGCAGCAGGCTCCGACTGACACCTGCTGGGAAAAGCAGGTCTTGCAGCTAATAGCAGGTGCATGACATGTATTCCTTCACAGAAAACTGAAGTCTATGGAGCAACTGCCGCCAAGAGCCAACACAGCAAGGGTTCTTTGCCCTGAAGCTTATTCTGCAAGCTGTTTTCTACTCATTCACCTTCACTAGCCATGATTTGGCAACCATTTCAAATACTATGGCCAGCATTTCTGCCTAGAACCTCTCCCCATGATGTTTGTTGCAGAGTCCCCAAGTCTATCAGTACTTCAGAAACAATCTTCTTGGAGCCAAGCCCAGAATGGATAAATTTCAGGGCTCTGGGGTTCTTCCATGTAAACACAACTACACGCTCAGAGTGCTACTATGGGAGAAAACCCTTGTTTCCAGTTTTCCTGTTGCAGTCAGCTGCAAACCTTACACGTACCTTTAAAGTACTACTTACACCCAAACTGGTACCTAACAGGGACTGGAGCTCTGCAGGACAAGGGACACAGAGGGCAAGAAGGTGAAGAGTGATGTGATTTGTCATGCAAGAAACAGACCTGAGTGTCAGTGAATAGGTCCTGTCCTAGAATCTGCCCCACCTGGCCACTTCTATACTGCCTGCCTCTATTTCCTTCCCTGCGGAAGAGCTGAAGAGTCTCTTGATGCAGTTGAGGACCTCTGTGGCAAGTGCTCTTTGAAAGTTTGAGATGTGTAACCACCCCCCTTTACAAACACCAGGGCTCCAAAATAAAGCTTCAACAAACTCATAAAAGACAGAGACCAATTACAACAAAAGGGACTTGCTAGCAGGTATTACTGTACTACCCAGGTACCAGAGAGGCTCCAGAGCAAGATCTCTCCTCAGAGCTCTTTGTAGGAGGATCACAGCATATCTCAGCAGGTGTGAACAAACATGACAACTCACCTACTTTCTTGGAGCTTCAAATCATTCTGCAGGACCGTGAGGTCGATTTGGAAGTTGTTAATGTGCAGAGCCAATGCAATGACGTATGCTGTGATTTTAGCCTTCATTGATGCAGAGATTAAATTCTGGACACTGCATGGCAAGAGGAAGAACACATGAGATGTGAAGTGTCAGTGAACCCAAAACACAAGCCTCACCAGGTGCAGACAGAACTGGAGCCCCAGTTAGACATGATGGACTTTTCCTAGACACCAAAGAAGAGCTCAAAGCAGCACAGACCGCTGATCACAGAGGCCTAACAGGTTTCTTTGTCCTCCTCAGGTGCCTGTTTCTGTTCAGAAGTGTGGGCCCCTGAGGTTACCACTATGCAGCCTTGATAAATCCACCAGCTAAGGACATGTCAGTCTCTTTGGCACTGGACCCTTGCAAGAGGAAGGCAAAGAAAAGCTCTTCTGAGGGTATTTGGTGGAAGTACTAATGGCACCTCAAATACATAATCCACACATAGCAGATCCCTCTCTGGTGGTCCTCTGGAAGCATTTGGCTACTAGTCACTGGTCAGAGCCTTCAGACAAAAGCTGGCCCATTTGGACTCAAACTCTCTGCTCTTGACAGGTCAACAGTGGTAGTACAGCTATGCAATAGCAAAGCATCATCATTATGCCCCTACTAGGCAGAGAGGGCATAAAGTTGGCTCCCTGAGCATGGGGAAGACACTGGCAAGAGTGAGGACACTCTTCACTTTTACCTTTATTTTGGTACTTTCATTCAATAGGACTGCTGAAAACATTTATCCAGATTTTTACCTTCTTAGTTCTAAGTGGCATCTGTCTGAAGGCTGCAGCCAACAGCTGGTCGAAGGCAGCCTCCACTGCCTGAGGCCCTCTCTGCAGTGAGACAGCACTAAGCACCCCACACAAGTGGCTCTGACACTGGCAGAAAGGGGGACCTTGTAGAAGCTCCAGTCATGGGGTGGTGGCTTCTCCTGTCTGACATCCATGGCAGGATCAGGCCCTACTTTACTATACCAGACTTTGTCACTGCTGGCACAGCAATCCTGGGCAAAGCTGAGGCAGAACTCTTTGGCCTGGATCCGCATGGGTCTCAGCTCAGGGCAAGTTAACCAGTGCAAATCTTTAGTTTTGTCTGTGTGGGTTTCAATGGAGAATCCAAAAAAGTCAAGTCATGCCTAGGTTCATGTCAAAGCACCCCTGTAATGCTAATTAAACTATGTGAGTGTAAAGAAAACACCATTATTTAGCCACTACACTGCCTCTGTCCTGATCCACTCTGGGATGGTGGAAGAGCCGACGCATCCATCTAGCAGCTGCCTTGGTTCACAGTGAAAATGTACATGCAAACAGCCGCCTATTTACCTGCACAGCCAAGAGTTAGCTCTAAAGCAAACACCCAGTCTGCCATCCTGCATCCAGAAATGGTCAGGCAGATCAGGCACCGCATTTGATCGCACTAGCTAAATCCACAGGTACAGGCTTGCTTTAGCACACATGACCTTGCTTCTCTCCTAAGTCACATTTTAGACCTGTGTGGGAAAATGGGGGAAACTAGAGACCACCTCCCCCAGTCTCCCCAGAGTTCTATTATAACACTAATGAAAACTTAGAGTAAAATGCAGCTGCTACTCCCACGGGATGCGGTTGGATGCACAGAATCTATTCGGTGATAGTTCCCCAGGCAACCCTGCAACCTTGACATATGCTGAGAGAAACTGACTGAAGGGTGGAGCAGAGCGAAAAGCCCCGTGGCCAGGCTCTGTTATAACAGGAACAGGAACGCAAAGGCACTGAAGGTACTGATACACAGCACAACAGCTGCCAAACAAGGAAGCTAGATTTGTATTTGTAAAAGCAAAGCAAGAAGATTTTACACCCATCAGCAACAAAGTATGACTAGAGTCACTCAAGCTCCATAGGCATGGAGCTAAAAAATTGAAACCTACGTTACTATGGAGAAGCCTGGACAGCTACCAGGGCCTCCTACAAGATCAGGATGAACAACACTAGCAAACAAAGAACTGACAGCAGGAGAGGAGGCTTTGCCCTTGTGTAGGCGGATTAAGAAACAGGGCCAACAAATCTCTAATGAGGAAAGACCATCCTTGAAGCCTGGTACATCTTGGAAGCACACAGACATCGTTAACATACAGCTTCATGTGTCAGCAAAACATGACTAGGATGTCCTCTCGATGAAAACGATGTAACTTCATGCAAATTAACCGACCACCCCGTACATGGTGGGAGGCTTATGGGGAGTTACTAACCTGAATCAAACAGTATAAATATGTGAAATTACGAAAGGGAAAGCAGGGAAGACTCCATCTTAACTTCTGGGATCAGTTGGTGGGCTGAACCTGTCTTCTCCCCCATAGGGATGCCTATTGGGTAAGAACTTTCTCTTATGCGCACTAAATAACTATCTCACGCCAGCTGTTACTGTATATCACTGCAAGCTTGTTTTTGCAGACAGTCCCTATCACTGGCAATCCATGAACCTTCATTTGTCACAGTTTTATATCAATAAAGTGTGTTATTCTGTAAACTGTCAGTGTCGGTCCTTTGTGGGCACCAGCAGTCGCCGGCACTGGGTAACATAAAGTGGGCAGACCCACTGAGGGGTCCCCCTGATGCTGTTGGCATGTTTCCCTGAGCAAGTCAGTCGAATCACCTTCTGATCCAGCAGGACTGCTCAGTGTACGGTCCCTATAATAGACTGGTTGGGCATAGGGTCTCTGCTTTCTTGGGGCACTGATAGACAGATTGAACACTAGGGGTTCAGAAAATCTCCCCCCCTTTTACATGACAGACCTGCATTGTCTGAAAGTGACTACCACCAGCCACAACCCAGTGTTCTGCAGGGCTGGAGGCGTGAAGCAAGAAAATCTACTGCTATTTTCATTTTGGTAGGTTTCCTGATAATGTGTCCACGGACCTTTAAGCTGAACTCTGCTGTATGTCTGACTCAAGAACATCAAAGCAAACATAATTCCTTACCTGCTATTGTTGTAGGTCAGTGAAGTGAAATTCTTCATGAGTTTCCTGCTAATAATCTGTGGGCATTCAGGACCCATTGGATCTAGGACAGAAAAGGATTTTACAGTGGAATAAACATACTCTTTCTTGTAGTACCTATCTCCAGCCACCATAACAGCACACCTATCACCATGACATTCATCACCTCTTCCCAGGAACATAGAAAACCCAAAAGGAACCTCAGCACTTGATTTCTAGGTCTCATCATTTTTCAGGTCTGAGACAAGCTCCTAACATCTTTTATTTTCTTTATAAATGGGATCTCCCACTTCAACACTACACAATCTAAAATGTATGCATGTGCACCTACGCATATATTTCTTTTAATAGATTTCTACCTTTCAATAGATGGTCCTGTCAGAAAATACTACTAAAACTGAAACCACACTCATGAATTCCTACTAGCACCCAAGACCCGTCATTTCCACATTGTCCTTGATTAAGTCCTACAGGGTGACTCCTCTGTCTCCAGCAATGCAGGAGGATATTTACAACCAGGCTTGCCGTGTCCTCCTCCATCACCCCCTGCCATTGAAAATGCCAACAATGACATTTTCACCACTGACAAGAACATACACAAGTTCTATGGAAGATGATAAGTCTTGAAGATTTCAACCAGAATATTTTGCGTAGTGGTTTTGAAAACAGCAGTTACTGACATTTTAAAGGCAGAATCCTGAATATAACAGAGGTATGATCACCGTGACCCACAGATTGGACTAATAAGCAAAGGATGATGAAGACAAAAGCACAAAAAGAAAGATAAAAGGATGTACTGTGTACTGTTTGCCTTTTGCACCTGGAATATGGAGGCTGGATGAGATAACAGTTTCCAGCTTCTTGGCTTAGGACTAAAGTGTGAAAACATAAAACTTGTTTTTAAGTACAGCACTATCGATAAACTAGGGAGAAGCTCAAAATTTCCAATCTAAGCTACCCAAGAGGATCTCATGGTGCCATTCTGATGCAGCTGCTTGACCACTAGCTAGCTGTTTGATCACTCAACTCATTCTGGGCAGCTTCATCATTTTCTACTGCAGTAATTACAAAACAAGGCTCAGCATTAAAAAGTCACAGCTTAAAAGTGGAGGAGCTGAAAACTCTTACACTTCTTTTTGATCACTTTCTGGTAGCTGAACTTAATAAGGGTGTCCAGGAACCAGAGGCATCGGGCTTTGTGATCTCTGCTCTTCTCATTAGCGGGCAGGAACTTCAGCTCTTCTAAAACAAAGCAGCAATGGCTGAAGAAGAAAGGAGAGGTTGAGGCTCAAAGAACCAGAATCAATTTACATTATCAGAAGGACAGGACACACTTGTAACTTCAGTGCTCAGCTGTTTGAGAAGAGCTCCCTGGACACCTCTAACGGATAGCCCAGGAGGCTGCTTTGTGAGCACACTTTCCTGTCAATGCCCACCATGTTCAGCCAGCCCCTTTTAGTGTGCAACTACTAAGAAGGTCCCTGCACTGCAGAAACTGGAGGCTCTCCATGTGGCACACAAACTTCAGCACAGGCAGAAAGCACAGGTGTGGTATGTGCTCTTCCTGCTCACTTCAGACCTTTAGCATAACAGCTTAATAGCTCTAAATGTATGTCCATGCCAAGCCATAGCAACCTCAACAGCAAATCAGTATTTGCCTGTGACAGTGCACAGCCACAGGCATATCATGGTCAGTTCTGTGGTACATCGTCTAGGCACCTGCCTTCAGACCCCACTTAGGATTTCCCCACTCAGGATTTCCCCACTCTCTTCCTCTGCAATCAGTTCCCCAAAGAGCAACCATGCTGCTGTGCACACAGTTTCCTCACCTGTATAAAATTATACCACATATTCCTCAAGGTAAGTGTTGCTCAGCTATGGTTGGATCAAATGTCCTCCTTCTGCACTGAAAAGGTCAGTTTGGGTACACTGCAGCTGGCAGCAGTAGCCATCCTGCCCCACAGATAAACTACAGCTTCACAGGGCACACCTAAACTATTACGAGGCTGTTTGCACCAGCATTACCTTCTATCTTGTGTTTTCTTGACGATTTCTTCTGGAGTGATGTTAACAAAGGCTGCTGCTGGAATCCGCAATGCTTCATATTCTGCTGGGGACAGAACTGGAGGGATTTTTTAAAGAAAAGGACAAAAATGCCTTTGCTCTCCCTTCTGGTCTGAACAGCCCGCAATGAGATAAGCTATATCTGCTCTCATTTTAGAAGATATGGGGCAGGGAAGGAAGAAAGGAAATTATAAATACGCAAGATGTAACTACAACACTTGGAAGCTGGCCAGTAACAAAGGTCTCTAAAGGATTGTAACTGTACCCCAAGTCATGTCTGCATGGCCAACCTCATTCCTAATCTCAGTTGAGCTACTGCCAACAGCGAGGCACAGCATCCTGCTCTCTTGTAGCAAAGAAGCGGGATATGGGACAAATCTCAACACAGTGTGTCCCTGCTCTCAGCTTGTGAGGCGAGAAGGCTTGGCTCATTGACACGCCTTACAACACTCACTCCTGCATGTCAGACCACCGACATCAAGGCTTACAGGTGTGGGAAGCCACTCTGCCACAGAAAAAGATACTGTACTCAAACTTGTAAACATTTTCTGGTTTGTCAGCATCTTCATTACATGGTGGGAGGAAAGCGGAGATGTTCTGTACATCATCTTGGGCCACATCCTGGATCAGAGCTTTGGAGGGAGGCAGGAAAGAAAAGTATTTGCACCATGCAAACAAAAACACTGAGAACATGACCACGCCCCAAATCCTTTCTTTAAACACAGGTCTACTCAATGGTGGTTCTTGCATCAACACCAGTTTAGTCACTGGTTTAAAACACCAGTTCAGTCTATCTCACTTGGGACAGTAGTAAGGAAAAGGCTACAGCTCTTCCCCACTTTGTTTTGCTACTGACACATGTAGGTGGTGACTGTACAGAAAGAATTTCAATAGGCACAGAAAGGCTGACAGCTTCTGATATGCCTACTATGTACTCAGCATCCTGGGTTTTAGCATGAGTGTCATCATTTCTACCACGAACTTTCTGCTCCTTAAAATTTAGAAAAGCCACTCCAGAGCAGATAAAAATCTAGGAAAGAAGTGCACCAAGACAAACTGGTTGCTGATGCTGCATCTCTTGCCTGCAGGGTCGACAGAATATGTTTTTTGCACCATGGCTTCCATTGGAGAGCCATTTGGCACAAAGCAGGTTCAAGAGCACAGACATTATCCAGCTGGAACAGAAGGGATGAGGGCTAATGTGTTCTATAGTCAACAGACACCTCTCCCATTCATAGCCAATGAAACTCAGAATCCCAGAAGCGCTAGTGCGGAGGAGCTCTGGAGGTCGCCAGTCAAACCTCCTGCTCAGAGTAGCACTGTCTACAGCACTGTACCAGTGCAACCCTAGATTTGTCCTGCCAAAGCTTGGAAGTCCCCAAGGATGATGAGTCTACACCTCTCTGGGATGTGTTCCAGGGCTCCACCACCCTCCAAGGCAAGACGGTTCCCTCAGTCTCCCATCTGGTCTTCACAAGGTCCAGGTACTGCTGCGACTTGTGCTATTGACTCTTGTTGTACTGCCTGGTACTGCTGAGAAGGGTTCAGCTCTGACTGCCCTTCAGGTAGCCGTGGGCTGCTGTTACATCCTCCTTGGTCTCCTCTTTACCAGACTAACCAAGCTCAGTTCCTTCTACCTCTCCTTGTCAGCTGCATGGCCCCTGCCTGCTTTTATTGCCTTCCATGACTCCTCTGTCATTTCTTCACCTCCCTCTTGATCAGGGCAGGGAAACAGCAGGGTAGCATAGGCTGGACAACACAATACAGATGCAGCTTCACCAGCACTCAGTAGTGGGGTTATCAACTCTCCTTGAAGCATCACCTCAATATGATGCTTTGGAGAGTGAACGTTCTCTGCAATAGTGACAATAACTAAGGCCATGGCAGAGTGCCTCTTCGCTGCAGGCTCCTCCACAGCAGAAGCCTAAGTCCATCCACCTATCTCACAACACCACATGGGATCGCACTTGATGGGGCTGTGACCTGGGTTAGGACATGGACAATTTTCCATAGACATGCCACTGTGAAGCCAATGGTACAGTTCACCTTAATGAATGTTCAGTGTCTCAGTTCAGACCAGGTGAATGCACTGCTTTTATCCCAGAGAAGTGAACACCAGGAACTCCCAGAAGAGCTCCCAGTAATGGCCAGGGACAGACACTGATGTCACAGGAACCTTTCCTCCTTCAGGCAATTCCCGCACCAAGACTAGCAGGATCAGAAGGAAGCAGTTCCTTTTCCACTAGAAAGATCGGTGAGTTCCTCCACATGTGCCCTTCTCAGGTGTGAGACCAGCTGCCTCCTTAGTCACTCAAAGACAACCCCTTTCTTCTCACCACACTTGGCAAGGAACAGACAGAAAAAGGCACTTCTGATTACCTTCATTAAACCCCTGAGACAATAATATTACCTGTTACTCCCTTTGCATGTATCATGTTTGCTGCTGCTTTTGTCACAGCTGTGTTCAGGATATCATTGCCCACTGCATTCAATCGCCGAGAGTTCAGAGCTCGCTTCTGCTTGCTTGTACCAAAGGCCTCAATGCACAAATCCATCTAGGCAAGAGAGATGCAAACTGAAACACACTGCTGAACTGAAGACACTCTGCGCACAAGAGGAAAACTGAACTAACCACCACTACTTGTTCTACATTCACACTCTCTTAAGAAAACTTCAAACATTTCACTGGGCACAACCCAATCATGCAACAAGCCCTGATCTGCAAGGGTCAGGAAGTAACTGGGATTGTAATCAAGCCTAAAATAACTATCAAAATTCTGCCAAGGAAGGCACTAATAATGCACTATCTCATAGACCTGTAAGGCACAGAGGGAGTGCTGAAACTACACAGGTTTACCCAGTAGTAAACCAAGCATCACAGTCTCAGATAAGTATCATCTGCCACTGTCAGTGGGATCACAGCAGAATATGATACAGGATTTCAACCTTACCTTCTCCCTGTAGGATTTATTCTGATAATCCTTTGCGTCATCAGGTACTAAGTTATCTATAAAAGAACAAAAGTTAGTATGCTTGGATTGCAGGAGCAAGGACAGCAAGTTATTTGGTATCCCTTTAGCTCTAATCCATTACTAAAAGACTTAGCACATCACTTCAAGATCTCCTCTACAGGACTTTGTCAATTACACCACACATTGAATAAGAGAGTATGTACCTAAAACACAAAAGGAAATACAGGCCAATTATTGCTACAAAGTCTATAAGCATAACACATGGACTGCAGCAAAGAGAAAAAATAAGCTCCCAAAAGACCAAATTCCTTGGGTTATCCTCCTGAGTTCAGTAACAAAAAGCAGTTCTGCTCAAGAAAAGCTGATTTGTTTTTTCAGTGATCCAGTCCCTTGACCTGACAATTTCTAGGCTTCCTTCAGCAGAGCATACCTAGACAATGCTGCACTATTCTGAACAGTGACAACTTCATTACCAACTCCAGAACTTCCACCCTCCCACCCATAACACTCTCTGGCTAACCTCCACCCTAAATTTCACCTTAATTCATTCCCCCTGTTTTCACATCATGCAGTGCTTTGGAAGGAGAGTGTAATGTATTCTCCTTCTTCCATTCTGAGGAAATAAAGCAGAAATGAGGAAGAAAGAGCAGCCAGGGAGAAAACAGAGTATTGCTGTCAGCAACCAGGCAGTCAGCAGCTGAATACATACACAGGTCTAGCATGCTGTGACTCTGGTGCTGAGGTTAAACACAGTATCTTCTTACCTGACAGCAAGGGCTGCATGTTGAATATTTCAGCATTATACACTTCCATTTGCCCAGAGTCCTTGTCTAACACACCAACAAAATACCTGCAAAGAAGAGGGGCAAATCATTAGTGAGAGAGAGCCCAGTGGAACTGATGTTTTAAAATATACGGTGCAAAGCCATGTGTATTCCTCACTCTCTGCCAATTCTTCTGCCTTGCAAATACAAGTTTTCCAAGCACATTTAGAATGTCACAGTAAAACAAGTTATCTCCAAGGTATGCACATATATATATGTACATATAAAAATATAAAGGTTTATTGCTCTAAGTAAATGTAGAAGTTTTAAGACAATTAAATTAGCTCCAAAATGCTAAACTGTCTTTTGCCTTTTTTGATGTGCCAGGACCTTTGGTTTCTCTTCTATGTTATATATATGTTATGTATAGCACTTCTATGCAGTTGCCTGTGTTTTCAAAGCTTTGGTTCCCTGTGGCCAGTTGCCTGCTTAGTACAAGTCACTTTAAGTCCTCAGAGCTCCTTGGAAATGTGACTTTGCCATTTCTGAAATACGATAATTCCTCTCAGGTAACTTCCTTTTCATTCCACATTTCAGAGGGGCAAGCCCAAATGGTTTATGCAGCTCCTCACCATGTCTCATGACCCACCAAGAACAGGCGGTATGTCACCCTTGGCTAACACAGGTCAGGTCATCATCTGCACCAGTTTCTTATCCAGCCAGAAGAGTTCATTCCATATGATCCCTTCTGACTGGTGCCTGAACTTCTTCCACTCCATAACACATTTTCCTAGCAGTCAAAATACAGTTTCTGAAGCCAAAACCCCCTTGCACAACAGGCTGCCTGCTACAATGACAGCAACACTCTATGCTCTCAGAGAAGCTGCCCAAACACAGTGGGAACCTCAGCACCTTCTGGCCAGAAAGGATCTCTCGACAGTTCCTGCTGTCCCAAGAAGCCCAGAGGTTGGGCGGGCTCATTGACTTTACACTCAGAATAAAGAGGGTGGTTTGCTCAGAGGTAATTTCTGCTCCCTGTTACACTTACTTGAGCAGTTGTGAATGCACAGTTTTAGGCTATCAGCTGCTAAGAGCTACAGGAATGGATCTACTGGAGGAAATCGTCACACATGCAGCTGAAGCAGATGTAGGAGAAAAGGGACAGAAGCATGGGGTGGGAAAACTTGAAAGAAAAGCAAGAAATTACTTAATTGATTCTTGCCTGCATCTCTGGAGATCCTGAGGCATGCGCACACCTAATGCAAAACTAATACTTGAAGCTGAACATATTATCAGCAGTTAGCTTGCCTTGTTAGTTTCCATAGCTCAGGATCTTCAGAGGTGCAGGTAAGAACAACTTAAGCCACTAAAACCGTATCTTAATCAGAGCCCAGAGATAAGACCGCTAAATCTGCCTAGAAATAATACTGCATTGATATCTGCATCGTACATACTCATAAAACTAAATTTATCTTTCAAACTCAAGAAGAAAAAGCCCTTTGGTGCCTTTTTTCAGCTATAGTATCTTAAACTGAAAACTGTTACATCTGAAGGTCCAGCTCTCCTTGTTTCACTTCCCAGAGAAAAGAACAAAGAGTAGTATTAGTATTATTTTGACGGACTATTTACAGAGGTGAAACCTGTTCCTTTTACAGAATAGAGTATTTCAGCTGGATGGAGCCTACAGTGATCATCTAGTGCAACTGCCTGACCAATTCAGGGTTGACCAAAAGTTAGAGCATGTTATGAAGGGCATTGCCCAAATACCTCTCAAACACCGACAGTCTTGGGGCATCAACCAGCCCTGTAGGAAGCCTGTCCCAGTGTCTGAACACCTGCTCTGTAAAGAAATGCTTCCTAATGTCCAGCCTTACTCAGAACATTGGACCACCAGGGCACCAACACCTGAAAACACCTCCTCTCCCTAAAAGTTGTACACAGCTCTGCTTTTCACTCCCTCAGCTGTACTTTAACTTGTCAGATACAATCAGGTCAGTACAGTCCAACTAGAGAAGAGATGAGCTATGCAAGCAAAAAACGTGAGTCAAGTGGAGTGGATTTACAGAGCAAAGCACTTGGTACCAAGATCCTGACATGCACATTAAAGGCATTTCAGCCTTGTGTAGGCTAGCAGGAGCAATAACATGTATCAAAGGAGAAAAGAAACGCCTCTGGGTATAAGAAGGCAAGATTATTTCACACTGGCTCTCTACCCTTTTGGTGGTGGTTCTGTTAGAGACTGAGAAAGATTTCACATACAAGATACTTAGAGGAGACCAGTGGGATCTGTCCCAATGCCACAAAGGTCACATTCTTAAATCAGGACATGTAAAGGTTGGTGATTTCACCAATGCTTCCTTTTACAGTACGTGGCAGCTTGTTAGTTCACATAGCAGCATCGTGCTGTGGCCCTGAAATTAAATGGTGATTCATGACCCAGAAGGTTCCTGGGCAGCAGCAGATGATCTTTGCAATTTCTTAACATTAGTTTTATAGTTTCTTAATAACAAAGCTATTGTTCCTACATCTCAACTACATCAAATCATCTCCCCACCCTTTCCTTCTGAAGACCTTTTCAAATACACACTGTTTGCATGAAACATCACAACTTCCAAAGGGATGTAAAGTGCACAAACAATGCAGATGCCAAGTGCTGGAGTCTCCCAACAAAATCAAACCATGGCCTCCACGGGAACTTTTGAGCCATGTTTAAGAAAGGCTACCAGGAACTTTGTGTATGAGCAACACCCCTGCTTCTACCTCCAAGTTCCTGCCCCCGTTTTGCTAGCAACCCATACCTGCATAGGGAATTACATTTCATAGCTTCGCTGCCAAAGTTATTCCCCACATACGAAAGCCTTTCCGTTTCTGAGACCTGAAAAACAAAGGAAAATTACTTGAGTACAGGGCTGTGAATAACCTTTTCTGCATTTCATTCCCTGGCGCCACAAAGCTCTACATTCCCAGGCATCGGACGCTAGCCCACCCTGGGTACATTCTGCATCAGGTCAAAATCTTTAATAGGCAACATTTCTTGAAGCTGAGACCACCAATGATGTATAATTCTACCTCAGCTTTCACTGGGCCAGAAGATGAGGAACGACTGCAAAGAAGTCATGTGAATCGTAATTTAAACATAGAGTTTATGCGTGTAATGTAATTTTCAATGATCTACCTAAAGGTCTAGTACTGCCAAGTGACTGTAATTCATTGACTATAAAAAAGAGCTAGCACTACCAAGAACGGCTCAACCACCCAAATGTATTTCAAAATATTTGTTTCTACCATACTACAGTGTAATTCCCCTGAGGACTTTGGCTGAAAAGCCATTTATTCCTCAAGTGAATCATACATGTCGGCAGTTGTAAAGCTTAACAACAGCAGAACAAAGCAACTTCTCACTTTAATCTTGGTTCTCTCTTTAGTGGAAAAAAAAAAAAGAATTTCCTTAAAATGTAACTTAACAAGAACGACAACAAAAAATTTGATAAAGAATCCACTGTGTTCACTGCATAAACGTAACACAGCAGATTTTGTGACCAAATGGACATGACTAGTTGTTGAGTAACAGCTTTTCATTTTCAAACATTATTTCCCTCTAGGTTATTAAAATAAATCATGAACACACACACACACACACACAACTTCAGTGTCTCAACCTTTGCCTGAGAATACCATGTATATATCAAATTTTTTCCAAATAAGCACAAATTCAGCTCTGATGGAAAAGTTACTCTCACACATCCACCTCGATATCGTTAATCAAAAACCCCTTATTGCAAATATTCAGATTCCTTTCTGTTCCAAGAGTCAACCCACAATGCCAAGCCTGAGAGGGCATGGCCTGATCATGACGTGTTCCACAGAAACCACAGTGGCTCTGCAAAACCTGCACCCACTTCTCCAGCGTCCACCCTTGTGGGTCTCTGCAGAAGTGCAGAGAGCCTGGCTCACGAGCATAGAGTGCTCTGCAGGGAAAGGGAAGGGTTCTCCTACCCCTGCTCAGGGCTTCCCTGTTCTGACACCTCCCATCACACCCACATGGGAGCAGCCCACATAAGAACCACAACTTCACAGAATCACAAAATCAAATAGGTTGGAAAAGACCTTTAAGATCAAGCCAAACTGTTCCCCAGCACTGCCGAGGCCAGCACTAAACCATGTCACTAAAGGCTTTGCCTACACAGTTTGTTAACACTTCCAGGGATGGTGACTCCACTGCCCTGGGCAGCCTGTTCCAACGCCTGACCACCCTTCGGGGAAGTTGTTCCTAATCTCCAGTCTAAACCTTCCCTGGGGCAGCTTGAGGCCATTTCCTCTTGTCCTATCCCTTGTTCCTTGGCAGAGGAGACCAGCCACCTCCTGCCTCCATCCTCCTGCCAGGTAGTTGTACAGAGCGATAAGGTCCCCCCTGAGCCTTCTCTTCTCCAGAATAACCCCCCTCCAAGTCCCTCAGCTGTTTCTCATCACACTTGTGCTCCAGGCTGCCAGCTCCACTGTCCTTCTCTGGACCCGCTCCAGCACCTCAATGTCTCTCTTGCAGTGAGGGGCCCAGAACTGAACACAGGATTTGAGATGCGGCCTCACCAGTGCCAAGAACAATCACTGCCCTGGCCCTGCTGTCCACACTATTTCTCATACAGGCCAGGATGCTCTTGATGCCTTAACTTCCTCTGAAATCCCAGAGGTTTTGGGAAATATGGAAAACAGTCCTCTCAGCCATGAAGCCTGGGGCTAAGCTGTGAATATATGTATTTTTTTTTTCCTAAATTTGCAACAAAGCAAAGCTTCTCACAGATTTTCTAAGCCTTGCTCACTATACAGTAAGGAGGGCAGCTGGAGCAGGGCAGCAGGCAGGTGTCTGGAGAGGAATAGCAGTTTCCCTCAAACGGGACCAAGTATCTGACTGAGGTTTCTAGCTCTTACTTGCACGAGTTGCCATGACTACAGCCACAAGTGGAAAAAAAAAAAAAAGGTGAAAACCCTTTGCTACCCGCCAAAGCAAGGATCACTGGTGCACCCTTGGCACGGGCGTGGGTGCACCTCCCACCTGGATCCAGAGGGTAGTGGTCAATGGCTCAATGTCTGGATGGACACCAGTGACAAGTGGTGTCCTTCAGGAGTCTGTACTGGGACTAGCTCTGTTTAATGCCTTCATCAACGACATAGTGGGACTGAGTGTATCCTCAGCACATTTGAAGATGACATGAAGCTCAGTGGGACAGTCTGAGGGACAGGATGTCATCCAGAGAGACTTGGACAGGCTCGAGATGTGGGTCCACGTGAACCTCATAACAGGGCCAAGTGCAGGGTCCTGCACATGGGTTGGGCAATCCCTGGTATCAATACAGGCTGGGGGATAGAGGGATTCAGAGCAGCCCTGGGGAGAAGGACTTGGGGGTACTGGTGGATGAAAGATTGGACATGAGAGGGCAATGTGCACTTGCAGCCCAGAAGGTCAATCGTATCTTGGGCTGCATTCAGAGGAGCGTGGCCAGCAGGTCCAGGGAGGTGATTCTGCCCCTCTCTCTGCTCTGGTGAGACCCTACCTGGGTCTGTGCCCAGCACTGGAGTCCTCAATACAGGAAAGACATGGACCTTTCCAGGTCCAGAGAAGGGCCACAAAAATGATCAGAGGGATGGAGCACCTCTGCTATGAGGAATGGCTGAGAGAGTTGAGGTTGTTCAGCCCGGAGAAGACTCTGGGAAGGTCCCTTCCAACCCAAACTATTCTATGATTCTATGCTTCTGTATCTCCAACGTGTGCTGCCGCCTCCCGGCACGACTCTTCATGCCCACGCTGCAGCAGCACAGCCCTAGTTACACGGTGAGACGAGGGGCGGACGGCACCAGCTGCATGGTACGTACCACTGACGGTACCGTTTCGGGGCGGGCGCAGCTCCAGGCTTCCGCGGCCGCTCTCACTGGAGCCGCTGCCCGCACGAGGCCCGGCTACAGGCGGCCGCGGGAGCATGCTCTTCAGGCGAGCCCTTACCAGAATCCTCTGGTGCTTCTTCCGGGGGTGGGCCGTGTCCCTGTTTCGGTAGACGGTGAACCTCATGGAGCCTGGCTTCTGCAGCCTGCCGTTGGAGAACTGCACTGCAAGGCGGCGGGGAGAGGCCGTAAGCCCGGGTGGCCCGGCCCTGCCCCGCCCCGCGATCCCGATCTCGCCCGCCCCGTCTCGGCTCCCGCCTCACCCAGCATCGCCGGCTGCTCCGCGCCGGGGTCCCCGCGGTAGCACCAAGTGGCCGTGGCGGCGGCCATGGCAGCAAGCGGCGGCGAGAGGTGCCGCCCGGGGCAGCGGGACTCGCCCAATCACAGCTGTGCTTATTGTCGTGTCCGGAGCGGAGTAAGGAGGAAGACGGCGGTGCCGTTGTCTATTAGTAATGAGATCGCTGATTGGTTAAGGCCGGGCAGGCGGGCCCGCCCACGCGCGCCGAGCGGGCTGCTGCGCGATGGCGTCACTTCCGTCCGACGGTGGCGCCGCTGCAGCGCAGGACCCGTCAGGGCGGAGCCGCGGGAGCGGGGGAAAGGGCCGCAGGGAGGACGGCGGCGGCGGCGGCAGCAGCAGCAGCAGCAGCAGCAGCGGCGGCCTCGCCTGGCCCGGCCCTTCCTGCCGCCCAGGGCGCCCTGCCGCGGCCCTTCCCGCCCGGAGAGCAGAGGCAGCGGGGGGGCGGGGACCGCAGGTGAGCGGGAGCGGGGGCGGTGGCGGGCCCGGCGGGTTGTGCCGGCGCCAGGCAGCGGGGGAGGGGCGGGTGACGCGGCCGGGCCGGGCGGGCGGAGAGCGCTGCTGCTCCAGGCGGCCGCCCCTTCCCGGCCTCCTGGCCGCGCCCCGGGCAGCACTCCTGGGCCAGCTGGGAGGCCTCGGGAGACCGAGGTGCCTGGGAGGGCGGCGCGCTGCGGGCGGGACGGGACAGCCGCCGGAGCCCGCCCGGCGGAGAGCGCAGGAGGTCGGCACGCCGCCGGGGCTGCGGAATGGGCGGCTGCGGGTGGCAGTAGCAGTGGATGCTCAGCTGGTGGCGGGAGAGCACGGTCCTCCCGTTGTTGAGAAGAAACCGCAGGACAGCAGGCGGGCCCTGCGGGCCGGTGCGGGCCTCGCTTCTCCCGGCGCCACAGCTCCCTTCACGAGGTTTCCATGTGCCTGTTCAGGTCCGTGGGCCAGTTCACGCGCGGGCTGGTGTCTGCAGGGTCACACCGGCCAGTGCAGGGCCCCTGCGGTGGTCCGGGCGCTCCTTCAGCCAGGGTCCAGTGGAATAGAGCTGGTGCTTGGCCTCTGCCTCGGGACTCCTTGAAGTGCGTTTGGCTTCGACCTGATCACGACACACGCAGCGGTTATGCTGAGTTGAGATGCTGCCTTTGAGAAGGAATCTCTGGGGGGCCTTTTTTGCTGAGTCTGCAGTGATGTTTGTGTAATAATCGAACCATGTCCCATGTTGTGGAGGACAGTGTACTAGTGGAGAGGTGTTACATGTACTGCTAGTGTACAAAAGTTGTGTGCACACCAGCTGCTTCTCTGGAATGTGTTATCTCTGTGGCACTGACACCTCTAAATGCCAGTTTTCCTCATGGTTGTGCTAACAAAGGCAAACTCTGCAGTGGTCAAGCTGGTAACTGTGTTGGGCTCTGCTGTAAACCCATATGTTATAAAGAAAAGGTAGACCTGTGCCAAAACAGAGAAGGAAGTTACCATCTCTGGACCAACAAAAGCTTCTTAATTTCTTCCTCCACTTTTCAAAAATTACTCAGAAGGAATTTAATTAATTTGGCATAATGCATTCAAATCGTGTAAATTGTTACCCTGTAGTGTGACTTTCAAATCATGATTAGGACAATGTGTTCTTTTAAATTCTTCGTTAGTACATGCGTGTTCTGGGGTTTGTGGCAAGGTTTTAGTAGCTGAGAGGCTACTCTGAGAAGCAGGATTGGCTTCTGTGAGAAAACACCAGAAGCTACTCCATACAGGACAAAGCCTGTTCTACCCAGCTCCAAGATGGACCTGCTGCTGGCCAAATAGCGTATTTAAGAAAGGCTAGAAAACACTGGGCAACAGCAGCTGTGAGAGAGGAGTGGGAAAATGTGAGAGAAACAGCCCTGCAGACAGCAGGGTCAGTGAAGAAGGAGGGGGAGGAGGTGCTCCAGGCGCGAGAGCAGAGCTTCCCTGCAGCCCGTGGTGAAGACCATGGTTAGGGATGTTGTCCATCTGAAGATTGTCAAGGTCCACAGTGGAGCAGGAGGAGTGCCTTGGGGGAAGCTGCAGCCTATGGAGAACCTGCCCTGGAGCAGGTTCCTGGCTGGACCTGTGGCCCCATGGAGGCAGAAGCCCACGCTGGAGCAGATTTGCTGGCAGGACCTGTGGACCATGGGGAACACACAATGGAGCCGTATGTTCCTGAAGGACTGCACCTCGTGGGAGAGACCCATGCTGGAGCAGTGGAAGAGTGTGAGGAGGAAAGCGCAGCAGAGATGAAGCATTATGAACTGACCACCACCCCCACTACCTTTTCCCCTATGCTGCTAGAGGGGAAGAGGTAGACGAATTGGGAGTGAAGTTGTGCCTGGGAAGAAGGGTGGGGGGAATGTGGTTTTGGTTTTGTTTTTCTTTCTTTCTATCCTACTCTGTTATTTATGGGCAATAAATTAAATTAATCTTCCCCAAGTTGAGTGTTTCAGATGGTAATTGGTGAATGATCTCCCTGTCCTTATCTCAACCCCCAAGGCTTTTCATCTTTCTCCTGCTTCTTCCTGAGGAGGGGTAGTAAGAGAGCAGCTGGGTGGGTGTCTTATAAATCCTTCACAATACCAGAATAGACAGAACTGTGCAGTGCATCCATGAGGGTAAAATGACAATGTTGGAAGGTGAATTTTGGAAATGAGTTTGGGAAGATCAGAAGCAGACAACTCAACAGTTCTCATTTGAAGTACAGCAGTCATCTGTTGAATTGGTTATGTGGATGTGGTTATTTGCTTTGGCTAAAGATGTGTAATACCAATGAATCCATTGCACTGGTGGCAGACTAATATTTCTTACTTCAATCTAAACTATTTTCTGGCAAAGGTACATGTATATGCAGTTAACTCTTATTTTCATTGGGGTTAAAAGCTTAGGCAAGGGAATGAGCAAGGAAGGTTGTTGGGCAGGGTTGTTTAAAATTCTTGAATCTCTGGTAAATAGTGAAGAGCTAGATTTAGAAATGATTGCCATATTAAGCAAGAAGACATCATGCTCGTGCTGTGCTGCCTGTGGGATCCATGCCTGTAGACCTTTGCTTTTGCATGGTGTTTCTTATTTGGTTAATAAACTGGGGTGATGGTAGGCAGGAGAAGCTGGCAACTAAGTTTCCTTTGCAGCACTGAACTTTGTGAGAGAACCATGGCAGTGACAGAGACTGCCATGGTACCATGAATCTCAAGAGAGGTTTTCTGAACTGATAATGTAATTGCATTCAGATCAACCCTTGTTGATGGCAGTTTATCTTCCCATGCCCTTAAATGGCTTTACTGCCAGTTCTGTCTAGCAACATTCTCTGCTTTTCCTTTTGTAAATAAATCAAATAGTGGTAGTGCCCAAACAGCTGTCTTCAGGTGTTTCTTTGTGCAGTGTCTATAAAACCTTTTGTGCTCTGGGGAAGAACCATTTTCTGATATCTAGATACAGGTTTTCTAGCTTCCTGAGATCAAGAATAGAGTCCATTATCATCATCTATTTCTTGTTGATACCTAGGAAACACTATGCTTCTGTAAGTTGACCAGAAAAGCATATGTGAACTCTTGAGAGAGACTGATGCCTGTGAAAGCTATGGTACTGACCTTGAAGCTCAATCGTTGAAGGGGTTAGCCAAGAATTACAAGGGAACAGTGTTCTATCAGTTCGGAGTATACAGCAATGTAGGTGTGTTAAATAGTGGAATGGCAACAAAGGAACAACCCCCCTGGTGACAAGCTGAGATAGTGCATCAAAATGCAGAAGTGTCACGTTTCAGTCTGCTTTGTGTCTTCCCCTGAACTGTCTGTTACACTGCAGGATCCAGAGACCCAGAGATGTGTCAGAGGACTGGGAGGAGGTGAGTGGAAATGTCAGAAAACAGGAAGATGTCCATGTCACAGGTAGTGTCTCTCTCTTCAGTGTCTAGGAAAAAGCTAGCTCTTTTTAGGAAGCTTTTTGTTGATTCTTTCAAAGATGCTTTTTGCTGCTGGCAAGCTGTGGTGTTACTGTTTGTTAATGATTTGGTGTTGCCATGGGATAGACTATCTATTTGCAGTACCTTTCAGATGATGAGAAAATACAAAACCATATTTTAATCTCTTCCCTGGAGGGCTGGTGTAACCAGCAGCAGCTTTTGCAGTGCAGTTTATCCTTTCTGCTTCTTACACAAGTCGCAACTCATCCTCCTTGACAATAAATAGGGAGATAAAACTGTGTGAGTAGAACTATATATAAAACCTGACTAAGGAAGCACCTCAAATGAGATACTGTAAGCTCAACTGTCAGGCATGAAAGTCAGTAGTTGCAGGTGCTTGTCAGACACACACAAATGCCTTTCATGGCTGGCACTCACTCTATTGTCACGTATACAAAAGTGATGTAACACTGGAGTCTGCTGTAGTTGTATGGCACAGATACAGAAATCCTTTTGACAACTGTTAACTAGAATTTCACCGTTTGTTCAGATTGAAAACACTCTCAGAGCAGAGAAAGCATACCATCCATGTTTCGAAGTGACAAAACTTGCAGAAGGTGTCCAAGAAAGTGAAGACTTCCATTTCTTCTTGCCTCTGTGCACCACCATCCTGCTGACTTGTTAAAAACCTAACTGATAGTTAAAAACCTAACTGATAGTAGAAATAATTTTCTAAAATAACACATGTATCACTGACTCCTTTCTAGATTTATATGTGTAGTTCAGGCTTCAGGGGAGCTTTATATGAGATATATTTTTTCAAGCATGTTGCTTAAGCATGGTAGAAGTGCATTGTAATGTTTTGTAAAATGTCATTTAAGCTAGGGAGAAAACAGTTATATTGGCATGCTCTCAAGTTTTGGCTATATGCCAGAAATTCCTGCAAGCTTGATGCGTAGAATACTGACTGCATTTAAATACAGGTTGTTGGGAATGGGATTTGTGGTGCGAGTAATAAATTGTCCTTCATTTATCTGATAAAGAAAAACCAAGTGCCTAGTCTAAAGTTTTCATTAGTGTATTTGTATGTGAGATTTCTTTTGATACTGTTCTAACGAATGGTATAGTTGAGGCAGCTTTTCTTGTTTGTTTTAGTAACACAAAATCAATTACTTTGCAAACTTTTAAAAGCTTCTTTAGGGGTAACTTGAAGTTGTGTTTAATTTTTTTGTATGTTTGACTGCATGTATTTGACTTCTTAACAGTGGCTCAGGATTGCAGTGTAATCTAAACTGTGTCCTGTGGTATTGGACATAGTAATAAAATTGTTAATAGATCATTATTTGGAGTTGTTATTTTCCACACTATTTTACAGTAAGTTAACCTTAATGTTGTTTGTTTTTTTTCTTAAAGAAGTGAGAGAAAAGGTTTTGATTCTGCAGCAGTTTTAGTTCAGCTTAGACACTTGCCTTCTCCCAGCTTGTTGCAGCTTAAGTATTAGAGCAGAGGGATTTGCTGGAAAAAAGGGCTGTAAGTCTGCATAGTATTCTCAATGCTGATCATGTGAAAAATAGAAAGAAACCATATGAAGAAATTACTACTATTAGAAGAAGTAGATATATGTGCTAATAAAACCTGAATTCCTATGGAAAGATCTAGTGTCCCTTGTCCTGCTATGTGGTTGTGTTACCAGCTGTCTCTTGTGTTTCCTGGCTGGGTGGATGGTCGCATGAGTGCTTTATTGGTAGTTGTGTGTTCGCACTGGTCAGCTAGCTGGGTTTGGGTGTTTTGTTGTGTTTAAGAGAATATGAGAAGTCGTCCTTATAAATTTGACTGCTTCTGTAACCAGACACCAACTTCAACAGAAAATGTGGGAATTCAGTGTCTAATCTCATCTTTGCTAAATTTGGTTGGAGTTGGCAGAGAGACTCTGAGTTTAATAGCTAATGAGAAATGAATAAACAGGCTGCATAACTGTGAACTGTAGATATTTTTTCCTAGGATTTCAGAACACTTGAATGTCATCTTCCCAATTAGGTATTTTTAATCCTGATGCTTTCTTAATATGGATGGCTTAGTTTAAGAAATTCAGGCCATATATTCATCCACATATACCACATATATGAAGAATATTGTACTGTGTGATGCTGTGAATGTCATGTAACATGGTCAAAGCTTCTCTGCACAGCCCCAAGGGAGCTTGGAGAGGCAATAGGAGGAGGGGGAGCCTAAACACTACCCTGCAGAGCTGCTCCCAAGGCCATCCCTGGAGCCAGCCCATAACAAGCCCATCATCACAGGCCCAGAGGAGCATAGGGGCACAGGTGGGAACCCAAATCAAGAAGCCCAAGAAAGGAGCACCCTATCCAGGCCCCTGCCAGGGCAGTCCCAGCAGAGCCTCTGCCCAGTGTCCCATCATACTAAGGGGGTTGCTACCCGCTGCTGAGATACAGGGGCTGCAGGGAAAACTAAAAGTCTGTGATCCCACAGGACTTATTACAGGATGTTTAGGTGGGAAACCAAAAATGGGGCAAAGGAGTAGTTTAGGAGATTTGGGGAGGAACAAGTGTGGAAATACAGAGGGGATGAAAAGGGCTAGTCATGTGTGGGCGCTGGGCTGGTCAGTAAGCTTGCCTGTCCCTGTCCTGCATGTGATCAGTGCTATCTGTCCTGCTCCTCAGTAAGTTCCTTCCTGGCTCTCCTGGGTGAGGGATCTGTGGTTGCCATCAGTGCAGCCACAGGGCATAGGGTCACTGTGTCCGTGGGGCATTGACTGGAGCAAGTGTGGGTGTGCAAGTGCCTAATAGCCAGCGGAGATCAAGCAGGATGAGCCGGTGAAGTGGTCTGCGAGCAAGGGGGTTTGTGGGTCTGTTTTGTGAACAGGCAGGGTGCTCAACAAAATGATCACATGCTAGCCGTATAACATGCACAGTTTATTAAATAGGCACACTAAAGCGAACAAGCATGCTGTGAATCAGGTATATATCTATGTATACAATAAACAAGCACAATAAAGCGAATCAGAGATATCTGTATATATCTATAGCACAGAGGAAAATTAGCAATGCATCAAATCATTACTGCATAGAGAGAACAGACATTAAGAAGAAATACATCACCAGTTACCACCGAATCATCATCCAGGCCCACACCTCAAGCTGGGAAGCCCCATTGCAGCCGATGCCGGGAGTCTCAGGTGACTGGGAAAATTCCCACACAGTGCATCCACCCACAGGTGAGGCTTCAGGGGCCTGCTTTTATGTTCTCAGAAGCACAGCCAGCTTTATGTGAGATGTATAATTTTTTACCTGTAGGGCCATGCAGTTTCTCATCTTTTCACTGTTGGCCACACCAAGAGCATTGGCCAGGCCCTCTGGCTTGATGGATAAAAATATACATACTTTATCAAATACACTTTGTAAAAACCTACTTCATTAATGCTTCTCATGGTCATGAGAGGGAGTCAACTCTCAGTTAGGTTCCTATCCATTACAGGGTCTCTAAGGGCAGCTCTGAGTGTGACAACACCTGTGTCTATAAGATTGGTTCTGTGTATCTGTTACAGTCTGTACTGGCAACTGGAGGCAGGCTGTGGCCTAGGGACTTGTATGCCTGCAGACTGGGAATGGGGAGACTGGGACCCACAGGTCAGCTACTGGGAGTGCCATCTGCTGGAGGGGTCTTGCCTGCATGTGTTTTTGCAGGTGTACTTCCATCCTATCCAGCCAGAGAGGAGAGCAGGATGAGTCCTTTGCTGCTACTTGTGTTTGTGTGAGCGCTGAGTGTCTCTCATAGTGTATACATATGCTCTGTGCATTTGCACCTGCTGGGAATGCATCTTCTCCCACTTTACTGCTGCAATGTGTGGACATTTAGCAGTAGCAGCAGCCTCACCTTTCTTGGGCTGTTCGTATGTTTTCCTGTAGCAGTGAAGAGGCAAGTTAAGTATTTAAATATATCCTGAGCACATTTTTTATTCAAAGGCTAATTACCTTTTTAAGTGCATAATCAAAATGCTAGGTAGAAAATGTTTCCTTATTCATTTTTACCAAATTATTCTTACATTTGAAAAAACCTTAGTTCTCTTCTAAAACTTGTGAAATAACAAAGCAAGCTGTAAAATAGAAAGCCAGAAAGGTAAGTGTATATAAACCTATGCCTCCAGTGACATGCGGTTTAATGACTTCCCTGGGTAGAGGTGGCATCTGAATGTTTAGTAGCTCTCAGTTGATTATTCTTCAATGCATCTATGTAATGGGTGTTGAATGCACATGCACTTGCCCATGGCAAGGAGTTCTGTAGCTTTACTGCATTATGTGAAGGAGTGTTTCTTTGGTTCTTACCCTGCTGGTTTCATCTCATAGGCCTTAGTCCAGGGACAGGCAGAAGGTTTGTATTGCCATCAGGATTTCATAGAATCATAGAATGGTTTGGGTTGAAAGAGACCTTAAAGACCATCTAGTTCCAACCTCACCTGCCACAGGCTGGGATGCCTTCCACTAGACTAGGTTGCTAGATGTTTTTTCATGGCTTGCCCTTAAAATTTTTATAGGTCTGACTATTTGTAAAACTATTTGTATCTAAACAATTTGGTATAGTTTCTTTTCAATTGTGGTCATTTGTTCAATTATAAAACTAAGCTGTTCCCTTTCCCGCTGCTCTCCAAAAGGCAACTGGACTCAATGTCTTCTGTTTGCACCACTGATGCTTCCCCTGGGTCCCACAGACTGGATCTGATTCATCAGAATGTTTCATCTGACTTTCCCTGTGTCCCCAGGATATGAACTGGAGCTGGCTGTGAGCCTCCTGAAGGCTGGAAAGACTGACTGCTGAAACCACTCACTACTCAGTTGGGAGCATCTCTATCCTTCATCTGAGTAGGCATTTGCACACCATGTTGTGCGATACCACCCATCGTGTGCTGGAGACATTGAGTAGCTTGACAGGGGAATGATGAGATGTGCAGCCTATGGACGTTTCAGGGGAGTTTTTACAGTCAGCTGTTGCTGAAGGGTGAGGTATCAGTGAAGCAGGAGGGGAAGACAGACAGAATGGGTGTATGCTGAAGTATGCCACTCGTATATTTTGATAATGACATAAATGCTTTGCACGTATTTAGTGAGCTGGAGTAGCTGATATCTCACCAAATGTGGTGTGTGGGTAGTATGCAATATATACAAATCAAATCTGGTTTTATAATTTTCAATTGATCTTGTACTTCACTTGTGGGGTCCGTTTGTTGGTTCTGATTCAAGGACTTTAGCCTTTATCATAGAATCATAGAATAGTTAGGGTTGGAAAGGACCTTAAGATCATCTAGTTACAACCTCTCTGCCATGGGCAGGGATACCTTGCACTAAACCATGTTGCCCAAGGCTCTGTCCAACCTGGCCTTGAACACCGGGATGGAGCATTCACAAGTTCCTTGGGCAGCCTGTTCCAGTGCCTCACCACCCTCACAGTAAGGAACTTTTTCCTTATATCTAATCTAAACTTCCCCTGTTTAAGTTTGAACCCATTACCCCTTGTCCTACCACTATTGTCCCTAAAGAAGAATACCTCCCCAGCATCCTCGTAGGCCCCCTTCAGATACCGGAAGGCTGCTCTGAGGTCTCCACGCAGCTTCTCTTCTCCAGGCTGAACAGCCCCAACTTCCTCAGCCTGTCTTCATACAGGAGGTGCTTGAGCCCTCCTCTGGACTTGCTCCAACAGCTCCATGTCCTTTTTATGTTGAGGACACCAGAACAGCACGTAGTGCTCCAAGTGGGGTCTCACGAGAGCAGAGTAGAGGGGCAGCATCACCTCCTTTGACCTGCTGGTCACACTCCTTTTGATGCAGCCCAGGATACGGTTGGCTTTCTGGGCTGCAAGCGCACACTGCCAGCACATCTAAAGTTTCTCATTGACCAGCACCCTCAAGTCTTTCTCCACAGGGCTGCTCTGGATCTCTTCTCTGCCCAGCCTGTAGCTGTGCCTGGGATTGCCCCAACCCAGGTGCAGGACCTTGCACTTGGCTTATGGTGTAGTAGAAGATAAATACCAAGCAAAATTAATGTTAATTGAAGCAAAACTGCGGTTTGTCTTGTTTCAGATGCATGAAGGATGCAGTCATTTTTGGTGACTCTAAGGAAGGACTCTCTATGAATTCTGAAATCCCAAATCATTGGTCAAAACAACAACTTTTGCCTGTCTTCTCTGGTGCAGATATATATTTCTGCCTGGGCAGAAATACCTTGGACCATACCTGTAGCTTCCTTTCTGGAGTCCAGCTCAATGTGTTTACTGATGTGAAATTCTGTCCTCATGTTTCTTGGTGCTTTCCACCTCCAGTCTTCTCTGGGCATTGGTCGGAATGCATTACTATACAGCCTTCTGAAGAACACCACCTCCTGGGATGGCTTGATAAGGGCAATGCATAAGCTCTCAAGTATTTTAGTTGACGTCATCTACCTGGACTTGTGCAAAGCGTTTGACACTGTCCCGCACGACATCCTTGTCTCTAAATTGGAGAGACTTCAATTTGATGGATGGACCACTCAGTGGATAAAGAACTGGCTCGATGGCCGCACGCAAAGAATTGTGGTAAATGGCTCGATGTCCAGTTGGAAACCTGTAACGAGTGGTGTCCTTCAGGGATTGGTGTTGGGACTGGTCCTGTTCAACATCTTTGTCGGCGACATGGACAGTGGGATTGAGTGCGCCCTCAGCAAGTTTGCCAATGACACCAAGTTGTGTGGTTCGGTTGATACACTGGAGGGAAGGGATGCCATCCAGAGGGACCTTGACACGCTTGTGAGGTGGGCCGATGCCAACCTTATGAAGTTTAACCAAGTGTAAGGTCCTACACCTGGGTCGGGGCAATCCGAGGCACTGCTACAGGCTGGGCAGAGAAGAGATTCAGAGCAGCCCTGCCAAGAAGGACTTGGGGGTGTTGGTTGACGAGAAGCCTAACACGAGCCAGCAGTGTGCGCTTGCAGCCCAGAAGGCCAGCCGTATCCTGGGCTGCATGAAAGGAAGCGTGACCAGCAGGTCAAAGGAGGTGATCCTGCCCCTCTACTCTGCTCTCGTGAGACCTCACTTGGAGTACTGTGTACAGTTCTGGTGTCCTCAACATAAAAAGGACATGGACCTGTTGGAGCGAGTCCAGAGGAGGGCCACGAGGATGATAAGAGGGCTGGAGCACTTCCTGTATAAAGACAGGCTGAGAGAGTTGGGGCTGTTCAGCCTGGAGAAGAGGAGGCTGCGTGGAGACCTCATAGCAGCCTTCCGGTATCTGAAGGGGCCCTACAAGGATGCCGGAGAGAGACTCTTCCTTAGGGACTGTAGTGGTAGGACAAGGGGTAATGGGTTCAAACTTAAACAGGGGAAGTTTAGATTAGATACAAGGAGGAAGTTCTTTACAGTGAGGGTGGTGAAGCACTGGAATGGGTTGCCCAGGGAGGTTGTGGATGCTCCATCCCTGGTGGTGTTCAAGACAGGTTGGACAGAGCCTTGGGCCACATGGTTTAGGGCGAGGTGTCCCTGCCCGTGGCAGGGGGGTTGGAACTAGATGATCTTCAGGTGTTTTCCAACCCTTACTATTCTATGATTCTATTTTGTCTTCTACAGTGTGTTTCCTAAAATGGCATAAAGCAGTGCACAGACTGGGAACTGCTTGGGTGCTTGTGAACAGCTTGCTTCTAATGACTCTTGAAGCTGGAGCAGTCTCTACTGGGCCTGTGCTTTCTGCAGTGAAGGTACAAGTGGAACGATTTCATTCTTGGTTGCAGATGAGGCACAGCAAAGTGCTCCTGTCTTAGCTGCCCTTGTAGGTGGTGGTGCTAATGGTTCAGCACTGCTGCATTTTGGAAAGTCACTGTAGTTAAAACCATGGTGCCATCCAGTTCTGGTCCTGAAGGAAAGGGGATCCCTTGCCTCTCTTGGTGTGGTGGGTGTCTGGTGTTTTCCAGGGTGTCTGCCAAGTGGGCTGTGGCATACACTGTGTAGATCAGCCCTGTGTATAGCTATGCAACTGTTCCTTGGAGCTGTCACTCTTGACTGGGGAGCAAGGTGAAAAAAAAAGTCAACCAGCATGAGGATCGCGAAGAGTACACTGATGCTTAGCGATGGTACTCCAAAAGGAGCAAGAGTTTCTTTGTTACTCTGGCAACTGTTGCACCCACCAGCATCACCAATCTCCTCCTCTCTCAAAATTCCCTCTAGATCTTTTAGTCCCACGAAGTCAAGAACAGACTGTTGTTTCTGGTATAACACCCTTCCTTACAGAGAAGATTGTCTGTACATGGTGCTTTCTGGAACAAAGGAGGGCATAAGTTTAACCATGTGTGCCTGGGCAGCAAAGGCAGACAGCAATGTTGGCAACAGTACTCACAAAGCAGTCCTGGCCTCTGCCACATTCCAAACATTTCTTGCCAGGACTTGTGTCTCTTGTCACAACAGGCTCCCCAGTCTTCCTTTTGTCTGGCTGCTGGAGATCAGTGAGTTTCAGGGTCTGCTCTTTTGTTTCTCATTCCTCCAGGAGGGCACCAAGAAGTATTTCCTTCCTTTCTCTTGTCTTACACTTTTCTCAGAGAAAATTGTAGAAATAAAAACTGTGCAATTACAAATTTTGTCTTTTTTTAATGATTTTTAGTTGAAAATGTTGTCTTATTTTTGCTGTTAAATATACATTGGTAGTTAAGGAGAAATGAAATCAGGTATTATCTGCATTCCTATTATTTTTAAAAAAAAGGTATCAAACCCAAATTCTTCTGGTTTATTACATAGCTTCATAGCGATAAGGGAGTATTGTGCCACAGTACTTAATTAAATCTCATCATGGTGTTATTTCAGGCATTCAGGCATCCTAGCCTTAGTGCTGCCAAATTAGTGGATTTTTGATGCCACCAGTAAGCCTGGACTCTCTCATTGCTGGAAGACATAAAGTGTAATTTATTTATTTCTTAATAAAATATGTGGGAAACAATTACAGTTGAAGGCAACAGATACTTGCCAGCAGAAGTTTCAGCTTTTCAGTGTTTAGGTAAAACTGTGGTTCTTTATGGGCCTCTATCCTTTGGAGAGGGCAAAGGTTCTTTGTCCAGTGGACTAGATGATGAAATCCTTTTCCACCAAAGACCTGCAAAACACATGTTATGTCCCTTACAGAAGGAGGAGGTGGGTGAATGCCAGCTGCCTCTCAGCTGGGGAACAGTAGCTCTTGCATTAGCACCAGCCTGACAATTGAGGCAGTCTGGGGCCATTCTGTGGCATCTTTTGTTGCCTAATGGTTTTAGTCTTTGTGGTTTATGTTAGTTTGCCACCTCTTCTGGCATGAATTCAGATCTCTTCACCTACTATACTACCAATTCCATTAATTTTATGTAGCCCGATGTTAGTCAAGTACTGCAAAAGCCACTAACTTGAGTAAGTTTCTTTGTCCAGGCTGCCCCTAAGGTGTTGCATAAGCCTGGGAATCAGAAAATGGCAGCTGTTAACCCCACAGTAGTGTCCATAGTAGCCTCAAGACAGGCTTAAAACCAGAGAGTATCTGTAAGTCTTTCCTACACGACAGCTGCCTGTAGCTGCCTCTCCCTGGCAACACAAAACTGTTATTTAGTGACAAAAAGTGTTACAGGGCACAATGCTCTGCCCACCCCTTCTGTAGCTGTTAGACACACTGGCAAGTTTTGGCTGAGGATACTAGTATTGAAGTCCAACATGGTTTATAGCTGTGGGACTAATAGAAAGGGGGGAAGGGGCTAGCTTTGTCCCCTTGCTGGATGGGACCAGCATATGTTCAGCTTGTGCTTGTTGTGCTCTGCCAGTGGATGGTGTGACTGAGAAACCTAATCTCATGCTGCTTGCAGAATAACTTCCGAATGAGTTCAAAAGAAGTATGTTCTTAATAAAAGAGGATTAAGAACCTTTCCACTTTCCCTTGGCATGTTAATGGTGATAATCCAAGGCTGGAGAGCATTGCAGAGGTACTTTCCCAGTAGGAGCCAAGTTGCTGCTGGAAACCCACAGATCCTTCTAATTCCACAGCTGCCTGCTTACATACACATAAGTTTGTAAATCTATCAGAGATCTTCAGTGCATTGCTTGTCTTTTTGACCTTTAACCAGCACAGTCTTACAGCAGTATGGGTCTCGAAGTTGGTAGCCCCTGGTCTGTCCTGCCTTCCTTACTACCTTTTGTCTTCAGTAAAGGAGAGCACAGAGCTTTCAGCTGCTGGTGTTTGTGTGCTTCTGCAAGCTGAGGGAACCTTTGTGGCCATGTGCTGCTGTTGCTTCATGCCTGTGATCTCAGGAGTTGCTCTTCACATATCTGAGGTTTTGCTTTTTCTGTTAATCCTTCCAAATAAATAGTTAATCTGTGTCCATCCAGATGAACAAAATTGCAAAGTAATTAACAATCAACATCAACTGCTGTACCCATTTTCCTCTGAATGAACGTGTGTACTAACAGCCACTGCCCCTGGCCTAGCATACCTTCTGAGCAAAGTCAATGTGTAAAGTGAAACACCTGCAAAGAGCTTGAAATACATACATTTCTGAGTCAAATGTGACTATGGGAAGCTTTGTATGCAGTTTACTCACATAGTTTATGACTGTGCGTATATGCAAATGCAGCATATGTTTTGTTCACAACATGCGTGCATTTGAGGACAGAACTGCTAAAAAGGTAGACTCTTATTTAATCCCACTTCAAAAGCATAATTCTTTCTGTGTGACCTTTTATTTACCTGCTTTGCAGTCATCTTGTGTCACATGATACTGTGGTATTGCTATTGAAAAATAAATATGAACACACAAATGTGTGTGCATATGCCCTATACGTGCAACCTTTCTGTTTCCTAAATCTTACATTTTTGTTGACTTGTCATGACAAAAAGTAGAGATATCACCAGAAGTCACTTATTTAGTCTTAATGTGAATCTACTAAGACTCACATAAGTCTTATGTTCTGTTAATGGAAACTTAAGAAGAAAACACCTCTGAGTTTGTATAGTTGTCTTGTTGATTAGTCCATCATTTTGTCAAAAGCTTCCTATGACTTCCTTATGGACCAAGAATGTTTGCAAGGAATAGCAAGCATGGCGATGGCTCTTAGTGTTGGCAGACTCTTCTATCTTATTGCTGTTTTATTTTGTAGGAAAAACAGAGGACTTTCAGTGCATCCCAGCTGATAAACTATACTGAATAACAGAACCGTATTGCACTTCTGATAGCTATAGATGGCAGCTTCAGATAAGAGCTGACCACTTGTCCTGGCCCAGAAGTGTCTCCCTTCTTTTCCGTGAACTCTTTTTTTCTGTGTTTCTATGTTGAAAGCACATACCTGAATGTCAGTTCTGCACAGCATCTGAGTAACTATGTAGAAAGTCATTTGCAGAAGGTGAAGCTGCATTAAATGAGATGAGAATTAAAGTTCAGACTTTTCAGCATGAGGTTATCAAAGGCTGCAGTCGATTATTCACAGATTTTTTTAAAAAACAGGATTAAATATTTTACTGAAGAGTGTTTTTTAGTTTGGACAGGAGCTAATGGAGGTGAAATGACCATTGTTACTCAGTTTGCAACAGAGCTGCCCATGACATGTCTGGTGCTGAGGCGGCTGTTATACTAGGTCAGCTCCATGGCAGAACCTGTATATTCTTATTCCTAGTCTGCCTCTGCAAGATTGCCAACTTTGATACAGTACCAATGTGGCAGTGGTAAATTAAGATCAGTTATTGTTCATCTGTGTTTCAGCTGTCATCTTTCATTGTTAAGCCTAGTTTTGCTGTGGTCTGAATAGGACTTCAACTGTTTTTAATATTATAGTTTCTTCTGTTCTGTTTTATAGGATCATGGATTTTCCAGGACACTTTGAGCAAATCTTTCAGCAGCTCAACTACCAGAGGCTTCATGGCCAGCTTTGCGACTGTGTCATTGTGGTGGGAAACAGGCATTTCAAAGCCCATCGCTCTGTTTTGGCAGCATGTAGCACACATTTCCGAGCTCTGTTTACTGTAGCAGAAGGAGATCAGACTATGAACATGATTCAGCTGGACAGCGAAGTGGTGACAGCAGAAGCTTTTGCTGCTCTGATAGACATGATGTATACTTCCACAC
The DNA here is from genome assembly GCF_004027225.2 of Strigops habroptila. Classification (NCBI taxonomy): domain Eukaryota; kingdom Metazoa; phylum Chordata; class Aves; order Psittaciformes; family Psittacidae; genus Strigops; species Strigops habroptila. Next base: position 22,956,853 of record NC_044302.2, read on the forward strand.
TAATGCTTGGGGAGAGCAATGTTATGGATGTCTTGCTGGCTGCTTCTCACTTACATTTGAATTCTGTTGTCAAAGCATGCAAGCACTACCTTACTACCAGGACACTGCCGATGTCTCCACCAAGTGATAGAGTTCAAGAGCAAAACGCGCGAATGCAGAGATCTTTCATGCTTCAGCAGCTTGGGCTGAGCATTGTGAGCTCTGCCTTAAATTCCACTCAGAGTACAGAGGAACAACCAAATACTATGAGCTCCTCGATGAGAAGTAACATTGAACAGCGCACTACTTTCCCTATTCGTCGCCTCCACAAACGTAAACAATCTTCTGAAGATCGGGCCAGACAGCGCATCAGGCCTACCATGGATGAGTCTGTCTCTGATGTGACTGCAGAGAGCGGGCAGTCAGTAGTTCATTCACGGGAAGATTTCTTCTCGCCAGATTCACTGAAGATTGTGGACAACTCTAAGGCTGATGCTGTTGCTGATAACCAGGAGGATAATACTATTTTGTTTGATCAGTCTTTCAGTACTCAGGAAGATGCTCAAGTGCCCAGCCAGTCTGACAACAGTGGAGGAAACATTTCACAGATGTGTATGGCATCTCAGGCAACACAAGTGGAAACCAGTTTTGACCAGGAGGCTGCTTCTGAGAAGAACAACTTCCCATGTGAGAATCCAGAGGTCAGCCTGAATGAAAAAGAGCACATGAGGGTGGTGGTGAAGTCTGAGCCCTTGAGTTCCCCAGAGCCTCAAGATGAGGTGAGCGATGTCACTTCCCAGGCGGAGGGGAGCGAGTCTGTTGAAGTGGAAGGAGGAGTAGTGAGTGCAGAGAAGATAGAACTGAGTCCTGAGAGCAGTGATCGTAGCTTTTCTGACCCACAGTCCACTACCGATAGGGTGGGAGACATCCATATCATGGAGGTGTCAAATAACCTGGAACACAAGTCTACCTTCAGTATCTCAAATTTTCTAAATAAAAGTAGAAATGGTGGCTTCGGTACCAGTCAAAACAGCGATGACAATATTCCAAATACCACCAGTGATTGCAGAATAGACAGCGATGCCTCTTACCTAATGGGTCCAGAGTCAGGGCCTGCTGGTGGCCATTCATCTGCCACTGTCTCTCATGTCGAGAATCCATTTAGTGAGCCTGCAGATTCTCATTTTGTTAGACCAATGCAGGACGTGATGGGTCTCCCATGTGTACAGACTTCTGGGTACCGTGCAGCAGAACAGTTTGGCATGGATTTTCCACGGTCAGGCTTGGGCTTGCACTCCCTGTCAAGGGCAATGATGGGCTCAGTAAGAGGTGGAGCTAGCAGCTTTCCTGGCTACCGACGCATAGCCCCCAAAATGCCTGTGGTGACCTCTGTCAGGAGCTCCCAGATGCAAGATAACTCATCCAGTTCCCAGCTGATCATGAATGGAACCACTTCTTTTGAAAATGGGCATCCATCGCAACCTGGTCCGCCACAGCTGACGAGGGCATCTGCAGACGTCCTTTCAAAATGCAAGAAGGCCTTATCTGAGCACAATGTCTTGGTTGTAGAAGGTGCACGCAAGTATGCATGCAAGATCTGCTGCAAGACGTTTTTGACCTTGACAGACTGCAAGAAACACATCCGTGTGCACACGGGAGAAAAGCCTTATGCCTGCCTCAAGTGTGGCAAACGGTTCAGCCAGTCCAGTCACCTGTACAAACACTCCAAGACAACCTGCCTGAGGTGGCAGAGCAGCAATCTGCCTAGCACTTTGCTTTAACCTTATCTGCTCCAGGCCTGAAGGAGCATGCCAGTGCAGACATCTAGCTCCCTGAAGTACCTGAACATGAACACTGTTTTCTTGAAGGCTGCAGGCTTAGAAGCTGCTCTTGTCACTCAGTGAACGCAACATGTGATTGTGCCACACACACAAAAGTCTTGGTTCTATAAATTGGGGATATTACTGTACCTACCTCACAGGGGTGTTGTGAGGCTTAAACAGCTGTAAGCGGCGAACTCGAGGATCAGCAGAAGTCACACTGTAGATGTGTGATTACAGTGATGTACATTCAGGCCTTGGGCTGATGGGGATAAAATCTATAAAGCTCAGCAGTTCCTTTGCAGGGCAGAGGAGTGAGAGCATAGTTATCTCAAGAAGTAGCACGTTTCAAGAGTGAGAAACTGAAGTGCAAATTTCCTCTTTTTTTCTTTTCTTCCCCCCCCCCCAAAGTATTTTGTAAAACTGAAAGCATTTAAATAAATTACCTGTAAACCAAGTTGCTGCATTATGTGTGGACAGTAATGCAGGCACTGTTTACTGTAGCTAATGCAGACCACATATCTTGAAAAGAGAAAACTTTGGATGCACCTGTCTGACATAATGCTTTAAAATATGCTAATTATAAGAATAGTTTTAGGGTTATGAATGTATGTTTGGCTGTTTTGTAGTAAAGGACACTGTGTAATGAAGGTGCTTAAATTAAATCCAAGACAAGTAACTTTTGGACTGCCAGATGTGTATATGATTTGAATACAGCAAAATCTGGATGTTTGATTTTTTCTGTAGAAACTTGTAGTAAGTGATAAGTGAAGTACTGTTTCTTGTTCGTGCTATTCTTAGCAGTATTTTAACCAATTTGTATCTCCTATGTTAAAATTCTATATACACAGAAGTCTGAAAAGAGCTTGTCTCTGTCTGTTTTGTTATTTTGAAGGAGAGAGATAATTTGTGATGGCTTTTTTTACTGTGTAAGATAGTCTCTTGCTGTTTCCAGATGCTGATAGTCAATCTGATCCCCATTATTGCATAAACATATTGTCCTTTTCTGACAGTCTTATCTTCAGGCTTTAATTTCCTCCTCTGTACACTTACTTACTTTCCTTCACAGCTGTGGATTGTTCCTCAGATCAAACCAGTCAGGGATAGTCATCATCTGCCATATTTATTTATGTCTCTATAAAATATAGTTGTCAAATCCAGTCCTTCCTCTTAAAGCAGTGTCAAAAATGTCCTTTTCCACATACATTAAAAAAAAAAAAAATTAATTTTAAAAAATAGCACTGTACACTTTGTAAGCAGAAATTCAGTGATCATTATTCTTCAAGTGAGTTGTGTAAATCTTGCTTTAATTTCCTTTTCTTTCACACTATTGTAACTAACACTGTCTGCAGTCTTTTTTTTTTTTTTCTTTGTTAAAGATACATGTGAACTAACTACTGGCATTCAGCACATTAGGTTTCTAAATAAAATTTTGGGGCACTTCTGCTGATAAATGTTGGCCTACGGTATAGGAGCTGGGTCAGAGCTACAGCATATCCTTTCTACTCAGGAGAGACAGGACTTACATTTCATAGTATCTAAGTCACAGAGCAACAGCTTTCCATTAATATTAAAAAAGAATTGCAAGCTTTCCCCTCTTTTTTCTGTATAGCAAATGTATCCTGTATGATGATATTCAGCAGGTTTATGGAATTTGTGCTGCCTAATAGTTAGCTTTCTTAAACATCTTGGATTTATATTTAGATAAACTGAAAATAAAGTCCTGATCGACAGTTCTGTAGGTCATTTAGTAGGATGATATCAAAACTGTTGAAGCATAGAAACCAAACAGTCACTATCAGACCAAAGGAAACATGGAAATCTTTCTGTACCTGGCTTTATGTGAAACAGTAGTCCGCTAATGGGGAAGTGTGTCTTCATCTCTAAATACACTGCTTCACGTTGAAAAAAATTGTCAGATGTGTGTCAAAGTGTCGTTTGCACCTTGAGCATCCAAGGTAAACAGGAACATGGAAACACAGTGAATGATTGGATCAATTCCTTTAAAATATTAGTATTTTGTCATAGGATTTATTTAATGGTCATATTTCTGGCTCTTGATTTTATAAGCATTAAGGAAACGTGCTGCATTTTTTTAAAGCATTAGGATATGCCGTATTTTGATTGATGATAATTTTGATATCAGGAGACTAACAGCATTGAGCTATACTAGGCAATCTCGCTGAAACATCAATAAACTGCAGTATTTTGTACTTCAGTATTTTCTCATGTCGCCTTATTAGTAATGTCCTGACATTGTTTCAACTCCCTTGCATTTCTAGTGTTTTGTTTTAAAAACAGGGGTTTTTTACATTTTCTATCTGGTCTTATAGCACGTCTGAATTCCTTGAATTCTTACGCATCAGAATAAAGCATATATCTGAGTAAGGAGATTAGAGTAATTAAGAACTAATATGAGCAGATAAATACACTTAACTATACTTTTGATCTGTTTTTATAAAAAAATGATATTTCAAAATATCAGAACTTGTGCAGGAGGACTTCTGTCTTCTTTCTTTAAGAAAAGATTCAACTTAGAGCATTTTTTGGAAGTAGCAACTTTAAATTTCATTGTTCATTGAGGTCTAGTGCATCTGGAGAAGCACTCTGCAAACCCAGGAGCCTGTGGCTGGCTTGTTGCTTTCTTAGACTTCCAGTATGAAGCAATACCTCAGAATGGTATTTCCCCTTAGCTATCCTCTATGGTAAAATGAGAGTCTCTCATCTCAAAGCCTTGTAACTTTGTCAGAATTTATCACCCTGACTTTTGTTCAAAATTTAACTTTGCAAATGCTACAGTGACATCTCATGTGAAGATGTCTGTATGTTAGTATTACGAAACATCTGAAAATAAACCCTGCATTTTTGTGCTGCTGTGTCTGACTTGGTTTACTTATGTTATCCTGAGGTCTTTGCCAAAAGCATATAATGGATTGACGAAACAAGTAGTGCTTGTGTGTTAGCTGATTGGACTCTTTGTTTTATGAGATCACTTGACAGTGCAAAATAATCCTACTGAAATGTAGGCACACACATGAGGTCAAGCATGTAGTGCTGCCCATGGCTGGCATCCTGTGCCATGCTGAGGCTTTGCCAGTTTTGAGAGGACATGTAGTATCTAATCAACTAGAATTGGGTTCATATTTGATGCAGTATAAAGTCTTGAAGGACAGTGTTGTCCCATCAACACTTTATAAGCTGGTTTGAACCAGCAGAGTGTGGCTGGACTTGACAGTAGTGGTTTTGATCGGGCTCAGGTATGGTAATGTCTCATGGAGCCACTGTCTCAGCGTGGTGGGCTGTCTTCTGGCTAGCTCTCTGCTCTGGAGGTGATATTAAAGATGTTTCCTGCAGATCATTTGAGATGCCCTGCAGCTGCCTGACCTACTTACGGATTCCTCCCACAGCTTGGATGGGAAGGGGCGCATTGCCTGCATCTCTCTCATCAGACAAAGGCTGTAAAGCCTTGGAATTCTGGGAGCATCCCTAGTTGTGCATGGAAATTATTGACCTTTTTTTCAGCTGTCTCAGTTACCTGCAGCCATGCAGGTGCTTGTGCTGGCAGGGTAAGTGGCTGGTAATGGTGCAATTAATTTTGATGACAACATCTGAATGCCCATCAGTGACATCCCATGTCTGCAGCACAGGGCAACTTAGAAAGACTGGCTTGGTGACTTGCTTAATAAAATGTATTAGTGCTGACGAGACTGAATTTCATGACATGATGTCTTGAGTAGACATCAGGGTCATTAAATAGATTTTGAAAAGGCATAAAAGCAGCAGTCTATAGTTTAAAAGCTGTATTCCACTCTCAATTTTTCTTAATAATAGGTGAAAATAAATTCAGTCTGGAGCTTCCTGTAAAAAGAAATGACTGAACTAATGTGTCAGTTGGCAGAAGTCATAAATCAATACTACATCTATGTAACCATGCATTTGTAGGAGCGCATTCTTAGCTGAAGCACAGTGTTCACTTATGCTGTCAAACTTGCTGTTCTCGCCAGAAAATGTATTCTTGGAAGGACTGTGGCAGTTTCCTGTTGGAAAACTTGCATAAGGCGAGGCTGCATGTTCTGTCCTCTGCTAGTTGCATCTGCAGATGTCTATTACACATTGGTGACTTCCAGCAGGGTACTGCAGCTCACTAGGTCGGTCCACAAGCATCTCTGACTCCTAATTAAACCCTGTAAAACCTTACCAAACCACAACAAGAATTCAGGAAGTCCAAGGGAGGTGTCTTTCCCTGCCAATGGTTGTTTAAACAGCAGTAGGTACTTCAAGTGCCACTTCTGTGGCACTTTTACCACCTTCTCTGCATATGTGTTATGCAATGTGGGCAGACCCTTGCATGCAGCTGAAAAAGCAAGGATGGTACTTAGTTCCACAGCCACTGGCTGCCCATCTAGAGGGTCTGTGCTCCCATGCCTCTTCCCTGCTGTGCTCTGGGCTCTTCCTCCTGCCATGAGCGTGCCGTGAATGAAGAAATCGCTCTGCTGGCGTGAGATGTTGCTTCCCCCAAAGCAGGGTGAGTGCAAGTCTCCTTGTTTGCATCAGCCAAATAACCACCAAAACAGGACACACAAAAGGCACCTGCAAAGTGATTATTGCTCTTTATGCCAGGCTGTAAAGAAATACTTCTTGTTAGCAAAAAGTAATCATTAAAGCCTGTACTTTACTCATTAACAATTTTGTTCCTGATATAGAATATACTCTAAGAGCTTATTATTATGGTTGTTACTGAAATAATGTTAATATCTACATGACATCTGTAAAATCCATAATCCATTCTGATTGCTGCTCTCTGAATTCCCATGGGAAGATGTCAACACCGTGGTCTGGAAGCCCAGCGCAGCTACTTGAGATGCTGATGCTGCTCACCACAGTGGCTAGCAATTTAGTTGTTGGTGGCATAAAGTTTTGACTGGGGATTGCTGGTAGGGGTTATGTCCAGAACTTGCTGAGCAATAAATCCTGTTAAGAGGTGTTTGCCCTTGGAGAGAGATTCAGCAAGGCTTACCTGTGCTTTGCTGCCATTAGGCTCAGCTCTGACCAGCCATGCTCAAGACTCACCTAAAAAACTACATGTCGAAGCTGGGGCAGAGAGCTAAGGTTATCATTTTATCATTTACAGTTTTTAAAATATTTTTAGAAAACAAGATCTTTTCACTAAAGGCATACTGATGATTTCTCAGTGTGGCAGAGCAAAATGATAGCTGCAGAAGGTACTCTTCTCGAAGAAATTCCAAGATGTGACACCTGAAATGTGCTTCAGTCACTACAGCAGCCTTATTTACAAGCTTGTGTCTATTTCTTAGTGTACTCAGGAATCTAATACAAGTGCTCAGGTATCAGTTCATTTACACTTAACTATTTCTCACATTATTAGGGTCACAATAACCTCTCAAATATTTAGTCAACATCCTTCAGCGTTACAGTAACTTTACCAATACAAGGATCTTTAGGGTCAAACCCAAAAAATCATACAGACCAGCAAACTAACCTTACATCCATGTAATACAGCCAAGGTTTTCACATCAAAATAAGTCCTTCCTTTATGTCACTTGGAAATTTCCAGCCAGTTGAGATGCTCAGGAGCCCACTCCCTTCCTATCTAGCACGGCTACCAACCTTTCCTTGGCCAGCAGAGGTCTTACCAGAAACTTCCCAAACACTCTTTGCTTCTGATGGGCAGTACTCAGCAAGGCTTGTGAATCAAAACATATTGATAAACATGTCAGATACTCTCTGAGGCATGAAGATCCTGAGGCATGATCGTCCTTTAACTAGCCAGCATCTATAACTAATTAATGAACATCTTCCAATAGCTATTATTGCTATCAGAGTATGGTTCACTTAACATCAAGAGAAATTCAAGTAGAGCATTCAGCATGAACACTTGCCATGGGACAGAAAGAGAAGTACAGAATGTGCTAGATGAACTTTAATTCCCAAGCACAGGCTTTTCTCTGTGTTCCAGTTTCCTTTCTGGACCAGGCTTACACTGCTGCCAGCTACTGCCTTCCCCTCTCATCTCTTAAGAAATGCGTTGGATTATTATGCAGAACCCTGCTCAGTTTTTATACATTATGAGAATTGGAGAAAACAGTACACTGTTGCTCTCAGAGATGCAGACTTTTTACCCTTGCCAGAATCGGAGAAAAGGTAAAACCCCTGGGTTAAGATAAGAACAGTTTAATAGTTAAAATAAAATACAATATAATACTACTAATAGTACTACTAATAGTACTAACTTTCCTGTGCTGTACAGTAACAAGCGGTGAATTAACCAGTTCAGGCATGTTATGGATGGTTACTGTCTTGGGCTTTCCTCCAGAGGCTGTTCTCTGTTCATCTGTCCATGTGGCTGCATTGCTACCTACAGGCTTGGGCACCTCTGGTGGCACAGCTGCCTGGTGTGCACTGCTTGCCTTGTGCCTGATGTGCTGGGAGGAGAGCAGTGAAGCTGCACTAGGCACTGGTTGCCTTACAGGAGTGGGCTGGCTGGGCTGCAGCCTCCCAGAAGGAGGAAGCACAAGGCTCTTTCTCTTCCTGGCCCCTGGATGCTGAGAGCCCCTACCTGAGGGTTGGTGGAGAGGGGCTGTTGGTGACACTTCTGGCAGCATGACCAGCAAGCTCCTGAGCTGAGAGAGTGAGACTCTTGCCTACTGCAGCCTCTTCTTCCAAATCCCCTGACACTATCATTTCAGAAGAGCACTGGTTTCACATCCATCCAGCAGGTGAAGCTTCATCAACAGAGGGATGAGTGAGAGTGCTGCTCAGAAGATCATGTTGGAGCCCAGGTGCTGGAAGCAGAGTGCCCATGTCCACCCATCCTATGAACTCAGTGAGGACAACGTTTCAACTTTGTTTCAAGCTGCAAGGCACTGTCTGCACTGGTTTTGGCTGGAATAGCGTTAATTTTCTTCCTAGTAGCTGGTGCAGTGCTGTGTTTTGGCTTTAGTCTGAGAACAATGCCGATAACACACCAGTGATTTAGTTGTTGCGCAGTAGCACTTACCCTGATCAAGGGCTTTTCAGTGTCTCCTGCTCTGCGCAGTGAGGAGCACAAGAAGCTGTGAGGGAGCAGAGACAGAATACCTGACCCACACTAGCCAAGGGGGTATTCCATACCACAACACATCATGCTCAGTATATAAACTGGGGGCAGTTACCCGGAAGGGACTGATCACTGCTCAGGTATGGGCAGGGTATTGGGTGGTGAGCAACTGTGTTGTGCATTTGTTGATTTGGTTTTGGATTTTTTTTTTTTTTTGAGTTCTCTTTTTGCTATCTCTGTTTTCATTATTAGTAGTACTATTAGTAGTATTATATTGTATTTTATTTTAACTATTAAACTGTTCTTATCTTAACCCAGGGGTTTTACCTTTTCTCCGATTCTCCTCCCCATCCCACTAAGGCAGGGAGGAAGTGAGGGAGTGAGTGGCTGTGTGGTACTTGGTTGCTGGCTGGGGTTAAACCACGACACCATCTCTAATTGTGCTTAATCCCAGCTGAAGGTGGCTCCTCCAAAACCACAAGCTCCTGGGTTATGTTTACGTGTTGTGCTGTGGAGCACATGGTGGGCTCCTGTGCCCATGAGGCCAATGGAGCTGCTGCAGTCTTGGTTTTGGAGGAAATATAGGATGCTGTGACCTGCTAGTGGCCAGGTGGCTGGTGCAGGTGCTCCGCTGCTGGCAGAGCTTGTCACTGCTCTGCATCTTCAGCACCTGCCCCAGCTGAACGCACTGGGCATGCTTTGTGTTCTGCGTCCATGGGACAGATTCCCCTGGAGTCAAGTGAACTGACATGTTCACTCGCTTCCTCCTCCACTCCACGCTTCCCACAGCCTTGGAAATGAGGCTGTCCTTTGCTTCATACGCTGCTCTGAACGCTGAAACTCGGGGAGAAGAGTGATAGGGCAGGGAGAGGAGGAGGCCAATGGAGAGCCATGGCTCACAAGGAACCTGACTCCAGGCCTGCTTTTCACCACTTCTCACAGCACAGTGACTGGGAGCATATGTAGTTGGGAGGAGGCTGCTTTAACATTGATGAGAGTGATCTCCACATCATGCAGCAAGGGACCCCTTGGGGCTGGCCAGGGCGGGTGGCACCACGCAGCCATGACTGGCACATTTGTGAACAGATCCTGCAGGCAGCAGGCAGGGCGGTCCCATCTGCCTCATTGTCATAGGTGTCAGGAGGGCATGAGAGGATGGGACCATGGCAAGACCACTGTGCACCTCCAAGCAGCCTCGCCACCACTGGGCAGGGATGGGCCAGCTGGACCCCAGTCTCATCTCCCACTAGCCCTAGCACACTGCTCTCACCAAGGCTTTCCCCACCACCCCGCAGAGGTAGAACACAAAAAGTTGTTAAATTGAATGGGCTTCCTCATCATACATTTTTTCATAAATGGGGACCACAAATTCACAACTTGCAGATGTGACCAGCTGTGGCAGTGCTGTTGCTGCAAGACTAGATACAGGAAAAGTCTCTACTAGATCTCCAGTGAAGTAACACCAACATGCTTGTTTAACGCTGTTGATTTCAAAATGCAGCAATCCTATACATCAAATCCTAGCCTTTTACTCTGAAAATCCCAGCTGGGTGTTTTCCTTTGGTGTGTAGTGACCTTTTAACAACTGCTCCCCAAGTGCTGGCCGTAGAGGATGGGAAAATTTCTGATCTACACCATGAAGCTGTGACCGTGGCTCCTAACCAAAGATTCCCTATGGCCCCCAGAGGGCTCAGTTCCCATCTGAGGAGAGACCCCTGACCTGGTCTTGCTTGCAGCAGACTGGGAAAGACTGTTGCAGGGGACTGTGAGGAAAGCTGTCCCATTCAGGCAAGCTCCCAGACATAGCAGGGTAACACTGGGAAAGGGACTTACTCCTTATTCTTGGGAAGGAACTGCAAGCACACAGCCAAGCCCTCTGCTGAAGAAAGATGAGTTGCTCTTGTCCTCAAGAGCATGGCTGGATGCTGCAGGGCTGCACACTCACCGTGCAATATCCTGCTGCATATGGCTTATGGGCATGCTCCCTACAAAACTGGAAAGTGTCCTTTACCCTTTCACCCTTCTAGAAGGAAATTGCTTGGGGATCGCACTCAACATGCACCCATTCAAAGCAGGATTTCTAACAAGCTTCAAACATACTAAATTCCTCTTGCCACTGCAATGCAGTGTTGCAGCCACCTTTCTTTTTTCCTTTAGAAAACAATGTCACTGGGACATGCAGCCCTCAAGCAGGTAAGCAGCACACAGCAATCCAAGGAGCACACCTTGGAGCCGACTGTGTCATCAGGTGGAGCAGAAACTTGCTGTGGAGGACTGGCACAGAGACATGGGTTCCAACCCCCATTTATAGAAGTGGGGCAGTCACTAGACGAGAGATGGACTCCTCAAAGGCCCTGAAATGTTCTCACCCAGGACTCTCCTGGCAGCTGCTCAGGCTTTCCCCTGCACTAACATGTGTCATTGCATGTCTGGGGAAAAAAAAAATCCAAACTGAGGAGGGGAGTTGAAGCCAGAACACACAGGGGGATGCAGAACCTCCCAGTGTGAATTCGAGTTTGCAATCCACTTCAGAGCTGTGCCCAAAATTAGTTAGAGACAAAAGCAGACCTGAAAATGCCAGGGGAGCCATACAAGCCTTTTTGCTTTTCTTCAGACACTTGAAGAACGGAAACATCACACCTTGGCACTGATTCTGCAAGCCCCTTTAACGCATGCTTGGCAGCAGCTCCCTTGGCAGCAGTGGGCCTGGGCTGATTGAGCAATTACCTCTCCTCCCTCCCTGGCTACGAGGCTGGGAGCTCCAGCATGGAACTGCCTGGCCTATCGCTGTGACCCCCGGAGCCAGGTTTCCAAGGACAGGCGCTGCTGCAGCAGCTCTCTTATGTACAACACATGCTGGCTAACATGCAAATCCCAACACTGCACGTTTTCTGAACTGGGACTGAACACCATCCATAGCCCACTTAGCGCAGCAGCAATGTGACCAGGGGACTTGCAGCCCCTTGCAGCGCTGTGCGCTATGCCATGTGCACCCTGCTCTCAGAGCAAATAAGCACGACACATTCATTGCTTCTCTTTAATGGCTGTGGTGCAGTTCCCTCACCACAGGCACTGCTGGTGCGCTGCTGCAGAGGCAAGAAGGCACAGGACTGGTCTTCAAGACTTCTCCAGGGGAAGGTAACACCAAGTCCTGCTGCCCTGCAGGATGGGGACTCTGGCCATCACAGCAGCAGCTCGTGGGGCATGGGCTCCCCTCGCAGCCCAGCCAGGAGGTTGTTGGCCGCCAGCACTGCCATGGTGCTCCTTGTGGCATATGTGGCACTCCCGATGTGTGGCAGAATCACTGCAGGGGGGACAGGGAAGGTTACTTGCTTGTTTCTTACCTTTGCTGACCTCTTACAGCCTCTTTCAGAGGTCTTCCTGGGATGTGGGCAACCTGAGTCCACCAGGCACCAGCTGCTGCTCCGCCAGGAGCTGGCAGCAGACATGGAACAAGAAACAAATGGCTAACTGAGCTTTTTTAAGTCATCCAGGCCAAAGACAGTCAGCCAAGAGTGGGTCCTCCCACTACCCCTGTGGCAGACAAAAACGCAGTGAAATTTGCACACTGTTGTGTGATTGCCATACAGCTTTAGGAGGATCAGCTCACTGACAGGCATGAACCAAGACAATACTGCAGCAAGAACATGAAGACTATTGTGAAACATCCTGGTTTACAGACCCATGGGTGTACTGGAAAGGCACACGTGGAGGTAAATGGCCCCTGCAACAGAGCTGGTATGCTGTAGCATAGTCAGAGCAGGGATTTCCATCCACCTATGTGGAAAGGCTCGTCTTATGCAATGCAAAAGAACGAGCCAAAGTTGCTTTAGTGGTAAATTGTTATAACAACAGTCAAGAGTACTTGCCCAAGGTATGGATAAAAACCTTCTCTGCATCTCTGCTTGTTTCATAATAGACAGCAACTACAGGCAATGCAGAAGCCTGAACACCTGACATGCTGCTGCCTGGGGATAAAAGGCTCTCCCAAGGACTGTGGGGCTACATAGGTCCTTTCTCCCCAAGTTGAGACCAGTCTGGGTTCCTTGTTTGCTGTGAAAGTAATGTCAACTCTTCTTCCTGTCTACTATGAGCATCAAAGCAAACAAGTGAAAAAAGTCTTAAAAAAAAAAAAAAAAAAGATAATACCACAGCTATGATCTTGTACTTCAGAAATGGAAACTCAGCCATGGGCAGTTCCAAATTTTCAAGGATGTCTCTATGGTTTCATTTTGAAACAGACATTTCCTACTCCAAAAACCTCCTTCCTGGAGAGAGGACGTACTGCTGCCGCCTGCACAGCCACTCTGGTATTTTGCCCACACAAATGAAGGCTCACACACCACATCGTACGCTTCAGGTGCAGCCTGAGCAGCCAAAGCACTCAATCATGTGAGATGAAGCTACTCTGGCCCAGCTCGTGCCATCAGCTCTCAGGACAACCGGCCACCCCAGCAAAGCTGAGCATTCAGGTAGGAACAGGCATCCTGCCATTGCACCAGCAATGGGGTTGCAGACAATTGCAGACATTCGCTTTCTAACTAGAAAGCCGTTGTCTTCTCCATGTTGCATTTCTGGTTTACGTATTTGCTGCTTCAAGGGATACAAGTGAGCTTTTCTGGCTTGTGTCCGAGTCAGTCCCACTCAGTAACTAGCCTGACCCACATGTTGCTTATCTGCAGCAGCAAAGCTCCTCACCCCGTTTTACAGGGATTGGACCAAGTTACTCACTGAAGGCCACACGAGGGGAGGCAGTGATAACTACACCAGGAGCTGTCCCTAACTCATCCCAGACTGCTGGTGAGCCTGTGGTGCTTCTGAGGATGAAGCTGCACTGGTGTGCTGCGACGCCATGGAAGACACCACCTTGCACAGCCCCTTCAAGTCTGCTACAATGTCAATCCCAGGTAAACTCTGAGAGCTGATAATATCCTGCACTAAAACATCATCCTGCCCCACATGGCAGCTCTCAGCAAGCTTTCAGGAAAGCATTGGTGAAACTAACAGTGATCAGCTACTGCCCCTAATTGCAGGCACTCCCACTGCCAGTCCAGCAGCCTGGCGATATTGAAGCACAAGAGCAGCTGAGCAAGCCCCTTCCTAACCAGTCTGCTTCATCCAACCCAATCTCCTCTGGAGAATACATGCACTAGTCCTAAGACCAACATCTTCCTACCTGCCTGACTCTTGTCACTATACAGAAAACAGGCTGCCTGAGCTCACTGGGCTCCACTTTACCAGTTAAAGTTGCCCTGGGCTGTCCAGGGGATACAGCTAGGTCTGCAAAGAAACCTCTGATCATCCCATAGCATGAACAGTTGCTGGCCTCTTCAGCTCAGGGCTGTCTAATTTGATGACACCTGCTGAGGAATGCAGATGTCAGGACAAAGCCAGCATTTAAATTAACTGTGCTTTTGAGCATGTATGCTGAACCTGTGCCCAGCAGCCCAGGCTCACAGAGGATGGGCTAGCTGGAGAGTTCTACAGTGGCTGCAGCACTCCCAAGGACAAGATTTCTCTAGGCAGACTCAGCACCCAGATTTTTAGCCACATGGGAAACGTTTCTAGCAGAATTATGCTACAATACATATATATATTATCTATATATTATACACATCATATATTCTAGGTATATAGTAATATAAATTATTATACATTATCTTATATATGTAATTATTATATATATCTTCTGTATCTATTCAGTATCTATTCTGTATCTACCTATATTCTAGCAGAACATCTACACCACAGCTTAGCAGGGCATGAGCAGGGATTCAGCTTCTCATTCAGGCACCCACTGGTATCAGACTCTTCCATTAATTTCTCCCCATGCATTTAATGATCAGATGGAGATCCATCAGGAAGGTGTTAAAAAATGAGCTGACCTCAACTACTTTCTGGAGAATCAAAATGCCTGCCACATTTGTTTTACATCATGTTGATGAGGTCTTCCACCCTAGCAACTCCCTGCATTGTGCAGTGCCTACCTACAGTTTGCTTAAATACACTTGACCTTTCTGTCCTTCCACGTTTCAGTGCTTGTTCACACCTGCAGGCTAACAGAGACAGGGAATCCCTGTCACTCCAGCTAGCAGGTCCCCAGCCATGCGGACACAAGGCACCCAAAGCAAAGGCTGCCAGAACAGAGTAGGGGCCCAGCCACCCACTTACCACAGTTCTTGAGAGAGAGCAGGGGGTGGTCAGTGGGCAGTGGCTCCGGTGTTGTGACGTCCAGGCCTGCTGCTGCGATCTGGCCATGGGCCAGTGCGTTGTACAGGTCCTCCTGGTTCACCACAGACCCCCTGCCAAACACAGAGAGAGAAAGCCCATGCTGCTGAGGGGTCCCATGGGCTCCCAGGGGCACATGCCCAGGGCACAGCCCATGTGGGACAGCCTGGGTAGAGGCACCTGGGTCCCCTCTGCCTGAGCAGGTTTCAGACCCTCTCTGGATGGATGTGCCTGAACCTTGCAGCACAACGAGTTGCTATTGTTTCTGATCCAGGCTGCCCAGCAGTGGGAAGAGGAGCTGAGTGCCCAAGCACAGGACAACCCTGGGGCTGCTGTGTGATGGAATAACTTATCCTGCCTTTGGCTCGATCCCAAGAGACCTTGGGCCATGAAGGTTGTACACGCTGTCTGGACTTGCAGTGGAAGAACATCTCATCCTACCAGATCCCCGCTGCAGCTGTAATTGTCAGAAAGTGACAGTCAACCCCTGCCCCCCAGCCCTGTGCAGGAGACTGGGTTGTGATTACCTGCTTGTGTTGACAAACACAGAGGTCTTCTTCATTCTGCTGAAGAAGTCCTTGTTGCACATTCCTTGGGTGGCTGGAGTCAAAGCACATGCCACCACAACGAAGTCCGACTCTTCAGCGAGCCTTGTGAGTGGGACTGAGTGGAGAAAAACAGGTCACAGTTTGGCTTGGGGACCTCACCAACAGACCTCAGTAACCTTCTTTACCCATAAAGTTCACCTGCAAGTGACTGCTGCTCTGGGGAGACCGCTCTCCACAGATGGAGAGACACAAGGAACATCAAACACTCAACAAAAACCATACGCATTCCTACAGATACTACTGCAATGTTTTGTTTCACTTTTGAATTAAAACCAAGCCAAAGGGGAATCTAGCCATGCTTCAGCCATCTGGCCTATAGGAGGCTGTGGTACATACTTCATGTTTAGGCAGCAAAATATGGCAGCACCAACTTATGCCAGCATTAAATCTCTCTCTGTGTTACCTACAGATAATGACTTCATAGATTCATTGTAGAATCATGAAAGAATGGTTTGGGTTAGAAGTGACCTTAAAAGATCATTTAGTTCCATCCCCCTGCCAGGGGCAGGGTCACTTTCACTCCTGGACATGAGAGGAAAGTGCAAGGGGCAGGAGAAGACCTGCAAAAGATCCATCCTCTCCTCAAAGGCACAGCTGCCACTTTACCCTCCCTGTCTGTAACATTGCATGTCCTTGCATGAATGAAACTAACTGGAAATCACAAATGTATGGACACAGGGGGAAGGCAAAAGCAGCAGAAACTACCACAGCCCACAACAATGGTTGGCGGTCAGCTGGAGCCCAGGTGTGTGCAGCCTCCCGGCTGGAATTGCCTGACTCAAAGAAGGCAGGTCTCCCTCTCTGCCATCCACTACCACTGCATGGGAAGTGTTTGGGATTCCCATTCCCTCCTTTGCTGCCCTCACAGCAGTTCATGCCAGCTACACTGAGGAAGCCATCTGGAACCTCCCTTCTCTGCTGGCCCACCCCCATGGACTGACAACTTCCCAGTTATCCCAAACAGTTCTCTGTGCTGCCCTGCAACGGATGCCGCCCCTGCTCCTGGAGCCTTGCCTACCGAACTCAGCTTCAAACTCCGCACCACTCTCCGGTTTTGGGCCACTGCCAGTGTACAAAAACTTCTTGACCCCAAATGGCTTTAGGCGGCGGGCAACGGCCTGTCCTAGAAGCAAGAGAGAAGACTGTTTAGCTGCTGTGCCTGCAAGAGGCATGCTACAGAGACCAGTGTTGGGCTGTGAGGGTCTGTCAGTACTCTCCCAGCCGTCCATTCTTCTGCAAGCTCACATTTGGTGCAGAGAGCACATTGCTCACTAAAGGGTCATTGTGGTGGTATTGCTCCTGCCAGGCTGCTTCCCAGCCTGGAGCATGGCAGGCATGGGGTGGAGGTGGATGTCTTCTGCTGCTCCTGAAGCAAGCAGGACTGAACTCCCTGCCATAGCAAAACTGCAGAAATGGACCCATGGAATGTTAAACCTGAAGATACCCTAGGGAGCAAACTGGAAAGTGGGGAAAGAAAGAGCCATCTGACAAAGTCCACAACTGAATGGATGACAAACACGTCACCCTGGACTTTGTCAGGGCTTTTGTTTACCCAAATATCGAGAGGATGATATCCAGTTTGCTCTAGCATTTACATGTACTGGATGCATTTGAATGCTTTAATTTTCAAGGTTTAGGCCTGATGAGTCAAGATCACTGTTCAGAAAAGTTCTACACAGCTCTCCTTGTTGCTCTCATAGACTTTAAAGAGGTGAGCACCAGGGACACCACCTTGGCTGAACACCTCCAGAACCACCTTGCCATCACTGGAGACACACAAATCTTGTGCATAACCTGCACTTACCTATTCTCCCCAGACCTATAATGCCCACCGTACTATCAGACAGACCATAGCCACACATCCACAAGGGCTTCCATGTTGTCCAGCCACCACTAGGAGAGAGAGTGAGGCAGAAAGAGATGTCAGGTACCAGCAGGGGAGAGCCTGCTCATAGCCCAGTCCAGCATTCAGCCAAGTACACCAGAGTACAATACTGGGAGTGGCCAGCCCCTTTGACACAGCCAGATGATCTTACAGCCACTCAGAGGTTCCTGCTTCAACGGACCTTGGTGGTCTCCTGCAGGTCTCCTTCAGCATGCTGCAGCAACAGCTGCCTTGGGATTGATATAATTTAGGCACTGATAACCCCAGCCCTGGAACAACTGCCATTCAGGGAGCTCTGGACAGACCTTCCATGCATGCCCTCTTAGAGGGGTCTGCAGAGGACTTGGGTGCCCTTTCTGCAGGTCCTCTACCCAGCATACAGAGGGGAGCTCTGCCCCTCTTACAGCCCCTGAGCAGCACGTCTATGAAAAGCCAAAGAACTGCAGGGGACTCCACCTTGGCCTGCAAGGTGTTTGGTGCCAGCCCTTGTGCCAGCTGGCTGATAGTGATACTCACTTCTTTACCTGCTCCACTGCCTCTGGCAGCCGGCGGCATGCAGACAGGAGTAAAGCTACAGACAGTTCTGCGGTGGCATCAGTCAAGACATCAGGGGTATACCCCACACGGATCCCTCTGCAAGGTAAGCACAGGTCTCTGTGGCAATGCTGCCACCCTCAGGGTTCTACCTCAAAATTTCTGGGCAAGTTGCTGAAGTTCCTTCTTCTATATATCTGCAGTACCACATGCAAGAGGACATCCTTTTTGGCTTCTCAGCCCTTCCTCCAAAGAGTCATCTCAACTGCAGCTGAGGTGGGGTTATCCCAGCCATACCCTGGCATCCAGAGGCTCCTCCAACTCCAGCTGGGTTGGAGGTGACCCTACCCGTACCCTAACAAGAGGGAGGTGCAGGTCACAAACCCTATCCACCCTATCCAGCCCCATGCTCTGCCAAAGTCCACCCACAAGGCCTGTGCCAAGCAATCCACAGCGTGATCTGCTGTGTGAAGAGTGGAACAAGCTCTGAGCTTCACTCTCCTTCCCCACCACCTCCCCCGGCTGGACCTCATCCCTCACAGGGCAGCATGAGGGGCAGCGCAGGCGAAGGTTACCGCTTCTTGATTTCCTCCAGGGCGAGGTGGTCAAACCCCACGGACATGGTGCTGATGACTTTCAGGCCGGGACCTGCAAGACACCACAGCACGCTGCTATCCAGCGTTGCCCCGGGGGGGTGGGCTGAGAAGGGAATAGGGAAGGGAAGGGAACGGAGCGGGGGGGGAGCGGTCCGGTCCCGCAGCTCGCACCCACCGGCGGCCTCCAGCACCTCGCGGTCGATGCGGTCGGAGAGCAGGCAGAGCAGCCCGTGCTTCCCCGCTACTCCCGCCAGCAGCTCGGCCCGCGGCACCGGCTCCTCCGAGTCCCACTGCTGGACGCGGCACCTGCGAGAGAGCGGCCCGTCACCACGCCGCGGAAGCGGGGCCGAGGGCGGACCCGACCGACCCGCACCTGGACCCAGACCGGCGCTCACCCGCCGGCCTGCGACAGGACCCGCAGGCCCTCGGCCGGGATCCGCCGCGTCACGAACACCGCCATGGCCTCGGTGCCGAACCGACCCGGCCCGTCACAGCCGCCGCCGCAGCGACCCCGGGCGGCCGCTCCGCCCCGCTTCCCCCCGGCAGTGCCACCCTGCCCCGCCCCGCCCCGCCCCGGCCGGGCAAGCGTCCGGGCACTGCGAGCGGCCATTGGAGCAAGCCGGAAGGGCCTGTGCAAGGCACTTGTGCGGAGGACACATGGAGAGAGGCCGCAACGCTTGGCTGGTGACCCACCATAGAATCACGGAATCAACCAAGTTGGAAAAAACCTTTGAGACCATCAGCTCTGTTCCCCCAGCACTGCCAGCACCACCACTAAACCATGTCACTAAGGGCCTCAGTTACACTTTGAATGCTTCCAGGGGTGGTGATTCCACCACTGCCCTGGGCAGCCTGTTCCGATGCCTGACTGCCCTTTTGGTGAAGAAATTGTTCCTAATCTCCAGTCTTAAACCTCCCCTGGAGCATCTTAAGGCTGTTTCCTTTTGTCCTATCACTTGTTCCTTGGGAGAAGAGACCAGCCACCTCCTGGCTCCATCCTCCTTTCAGGTAGTTGTAGAGAGCAATAAGGTTCCCGTTGAGCCTTCTCCAGACTAAACTCCCCAGGTCCCTCAGCCATTCCTCATCACACTTGTGCTCCAGGCCCTTTACCAGCTCCGTTGCCCTTCTCTGGCCCCGCTCCAGCACCTCAATGTGTCTCTTGCAGTGAGGGGCCCAGAACTCAACACAGGATTCGAGGTGCAGCCTCACCAGTGCCCAGTACAGGGGGATGATCACCGCCCTGGTCCTGCTGGCCACACTGGTGCTGATACAGGCCAGGATGCTGTTGGCCGCCTTGGCTGCCTGGGCAGAAGCTGGCTCATGTTCAGCTCCGTCAGTCAGCACTGCCAGGTCCTTTTCCACCAAACAGCTTTCCAGCCACTCTTACCCAAGCCTGGAGCATTGCATGGGGTTGTTGTGGTCCAGGTGCAGGACCTGGCACTTTATCTGTTAAACCTCATGCAGTCATGTTGAATCACCATGCTGGGGCTGGTGGCTGCTGGGCTGCTGGTGGTGTCTTGCAGGGCTTACAGTCTCTCTGCAGCTCCTCCACCTGACTAATGTCACCTTTTCTTCCTCCAAACTGAGGTGTGCTTTCATGCTGCTGGTAGACCAGCAGCTTGTCATGAGGACATACAGTAAATAACCATGAGGTTTCAGGTGTGGGCTGCTCCCTGGAGAGACTTTTGCCATGCCTGCCAGGAAGAGCAGCCCATCTTTGCCCTGGGAACCCACTGGTCTGCAGGCCTGGGTGGGAGCTTCACTGTTCTGTGGCATCACCTCCACTTCAGAGGAACCCTTCCCATTGTGCTGCTATTGGTGCTTGTGTGGGTGGCAGGACCTTAGAGCCAGGAGGAGCTAGCAACACCTCTGCCCCATGCCCAGTTCTTCAGGGGCTGCTGGGGAGGTCTCCCTCAATGAAGCCACCCCACATGCAGCCTCCCATCCATGACTTGCACAGGACATATGACCCAAGCCCTAGCACTGGCTGCAGGAGGGAAAGGTTCCTGCCTTTCAAGCTGCTGGATCAGTGCCCTGGAGAAGAGAGGGTCTGTTGATACCTGGATTGCCTAGTCTGGTGGTTGGCACCCAGCAGTGTGGCTGGGGTGCTGATGGGGAATGTTTAAGGATTCTAGAGGGAACGGTGGATTGTATCATGGAGCAGGAGAAAGGACCTTTTGTAAGCCTTTTGGAGATGAGCAGCTCCACTGGACATGTGGAGACTGCAAATCCTGAGAAATGGAGAGGAGGCCTAGCTGCTGTGCTACAGCTTGGAGACGTCCGCATTCAGAGTACACCTGCTGCAGATCTGCCTGCCTGCTCTCTGCCTGTGGGCTGGCAGGGGACTGAAACTTATATCAGTTCTGCAGGGCTTTTAAAAGATTGTTTAAACTTAAGATGAAGTTTAATAAAATCTGGCTGTATTCTTACAGGTGTCTGTGCACTGGTGGCTCAGAAAAGCACAGAAGGCAAATGGAAGGACAGACAGAACAAACTGGGTGCATCCCTTTGTCAGTCCTTCACATGTGTGTGTGCATACAGGTACACATGTCAACATGGAGGGCTAAGCAGCCCTTGGTCCCAGGGGGCAGCTGGTGTGAATGAAGTATACAGTTGTATATACACATACATGTATATGTGTATATATATTTGCATACATTTATTTGGATTCCTTTTGACTTTTTTCAAATTCCTTGCAACATCAGGGTATTATTTATGAGCCCTGGTGTCTTCTCCAGAACTGGTGGAGGGGCTACTACCAAATATTGCAAACTATGACACTGAACTCTGTCTGTCACCACAGTGATGATTCCATACCTTTGTACAACAAGTGTCACTGTAAGGCTATAACATATAATGCTGTTATCACAGCATCACTAATCAGCCAGGGGCCTGGTAATGTAAGTAAGCAAGGTGGGGCAGGAACTGCATCAATCAGCTTTTAGGCATGGCTTTTTTTTTTTTTTTTTTTTTTGTGCCACTGTCCTTACAGTTGGGTTGGTGATGACCTGTACCACTTTTGCTGGGAGAGTGTGTTTCTGGACCAGCATACAGGGTGACAGGTCCTCCTAGATTCTGTTTTGCTGTGGTCACTCAACCTGGTCCTTGACCAGAGGTGTAGAATATCTTACTGATATAAGATTCCTCAGACATGCTGAGGAAAATTCCTTCGATGCTGTTGAGAAAATTGTAGTACATGTTTACAGTAATCAGATTCTTGTGCTATAAGTTAGGAATTCAAATAGAAGTAGAAAAGTATGGAGTATGGGGGTTTTTTTAGAGTTAATGTAACAGTCATTCAATTTAGATGATACCAGATTAGGTGTGTGTCAGATGGCTGTAAATTTATTCAATGTCCATTCTTTTTCTGTGGGGTTATATCATAAGCTGAACATGTTTGATGAGACTCAAATGTATTTCAGCATACCATGATTCAACATATTTTTTCATTTCTATTTTTTTCTATGTGGATATAGACAGCTATTAATATAAGAGCCAAGGTAGCTGAGACATATGTGGAAAGCTGTGAATTCTGAGCTCTGATCTCTTTCACTTCTGTCTCCTGAGGCATCATTTAAGAACTTCTCTCTCTGCTGGCCATGGAGGAGCCATGATGATAAACCCAGCTGGGACCCAGCCTGCATCTCTAAGCATGAAAATGTGCCAGTGAAGAGGAACAAACCACTCAACTTGCAGTTCCAGGAACGGCATTCATCTAAAGGTCCCGCTGTTCAGCTACTTGAAGAGACACTACAAAGCAGCTCCATTCTGATACACTGCCATCACAGCAAGGGTCTAGGCTGAGCTGGTTGCCAGTGCTTCATTGATAAAAAAGGGTTGCCACCTCTAACCTGCAATTGATGCTACAAGTATTGGGTAGTGGTTTAGGATGAGAGTTTCCACCTCATAGCCACCAGTGACTCCTCTAGGAGGTGTCCGAAGGCCAGAGATTGGCAGAGTAAAGCCTCTCTCAGTGCTAAACAGACTTTTGTCGTTAATACACAGATTTAAATTTGCTGGAGACCTGATCTGAATCTACTCTATGATCACAAAATTAACACAGCTAGGTATATGAGTGGGACATACACACCCCCCCAAAAGAAGACATGAGCTTTTATAGGAAGGTGGGATAAAACAGGTGTATTATCTCTGGGCATAAGCACAGAGTCATACCAGTAAAGAAAACACATTTGTGGACAGAGGGAAAGTGGATTTTAATGTCCCAGAATATCTATCCAGGATTCCTTCTGCTACTCCACAGCAGGTGCTCCACAGGCTTGTGCCACAGGAGATGGGGGCATGTGCAGCACACCACACACCCCCAGGTTTATGTTCAGAAAGATGACAATCTGCAGGCAGAGGCTCAGGCCCTATGACTCCATATGACAGCTGCGATGTGACCAATATGAGCATGGGGCAGAGCCTGACTGGATCACCATGGTTCACTGTGCAAGCCCTGTTGGGAAAACAAAGGGTCTGTGCACTATGGGGCTTCTTCCTCATCATTGCCCTGGGAGGTAAAAGCCTTTGTTACCTAATGGAAGCTTTAACAAGAAGGCTGGAGAGAGCCAGAGTGCACACTCCTCTGATCTTGTTGGGAGCTTTATGGTAAACTCGGAGGCCAGGGATTAGCGTGCCTTTCTCTGGCACGAATCACCAGTGCTGTATGAGGTATCGGCTTATTTAATGAAACTGTATTGGTGGGATTTTCCTTTATCGTGATGCATGTCTGCTCTGACCATCAGTATGTTGTCAGATTATGCCAGAAGTTGGTTTTTTTTTATAATTGCTTGAAAGTTTATTTTATTTTATTGAGCTGGGTTATCATTAGAGCTGACATCTTATCTCCCTCCCTGATCATGTAAGGATTTGTGTCAGGAGTATATGCTCTTCAGCATGACATAGCCATATTAATCTCATGGCACTAGGGTTTTCCTTTTCCCTTTCCTCTGCCCTCTGCTCATCCAGGTGAATGCGGTAGAGTCGCTGTTGAATATGGAGTGACACACTTCACTTGTAAGAGAGAACTAGAAATATGTTTATTGATGTAAAATTTGTAAAAAATTGATTTAACAAAGTTTGTTAGTAAATGTGGCAGTGGTTTAATAGTATTCAATGGCAAGGTATACTTGAGTATTTACTGCATAGAGGACAGGGTCAGATTGTCAGGGAGACACTCTCCTTGAGTCATAAGGTTCAGAAAGGGCCCCCTTGCGTTCTAAACTCCTTCTCAGAGAGGAGTCTAGGTGCAGCTGGATCAAGACTTCAGACTTGGTCGACGGTTTATGTCTAAAGGGTTGTATGTGCACAGTGAATCCTTTCTGTCACTTAGCTAAGACTTCAGAGTTTAGCATGCTGTTAATCACTTACTGAGGATCTCTTGCAGCAAGGAATCTCTCAGCCTTGAGGAGTAACCTTGAGAGGCGTCCCTGCTCAAGGGGAGATCCTGGACTGCAGCCTGCTGTCATGCAGGAGAGCTCATGGGCTCTGCGCTGCCCACCAGCTATGGAGTGAGATAATTGACTCATAGTCATGTTTGCATACCGACTACAGAAACTTGGACCTTGACCAGAACTACAGGGAGTGGGGGGATGTGGGAGCACATTGCTGAGATTAGCCTTTGGCTATTGTGTTGTTATCTGTCTCACCAGAATTGAGTTGCAGCTATCACGACCCAGACCAGACGCATCCATTACCACCACTACTGATGTTTATTACTTGTGCAGAGTTACAGGACATAAAGATTCGGGGCAGGGGGGGTAGGGAGGAGCTTACCATCATAGTCACTCGTTTGGAAGAACCTGTTTGTGACTCCTCTGCCCATGTTGCCAGAGGCAGTGGACTGTGTGCTGTGGCAATGTCTGAACATTTTACCTGTTCCTCCAGTGGCACCAATAAGAGCCAAATGGAGACTCCCAGAGAGGATTTATTTACAAAACAAAACATGCAATGCAAAAGTGGTTTTTTATCAACATGGTATAATACATTGTACATTTGCTGTTGGTAGGCATACTTAGTGTATGTATAGGATCTTGAACATAGGACAGTAAGGAATTCGTAAGAGAAAACCAGGTCCTAGTGCTGTTTGAAAAGATCAGAGGAGAACATCCAGGATTAACTGCACCAAGGACAACTTATTTTGACAGCTTGGCCAAGTCACCATTTGATTACCTAACTTGGGAAAAGAACTAACTTTGAAGGTGTCCTAAAGTGAACTGCCTTCATTATAATACTAAAAATCACACCCACAGCTCAGAAAGACCCCGGCCCAGGTGAAGACCCTTTCACAGAGCATGTATAGTGATTAGAAGGAATGACACAGCAAATACTACAATTATATGTAGATTACAACCGATCACTGTCACTGGGACTGTACTACCTGTACCTTTTGTGTATAAATGTAACGAGAAAGCCACACTGGTATATTTGGCTCGTGGAAGAGTCCACTGAGCACCCAGGCCTGAATAAACAGTATCTCTCCTGAGTGTGTGGAATTGGTTTACTGCACACTGCGCATGAACCTGCTTTTCGGACCACAGTGGTACTGGCTCTGGAGGGCGTGGGGGACGAGGACCTCTGCCCTGGGAGACAGGCGGCTGATCTGATACTGGGCACTGCAGTAAAAGAGCCTCCTGTGGTGGAAATGCACCACCAAGCACCCTGTGCAGGATATACACCATGCTTAGCGGTGAAAATGAGGGAGGGTGTTTTGGGAGGTTAGCCAGCTTTTGCCTGGCAACTGCTTGGGCATAGGCCCACGGTGGTAGGTGCTTGCCTCTTGCCTTTGCATTACTTGCTTTGTCTTCTTTTTGTCTCCTTCCACTTCTCCTTTGCTTGTCTTGCCTTACCAGGTTACTTGCTTTTAGTCTCCCTTTCCTCTTCCCGCAACCCAAGCAAGCCTGGAAGCCTACTAGTGTTAATCCACAGCAGCGAGGCACCCTTCCTTGCTTCAGTCAACACCAGTAACGACCTACCCTCACATCTCCCATAGTGTCTTTAGTCAGCAACAGTCATGTCAAGTTAGTTATTTACTAAATAATGACTGAAAATACACACAGGAAATTAACAGTTTTCGTAACAGGCAGCTGTGTTCATCAGGACACTCCTGTTCATGGGGAGCTGTTAACTGTTGGATGCTGAATAGAAGATGACACCTCATATAGAAGAGGTGTCTCCAGGTCAGTAAAACACATTTTGTCTTGCACAAAAGGAGCGGCCCCATGCTCTCTTCCCAAAATGTAATTATTCCTTTTTTTTCACTGGGGAGAAAATTGAACCTTCTCCTTAGAAATGTAAATATTTCTCTTTATTTGGGAAAAGACTTTGTCTGCAAAGATTGCAAAGCAGACACAATTTACAGAATTAAGGGGTTCCACGAGCTTCTATATGCTGAAGCAAGCACTCCCACCAGGGCGGCAGGCGCGGCAGCCATCTTGTGCGTGGCGGCACGCCCGGCGGCCATTTTGTGCGTGGTGGCAGGCCCGGCGGCGCGGCTCCCGCGGCAGTCCCCGGCGGCGTTCGTATTTCCTTGCTTAGAGGGGCTACTCCTGGGCGCGTAGGTAGCACCGAGAGCGGCTGTTTATCAAAACTCTTCTGAAAGAGCATTATTTTTACTCGCTACTATGTGCCTCAGCTAGGCTGGATGCGGTTATGTCTGAGGAAGGAGCTTCCTCTCAAAGAGAGGCAGAACACGCTCCAGCTGGGAGCGAAGCAGAGACATAGATCTTGGAATGTTGCTTTGGCTGTTTTGTTTTTTCTTTTATTCCAGCTTGTAGCTGGAGAGTTTTTGTGGGGCCACTGTGTTGTGCAAAGTGTTCTGTTTTCATGCTCAAGGGCAAAAGGGAGACCAATAGTTGAAACAAGTAGTGGGTAGACACAAGGTGTAGGGCGTGATGCTGGACCCATCCTGTGGCTTTGCTGTCATTGCAGAGTTGAAGCACTGGTTCAAGGAGTGGAAAGCCTGAGTCCATTTCCCCTTCAAGGGGTTTGACAGTTGCATTTTTAGAGACACTAGCTCTGAGTAAATCCAAGTCTTCGTGCACAAGCATTTTCCTTGAGACCTTGTGAAAACTTTGTCTCCACAGCATTGTATGTACCTTTTTGTGGGAGGTGGCTTGTAGCTGGAGAGATAGCCAACTCACAGGATCGTGGTATCTTGGGTGGGAACTGATTTCTAGAGGCTTCTGCTTGAACCTTGTGCTCAAAGCAGCATCAGACCCAGCTTTGTGGGGCTTTGTCCAGTCCCATCTTCCTGGCATGAGACAGCGCAAACTCTCCGGGCAGCCTGTTCATCTCTTCGCTATCCTTATGAGGAGAAAGGCTTTACCTTATTTCCAGTCTGAATGTCTGCTGATGCCTCTTGTCTGTCATTATCCTACCATGCACTGCTGTGAAGAAACTAGCTCTGTCATCATGCCCTCCTTGTAGGTAGTAAAAGGCAGATGCGAGGTCTACACTGAAGCTTTCTCCTCTGCAGGCTGAACGAATGTCTTTCCTTCAGCCTCCTCTGAGGAACTGGATGATCTTAAGGTCCTTTCCAACCTGAACCATTCTGTGAAATTCTAGCTGTTAATGAAAAGAAGAAATAAGGTGAAAGAAAATGTGGTTTCTTGGTTACTTGGGCTCAAGGCCACAGCCAGGCAAGGCAGCACATGCTGCTCGGCCCTGTGGCACATGAGTCACAATACAGGCCAGGATGCCTGCTCCTCCTGGCCTGGGTGGTGGGTAACAGTAGGGCCCTCGTGGCAAGTAGCGTGCCCAGCCCATCAGTGTCCAGGACTCTGAGGAGGAAAGAGCCAAGCAGCTCATGCAGGAGCCACTTCTGGGACAGCCGATGAGGACCATCAGCAGTCAGAAAGACCCAGGCAATGCTCATGGAGGAATCCCAGAGCCTCATCATCCATTACATGAGTGGGTATCAACAGGACCCCAAGGGATCACTCTGGGGCACAGAGCAGGGCAGGGAGAGGCAGCTGCGTGAGTAGGAGGCAGCAGTGCTGCAGGGCTGGCATCTTTCTTGCCCTGCTACTGGTGGCATCCTGGGGGAGATGGACAGGGCATCAGCACCCTGGCACAGGGTGTGCTGTGGGCACAGCAGTGGGTGCTGTGCTGGAGAGAGGGCCCCTCTCTTCCCTTTACCTCCTGCCCTTGCCTACAGCTCTCTCCATTCTTGCTCTTCATCAGGTGCAGCTGCTGTTGACTCCAGCATCCAGTTGAACAATGAGGAGAAGGAAGCCCACGACTACATCATGGACTTTGTCAAAAGCACCAGAAGGGTAATGGCAGACTTTGTCAGCAAAGCTCTGCCAGCAGCTCCCAGCCAGGTGTGCTGCCTACACACAGGCTTCTGGAGGGCTGCTGGCAGTGCAGAGCTGCTCCCCTGCTGGCCCCCTGCACCATCGCTGCAGCCCCTCAAGCCTCCACTCCTGCTGGCTGTGCCTCTGCCCCCTCACCCTTCTTCACTGTCTCTCTTCTCCCGGACTGACAGGATCAGCAGTTGAAGATGAAGTTTCTGGCCTCCATTGACATGCTCTGCAGAGCCTCGCTGCAGGGAAGATACCAAAGCCCAACATCCCATGAGCTGCTGAATAAACTGGAGGTGAGGGACCCCCCAGTGGGGCTAAGGGAAGGGGGTGAAAACGGCCAAGCACCGGCCCAGTGATAAGAACAGCACTTGGGCATCTGGGCACAGTGGGAGAGTGCGATAGGCCTTGTGGGAACAGCCCTTCCTGCCACTGGGGCCACTGCAGACCAAGGGGCTTCTGTGGGTGCTGGTGCTGACCTGGGGGCTCTGCCCACCCAGCAGACTCGCAGACTGGTGTCAGGCACTGGCAGCTCCTGTGCCCCATCTCAGCCATGCTTTCTCTCTCCAGGCACTGATACAAAAGGAGGCCTTTGACAGCATGGACACCATGATGTGGCAGCAAGCCCTGCTTGCCATCACTGCACTGAGGTACATGTTCCAGAGCCTGGCCAGGCCAGAGCCTCCCATGGGTGTGGTAGCACCAGGCATCTCGCATCCTGGTGGCACCGTCTTTGGGCCTCTCCTCTCCCACCTCTTGGCCCGTCAGTGGGTCAGGCAGGATGGCGGCAGTTGCTCCAGGGCTCCCTAGCTCCTCTTGGCTTTTCCTCTGAAGGAAGAGATAGGAGATGGAAAGGGCTTTGGGGTCCACTGGCCAGGGCTGCCCTCTGTCCCTGGCTCAGCAGAATGGGGGAGAGAGGAGATGCCTTGCCCACCTTGTGCAGGTTCAACCCTGGGGACTGCTAGTCCCAGTGTTTGTGGCCACCTTCCCCAATGTGGAAGCCGTGGCATCCAGCTGGCACTTTCTCTCCTTACAGCGAATACAGGGAAAACCTGTTAGACGACTGCCTCTATGACTGCTTAGGTGTCACCTTCAGTTTTGTTGCAAATGAGATGATCAGCCAGTGTACTCCATTCTATGATCAGGTAAATGCGGGCTGAGCTATGGAGAGCCTGACAGCCAGTCCCTCTGCATGGTCTCCTCACTGACTTTGGTTGCTGGAAGAAGGAAAGCCAGGGAGACCCTGAGGCCTGTCCTGGGCACCAGAGGGCAGCTGAGGCCCACCTCAGGTGGGAGGCAGGCAAGCAAGCTTCCCGCAAGGAAGAACAGCCAGGGCAAGCATGTAACCTGCTGTATCTATGTCTGTCTATGTCTATCTATGTCTCCCCTTATAGATCCTGAAAACTCTGGACAGTGTGCTGGAGGTGCTGATATGTGGTGCTTCACAGAGATCCTGCATCTTCCTGACAGGGAAAATATTGCAGGTCAGGCATTTGCCAAGAGCAGAGCTAATAGGGTGTCTTCCTTGCCTTACCCTAAAGCGGTGAGACCTTCTAAAGCATGCACACCCCAGCCCCCAGGCCAAGGGATGAAAGCAATTTCTGGCACTGTTGAGCCACTGCCCTCACTGTCCGCCCTGTTCACCCTCTCCTCCCCAGATGGCAGCGGGGTGGGGATGCCCTAGGATACGGCCATGGTGCATAGTGCAAGGGGAGTCCAGCCGTGAAGGTCTCCTCTTCTGGCCTCCTCATGGGCCCAGCCTCCCTGGTGCAGCCTCTGCCAGAGGTTCTGGTCCTCTTGGAAAGGGGGCCTTTTTGGAAGTGCATGTGGAAAGGGGCAGAGGTGCTTTGGGGATAGGTTCTGGCTACTTCCCTGACTGCTGCAGGTCACCAACAGCCGGCAGTGGTTCCCAGATCACAATGTGGATGGACCCCATTCCAGATCTTCCTCTGGACCATGGCGAGCCTTGGCAGCACATTGTGTAAACAGCACCAGACGCTTGGCAGAGCCACTGCTCTGGGTGTCACTGTTGTTTCCCACAGCAGACCTGCAGCTTTTCCCTTCTCAGGCTCTGCTGCCCATCACGGCATCCGAGGACATGGCTAAGCGCCGGAGGGCTGTAGAGTGGATTGTACGCCTCTCCTGCTTTTTGACACCCTCTTCAATGCTGGAGGTAAGGAGCCTGTGATGAAGGTGACTTCTGGCCACCATTTGCCCCTTCCTGGTGCCATAGAGTAGCCGGTCACTCTGGGCTCCCTGAAAGGGAAGCCTGGGTGCAGGGCAGCAGGGGATTCAGCAAGGCTCAACCTTGCGCCAGCGTCTTTGGCCCTCTCTCTGGGAGCTGCACTCTCTCTTGTGCCTTTTCTTTCAGGAGCCAGCACTGTCCCTGGGCATGGGAGCATTTTGCAGACCCAGCTCTGGCAGCCCTACCTCCCCTGGAGATGGGGAGTCGTGCAGGTGGTGAAGGAGGGCTCTGTCAGCTGACTATGGGTCTGGAGAAGCAGCAGACCCAGGGTCTCGGTCTTCCATCACACACCTACCCCAGTCCCAGGGGCTCACAGGGTGAGAAGGCGGAAGCCTTCCAGAGTTCCCTTTGTAGCGAGACAACACACTCCTTGCCCTGGCGTGGCTGCCATGGACTGGGTCTCCATGGGGTGCAGCACAGGGCAGAACTCTCCAGAGTTCTTGCTCACGCAGCACTTGGCCCGGGGCCTGCTCTTAGAAGTTAGGGCTTTTGTCCCATCTGCCACAGCTTGGGCCTGCTACTGCCACTTCCTCTCTCCCACAGCACTTGGACACGAGAGGTGGCATACAGTGCTTCTCCAGAAGCAAGCCTCTGGAATTCCTGGGGAAGGCAGTGGGATACCTTGCGCTGTCCTGTGCTGAGGAGGACCAGGAGATCAGCTGCAGGGCTTTCCAGGCACTGTGTAGCTTCAGGAGGTTCCTTCTGGTGCGACAGAGTAAGAGACACTGGGGCAGGCTGGAGCTTTTCAGCCACACGGGCCCAGGCAAGGTGCCGCACCACCCTGGCCCCCTCCTCTGCTAGAGGAAGGAGCAGCAAATGCCTCCAAGGCTGGAGCAGGGCAGCAGCTGCGCAAACCCTAGGGTCCATGCAGCCTGCCATGGGGCAGCAGCGTGGGGCCTGTCCCGAGAACCCTAGAGCTGGAGAGCTGGTGGCTGCAGCATGCCAGGGCTTTTCTCCTCCTCCTCCTGAGCAGAAAGCTAGACTGAGCTCTCCTGCCCTTCCACAGCCTAAGAGGTGGTTTCCTCTCCTCCCCTGGTAAATGGGCCCACTATCGCCCTGGCACACATCCAGCTCCCACAGAATGGAGAGCCAGGCACAGCTCTCCTTGACACCCTTGCCTGCTGCCTCCAGCTCTGTCGTTCCCACCATTGTTCACTGTGTGTTTCCCCTCCTGCCCAGGCTACCATGCAAAACGTGAGGATCCAGAGATCCCTCTGGAGCGGGAAGCTGCTAACACCTTGTGGCCTATGGAGCTCAACGACGAAATGATGGTAATGACTTTCTCCTCCCTTGCTGGCGGTCTTGGCTGTGGGGCTAGCAGGACACTGCCATGAACCCCAGTCCCTCAGCTATTTTGGCAGATGGCATGGCCTCCCGTTGATCGGGCTGCGGGTTCCCACCCCCTCTCCACAGGGAGTAGGCAGAAGCTTTATCCTAGCGTCAGCGCAGCTCTGGGCGTCCTGGCCGCTGGTGAGCTCTGGTTCCTGGCAGAGCCAGCACACTGTAGCTCTTGCCTGTGGCTGAGCCCACCCCCCTCCTTCAGCCCATGGGGCAGCTCCCTCTACACGCTGTGAAGGTCCCACTGGATAAAACCCAGTGTTGGAAATATTTTTTTAGTAATTCCCAGAGTGAAATTAAGATGCAAATGAGGTCAAGTACCGCAATTGGTCAGTTTGTTTATTATAAAAATAAAATTATTTAAATAAAACGATTATTATAAAATACATAGTGATAGGACAGTTCAGAAAAGAGGGTAGAAATTAAGCAAGCATTCAGAGTGCAGAGAGATAGTCACCACTGTGGATCCAGTGATGTCCTGAGGGCCCATAGTCATCTTTGGTGTTGGGTGGCCACCCAGCGATTACCTTTGTCCCCTTTTATTATGTGTTGAGGGGAAGTACCTCTCTTCTTAATGTCACATACATACTGCACATTCCTGGTTGATCACATGCATCCAGTTTTGCTGGTCTTGCAGCCAGCTCTCTGCGCATATCTGTCAGCAGTCCTTGAGATAATGGACAGCAGTCTTTGAGACAGTGGACCTTAGTTCCTTACACCAGTCTTTCACACCAATCTTTGAGGCAGTGGACGGCAGAGTCTGATTTCAGTTCAGTGTCTCACACCTGCTCCCATGGCTGCAATCACCCCAGAGCAGCCTCCGCTGCTGGCACTTGTCCTGGCGGGGGGGGCAGCACTGCCCCGGCTTTGTCACCCTGTGTCACCCTGACTGCTCAGCTCTGCCCTGCCACCAGGGCACTTGGGGTGACGACTCTTCCCTCTTTCTCTCTCTCAGGCAACTGGGAGCTTCCTACT
Organism: Strigops habroptila; assembly: GCF_004027225.2. NCBI lineage: Eukaryota > Metazoa > Chordata > Aves > Psittaciformes > Psittacidae > Strigops > Strigops habroptila. Next base: position 22,989,420 of record NC_044302.2, read on the forward strand.
CCCGGATGAAACGTGCAGCTTACTCCTCATGGTCTTGAGGAACATGGCACAAGAAAGGGTCTCTAACATCCAAGTGATTGCCAACACGCTGAAGGTAGTCTTGACAGACTCGTGCTTGAAGGTGACCAAGGTAAGCAGCGTGCAGCTGGACTGCCCTGTGCGCATGCCCTCTGGGCACACGTCAGGCAGCCTTTGAGGCTGGCAAGGAGTGACAGGAGGGAAGCAGTTCTTGGTGGCAGCAGGGTCTGTGGCTGCTCTCCATGCAGCTCCACACTCCTGCCTCCCCCAGGTGGGCGACATCGTACAGATCATCTATAGGCAGCTGATGCATGTCACCAGAAGGTCACTCCGGGACATCCTGATGCAGACTCTTCTCCAAATGGCCCAGCTGTACCCTGGGGATGTGACCACTAGCCTGCTGCATACTTCCATCACTGGTGACATAGACATGGCCCTTCGGCTTCAGGGGAACCCTAGGATCTCTCGGACCTTTGCAGACAAAAGTTGTTATGGCCAAGATGGTCCCACTGGCTCTGAGCTCTGGCATCACACCACTACTGAGGCCATGTGGAACATGTTGATCTGTGAGACCAGCATTTTGGGCAGAATACTGAAGTCGCTGCTGGTGGTCCAGCATGCAAGCATGTTGCACAACAACTTCGGCACAAAATGCAACTGCTACTTATTGCTGACTGTGAGTGTCCGCATGAGGCCTGCTCCGCCCTGCCCAGGGCTGCGCACCCCTCTCCAGCCCCTCCTCCCCCGTCCACCTGCCCCCAAACCTGGACCTCCAAATGGGCACTGGGGGCTTCAGGTCCACAGCCAGGCAGGGCAGCACATGCTGCTCAGCCCTCCAGTGGACTGACAGGCAGCCTGCCCCTGCTGTCCTTGGGAGTCCTCTTTCCCTCTCCACCTCCTACTGCCATGTGGGCAGCCAGGAAGCCTGGAGGGCAGAGCAGGCTATGGGGCTGGAGAACGTGAGCACAGGGCAGCCGGCATGGCCCGTAGAGCTGGCTGAGCTCTTCCCTCAGGACCATGAAGGCTCATGTGCCCATGTTACGGGTACCAAGCCATGAGTGCCACCACAGGTGGTCCTCAGGCCGTGCAGCTGGGCTGGACTCTGTCCTGGCATCCCCGTCAGCTCAGCACAGCTCCTGAACCCCCAAGCTCCAGGCATGCTGCAGGGGCATCTCTGCAGGAGAGCAGTTCCCTGGGTGTTTTCTGCAGGTGGCCGTTGTCATGCGCATGGTCTTCCTGGTGCCTTCCAACCAAAGCAACATAAGGAAACTTTTAGAGGAGCTCTTCATGGCAGTGGTCTTGCAGATCTCCTTCGCCATGAAGAGTCCAGAGGAGGGCTGCTGCTGCTTTGAGATTTGGAACAAGGAGGCTGAGGATCGTGTAGTCAGCCGCCGCAGGTGCACTGTCTCTGCTCCCTGGTGTCTCCCCTGCACCAGAGCCAGGGCCAGGCTTCCATGTGTGACCGTGCTTTGCTCTGCGTGTAGGTGCATGGTGAGGACCATGCAAGCTTTCTTCCATTTCCTGGGTGGTGACTCCCTGGTTGAAGACATCAAGGGGGAGGGTGCCTGGGGCATGCTCATGAGCCCCTGGGACTACCCCACTGGCATCAGGGTACTGAGTAGGTAAGAGCCTTGTCAGTCATCCTTGTGTCTGCTGGTGTTTCCTCCCTGGAGAGGAAGAGTCCCCTGCATGATCCCCTTCATCACAGGTGGTGGAGTGCAAGCAGCCAACACAAGGTGCAAATAGAGCCTTGCCCTGTGTGGCCTGGCCTGCAGGGTAATGGCTGGGGATGGCACCATGGTCCCAGAGAGCTTTGCCTGCCTATCTCGGTGCTGCCAAAGTTCCCAATGCCTTCTTCCCCCTGCTAGAATGCTGAAGCATAAGGAACGGGTCAGCTGCGCCTCCGTATGTGAAGAGGCGGTCACAGTCATACAATCCTACAAGGACATCTGTGCCATTGTTGTCTTCATTGAGGTGGGCCTGGTAGCAAGCACTGTCTCTCTGAGGGCAGGCAGAAGGAAGCTGGGCCGTATGCATGAGGCAGAGGGGAGGTGGCAAGGGCGCCACTGTCTCCTGTCTGGGCTGTGCCCAGCCCTGGTGCCTTGCCCTGAGCCTTCCAGGAGCTCTGCTGCCATGCTGGGCTCTCACTCTGCTACGGGTGTGTTTCAGCTCCAGGACTGCACCAGCTTTAAGATTGACAATGGCCCCATCCTGCATGCCCTCCGCATGCAGCTGCATAGCAGGAGTTCGGTGCTGCGCAAGGTAGCGCTCACAAGCCTTGCCACACTGTCTGAGAAATGTGAGGAGGTGAGCAGGGTTAGCCAGGCACAGTGAGGGTATCTGCCTGGGCCTGGGCAGCAGGTGGTGTGCGCAGCAGCATGCTTGGGCTGTGCCAGGAATCGGGAGTGGTGAGAACCGTGCCCACTGCCCCCACTGCCCTGTTCAGCAGCCCCTGAGCTGCTGAACACGTCAGGCTGGGCACTGGGCTGTGCTGCGCATTGAGAGATCTCTGTCTGCCCCTTTGCAAGCGAAGTGGTTTTGCTGGTGCTGTCCTTCTTGACTATGTCACCAAAAAAACGTGTTTTACATAGGCAAAGGGTATGCCTCTGCAAGGCCTGCTGCCAGCCGTCATGCAGCACCTGCAGAATGATGACTGCGACGTCATGAAGGCAGCCCTGACTGTCCTCAGCAACGTGCTCTGCGTGGTAGTCAGGCAGGTGGCTGGCCCCATCACTCTGCAGCTGCTCAAGATGCTCCCGCCACTCTTTGAAAGCGTAAGGCAGCGAGAGAGCCCCTGGGGCGGCACATGTGTTTGGCTCAGGGTTGTTGTATCCCTCTCCGTGTGTGCTCACTGGCGTGTGAGGGGTGGTTCTTCTCACTGCAGCGGCTTGGAGGAGCGAGGGCTGAGGTCTTCTCCTCTTACTACTTTCCTCCAAGGCGAGCAGCTGCGTGCGAAAGCGCTCCATCCTCCTCTGCAGAGATGTGATGCGGATTCCATTCAGGTCTCACAAAAACCAGATGAGGAAGGATGTGCAGAGAAGCCTCCTGCCCCTGTTCTTCCACGTGCATGACAGTGACTCAAGTGTGGCTCAGGTGGGCATTTCTGAGCCCTTTGAATGTGCTTCAGCTAACCCTCATGAGGGCTCAGAGCCCCTCCCTGCCTGCAGCCGCAGAGCTGGCAGCCCCTGAGAGGATGGATAGAGATATATCCTACACCAGCCCTGCCTGATCCAGCAGAGCCCAGCAGCAGTGCTGGCCACAAAGACCTGAGCACTGGAGCCCCTGTGGGCTTTCCAGCGGCACCTGCAGGTGCCTAAGGCCAGGTTTTGACCCCCAACCATTGCTGCCCCCCTGCTCTGCCCAGGGACCTGCAGGTCCTCTTCTATGGCGGAGGTGCCATCTCCCTGTCTCTACTGCTCTGAAGGCCTCCAAGGAAGCTATCGTTGAAGCTGCCAAGTTCTTGAGGTGGCGGCAGCTCCAGAAGCTCCTGCAGACAGAGCAGATATGGAGGGCTGGCAAGTGCCTGGTAAGGATGTCCCTGAAGCCCTACAAGCCAGCCTGGAGAAGCTTCTCTCCCCCAGTGCCCAGCACATGGGCTAGCAGCTGTTCCCCTTCCCGCCATGGCAGCTCTGTGCTGCCTGCCTGCACCGCACAAGGGTCCAATTTCCCCTCCCCAGAGTCCAGAGGTGCCCTGCTGGGCCTTGGTGGTAGGCTGGCACTGCAGCACCCTGGCCAGGGAGCACGCTGCCCTCTGCTCCCTCCAAACCTTGTCACCAGCTAGCTGCTGGCTGGGCATTGCGGGTGTCCTGGCAGGGGAGGCCAGTCCTGAGCGTAGAGGGAGGGTCTGTGCCAACCCCGTCCCTGTGTGCTCACTTCAGCTGAAGAGAAGCAGAAGCGGATTGGAGGAGTACGTGCACCAGAGCCTGCTGTACCTGCAGAGCCCGCAGGAGCCGTTGCGCGAGGTGGCCGTCAGGTTCATCGGTGAGCCGCAACCTGGCCAGCCAAGGGTCCCTCCCTGCACGGCAGCAGCTTAGCCCCAGCCACAGCTGCTGCCAAATCCACTGGGGAGCTGCAGAGCCCCGACTGCCCGGTGTGATTGATGTGAGCCTGGGTCCCTCACAGCTGCTTCACGCTCCAGGAACTACCCTGGGCTCAGCCTTGCCCAGTCGGCTGATGGGGGTGAACTGGGCTGCTGGGGTGGGCAGGTTGGCAGGATCTGTGATGGGCTGTCTGTGCCTAGGGCTCACTGGGCAGCAGTTGAAGGATGGGTGCAAGGAGAAGATCGTGGTCATTGACGAGGGTGAGTGAGGGCAGTGGGGTGCCTGCGAGTAAGAGGAGAGACCCTGGGTAGGGAGCTATAATCCCTGTCTTGGCCTGGGAGGTGTCTGCTCCCTGCGTGGGTGAGGGATGGCGTGGGCAGAGCACAGAGATTTGAGGAGCATGTGGGGCGTTGGTGGGCAGTACCTTCCGTCTGATACCGGTGCCCCTTCCTCCCTCCTGGCTGTGGTAATTGCTGTGGGGTGGGAGTGGCCTTGGCCGGAAGGACTCTTCAGGTTCCCCGCAGATCTGGGCTGTGACCTCGGCTCTGTTCCTTTCCATCCCAGCCCTTCAAAACATGGAGAATGACAGCAGCCCCTTGGTCTCTTCCCTGGCTCTTGAAATGCAGCAGATGCTGCATGATGCATGCGAAGAGCCTCCTGCCAGATCCTTCCTCCCGGCACTGTGGTGCTGCCTCTGGAGGGCGGAGAGGAGCAGGATCCCTAACGAGCTGGTCTGATCCAGGGCGCTGCAGTGAAAGAGCTTCCTATGAGATTCTTCTTCCAAGTGCAGGGGAACAGAAACAACAATAGGTTGTTTTCTGTTTCATTTTTTAATTAAATTTTCTATTGAAATCTCTTTTCTATCAAGATATATTGTTTGTTTGTTATATTGTGCACCTGCAATTGGTAGCCATAGTTCACAGTTCCTGTATCTTGGGACTGGGACAAAGCACCCCTCTTAAAATGATAAGGGGCAATCAATCTTGGTTGTGTTTGAAGAATCCAAGGAGAATATCCAGGATTGGTGGCACCAAAGGCTGAGTTATTTGACAGCTTGGCCAAGTCACCATTCGATTACCTAACTTGGGAAAACAACTAACTTTCAAGTTGTCCCAAAGTGAACTGCCTTCATTATAATACGACAAATCACATCCACAGCTCAAAAAGACCCCAGCCCAGGTGAAGACCCTTCCACTAGAATCATAGAATCACAGAATCATAAAATGGTTTGGTTTGGAAAGGTCTTTAAGATCATCCAGTTCCAACCCCCCTGCCATGGGCAGGGACACCTTACACTATATCATGTTGCTCAAGGCACCATCCAGCCTGGCCTTGAGCACTGCCAGGGATGGAGCACTCATCACTTCTGTGGGCAGCTTGTTCCAGTGCCTCACCACCCTTCAGAGGTGGTGAACTTCTGAAGTAAGTAAAAGAACTTCTTCCTTATATCTAACCTGAACTTCCCCTGTTTAAGTTTAAACCCATTACCCCTTGTCCTTTCACCATAGTCTACGATGAAGAGTCCCTCTCGAGCATCCTTGTAGGCCCCCGGCAGATACTGGAAGGCTGGCCTGAGGTCTCCACCCAGCTTCTCTTCTCCAGGCTGAACAGCCGCAACTTTCTCAGCCTGTCTTCATACGGGAGGTGCTCCAGCCCCCTGATCATCCTCGTGGCCTCCTCTGGACTTGCTCCAACAGCTCCATGTCCTTCTTATGTTGAAGACACCAGAACTGCACACAGAACGCCAAGTGGGGTCTCACGAGAGCAGAGTAGAGGGGCAGGATCACCTCCTTTGACTTGGTACTCACACTCGTTTTGATGCAGCCTGGGATACAGTTGGCTTTCTGGGCTGTGAGCACACACTGCCAGGAATGACACAGCAAATATTACAATTATATGTAGATTACAACTGATCACTGTCACTGTGACTGTACCACCTGTACCTTTTGTGTATAAATGTAATGGGAAAGCCACATAGGTGTGTTCAGCTTGTGGAACAGTCCACCTAGCACCCAGGCCTGAATAAACAGTCTCTCTCCTGAGTGTGTGGAATTGGTTTACTGCACACCAGGCAGAAATCGATTTTCAGACAACAAATGCACAGAGGACCTATAAACTGTGTCCTTAGCTGTATGGCTTCAGATTCAAAGTCTACTATAACTGTGCAGAACCCCTTTCCTTGGGTGGCTTGGCTCATCACCGCTCCTGGGCCACCAGCTCCAGTCACAGGCACACAGTGTTCTCAGGACCTACCCAGCAAATGCACGCTGTCTCAGAAAATCTGCTCAGTGGCAAAAGCTTGTGACAACATGATCTGGGCAAGGTTAAGGGAATGTGTGTTTCCCTGCATGTATCTGGAAGTCAGCTCCAGTGGGATGAAGCCAGCCTCTCGTGCCAGAGCTGAGACTCTTTTGCTCACAGACTCAGTCCTACTCCTGTGGATCACATCACTTGTACAGTTTGATGGCAAAATCCTTTTGCACCACATGAGCCAGCAGCAGCCTGGTTCTCCAAGCCTGTTCACTTTACAGGTCGCAGCCCACAGGGCAGGAAACTCGTGGCTGGCTTTTGGAAAGGTACTAGCTCCTCAGTCCCTCTAGAGGTTGTCGGTGCACTACATCTTACTGATGTCCTATGTGACAGGGTGCAGCTCAGAGCCGCAGGGTTTCTGAGGCTGGAGGAACCTCCATAGACCATCTTGTCCAACACCAGCTCAAAGCAGGGTCACCTAGAGCCGTTGCCATGTCCAGCTGGGATTAGGTTTCTCCACAGATGGAGGCTCCACAACCTCTTTGGACAACCGGTTCCAGTGTTCAGCCACCCTCAGACTGAAAAAGGGGTTTTATTCTGTTTTGGTGGAATTTCTTTTGTCTCAGGGTGTGCCCATTGCCTTGCCACTGGACACTGCTGAGAAGAGCCTGGCTCTCCTGCATCTTTGTTCCCCCACCAGGTATTTATACACAGGGATAGGACCCTCCGACCCTTCTTTTTCCTCAGCTCTTGCACTGGTCAAAACCGTGTTGTCAGGCCAGGCACAGATGGGATTGTGCTTGAGCCTGCTGCTGACGCCCATAGCTTCCTCCCCCATATTGCCTCATCTCAAGTGCTATTCAGAGCCATGGGTCCTGCATCACAAGATTGTCTGCTTGATTTTCAAAAGGCAGGAGTTTCATGAGCACAGGAACAAATGGATGGATCATGATTTCCTGTAAGTCTCTGCCCTGTGGATGGCTGCGTTCAGTTTCAAAGGAGGTGCACATCTCACTGAAGTTTTCCCGGGGGATGAGAATGGAGCGGTATAGGCACCGACCGGGTGTCTGACTTGAGTGTGTGGTGCAGCCCTTCCCTCCATGGGAGACTGGCAAGGTCCTGGCCCTCTGCCTGCCCACCTTTTACACTGATGGCTGTAGAAGTGTGGCTCACATCTCCAGACACAGAGTGCAAATCAAAGTGGTCCAGCTTTTCCAAATCCTCGTGGGTTTTGAGCCATTAAGTTGGAGAGGGGAGGAGGAGGGAGCACCCAATGCCATTTGAGTTGTGGTAGTTTGCCTTCCAGTGTGGGGGAGTCAGGAGTGTCTGCTGACACCCCTCCTTTCTCCCTGCACGGATGACATCTATCCACCTCTGCTGACTGTTCCCAAAAGTGCATGAAACCTCCGTTCACTTTCATCCTAGCCTGGCAGCGGTAACACTTGCTAAAGCTGGGGAGAAGGAGAGAGACCAGGGCCAGAGTCCTGGCGAGAGAAGCCTGCAGCTGCGGCTGGTCCTGCAGTGTGGTGCAGGCAGCCTGCCAACTGGAGGAGCACCCAGCCACCTGGAGCACTAGCCAGCTCCTCATCAGCCAGCACTTGGGGATGGGGGAGGAAACTGGGAGCACTGTGGGAGATCTGGAGGGACTGGGGCAGGACCATGAAGCAGGGTCTGGGAGAAAGGAGTGGGGGTTGCATGGGGGCAGCTGCTGAGAGGTGGGAAAGTCTGTAGGAGATCATTCAGGAGGCTGTATGGCACATCCAGAGGGGTTCCAGCTGCCCTGCCACTGCAGGGCAAACAAAAGCAGTTTGAAACCATCGCTGTGCAGGCAGACCTGCTTGTCCCTTGAGGGCAGAGAGCAGCAGCTTGGTGGCTGCACCACCTCTCTCTGCTTTGGGTGCTCCCATCCCACTGCCTGCTCCCAAGGCTGGCCTGTCTCAGCTTCTTTGGACTTTTCAGAGCAGAGGCATCAGTAAGCTACCCTAAGAAATAACCCCTTTTAATTAGCACTTTACCTGTACACAGAAATTGTGCCATTTGCAAAACATGGGCAGTTTTTCTAAGCCTGAAAGGTCTCTCTGTGCAATGGAGCATTCAGTCTGTGACCCCTTTGGTGACTGGCTCGCAGCCATACACAGAAGGTGTATTTCTGGATGCCATTCGACCTAACGTTTTCTTCTTCTTGTCCAGTAGGACAAACTGGATAGCAATTCATTGTTTCCCATTGGTGTTTTATAGATCCTGCATATACACATCTGTGTAAAAAAAGACACATAAATGCATAATTTACATCTAATATTTCCTGTATTTTCTCTAATTCCTTTCTTTTGGTGAAATGTTAGCCTGCGCTAGCTCTGCACAGCACCCCCTGGCCAGCTCCCGACTCATTTGTGCGTGCCGTGAAGGCGAATACATCAGGCTTAGCCATGGCATCTTTAGCTGTCACAATATTCCCATCCCGCATTTTCCTTCTGAATTGTTTTCCCACTGTGTTCGGCCTCCTCAGCCATGGCAGGCCAGGGGAGACCATCTCACTACCGCTGCCTGCTCCTTGCAGCTTTGCGCCTGCTGCTGTCGTCCACCATGGCCTCTTCCACCAACTTTTGCTGGCTCCTTCTGACATGCCGCACAGTGTCTGTCAGTCTGCCTGAGCTGGGGGGACGCTTCGTAGCGTTTTCTTGGTCTACCACACTTTGCTTCACTCTGAAGTTTCAGAATGTTAAAGCAATTAATCAGTCACTGATCTGTGACCTGGCACCTTTTGTGTTATCTGGATACCCTGGTGAAAACTGAGCTGTAAATTCTGGTTTTACTGTCTGGTTTGTTTCGGACAGACCATTTCACCCCTGGGAAACTCTTCAGAGCTCTGCAAAACTTTTCTGAAAGCTGAGATAGGTGAACGGATGCCACATCTTTGTCCACTTGCTGGCAGGCAGCTGGGCTGCTGCTGGAGGATCAAGGAAGCTGGGTTTGTCCTAGCCAGGTCCACAGCCAGCTCTGCTTTCCTCCTGTGCAAACTTGCAGGGGTTAGCCTTAACAGTTAGCACATTGATGCTGTTACATGCCTTCCCATGGGAATAGCCTCCCTGAACACGGTTTTCACATTTCCCCTGTGCAAGACTGTTCAATTCCCAATGCTTTGCTTGTATTTTCTGCTGCCAGTGGGCTCAGTGCAAAGAGAGACAGCTGGCTGGCTAAGGCAGGAGGCAGCTCTAGAAGATGTGTCCCAGCTTTGCCCAGTCTCTCAAGCCACAGGCCACTACAAGTGGGGCCACAGAGCTGCTGTGAGCTGAGCAGTGGCCTCTGCCAGTGACTTGGGTGTGTGCTCCACTGGAGGAGGTAGAAATGTCACTGTCTTCAGTACAGCAGGAATTTGCTGGGATTTTAGGAGTGCATGTCAGGGTAAGAAAAAAATGACCTCTGGATTTCACTATATGAAGGTGATGTCCTTTGAAATACAAGTCACCCCAACAAAGTTTGCAGCTCTTCAGAGGATACAGGAGTGTGGAGGAATGGCAGCTCCTTGTAGAAAGCCAGCAAAATGACTGGATCTTATCTGTTCCCACATCCCATCCCATCCCATCCCATCCCATTCATTCCTGTTGTGTCACATCCCATCCCATTGAGCCAGCAAAATGACTCAATCTTGTCTGTCTGCCCATCCCATCCCCATCCTGTTCATTCCTGTCCCATCCCATCCCATCCCATCCCACTGAGCCAGCAAAATGACTGAGTCTCGTCGGCCTGCCCATCCCATCCCATCACATCCCATCCCATCCCAGCCAGCCAGCAAAAATGACTGGATCTCATCTGTCTGCCCATCCCATCCCTTCCCATCCCCATCCCGTTCATTCCTGTCGAGTTGCATCCAATCCCATCCCATCTCATCCCAGTCCATCCCATCCCACCCCACCCTGGCCATACATCCTGGGTTTTGAGGAGGAGCCATGGCTCTCCAGGGAGTGCTGGGAGTGAGAAACAATTTCCCAGGAGTTTACATCAGCCTGGACTGGAAAAGTGCTTGCCAGAGGGCTGGTCGTGGGGCCAAATCCAGCCAACCTTACCCCCACCAAATTAATTGGTTGCTTCTCGGAGCAAAGTCTATTTGTTGGGATCCAGCTGGTTAATTAATAACTCTGCTGTGGGGCATGGCTGCATTCCTATTTTGGGATGTGCTGTGTGTATCCAGGGACAAAGCTGGGCACCAGCAGCGGCACTGGCTCCTGGGAGGAGCAGGGGACCTGGCCTGTGGGTCTGTACCAGTGGCTCTGCATGCCCCTCGCCTGGGGCGAGTGGGTCTGGGCTGTCTCTCCCACCCAGAATCCCCCGGCAGTCGCTGTTCCATGCCATGGGGAAAGGGTCTGGATGTGCTGCTGCTTGCTGGTGCACCACTCACCTCCTGTTTGCCTCCCTGGGGTAAACATGGTAGTGTCCCAGTGTGATGGTGCTATCTCCTCTTGGGTTAGGTTCCTGCCATTGCAAAAGAGTGAGTGGTGACCCTGGCCTGGTGGTGGTTTGTGACTCCCAGATCTATTCCTGACAAAACTGGTAATCTTATCTTCTGCTGGAAGGGGCCGCCCTAAGCCAGAACTAGCCAGCCTGGGAGCACCAGACTGTGTCTCCAGCAGAGCAGGACATTGTCAGTCAGCCTTGTCACTGCACACAAAGTCGCTGGCTGTCCTCGTGCAAGGCACTTTTCTTGCCAAGCCATCTCCCTCTGGGGCTGGAAGCCCCCACTGCTGTGCTGGTGCTGCACAGCCCTCCATCAGCAGTGCTGGTGGCCTTGCCAGTCATGCTGCTGCCTCCACGGCTGTGTCTTCTCCAGCACAGCCTTAGGATCTCAGGCACTTGCACTGGGACTTCTATGCAGGACTGGGGTCACTAGGGTCCTGTTAGTCAATGTGGCAGCTGGGGAGGTGGGACGATGGAAAGGATCAGGTACTCACAAGCCTGTGGGTTAATTTACCGAGCAAGTGCCCCTGGCCTCTTTATGCTGGATGGCTGGGTAGGGTGATGGCTGGACAAAGCTGCCTGAAGGTGTTATGGGCCTTGTAAGGTCAGTGAAGAGGCAGCACAAAGGCAAGGACCCACAGGGGTGCTCTGGGAGAACTGGCTTTTTGCTCTATCAGTCATTTATCTTGTCATTGCCAGTATCTCTGGTGACAGGAAGATTTTGGTTCATGGAAGGACCTCATGCTGTGGTCCCACAGACTCTCCCAAGGCACAGGTACTCATCTCTCCTTCCTCCTGGGCTGTGGCTCCAGGTTCTGGTCTGCACTGCTCCTCAGCATCTGCACGTGTGGAGGGGGACTGCCCTGTCCCACAGAGAGCCAGTGCCTTTCAGGGTTGCTCCTCCAAATGCACTCTCTTCCCAGTCTCGTCCTCACTGCCACTGGATATCCAAGACTCCCTCCTCGGAGAGAGGGCCACGGAGCTGTACGTGGGAGCATACTGCCCGCACGGCTAGTGCCCAAGGCTGGCAGAGCCCAGCTTTTCCCATCCTGTCCTGGTCTGAGTTTCCTGCCATTGCGGCTCCCGCTTGCCTTGGCTGTGTGTGCATCCCCGCTTGCCTTAGTGTCCCACAGCAGAGGGGGCTCCTCTCCACCATGCAGTTTGCGCAGCCAGGGATTTTGCTTGTGGGGCACAAGGTGCAGGGCTCTGTACAGAAGTCTATTAGCCAGAGGAAAGTCTGCCTTTTCTGGAGGGCAAATGTGTGCTTAGGCTGTTTGTTAGACTATTACCACAAGATTATTTTTAAAGCATTTTCAGAGGTTTCCTGTAGGGAGGAAATACATATTGTCTCCATTAGGGATTTCAACCACACCTGTTTATTTAATCCTTCTTAAGGGATAGCTAGGATTTTGTATTTAGGAGCAACAAAAACCTTCAGACAATGCTGTTCTAAGCAGCAATATTTTAATTTTCCTTTCTTAAAAGAGACAGCTCCTATCCCTAAAAGAAGGCTCAAAGCTCTGCCTAGAGAGAATTCACAGCAGACAGATAAAACTCAGCATCAGTTGCCTACATGCAGTGACGCCAGGCAGGGGACGGAGGAGCAGCCACATGGCCCTGGAGCCAGGGCAGCTCCTGGGCGCTTCCCTGCGCTGACTCCTGCCCTTCCTTCCTGTTTCCAGGTGGCTCAATGGACAAAACCAAGCCACCACTGCTGCTTCCGTGACGGGCTGGCCAGGAGAGGCGGCAGAGGTGGGGTGCTTGGATTTTCACAGCAGCTGCAGGTTTTGGGGGATCTGGGGAGGACTCCTTCATGGGGTGTGACCAACCATCACCCCCAGTGGGGCACAGAGCAGGAGTGAGGAGAAACGCGAGCTCTGGTTCTGGTCATTAGGCTACCTGAGCAGCTGCCCCCAGGCACACGTGGAGAGCACCATCTTCGGAGAACTGAGGGCAGGGGGTGGTGACCCCATGCCAGCCCGGCGAGAGCGGTGCGCGTCCTAGGTGGCAGCACTGGCTCTGCCTGGCACTGCTCCCGTCAGCACCCTGTGCCTGCCCGGGATGCAGGGAGAGCATCGGGCTGCCCAGACACACGTCCTGCAGCCCTGGCCCCGCAGCTTGCCTCCTCCGACAGCTCTACCTCCACTCACCCCGTCCCCCTGCCCCAGCCAAACGCTGCGGGACAAGGCCAGGTAGGTTAAACTAGGGCTGCAGGTCCCAAGGTGAGGGAAGGGTCATTAATCCCAAGACTACTGCTGAGCGGGCTGCAGTGATGCTGGCAGCACTGGAACCATTTTTTGGCAGATCTCATCCTGTCACAAGATCTTGTCCTGTTGTCCCCCAGTCTTACCAAATGAGCTTCCCTCCTCTCACTTTACAGAAACGTAACAGCTGCCAGAGGAAACTTGTCTGGGGGATGCTTGGCACCTCCATTTTACCATTGCCATTGCAGGCTGACCTAGAAGTTGGTCTTTGCATTATGTAGATACCATGTGTGGAGAAATGCACAGCCTGCTGTGCTTCATCCTCTGCTCCTGCAGCTTCAGGGCTCTCCCAGGATGTCATACTGTGCTGCAGAAAGGACCTAGGATAAGTGTAGCCCTATTCCACACTCTTCATCCTGCTGGAGATACTGTGAAGAGGCCTCCAGCCTATGGTCCTCTGCAGTGAGGAGCTTGGAAAGGCAATGATGCACAGATGGGAGAGAATCCCCTAAACAGGAACAAAATGATGACTGGTGTGTGCCTTGTGATGAAGTGCTGTCTGGTGTGCATTGGTGCCAATTACCAAAACACGCCTTCCTCCTTTTAATGCTTTTTCAATAAAAATGCAACAGCATGCTCAGGGTAACTACCTGCAGCAGGGTGAGGGGGAGAGGGACTAAACACAGCAGAAGAAAGCACACTACAGTTAACAATGGAGCATTTAGAAATAATAGAAAAAAGGCAGGCAGATGGCGTGAATATTAGGGCATGAAAATGACTAACACTCTGAGAATTTCCCAGTGTACTTCTGACTGGTTTGGGCTTGCTTTTATGATTAATTTATGGAAAGCACCTAAATTGGGAATAAACACAATCTCACAAATCCCTTCTAATCTCTGCCTGTATTTTTGAAACGATACCCTGAAGGTATAGTTTCTTACAATGATTAAACTGTTTTCCTTTTAAGAATTAAAAGGGACTTTTTTTCATGTGACCGTGCAGAGCATTAGTGGTCAGGACCAAACTCATAACTGTTTTAGATGCAATCTATTGTTGGAAATGCCCGGATGGGGGCATTTCCCCACCAGAACACTGCATGCTAAATCTGCCAATATTTTCATTCTGGATTAATGCATTTTAATACAAAATATGACCCGATGTGCTGTCAGCCACCTAATGACTCAGAAGCGTGACATTATGCTCTGACATTAGCATAAATTTGGAAACTTCTTCAAAATTAAAAAAAAAAAAAAACCTCAAACATATTTTTCATTAAGTTGCTGCTTTTCTCCGACAATAAAAGCAAAACTCCCTCCCATGGGGTATCTGGAGTGTGCTGGCAATTCTTGGTCTCTGGGTGCATGCAGGAGCAAGCTGTTCAGTACATCTCTGCACATGAGGAGAAGCCTGTATAGACACAGGCTTTGCCCTGCAGTTGCTGCTACCAGCACTTCAGTTCCTGCTGGTCCTCGCAGGGGGCTTCTGCCTGCTGGGCCATGTGTCTCCAGCAAGGGGAAGACAAGCAGAGCAGCGCCCTGAGATGCTTTCTGTTGGCTCTGGTGCGATAGGGGTCCCCCAGGACAGTCATATGCAGCTTGTCACCCAGTCCCTGGGGAGGTGCATGGCAGCAGAGCCTGCAGCAGCACTGTGGGCCTGCACGTGCATGGAATGGTGGGAGAGCTGAGGAGATCCAGCTTGCTGCTGGCTGCATCCATCCACTGTCCCTTTGTGCCCACACAGGTGGCAGGAGTAGAATCATGGAGTCATAGAATCATAGAATAGTTTGGGCTGGAAGGGACCTTCAAAGCTCATCTAGTCCAACTCCCCTGCAATGAGCAGGGACATCTTCAACTACATCAGGTTTCCCAGAACTACGTCCAGCCTGGCCTTGAATGACTCCAGGGATGGTGCCTCCATCACCTCTCTGGGCAACCTGTGCCACTGTTTTACTACCCTCATTGTAAAAGATTTCTTCCTCACGTCCAGCCTGAAACCCCACTCTTTTAGTTTAAAATCATCACCCCTCATCCTGTTGCATCAGTCCCTGCTAATAAGTCTTTCCCCATCTTTCTTATAGGCCCCTTTTAAGAACTGAAAGGCCGCAATAAGGTCTCCCTGGAGTCTTCTCTTCTTTTCAGGCTGAACAACCTCAACTCTCTCAGCCATTCCTCATAGCAGAGGTGCTCCATCCCTCTGATCATTTTTGTGGCCCTTCTCTGGACCCTGTCCAATAGGTCCATGTCTTTCCTGTACTGAGGACTCCAGAGCTGCACACAGTGCTCCAGGTAGGGTCTCATCAGAGCAGAGAGAGGGGCAGAATCACCTCCCTGGACCTGCTGGCCATGCTCCTCTGGATGCAGCCCAAGATACAGTTGACCTTCTGGGCTGCAAGTGCACATTGCCCTCTCATGTCCAATCTTTCATTCATCAGTACCGTCAAGTCCTTCTCCCCAGGGCTACTCTCAATCCCTTCATCCCTCAGCATGTATTGATAGTGGGGGTTGCCTTGACCCATGTGCAGGACCCTGCATTTGGCCCTGTTGAACCTTATGAGGTTCACATGGGCCCACCTCTAGAGCCTGTCCAAGTGCCTCTGGATGGCATCTGTCCCTCAGGCGTGTCAACTGCACCACTCAGTTTCATGTCATCTGCAAATGTCCGAGGGTGCACTCAATCCCACTGTCTGTGTCATTGATGAAGATATTGAACAGTGCTGGTTCCCGTACAGAACCCTGAGAACCCACATGTATGTGGGAGACCCCGGCCAGAGAGACCAGAGAGGAGAGGATGGGCACCACGTATTGCAGCAGTGGCTGCTGATGGCACAGCTCACTGTCCCTCATGCTCATCTGGGTGGTCTCTGGGACTTGTTCTTCCTCTGCATCGCCAAGCATTGAGGCTTTGCTGCACCTCTGCAACTTGCCACGACCACAGGGGCATGATAGTAGCTCTGGCGTGAGACAGGGGACACCAGCCCATTTAGATCTACTGTTGTGGATCTAGAGGCAGCACTGGCCAGGGAGGGAGGGCATCCCACTGAAATTTCAGTGGTGTTCGTGGCTCTGGGGCTGGGCTCGGTAAAGGGCTCCAATAGTGAGGACGTGAGGGTGTGGAAAGGAAACAAGGTTTTTATTACATGGCTTATCATGTTTTAACATGAAAATCAAGGTAAGAATTACCCAAGACACAACCTGTCCCTTTGATTTGGCCTTTGCAGCTCAGTCATGCATAGGAGAAGCCTTTCCTTTGTTCCCACCAGCAGCATCTCCTTGTAATGGCTAATGGGAAAATATCACAGCAGTGAAAAACTCTCACCCTCACACAATGACAAGGCTAAGTGATCCATCTGCAGCATGAGCAGGACATTTGGGCTGCATGTCTCAGATGAATGCTTCCCATTTTGCAGGCTGTTTGCATGTACTTCATGAGCTCCAGCAGTAATTCAGGCAACTGCCAGACAGATGACAAGAGAGGAGAACTGGCAGAGGATGCCATGACGCTGCGTGCTGCCTAGGGTATATGGCTGGGTCCACTCTCTCCTCGGGGTGGCCAGCAGCCTGGCCATGAGGACAACCTGTGGCAGCAGCCTCTGAGGCTGCCTCTGCTGCAGCACCTTTGTGTCCCTGTGCCAGTGCTGGGCAGAGTCCTCTTGGTGCTGCTCTCCATGGTGCTGCCTGCACAGTCCCTAGGGGCTGCAGTGTCGCCTTGTTGGGGTGAAGGCCAGGAACTGGGTTGGATCTTGCAAAGTCCACAGAAGGGTGTTTACTTTTCTCTTGTTGTGACTGTTTGACTGCAACTGTCCCAGGGGTCTGCGTACTCCATTTTGCTTAACAGTACTCTTCTACATGGAGGGTTGCTTTTTGTGTTCTCTGGGGAAGAGAGAGTGAAAATATTGAATGTGGTCTTTGTTTTCAGAATATTACTTCATCAATTAAAATGCTTTGGAAGGTGTTCTGTTCCCAGAAGAAATAAAAAAAAAAAAAAAAAGTTTTGACTGTTTTGCCCCATTAATTGCGTATTAGTTAAATACGTATATTTTATAACATGCACATTCATTCACCTGCTTACTCTGACAGTTAAATGCATATTTAAATAGTAATTATACCCTTTAGTGCATTGTAATTATTTGGTAGAGAGCAAAGACTTTCTGAGCAGTCCCTTCCAACGGAGTACATGTTTGTGTGCGTGCCGCCATGTTGACTCTTGGAAGTAAGCTGCGCCAGGTCTGCTGAGGTCACTGGCCATGGCCGACTGCAGGAATGGACAGACAGCTGCTCCACTGCCTACCTCCTGCCTTTCCCATGCCCAGGCCAGACCCTTACAGAGCAAGCACCCAGCTTTTCCAAAGGGTTGGGCTTTGGGCACAAAAGGAAGAGGAAGGACTGGTGGTGGTGTCCCAGCCTGGCCTCATTCCACAGCTCCACTGATTGACCTGGCATGGCCTGGGGTTGGTGACAGACACCTTGATGGCACAGCAGCTCCTCTCCCAGGGACCACATGCACTTCACCCGCCAGCAAGTGCAGTCTGGAAAGGGTGTGCAGAGCTTGCTCGGATTCCTTTTTCTCCTCCAGATCTCAGCAAAAGAGGCCCTAGTATCAGATGCCCGAGGCCAGCATAGGCTCTGGACTTGCTGACCAGCTTGCTAAAGGGTCAGATCCTGCTAATCTTAGCTGGGTGCTTCAGATTCTCAGATTTTGCAGGAGACATTGGTTATACCCTTTTAATGGGCACAGTTGGCTGGCACGTTGAGTCAGGATCTACCTTGGTTGTGCTGATCAGTGTTCAATAAAAGCTGAAGCCTGCATTTGGGGCAGGACAGGCCATTCCAATGGTTGTCGGCACCTCCTAGGATTACCTGGTTTTGCTTTTGGTCTGTAGTACATGACAGCAAGGCTCAGGAGGGTCACCATCTATTAGCGAGAGTTAGCTCCCTGATCATCCTCGTGGCCTCCTCTGGACTTGCTCCAACAGCTCCATGTCCTTCTTATCTTGAAGACACCAGAACTGCACACAGTACTCCAAGTGGGATCTCACGAGAGCAGAGAAGAGGGGCAGGATCACCTCCTTCAACCTGCTGGTCACGCTTCTTTTGATTCAGCCCAGGATGCGGTTGGCTTTCTGGGCTGCCTAACGACCTGGTGCAAGCTACACCTCTGCTGGGGGCAGTGTGGTAAGCATTGGCACCACCTCCCCAGCCCCTCTGGTGCAGTATTGTGCTGGGCAGACCTCTCCCCTCTGGCCTCGGTTTGTCCTGTGGCCACTTCCAGCTGCTTCCTGAGTGCACCAGCTGCCTGGGGAAGATCCCTGCTGGGGATTTCCTGCCCTTGAGAGCACCACTGAGCTCCCCATGCAGCCACACCATTGCACTCAGCACCAGTGCAGCTGACCAGGGGCAATGCCAGGAGCAAAGCCAAGCTGCTCCCTGCACTCTGTGCCTCGTTTCTCATCTTGGACCGCTGTGGTTGCAGTGAGCCACCCCCACGGCATGGATGGGCAGCCAGCATGCACACACCAACCTTGACAGATGCTGCACCTCACCCTCCTGGGAGCCAACTGAGCCGTGCTGCCAGGGGCAGGGCAGGAGGACTAGAGTACTCTGGGATGTTTTCAGCAGTACCACATGTTCAGGAGTGGAGCTTTTGGGACAGCAAGACTGCAAGGAAAGGGATCCACATCCTTTGCCTGGCACAGTCCTGGAACAGCGTTCATGGACCTGAAAGGGAGGGGGTCCCAGCCCCGTTCATGGAGTCTTTCCAGCAGCACAGTAGCTTGCTCTGGCTGCATCCTTGCTGCAGCCATTGGTCTCTTGGTCTTGGGTGGGACCACTGCGAGCATGAGTCAAAGGCGCACTGTGACACCAGACCTGCTTCCAACCGGATGCCTCTCAGCCATGCCATGGCTGCACTCCTCCCCAGAGCTGTGGCCAGCCCTGGTGATCCAATGTGGCCATGTTTCCAGCGATGGGTCTGGCTGCAGTCTTCTTAGGAACAATGCACTCCTACTGTATGGTACCAGATTGTACATCAAAACTATTATTTCCAACATCTCTGGCTTAATTGTAAAACTATAATACAAATTACATTGGGGGTTTGCTGGAGTCAAATTTTAATAGCAAGCCAGTGCCCTTTTAATGACATTTTATACATTTAAATTGGGCATGATCCCTTTGGGAACAGTAATTTTATTCATGGAGATTATGTCTAATTTGAATATAAAAACACTACTAAAAAGATACTGGATTTGCTATTTTTCACTTGCAGGAGCTCTGGAGTCCAAAATTCCCAAATGACTGGGCTTTGGTGGATTAAAAAAAAACCCCAAACCATCAAACCCACTCCAACTTCCATCCAGTAAAGCATGGAACATAAATCTGCATGCAACTGCCCCAGCAGGTCCAGCTTGGCTCCATGGCTGTCTCTGAGGCTCAGTGACAAGCACCGCAGACAGCCCTCAATTGCAGCCGTGGCCCCTGCCTGCAGTTTCTACCCCTTCCTGTGCTGGAGCTGGCCAGACCCTCCAGATCTCAGCACCAAATTCCCATGACTTCTGTCAAAAGTTGCCGAAAGAGGTGGTGGATGCACCATCCCTGGAAACATTCAAGGCCAGGCTGGATATGGTTCTGAGCTAGCTGAAGATGTCCCTGCTTGTTGCAGGGGTGTTGGGCTAGATGAGCTTAGAAGGTGCCTTCTGACCCAAACTGTTCTGCAGTTCTGTGATTCTATGATTCTATGATTCTATAAACAGGCAGATAGTTTGGTTGGGGTGGATCCTTGCCCCACAAAAGGGCAGGACAGGGCCCAGCCAACTCTGTACTTTGGTGGCAGCGTTCCTGTCTGTATTTTCTCATGACAACCAAGTTAAAGCCTACATTCCCTCTTGGGGAATGTCACCAACCCACAATCACTGCATGCTGTGTGTGAGTGACCCTCAGTGGCTCTTCTGCTTTCAAGAGGAAAGGACAGTGCACACAAGTAGCACCAAGAGGCTGGTTTACAAGGGCACCTGGACACTCCTGCTGCTGGTTCCTGCAGAGGCCAGACATTCTAACCAGGGAAGATGCTGAGTAGAAAGCTGCCAACTTCGTATGAAACACACCACCCGAGTCCTCTCCATCAGGGCTGTGGGAGATTTGGGCTGTTTTGGTGCACACCTCTGTTCTGGCTGTACTTGCTGCGCAGACCATGTGCCTTCTCCATGTGGTGCTGCAGGAGGAAGGCAGCCAGTGGGCAAGTGAGACCGGCAGATGGGAAATAGCTTTGCTCCCATCTGGGGACAGGAACAAAACTGCCAGGGTTGCAAAACCCCTTTGCTCACTGGGGGACCTGGTGTGCCGGTGGGCCTGCACAGGAGCCACGGGTGCTGGTGGGGGACCTGGAGGGTGCACCAGGGGTCAAGGTGGGCTGCTTTAAGAGGGCTGAATTAGTCAGCACATGGGACTGCATACATCCCTCTCTGGTCACAAGCTGTACCCTGTATGGAGCCAATAATGGCGCTGACACTGATACATGCCTCCACAAAGCTCCAGCCTCATCTCCAAGACAGGATAAACTGTTTGGCCTTTGGACAAGATTATTTCTGTTCACAACAGGATTGTTATCACTTAATTGAAAATAATTATCCAATGCAAATTGGCTTCAAGTTGGCAGGCTGAGTTAGGAAGACAGTGCATTTCCAAGCTGTCCTGAGGAGAGCTGAGCACGGTGGCAGGGTGAGAGACTGGGACTGTACACAGGGCTGGTGGAGGACACTGAGGAGGAAGATGTTCTCTCTGCAGCACCCACGCCCCACAAGGAAAATGTGAGAGCCTGTCCTGCCTGCCTGGTGCTTTCATGCACCGTGGCCCTCCAGTTTGCCTTTCCAAAGCTCAGACAAGCTTTGAATCTTCCCCAAGATCAGAAAGCATTAATCCATCAGCAGGCAGCCCAGCCAGCACCACCTTGCTCCTATCTCCCGCATTGGCTGCAGCCAGCAGACAACATCGGTGCAAACAGAACATGATGCAACTTTGACCTGAAGCTGGCTCAGAGGTATCCACCACCGTCAATCCGCTGGGCACCACAGGAATCTGACATGTCATTTGATGACAGAGTGCTGGAGAAGGCCATGGTACCCACACAGCTCCCCTTGGGAGCACTGGCACCGGAGCTGGAACTAGTTGCTTGAGAAACCTCTGCTCAAGTGTAATGTGGAAGGTGTTAATAAGACAAAATCCCATCCTATGGGATTTCTTCATCTGAAGCATGCAACTCTCTGGCTGCTGTTGACAGCTGGTACCATAGAGGGGCTGGGCCACAGCTGGGATGTGGAAAGCTTCGGAGAACCAGAACCTCTGGTGCTCTGGGCCAAGGGGGCACCTAAGCCTCAGCTGACCTTGTGCTTCTTCTACTGAACCTGTTCTTGCTACGCACATCCAACCCGTCATTCAAAATGTCACCTGCATCAGCATGTTCTTGTAGGTAAACTTCTTCTTAGAAGAACCAGAGATTGCTATGTGTCTCTGTGAGATTTCCCCCACCCCAGATGCCTCAACACCCGCTGAACCTTCTACTTTTGGGGTCCCTGTGGCCACATTTGTCTGCAGGCTCCATTTGCCATGGTAAGCCTGAGGAGAGGGATCTGCCAGGGAAGACCCTGCCTGGTGGAGATCACCTGGGGACTTGTCCTGCCCTGAGTGAACATGAGTTCATGCCCGGTGAGAAGCCTTTGGGCTTTTGTTATGATGCAGTGGTGCTCTTCCTGTCTGCCTACCACCGGGAAATACTGCAAGGCAATCAATCAAGAGCATATGGAAAGGCTCAGGGACTCCAGCTGTAGGAGACCATCTGTACCAGGAGGAACAAGCCCTCTGTGGTGAAAAGACCTTGGGGCAGAGCCTGGTTCTTTGGCTTCCCTTTCAAAGGGAAATGCAGAATCACCCACACCATCAGTGTGCTGCTGCCAGTCCCTGTCCTGCTTCTCATGTATGAGTGGGTACCACCACAGCGCAGGGAGGGCTGGCAGAAGGAAGCAGCAGTGGCTGCTGGCTCAGATGTGGCCTCAGCTGAATCTGGCTGGTGTCTGTATGTCCATGCCACTGTGCTCCCATGAGGACCCACACCTGCAGTCCAGGGGCTTTCCGAGACAGGTCTGCCCTTGCTGTTTTCTCCTTTTCGTTTTTTCTGCCTGAATGCATTCGGATTAGACAAGACCCTCCTGAATGTACACAATGCCCCTGCCAGTGCAGAAATACACGAGAGAATATGGAGTTTCTACAACAGTTTTTATATGGTTTGACCAGACTGGTACAAGGTTAATTAAAAACCCCCAATGTTTAAATGCAGTTTCATCAGAAGTGTAAAATGCTTCTGCCAGAATCTCTGTCAGGACTTTGCAAAGATAGTGTGTTTTAGCTGGCAAAGCACAATTAGACACAGCCAAATATTGTCCTGGTTAAAGACTATTAATTTTCCTTACATTTGTCATGAATTAATTTTTTCTGGCTGTATCAACAGTGTTTCCTTTATAAATACAACTGGCTCCTTTACGTTGAAGAATTAAATTTGCTTTGATAATGAACTGAGGTGCTAATAATCATTTTGCAATGCAAAAAAGTGCAATTACTGGCTGATGTGCCACGCAGTGACACAGGCAGTTGTAGCTGTCTGAAAGCCTGCATCAGTACCAATGAACACAGTGAAGACAGTCGAGAGCCACTCAGGGTTGCAGAGACAAAACTTGCCCTGTCTGAAGTGCAGAACAGTGCTGCGCGGCTGCGAGTGCTACATCGGTCCCGTCTGTGCTGCTGGGCACTGTCAGCAAGGGCCGCACAGCTGCCAGTGTGAACTCCTGTTCCCCAAAAGGGGAAGAACTATGCCGTGGCAATGAGATTTTCTTTCCCTCCAGGATGCCCTCATTCATGCCAGCAGCAAGGAGCTGAAGGGACATGCAGTCACCAGGTTGCGCCTTCTTGCCTCAAACTTCTGTCTAGCCTGCGGACAGAACCAGGACTGGAAGCAATAGCTCTTCAGGCCACTGCGCTCCTCTGAGATACTTCTGCCTGTTAGGGCACACCCAGGTTGGGTATTAGACTAAACTGCTTTGGATTTCTCTCACCTGTGAAGAAGACAGAAAAGCAGAGGACTTTAGGTACCAAATCAGTGCACTGCAGAGGAGAAGGACGGATACAATCCATCTGCAACATCCACTTTAGGTAGTGCTTCCTACCTTTAGCTGAGGCAGTTTTGGTAATATAATTTGAAAGTTAAAAAAAAAAATCTCAGAATGTGTATGTATTTTAAAAAATATTTTACAGCTTGAGTTGACTTTCTTCTTTTGTTGAAAGTAAATTATTAAAAGAAAAATTGTAAGACAAAAACCCCAAGGTGCATGGAAAATCCACCAGGAGTTCAGTAGAAGCCTCTCAACACACACAAGCTAAGAGGAGGAGGAGAAGGATAAAGCTTTGCTTAGTCTGCTTCAGCAAGTGCTGAATTTCCCATACAGTGGGGTTCCTAGAGCTTATGTTCTGCCTAAGCCCTAAAGAACAGTATACAAATTAATTTTTGCAGGACTTAGTGATTAGGAAGTCAATGCTGGAGACAAGCTTTCATGTTGATGCTGGTCCTCCTGCTCTGGAATTGCTTAAGAAAGTGCAGCCACTGATGTTTTGGCAGCAGCAATCAACCCACAGAACCTCATCCATGTGGGCAGCTTCCCTCACTCATGCCTCATTAGCCTATTGTATTTTTCACCTTTTGTAATAACTCTTGCAAAGAAAGAGATTCCCTCCTGCAGAACACCTGCAGAAGACTTGTGCCACGATACTGAGAAAGGGGACAAGATTTAATCCAGCCTCAGCATTTCAATTCACTGCTGAGATCATCTTCCAGACCAACGCACACACTGTGAGCTGAATCAACCCCATTTCCATGTTAAGTCTTTTTGTGGATGCTGGATTGAGCCCTTTGCACCCCTGCTAGTGGGCAGGTGGTAGGGATATTTCGGACACAACCTGTAAGGACTGGGTGAGGAAGAAGGAATTCCTTCACACAAAAAGCAAACCCAGTTCTGGGAAGGAGCCAGTCTCTGGTGTGGGTTGGTGACTTGCTGGCAGAAGAAAGAAGTCCTGTCTAAAAGGTGGATGTGGAACAAGGCAGTGTGAGAGCACCCTTCCTTGCTGATCTGGCCTGTGAAAGCCTGAGACGTTGAGGTGCCCCATCCAGAGATTCAGACAAACTGAGCCTTGGATTGGCTTTTGCCCTGCTTCGCTCACAGGGCAAGAACTCATCACTCTGGAAGAGCCATTCAGTGACATATGGGTGGAACAAAATCTGTTGGTAAGAGTGAGGCTGTCCCAAGGCTTGTGGGTCTGCAGGGTCGCCACAGACAGGACCTGACTCCTCAGGGCTGGGTCTGCTCTAGAGCTGCTGAGGAAGGAAAATGGCAGGAGATAAAGATAGCTAATTTTGTCCTGCTCTGTGCAAACACCACAGCTGCAACTACATCCACTGCTTTCTGGGATCAGCTCAACAGCTCGTCTGGGGGATCCTCACCCCACACATGGGCACCTGGGGCCTGAGCCCATGCCTCTACACTTGCAGCACATAAGGCAGGAGAACATGGCCCTCCTGCTGCAGGTGGAGGCTGCTCAGGCTACCAGAGGCTACAGGAGTACATGAGATCCCACGTGTCCAGCAGGGACCAGAGGTAGTACACCTCCTCTCAGATGAGATCAGGAGTGCTGCCTGAAAGCAAAATTGATTGTTTGCCAAATTTTTCTTAGGATTTCCAGAGTGGGCAGGTAACGGTGTCTTCTGAGCTGCAGTTAAAGAAGCCTGGCAAAGCCAGTGAGCTCCCTTGAAAAGCACAGCAAATCAAATCCCAGCCATGCTCGGCAAGTGACTACTGCTGGGCAAAGATCAAGGGCTGAAAGCTCCAGGGTCTGCCAAGCCTGCTAAACCAGCAGTGCAGCTGCAGCTCCTTGCCTGAGAGGGAAGAAGGATGGTTTTAAGGGTGATGCGGACCATGCCTGCGCTCAGGTCCTGGCTCTGCAGCACATATGTGTCAGGCATATACATGTCTGGCTTTTGGCTCCACACCCCAAAACGGGGTGATAATTGCTCCCTCCTCGGTCAACCAGCCTGTATGTCCTCAGCACCAGCTCACCCCACTCCTGCTCTCACTTGCAGCCTCTGCATGGGCAGGACTGGGACACAGCTCTGTGCTGAGGTGCCCTGGTGCCACAAGGAGATCAGCAACCAACATTATGCTTTAGGGACCTCTTGAGGCAAACATCCCCACCAGTTTGCTGGCAAACTGAGTGTCAGCCTGGAGAGCTGTGGTGTCCAAGGCAGACTGCCTAGCACTGCTGCCAGAGGAACAGTGCCAACTCAGAGGAGGGAGCACACTCTGGTCAGAACATCATGGGACCCTGCACCTCCGTACCAGTGTTGTCTGATGGGGGAAGCCCCAAATTTTGGTCCTGCCATCAGCAGGATGCTGCTATGCCTGATGCTTCACTGGGGATCTGGCTGGAGACCTGCATGGCATTGGTGACAAGGGAGCGGGTCATCTTTCTGCCATGGGTTTCAGACCTCTCCTTTGGGGCTGCTTGGGGCCATGCAGGGTGGCTCTCGGCATTGGAAATGCTGGTCACTGCTCAGAGCAGTGCAGTACAGGGTGGCTGTGTAGCTCAGACACGCTTGGTTAAATGACTTTCCTAGCAGATTCTACAATAGCTTGTGCCTTGAGATACATATATATATATGCATATATATATGTATGTATATGTGTGTATATATATATTTAGGCAGACTTTACGGAAAAGAAAGTTTCAAGTTGGAGCCAGCCCTCTATTCCACTGTATTACAAAGACACATTTAATTCCTTTCCACTGCTTGCTGGTATGCTGCAGAGATGTACACCTCAAATCAAAGTATTCCTTCCTTCCTCAACCTTGCTGTGTAGTGGCTGCAACAAATGATAGACCAAATACTCTCTTTTCTCCTCTTCACTCCTGGGACAACTGCCCCCATTATCAAACAAGACTCTGACCTTTTGATCCATCCATCTTGTCTCCTCCACCGAGTCTGGGCTGAGCTACAGTCCTTTATTTATTCATGCAGTGTAGGTTTCCTCATGCTGCTTCACCAGTGCACATCAACTGTGGCCTTGAGGCACTATCCTCTCCTGGGATAAGCACGTTTTTCAGTCCCTGGCATCTCTGGAGTAAAGACTGACAGTTCTTTAAAGGAGGGGGGAAAAAGGCAGGTGGGAGGAATGACAGGCTGAAGTACATTTTGGTTTAATAGGATAAAATGGAGCTTGATGAAAGTAACTCAGTCTGCGAGTCACCTGGCCAAGAACAGGATTTTAACGCAGTGCTTTCCTTTAACTGGTACCTAATGTAGTGATATTTTGCTTGTGGAAAATGCTTCACCCCTTCAGCCATTTTCCTTATCCCATCCTTCTTATCTCATGCAGAAACATCTTCAACTGTGTTATTTTTGGCTAAGGTCTGTAAGATTCATCAGCTGCTGGAGAGAAGCCTTACTAGTAGTGCTGATTACCAGTGACAGCCTGCTGGTGCAGGACACAACCCATTTTGTTTCAAGTGGCCCAAGAAGGAGACCTGGGAGTGAAGCCCACCACGTGGGCACACAGACCAGACACTTGGTTGTCCTTCTCCAGCAGGTAAGTGGAGATAATTTACTCACTGATCCAGGTGAAGTTTTTAAAGATCTGGGGGGAGAAGGTTCACTGACTGGGTGTACACCATGAGACTCCATCTCAGGCTGGAAACAGGTCTGCAAATGAGGGTCCTGCTAGAGCCCCAATGGCTGGCAAGAGACAAATCCATGTTGCCTCACTGCCCCTTGTCGCTCCCATGTGCAAGGAGGCTACAGCACCCAGTCTAAGGGAAGGTTTTGAAGCTGGAGTGGAGTGCACTGGTTGTGAGATGTGGGGCACTGACTTTCAGCCACCTGAGCACTACTCTGGGCTGGGGAGCAATTGCTGAGGACAGGCAGTCCCATGCAGCCAGTAAGAGTCTTGGTTCTCCCATTCTCTGTTCCTGCAATGCCTGACCATGGGCATGCATGAACTTGTGCTACCCAACAGCAGCTCAGGGCACTGCTGCTTATGCATGAAGGAGGGCAGGACCAGGCTGCTGAGACTGCTGAAGGAAGGGACCTCATCGTTCCATCCACTCATCAGCTTGCTCAGCCACCTCTATCATCATGTGAACCTCATGAGGTTCAACAAAGCCAAGTGCAAGGTCCTGCACATGGGTCAAGGCAACCCCTGGTATCAACAGATGCTGGGGGATGAAGGGATTGAGAGTAGCCCTGAGGAGAAGGACTTGGGGGTACTGGTGGATGAAAGATTGGACATGAGAGGGCAATGTGCACTTGCAGCCCAGAAGGTCAACTGTATCTTGGGCTGCATCCAGAGGAGCGTGGCCAGCAGGTCCAGGGAGGTGATTCTGCCCCTCTACTCTGCTCTGGTGAGACCCTACCTTGAGTACTGTGTGCAGCTCTGGAGTCCTCAGTACAGGAAAGACATGGACCTGTTGGACAGGGTCCAGAGAAGGGCCACAAAAATGATCAGAGGGATGGAGCACCTCTGCTATGAGGAACAGCTGAGAGAGTTGAGGTTGTTCAGCCTCGAGAAATGAAGGCTCCAGGGAGACCTTATTGCAGCCTTTCAGTACTTTAAAGAAAGATGGGAAGAGACTTTTTAGCAGGGCCTGTTGCGACAGGACAAGGGGTGATGGTTTTAAACCAAAAGAGTGGGGTTTCAGGCTGGATGTGAGAAAGAAATTCTTTACAATGAGGGTAGTAAAACAGTGGCACAGGTGGCCCAGAGAGGTGGTAGATGCACCATCTCTGGAGACATTCTGTGGTTCTGTGATCTCCATCAGGTTGTTCAACTTCTTGAAACCCACCAGCAAGACAGCATACTCTCCTCAGACAGCCCGCTGGTGTCCCCTATCAGCTTTACCATTTTCATAGAATCATAGAATCATAGAATGGTATGGGTTGGAAAGGACCTTAAGATCATCTAGTTCCAACCCCCCTGCCATGGGCAGGGACACCTCGCACTAAACCATGTCGCCCAAGGCTCTGTCCAACCTGGCCTTGAACACCGGGATGGAGCATTCACAAGTTCCTTGGGCAACCCATTCCAGTGCTTCACCACCCTCACTGTAAAGAACTTCTTCGTTATATCCAATCTACACTTCCCCTGTTTAAGTTTGAAGCCATTACCCCTTGTCCTACCACTACAGTCCCTAATGAAGAGTCCAGTCCCTAATGAAGAGTCCAAGGTCTTTTTCCTTAGTGTCTCAGTTACACCTTTCTTTCTGTTCTTTAAATGCATGCTTTGCTGTTCTACTCACTTCCACATTAAGAACAGAAATTTTACTTAGCACGTTATTTATCCAGCTGCCTTTCCTCTAGAAAACAAGTCAGCCTTTCCTTGATAGCTGTATTATCTGGACCCCCTGTTTCTTCTCCGAATTATCTAGTGGGCCCTCTGCAGCAGATTTGCCCTCTTTTGCTGTGCAAAGCCTGACATAAGTCAGTATTTGAGCTGATGTCTTAACCTGCCATGACCTAAGTGGACTTGTGGTTATTGTTCCAGTTTGTGTATGTTGCTGTAGTATCTTGTTTCCTTTAACACAGCTTTGCTGCCTCATGGTCAGCAGCTTATGAGAGCTGCACTGCAACACTGGCCCCTAGTCTCTCAGAACCTGGCCTTCACCTGCAATGTTGCTAGAGGGAGTCCCTTCATCCAGCTCCTATCTGCTTCCAAGTGTTTTATCTTTTTCTCTTCCTGTGGTCCCAAATACCCCAACTCCCTGTGCTTTCACTCACTGTCTTGGAACAAGCAGCAACAGACATCTATCAGAGCAAGGGCCAGGTTAGGTATCTGCAGGACTCAGAATGAAAGTCAAGAGATGTTTCCACCAAAAATATATCACGTGGTGCTTGCAACAGTCACTACCAGTGACCGGCACAAGTCACAATCCACAGTCAGGCTTCTGTGGGTTAGACCGATAAGAGTCAGGTAGGCTGGAGAAGACCTTTAAGATCAGCAAGTCCAACCGTTTCCCAGCACTGCCAAGGCCACCACTAACCCATGTCACTAAGTGCTTTGTCTACATGGTTTGTGAACACTTCCAGGGACGGTGATTCCACCACTGCCCTGGGCAGCCTGTTCCAATGCCCGAGCACCCTTTGGGGAAGAAATTGTTCCTAACACCCAATCTAAACCTCCCCTGGTGCTGCTTGAAGCCGTTTCCTCTTGACCAATCACTTGTTACTTGGGTAAAGTGGTTTCACCCAAGCACATGTTTAATTTACCCTACCTAAATTTTCCACCATTAGCTTTCCAAGAGAAGGCAGGCTTTTGCTCCCCAGCACATAACTGACTTTGAAAAACTACACAGAAGAGTCTAAGGTGATATATTCTTGACCAAAGCCATTGAGCAGGTTCCTTCCTTTGAAAATGAGGAAGAGAGTGGTGGACTGAGGGCAGTCTGAGGGTGGAGACTCAGAGGTCTCTCCAGAGTATCCTACCGCAGTGGCTATCAGAATAATGCTCTTCTGGTCTTCACATCTAGGAATGACTGTCTTATTTCTTTTATGGCACACCACACTGCACCTGTAAACCACCTCACAAACAGACTAATGACTCAGAGCAATCTCTTGTCAGATGCTATTGCAGGCCACGGTTTTCCCCTTGGCGTCTTGGACACTTGAAAACACAGCTGCTTCACTTTTCGGGGAGTGAAGTACAGACCTACCTGCTCCTGACGTTCTTCAGTAAATGAGAGGAGGATCTGAAAACTCTCGAGAGCATGCCCAGTCCTTATCACACAATTGTACAGTGAAGAAAATGGTGAGGCCACAATTTCACTGAGTCATTTTTACCCTAAAAAAACCCCAGACTTACTCAATATTAGCTTGAAAAGCAGTGGAGAAAACACATCTGGGAGACAAGATGCAAAACCCAGCACACAGGAAAAGATGAGTTTCAATGTCAGGGTTGAGTCTTTTCAGGAATGCAATTAATTTTTAATTTTTTCTTAATTAGGGCTAAAACTGATTTACTTTTTCAGTGCCATCAGGAACTCTTCAACCAAGTGATCAACGAAGTTAAACTTCAGTTGCCAGCAAGGACACACACATAAGCAAAAATGGGCATTAGGTTCTTAAGTATTATGCAGGTGCAGCTCTACTCCAGCCACCTCTGAGATGAGGTGATATGGTCACTAAAATACCAGTGTTCTCAGTGGCAACCTTGCCAAACAAAAAACTGATGAATTCAGGGAGTATCAGCATGGAATACTACTGGGAAAATGACAGTCCTGAATTTTTTCTAGTGTACCTGTTTCTCTTTCTCAGATGCCCTTACATTAGCACAGGTTACAAATGCTTTCTAATTTTAAAACACAACCATAGCCAAAGGCCTATTTCTTAGTAAAATTAAGAGAGGACATGCACTTTTCTGAAACTGAGCTGTTAGTTACTATCAATTGTTTAGCAAAGGGAGTGGTACAGGATGGAGCAGGTCATGAGTACAGTAGAGATAATTTCCTTTTCAAAACCAGGAGAATCTCTTGCCAGAGGTCATGTAGTTTCAGGGAAGGGAGCAAAACACTGGTTTTAATTATGCTTGGTAATGCAAGAAAATGTGAAACAAAGCTACATTTTTTTTTATATCCCTCGTGAAGTTTTATTTGGGTTGTTCTTTTGATGAAGCATTTATTCTTACAAAGCTTTTAACAACACATTTGTTGAATTCCAGTGTACAAAAATAACTGTCTTTAAAAAAATACTGAATTTTAACACAGTTATGTCTGGAAGCAAATAAATCTTTCATACTCTGCTGTCTTTTCACCAGAAACAACTTCCACATCAAGGGGAACAGGACATATTTAATTTGAGATGTAAACTCTGTTCCATTCTCAGCTGCTTTCTCCTGCCCTGCTGACTAGTTGGCAAAGAGAGGGAATGGGCCTGTGCACCAAAAATTGTGGCACTGGGGGTGATGGATCCACAATGGAGCATGAGGCAGGAGACTGTCACATCCCACAGTGCAAGCCAACGACTTTGCAGCACCCTCCTTCTGGGAGCGACTGAAGTGAAACAGTGCCCAGCTGTTTCCAGCACACTGGAAAATACTGAGTGGCTGCAGGAAACATGCTTTACATCCATATGCCTGGTCTGTATCCCAGCTCGTCCTAACATGAGACGTCTCCACCGTCAGCTCCAAGGGCATTGTGCTCCCTAGCAGCAGATCCTGCTCTGACAGGCAGAGCAACACCTCACTGATGAAAAAACAAAAGCTACCAAACCAAGCATGGCCCCTTTTACCTTCATATCCCCCCCAAGCAAAGAAAACAAACTTACAGCCTATACTGGGACTGCTGAAAAGTACAGCCACTCCAGGCACAAGCACTAAGCCCATCTCTCAAGTGGCCAGTTCATGACAGACAGAGCACTGCCTTCCGGGAACAGAGTTCAGTGTGTGACTTGTGCCTGGGCATGCCCATGTGGGTTCAAGGACGGACTTAAACTCAGTGTGCTAAGAGAGGGACAAAAATAAAGAGAAGGCAGAACTGGAGCCAGTAAATGCCAGTGCTACCTATCCACTTCCTCATCACCAGGATTTCTGTTTGGACCTCTTTTTCCTCTGTTTTATGAGGAATAAATTCTCACTGTTACCAGGACTAGCTTCTTTCTGCTTTTTCCATTTCTTCTTCCTTTTAGCACCTTTCAGAGACTCCTGCGTGTATGTAGTCTTGCTGCCTGAGAATGCCTTGAAAATGGACTTGTGATGGATTTTGCTGCCCTTACATGCCTGCCTTTTACACCCTCTAGGGAAGTCCTCTTCCAGACTGTGGCTGATTTCAATATCACTCCTGTGTTTCTCTTCTCTGTGTTTCTCTGCGTGGGACATCTTCACCTTTTTGTGACACTCGCCATCTTTGTTATGTTTCCGATGTTCTTTCCAAGACTTGTTCTTTTTCTTATGGCTGTACCCCTCATGTTTTTCCTTCTGCCATGCTGTCTCCGGCAGAAGGCCAGCTTCATGTAGTTCTGTAAAACAGAGCGGTGCTTTTCAATATGAATGCAAAACACCTAAAGCAAGCCATCACAGCTTTCCTTGTGTATTTATGAAGTTAGTTAGACAAAAATTAATCTCTGGTAGATTTTTTCATTGTGGTTTTTTTTTTTCTGTCAACAGACTAGTATCTTAACAAGTTACCTCTTAATCCTTTTCTGGCCAGTTTACAGCATTTTCAATCTCAGTGGATTTTTTAGGATTAAAACATCTGACAACACCCGCCTTGTGACTTTGACACAATAAATTTCCATGATAAACAGGGATGAATAAAGTCACAAATCTTACACTACTGTTAGACTACCTGCAAATCCCTATAGCCTTCCCAACACGTGAAAGTAATCCCACAAAGTTTCTAAAAGCATTAAGCACAGAAGAAAGTATTTCAAAGAACTGAAAGGCAAGAGATCTCCCAAAACATACTGTACCTGCAACCTTTCTTTTTAATCTGTTCGCCCTTCTCTTGATATCGTATTCATCATCATAGTAGCAGATGAATGGAGAAGAAGGGAACATGCTTCCATGCATCCGCCTTTCTGAGCACTCCTGCAAAACACGTTTCAAGTCACTAGATGTGGCTGAGTTGTGTGGAAGGAAAATCGGTTGGATTCTGCAGGTGCTGGTCTGCACCTGTGGAGGATGTGGCCAGCAATTCTTTAAACACTGATAATTCTATTACCATCCAATAATCCTTCCTGCGCACACAGAGAAACACACATAACATAAGCCAAGCTGCAGTTCTCTCGTAGCAAATGGAAGGAATCCCGTGTCTTTCTGCAGTTCCTACGCATCTGTAGCACTGACACAAGCAGAGGGCTAGGAGGTGAGCACTAGGTAAACACGAGGCAGACTGCAAGCAGAGCTGTAGGATCTGGGGGATAGGGCTGTCCTGCCTCCAGCTAGGCCAGGTCCCCCCGCCACCAGCTGCCTCCCGGTCTCACAGCACAGCCACATGCCGAGCCTCCTTGAAATGAAAACACTTCTTATTGCAGGGGAGCTCTTTTAAACTACATCATTTGGTCTGGAAGTAGTACGTGCAGAAATGTGGCAGCCTGCAAGGGTGGGATGGGCTAAAGGGGAAGCAAGCAGTGATGAGGAGCTGGGTGTAGCATCCTCCCCACACAGCCCACACGCAGACTGTCTGGCTGCTGCAGTTTTCTCACAGATATAATTGAAAATCAAATCCTGTAGGTGAGTGCTGTGCAAACACATCAGACTGTAGCAAAGTGGAAGAGTGCCCCAAACCATCGTCTGAGGTGAGGAAGAGGCTGGCTCTTGCATCACGTGCATGTCAGCCTATTCCCAAACACTTGATTCAGCAATGTGAATTATTCCACTGCTGTACACAAAGTTTTAGCGATGTCTTCTGAGTCAGGCTTACTGGGATGCTTCCCACAGTTTTCTGGTTTTTTTTTCAGAGTAGTATGTGATATGTATATCTCCTTGTAAATTGCTTGTTAGCTGTTGTGCTTTGCAATATCATCTTTCTACTTCCTGGATACTGCCCAAATCTAGTGAACTCTGGGCTTTGCTATTCTCAAGAAACTGTCAGAATCTTTCACTCACCCTGATGTCTCCACCAGAAGCTAAGCAGCTTTCTTTCTTGTGTTTGCTACCTCTAGTGCCACCTCTAGCACCCCCTTTCTCTGTGTGTCCTCCTGCCTCCTCCCCTCTCTTTCTCAGAGGCAGAGTGCATCAAAGATGCATTTTGCATGTATTTCATGTTTCTCAGCTTGTATTTGGCCTTTCCTTGGCTGAAATTAAATGAAGAATCATGCTATTCTCCGTGGTGTCCTCCAGAATGGTGGTGTTAGGTTGTGTGACAACTGGCTTGTCTCCACTTGCACAGAGGACTGTGGACGAGCAATGGCAGCTTGTAGCTGGAGCCTACCCAAGTCTGAGGGATCAGTCTTATACCCCACTGCAAAATCAGGCTGAAAGGGAGCTAGGAGGTGGCATGCAAGTCCATCCATTGCCTGAGACTGTTATCATTAACTATTCAACTGAGAAAAGCATATCCTGGAAGTTGATTGCATTTCACACTGAACACCTTGAACAGCCACCTATCACCCCACAAAGAAATCTCCTCTCTCACCTTTCCAGGGTTCTCTATCTACCTTCCCCAGATCTAAGACAAGAGAAAAGAGTAACAGAGAAATAGCACTTCAAATACCTGTGTTTCATATTAGTGAAACCTAAGAGCGGCCCTTAGGCAGTCACGAAGCTGCCTGTCTATCTGGAATAAATGAAAGAAAACATTATCCCTAAACATTGCCAAAGGATTACTGAAAATGACATAGATTGGCTTTACACAGGAGTATGCAAAGACACACTTATCCTTCTGTGACACCTGTGACATGTACTGCTTGAGATCCTGCTTCAAATCTAAGGTTTGCTCTGCAGACATGTGGCCCGTTTCTTATTTTTGTTCTGATAATGTGCTGACAGAGAAGCTGTAGTGAATGAAATGCACATGCCACCCAAATCAGCACTCCTTTTTTCCTCAGCAATGTCCAACACGCACTTGGCTATATCCTTCCCTCTCAAGTAAGCTGCCACTGCTGCCATACACTGTGTACTGTTAAATACTCTTGGGACAGTCTTCAGCACTGGAGGTATCATACAGAGGATGGAAAGCAGAGCCTGCCATCAACCTGCAAGAGGAATTTTCTGTGTGATTGGCATACTGGGATGTGAATGCAAGGCATATCTGCAGATACCGTACAACTCCTTAACCCTACTGCCTTGAGAACTTGCTGCAGCCTGAATAATGCAGAGGGCTGTTCCTCATTAACTTACTCTCCTTCTTAACTTCTCAATGGGGATGTCTCCTAAGATGACCATGCATTTGTTATGAACCATAAGAGACAATGTTTTGGATGTGTGGATTGCTGCAAAATGAACTATGACGTGAAGTCTACTAGAGACAAATTATTTCTTGTCCTTATTAAATCCTTAGTTTACATAAAAACATGGCTGACAATAAAAAATAAAGCAAATTCAGGAAACGTAACAGCCAGGTGATGGCACCTTTGACACTTTACATCTTAACTGTTTCCACTTCTACAAACAAGAAGTGGTCTGCAATGATGGCCTTACCAGAACTGCACAGTTAACTCTGGAATTCAGCAAGGTTTTTGCTCTTGCTTCTGCTTCTAGGAAAGGTCCTCCTAAACCTCTAGCAAACAAAAGGAATTTCAGGTCCTCTTAAACTAGATAAAATGGTAACACGGAAGGAAAGGACTGTAGTGGGAAGCACTGGTTATGGTGCATCTATAAGAAACTAACCCTAGCCTTGTCTTCTTGGTCAGTTTGTTATTCAACTGCTTTAACTGCACAAAAAAAGCAATAGAATATAGTTCCTGAGGTATAGAAATGGGAAAAACGTGAAGATGCTTGTCATCATGAGTAATTTTTACCTGGTTAAAAATATTTACATTAAAAAGAAAAACAAACAAATTACAGGCAGATCTTTCATGCCCTGACAGAGCTGCTCACCACATGAACTCAGGCACTGATTATGACCTCAGCTTTCTTAGCCAGTGAGAGATGCAAACCTCAGAAGCATTTTCTGTCCAGCTCGGTCACTGTGCAGATGCACATGCAGGCTCCCAGTCCAATTTCCTCAGCCATTTTTGGACAGGAGATTTAATGATTTGAGGGCAAATACTCAGTTATCATTAGATAATCTGATGTGTGTCCTGGATGTTTTTCTGTATGCATAAGGAAAGTCTGGTATCTCTGCCCTTCTGTGTTGTTATTGACTGCTCCATTTTCGTTCTGTCATTGCTAAGGCTATTTCTGCTCCTCGTACACTAGTAAAAATACTATCTTACCTTCTTTAGCTTTGATAACCATAAAGTGTTGTCCTTAAGTCACTTTACTGCCTTACGAATTTCAAACAGTTACTGCCATTTTCCATCCGAGCTATCAGCTCCTCCCACGTATTTACAAATCATTGTTACAGCACCTGTATTTGTATCCATGTATGGCTGTCTGCCTTCCTCAAATGCCGTTTTTTGACAGGTTAGTAAAATGTTCCCTATCCATTGCTGGCAATCAGTCTCACTTCTTCAATCCTCTCACTTCTGTTTTTATTGTATATGTCCATTTTAGAGTCTATATTACTGGCAGGGGCTTTATTCTGGTTTTGTTTAACAGCATCAGTTTCAGTGCTGTTTTCATAGGCTTTATCAGCTCTAGTCCCAAACACCAGAACAAGCTGGTTTGCATGACTGTGCTGCTGAGGACTCACACTGCTGCTGCACGCATAGCTGTGCCTTGAGCAGGTGTCCTGCAAGTGAAGCCAAGGATTTGGACACCTGTACCACAGCCAAGGCAGTGCCTATACTCATGCCAGTGGTGACACCAGGCTGCTGGCACACGATGGTCTCTTACCAAGCTTGGATTGCAACAGCTGCTTATTTCCTGCCCCTTCCAATCCAGCTGAGCAGAAAGCAGTGTTTCCTTGTTGTACACAATGGCCTTAGCTCCAAGAAGAAAATCTTCACTTGTCTCCAAAGACAGCTCAGCATTGAAAATCTTCTATTTATCTTTCAGCTCTGCCATAAGAAGATTCCAGTAAACCTGCCCTTCCTGTCCCACTATTCCCCACAGGGACTAAATATTTAGCTGAAAACAGCAGCAAGCTTTTAACAATACATATTCAGTAGTTGTAGGAGACAACACACAAAGCATGCAAGAGAAGGAACGAATTTGCTATCTCTAAGCTGTAGGAAACTATAAACTTTACCTATCCAACACATGAGTAACACTCATTTTCTAGAATACTTGTGTCTCATGAACTTATTCCATAAAAGAAAAGAACTAACATTGTTTGGTGTTGGTATTTGCAGGCGGAAGGCTGCACTTGTCACAGCAGGGGCCTGAAAAAGGTGATAAGCATCACCAAGTAACTCTAGAAGATGCAACAGACCTCCAGTTTTTACTGAAGCCACTTAAGGCTCATAATGTCTCATTACCTTACAGAAGGATAATGTCAACCTTAATTCAGATGCTGAATTAAACTAAGAAACTAGAAGTGAAGAACATCAAAAGCAGGCAGAAACAGAAAATTCCTAAAATGGGCATTCAAATTGTCAGGCTGATTGTGGTGAAAAACCTTACACGACGTTGAACATGGCAGAAAAAAAAAAAAAAGCTGTGTTCAACAACTGTTTATTTTCCAATATTCTCCCAAAAATTAATTTTGATTTACGATTTAAGAAACAAAGCAATAAACATGCCAAGAAGAAATAGTAACTTTTCCTCCGTATCTTTAAATCAGATGGGTGAGATCACTTAATACATTGGCCTCCACCGATTACAGCAATGCTGCAAAGACACAAACATTTCATTGGAGTGGCCCTTCATAGTGGATTAGCTTGACTCTTCCAGCTGTTTTCTCCAAACACATATAGTGTCAGAGATTAACTACCCCAGGGATATATTTAACACTAATGCAGAGACTGCAAAACTTACATATCCAAAATGTCCTTTCCGGGAACAGTTGTAGCAGTACACTACAGCAGAGTGCTCAGAGTGAGAACTGGCTGCTTTAATGGGTCCTGGCTTTGTCTGAAAGATAGAAATAGGCAAGAATTAGGTCTGTCAGTATTCTGAATGCTGAATTAAAGATAAATTTAAATTACATAAATATAATTTTATTATGCTTAAATCAATACATTCCTGCTTGCTGTTGGAATATTAAGTTTGAAAAAGAAGCAAGCAGCTCGTATTACTCTAATTTTGCAGAACAAGGTTCAGATTGAGCATCACAAACGAGGTGGGAAGAGGCATCCCCAGTATCTATTCCACCTGGCCCTGTTATTTCAGCTCTGAATACAAGATAACAGGCTGTTGATTCATCTCTTTCCCCTCCTCCTTGTCTCCCAATCCCCTCCACCTCTCACAGATGCCTCACCATCCCCCGGGATGGACAGGGCCATCAGTTATTGCATCCACCAGATGGAGAGGCACATTTATGAATTGCTGAACTAACCTCGCTTAAAGCAATACAGCAAAGATCTGATGGAGATACAGGACCTTCACCCACTGCATTCCCAAGCTTATGTTTGCTTCAACAGCAGTGCCCAGGAGTAGGCACACTGCAGGAGAACCTGTCAGTCCTTCCAAGGGAATGGGGGACTGGTTCTGCTCCCAGCAGAGAGGACACCATGCTGCGGTCCATAGCTGCTGCTGGGGATTATATAAGGTGAAGGAAGATTTAGCACGCTCCACCAAATTCAAGGGAACAGGCAGCTCTTTTTCTTCTCCCCATTTAGCACCTCTAAGTGGAACACATGAACATATTGTCTATATCTTTACTTTTCTCACACACAAACACATTCATCCCCTGGAGAAATAACTGCCATGGAGCCTGCACTGTTGGAACGGGTACAAACAAGGGGCGCATGAATTCTAGCTAAAATCCAATGGGGCAAAAGAATGACCTTACTGTTTCCAGCATTGCATGCATTTCCTCTCTCTGGCACTAAAGAAGCACAGAAGCACTAGATTTCAAAGAAATTAGTAGCATTTGGTAAACCTCATTACAGTAATTACTTTTTTCTTTAAATCTGTATCACCCTATTCTTCTACTCTTAGAGCTGCTGTGTTCTTCCACATAGGCCTCCAGAAGAAAGACAGCAGTGCCTGTAAAATAGGCAGAAATAAAAGAAATCTTCCAATGCCATTTTTTATTAATCTGATCACACTTGCAGGGTCACCTTATTTTGAACCTCTTCAGCCTTGGGTTTAAATGCATGTTTCTGACTCATGTTCCTCAGTTCACATTCATTCATCAGGAGGAGGCTAAATGAAGACCAGGTAGAGTAACACATCCAACAGTGATTTGTCACAAAAGGCAGGAAAACAGGAAAAGGAAAAAAACCCACCACCTATAAATTAATTTATGTATTTCTCATCCATGTCTTACAGCAAGAGCTCTCCAGCTAACAGTAGTGTGTGACTTACTAAGCCAGCTTAGTTTTTCAGGTATCCTTTTATCATAAATACATTGAACAGGCAAGGAAAAAAACCCCACCAAATGCAAACATTTGTATAATCCCCTTGAGGAAAAATCTGTGGGTTTAATTTATTGGATCAATCACCTGTATTCTAGTTAGTTTTCAGCATGAGGATTGGCCCCAGAAATCACCTCCACTTTGGACAGGGCTCCTAAAAAGCTGAAATAAATCCTACGAGTGATACCTTCCTCTGCCTTCCCACCATGTAGAACTTTCACCATCTTAAATCTGCTTTCAAAGCTGATGTCCACTGAAGCCCACACTGGGTGCTGCTGCAAAGCCCCAGAAGATTCCCTCAGTCAGTCCCTGTCTGCTCAAGAGCTCTGCGACCAGAATGCTAGTGCAACACAGCTGCCAAAAATAAAATCAAGACCATTACTTTCTGCCAGGTAGGCCTTAAAATTCACCATAACGTTAGTCTGAAAATGACATGATTATACTATTTGGTCTTTGCAAGGTGCAGTGTAACAATAACAATAACCATGTATTATTCCAGAGACACAATCCTTCACATTCCAAGACGCTGTCTGCTAAAATGCCTGCTGAAGGGTCTGATCCCTTCCTCTGCTGAATGGTCATCCTCCCATGTAAATAAGTATGATTTAGGCCATTGCTAGTGTTCTTATATTGAAACTCTAGTAAAACTGGCACTGCGGTCAAAACACTGTTACTATTTACAGAAAAGGCAAGTAAGATCTTCCACTGTTTTGAACTGGGCTTCTGAAAACACATGTCAGCTGCATGGATATCGACAAGAAATGGACCACGCTCACCAGAGCGCTGTAGTGATTTATATAGCTAAATTAGTATGCGAAGAGCCTTTACACACTCCTTCACTACGTGCCTCAGTGTAATCCAAAAGTTAAACATACAGCAGGAGATGCAAATAGCTCACCTGGCTCGTAAGTTAC